>NC_136069.1:847110186-848360186 GCF_964261635.1 Lissotriton helveticus
TATAATTGGTAAAACAACTCGCTTAATTCGCTCTCTGAAGTCTTAGCCTGAAGACTGCTCGCCACTGCTACCCCTAGGATAGCTTTCTATAAGGTTGACTTTACAACTATCAATAAGGGTCGATTAGACTGGTGCAAGGTGCCTACTAGAACTTGTGGACATCATATACCAGGCTAACTTCTCACGATGAGTATTTAGGGCAGATTTAAAAAACGCATAATTTCCTTCATACCCATTTTTAATTCATTATATTTTACATTATGAACTGATATATGGTCAGTACACAAGGAAATATCTTTGTGAGCTGCTGTTCAGTTGTTGGCGTTAGGTATCCCAAGTTTTGAATCTAAGAACAAACAGTATATATCTCTATTCCCATATGGATCTGATGGACATACCAATATATTGCTGTTGTAAGTTGGCCATCAAGGCAGAAAATTATAAATGAAAAGGTTCTCAGCTATTTCAATTTTTTTCCATTCTATCCTATTTGAACAACTTGTTTCTTCGTGGAATCATCAGCTATCTACAAAAATCATCCCTTGCTGAATTTGGAATGTTGTCTAGTTTTCAGAAATATATTGTCTGGAGTGCCGGGGCCTGGCAGAGGAGTATAAGACTCCCTCGATCCGACACAGAAACGCTTTGCGTTCTAGTGTCTGGGATCAAGCCTTTTTTCCCTCTTACGTACCTCTAGTTCTTCTGGGTCGGCGTGGGGTCTGGGCTTTCCTGCTCGGCGGCTCATGCGACTGTCGGCATGGGGTCTGGGCTTTCCTGCTCCGCAGCTCCTGTGGCACTCAGTGTTACCTTGCATCTCCACTGCTCGGTCTTCGACAGTTTTGGAGTCTGTCAGCGGTGCTGACAGTTCTTCCTTGTGGCTCCTTCGGAGCGACAGTCACAGCTCCTAAGTTCCTACAAACCAACGATAAATGATAGACTGGCAATACGGTGACACTGATGTTGCACTGCACGGATGTTCTTAAAATGATAAGGAACCCAATGTTACACGCTCCATGACTATAAGGAAACTTTAAGTTAATTTAAATGTATGATTGGTACCCTCATTCTAAGGAGAGACTATCATTCACTATGATCCTTCTCAGAGGTCATTAGGTGGGTGTAGAGAGATTCCGTTCCTTGACTCTAGTTTTCCACCTCCCTATGCACTTTATTGATATTTATTTTTGTATTTGTTTTTGCAAATAGGACTATAACCTCACTTGAACCTTTTCTGTTTTCTTTGTAGAAGATGGGAATAACTAGGTACTTTTAGACTTTTATACATTTTTCATAATAAACCTTTCACTTTTTCTGACTCTTTTAGGTAGAGATATCTCCTGGTTGCCTGGTGCATCCATTATAGTGAAGGACGACATGGGACACATTATCGGTCCATTCCTGTCTCTTTCCCTTCTTCCTCTGGTTCACTGCCATTTACTTTGACTTGGTTTGATGTGTCGGTGACCAAGGGGAAGTAGGGTTTTCTCTTCCTTGCATGACGTTCCTGCGGAAACGTGAGTAAATTCTGACAAATATAGCTTTCTGGCTTCCACCATGTCCTTCACACCTGTTCCACCATCAACTGCTAGTTGGTACAAAACCAGCAAAATGCAAACACTGTGGTACTAATGTTCTATGTAATTCTGCATGTCCTGGAAGCTAGGAAGTTAGTGATCTTAGCACTGCAAACCATCCAATGATGTCATTTTTGGAAGAGAAAAAAGACCTACACTTACACAGCACGTGTTACCCATTTTTTGAAACTATAAGGTAGCTATATTTTGCCTTTTTTTTGGGTTGAGCCTGCGAGAGCATGCGCTAGCACATGCGTCTTGTGTGCGAGACACTCTTGTATACAGAAAAGGGCTAGGAGCCCCCCCCTGCTTACCATTTGTTGGTGTAAGAGTGCTGGGCGGAAATAGAAACACGGAAGCTGAGTGTATTTCTGAATATTACCGTTTATTTTATTTTCTCGTAAAGAATAAAGATTGTTGCAAATATACGTAGCAAGTGTGCCACTCTTTAATCAGTCCATCTTGGTTTGTTCATCTTCTGGACGGTCCTCCCCTCAGAATGGCCATACCCAGAGTCCGCTACACAGCAATTCTCCTGAGTTGCAGCGGCTCTCTAGTGTCCTGCGGTGGTGTCCACCACTCCTCACTCCAAGAGGCACGGGTCTCGTCCAGGCCGACAGCATCTCCTAACACGTGGACTGCACTAAATGTCTTCTCGCTGGGTTTCTCCCCAGTTTCTCCATCATGTTCCTCTCCGGTTTCCCTCTAACTCTGTCCATCGTGCTGTGTCATCCTTTTCTCCTCTTCTGTATTGGTTCTTGCTGAATGTAACTCCGCCCCTCTGCCCAAAGACATGGTAGTCCTTTCTTAGTGTTGTTTGTGATTTTCCTGTAGTAATTATTTTTCTCTTTCTATTATAGGTGTTCCAGTGGCGTCAGGAGACGGCGATGTGGACTCAGGGACAAGCACATGGTAAGGTGGGATGGGTTGAGCCTGTTTCCTCACAGTTGGTTTGTGTGTCACTCTTCTTAAAGGACCTCTTAAAGGACATCCTCATTTGGATAAAATGTTGATACAGAATCACACTGATCATGACGCAGGATTGACCCTGGACCATGCCCTTCTGACCTAAACCACAAATACCAATACCTTCTGCACGTTGAATACTGACTAAACCCATTACTCTGAGACTACGAAATATTCCTGTGATGCATAACTTCACTAAAATATAAGCCTTGATAAAGCTCTGGTCTACTTGACCATGCGGGCGAAACACGTGTCGGCTGACATCTCTTGATCAATGTGATTCTGTATCAACATTTTATCGAAATGAGGATGTGACCCTTGTGTTGGACTCTTCTAAGAATATTTATTGAAAATAAACATAACAAGTTGCTTTATAAAAAGGACTCGAGTCTTCTCTTTTATTTTTTCTATTCTAATGGAGGAGCATTATCTCAAGAAACGTTTTGCATGAACCACTTTTGAGGCCAAAGAGGTCCAGTGCCTCATCCAGTGCCTCGAGTAAACCTCCTCCGAAACTATTCATTCTCAAATTGGGCAATACTATCCAGGACTGGGATCCCTGGACCTCTTAAATCTAGTAATTAAGTTGAGCACATCTGCAGACAAACCATGCCCCAGCCCCCAACACCCGCTAAGAGACCAATGAACCCAAGTATCCAACATCTCAGCACTGCATAAGCACATCACATGAAAGGGATAAGGGGCACCAAAATCAGAGCTGCAGGGGCAACTCTCCCGAAATGCAGCACCCCACACATAACATGCAGAGCACATCAACAATGACAACAATGTGGCACAAACCGCAACACTTCCACAATTGAACACAGGACACAACTGGTGCCGCTTGTGTGTAGAAACTGTCCAATCACATTTGGCATTGCAGGGAAATGTTAGTTGATAATGTACAAGTACAAACACACATCTGTCATGTTGTCGAAATGTCCACTGTCCCCCATAAAATAGGCAGCTCCTCCCACACAGCAACGATGTACAAGTCATGCAGTCTGTATGGAAACATGTACAATGCGACTACATACATGTGAACACATTGTTCAACTGCATCTCCCCTTCACATTACAGCGGGAGAATCAACACCTCCTTCAGAGCAGCCCGAACCTCTCTCCTCTGATGACCAAGAGGACCACCACAGCTTTGACTCTGACGCCCTCCAACAGCTTGTGGAGAGGCTCCGCACCCCACCTCCACGAGCAGGGCAGCCCAGCTGCCACGAGGAGACCTCACCCCTTGCATAGACCGCTCAGCAGGCAGCACCCACCACCATGGCTGCCTCCCAGGATCGCAAAAGTGGACTGTGGAAACACCCACAGCCAGGGGAGTGCACAGCTAGTGGACAAGGATGTCTCAAAACAAACTAATTTGATTCAAATATAAGAAGTATTCACAGATGCTCCAGGGCAAAAAAGTTTTTATCCAGTTGTAAAGGTCTTAAATCAACATTTTTCAACAAAATATAAACACATGGTTTCAAACATTATATTCATGCTGATAATCATGTACCAATCTAAAAAGATGTTGCTCAGTATAATCAATTGAAAGACATAACATTGTACATAAACATATAAATGCAAAACTCCGTTATTGACTTTAAAAATCCCAATGCATTTCGGGTTCATAAAGGGAACCCTTCGTCAGGGGAAATCAATTCCGTGGGCAGAGATGTCTTCCCAAATTTGATGTAATCCACAGTAATCTAAAACACAACAAGACGCAGTAAGTCTACTGCATCCAAAATTTAGGATTTGCACTCAAATTTGTGACAAAGTGCTCATAAAGGGAAAAGGAGTGAAAGGTTCTGTGTTGAAGAATTAAGTAATCAATAAGAGATCACCTCAGAATGTGTTTTGATAGTTATGAATGTTTGGTGACAAAGATACCACGCCCCAAAGTTTAGAACGTTCGTGAGGGCTTGCCTGATGAAATGGGATAGTTACTGTGTGGTTCAAACTTCGTCAATGCAAGAAGATACGAGAGGTCCTTGCAATTCAACAGTTGTCTGCAAGAAGTAAATGTGACCACAGTCAAAATATGGGGGCTCAAGGAGTGAGAAATAAAGGATAGGGTTTGCGCACAGGGCTCACCTGAAACAATGAAATGTTTTCGTCCGTCGATACTCGGGACGAGAGTTTCTAGAAAACCTGAAGAGGGGCATAGACGGGTAATCAGTGGACTGACACGCGGTCATGTCATGTAACAAATCAAATAAAAAAGGGCGAAAATGTTTGACATACCCGAAGGGGAAGGATCGTGAGAGTTTTCTTCTACCGCTGGAGCTTCAGAACGCCGAAGTAGCGTCGTGTTCAAAGAGTCCCATAATGCTTAGCGGTTTTAAAGGGGCAGTTTGGTTATTCTGATGTCGCGAGGAGTAGACGATAAAATATAATGTGTCCATCGGGACCATATTTGCAAATTATAAAGGTTGCCAATGCGAATGCCTCCGTGTTTATACACGTAATGTAAAATGTGCATGCTTAATAAACTCAGGGAACTGAACGTTATGTGCGCTGTGTTCTAAACGGGATGCTTTAAAGAAAATGAAAACTTTATTAAATTAACAATCTGTGCAATGCGTGAGAGGCATGGGGGATCAAAGCATGAGAGGTTTACTGGGGAACCCGTAAAGATAGGGAAACACATAGATCTCAGAAATAACAAGATGTGCCAAAGGAAAGTGGGTCATGATGGTTAAGACAGAGATAAATAAAAGACGAGTGCAAATCCTTTACAGGTTCAATCAGCTGATGCAATTTTTCTCATGAACTACTATTACAGAAAGCATAACATTTCGTAATGATCATTAAGCCCATTTGGGGCCAACGTGCCTAATGTTTTTATCCAGTAGGTTTTCCTTCATGCTAGTGCAGTGTTAATGTCAATACCTGAGTTATTGCTGATGCATTCAAGAATTGTGTAGCGTAATTGAGGTATGGTATGACCTGCTGTAGGAGAGTAGGGTCTGCTATCCTATGGTCACCCCACATTTTTGCTTTTTGCTTCACTGGTTTTCGACTACTGAGGCTGTGGGCCTGCTGATCAGACCCCCAGCCTGCTGTTCTCTCACTAAATTACTGATACATGTGCTATAGGCACATACCACAATTGGAAATGGACTCCGTGTCAGCCCCTGTATAATGCACTATAGGTGCCCAGGGCATAGGGGCCACCAAGGCCTACCAGGGGCTGCAGCATATCTTTTGCCACCCCTGGCTGGTTCTTAAATTGACACAACTGGCTGATCACTCAGCTGGGGTAAGGTGGTGTAATCACCCCTTACTTAGATATAGTATACCTATATCTAAACCTATATCTGGACACATATAAACCTGTGAGCCACTCCTATGGAAGGCCTCATCAATCCTGGAGGCAGAGTGCGTGGTTTAATGTGAGATGGAGCTCTAGCATGAGCTGAGCCTGTCTGCAGCTGTCGGGAACAACTCCCTAAGCTGTTTCAGGATAATGCCATACCATATACTCTTAAGTGCCTTATAATCCTCGCGGTTATATAGCAACTTTGGTTTGGCTTTATCAAAACATGTCGTGTAAGGTGTCATACGATTTGGAATACTATCCCCTCGCCAGTTCTGGCGACGGGGATAGCATTCCACCCCTCTAGAGGGGTAAGACATGTTACTTTACTTAAATGCGGTTAATTTCTAAAAGGACCTTACATCCACAAAATGGATGCCTCTGCCACAGACAAAAGTCTGACCCCCTGAAGCTGACCGAAACTCAGCCAAATGGGGCCTGGACAAAGGGTTTCCTGTCGCAGGGGGGTGTTACCACCCTCCAGACAGGAGATAGTGGATTGTAGCAGGGAGGTTTGAAAGAAACCAGACACTGCCTGGGGCGCACAAGGCTGCCCCTTGCATAATCCGGCCAAACCGGTTCTGGGGCACTCCAGCCCTCGTGCCAGGGCGGCCTGGATCAAAGGAAGGGGGTGTATCCACCCACTTCCTGGGTCCCACCCATAGGAGGGGACCTAGCAGGTAATCCAGCCCCCAAAATTAGTATAAGACTGGGAGCAGTGCCAATGCACTTCAGATTATCCTGAAGAAACATAAGAAACGAAATTCTCGACCCTTCAACATCCTACTCGACGTAGAAGCCCGAAGAATCTCCCTTGTGGTCAAGGAGTGACCACCCTGTGCAAACAGGCACCATCCAGCCATCGACGTCTGCTTTGTCGCAGTTCCCGCAGGAACTCGAGCGACAGAGATCGACGAGATCAAGCTTGCCTGCCTTCGAACAGCCAGATCCACAGTCCCTGCAGAGCTGAGACCCGTGGAGGCGACCGGAAGCGTGGGGCATGCCATCTTGAATTGACCACGAGACGCTGACCGTGCAGCCCACGAGTGACCCTCGAAGCTGTACACCGGGGTTTGAGAAGCCCCAACCCTGAGCCACTCTTGCACCGAAGTTCAGCCCTCCACACTCGACGAGTGCTGCGTGGGGCCCTTCTGCTCCATTTGGCTCAAAGCGTTGGCCCGGTCACTTGCCAGCCGGCTAGTGGCCCCTGTACCGACGAACTTTGAAATTCGACTTGTGAATCTGGTTGCTCCAGATCCGCACCAGCTCCCCTGAAAAGGAGCCCCCACTCTGACCCTCCTGGTTCGAGTGAGAAGCAATCTCCCGGTTCCGCGTGGATTGCTCTTGCCAAGTGTTGTTTGCTCCAAACTTGAGGCCGACTGCGCCGACGGTGAGAGCCCTCGTGGGACAGATCGTGACCCGCTCCTGGACGTCGCAGATGCCCCAGAGCCCACGTGACAGCGGAGAGAAGCTCCTCGACGACCACCTGATTGTGCCCGACATTGCCTGGTTCCGTCCTGGTTCCACCCTGGTCACTGCTGAGTGACCCAGACTCTGTCCCCTCTGCTTTCAGGTACTTTTCGACTCGAGTCCACCCTTGGACTCCACCGGACACTTCCCTTTCACCCCGCCTGCAGCCCTTTCAGCTTCAAGCACCAAGAGCCTGCGTGACGAAACCCGACTCAACTTCGACCCTGTGCACCCGCTTCCTGTGGGTGAGGTAACTTTGCTCCGCCGGTGTTCCCACACTGGTACACATCTCTAGGGTCTGTGTCTTAAGTTTTGTTCCTCTAGGTTCAGCGGAAGTGTCCTTAAACTTTAACTTTGCAACTTTTACGCACCATTGGTTAACATTGGTGCATGCGTGCGCTTTCCGCACTGCTCCCGAATCCCGTGGGCCTCTCCCGACTTCAGCATTGCTTGTCCCGACTGCTCCCAGCGATTCCCTAGGCCCTAGGCCTAACCACTGTTCGATTGGTATCTCTTATACCACTTGTTTAGTATATGGTTTGAGTGGCCACCCGCCCTCATCCATAATTGTGCAACTTTGTATGTTTAAACTGTGCTTTTGATTTAACGCTTGTGCCCCTTTATTCATAAAGAATACTGGGGATTGTTTTTAGTAATAAATACATATATTTTTATAATATATACTTGTGTGGTGTCCTTTCATTTGATATTACAGGATTGTATGTGGTAAAACAGCTCGCTTAACACGACCTCTTAAGTTAAGCCTTTAGGCTGCTTAGTCCATGCTACCCCTAGGATAGCTTGTCTAACAAGGTTGACTTACAACCTGACACCATAAGGGATTGTTTGGTCTGATAATAGGTGGTTCCAGAATTGGAAACATCACCTATCAGGCCAACTTCTCACATTGGTGAGCAGCGGTGCGGATTTGAGCTTGCTGTTGTTTTACCATTGCAATCTTTTTATCAAATTGAAAGATCACATCAAGTACCTCTAGGTACATATAAATCAAAAGCTTAGCATATTAAGTTCTACTGAACTTAGTAGTTGTAGGTTAAAGGGATTAGCACACCCTGACTACAACTCACTAGCAAGGTACAGTAGGAAAACACTTAGTGTAGGTAAGTGCACCACTTACACCTCACTAGCAGTCATGTCTGACACAGGAAAAGCCTCAGGGTCTGCTCCTGTGACAGTTGACTTTACCAAGGCAACTTCCAGCTATGACAAGTTAACCCGAAAAGACTTGATTGCCTTGTGCATATCAAGAGGGTTAAAAAGGGGCAGAAGTCCCACATGTCCTATCCTGATAGCCATTCTAGAGCAGGATGACTTAGAGAAGGGAAATGAAGCTCCCTTAGAATCAGGAGATGGAGTGAACCCCCCTGTAACTGATACCCCTCAAGAGGAAGGAGAAGAGGAGGAAGAAGAGGAGGAGGAGGACTCAGATGTAGAGGACCCAGAAGATCAGGATCAGAGGGGTAGCCAGGTCCAAGTTGCCAGGCTTAACCAGGCCAACTTAGACCTACTGGGAAATGGAGAGGGCCAGCACCTCCCCAGATCCAACCATATCATTCTCCCAGGCAACAGAAGAGTGAGATCTCCCTCAGGGGACTCTCATATTTCTAGTGCCTCAAGAGAATCTCAGAGAGGTATGACTGCCTCTCAGAAGATAGAGCATAGGGCCAGAATGAGGGCTGTCAAACTCCAAATAGAGAGGGAGGAGGTAGCCTTGGCTCAAGCTAGACTTGCCTTGGCAAGAGAGCAGAAATTGTATGGCTTAGATGCCACTGGTGGCAGCAATATTCCTAGAGAAAAAGACAGGAGCTATGATAATAGAAACCTGACAAAAATTGTGGCCCCCTACAAGGAAGGGGATGACATCCACAAATGGATGACTGCTCTTGAGAGAGCCTGCATGGTACAGCAGGTTCCTCAGGATCAGTGGGCTGCAATTTTATGGTACTCCTTTTCTGAGAAAGGGAGGGACAGGCTCCTCACAGTTAGACCTGAGGAGGCCAAAAACTACTCTGTCTTGAAGAGTGCTCTTATTGAAGGGTTTGGCCTAACCACTGAGCAATACAGGTTGTTGTTCAGAGACACCCAAAAAGCACAGACTCAAGACTGGACTGATTTCGTAGATTGTGCCACTAAGGCTCTGGAGGGTTGGTTGCAGGGAAGTAACGTTTCAGACTATACAGGATTGTACAATCTTATAATGAGAGAACAGATCCTTAATAACTGTACAAACCAGCTGTTGCATCAATACCTTATTGACTCTGATCTGACCTCTCCCCAAGAATTGGGAAAGAAGGCAGACAAATGGGTCAGAACAAGGATTAAGCAGAAACCCCAGAACCAAGGTGGTGACCAGAAGAAAACAGACCAGAAGGGTGGAAATCAGAAAGATAAAGAAAAAGACCAGAAGTCTTCAGGCCCCCAAACTAATAGTAAGGAGGGTGGTTCCCAAAATGGAAACAAAAAGAAGAAGAATAATGGCCCAAAGAAGCCTTGGTGTAATAACTGCAAATCAGTTTCCCACTGGGGCAGTGAATGCACCAAGACAAATCCAGTCCCCACCACTGCAGCTCCTAAAGCAACTGCACCCCCTAGTACAGTCAGCAGTGGTGGAACACAGCCAAAGGGTGTAGTAGGGTTGACCCTGGGTACTGAAGTAGGATCTGGCCTAGTCAGAATCCCTACTCAGGCAGTTCTCCTATATGATGTGGACCTAGCTTTGTCCACTACAGTGAGTCCCAGTAACCTGGGCAAATATAGGCAGACGCCTTTAATTAATGAGAAACTGGCTCAGGCCTACAGGGACACATGTGCCAGTGTCACAATGGTGACACCTGACTTTGTGGACCCTGGACAGATTGTACTAGGTGATAGTTACCTAGTGACCAATGCAAGCAACTCCACTACTTCCCATAGTGTGGCAGTTGTGAACTTCTCCTGGGGAGGGGTAGATGGCCTAAAGAAAGTTGTTGTGAGTGCAGACCTCCCAGTAGACTGTCTGTTAGGCAATGATCTTGAAAGCTCAGTTTGGTCAGAAGTGGAGTACAGGACTCATGCAGAAATGCTAGGGATTTCAGCTCATGTCCTTGCAGTGACAAGGTCTCAGGCTAAGAAGTGCCTTCCTGAACCAGTGGTGGATCTTGGAACAATAGACCAACCACAACCCAAGAGAAGGAGCAAGAGAGGAAAGGCTGAGCCTTCCACCTTGCCCCAGGTTGAGGATCAAGTTTCAGAGGAAACTGATTCTGCAGTCCAAGAGGAGACTGTCTCTGAGGAACTTGAACCTGACCAGGTTGAGTTTCTGGGGACAGGGGGACCCTCAAGGGCAGACCTGAGGCAGGCTCAATTAGATTGCCCTTCCCTTGAACCCCTCAGACAGCAGGCTGCTGCTGAGGCTGCTGGGGATGCCCAAGGTACCCATACTGTGTATTGGGATGATGGACTCCTTTACTCAGAGGCTAGAGACCCCAAGCCTGGCATGACCAGGAGGTTGGTTATACCTCTGCAGTTTAGGGGCTTCCTCCTTACCTTGGCCCATGATATTCCCCTTGCAGGACACTTAGGCCAGAACAAGACGTGGGACAGGCTTGTTTCACACTTTCACTGGCCTCATATGTCAGAAAATGTCAAGGAGTTTTGTCGCTCCTGTGTCACTTGCCAAGCCAGTGGTAAGTCAGGTGGCACAACAAAGGCCCCCCTAATACCACTACCTGTGGTGGGGGTTCCCTTTGAAAGAGTTGGAATTGATATTGTGGGTCCAATGGACCCCCAAACAGCATCTGGGAACAGATTTATACTGGTGGTAGTGGATCATGCCACCAGGTATCCAGAGGCTATTCCCCTGAGGACCACCACAGCACCTGTGGTGGCAAAAGCCCTCATTGCAGTTTTCTCAAGAGTGGGCTTTCCAAAGGAGGTATTATCAGATAGGGGCACCAATTTTATGTCCAGCTATCTGAAAGCAATGTGGAAGGAGTGTGGAGTAAACTACAAGTTTACCACCCCCTATCATCCACAGTGCAATGGGCTTGTGGAGAGATTTAACAAGACCCTAAAAGGCATGATAAAGGGATTACCAGAGAAGCTCAGGCGGAAATGGGACATTCTTTTACCTTGCCTGCTCTTTGCTTACAGAGAGGTCCCACAGAAGGGGGTTGGCTACAGCCCTTTTGAACTTTTGTTTGGCCACCCTGTAAGGGGTCCATTGTGTTTGGTGAAGGAAGGATGGGAGTTACCTCTCAAAAAGCCTAAACTAGACATAGTGGACTATGTACTTGGTCTCCGCTCCAGGATGGCTGAATACATGGAAAGAACATCCAAAAACCTGGAGGCCAGCCAAGAATTACAAAAAGCTTGGCATGACCAAAAGGCTGTACTGGTAGAGTTCCAACCAGGACAGAAGGTGTGGGTACTGGAGCCAGTGGCCCCAGCAGCACTCCAGGACAAATGGAGTGGACCCTATCCTATCATTGAGAAAAAGGGAGAAGTCACCTACCTGGTTGACTTTGGAACCCCCAGGAGCCCTCACAGGGTAATCCATGTGAATCGGTTGAAAGCATTTGTGGACAGGGAGGACATGAGCTTGCTCATGGCCACAGATGGGGATCAGGAGGAAGAGAGTGACCCTCTCCCAGACCTGCTTTCTCAGAACCCTGATGATGGTTCAGTTGATGGAGTAGCCTTGGCAGGCAGCCTCACTGACCAGCAACAGAGGGACTGCAGACAAGTTTCGCAGGCCCACAGGCATTTGTTTTCACTCACACCCAGCCAGACTGACTGGTGTACCCATGTGGTGGACACTGGTGACAGTCTGCCTGTGAAGAATAAGATCTACAGGCAACCTCACCATGTCAGGGATTGCATCAAGGCTGAGGTGCAAAAGATGTTAGAGCTTGGAGTGATTGAGCCATCAGAGAGCCCATGGGCCAGCCCAGTAGTCCTTGTGCCAAAACCTCATACCCAAGATGGAAAGAGAGAAATTAGATTTTGCGTGGACTACAGGGTCTCAATGCTGTCACTAGGACAGATGCTCACCCCATTCCAAGAGCAGATGAGCTCATTGACAGATTGGCTTCTGCCAAGTTTCTGAGCACATTTGATCTGACAGCTGGCTACTGGCAAATCAGACTAGCTGAAGAGTCAAAAGCCAAAACAGCACTCTCTACCCCTAGTGGACATTATCAGTTTGTGGTAATGCCCTTTGGTTTGAAGAATGCACCTGCCACTTTCCAAAGGTTGGTGAACCAAGTCCTTACTGGGTTGGATGACTTTTGTGCAGCATATCTAGATGATATTGCTGTCTTTAGCTCCACCTGGGAGGATCACCTGATCCACCTGAAGAAAGTTCTGGAGGCCCTGCAAAAGGCAGGCCTGACTATCAAGGCCACCAAGTGCCAGATAGGGCAGAGTAAGGTTGTATACCTGGGCCACCTAGTAGGTGGAGGTCAGGTTCAGCCACTGGAGAGCAAAATCCAGACCATACAGGACTGGGCTCCTCCAGTTACCCAGACACAAGTCAGAGCCTTCTTGGGCCTGACTGGGTATTACAGAAAGTTTGTGAAAAACTATGGGTCTATAGTGACACCATTAAATGACTTGACATCCAAGAAGATGCCAAAAAAGGTTCAGTGGACAGTTAGCTGTAAAAAGGCATTTGAAGACCTGAAGAAGGCCATGTGCTCTGCACCTATCCTGAAGAGTCCTGACTACTCCAAACAGTTCATTGTACAGACAGATGCTTCTGAGTTGGGGGTGGGAGCTGTGCTCTCACAACTTAATCAAGATGGTCAAGACCAGCCCATTGCTTTTATTAGCAGAAGGCTGACCCCCAGAGAGAAACGTTGGTCAGCCATTGAGAGGGAGGCCTTTGCTGTGGTTTGGGCCCTGAAGAAGTTGAGGTCCTACTTGTTTGGAACTCACTTCCTAGTTCAGACAGACCATAAGCCCCTCTTGTGGCTCAATCAGATGAAGGGTGAAAACCCCAAACTGCTCAGGTGGTCCATTTCCCTACAGGCGATGGACTTTACAGTGGAGCACCGCCCAGGGACTGACCATGGTAATGCAGATGGTCTCTCCAGGTACTTCCACTTAGAACATGAAGACTTATCTGGTCAAGGTTAGTTTAATGTCCCTGCGTTTGGGGGGGGGGGGGTTGTGTAGGAGAGTAGGGTCTGCTATCCTATGGTCACCCCAAATTTTTGCTTTTTGCTTCACTGGTTTTCGACTACTGAGGCTGTGGGCCTGCTGATCAGACCCCCAGCCTGCTGTTCTCTCACTAAATTACTGATACATGTGCTATAGGCATATACCACAATTGGAAATGGACTCCTTGTCAGCCCCTGTATAATGCACTATAGGTGCCCAGGGCATAGGGGCCACCAAGGCCTACCAGGGGCTGCAGCATATCTTTTGCCACCCCTGGCTGGTTCTTAAATTGACACAACTGGCTGATCACTCAGCTGGGGTAAGGTGGTGTAATCACCCCTTACTTAGATATAGTATACCTATATCTAAACCTATATCTGGACACATATAAACCTGTGAGCCACTCCTATGGAAGGCCTCATCAATCCTGGAGGCAGAATGCGTGGTTTAATGTGAGATGGAGCTCTAGCATGAGCTGAGCCTGTCTGCAGCTGTCGGGAACAACTCCCTAAGCTGTTTCAGGATAATGCCATACCATATACTCTTAAGTGCCTTATAATCCTCGCGGTTATATAGCAACTTTGGTTTGGCTTTGTTAGACCTGTCTGCTTCTGGGAAGACTCTAACCACCATGATTTATTTTTGTCCCCCTTAGCCTCCCAGACTTTCTATCTTTATTTTTACATATGTCCATCAGGAATTTTTTTTTAATGCTGTCAGGAGGCTAGGTGCTCCTTGGCGATGACGCCATTTTTCCCTCATAACCTGTGAGGCCTAGTCAGCCCCCTTGAAAATCTAGGGATCTCAAGAAACCTAAGATGGTGTCCACCAACTGCCATAACGGACACCACTGGAGGACAGGTCCATAGGTTAACATTAGGGAACTTTCTAGAATACCCTAGAGAATTCTGCAGGTCTCAGGCCACCCTATATAAGGCCAGTGACCAGCAGCCATTTTGTGCTGACCCCAGAGTAGAGGAGTGAGGCAGTGGTGAGAGGAGGTGGACACACTGAGAGCAGCTAGTTGTCATTTGAGGCTGACAGTTACTTCAGAGGATTGTTCCCCCTTTAGCCCTTGACCGATCCCTCTCTCAAGACAACAGTTATTGACCAAGAAAACAAGCTTCGTGAGAAGAAAAACCCTTCTGGATCAGCATTCCTGTAGAAACTGACAGGATCTGCTTTCTGAAACTCAGTCTTATATGCCCTGCCCAGCGCTGCACCTACCAAGGTAGCGAGTCATTTGTGGTCCCCTTGGAGCGCCTTGAGGTGGTTGGGGAACTGTGGAGCCTGGAGCACCTGGAGGAGCGAGTGCCCGATCTGTGAGGTACTTCTTCTGGAGCCGGGGGAGGAAAGCAGCAGCGTGTGAGGAGCGGCGCAGTGTGGTCCGTCTGCGGGACCCCGGGGGCACCAGGCGCGTCAGGAGAAGCGAGGAAACGCTTCCGCGCAAGCCAGTAGCGCGACCGCTTCTTTCAGCAGGAGGGGCCTAGGGTCGAGCAGGCCCAGGGGTGCAGTGTTCCCTGCGTGACGAGGTCCGGGGAGGAACACGCAGGCGCCGACGAGCAACGCGACCTGAGAGGGGGAGCCATTGCGAGGAACGCGCATGCCCCAGAGATCAGCGCGTCCATCGGGTTGCCTGAGGTGGCGCCAGACGACTTTCCGGAGCGCCGCGTTGACAGCGGAACCCCCTACTTGTGAGCGCTTGCTGGAGGAACTAGCGCTTGGGCAACCGACCGCCCATCTAACCCCTGGTGATCCGCAGACGCAGGAAATCACCGCGTTAAGCCTGAAACGAGGCCCCCTAGCCAGCGCTGACAGGAGAACGCGCGCTTGGGCTGAGGAGGCCGGCAAGGCTCTTCCCACGTCAGTGCAGGGAAGCAGCTGATCGGGGGAGCTTGAGAGGCGGGTACCAGCTGAAGGCCTATGGACTGTGGCATATCTGCCACCCAGACAGTAAGGAGAGTGGGAGTGTGAAGAGGGAAGTGTTGGGTAAAAAGGGATAAAAGGTTGACAGCTATTTTAAACAGGTCCATAAGCAGAGAAAAGGGCCTTGACCTTTCTACTTCCCTGGAGATTCATTCTGTGACAAAGGAGAGAAGGGGTTAGGCAACGTAACCCTAGATGTGTTAACATAACCAATGAATTGGTAGGCTGTAGTAAAGAGTATTGATGTCATTGTGTATTAATGCAAAATACCCCTGTAGAGTGTGAAGTCTAGGAGCTTCAATTAATTATCCAAGAAGTTCTCTGAATGTACTGCTGAATTCTGATAAAAGTATATGATTTACTGCTTTTTCCACAGCTGGAGGAGTGAAAACTATTTTCTCTAGTAAAAGTGCAATGTTTATTCCTAAAAGCAATTGATGTGATAACCTGTATGCTTTCAAATCCAAAGAGCCATATTATTTTTATAAAAGGTAACGGTATTTTTGCAAACAAAGGTGTTGTGTCTTTATTTTAGTGGTTCATCAATGTGTTACTGTGGGTAAGCTGTGTAAGTACTTAGCCAACGCCTGGAGTTAGCTGTAGACCACTACTGTGCCAAGCTACCATATGTAGGCTTGGGTAATCTAGGTCCAACATAATTGGTGTTTCAGCGGTGGGATCACGGATTTGTACTTACACTCACTTATTAGTAACACAGTGACAACCACGAGACCCCACCTGGAGTTTTCTCCCTGCGGCCCTCCTAATTTATATTTTTGATTTTTCTAAATTTACTTCTGGTGGTGGGTGGAGGTTAACCTCAAGTCACTTCGTGGGTTTCTCCTGTGAGTAATTTTATACCATGGCAAAGCTGGAGGTGAATCTTAAAGAGTTGGAAGCCAATACTGTGGCCCAACTCAGGGATTGGTGTCAGCAGAACGGGGTATTTTTCAATAAAGGTGCCAAGAAAGGAGAGTTGCTGACAAGCATAAGGGCATGGTTAGAAGCTCGCCTAAGGGAGGAACCAGAAATGGAAGTGGGTGATGGGGACACTGTTACTGAGGCTGCATTGCTGAACCAAATGGGGAGAGGGAATCTTCTGACAGGTCCCAGGTTACCTTCAAGGGCAAGCAGCAGTGTTTCAGACAGGGGCTTAACCGAAGCCGAGCTGGAAGATAGGAGGGAGGAGAGGAGGTTGAAAATAGAACTAGCCAGGATGGACATGGAAAGGGAGGATAGGAGGTTGGCACATGAGCGAACCATCAAAGAGATGGATTTACAAGCCCTAAACCGAGGATCCCCCAAATCAGAGAATGGTGGCAGCGATACCCAGACCAACATCAAAGAACCTAGACCGTACCTACCAAAAGATATTATGGCTTGTTATGTACCCAGTGACGACATTGCTAAATGGCTAGCCGCCTACGAGGTCTCGCTAAGGGCCCATGGGATTCTGGAAGTCCACTGGGGAGGTGGGTTATACAAATACATGCCCCCCACTGGCAGGGATACTTTGTTGGCTCTTGACCAGAGTGAACAGACCTACTATCCGGCTATGAAATCAGCGCTGCTCAAGAAGTTTGGGTTGACCCCTGAGAAATATAGGCAAAAGTTCCGGGGCAGCTACAAGCTGGGCACGCAAAACTGGGTAGATTTCTTGGACTACTCCAGGAAGGCCCTGGAGGGTTGGGTAAGAGGCAGCGATGTAGGGGACTATGAGGGACTATATGACCTCATACTCAAGGAACACCTACTCGAGAAGTGTCTTCCCGAGCTAAGACAGCATCTGGTGGACAGCAAGCTGACCAGCCCCAGGAAGCTTGCTGAGGAGGCGGACATCTGGGTTAGTACCCGGGTGTCGACTAAGGGGACTGGAGGGAATTCCCAGAAGCAAGGACAGGGCGCCCCCCAGAGGAAAGAGGGAGGGGAAACTAAGAGGGAGTTCTCAAAAGGGCCACAAAATACTTCGCAAGGAAGGGGCAGAGGATTCATCCCCAAGAGTAACCCCCCTCGCAACCCTACCCCTGGCCAAAGCCAGCAGCCAAGGGTTGTTCATTGTTTTGAGTGTGGTGGTGTGGGACACTATAAAGGAGATGTGAGGTGCCCAAAAAGACCACCCCCTCCCACTGGAGGAAAAGCCCCGGGAATCACTAGTGTAGTGCTCGGGGAGGAGATACCTTTGGTTAATGGAGGGGAGCGGGCGGGTGTCACCTTAGTGTCCCTGGGAGACAAAGAGATGGTTCCCAAGACCCAGCTGCCCTCTAATACTACTAAGTATGAGCAGTGGGTCACCATCAATGGCCGAAGAGGGGAGGCTCTGAGAGACACAGGAGCCAGCATGACTATGGTAAGGAGTCAGCTGGTGTCTCCAGAGCAGGTCATCCCAGATGTACTCCATCCCGCCGTAATGGCTGACGGCAGATTGGGCCACTATCCTGTGGCTCAGGTTCCCTTTGAGTGGGGAGGGGTTGCAGGTCCACTTCGAGTTGCCGTAAGCCCTGCCGTGCCTGTTGACTGCCTGTTAGGGAATGATATGGAGCACAATGCTTGGAGGAGGGTGGAGTACCAGACTCACTCTGAGATGCTGGGACCCCCTGACTGGACTTGTGTCAGCACAAGGTCCGCGACTGCCCGAAGGGGGAGTTCATTGACGCTGGAGCCTGGAACAATGGCCCAGCCGGCTGCCAGAGAGGAGAAGGACAGGAGGCCGGAGGACCCTGCCTCGACATCTCCACCTCGTGAGACAACTGGACCACCTGCGGAGGTGGATCTGGAGTCCACCGGGGAGAATGTTGCTTCCCTGGAAAACCTACCCATCCCCACTGAATGGCATGTGGAGGGAGGTCCTTCCCGGGAAGAGTTCTGCAAAGCTCAGAAAGAGTGTCCTACTCTCGAGGGGCTGCGGCAACAGGCCAACGCCCAGGCAGCGGGAAACATTGAGGGGAGCTACCAGATTTACTGGGAGGATGGACTCCTCTACAGTGAGCCCAAGACACCTGGCCACGGTTCAGCCAGAGCCTTGGTGGTCCCTCAATGCTTTAGAGCCTTTCTACTGGAACTGGCTCATGAGATACCATTGGCAGGACACCTAGGACAGGACAAGACCTTTGCCCGGCTTGTCCCCCATTTCTACTGGCCTCGAATGAAAGTGGTGTCGGATACATATTGTCGGACGTGTGTGTCTTGCCAAGCCAGTGGGAAAACTGGGGTGAAGCTAAAAGCTCCCCTGGAACCACTACCCGTCGTTAGCACCCCCTTTGAGAGGGTGGGCATCGACATTGTAGGGCCATTGGATCCACCAACTTCAGCTGGACATCGGTTCATACTGGTTTTGGTGGATCATGCCACCCGGTACCCAGAGGCAATACCTCTGAGGACCATCACTGCACCTGCAGTGGCAAGGGCCCTGATGGGGATTTTCACCAGAGTGGGTTTCCCCAAGGAGGTCATTTCCGACAGGGGGACTAACTTCCTTTCAGCATACATGCGGGCCATGTGGAAGGAGTGCGGTGTTACCTATCGGTTTACTACTCCCTATCACCCACAAACCAATGGTCTTGTGGAAAGGTTTAACAAAACCTTGAAAGGTATGATACGGAGTCTTCCTGTGAGCCTACGAAAGAAATGGGACATCCTCCTACCCTGTCTCTTGTTTTCCTACAGGGAAGTGCCACAGAAGGGAGTGGGCTTCAGCCCCTTCGAACTTTTGTATGGGCACCCTGTAAGGGGACCTCTCAGCCTGGTGAAAGACGGATGGGAACAGACTCCCAGGAAGCTTCCCCAGGACGTGGTGAGCTACATGCTGGCCTTCCGGAGCCAAATGGCTAAGTTGTGGAAGCAGGCTTCAGACAACTTGGAGGCCAGCCAAACAGTTATGAAAGAGTGGTATGACCACAACGCTCACCCAGTGGAACTGGAGCCTGGACAGAAAGTGTGGGTAATGGAACCTGGAGAGCTGAATGCCCTCCAGGACCGTTGGACAGGCCCCTTTGAGGTTTTAGAGAAAAAGGGGAAGTCTACCTATTTGGTGGATCTTAAGACCCCAAGGCAGCCCCTCAGGGTGCTGCATGCCAATCGTCTCAAGCCACATCATGAGAGGCCCGAGGTTGTCTTAATGCTGGTGACCGATGGAGCAGAGGAAGAAGAAAGTGAACCTCTCCCTGATCTTCTCTCGTACAAAGAGAAAGATGGATCAGTGGAGGGAGTGATTCTCTCGCCATCCCTGACTTCTGAACAGCAAAGTGATTGCCGCCAGATCCTGGAGCAATTTTCTCCCCTGTTCTCCCTTGTCCCAGGTAGGACCCACCTGTGTACCCATGACGTGGACACAGGAGACAGCCCACCTGTGAAATCTAAAATCTACCGGCTGTCGGACAAGGTGAAGGCCAACATCAAAAGTGAAGTCGCCAAGATGCTGGAGCTAGGGGTGATTGAACCTTCTGGTAGCCCTTGGTCTAGCCCGGTGGTTTTGGTACCAAAAGCTGCCCCACCAGGCACCACACCTGAATTGAGATTCTGTGTGGACTACCGAGGCTTGAACTCAGTGACTAAAACTGATGCACATCCTATCCCACGGGCGGATGAGCTTATTGACCGGCTGGGAGCTGCCCAATACTTAAGTACCTTTGACCTAACTTCAGGGTACTGGCAGATTTCCCTTACTGAGGAGGCGAAGGAAAGGTCAGCCTTCTCTACACCTGAGGGACACTACCAATTTCGTGTGATGCCCTTTGGGCTCAAGAATGCCCCTGCCACTTTTCAGAGGCTGGTGAACAGGGTCCTTTCGGGAATGGAAGCTTTTTCTGCTGCATACCTGGACGACATTGCTGTCTTCAGCAGCAGCTGGGAGGACCATTTGCAGCACCTGCAAGCTGTTCTTCATGCCCTGCAACAGGCTGGCTTGACCATCAAGGCCAGCAAGTGTCAGATCGGACAAGGGTCGGTGGTGTACCTAGGTCACTTGGTGGGCAGAGGGACGGTGCAGCCCCTCCAGGCAAAGATTGAGGCTATCATCGCCTGGGAGCCCCCCAAGACTCAAACAGAGGTCCGAGCCTTCCTGGGCCTCACTGGATATTACCGTCGCTTCGTGAAGGGGTATGGCACTATTGTGGCCCCTCTCACTGAGCTTACTTCCAAGAAGCAACCCCGACGGGTAGTCTGGACGGAGGCTTGCCAGCGAGCCTTCCTGACCTTGAAACAAGCATTGTGTTCCGCTCCCATTCTCAAGGCCCCTAATTTTGCTAGAGAATTCATTGTCCAAACAGATGCGTCAGAACATGGCATTGGGGCAGTGTTATCGCAGCTAAATGATGAGGGCTTGGATCAACCCGTGGTCTTCCTGTCCAGGAGACTACTCCCCAGGGAAAGGAGGTGGAGTACAATTGAGAGAGAAGCCTTTGCGGTGGTTTGGGCTCTGAAGAAGCTGCGACCATACCTGTTTGGTTCGCACTTCCTAGTTCAGACTGACCATCGCCCCCTTCGTTGGCTGATGCAAATGAAGGGGGAGAATCCCAAGTTGCTAAGGTGGTCCATCTCCCTACAGGGAATGGACTTCAGGGTGGAACATCGACCTGGGGCAGACCATGCCAATGCAGACGGTCTATCCAGGTATTTCCGCCTTAGTGATGAGGACTCCCAAGGGGTTGGGTAGTTCTCCCCACTTTCAGCTGGGGGGGACGCGTGTTAGACCTGTCTGCTTCTGGGAAGACTCTAACCACCATGATTTATTTTTGTCCCCCTTAGCCTCCCAGACTTTCTATCTTTATTTTTACATATGTCCATCAGGAATTTTTTTTTAATGCTGTCAGGAGGCTAGGTGCTCCTTGGCGATGACGCCATTTTTCCCTCATAACCTGTGAGGCCTAGTCAGCCCCCTTGAAAATCTAGGGATCTCAAGAAACCTAAGATGGTGTCCACCAACTGCCATAACGGACACCACTGGAGGACAGGTCCATAGGTTAACATTAGGGAACTTTCTAGAATACCCTAGAGAATTCTGCAGGTCTCAGGCCACCCTATATAAGGCCAGTGACCAGCAGCCATTTTGTGCTGACCCCAGAGTAGAGGAGTGAGGCAGTGGTGAGAGGAGGTGGACACACTGAGAGCAGCTAGTTGTCATTTGAGGCTGACAGTTACTTCAGAGGATTGTTCCCCCTTTAGCCCTTGACCGATCCCTCTCTCAAGACAACAGTTATTGACCAAGAAAACAAGCTTCGTGAGAAGAAAAACCCTTCTGGATCAGCATTCCTGTAGAAACTGACAGGATCTGCTTTCTGAAACTCAGTCTTATATGCCCTGCCCAGCGCTGCACCTACCAAGGTAGCGAGTCATTTGTGGTCCCCTTGGAGCGCCTTGAGGTGGTTGGGGAACTGTGGAGCCTGGAGCACCTGGAGGAGCGAGTGCCCGATCTGTGAGGTACTTCTTCTGGAGCCGGGGGAGGAAAGCAGCAGCGTGTGAGGAGCGGCGCAGTGTGGTCCGTCTGCGGGACCCCGGGGGCACCAGGCGCGTCAGGAGAAGCGAGGAAACGCTTCCGCGCAAGCCAGTAGCGCGACCGCTTCTTTCAGCAGGAGGGGCCTAGGGTCGAGCAGGCCCAGGGGTGCAGTGTTCCCTGCGTGACGAGGTCCGGGGAGGAACACGCAGGCGCCGACGAGCAACGCGACCTGAGAGGTGGAGCCATTGCGAGGAACGCGCATGCCCCAGAGATCAGCGCGTCCATCGGGTTGCCTGAGGTGGCGCCAGACGACTTTCCGGAGCGCCGCGTTGACAGCGGAACCCCCTACTTGTGAGCGCTTGCTGGAGGAACTAGCGCTTGGGCAACCGACCGCCCATCTAACCCCTGGTGATCCGCAGACGCAGGAAATCACCGCGTTAAGCCTGAAACGAGGCCCCCTAGCCAGCGCTGACAGGAGAACGCGCGCTTGGGCTGAGGAGGCCGGCAAGGCTCTTCCCACGTCAGTGCAGGGAAGCAGCTGATCGGGGGAGCTTGAGAGGCGGGTACCAGCTGAAGGCCTATGGACTGTGGCATATCTGCCACCCAGACAGTAAGGAGAGTGGGAGTGTGAAGAGGGAAGTGTTGGGTAAAAAGGGATAAAAGGTTGACAGCTATTTTAAACAGGTCCATAAGCAGAGAAAAGGGCCTTGACCTTTCTACTTCCCTGGAGATTCATTCTGTGACAAAGGAGAGAAGGGGTTAGGCAACGTAACCCTAGATGTGTTAACATAACCAATGAATTGGTAGGCTGTAGTAAAGAGTATTGATGTCATTGTGTATTAATGCAAAATACCCCTGTAGAGTGTGAAGTCTAGGAGCTTCAATTAATTATCCAAGAAGTTCTCTGAATGTACTGCTGAATTCTGATAAAAGTATATGATTTACTGCTTTTTCCACAGCTGGAGGAGTGAAAACTATTTTCTCTAGTAAAAGTGCAATGTTTATTCCTAAAAGCAATTGATGTGATAACCTGTATGCTTTCAAATCCAAAGAGCCATATTATTTTTATAAAAGGTAACGGTATTTTTGCAAACAAAGGTGTTGTGTCTTTATTTTAGTGGTTCATCAATGTGTTACTGTGGGTAAGCTGTGTAAGTACTTAGCCAACGCCTGGAGTTAGCTGTAGACCACTACTGTGCCAAGCTACCATATGTAGGCTTGGGTAATCTAGGTCCAACAGGCTTTATCAAAACATGTCGTGTAAGGTGTCATACGATTTGGAATACTATCCCCTCGCCAGTTCTGGCGACGGGGATAGCATTCCACCCCTCTAGAGGGGTAAGACATGTTACTTTACTTAAATGCGGTTAATTTCTAAAAGGACCTTAGATCCACAAAATGGATGCCTCTGCCACAGACAAAAGTCTGACCCCCTGAAGCTGACCGAAACTCAGCCAAAAGGGTTTCCTGTCGCAGGGGGGTGTTACCACCCTCCAGACAGGAGATAGTGGATTGTAGCAGGGAGGTTTGAAAGAAACCAGACACTGCCTGGGGCGCACAAGGCTGCCCCTTGCATAATCCGGCCAAACCGGTTCTGGGGCACTCCAGCCCTCGTGCCAGGGCGGCCTGGATCAAAGGAAGGGGGTGTATCCATCCACTTCCTGGGTCCCACCCATAGGAGGGGACCTAGCAGGTAATCCAGCCCCCAAAATTAGTATAAGACTGGGAGCAGTGCCAATGCACTTCAGATTATCCTGAAGAAACATAAGAAACGAAATTCTGGACCCTTCGACATCCTACTCGACGTAGAAGCCCGAAGAATCTCCCTTGTGGTCAAGGAGTGACCACCCTGTGCAAACAGGCACCATCCAGCCATCGACGTCTGCTTTGTCGCAGTTCCCGCCGGAACTCGAGCGACAGAGATCAACGAGAGCAAGCTTGCCTGCCTTCCAACAGCCCGATCCACAGTCCCTGCAGAGCTGAGACCCGTGGAGGCGACCGGAAGCGTGGGGCACGCCATCTTGAATTGACCACGAGACGCTGACCGTGCCGCCCACGAGTGACCCTCGAAGCTGTACACCGGGGTTTGAGAAGCCCCAACCCTGAGCCACTCTTGCACCGAAGTTCAGCCCTCCACACTCGACGAGTGCTGCGTGAGGCCCTTCTGCTCCATTTGGCTCAATGCGTTGGCCCGGTCACTTGCCAGCCGGCTAGTGGCCCCTGTACCGACGAACTTTGAAATTCGACTTGTGAATCTGGTTGCTCCAGATCCGCACCAGCTCCCCTGAAAAGGAGCCCCCACTCTGACCGTCCTGGTTCGAGTGAGAAGCAATCTCCCGGTTCCGCGTGGATTGCTCTTGCCAAGTGTTGTTTGCTCCAAACTTGAAGCCGACTGCGCCGACGGTGAGAGCCCTCGTGGGACGGATCGTGACCCGCTCCTGGACGTCGCAGATGCCCCAGAGCCCACGTGACAGCGGAGAGAAGCTCCTCGACGACCACCTGATTGCGCCCGACATTGCCTGGTTCCGTCCTGGTTCCACCCTGGTCACTGCTGAGTGACCCAGACTCTGTCCCCTCTGCTTTCAGGTACTTTTCGACTCGAGTCCACCCTTGGACTCCACCGGACACTTCTCTTTCACCCCGCCTGCAGCCCTTTCAGCTTCAAGCACCAAGAGCCTGCGTGACGAAACCCGACTCAACTTCGACCCTGTGCACCCGCTTCCTGTGGGTGAGGTAACTTTGCTCCGCCGGTGTTCCCACACTGGTACACATCTCTAGGGTCTGTGTCTTAAGTTTTGTTCCTCTAGGTTCAGCGGAAGTGTCCTTAAACTTTAACTTTGCAACTTTTACGCACCATTGGTTAACATTGGTGCATGCGTGCGCTTTCCGCACTGCTCCCGAATCCCGTGGGCCTCTCCCGACTTCAGCATTGCTTGTCCCGACTGCTCCCAGCGATTCCCTAGGCCCTAGGCCTAACCACTGTTCGATTGGTATCTCTTATACCACTTGTTTAGTATATGGTTTGAGTGGCCACCCGCCCTCATCCATAATTGTGCAACTTTGTATGTTTAAACTGTGCTTTTGATTTAACGCTTGTGCCCCTTTATTCATAAAGAATACTGGGGATTGTTTTTAGTAATAAATACATATATTTTTATAATATATACTTGTGTGGTGTCCTTTCATTTGATATTACAGGATTGTATGTGGTAAAACAGCTCGCTTAACACAACCTCTTAAGTTAAGCCTTTAGGCTGCTTAGTCCATTGTGAGAAGTTGGCCTGATAGGTGATGTTTCCAATTCTGGAACCACCTATTATCAGACCAAACAATCCCTTATGGTGTCAGGTTGTAAGTCAACCTTGTTAGACAAGCTATCCTAGGGGTAGCATGGACTAAGCAGCCTAAAGGCTTAACTTAAGAGGTCGTGTTAAGCGAGCTGTTTTACCACATACAATCCTGTAATATCAAATGAAAGGACACCACACAAGTATATATTATAAAAATATATGTGTTTATTACTAAAAACAATCCCCAGTATTCTTTATGAATAAAGGGGCACAAGCGTTAAATCAAAAGCACAGTTTAAACATACAAAGTTGCACAATTATGGATGAGGGCGGGTGGCCACTCAAACCATATACTAAACAAGTGGTATAAGAGATACCAATCGAACAGTGGTTAGGCCTAGGGCCTAGGGAATCGCTGGGAGCAGTCAGGACAAGCAGTGCTGAAGTCGGGAGAGGCCCACGGGATTCGGGAGCAGTGCGGACAGCGCACGCATGCACCAATGTTAACCAATGGTGCGTAAAAGTTGCAAAGTTAAAGTTTAAGGACACTTCCGCTGACCCTAGAGGAACAAAACTTAAGACACAGGCCCTAGAGATGTGTACCAGTGTGGAAACACCGGCGGAGCAAAGTTACCTCACCCACAGGAAGCGGGTGCACAGGGTCGAAGTTGAGTCGGGTTTCGTCACGCAGGCTCTTGGTGCTTGAAGCTGAAAGGGCTGCAGGCGGGGTGAAAGAGAAGTGTCCGGTGGAGTCCAAGGGTGGACTTGAGTCGAAAAGTACCTGAAAGCAGAGGGGACAGAGTCTGGGTCACTCAGCAGTGACCAGGGTGGAACCAGGACGGAACCAGGCAATGTCGGGCGCAATCAGGTCGCTGTCGAGGTGCTTCTCTCCACTGTCACGTGGGCTCTGGGGCATCTACGACGTCCAGGAGCAGGTCACGATCTGTCCCACGCAGGCTCTCGCCGTCGGCGCTGTCGGCTTCAAGATTGGAGCAAACAACACTTGGCAAAAGCAATCCACGCGGAACCGGGAGATTGCTTCTCACTCGAACCAGGAAGGTCAGAGTGGGGGCTCCTTTTCAGGGGAGCTGGTGCAGATCTGGAGCAACCAGATTCACAAGTCGGTTTCAAGTTTTCGTCGGCACAGGGGCCACTAGCCGGCTGGCAAGTGACCGGGCCAACGCGTTGAGCCAAAAGTAGCAGAAGGGCCCCACGCAGCACTCGATGAGTGTAGAGGGGTGAGCTTCGGTGCAAGAGTGGCTCAGGGTTGGGGCTTCTCAAACCCCGGTGCACAGCTTCGAGGGTCACTCGTGGGCTGCACGGTCCGCGTCTCGTGGTCAATTCAAGATGGCGTGCCCCACGCTTCCGGTCGCCTCCACGGGTCTCAGCTCTGCAGGGACTGTGGATCGGGCTGTTGGAAGGCAGGCAAGCTTGATCTCGTTGATCTCTGTCACTCGAGTTCCGGCAGGAACTGCAACAAAGTAGACGTCGAGGGCTGGATGGTGCCTGCTGGTGCAGGGTGGTCACTCCTTGACCACAAGATTCTTCGGGCTTCCACGTTGAGTAGGATGTCGAAGGGTCCAGAATTTCGTTTCTTATGTTTCTTCCAGGAAATCTGAAGTGTCTTGGCACTGCTCCCACTCTTATACTAATTTTGGGGGCTGGATTACCTGCTAGGTCCCCTCCTATGGGTGGGACCCAGGAAGTGGGTGGATACACCCCCTTCCTTTGATCCAGGCCGCCCTGGCACGAGGGCTGGAGTGCCCCAGAACCGGTTTGGCCGGATTATGCAAGGGGCAGCCTTGTGCTCCCCATGCAGTGTCTGGTTTCTTTCAAACCTCCCTGCTACAATCCACTATCTCCTGTCTGAGGGGGTGTAACACCTCCCTGCAACAGGAAACCCTTTGTCCAGGCCCCATTTGGCTGAGTTTCGGTCAGCTTCAGGGGGTCAGACTCTTGTCTGTGGCAGAGGCATCCATTTTGTGGATCCAAGGTCCTTTTAGAAATTAACCGCATTTAAGTAAAGTAACATGTCTTACCCCTCTAGAGGGGTGGAATGCTATCCCCGTTGCCAGAACTGGCGAGGGGATAGTATTCCAAATCGTATGACACCTTACACGACATGTTTTGATAAAGCCAAACCAGAGTTGCTATATAACCGCGAGGATTATAAGGCACTTAAGAGTATATGGTATGGCGTTATCCTGAAACAGCTTAGGGAGTTGTTCCCGACAGCTGCAGACAGGCTCAGCTCATGCTAGAGCTCCATCTCACATGAAACCACGCACTCTGCCTCCAGGATTGATGAGGCCTTCCATAGGAGTGGCTCACAGGTTAATATGTGTCCAGATATAGGTTTAGATATAGGTATACTATATCTAAGCAAGGGGTGATTACACCACCTTACCCCAGCTGAGTGATCAGCCAGTTGTGTCAATTTAAGAACCAGCCAGGGGTGGCAAAAGATATGCTGCAGCCCCTGGTAGGCCTTGGTGGCCCCTATGCCCTGGGCACCTATAGTGCATTATACAGGGGCTGACAAGGAGTCCATTTCCAATTGTGGTATGTACCTAGGGTACATGGAATCCATTTTACAGAGAGAGCAGATGGCCTGGGGCCCTGATTAGCAGGGAACCAGGTCAACTAAGTCAAAAAACCAGCTAAACACAGGCAAAAAATCTGGGGTAACCATAGTCAGGTAGCCACCTTCCTACATAACCCCCCCAAACGAAAGGAGATAAGGCTATCCTTGGCCAGGTAAGCCTATATTGCCTGAGTGGCCATATAAGGAAGTACCTGCACTAGCATGGGTACCCCCTGCCTCATGGTCCACTAAGCAGTCCCTCACCCTTTGGGTATTAGAGGGTCTCCACCATAGGGAATCACTACCTTGGGTGTGTTTATGCAAAGTTAAAGGCTGGTTTGGATATGGAGTATTGAAGTGAGGCTCTACTAATTTAGGGCTTAGCTTCCTCCAATTATCTTCCACCATGTGTGCCTTTCTTTCTTTAACTGAGTTGCACTGTGCTCTCAGGGTCAGCCTCTGGCTACCTAAAGCTGGAGGCTGGGTCCCTCTGTTTGGCTTGCTGGAGGGACAGTTCAGGTTTGGGCCCTTTGGGTCCCAGGTTTGGCTGTGCCCAACAGAATCCATCGGTGGGAGGCCCCTAACTGTTTTTAAGGGGGCTCTCTCAGGAGTTTTTAAAGTTTTCACCTTACTAGGGCTACTAGTTTTGGTGCCCCTAATCTGTTGATGGGGGTGCTTTATTTGACAGGGGGCCCTCTGGGTCTCACTGTCCTTCTTGTCCTCTGCAGCCCTGGGCTGGCTAAGGCAAGGTAGAGAGGGGCAGGTTACCTGCTCCAGACTGGGTCCCACCTGAGAAGGGTCCACTGACATCAGAGGTTCTGTCAGGCTAGGCCCAATCACCTCTGGGGCAGTTCCTTCATCAGGGGTAAGATCAGTTCCCTGAGGAGGCTGATCCTGTCCTAAAGTCTGGTGAGGGGGAGATTTCTCTTCCTCCTCCATGCTCTCAGTTTGTGTGGAGTTATCCATCTTTTCAGGCTTCACAACACACATATCAGTTTGAGTTTGGGCTGTGGCCATCACAGCCCCACCAACCTTTTCAGGAGGAGACTCAGTTTGGGTTTCCGCTGTTATCATAACAGCTTTGCTATTCTGTTCAGGAAGAGCTTTTGCTAAAGATGGGGCAGAGAGTTTCTCAGCCCTACCAACCTTTTCAGGAAGGACATCTTGGATTGGGGCTGTAGCCATTACAGCCCCACTAACCTTTCCATTGGAATTTATCATTCTAGAATGGATTTCCTGTTCAACCTCAGCCCAGGCTGAGATTTCCAAATCATTACCAAGTAGGCAGTCTACAGGCAAGTTTGGTGACACTGCCACTCTCTTTGAGCCAATGACACTTCCCCAGCTGAGACTTACTACTGCCATGGGATGATTTGTTTGGATTCCATCAATGTTTGTAACCTGGTATGTGGCACCAGGTAAAAGTTGCTTAGAGGGGACTATGCCATCAGCCACCATGGTGATGCTAGCCCCTGTGTCTCTAAAAGCTTCAACTTTCAAACCATTGATGATGGGTTCTTGTCTATATTTGCTCAAAGTATTTGGGCAATCAGAGAAGTTGGCAAACCCCATGCCAGTCTCATAAACAAGATTATTTGGGGAGGGGGACCTGGATAGGCCAGGGTCCTCCTGCGCTCCAAAAGTAAACCCACCCAGATTCCTGGGTGTGCTCCCACTTCCTGGGGGATTACTGCTGACAGTAACAGGAGGTGTTGGAGCTGGCTTTGGAGGTATATTCTCTTTATTGTTATTCTTGGGACAACAGTTGTCTGTTTTGTAATGCCCAACCTGTTTACAGGCATAACAATAAGGCTTTTTCTCAGTTGAAGAAGTGTCTTGGGACCCACCCCCATTCTTGGTGTTTTGGGGCCCTGGGGAAGTCTTTTCTTTATTTTTATCCCCACCCTTATCTTGAGGCTTGGTAGACTCCTTCTTCTGGTTACTGTCCTGATTCTTAGGCCTAATCCTGGTTCTGACCCACTTGTCTGCCTTCTTTCCCAATTCTTGGGGAGAGGTCAGATCAGAGTCCACCAGGTGCTGGTGTAAGAGCTGGTTCTGACAATTACTTAGGATCTGCTCCCTCATAATCAAATTATACAATCCTGTAAAGTCATGTACTTTGCTGCCATGTAGCCAACCCTCCAGAGCCTTAGTTGCACAATCAACAAAATCAGTCCAGTCCTGAGTCTGTGTCTTCTGGGTGTCTCTGAACTTCAACCTGTACTGTTCAGTGGTTAAGCCAAACCCATCTATTAGGACACTCTTCAGAACTTTGTAATTGTTTGCATCCTCATGTCTAACAGTGAGGAGCTTATCTCTCCCTTTCTCTGAAAAGGAGTACCATAAGATTGCTGCCCACTGTTCCTCAGGAACCTGCTGTACCATGCAGGCTCTCTCAAGAGCAGTTATCCACTTGTGGATGTCATCCCCTTCCTTGTAGGGGGGCACAATCTTTGTCAGGTTTCTACTATCATAGGACCTGGATTTCTCTTTAGGAATATTGCTGCCACCAGTGGCATCTAAGCCACACAATTTCTGCTCTCTTGCCAAGGCAAGTCTAGCTTGAGCCAAGGCTACCTCCTCCCTCTCTATTTGGAGTTTGACAGCCCTCATTCTGGCCCTATGCTCTAGCTTTTGAGAAGCAGTCATGCCTCTCTGAGATTCTCTTGAGGCACTAGAAATATGAGAGTCCCCTGAGGGAGATCTCACTCTTCTGTTGCCTGGGAGAATGACATGGTTGGATCTGGGGAGGTGCTGGCCCTCTCCATTTCCCAGTAGGTCTAAGTTGGCCTGGTTAAGCCTGGCAACTTGGACCTGGCTACCCCTCTGATCCTGATTCTCTGGGTCCTCTACATCTGAGTCCTCCTCCTCCTCCTCTTCCTCTTCTTCTTCCTCCTCTGGAGTGGTATCAGTTACAGGGGGGTTCACTCCTTCTCCTGATTCTAAGAGAGGTTCATTTCCCTTCTCTAAGTCATCCTGCTCTAGAATGGCTATCAGGATAGGACAGGTGGGACTTCTGCCCCTTTTTAACCCTCTTGATATGCACAAGGCAATCAAGTCCTTTCGGGTTAGTTTGTCATAGCTGGAAGTTGCCTTGGTAAGGTCAACTGTCACAGGAGCAGACCCTGAGGCTTTTCCTGTGTCAGACATGACTGCTAGTGAGGTGTAAGTGGTGCACTTACCTACACTAAGTGTTTTCCTACTGTACCTTGCTAGTGAGTTGTAGTCAGGGTGTGCTAATCCCTTTAATCTACAACTACTAAGTTCAGTAGAACTTAATATGCTAAGCTTTTGATTTATATGTACCTAGAGGTACTTGATGTGATCTTTCAATTTGATAAAAGATTGCAATGGTAAAACAACAGCAAGCTCAAATCCGCACCGCTGCTCACCAATGTGAGAAGTTGGCCTGATAGGTGATGTTTCCAATTCTGGAACCACCTATTATCAGACCAAACAATCCCTTATGGTGTCAGGTTGTAAGTCAACCTTGTTAGACAAGCTATCCTAGGGGTAGCATGGACTAAGCAGCCTAAAGGCTTAACTTAAGAGGTCGTGTTAAGCGAGCTGTTTTACCACATACAATCCTGTAATATCAAATGAAAGGACACCACACAAGTATATATTATAAAAATATATGTGTTTATTACTAAAAACAATCCCCAGTATTCTTTATGAATAAAGGGGCACAAGCGTTAAATCAAAAGCACAGTTTAAACATACAAAGTTGCACAATTATGGATGAGGGCGGGTGGCCACTCAAACCATATACTAAACAAGTGGTATAAGAGATACCAATCGAACAGTGGTTAGGCCTAGGGCCTAGGGAATCGCTGGGAGCAGTCAGGACAAGCAGTGCTGAAGTCGGGAGAGGCCCACGGGATTCGGGAGCAGTGCGGAAAGCGCACGCATGCACCAATGTTAACCAATGGTGCGTAAAAGTTGCAAAGTTAAAGTTTAAGGACACTTCCGCTGACCCTAGAGGAACAAAACTTAATACACAGACCCTAGAGATGTGTACCAGTGTGGGAACACCGGCGGAGCAAAGTTACCTCACCCACAGGAAGCGGGTGCACAGGGTCGAAGTTGAGTCGGGTTTCGTCACGCAGGCTCTTGGTGCTTGAAGCTGAAAGGGCTGCAGGCTGGGTGAAAGAGAAGTGTCCGGTGGAGTCCAAGGGTGGACTCGAGTTGAAAAGTACCTGAAAGCAGAGGGGACAGAGTCTGGGTCTCTCAGCAGTGACCAGGGTGGAACCAGGACGGAACCAGGCAATGTCGGGCGCAATCAGGTCGCTGTCGAGGTGCTTCTCTCCGCTGTCACGTGGGCTCTGGGGCATCTACGACGTCCAGGAGCAGGTCACGATCTGTCCCACGCAGGCTCTCGCCGTCGGCGCTGTCGGCTTCAAGATTGGAGCAAACAACACTTGGCAAAAGCAATCCACGCGGAACCGGGAGATTGCTTCTCACTCGAACCAGGAAGGTCAGAGTGGGGGCTCCTTTTCAGGGGAGCTGGTGCAGATCTGGAGCAACCAGATTCACAAGTCGGTTTCAAGTTTTCTTCGGCACAGGGGCCACTAGCCGGCTGGCAAGTGACCGGGCCAACGCGTTGAGCCAAAAGTAGCAGAAGGGCCCCACGCAGCACTCGATGAGTGTAGAGGGGTGAGCTTCGGTGCAAGAGTGGCTCAGGGTTGGGGCTTCTCAAACCCCGGTGCACAGCTTCGAGGGTCACTCGTGGGCTGCACGGTCCGCGTCTCGTGGTCAATTCAAGATGGCGTGCCCCACGCTTCCGGTCGCCTCCACGGGTCTCAGCTCTGCAGGGACTGTGGATCGGGCTGTTGGAAGGCAGGCAAGCTTGATCTCGTCGATCTCTGTCGCTCGAGTTCCGGAGGGAACTGCAACAAAGTAGACGTCGAGGGCTGGATGGTGCCTGCTGGTGCAGGGTGGTCACTCCTTGACCACAAGGGAGATTCTTCGGGCTTCCTCGTTGAGTAGGATGTCGAAGGGTCCAGAATTTCGTTTCTTATGTTTCTTCCAGGAAATCTGAAGTGTCTTGGCACTGCTCCCACTCTTATACTAATTTTGGGGGCTGGATTACCTGCTAGGTCCCCTCCTATGGGTGGGACCCAGGAAGTGGGTGGATACACCCCCTTCCTTTGATCCAGGCCGCCCTGGCACGAGGGCTGGAGTGCCCCAGAACCGGTTTGGCCGGATTATGCAAGGGGCAGCCTTGTGCTCCCCATGCAGTGTCTGGTTTCTTTCAAACCTCCCTGCTAGAATCCACTATCTCCTGTCTGAGGAGGTGTAACACCTCCCTGCAACAGGAAACCCTTTGTCCAGGCCCCATTTGGCTGAGTTTCGGTCAGCTTCAGGGGGTCAGACTCTTGTCTGTGGCAGAGGCATCCATTTTGTGGATCCAAGGTCCTTTTAGAAATTAACCGCATTTAAGTAAAGTAACATGTCTTACCCCTCTAGAGGGGTGGAATGCTATCCCCGTCGCCAGAACTGGCGAGGGGATAGTATTCCAAATCGTATGACACCTTACACGACATGTTTTGATAAAGCCAAACCAGAGTTGCTATATAACCGCGAGGATTATAAGGCACTTAAGAGTATATGGTATGGCGTTATCCTGAAACAGCTTAGGGAGTTGTTCCCGACAGCTGCAGACAGGCTCAGCTCATGCTAGAGCTCCATCTCACATGAAACCACGCACTCTGCCTCCAGGATTGATGAGGCCTTCCATAGGAGTGGCTCACAGGTTAATATGTGTCCAGATATAGGTTTAGATATAGGTATACTATATCTAAGCAAGGGGTGATTACACCACCTTACCCCAGCTGAGTGATCAGCCAGTTGTGTCAATTTAAGAACCAGCCAGGGGTGGCAAAAGATATGCTGCAGCCCCTGGTAGGCCTTGGTGGCCCCTATGCCCTGGGCACCTATAGTGCATTATACAGGGGCTGACAAGGAGTCCATTTCCAATTGTGGTATGTACCTAGGGTACATGGAATCCATTTTACAGAGAGAGCAGATGGCCTGGGGCCCTGATTAGCAGGGAACCAGGTCAACTAAGTCAAAAAACCAGCTAAACACAGGCAAAAAATCTGGGGTAACCATAGTCAGGTAGCCACCTTCCTACATCCATGCTACCCCTAGGATAGCTTGTCTAACAAGGTTGACTTACAACCTGACACCATAAGGGATTGTTTGGTCTGATAATAGGTGGTTCCAGAATTGGAAACATCACCTATCAGGCCAACTTCTCACACCTGCTGTTCCCCAGTGTGAAGCCAGAGGGGAAGTTGTGTTCTTGTTCCTAATTCTACTTTTGTGTTCAATGATGCGTGTCTTGATTTTTCTACTAGTTCTACCTACATAAACAAGGCCAAAAGGGCATTTAATCGCATATATTACTTGTTCTGTGTTGCAGTTAGATGTATGTTTCAGTTTTATTTTGTGACTCGTCTGCGGGTGCATGAAAATATCACCAAGAATCACGTTACTGCACTGACCACAATTGTGGCATTTAGTCATCCCCTTAAAAGGTTTTATTGGCTCTTCATTTTGAGATTTCAACAATTCACGTAAATTTTTAGATCTGTTATGTGCAAACAGTGGAGGTTCAGGAAATAGAAACTGAAAGTCTGGTTCATTTTCAATGATTTCCCAACGTCTTCTGATGATTGTTTTGATTCGTGCCGCCTGGGTAGAATATTTTAGCACAAAAACTTCTCTTTTAGATGATGTTCTAGTGGAGGCTCCTAGTAGGTCCTCCCTAGATCTTTCTGCTGTCTTTTGTTCTGCTACCTTGAGTATTTCCAATGGGTAACCTCTAGCTTGATATTTGCGTTTTTGGTCTTCAATGTTTTGCTTGCATTGTTGTTCATCTGATGTGATCCTTTTTATGCGTGTGAACTGAGAAGTTGGCAAATGTTTCTTCAGTGAGAACGGATGGGCACTTCTAAAGTGTAAAGCACTGTTTACATCAGTTGGTTTTTTGTATACTGATGTGGTCAAACCTCCCAGATTTTTGTGAATTTCTATGTCCAGAAAATGTTTTTTTTCTTCATGGATATCATATGTGAATTGTATCCTGGGGTTGTGGGTATTCAATGTTTTGATGGAATCTTCTAGTAAAATCTTCTGACCTTTCCATATGACTAAAATGTCATCAATATACCGAAAGAATGCTACTGCATGGTTTTGCCATATGGGGTTAGTGAGAATGTGTTGATGCTCAAAGTGGGCCATGAAGGTATTAGCATATGATGGGGCTCCGGGAAAGCCCATTGAAATTCCTGTCTTCTGTAAATAAAATTTCTTTTGCCAAACAAAGTAACTGTGGTACAAGGAGAAATGTAATAGTTCCAGATGAAAAACTGATAATTCAGATGGTGTGTGATGTAAATGTAAATGTCATGGTACTTATAGAGCGCACTGTCACCAGACGGTCACCTTGCGGTGTCGCCTATGCGGCTTCCTGGCGCTGATACTCATACCGCTGTGGAACCCCTCCTGGCTTTCCCTGTGAAGTGTCCACTCCTGGGCACCCCCAGGGTGAAGCCAGGCATCCTTAGCGCTGTTGGGGCCGGTGTGGAGGCTAAGCAAGCTATTGCCCAGAGTTGCAGCGTGGGGCCCGTGATTAGAATAGGCACCGAGGCGAGAATTAACAGGTCCGAGGAAATTGAGCCCGAGACCCCGCAGAGGTGGGAATCGAACCCTGGTCCCTGGCCAGAACTCTGCATCAGGGTCTGCCGCTCTAACCATTGAGCCACACTCCTCCACAGCAGTGTGAGAGGCCAGCAATCTCCACTCCACTGCCTCTAGGCCTTCGTTGTGCGCTATAGAAGTGTAAAGGGCCACAACGTCTATTGTGCATAAAAGAATGTCGTCATTGAAAACTTCACGAATTGCATCCAGTTTCAAGAGGCAGTCCGTGGTGTCTTTTATGTATGTTTCCCAACTTTGTACAAGTGGCTGAAGATGATGGTCCAGGATCCCCACAAGGAACACATGGCTTTCCAATGCTGTGTGTTGGGGTGCCAGGAGAATCTGGCTGAACAGGTGCGGGTGGGCTTCGACCGCATGGCAGACAAGCTATATGCCATACTTGAGTGTCTAAGTCCCATCAGGGACCACTCACGGTCCCTAACGGACACCCACAGTCCACTCCATGCTCTCCAACGGACCATGGCTGACATTGCTGGAGCCCTGACTCAGAGACTAGAACAACTGTCCAGTCAGAGTGGCACTAGCGATGTCACACGGCTGTTGGAACATATGTGGAGGTCAATGGAGACAATGGAGCTGACGCAGGCGGAAAGAGCGGCTGCCACGGCTGCACACCAGTGAGAGGTAGCTGGGTTCCTCAATGACCTCAGGACCATTCTCATGGCATTGCTGCCACAAGGCCTGGTGCTGATGCATGTTGCTGCTACCACTAAATCCACATCTCCGCCCCTGAAGTGTCAGTGCCACACAGTGCAGCAGACATACCACCTCCGGCCCCTGAGGTATCACTGCTACACAGTGTTGGAGACAGAACACCACCACCCACACGTGAGGTACATGGAACAGCAGAGGACGAAGATGCGGATGAATCTGCCATCGTGGTGAGAAGGACGCAGTAGCATGCATCTCCGCCATAGGGACTGTTTCTGCTTGGTTCTGCCCTCTGCATCACCACCTTCCACTGTTACCCGATGCACTCTGCGACACTCACCTTGGACCTCGACATAGACTGCCATATTCTGTTTGATCACTAATGACGCAGCAATCAGACTGTGGACTTTACTCTTCCTCTTCCTTTGGACTTGTCATTCCCTGAAGGACTCTGGCTGGCCCTCCAAGGGCCAACATCGTAATGTGGGGTTTGCATGGCGCTGTACTGTTCCAGATGCAACACTCCACTGAATGTGCACTAAACATTCCTATTCACACAGATGTGTCATGCCAATGATCTTTCAAGTGTGGAAGTATGGATGAATGTAGGCTCAGTGATTCCCCCTTACGTCCAAGTAGCTCATGACGTTGAAATTGGGTCATGGGTGACATATTGCCGAATGCGGTCTGGGTGGCGCCGGCACTACAACGGGGACACACGCATTAGTTACTTCCTGGTCCAGACCAGAACGGAACCACGCCCAGAGCCTCAGGGTCATTGTTCAGACCCTTACGCTGGGCTGGCATACACCAGGCCAGCCCACTCCGCTTCTGTAAACAGGGCACGACGACAACGCTACATGTCCCAGATCTTCCCTGTAGTGATCTGCTGGTCGCAGGTCTAGTTGTCAGCATGCCACAGCTACTCCCTCATGGCTGGTGTACACACCCACCACACCCATCCAGCACACGCGTCACAGGACATGTGACCCTGCCAACAAAAGGGCTGCGCGCACATGCTCTGCGCCATTTCCACTCTCTATCTGGGTGCATCTGGGTGGTGTTAATGTAGGCATTAGGGCCTAGGGCCCTGCAACATCACATTCCCCCAGCCCGGAGGTGACTTGCTGTTGTCCGCACCCCGATGCCCAATCATACAGGGTCCATTACATGTGGGGCACAGACTTGGTGGCACCGGATACACAGCGGCCGGCACAGGCACACTGCCACAGGACGGTGACTTTCGGTGCACTGAGGTAGGGGCACCGTAAGTGCTGAGCGGGTGTGCAGCCGGCGATGAGGCCCCGTCCTGGCCGGACAGCTCAGTATTTGTGTGCCTTGCTGGACCACAGTGTAGGCCAGAGCCAGCGTGGGCCTACCGCCACGTGGCGTCGCCTCCCGGATCACAGAGTTGGTGGCACCTAAAGGGATGAGCAGGTGTGCAGCCTGCAATGATGCCCTGTGCAGTGATTGTCCCCTGCCATAGCGAAATCAAGACCCAGAATCAAATGTAAGACCTGGTGGCCCGCGGAGCAGGTCTGCATGATGTGGAGGGTGCCATGTTCACGGGCTTGGAGCTTACACCGGCATGTGGTGGGCCCTCTTTGCGACACGCCGGTGGCAGAAGATGAGCAGTGAGGCCTGGGTGCGCAGAGGTGGGTATGCCCCGTTGGGCGGCCGGAGGGGCTGGGGTGCAGCTGCCTGGGTGCGCCGGGGTGGGCATGCACTGCTGGGCAGTGGTAGGGGCTGGGGTGCAGCTGCCTGGGTGCACAGGGGCGGGCATGCACCGTTGGGTGGCGGGAGGGGCTGGGGTGCAGCTGCCTGGGTGCGCAGGGGCAGGCATGCACCGTTGGGGGGCGGGAGGGGCTGGGGTGCAGCTGCCTGTGTGTGGAGGGGCGGGCATGCACTGTTGGGCGGTGGGCTGGACAGGTGATAATGTTGTGTGCAATTGTATGTACTTTGTCATTCATGTATCTGGACTCTGTTTCAGATGTGGGATCTGTGTCAGGTGAGGTGAACTGGTGAACTGCACTACATACCGGCACGTGGTTGGAGACACACCAGTGCCAGCAGGTGAGCAGTGGGGCCTGGGTGCGCAGTGTCGGCACTCTCTCTCCCTGTCCTACTCTCTTTGACTCTGTGTCTCTCTCTCTCCCTCTCTTTCTGTCTTCCTCTCTCTCTTTTTCCGTTTTCCTCTCTCTCTCCTTCTCTTTCTGTCTTCCTATCTCTCACCCTCTCTTTCCGTCTTCCTCTCTCTCTCTTTCTCTCTTTCCGTCTTCCTCTCTCCCTCCCTCTTTCCGTCTTCCTCTCTCCCTCTCTCCCTCTCTCCCTCCCTCTCTTTCTCTCTCTCTCTGTATCTCTCTCTCTCCTTCACTCTCTCTCTGTCCTTTGATGGCCGCATGATACACCTTCTCATCTGTTTTTTTTTGGTCTTGCAGGTTGTGACCTACAGATTGTCCCGAGGAGAGCCGACATGTGTCTTCATTGATGTCTTTTTTACTTATTTTGAATACATTTTCTAATTGTAATTCAAAGGTGAATGTGTGATGCTCATTTTTGGGACGACACATGCATGTTACATGTGATTGTGCGACATCAGTCTGATTTTTTGTACATGATTTTGTGAAGTTGATGTGGCATGTCTTTGCACGGAATGGGGGGCTCTGGGGGGGGATACTGGGGGTGGTGGCGGTGGGTGTTGTGGCCCTGTTGGGGCTCAGAGCTGCATGATGAGTGGCTCCATAGCATCTGTTGCCCATCAGGTGTGGCTCTGGGCCTGGCTTCCTTTTGTGGTGCAGGCTGGCGTCCGACTTTACACCAGGTCAGAGCAGGTGTTAATTTCCTGCTGCTAATGCGCCTTATCGCATGCTTTGTAATCTTATCGCCGATCTGGCTGGTCGTTGAGAATGTTGCGGTGTGGTGTTGTTGTGGCTTTTTGCACGGGAACGCCTACTCTGCATCTCATTAGCGATAGTTGCGGGGGTCATCTGTGGCGATGTTTTTGCGGCTGCTATAGCAGGTAAACTGGTGATATGGGCTGTTAGCACCAGCTTGTGAATGTGGCGATAAATTTCTGTTCTGTTCTGTTCATCCTGTCTGCACACAGGGACAATATTCTGCCGGGCCTCATAGGGAAACACCACTCATTCTGTACTAACTCTTCTCACCATGTGCTCACCAGTCACTCTCACAGGTCACCCTTCACTCACGATGCTCATCTAGCACCATACACATGCATACCATTCACCATGCATTTACACCACTCACACTACCCTGCACTCTCCCCTCTCACTCTGCACGCACTATTCTCACAAAACACTCACGTGGGCCCTCCTCTCACATTGCATTCATGCAGTTCACGTGACACTCACATCTGCACATTCTTCCCCCTACACTCGCACTACTCATGCTGCAGTCACTCACACTTTTCACCTTCACCCAGCACTTACATGAGCACACCTCTTACTCAGCCAAAATCAAACTTACACAACTCTCATGAATGTACACATATTTCTACAGAGTCACCCAAAGAATACCTGCTATTTCCATAGTACTAGATGCCTACTTAATACAATCTTCAACAACGGGGCTGGTGCAATAGGGTTAAAGTGGACTGAGAATGTGGGATGGCACAATGAGGGAGACAAGGGCAGAGGCTTTGGGATATGGTGCTGTATTGAGGATCATGTGACACCTTCTGCCATTCCTGGGTTTCTATTCACCACAATGCTTTATTCCAGGACACATCATTTTTTTCACATTGCAAGTTGAGTCTCAAAAACCCAAAAATGTAAAGTGTTACTGGATAAAATCAATGGCACTGAAGAAGTCAAGCATTTCATAAGGTCAGTTGGATGCTGTGATATTACATGTTAGAACATGGATTTGTTCATTTTCAATACTGTAACTGCTTGATCCACACGCCTATGGAGAACATGTTTTTATTAGGTTTCGCTAAAAGGCATGGGAGGTATAGCAGAAGCAGCAGGGCAAGCTTTCCTAGCACAAAAAAACAAATTGGCTAATGGAAGTGTGAGTGGCAGTGTGACTGTGTGTAAATGTGACAGAATACAAAGGTATCAAAGTGTGCAAGAGATATAGTGAGAATGTGTGTATCATTGCATGTGTGTTATGCATGCATGTGTGCTGCTGGTCTGACATACTGGAGGGTATTCTTGCCTTATGGACAAGGGCACTAACAGCATATGGTTGTGAGGTGTTACCTACGGCAAACTGCAGGCCCTGACATTCTTCTATGAAGCAGAAAAACAAATGAAGGAGTACCACCAGCAAGGATTCGCAGGTTGCTATGGGGGTAGAAGGTTTTTTCCAAAATGGAGAAAGTCTCCTTTTGTTAGAAACCCCTCACTCATCACCTAGTGATGACATGCTTCATCATCGGGGTCCACCCTAATGACCTAGCGTCATCAGGGTGTGCTACAACACCTGATTGCAGTGGAGCAGGTTGTGAGTGATGGTGCGTGAGAAAAAAGGGGGGTAAGTGTGTTAACCCCTTCGACGCTCATGACGAGCTGGGCTCGTCATGCAGTAGCCTCCCAGCACGCTCATGACGAGCCCAGCTCGTCATGAATAATGGGTTTTTGTAAATCCCAGCGCAGCAGCAGAATATGATGAGCTTCCAAGTGGTTAAAAATTGTCCTGGTTTGAACTTGAGAAAAATAAAGATTTTTTATTAGCAAGCAACTGGACAATGTTAAAATCGTGGCGAGATAAAGTGTTAAAAACAAATGAAGGAGTACCACCAGCAAGGATTCGCAGGTTGCTATGGGGGTAGAAGGTTTTTTCCAAAATGGAGAAAGACCACATCACTGGCTGTGGGGTCTCAAACTGTCTAACTGAAAAAGCTGCTAACCCAGTCATATCCAGTGGCAGGGACACAGAACATGTGCCAACACACCTGGCTGAAGGCCCTGACAGGATGCACGTAATTCTTAACATATGAGGTGGATCCATAGCAAAATGTTGGAACTTATATTTGAGGTAACTCTTGTCATAAGATTTCCCGTACTCATTTCATAGGGAGTGTCAATGGCAAAATGCTAACATACTGGAGGGAATTTGTAGAGGTACCCATGACTGTGACTGAAGTATCCATGATAAATGTCTGGCACTGTTATATTGAATGTACGCTTTGGCATAAGGGGCTCACCCATGAGAAAATTAGGACATTGGTATAGTAGAAGTTATTTCTGACTTAAGACATTTGAAAAAAACAGATCTGCTCCTAGGAAAATCCAGACTTCCCTGGTGCATCACAAAAGTAGTGGAATCTTTCATGAATGCCCTATAAGTGTCTGCAGCATTTTCGAAATCTGATCCCAGAAATTTCAAAAAATTCTCAGGGGAGAAGTCTACTCTCCCTTAAATCATCTACAAGAAATCTGATAAGTTGGTTTCCTTTCTGGAATTTGGGGGAAGTATTATGATGGAGAAATACTGGCACAGTCCCAGGAGCAAATGAATGAAACTCACCAGACATAGCAGGTTTGCTCAGAAACAGAGAGAATTTTATTTATTGGTACCAAAAGCATGCATCATTGCTAATTAGCAAGGAAGAAGTCAGGTCTGCTACCTTAGGGGCTCTCAGACTGCTTCTTCCCAGAGTGACAAGTTTCTAGGTGTTATATACAGTATGAAATGCCATATCAGCTGAACTAGAATAAGGCACCAAGCCAAATATGGCTAACATGGATGTGCAATGTCCGCACCATGCAAATTATAAACAGCCAGATATGGGCAGACCAGAAAGGCTGGCTCTGCACTGTGTAAGCAACTTGCAGGCAGGCTGTTGTGATACCAGCAGTAAGTGTCCAACAATCATTTTTCTCTGTGCAATGCATAGTGCTACAGTGTCACTTTAGTCATTCAGTTCCCGGGCACTTTCTTCAAGTGTCAGTCATTTAAAGGCACGCAGTGAGCGGTCATCTGCTTCTCCTCCTGGTCCGCAGTCATCTTGTTCAGGGGCGGTTTCACGGACCTGCCCTGTGTTGTACTCTTCAGTCTATTTTTCTGCAGGTGCAGGCCATCACCTTTCTTTGAGGCTGCGTTGTGTACTTCACTCAACAGCATCAGTAGATGTTGTGTCCCTCTGACACTTTATGATGGGCCCTCATGGATCGTAGAAATAGTCTGGTCTGTCCTCTTCTTGACTGCTGTGTTGCACAGGTCCTTTGGTGACAGATGGTCATCACTTTCTGGTACCGTCCTCTCAGGCGTTGGGGTGCTGCCCTGCATCTTCTCCCCTCAATCCATTCATGGCATTGCTTCACCGTCTATGGTCCAGTCCACCTAGAACTAAAAGAAACAGCTTTTATTTTTCTCGCAATGATCATGTATCCATAATCGCTTTCGAAGTCTTAGCCACATTGCACTCAGTACTAAAGTCAGAGCATCAGGCCATTTCAGGCCTGTTCCATCAGTTGCTTTTACTAATAATCTATTTATTCATTTTTTTGGCGCTCATTTACTCCTCCTGGCCTCAAGTTGGAGGGTGGTATGGGGTATGCATGTTATACTTTATTCACAAAAACAACCTCTTCAGCATGAATGTAGTCACTAAGTGATCTCCTTTTATCGCTATTTATGCCTTGGTGGGTCCTAACCTTGGAGAGATGGCTTTACTGAAGTACTGCGCCCCAGTTGCTGCATTATTCTTCCCTGTTGGATACACCTCCATTCATTTTGAAAACATATCCACCCACACCATCAAATATTTAAATCCATTCACTGGGAAGCAACATGTATCTGCGCATTCATCCTCCCTTGTGCAATATCAGAGGGTCCCTGCTCCAGTCTAGTAAGGGAAAGGAACATACTGCGTGGGGACACAGGCATCCCATCCTGGTAGGCCCATACTCCATTATTCAGCTCACATCCATCATCAATCTCCCTCTATGTTCATCTGGTGTTGCAGACCATTGTGCTTCTTTCACATCAGATAGCAGCAATCAGCTGTATTTTTGGAATACTTTTTGCCATTGAAGGCACCATCTGTACTGGCTGTAACATGCTCTCTTTTGCTGCTGTGTCAGCTATAGCGTTACCTCTTGCTATGTCAGTATTAGCTCCTGTCTGTGCCTCTCATTTTATTACTGCTATTCTCCTGGGTAGCAGTATTGCCTGTAGCAAATTCTTTACTAAGGGGCCATTTTGAATGGGGTGTCCTGCTGCTGTTATGAAACCACTATACTGCCACAGCTGGCCAAAATCATGGACAACTCCAAAGGCATAATGTGAATCAGTGTAAATATTAACATTTTTCCCCTCAGCTAGGATGCACGCTCTTGTTACAGCATATAGCTCGGCTTGCTGTGCAGATGTGCCAGGGGAAGGGCTGCACTTTCAACTATGGTGTCTACTGTTGTTATAGCATACCCTGCTCTGTAATCAGTGTCTGTTAGTCTGCTGGAGGAACCGTCAGTTTACCACTCAAAGTCAGTTTTTTCTAATGGTTTTTGCTGCAAATCTGGTCTGGGTGGGGTGCATGTCTCTAAAACTTCAACACAGTCATGGTCAGGGGTCTCATCTGAATCACCTAGTGGAGGTAATAATGTTGCCAAATTAACAGGTGGGCATCTTTTAATGGTGATATTGGTGTTAGACAACAGAGTGACCTCATAACCTGTTTGCCTGGCCGCCGAAAAATGTTGTGTTGCTGCAGATGACAAATACAACTGTACCGAATGTGGCACATAACCAATACAAGGGTAGTCCAACACAATGGGAGCCGTCCTCTCCTCCATCACAGCTGCTGACCCCTATTCACTGCAGAAAGCAAAGTCACATGGTTGTGTCCCACAGGCCTTTCTTTTCCAGCTATATCTGCACACCATTGGCAGCACCACTTCATTTGCAATGTTATTTTGCTCTGAAACAGAGATGGAAAGGCAGTTTGTAGTCAGGCAGTCCCCATGATGGCGCAGTACACAATGTCTCTTTCAATTTCTTGAAACAGTTTGCAAGTTCATTTGTCATAGCATCTGCATTCATGGACCCATTGGTGGCAGCAGTTCATTATCCCCAGGAAGGACATCATCCCTTTCTTGGTGGGCAGGAGCTGAGTGCCCTGAAACATTTTTATCCTGTCAGGTGATATGCGGCATCTACCTTACCTTGGAATATCACAAAACCCAGGTAAGTCACCTCTTTTTTTGCAGTACTGGCATTTTGACAATGAGGCTGTGTGTCTTCTCTCTTGGGGGTAGTTCAACAGAGCTACAGTGTCTTTTGTCACAGGCTTTCACAGGCCTCAAGTGGTGGAGATGTCACAAGGAGGTCATCAGCAAACTGCAAGACGATGCTACCACCTTCCAGGCATAGGTGGCATTGGGACTCACAGTGAACGAAGTGTACTGGGTATCCCAGCATGACGGCAAAGAGGCTTTCACCCTGTGGATGAACTTTAATGCTAAAACCCATTGAGGAGAGAAAAATACTCTGCCTCTACAGGTATAAATAATAATATAGTACTGGTGTCAGGCACAACAGGCTCTAAGGGAACCACAAGTTTATAAGGTAATCACTTTATGGGGACAGCATGTTATCACCACCCTCTCTTTTTAAAATTGTATTTATTTTAAATATCACTTTATGGTGAGGGCATTTAACCAAAACCTCTCAGTTCCCTAGATCTATAACCTTATTGTTAGTTATATGTACATCCATCCATTTCCTTTTCATATAAAACAAACTGCAGTCTAACAGCATCATTCATCATCTCTTAACACATCCACACGTGCTCTAAAGGGGGTGTGTACAACTGAGAATCCTTACTGAAGCTGAAAGCAGTAAGTGCCCTGTTCTAACCTATCGTTAGGTATTTGTGAGTAAATTCCATTTATTAAAAAAAAAATATATATATATATATATATATATATATATATATATACTGCTGCAAATAAATATATTTATTTATATTAAAATTGTGAAATGTATCCCTTTATCTCCCACATTAGTGAAAACATATTCCACCTTATTGGAAACATGATATTCTCCTTGGGCATGTCTGATATCTTCATCCTGAAACACTGTGCAGCAAAAAACTGATACCATACTCGTATATACTCTCTGGTATCTGCGCTGCAACCTTTGATAATGTTATTCAGTGGAATAAACCCACCCTGCATATTGCCTACAGAGGTATTATTTCTCAAGAAAACAGTGCTATCCTAAACAGATCTGTGGTGTCCAATCTAGTTCCAGGAAGGCTTAATTAAGGACAAAATTTAATTGTAACAACTAGGTAAATTCTTCCATTTATTAAATGTAGTTAAATTACTAATGGCGATATCCCTAATATTATTACCATGAATTGAGAATTCATTTTGACCCTAATTTCCCTAGGCACATTATAGATTTAGACATCATTAGAGCAAAATTTAAATTTACCTGTAGTGTTGTACCCTACAATGGTAGAATCGGGATATTTAATTACTACAAAGGAATTACGTTGTTTAAACTACTCTTCAACATACAAGCAGGTATTATATCTATGTTTTTTCTATTTAGAACAAGTTGCACTGGAGTTTGCATTTGCTTAACACGTGTTATTTGCTGTACACCAAAATAGAAGCAAATCTGCTTAAAAGGAATATGTTCCCCGTTCAATCAAACACAGCTCTGTACACACACACACAGCGGCTAACCTCAGATAAAAAATGCTCAAAATTCCCTGCGTGGACATTTTCTTTCGGTAGTGGTGGCCAGTTCTAACTATAGAATTTGGCCTGACCCTTAAACCTGTTCTTCCTTGTCTGAGCGACGTTACCCCATGTGGCTATCACATTTTAAAGTATCTCTTGAGAAGCATGCCTGAAAAGCATTCCTACTCTGTGCCTGTCCTGATATTTGAAAGGTAGGATCTAACTTCTGCTGTTTTTTTTTATACCTATTGTTATTCGTGTGCAGTGTGCTTCCTAGCACCTAAAGAAATGGCATAATGCGCCCAGAACTATTGTGCATTAAGGCGTGCAATGTAATTCAGGTCTCTAGAGCTACTCTTTGCATTACTTTTGAAAGCCTTTGTATTTGACACTGCAGCCATTAGGCCATACTACATTTTAAGTTTGTCACTAAGAGACAGTAATATTGGTGTTGTTAGATAAACTATTATTCAAATTTTTTATGTGGTGCAACAACATATTTTAACCAGTTGGGGATAAATCTTAATGTGCATATTGAAATCTGGATATATACTTTACACAGAATAATTTTCAACAGTGCTAAATATCCCAAACCAGTCTACATCTATTGTTAGCAATTTTAATTTTACAGCAGCTTATCCTCTGAGCAGCCACCAATTACTCATATAATGTGAATGCCTTTTAATATTTAACATCATGTATCTAAGGAGAGTCAAATCTACTCCACATCAATGATAAATTCAGCTTACACTACTGACATTTTGAGTTTTCCTGAAATGTCATTATAAAGTGCTTATGACTACTCATCCTTTCATAAAAACATCCGACAGGATGGGCAGTAACATAGCATATATATATTCATTTTATTAATGCTAACAATTTTTAAAACAGTATTACTGAATAGCCAATTAAATGTCTCATGGCTATTTCATAGACAGTTCAGACAGGCTCAAAAGAGATTGAGAAAAAGAGAAAGAAAACATACATTTGCCTACCCTTAATTTGTAGAGGAGATAACCTCCTTCCCCCATTTTGACAGTATGGAAACCTGAAACAGGTTTTACTTCCGTCAACACTATTATATTGCCTTCTATATGAGTGCATAACACTTGCTTTTGTCAAAAATAGTAAGCAAACTTCTTTTTCTCTCCCTACGCTGACATCTTGTCTTTTAAAAAGTTTCAGAGGTCAACGTGTCAAAGCAAACCTTGCTCTAAGCCCTGCTAGGGTTCTAAATGCAGAACCAGTGGCGTCACTAGGGGGGTGCGGGGGGTGCGGACCGCACCGGGTGACACCCTCTTCATGGGGTGACACCATTCTGGTTATGCTGTGTAACACAGCTCTGCAGCCTCGCCTCTGCTCTGCTTATAATCAGGAGGAACACTGAGCTTAATGAGACATTGTGCCTCTCTGACAAGCGCAGAGGCTGCTCTCCCAGGATCCTTGACGTCATCACTGAGTATCAGCCTCGCCCCCTCTGCTGGTTAATTGATGTTGATGGGCTCACGATGAGCGGGGTCGGATCATTGCACTGTCACAGGGTCCCAGGAAGTTGCCCGACTAGGCCTCAGAACGAGCTGGTCGTTCCTGAAGTGAGAGCCGAGTGAGCAGCAAGGCAAACGCCTTACTTTGGAATTAATGACTTTTGGTTAATAGGCTTCTCCTGTGTTTATATCCACTGCAAGGCGCATTATGTTTTTAGGTCAGGTTTTCTCCCTAAAACCCTAATTTTAGACGTTTTCTGCGACCATCCTGGCCAGCCCCCCCACCCCTAGTCCCTGCTGCGCTCGAAGTTGAGGGCGAGTGTGTCTTCTGTGTCTATTTAAACTGTTCCACTCAGTGTCGCGCCCACAAATTCAAAGTGCATTTCATGCATGTGTCTTGGTCGGGAGATGTGAAAGTCCCAACTACGTTGAATCTTTTTAGTAGAGACTGCTACTGTGGTGTATAGAGAGAGGGCGGAAGCGGTCGTACGGTGCAGATGATTCCCACAGGAGATGCACCTTAGCTTCAGGTATTGGGTATGATACTAAGACTTCCACCATGTTTCTGGCCATGGAAAAGTAGTTTTGCTTCTATTCCAGGGTAGGGAAGAGTAGGGTGGCTTACACAGTTTCTCAGGCCAGGGGTCAGTAGCATAGCTTGGATGAAAAAGATTCCAGAGGCTTCCTCTGCTCTCCCCCGAGTAGATGACACAAAGTTGGCTTAATTTGATCTGCATTGGGTCCAGTGTTTCTTTTTTGCCAGTGGTTGTCGGTGGTCTCCTGAGACCACTTATTGAGGCCCCTGAGACACTTTTTGAAGACCGGGACTTATTTTCCTTCATTGGGGTTTGACCCATAGCAAAGGGTAGCCAGGCAGAAACCCGACCGCTCTATTGTGCTACACATGTGTGATAAATGCAGAAGTTAAAACTTGTATGTGTACCATTGTTTACTGTTTATCATTGTGTTTTTTTTTTCTTTACAATTGCTGTGTATATTTCATTTTGTCCTCTCAACCAAATTATTGTAAAACGCTCTGATATCCTTCGGGATCTTGTTCGTGCTATATAAAACTTTATAAATAAATAAATGAGTTTATTTCAGTCACTTTGAGAAGAGCCAAGAACTCTGAGGGAGAAATCTTCGGGGTTGGGGAGAAGGCGACGAGGAAATGGGTTAAAAGAGCAGCAGGCGGGGGAGGGGGTGCAGGCAGAGGGGGGGTTGTGCAGGCAGAGAGGGAGATGGTGCAGGCAAAGGGTGAGATGGTTCAGGCAGAGGGGAGATGGTGCAGGCAGAGGGGAGATGGTGCAGGCAGAGGGAAAGATGTTTCAGGCAAAGGGGAGATAGTGCAGGCAGAGGGAGTGATGGTGCAGGCAGAGAGAGAAATGGTGCAGGCAGAGGGGAGATGGTGCAGGCAGAGGAGAGATGGTGCAGGCGGAGGGGAGATGGTGCAGGCAGAGTGGAGATGGTGCAGGCAAAGGGTGAGATGGTGCAGGCGGAGGGGAGATGGTGTAGGCAGAGGGATAGATGGTGGAGGCAGAGGGAGAGATGGTGCAGGCAAAGGAGAGATGGTGCAGGCAGAGAGAGAGATGGTGCAGGGGGAGGGGGGATGGTGCGGACAGAGGGAGAGATGGTGCAGGCAGAGGGGAGATGCTGCAGGCAGAGGTTGAGATGGTGCAGGCAGAGGGAGAGATGGTGCAGGCAGGGGTGAGATGGTGCAGGCGGAGGGGAGATGGTGGAGACAGAGGGAGAGATGGTGCAAGCCGAGGGGAGATGGTGCATGCAGAGGGGAGATGGTGCAGGCAGAGGTAGAGATGGTGCAGGCAGAGGGAGAGATGGTGCAGGCAGAGGGAGAGATGGTGCAGGCAGAGGGGAGATGGTGCAGGCAGAGGGTGAGATGGTGCAGGCAGAGGGAGAGATGGTGCAGGCAGGGGGTGAGATGGTGCAGGCAGAGGGGAGATGGTGCGGACAGAGGGAGAGATGGTGCAGGTGGAGGGGAGATGGTGCAGGCAGAGGGAGAGATGGTGCAAGCCGAGGGGAGATGGTGCAAGCAGAGGGAGAGATGGTGCATGCAGAGGGGAGATGGTGCAGGCAGAGGGAGAGATGGTGCAGGCAGAGGGAGAGATGGTGCAGGCAGAGGGAGAGAAGGTGCAGGCGGAGGGGAGATGGTGCAGACAGAGGGAGAGATGGTGCAGGCAGAGGGTGAGATGGTGCGGACAAGGGAGAGATGGTGCGGACAGAGGGAGAGCTGGTGCAGGTGGAGGGTGCGATGGTGCAAGCAGGGGGTGAGATGGTGCAGGCGGAGGGGAGATGGTGTGGACAGAGAGAGAGTTGGTGCAGGCGGAGGAGAGATGGTGCATGCAGGGGGTGAGATGGTGCAGGCGGAGAGGAGATGGTGCGGATAGAGGAAGAGATGGTGCAGGCAGAGGGGAGATGGTGCAGGCAGAGGGAGAGATGGTGCAGGCAGGGGGTGAGATGGTGCAGGCAGAGGGGAGATGGTGCGGACAGAGGGAGAGATGGTGCAGGCAGAGAGGAGATGGTGCAGGCAGAGGGGAGATGGTGCAGGCAGAGGGGAGATGTTGCAGGCAGTGGGAGAGATGATGCAGGCAGAGGGAGAGATGGTGCAGGCGGAGGGGAAATGGTGCGGACAGAGGGAAAGATGGTGCATGAAGAGGGGAGATGGTGCAGGCAGAGGGTGAGATGTGCAGGCAGAGGGAGAGATGGTGCAGTCAGAGGGTGAGATGGTGCAGGCGGAGGTGAGATGGTGTGGACAGAGGGAGAGATGGTGCAGGCAGAGGGGAGATGGTGTAGGCAGAGGGTGAGATGGTCCATGCGGTAAGTCGTAAGGGGGTGACACCATGAGTTTCCCGCACCGGGTGACACCAACCCTAGTGATACCACTGTGCAGAACTCAACCTTTTAACCCTCAACAGCTGTCCTATTTGTGTGCAAGGCTTTCCCAATTCAAAGTGACCCTGGAGAAAGCTGCTCTTAGTGGCAGAACTACTTTTAAACAGTGAATTTTGCTAAATTTCGACTTTGGTGTTTGGGGCAGTTAAAAAATGAATAACCTACAATGTTTTGGCATATTAGTCATACCCCGGAATGCTCTCTTATTATATGCAAATATTTGAAGACACTTGAAAGCAAATGATGGTCTGAAATTGACTTGTTTAGGCATGGTTTTTGTAAACCCATATCAGTATTGGAGCTGCTGGGTCCTCACTATTCTAGCAAGCATTGGCAAAAGCAAAAATCGGGGTGTTTTTTTTGTCTCAAAAAGTACACATTGCCACAGGAGTCCTGGGCACTGTACAAAACCACTTTGTGTGTCAATATGCTCCTTGTGAAAGAGCAGAATTCTGTCACTCACAGTGATGCCAGCTGTTAGAGAGAGAGAGTGACAGGCATTATTTTAATACACACAAAAGGTCATGGCTAACGCCAGGCCTAATTAGAGGCCCAATTCTTAAAGAAAGTCTCAAAAGTGCATGCATGGTATATATCCCTGCAAATATACGGTTTCCTTGAATTCACAAGAATTTACATTAGTAGGCCAAGAAATAGTACTCCTAGAAAATAATTGTGAACTGCATTTTCCATGAGCAAATCTGCATGTGCAGATTTGGTCATGTGAAAAGCTGAATGATTCCAAGTTCACTTTTCCTCCAACCACTTTTTTCCTAACCCTGGAAGACGTTTTTACGTCTGCCACTGTCAAGAGTAAATTTCCACCCTTTCTCCTTATGAGAAGATTTGAGAAGAATTGGTGAAAACCCTTAAACATGCAAGTTAGTAGGTTTGCACAGACTCAAAATGGCATTCGAACCCTGGAACTATTGCTTACCACTAACTTCAGCCCCAGTAAAATATCTTCTATGAAATACAGGACAAAGTATGCAAATCCAGTCTCTTTTTATATGCTATACTTCGTTACTGCTTCACTGTCCATAGTAGAGTGCAGTCACTTAACATATTTTGTATAGTTCATATTCTTACCTTCATTTGAATTTTTCTCTCCTGGTGTTTTTTTTTTTAACGGCTTTCTAGTGAGCTTACCAAGATTTTCATCTGAGAACCTGTCTTGGGAAATTTGCTTTGTACTCACAATGTGCGCTTACACCCTGAAAGATAAATTCAAAAGGTCTCCTACAAGGGAAAAGTTGTTAGGTAGTGGATAAAATGTGTTAAGAAGAGGGAAATCAAAAGTAATGGACCAGCCAGAGACATCACATATAAAACCAATTTCCTTCTCTCATGCACTAATGTGCTCCATTTTTTATATAAATCAAGGAAACATAGAGGTCCAGTACTGAAGATCAATACCCTATTCCAGTGGTTCCCAAACTGTGTGCCGCGGCACCCCGGTGCGCCGTCATGAGAAGCCAGGGGCGCCGTGCACACGATGTGGGAAACTGAAGCTCATTGCAGTAATGCTTTGATGTGCCAATGGCCCTGCCCTTGACCTGTGACCTTCCCTTTTGTAGTGCTGAAAAGCTCCAGGAATTATTTCACACCTCGTTCTCACTGCCACCACAGCCTGCGCTTCTAGGACAAAGGGAGAGAGGTTTGTTGATTGTTGCCTGCATCCTGCCCTTCCCCAGCCCCTATCAGGTCTGCCTAATCGCCTGAGCAGCTTTTCAAGAGGTAGTAGGGCCTCTGTTTCTCGCTGGACCGGGGTGGGGGGAGAGTGGGAGGGGGGGGTCACACAGGCATGACCGTAGGAAGTGTGGGGATGTGGGGGATAGAAAGTGTTTTTGTACCGGAGGCTCTGATGGGAGGCGAGGGGCTCGCGCGACATACAAACAGACGGGTGCGGAGAGGGCGTTGACGTTTGGATGAAACTTCCCCAAATCGGGTTGAGTAGAATAATGCTCTTTCACGGTGCGAGCTTGGTCTGAATCTGCGTCTTATTCTATACTGCCCAGTGTCCTCACTTCCAGCGAACGCCACAGCTGCAGGGATTTGACGTGTGATCTGCACAACTACACAATATCATGCAGTAGGTGGCAAATATTGAAATAATGCCACTCTTCACACCGGTAAACAAAGCACTTGGCGGGTGAAGAGAGTGATTTAACTGATCATTTTAGCAGAGTTACGAATGAATGGCGTTGTGAATGGAAACGAACACTGTCTCGGAGATGGCAACACCATTGCCTATCTGGCTGACAAGTTTACCATTTCCGATGGCTTTCTGCATGTTCCAGTCCTGATAAGAGTCCAGATCGGAGGACTCCCCCATCATTCCCTCCCCTGGGAGTAGTCTTGCAGTCAACACTCTAAGGACCTGACTGAACACAGATCGTCCGATTCCAGACACATTTTGCAACTGGCGCCGATGTACCCCACACCGGCATGAGCGTAGGAAGTGTGGGGATGTGGGGGATTTATCCCCTCAGATTTTACAGTGGAAGGGATACGGGGAGGGAGGGGGGCAAAAAAATACTGCACGCTTCCACTGTTTTCAGGGCCATTGGGGGCGGTAAAACGCTACCTATGCCGGCCCTGCTTTTGACCTGCTAACCTGCCTTCAGACACTGTTAACGGTCAGAAATCTGATGTGCACATTAATGGTAGGTTTCTGAAAAATGCATTTGCACAATGTATGTTAAGATGCTGCAGACTTGTCAAATATTGGGCAGAGTGTGCTGATTTGAACCTCGCATTCCAACTTGCTAAGTTTGGGCAGACGCTTGAGGTGATATCATGAAAGCAGATGGGGTATAATGAGCAGTGTTCTGTTTCGAGCTGGTGTGAAAACTAAACATTAATCAATCCCACTTCTTTTGGGGAGTAAAATATGAAGTAAACTCCTTTGGCAGGTTAAGGGAAATTTTCTGCAGCTCTGTGGATAGAAGATCATGCCTTTGTTTTTTTAACCTGTTTATTTAAGACGACAGGAAGTACTCCCGAGGTCGGGCTCACCCCCTCCCCCAACCCCTCACTTGGTAAAAAAAAAATGGTGGGGAGCCACGGCCAGCTGCCAATTAGTCCAAGGGAGCCACAGGTCAAAAAAGTTTGGGAACCACTGCCCTATTCAAATGCATTGATTCATCCATGACATAACTACGCATATTTCAAAATTATTCTCTGTGTTCCGGTGCAACCAGCAAATCAGAAGCTCCACTCACTATATTCTGGGAGGGTTTCTTTTTCTGGGTAAAATCAATACCCCCTCCTAGCATAGGGACTCCTGAAAATGGATTTTATAAAATCCCCAAAGGGTCTAGCCATTTGTCAATATTTATTGGCATAAAGTAACTTAGTTACTTAAGAGTCACCTGCTTCACTACCTCTTATATGTGTAGGTACACATAAATTATTCTCTAACCCAGGCTCTCCTGCAGTGTATGCCACATATCAATTAGTGTATTGATACAGAGAATATTTTTAAAAACATTCTCTACAGTCCCCTGTCTATTTTAAATGCCAGTCTGACCTCATCCCTAGACATTTACTATGGAGATCTCTTAACACCTTGGGCTTACCAGTTAACCTCCTAGAGCAACTAATTAGGTTACACTATAACAATTATGCTAAAGTGAGGTGGGGACCAGCAGGAGACCAGACTGGGGCTATACCAATAAAGAGGGGCGTCCGTCAAGGATGCGTTCTCGCACCAACTCTCTTCTCCTTATTTGTAAATGATATTCCCAGTTTTTTGAAGGATTGTAGTAATGATGCCCCAAACTGGGAGGAGAAACTGTACCCGCTCTTCTATTTGCGGACGACACTATATTAGTGTCGCAAACACCAAAAGGTCTGCAATGTTTACTTAACACTTTTCAAACCTATTGCAGCAACAAAGGTCTAGATATTAATACCAGTAAAACCAAGTTCATGGCGATAAACCCGCATAGGACATTCTCAGGGCACATGGTATTAAATAAACAAAGAATTGAATATGTCCAAAATTTCACGTACCTGGGAGTCGCAATTGATTAAAAAATGTCTTGGAAAACCCAAATTGAAAAGAGTAAGCTTCTGCTCACCCAGAATGCATATCCAATCTTAAAAAAAGATGGTAACAGTCAAAGTAAAGCTGTATCGCCAGCGCTTGAGGTCTTTAAATTTAGGGCTCAGTCCGCTGCCATATACGGCGCAGAACTCTGGGGCCCAGCATGTAAAAGAGAGTTCGAGTTGAATGAGAATACATTTTATAGAACTCAACTGAAATTACCGACTCGCACCCTGGTAATACCGTTGATGCTGGATCTCAATGTGAAGCGGACTGATCACCATGTAATTTTAAGACCGCTAATGTTTTGGGTTAGGATTTGGACAACACCAGAGCTAATGGACTACAGGGCGGCCCTAATTAAGATAAAGGACTTGGATACTTTTAACCGCCTTTACTGGTTTAATCATGTTAGGTCATGGTTAATAATGATTGGTCTTGCACACTTCTGGAATAATCCGTTAGGAATGACAAAAAACGCGAAGAGGCTACTAAAAAAGTCATTTTGGTCTTATATGGAATACAATGATCCAAATGACAGAGCAAGTGGTTCATTAGTTTGTGAATGTTTGCTGCTTAAAATTAGCCCATCATTCAAACTCTTTCTCAATGAGGTAAACCCTCCCCTTGCCAAAACTCTTTATTTGAAGCTAAGATATGGCATATTAATGTTAAAATCATACGTGGCAAGATGGTCAAAGGATGGTAGTGACTTATGCACCATGTGTTCTGGGGGCAAAAGGGAAGACAGAAATCACGTTCTTTTCTTCTGCCCAGCGTATGGGATGGCAAGGAAAAAATGGATAAAGCCAGTTTGTAGAAATATTGGTGTGAGATCATACCAGGTGGCTGAGCGAATATAACAATCAGACACTAGTCAAGCAATTGTTCTTGCTGTCAGCAGATTTCTGCTGGCAGTTCATTTTATCAGGACTAGGGCGGGTGAGAAGCTCTAGAATATATATATGTATCTAAAAGATGATGTAAGAAAACAGGGAACAAAATGGGGCGCCAGACCTGATCCATGGCCAGGGGATGATAACTGCCGAACGTAACTAATTAAACGACTTACCTGATGCTAACTGTAAATATGATAAACTGTTATACTGTGTTTTTATGTTTTGATACGTGCCTTTTTAATCTTATGTATTTATTGTAAAGCCCCGATTTGACACCCCTCCTGAATGGAATTTATTAACTATATAAGTATGATCAGAGGTTTTATGTAATCCTATGATAAAGTGTATGTATGTTTTTTTTTAAAAGTACCTTTTATGATACGATTGTATCGAAATAAAGGAATAAAGAAAGAAATGCCAGTCAATGCCCCTTTTATTAATACTATTGTTAGACCTGGCACCTTGGCGTGAGTTTCCCTTCCACTTTTTGCTGATGTGCCTCAGATGTTTTTGCTGGTGTCCGCCGCTCAGGGCACTGCGCCACGGTCAACCCGTGCCACAGTGCAAGTGCTCCCTATGAAAAGTATAACTGTGATTGGTATACCTGATTGGTTCATTGGATTTACTGTCAGTCCCCAGTAAAGTGCACCAGGAGTGCCAGGGCTTGTGAATGCCAATACTGCTAGTGGGCCTGCAGCGCTGGTTGCGCCACCCACCTAAGCAGCCTTAAAATGTGTCTAGGGTCTGCCATTGCAGAACCTGCGTGCAGTCTGGTACTGTCATGCTGGCTGGGCAAGTGCACACACTTGCCAGCCTCTAAACCTTCCCTTAACTTCATATTAGTCACCCCTATGGTAGGCCCAAGGGCAGGGTGCATTGTAAGTGTAAGGTAGGACATGCTCTGATGTGTGTGGCATGTCCTAATAGTGAATTACAGCCAAATTCGGTTTTCACTATTGTAAGGCTACCTGTTCTCTTTAGCCCAGATGGGCTGCTGGAATTATTACACTCTATAATCCCAGCAGGCTCAGGGAACATGGTAGAAAATAATGTTTAGTATGCCTGAACTCAGAATAATAAAATACTTCTTTTAGTAAAGTTTATTTTAATATCCTGTGTTTGCAAATGCTACTTTTAGAAAGTTGCACAAAAGTGGGGGTTTTTACCTATGCCTCTATGAAAAATTTCACAGTGAATGTTAGCTTTGGGTAAACCAAAATGTATTAGTTTATCCTGACAATTAAGTCTATCAGTTTCATTCAATTTGAATTTTAGATTGTTTTAGTACAGGCAAGCCAAAGAACGTTATCAACTTCATGTGCTGCCATATAGTGCCGCATTGCACAATTATTAGGAAAACAAGTCATAAATATTTACAGTGATGTAAACACATTACTAAACAAATAACAATACATTAATAAACAAATGAAAGTGTCAAAGTGCTCACAATTTTAGTAAAACATGGAACTATTACTCAGTAATGCAGTCTCAATCAAGGATGTCAACTCATCTCTTGAACACAAGCAGTATAGAGAGTATTTCAACCCAATACAAAGTTCATCCACTTATGTACAGATCAAAGAGTTGTGCATTAATCGCTGGCATTAAATGTCAAACAATGAAAAAATGCCGACGCGTTTCGAGTCCCGTGGATAAAACAAAAGACTCTCATCAGGGCTGTATGAGTCTGGTCCATGGAAACTATTTACAAAACAGAAAAAACAAATTTTACCTATCTAGTCCTCAATCCATTAATTATTTACAAGAAACTTTTACAAATGAACAAGGTGCAGCATACCTGGTGATTTCAAATTCCAAGGCTGCACTTGTAGCGAACTGTGGTCTAAGCCGTGGTTGCTCACTGCAATAGAGTGATATTATTTAGAAAATGTGTGTGTGCTGCTAAGGCAAAACTTAAGCGGAGGCGGGCATTATTTTACCTGTCGCGTTTTCACACGAGCGGCGCTTCTACCTTCTTGCCACCAATAAAATATCTTCGTTCGGATCACATTTTCTGCAACAATTCAAACATGTGTTGTAGAACTTGCACATATTGTGTTTAAATTGTGCAATGTCGGAAATTAAGTGACTGACTTACTTTACAAGCGACCCAAGGCGGGTTTCACTGCCGCTGTTTAATGTCGAGTATGTTTGGATTCTGTGAAAATATAAAGGCGGTAAAAGGGCGTGTGAGCCTAACTGCGTTGTTAGTGCTGGCGCAAAAGTTATCTCATTCTTTCTGCACTGAATCGAAGCCTACCGTCGTTTTTGCTTTTTAGAAGCGTATCCCCTTGGCACACAAACGCGGGATCAATCTCCTCACAGGATGCGCGTTGGATTCTCCAAGTTTGGAAACGGGTCATGTGATGTTCATGTGACCTGTGGGGGCGTGGGGACCTAGGGTGCTGAATGGTGTTTTCTGGGAATAGTAGTTCTGCCTAAATTCTACGCGCCTATCACGCTCTGTTTATTTCACTAAGGCAGTTGAGCCCATTGTTTACACTATCAAATTTCATGATTAAATAGGCTTCTTTTTGGAGTAGAGCCGTTTCAACATTAGTGTGGTGTTTCGGATCAATCCAAAACAGTATTGTCCACCTGAAATCATTTTCACTGTGGTTGCTATTCACGAAATGTTCCACCATGGGCGCAGTCAGTACTTTTTTCTTTATCCGTGAACGGTGTTGCGTGATCCTTACATTGGCCGCCTGGGTAGTCTTCCCGATATACACTCTGTTACAAATGCACACCACAGCGTAGACCACGTTCTTAGTTCTACAATTTGTAAATACATCGTGTTTCCATGTCACACCATTATGAGAAAAGACATTTCCTTCTAATGTCGCTGCACATGAAACACAGTTGCCACACTTGCGGTGCCCACAAATTGGTTTTAAATTCCACTGAGCTATGAGATCACTTTTTTGCTTTGGGATAGAGCTGTCAGCCTTAATCAGATGTTGCCCTATGCTTTTGTTTTTGCACATGGCGAAAATTGGTTTTTGAAGTGGGGGTTCCAGTGTTTCCAATAAATGCCAGTTATTGAGAATGATGCGCTTGAATTGGTTCGTGTGCTGACCGTAGGTCGACACGCAGACCAATTTGTCAAGCTCCTCCTTCTTTTTCACCTTTAGCAAAGTGTCCCTCGGAATAAATCTTGCTCTTTTTTTTGAGTGTGAAAGCAATTTTTTGGGGTAACCCCTATTCGCCATTTCTCCGCAGAATAGAGAAGCATGAATCTCAAAATCCGACATGGTCGTGCAATTACGCCTTATCCTTAGCAATTGCCCGTAAGGCAAATTTTCTCTTAGGCATTGTGGGTGTGAGCTTTTATAATGCAGGATAGTGTTTCTGTCTGTAGCTTTTTTGTGAATTGTCGTGAAGAGCGTTCCATTGCTACTGCCTACTGTGACGTCTAGAAAAGTCATTTTTTGATGACTAGAATTCAATGTGAATTTTATGTCATTATGTCGAGAGTTTAGCCAAGCATGAAACTGGTCTAACTGGGTCTGGCTCCCCTGCCACAGGAGCCAGACATCGTCAATGTAACGTAACCATTGATGTATGTTGTCCAAAAATGGATTATTGTTGTATATGAATCGTTGTTCATATTGGTCCATATAGAGCACTGCCAGCTCCGGCGCATAGGGACAACCCATGGCTGTCCCCTTGATTTGAATGTAGAACTCATTTTCAAATTTAAAATAATTGCTCCGTAACGTGATTTCAGCCAATGACACAATGAATGACGTGGGTACCCTATGTGGTCTCTCTCGTTGGTCCAGATATACTTCTATAACCTCTAACGCCTCATCCTGAGGAATTTGGGTGTATAGAGAGGCCACGTCAAGTGTTACCATCAGTTGACTTTCTTCATCGAATGGTTCCCCTTCTATTTTGGTGATGAAATCTGTCGTGTCGCGAAGATGTGATTTCACCTGCACTATACCCGGTTTTAAGAAAAAATCGATGTACTTAGATACTGGCTCTAGTGCAGAATCGCAGCCCGAAACAATGGGTCTGCCTGGGGGTACCTGTGCATTTTTGTGTAGTTTGGGCAAAAAATACAGAACAGGCGTTCTTGGCAATTTCTTGTTGAGATATTCGAACTCTCTGGGTCCCAGAAAGCCTTCATCCAGCCCAGTCTTTGATATTCTGTGAATTTTGTCTTGGATTGCATGTATAGGGTCCTCCTTAGACGGCCTATACCAATCACGGTTGTTGACATGTGACTGCCCTTCTGTGAGGTACATGGAGCGTGGCCACAACACTACTGCCCCACCTTTATCAGCCTGCTTTATTATGATTGATGTGTCAGATTTAAGATCACTGATTGCTCTGGTCATTCCCTTACTGATGTTATTTTTCATAAACCTTTTAGTTTTTTCAAGTTTAGTGAGTGATGATAGGACCGTTTGTTCGAAAGCAATTATTTGTTTTGGAATATTTTGAGTCGGCGTAAACTTTGACTTAACTCTCAAACCAGTAGTTTCATTACTAGACGTCACTTCGGCAGAAGCAAAGAAGGCCTTCAGTCGTATTTTGCGACAGAAATTTAATGCCTCCAATTTAAGTTTGGTGAAGTCTGTTTTTTTGTTTGGGACAAACTTGAGGCCAAGGCCTAAGAGCATCTCTTCATCTTTCGTGAGTTGTTTGTCCGAAAGGTTAACTATAGTGGACACATTTAGTTGTTGTAAGTCTTGTTGCGGGTTCGCATCTCCCATGGCTGCTTGAAGCGGACACGCGATTGCCCGCCCCTGGCTAAAAAAGAAGAAGAAGAAGCGGATGAGGCACCTCGTCTTTTAGAATTGTTCTGCCTCGAGTCGTTAGAGGAGTCAGATGAGGTTGTATCGGAAAAAGTGAGGAACCTATTTCTTGATCTGCCCTGGTAGGATGTAAGAGCCCCCCGTGACTCTCCTGACGTGTAAAAGTCTTCTTTAAGAAAGGGGTACACTTGTTCAAGTTTAAAGGATTTAGAATCCCTATCAAATTGAGATGATTTGATGGTAAGGGTGTTATCTTTAAAAACCGCAATTTCCTTCTCAATTTTATCAAGAAGCGCTTTTGCTTCAGTGACAGTTTGGGTATCGTTAATGGTTTTAATGAGTTCCTCTATTTCTGACTCTTCTTGGCTGCAGATCCGTTGTGCTGTCTCTATGGTATGCACCATTAGATCTCTGCTACACTTAATGTTTATTTGACTAAATCCCTTCTTATATTCTGTGTCTTCCATAAAGATGACCGGGATATTCTTGACCTGGAGGCCCCACGGAATAGTCCCTGCTTTAAGGTGTTTTAGCAAAAAGTGGCCGTGCAATTCTGTGCGGATATGTTTTTTTTGGAGACGTATTAACTTATCGGCCTCATTTTGTTGTTTCGCTGAGGTACTGAGGGTGATTGAGGAAAAAGGAGAGGACGCAATGAGGTTCTGTATATGGCTTTTGCATCCTGCATTATAAAAGCTCACACCCACAATGCCTAAGAGAAAATTTGCCTTACGGGCAATTGCTAAGGATAAGGCGTAATTGCACGACCATGTTGGATTTTGAGATTCATGCTTCTCTATTCTGCGGAGAAATGGCGAATAGGGGTTACCCCAAAAAATTGCTTTCACACTAAAAAAAAAGAGCAAGATTTATTCCGAGGGACACTTTGCTAAAGGTGAAGAAGAAGGAGGAGCTTGACAAATTGGTCTGCGTGTCGACCTACGGTCAGCACACGAACCAATTCAAGCGCATCATTCTCAATAACTGGCATTTATTGGAAACACTGGAACCCCCACTTCAAAAACCAATTTTCGCCATGTGCAAAAACAAAAGCAAAGGGCAACATCTGATTAAGGCTGACAGCTCTATCCCAAAGCAAAAAAGTGATCTCATAGCTCAGTGGAATTTAAAACCAATTTGTGGGCACCGCAAGTGTGGCAACTGTGTTTCATGTGCAGCGACATTAGAAGGAAATGTCTTTTCTCATAATGGTGTGACATGGAAACACGATGTATTTACAAATTGTAGAACTAAGAACGTGGTCTACGCTGTGGTGTGCATTTGTAACAGAGTGTATATCGGGAAGACTACCCAGGCGGCCAATGTAAGGATCACGCAACACCGTTCACGGATAAAGAAAAAAGTACTGACTGCGCCCATGGTGGAACATTTCGTGAATAGCAACCACAGTGAAAATGATTTCAGGTGGACAATACTGTTTTGGATTGATCCGAAACACCACACTAATGTTGAAACGGCTCTACTCCAAAAAGAAGCCTATTTAATCATGAAATTTGATAGTGTAAACAATGGGCTCAACTGCCTTAGTGAAATAAACAGAGCGTGATAGGCGCGTAGAATTTAGGCAGAACTACTATTCCCAGAAAACACCATTCAGCACCCTAGGTCCCCACGCCCCCACAGGTCACATGAACATCACATGACCCGTTTCCAAACTTGGAGAATCCAACGCGCATCCTGTGAGGAGATTGATCCCGCGTTTGTGTGCCAAGGGGATACGCTTCTAAAAAGCAAAAACGAAGGTAGGCTTCGATTCAGTGCAGAAAGAATGAGATAACTTTTGCGCCAGCACTAACAACGCAGTTAGGCTCACACGCCCTTTTACCGCCTTTATATTTTCACAGAATCCAAACATACTCGACATTAAACAGCGGCAGTGAAACCCGCCTTGGGTCGCTTGTAAAGTAAGTCAGTCACTTAATTTCCGACATTGCACAATTTAAACACAATATGTGCAAGTTCTACAACACATGTTTGAATTGTTGCAGAAAATGTGATCCGAACGAAGATATTTTATTGGTGGCAAGAAGGTAGAAGCGCCGCTCGTGTGAAAACGCGACAGGTAAAATAATGCCCGCCTCCGCTTAAGTTTTGCCTTAGCAGCACACACACATTTTCTAAATAATATCACTCTATTGCAGTGAGCAACCACGGCTTAGACCACAGTTCGCTACAAGTGCAGCCTTGGAATTTGAAATCACCAGGTATGCTGCACCTTGTTCATTTGTAAAAGTTTCCTGTAAATAATTAATGGATTGAGGACTAGATAGGTAAAATTTGTTTTTTCTGTTTTGTAAATAGTTTCCATGGACCAGACTCATACAGCCCTGATGAGAGTCTTTTGATTTATCCACGGGACTCGAAACGCATCGGCATTTTTTCATTGTTTGACATTTAATGCCAGCGATTAATGCACAACTCTTTGATCTGTACATAAGTGGATGAACTTTGTATTGGGTTGAAATACTCTCTATACTGCTTGTGTTCAAGAGATGATTTGACATCCTTGATTGAGACTGCATTACTGAGTAATAGTTCCATGTTTTACTAAAATTGTGAGCACTTTGACACTTTCATTTGTTTATTAATGTATTGTTATTTGTTTAGTAATGTGTTTACATCACTGTAAATATTTATGACTTGTTTTCCTAATAATTGTGCAATGCGGCACTATATGGCAGCACATGAAGTTGATAACGTTCTTTGGCTTGCCTGTACTAAAACAATCTAAAATTCGAATTGAATGAAACTGATAGACTTAATTGTCAGGATAAACTAATAAATTTTGGTTTACCCAAAGCTAACATTCACTGTGAAATTTTTCATAGAGGCATAGGTAAAACCCCCCACTTTTGTGCAGTTTACAGTGGCCCGACCTACCCTCTTTCCCAGTGGGCCCAACCCCCAGCCTTTCTTAACTTTTAGAAAGTTAGCATTTGCTTGCCTAACCATTTCAGCCCGCCTCTGCTTGGATGTGTATCTGACTGCCTGGGATGTGTGAGTGACAGGGCTGGGGGATGACAGGTGGTGAATGCAAGGATTACACCTTAGTGGGAATTAGGAGTGCCCCTGGACTCTTAATCAGGCTGTGCTCTGCCACCACAATGCTGGCTCCGCCCCCCTGGTGGGCGACTGATGACTCAGCCTGCACCTGGCCCAGGAAGGGCGAAGCACTGTCATCAAGGCACTCCTGGCTGCCCCTGTCCCCACAATGCTGGCTCCACCCCCCTGTGGAGCGTCTGATGTGCCTGCCCTCACACTGAAAGCAACAGCCAGAGTACACCCAACAAGTGCTCAGAGGCTGAAAGGAATTATGCAGAAGCCCCCCTTGCCTGAAAAGACAAAGGAAATGGTGTATAAAAGTAGGAGCCCTGCTCCTTGTAAATCAGATCCTGTTTGCGGAAAGAAGAAGCTCTGCCTGAAGAGCAGGACCCTGGAAGCTGCATGGAGAAGTACTGACTCTGACCCCAAGAGACTGGCCTGTGGTGGGTGCCTTGCTGCTGAAGGAGAGCAGGAGAGAAAGACTGAAGGACTTTGCTTTATTTCAACTTGTGCCAAACTTTTACCAAGATCTCCAAGGGCTTGCTGTGGAACTTGCCCCCTGAACTGCGCCCCAGGAACAGTGGGCGCTACCCCCCCCTGGAAAGAGAAAGCCGCCGTGGGGTCTGCATCTGCCTGGTAACCCTCCTGAGGAAAAGCGGAGTGCGCTCTGAAGAAATCACTGCGCCCTCTGAGAGGCCCTTGGCACCCCCGTCCAGCCGAGCAACGCATCTGCTTCCTGGCAGGCCCCAGATAACATCGCCAGGACCAGCCTCGCTGGCCCCAGCACCGTGCCTGTCGCCTGCCTAACTGCGGACTGCACCGCAAGACCGGACTCTGCCTTTTGCCACCTGCTCTAAAGGAAGGATTGCCCTGAAGCCCCAGCCGCTGCCGTTCGTGTGCAGCAGCGGCGTGGGGAGAGAAGGAGCAACCCCTGTGCTTGCCAAGGCTTGTTTGTGCCTCACTCTGCTGCCCGGGGCGCCGCCCCCTCTTTCTAGGACCCAAGGCGCTGTGTCCCAGTGACCCGGCCCGCGCTGCAATGCCAACCTTCGAGCCCGAGCCGAGCCGCCGCTCTGACTGGCCCAGGAAGGAAGACACCGCGACGCGGGACACCGAGCCGACCCCCGACGTTGTGGCCTCGACCCTCTTCAAAGATCTCCCAAAGGTACTGTGTTGCCCCCGCGGTGCGAGCCGTCCTGCCTTCAAGCTCGCACCGCTCTGTGTCCCTCTGCTGTCCCCGGGAGCCCCGCAGCGTTTGCATCTGAGCCGCGGTACGAGCCGCCACTTCTGCGAGGCTCGCACCGCTCCGTGACCTTCTGCTGCCCCCGGGAGCCTCGCAGCTGCAGTCTGCACCGCGGTATGAACCGCCCCCCTCCAGTGAGGCTCGCACCGCTCTTGGCCCCCCGAGGCCCCCCCTGGCACTCTCCGTGGCCGGCGCCCCCTCCGCATCAAGTCGCGCACAGCAGTGCGACTCGTACGAGGAGCCAGACCCAGTCGTGCCGTACGCCTCTCACGCGAGAAGCGTGAGCTTTGGCAGGCCGGGCCCGATTTACTCACCAGAGGCGCACGGAGGCGCTGGGAACTGCGCCGAAGCGCTAAGGAGCACTGTACTTGTTGGAAAATGGGCAGAAGACCCCAAAGAACACCTTTTTGAAACTATAAGAAGCTGATTAAGAACTGTGGCATATTTAAAGAGTAACTGGAACCATTTTGAACTACACAAAGCCTGTATTTGAAAGCCTGCTTGAGATAAATATATAAAGAGATATATTTTTACACAAAATACAGTCTAGTGTCATTGTGTGGTGGGTTGATGGTTAATGTGTGTGATACTGCAAGTGTTTAACCTGATGCACTCCGGAGTTTAGCCTAGACTGCTTGCGCCACACTACCTAGAGGGTGAGCAGGGGTTATTTCTGTGAGTAATCCTTTGCCCTGACTTGGAGGAGAGGGTCCCTGCTTGTCACCAGTGCTGCACTGCGCCAACCAGAGACCCCCAATTCTAACATTGGACGCAGCGGTAAGGATCACGAATTTACATTTGCAGTGTCCATGCAGTGATTGTTGACTCTTGCACAGTGATTACCGTCCAGTAACTTAGCCACAGACTTTTTTAATTTTTTTCTTTGCTGGAAGAAGATCCCTTTTGTTTGAAGCCATGCCTGGCACCAACAGCATAGAGAGGGCAGAATCTGTAGCATCTGATGTGTTGGAGATAGATTGGGACGCATCAAAGTTGGATGACTACACAAAAAAAGAACTGAAGTTCTTTTGCAAAAAACTCAAGGTTCCACGTTCAGGGTGCAAGAACAAGGAGGATTTCTACAAGGCCCTGAAAGCCTGGATTGAATCAAGGAATGCACCTGAGGATCAGGATACACCTGTGGATCTTGTTGAACATGAAAGAGCAGACAGCGTCCATAGCTTTGGCAGAGGCCTGTCGCCAGAGGAGCTGGCAGACAGACAGGCAACCAGGGATCATGAAATGAACCTGGCAGAGTTAAAATTGAAGGGCCAACTGGAGCTTGAGAGCAAAAGAATGGCTCTGGAAGAGCGAAGAATCCAAACGGAACATGAAGTGAAATTGAGGGAGATGAGTCTGAAGGAGATAAGTTTGGAGCATCCTCCCTCTGGTGGCAGCACAACGCCGGTGCAGGTAGAGTCCAGGGTGTACATACCCAAAGATGTAGTTAAGGAGTTCTTTAGGGGGGGTGACATAGGACAGTGGTTTAGGGCTTATGAAGTAGCCATGTCCTCCCACCGGGTCCCTGACAAGGATTAGGGAGCGGGGTTGTGGGGAAGGTTCCTTAGCGAAGGGCGGGACACTCTCCTAGATTTGCCCCTTGAAGAACAGAGTTCCTATCCCCGCATGAAGGAGGCCTTAATGACCAGGTATGGGCTTACCCCTGAAATGTTTAGACAGAGGTTCAGGGGTTGTACTAAGCGTCCTGGGAGTACATATGTGGAGTATGTAACTTTTTTTTGCAGAGCACTGGATGGTTGGGTGAAGGGTAGTAAGGTGAATGATTTTCAAGGTCTCTTTGATTTAATTGCATGGGAGCACTTGTCCAGTAATTGTTTTCCTGAGCTACGCCAGCACCTGATTAATAGCAAGCTGTCCAACCCGAGGAAGCTTGCTGAGGAGGCGGACCGCTGGCTCAGCACCAGGGTCCACAAGGGTCCAGTGGGAGACTCTGCCAAGGGTGGGCAGGGTCCCCAGCAGAAGAGTGGGGGGGATAGGGGTAAACAGAAAGGGTTCCCTAAAGGCCCCCAAAGTAATCCCCAAGGGAACCAGCAGAAAGGTTCTCAGCCTCCCCCACCCCCGAAGCAGAACGGGGCCCCGACAGGTAGACCTGTTCCAAAGGGGCCCTTCAATTGTTACAGATGTGGTGACCCGGGACACATTGCCAGTGACCCCAAGTGTCGCCTGTTTGGTAAACCAGCACCCACTGGTGCTCCACCCCGGCAAGTAACTAGTGTTAATTTGGGGGAAGAAGTAGTAATCCCCGGGGGTGGAGATCCTGTCCATATGACCCTAGTCTCACTAGGAGACAGTGAGATGGTCCCTGAGAACTACCTGCCCTCTAACACTAAGAAATATGGGCAGGTGGTGACCATCAATGGTAGGAAAGCTGAGGCTCTTAGAGATACAGGAGCCAGTGTGACTGCAGTGAGGCAGCACCTGGTGTCTCAAGAGCAGGTTGTACCCGATGCCTACTGTAGGGTTATCAATGCTGATAATTCAGAGAGTCAGTGTCCGATGGCTCAAGTTCCTTTTGAGTGGGGGGGGGTCTCTGGTACTCTGCAGGTCTGTGTGAGGAAAGTCATGCCTGTAGACTGTTTGCTAGGGAATGACTTGGAAGACTCCCCTTGGGGAAAGGTGGAGAAGACGACTCACCTGAAGATGGTGGGCCTGCCTGACTGGGCGTGCGTGACCACCCGGTCAATGGCAGCCAGTAGGGGTGCTCAAGAGATCCTGGGGCCTGAAGGAGAGGCCCAGGAACCGGCCTTAGAGAGGAGGCGCAGGCGGCGCGGGAAACCGGCCCCTGAAGTTCCCACGGTCCAGGAGGAAGCAGACCTTGAGGGGGATGCCCTGGAGCCTACAGGGGAACAGATTGCTGAACTGGGGGACCTGCCTGAGCTGACCCATTGGCAGCAAGAAGGAGGCCCCTCCAGGGAGGAATTCTGCAGGGAGCAGAAAGAATGCCCTTCTCTCGTGGGTATGCGGCAGCAGGCTGCAGACCAGGCCAATGGTGTTCAGGCCAAAACACATTATGTGTACTGGGAGAATGACCTCCTGTATTCAGAGCCTAAGGCTGCTGAACCTGGGTCAGCCCGTGTGCTGGTGGTACCCCAGAAGTTCAGAGCCTTCCTACTGGGGTTGGCTCATGATGTGCCGTTAGCAGGACATTTGGGGATGGACAAGACCTATGACAGGCTTGTCACCCACTTTTATTGGCCCCAAATGCACAAGAGCTCAGATGCTCATTGTAGATCCTGTCAGACTTGCCAGGCAAGTGGTAAGAGCGGAGGGTAGCACAAGGCTCCTCTGCAACCCTTCCCCGTGGTCGGTACTCCATTCCAGCGAGTGGGTATTGACATTGTTGGGCCTCTGGACCCCAAGACAGCCATGGGCAACAGGTTCATCCTGGTCTTGGTGGACCATGCCACCCGGTACCCTGAGTAGGACGTCCTCTTGCCATGCCTTCTCTTTGCATACCGTGAGGTGCCACAGAAGTCCCTAGGGTTCAGCCCCTTTGAACTGCTGTATGGTCACCCAGTGAGAGGACCTCTGAGTTTGGTAAAGGAAGGCTGGGAGCAATCTCCCAGGAAACCTCCCCAGAATGTATACAGTTACATGCTGGCCTTAAGAAACCAGACCAGGCGATTCAGGCAACTTGCTGAGGCAAATCTGGAAGCCAGCCAGGAAGAGATGAAGCGGTGGTACGACCAGAATGCCACTCTGGTGGAGCTTCAACCTGGACAAAAGGTGTGGGTCTTGGCCCCAGTGGAGCCTTGTGCACTTCAGGATAAGTGGACAGGTCCATTTGAGGTTGTGGAGCGCAAAAGTCCTGTCACCTACTTGGTGGACATGCAGTCTCCCAGGAACCCTTTGAGGGTCCTACATGTTAACCGCCTTAAGCCCCACTTGGAGAGGTCCGAAGTGGGCATGTTGTTGGCAACTGATGATGGAATGGAGGAGGAGTCTGAGCCTCTTCCTGACCTCTTGGTAGCCTCTGAGAAAGATGGGTCAGTGGATGGAGTTAACCTCTCACCCACCCTGACGCCTGAGCAACAGGAAGACTGCCGCCAATAGCTGGGGCAGTTTCCAGATCTGTTCTCCCTGGTTCCTGGTGTCACAGATTGGTGCGTCCATGATGTGGACATAGGAGACAGCTTACCGGTGAGGCATAAGGCCTACAGGGTAACTGACAGGGTCAGGGCCTGCATCAAGGAGGAGGTCTCCAAGATGCTTGCTCTTAGGGTGGTTGAGTCCTCCAGCAGTCCTTGGTCCAGCCCCGTGGTCTTGGTACCAAAGGCTGCTGCGCCGGGAGCCACATCTGAACTCCGGTTCTGTGTGGACTACAGAGGACTCAATTCAGTCACCAAGACTGACGCGCACCCTATCCCCAGAGCTGATGAGCTCATTGATCGGCTAGGGGCTGCCCGGTTCCTCAGCACGTTTGATTTAACGTCTGGGTACTGGCAGATTGACTTGACCGATGGGGCAAAGGAGAGGTCAGCATTCTCTACACCAGATGGGCATTTCCAGTTCCGGGTTATGCCATTTGGAATGAAGAATGCCCCTGCCACCTTTCAGAGGTTGGTCAACCAGGTGTTGGCTGGCCTGGATGAGTTCAGTGCCGCCTACCTGGATGACATCGCAGTGTTCAGTGGCACCTGGCCAGAACACCTGCGACACCTCTGGGAAGTGTTGACGGCCCTGCGCAAGGCAGGCCTCACAATCAAGGCAAGCAAGTGCCAGATTGGGCAGGGTTCAGTGGTGTACTTGGGACACCAAGTGGGGAGTGGCAAGGTGGCACCCTTGCAACCCAAAATTGAGACCATCCTGGCTTGGGAACCCCCCAAGACCCAGACTGCAGTGAGAGCCTTCCTGGGTCTCACAGGGTACTACAGGAGGTTTGTCAAGGGCTATGGCACGATTGTGGCCCCCTTGACAGAGCTGACTTCTAAGAAGCAGCCCAGGAATGTGATTTGGACTGACACCTGTCAGAAGGCTTTTGACACCCTGAAAACTGCCATGTGCACGGCGCCCGTGCATTTGGCCCCTGATTTCTCCAAGGAATTTCTAGTGCAAACAGACGCTTCAGAGCATGGTGTAGGGGCTGTTCTCTCACAGATGACTGAGGAGGGCTGGGACCAACCTGTAGCCTTCATCAGTAGGAGGTTTGTGAGAAGTTGGCCTGATAGGTGATGTTTCCAATTCTGGAACCACCTATTATCAGACCAAACAATCCCTTATGGTGTCAGGTTGTAAGTCAACCTTGTTAGACATGCTATCCTAGGGGTAGCATGGACTAAGCAGCCTAAAGGCTTAACTTAAGAGGTCGTGTTAAGCGAGCTGTTTTACCACATACAATCCTGTAATATCAAATGAAAGGACACCACACAAGTATATATTATAAAAATATATGTGTTTATTACTAAAAACAATCCCCAGTATTCTTTATGAATAAAGGGGCACAAGCGTTAAATCAAAAGCACAGTTTAAACATACAAAGTTGCACAATTATGGATGAGGGCGGGTGGCCACTCAAACCATATACTAAACAAGTGGTATAAGAGATACCAATCGAACAGTGGTTAGGCCTAGGGCCTAGGGAATCGCTGGGAGCAGTCAGGACAAGCAGTGCTGAAGTCGGGAGAGGCCCACGGGATTCGGGAGCAGTGCGGAAAGCGCACGCATGCACCAATGTTAACCAATGGTGCGTAAAAGTTAGAAAGTTACAGTTTAAGGACACTTCCGCTGAACCTAGAGGAACAAAACTTAAGACACAGACCCTAGAGATGTGTACCAGTGTGGGAACACCGGCGGAGCAAAGTTACCTCACCCACAGGAAGCGGGTGCACAGGGTCGAAGTTGAGTCGGGTTTCGTCACGCAGGCTCTTGGTGCTTGAAGCTGAAAGGGCTGCAGGCGGGGTGAAGGAGAGGTGTCCGGTGGAGTCCAAGGGTGGACTCGAGTCGAAAAGTACCTGAAAGCAGAGGGGACCGAGTCTGGGTCACTCAGCAGTGACCAGGGTGGAACCAGGACGGAACCAGGCAATGTCGGGCGCAATCAGGTCGCTGTCGAGGTGCTTCTCTCCGCTGTCACGTGGGCTCTGGGGCATCTACGACGTCCAGGAGCAGGTCACGATCTGTCCCACGCAGGCTCTCGCCGTCGGCGCTGTCGGCTTCAATATTGGAGCAAACAACACTTGGCAAAAGCAATCCACGCGGAACCGGGAGATTGCTTCTCACTCGAACCAGGAGGGTCAGAGTGGGGGCTCCTTTTCAGGGGAGCGGGTGCAGATCTGGAGCAACCAGATTCACAAGTCGATTTCAAGTTTTCGTCAGCACAGGGGCCACTAGCCGGCTGGCAAGTGACCGGGCCAACGCGTTGAGCCAAAAGAAGCAGAAGGGCCCCACGCAGCAATCGTCGAGTGTAGAGGGCTGAACTTCGGTGCAAGTGTGGCTCAGGGTTGGGGCTTCTCAAACCCCGGTGTACAGCTTCGAGGGTCACTCGTGGGCTGCACGGTCAGCGTCTCGTGGTCAATTCAAGATGGCGTGCCCCACGCTTCCGGTCGCCTCCACGGGTCTCAGCTCTGCAGGGACTGTGGATCGGGCTGTTGGAAAGCAGGCAAGCTTGATCTCGTCGATCTCTGTCGCTCGAGTTCCGGCGGGAACTGCAACAAAGTAGACGTCGATAGCTGGATGGTGCCTGTTTGCACAGGGTGGGCACTCCTTGACCACAAGGGAGATTCTTCGGGCTTCTACGTCGAGTAGGATGTCGAAGGGTCCAGAATTTTGTTTCTTATGTTTCTTCAGGATAATCTCAAGTGCATTGGCACTGCTCCCAGTCTTATACTAATTTTGGGGGCTGGATTACCTGCTAGGTCCCCTCCTATGGGTGGGACCAAGGAAGGGGGTGGATACACCCCTTTCCTTTGATCCAGGCCGCCCTGGCACGAGGGCTGGAGTGCCCCAGAACCGGTTTGGCCGGATTATGCAAGGGGCAGCCTTGTGCGCCCCAGGCAGTGTCTGGTTTCTTTCAGACCTCCCTGCTACAATCCACTATCTCCTGTCTGGAGGGTGGTGACACCCTCCTGCGACAGGAAACCCTTTGTCCAGGCCCCATTTGGCTGAGTTTCGGTCAGCTTCAGGGGGTCAGACTCTTGTCTGTGGCAGAGGCATCCATTTTGTGGATCTAAGGCCCTTTTAGAAATTAACCGCATTTAAGCAAAGTAACATGTCTTACCCCTCTAGAGGGGTGGAATGCTATCCCCGTCGCCAGAACTGGCGAGGGGATAGTATTCCAAATCGTATGACACCTTACACGACATGTTTTGATAAAGCCAAACCAAAGTTGCTATATAACCGCGAGGATTATAAGGCACTTAAGAGTATATGGTATGGCATTATCCTGAAACAGCTTAGGGAGTTGTTCCCGACAGCTGCAGACAGGCTCAGCTCATGCTAGAGCTCCATCTCACATTAAACCACGCACTCTGCCTCCAGGATTGATGAGGCCTTCCATAGGAGTGGCTCACAGGTTTATATGTGTCCAGATATAGGTTTAGATATAGGTATACTATATCTAAGTAAGGGGTGCTTACACCACCTTACCCCAGCTGAGTGATCAGCCAGTTGTGTCAATTTAAGAACCAGCCAGGGGTGGCAAAAGATATGCTGCAGCCCCTGGTAGGCCTTGGTGGCCCCTATGCCCTGGGCACCTATAGTGCATTATACAGGGGCTGACAAGGAGTCCATTTCCAATTGTGGTATGTGCCTATAGCACATGTATCATTAATTTAGTGAGAGAACAGCAGGCTGGGGGTCTGATCAGCAGGCCCACAGCCTCAGTAGTCGAAAACCAGTGAAGCAAAAAGCAAACATTTGGGGTGACCATAGGATAGCAGACCCTACTCTCCTACACAACCCCCCCCCAAACGCAGGGACATTAAACTAACCTTGACCAGATAAGTCTTCATGTTCTAAGTGGAAGTACCTGGAGAGACCATCTGCATTACCATGGTCAGTCCCTGGGCGGTGCTCCACTGTAAAGTCCATCCCCTGTAGGGAAATGGACCACCTGAGCAGTTTGGGGTTTTCACCCTTCATCTGATTGAGCCACAAGAGGGGCTTATGGTCTGTCTGAACTAGGAAGTGAGTTCCAAACAAGTAGGACCTCAACTTCTTCAGGGCCCAAACCACAGCAAAGGCCTCCCTCTCAATGGCTGACCAACGTTTCTCTCTGGGGGTCAGCCTCCTGCTAATAAAAGCAATGGGCTGGTCTTGACCATCTTGATTAAGTTGTGAGAGCACAGCTCCCACTCCCAACTCAGAAGCATCTGTCTGTACAATGAACTGTTTGGAGGAGTCAGGACTCTTCAGGATAGGTGCAGAGCACATGGCCTTCTTCAGGTCATCAAATGCCTTCTGACAGCTAACTGTCCACTGAACCTTTTTTGGCATCTTCTTGGATGTCAAGTCATTTAATGGTGTCACTATAGACCCATAGTTTTTCACAAACTTTCTGTAATACCCAGTCAGGCCCAAGAAGGCTCTGACTTGTGTCCGGGTAACTGGAGGAGCCCAGTCCTGTATGGCCTGGATTTTGTTCTCCAGTGGCTGAACCTGACCTCCACCTACTAGGTGGCCCAGGTATACAACCTTACTCTGCCCTATCTGGCACTTGGTGGCCTTGATAGTCAGGCCTGCCTTTTGCAGGGCCTCCAGAACTTTCTTCAGGTGGATCAGGTGATCCTCCCAGGTGGAGCTAAAGACAGCAATATCATCTAGATATGCTGCACAAAAGTCATCCAACCCAGTAAGGACTTGGTTCACCAACCTTTGGAAAGTGGCAGGTGCATTCTTCAAACCAAAGGGCATTACCACAAACTGATAATGTCCACTAGGGGTAGAGAATGCTGTTTTGGCTTTTGACTCTTCAGCTAGTCTGATTTGCCAGTAGCCAGCTGTCAGATCAAATGTGCTCAGAAACTTGGCAGAAGCCAATCTGTCAATGAGCTCATCTGCTCTTGGAATGGGGTGAGCATCTGTCCTAGTGACAGCATTGAGACCCCTGTAGTCCACGCAAAATCTCATTTCTCTCTTTCCATCTTGGGTATGAGGTTTTGGCACAAGGACTACTGGGCTGGCCCATGGGCTCTCTGATGGCTCAATCACTCCAAGCTCTAACATCTTTTGCACCTCAGCCTTGATGCAATCCCTGACATGGTCAGGTTGCCTGTAGATCTTATTCTTCACAGGCAGACTGTCACCAGTGTCCACCACATGGGTACACCAGTCAGTCTGGCTGGGTGTGAGTGAAAACAAATGCCTGTGGGCCTGCACAACTTGTCTGCAGTCCCTCTGTTGCTGGTCAGTGAGGCTGCCTGCCAAGGCTACTCCATCAACTGAACCATCATCAGGGTTCTGAGAAAGCAGGTCTGGGAGAGGGTCACCCTCTTCCTCCTGATCCCCATCTGTGGCCATGAGCAAGCTCATGTCCTCCCTGTCCACAAATGCTTTCAACCGATTCACATGGATTACCCTGTGAGGGCTCCTGGGGGTTCCAAAGTCAACCAGGTAGGTGACTTCTCCCTTTTTCTCAATGATAGGATAGGGTCCACTCCATTTGTCCTGGAGTGCTGCTGGGGCCACTGGCTCCAGTACCCACACCTTCTGTCCTGGTTGGAACTCTACCAGTACAGCCTTTTGGTCATGCCAAGCTTTTTGTAATTCTTGGCTGGCCTCCAGGTTTTTGGATGCTCTTTCCATGTATTCAGCCATCCTGGAGCGGAGACCAAGTACATAGTCCACTATGTCTAGTTTAGGCTTTTTGAGAGGTAACTCCCATCCTTCCTTCACCAAACACAATGGACCCCTTACAGGGTGGCCAAACAAAAGTTCAAAAGGGCTGTAGCCAACCCCCTTCTGTGGGACCTCTCTGTAAGCAAAGAGCAGGCAAGGTAAAAGAATGTCCCATTTCCGCCTGAGCTTCTCTGGTAATCCTTTTATCATGCCTTTTAGGGTCTTGTTAAATCTCTCCACAAGCCCATTGCACTGTGGATGGTAGGGGGTGGTAAACTTGTAGTTTACCCCACACTCCTTCCACATTGCTTTCAGATAAATGGACATAATATTGGTGCCCCTATCTGATAATACCTCCTTTGGGAAGCCCACTCTTGAGAAAACTGCAATGAGGGCTTTTGCCACCACAGGTGCTGTGGTGGTCCTCAGGGGAATAGCCTCTGGATACCTGGTGGCATGATCCACTACCACCAGTATAAATCTGTTCCCAGATGCTGTTTGGGGGTCCATGGGACCCACAATATCAATTCCAACTCTTTCAAAGGGAACCCCCACCACAGGTAGTGGTATTAGGGGGGCCTTTGTTGTGCCACCTGACTTACCACTGGCTTGGCAAGTGACACAGGAGCGACAAAACTCCTTGACATTTTCTGACATATGAGGCCAGTGAAAGTGTGAAACAAGCCTGTCCCACGTCTTGTTCTGACCTAAGTGTCTTGCAAGGGGAATATCATGGGCCAAGGTAAGGAGGAACCCCCTAAACTGCAGAGGTATAACCAACCTCCTGGTCATGCCAGGCTTGGGGTCTCTAGCCTCTGAGTAAAGGAGTCCATCATCCCAATACACAGTATGGGTACCTTGGGCATCCCCAGCAGCCTCAGCAGCAGCCTGCTGTCTGAGGGGTTCAAGGGAAGGGCAATCTAATTGAGCCGGCCTCAGGTCTGCCCTTGAGGGTCCCCCTGTCCCCAGAAACTCAACCTGGTCAGGTTCAAGTTCCTCAGAGACAGTCTCCTCTTGGACTGCAGAATCAGTTTCCTCTGAAACTTGATCCTCAACCTGGGGCAAGGTGGAAGGCTCAGCCTTTCCTCTCTTGCTCCTTCTCTTGGGTTGTGGTTGGTCTATTGTCCCAAGATCCACCAGTGGTTCAGGAAGGCACTTCTTAGCCTGAGACCTTGTCACTGCAAGGACATGAGCTGAAATCCCTAGCATTTCTGCATGAGTCCTGTACTCCACTTCTGACCAAACCGAGCTTTCAAGATCATTGCCTAACAGACAGTCTACTGGAAGGTCTGCACTCACAACAACTTTCTTTAGGCCATCTACCCCTCCCCAGGAGAAGTTCACAACTGCCACACTATGGGAAGTAGTGGAGTTGCTTGCATTGGTCACTAGGTAACTTTCACCTAGTACAATCTGTCCAGGGTCCACAAAGTCAGGTGTCACCATTGTGACACTGGCACATGTGTCCCTGTAGGCCTGAGCCAGTTTCTCATTGATTAAAGGCGTCTGCCTATATTTGCCCAGGTTACTGGGACTCACTGTAGTGGACAAAGCTAGGTCCACATCATATAGGAGAACTGCCTGAGTAGGGGTTCTGACTAGGCCAGATCCTACTTCAATACCCAGGGTCAACCCTGCTACACCCTTGGACTGTGTTCCACCACTGCTTACTGGACTAGGGGTTGCAGTTGCTTTAGGAGCTGGAGTGGTGGGGACTGGATTTGTCTTGGTGCATTCACTGCCCCAGTGGGAAACTGATTTGCAGTTATTACACCAAGGCTTCTTTGGGCCATTGTTCTTCTTCTTTTTGTTTCCATTTTGGGAACCACCCTCCTTACTATTAGTTTGGGGGCCTGAAGACTTCTGGTCTTTTTCTTTATCTTTCTGATTTCCACCCTTCTGGTCTGTTTTCTTCTGGTCACCACCTTGGTTCTGGGGTTTCTGCTTAATCCTTGTTCTGACCCATTTGTCTGCCTTCTTTCCCAATTCTTGGGGAGAGGTCAGATCAGAGTCAATAAGGTATTGATGCAACAGCTGGTTTGTACAGTTATTAAGGATCTGCTCTCTCATTATAAGATTGTACAATCCTGTATAGTCTGAAACTTTACTTCCCTGCAACCAACCCTCCAGAGCCTTAGTGGCACAATCCACGAAATCTGTCCAGTCTTGAGTCTGTGCTTTTTGGGTGTCTCTGAACAACAACCTGTATTGCTCAGTGGTTAGGCCAAACCCTTCAATAAGAGCACTCTTCAAGACAGTGTTGTTTTTGGCATCCTCAGGTCTAACTGTGAGGAGCCTGTCCCTCCCTTTCTCAGAAAAGGAGTACCATAAAATTGCAGCCCACTGATCCTGAGGAACCTGCTGTACCATGCAGGCTCTCTCAAGAGCAGTCATCCATTTGTGGATGTCATCTCCTTCCTTGTAGGGGGCCACAATTTTTGTCAGGTTTCTATTATCATAGCTCCTGTCTTTTTCTCTAGGAATATTGCTGCCACCAGTGGCATCTAAGCCACACAATTTCTGCTCTCTTGCCAAGGCAAGTCTAGCTTGAGCCAAGGCTACCTCCTCCCTCTCTATTTGGAGTTTGACAGCCCTCATTCTGGCCCTATGCTCTAGCTTTTGAGAAGCAGTCATGCCTCTCTGAGATTCTCTTGAGGCACTAGAAATATGAGAGTCCCCTGAGGGAGATCTCACTCTTCTGTTGCCTGGGAGAATGACATGGTTGGATCTGGGGAGGTGCTGGCCCTCTCCATTTCCCAGTAGGTCTAAGTTGGCCTGGTTAAGCCTGGCAACTTGGACCTGGCTACCCCTCTGATCCTGATTCTCTGGGTCCTCTACATCTGAGTCCTCCTCCTCCTCCTCTTCTTCCTCTTCTTCTTCCTCCTCTGGAGTGGTATCAGTTACAGGGGGGTTCACTCCTTCTCCTGATTCTAAGGGAGGTTCATTTCCCTTCTCTAAGTCATCCTGCTCTAGAATGGCTATCAGGATAGGACAGGTGGGACTTCTGCCCCTTTTTAACCCTCTTGATATGCACAAGGCAATCAAGTCCTTTCGGGTTAACTTGTCATAGCTGGAAGTTGCCTTGGTAAGGTCAACTGTCACAGGAGCAGACCCTGAGGCTTTTCCTGTGTCAGACATGACTGCTAGTGAGGTGTAAGTGGTGTACTTACCTACACTAAGTGTTTTCCTACTGTACCTTGCTAGTGAGTTGTAGTCAGGGTGTGCTAATCCCTTTAACCTACAACTACTACGTTCAGTAGAACTTAATATGCTAAGCTTTTGATTTATATGTACCTAGAGGTACTTGATGTGATCTTTCAATTTGATAAAAGATTGCAATGGTAAAACAACAGCAAGCTCAAATCCGCACCGCTGCTCACCAATGTGAGAAGTTGGCCTGATAGGTGATGTTTCCAATTCTGGAACCACCTATTATCAGACCAAACAATCCCTTATGGTGTCAGGTTGTAAGTCAACCTTGTTAGACAAGCTATCCTAGGGGTAGCATGGACTAAGCAGCCTAAAGGCTTAACTTAAGAGGTTGTGTTAAGCGAGCTGTTTTACCACATACAATCCTGTAATATCAAATGAAAGGACACCACACAAGTATATATTATAAAAATATATGTGTTTATTACTAAAAACAATCCCCAGTATTCTTTATGAATAAAGGGGCACAAGTGTTAAATCAAAAGCACAGTTTAAACATACAAAGTTGCACAATTATGGATGAGGGCGGGTGGCCACTCAAACCATATACTAAACAAGTGGTATAAGAGATACCAATCGAACAGTGGTTAGGCCTAGGGCCTAGGGAATCGCTGGGAGCAGTCAGGACAAGCAGTGCTGAAGTCGGGAGAGGCCCACGGGATTCGGGAGCAGTGCGGAAAGCGCACGCATGCACCAATGTTAACCAATGGTGCGTAAAAGTTAGAAAGTTACAGTTTAAGGACACTTCCGCTGAACCTAGAGGAACAAAACTTAAGACACAGACCCTAGAGATGTGTACCAGTGTGGGAACACCGGCGGAGCAAAGTTACCTCACCCATAGGAAGCGGGTGCACAGGGTCGAAGTTGAGTCGGGTTTCGTCACGCAGGCTCTTGGTGCTTGAAGCTGAAAGGGCTGCAGGCGGGGTGAAGGAGAAGTGTCTGGTGGAGTCCAAGGGTGGACTCGAGTCGAAAAGTACCTGAAAGCAGAGGGGACAGAGTCTGGGTCACTCAGCAGTGACCAGGGTGGAACCAGGACGGAACCAGGCAATGTCGGGCGCAATCAGGTCGCTGTCGAGGTGCTTCTCTCCGCTGTCACGTGGGCTCTGGGGCATCTACGACGTCCAGGAGCAGGTCACGATCTGTCCCACGCAGGCTCTCGCCGTCGGCGCTGTCGGCTTCAAGATTGGAGCAAACAACACTTGGCAAAAGCAATCCACGCGGAACCGGGAGATTGCTTCTCACTCGAACCAGGAGGGTCAGAGTGGGGGCTCCTTTTCAGGGGAGCGGGTGCAGATCTGGAGCAACCAGATTCACAAGTCGATTTCAAGTTGTCATCGGCACAGGGGCCACTAGCCGGCTGGCAAGTGACCGGGCCAACGCGTTGAGCCAAAAGAAGCAGAAGGGCCCCACGCAGCACTCGTCGAGTGTGCAGGGCTGAACTTCGGTGCAAGTGTGGCTCAGGGTTGGGGCTTCTCAAACCCCGGGGTACAGCTTCGAGGGTCACTCGTGGGCTGCACGGTCAGCGTCTCATGGTCAATTCAAGATGGCGTGCCCCACGCTTCCGGTCGCCTCCACGGGTCTCAGCTCTGCAGGGACTGTGGATCGGGCTGTTGGAAAGCAGGCAAGCTTGATCTCGTCGATCTCTGTCGCTCGAGTTCCGGTGGGAACTGCAACAAAGTAGACGTCGATAGCTGGATGGTGCCTGTTTGCACAGGGTGGTCACTCCTTGACCACAAGGGAGATTCTTCGGGCTTCTACGTCGAGTAGGATGTCGAAGGGTCCAGAATTTCGTTTCTTATGTTTCTTCAGGATAATCTCAAGTGCATTGGCACTGCTCCCAGTCTTATACTAATTTTGGGGGCTGGATTACCTGCTAGGTCCCCTCCTATGGGTGGGACCCAGGAAGGGGGTGGATACACCCCTTTCCTTTGATCCAGGCCGCCCTGGCACGAGGGCTGGAGTGCCCCAGAACCGGTTTGGCCGGATTATGCAAGGGGCAGCCTTGTGCGCCCCAGGCAGTGTCTGGTTTCTTTCAGACCTCCCTGCTACAATCCACTATCTCCTGTCTGGAGGGTGGTGACACCCTCCTGCGACAGGAAACCCTTTGTCCAGGCCCCATTTGGCTGAGTTTCGGTCAGCTTCAGGGGGTCAGACTCTTGTCTGTGGCAGAGGCATCCATTTTGTGGATCTAAGGCCCTTTTAGAAATTAACCGCATTTAAGCAAAGTAACATGTCTTACCCCTCTAGAGGGGTGGAATGCTACCCATCGTCGCCAGAACTGGCGAGGGGATAGTATTCCAAATCGTATGACACCTTACACGACATGTTTTGATAAAGCCAAACCAAAGTTGCTATATAACCGCGAGGATTATAAGGCACTTAAGAGTATATGGTATGGCATTATCCTGAAACAGCTTAGGGAGTTGTTCCCGACAGCTGCAGACAGGCTCAGCTCATGCTAGAGCTCCATCTCACATTAAACCACGCACTCTGCCTCCAGGATTGATGAGGCCTTCCATAGGAGTGGCTCACAGGTTTATATGTGTCCAGATATAGGTTTAGATATAGGTATACTATATCTAAGTAAGGGGTGCTTACACCACCTTACCCCAGCTGAGTGATCAGCCAGTTGTGTCAATTTAAGAACCAGCCAGGGGTGGCAAAAGATATGCTGCAGCCCCTGGTAGGCCTTGGTGGCCCCTATGCCCTGGGCACCTATAGTGCATTATACAGGGGCTGAAAAGGAGTCCATTTCCAATTGTGGTATGTGCCTATAGCACATGTATCATTAATTTAGTGAGAGAACAGCAGGCTGGGGGTCTGATCAGCAGGCCCACAGCCTCAGTAGTCGAAAACCAGTGATGCAAAAAGCAAAAATTTGGGGTGACCATAGGATAGCAGACCCTACTCTCCTACAAGGTTACTTCCACGGGAACGTAGGTGGAGTGCAATAGAGCGAGAAGCCTTTGCTGTGGTCTGGGAACTGAAGAAGCTAAGACCCTACTTGTTTGGGTCTCACTTCCGGGTTCAGACAGACCACAGGCCCCTCAGATGGTTGATGCAAATGAGGGGTGAGAACCCAAAACTGTTGAGGTGGTCCATCTCCCTACAGGGTATGGACTTCACGGTGGAACATCGCCCTGGCACAGATCACGCCAATGCTGATGGTCTGTCCAGGTTTTTCCGCCTTAGTGATGAGGAATTCCCTGGGGAAGGGTAGTTCCCCCCACATTTCAGCTGGAGGGGACACGTGTTAGACCTGGCACCTTGGCGTGAGTTTCCCTTCCACTTTTTGCTGATGTGCCTCAGATGTTTTTGCTGGTGTCCGCCGCTCAGGGCACTGCGCCACGGCCAACTTGTGCCGCAGTGCAAGTGCTCCCTATGAAAAGTATAACTGTGATTGGTATACCTGATTGGTTCATTGGATTTACTGTCAGTCCCCAGTAAAGTGCACCAGGAGTGCCAGGGCTTGTGAATGCCAATACTGCTAGTGGGCCTGCAGCGCTGGTTGCGCCACCCACAGAAGCAGCCTTAAAATGTGTCTACGGTCTGCCATTAAAGAACCTGCGTGCAGTCAGGTACTGTCATGCTGGCTGGGCAAGTGCACACACTTGCCAGCCTCTAAATCTTTCCTTAACTTCATATTAGTCACCCCTATGGTAGGCCCAAGGGCAGGGAGCATTGTAAGTGTAAGGAAGGACATGCACTGATGTGTGTGGCATGTCCTAATAGTTAATTACAGCCAAATTCGGTTTTCACTATTGTAAGGCAACCTGTTCTCTTTAGGCCAGATGGGCTGCTGGAATTATTACACTCTATAATCCCAGCAGGCTCAGGGAACATGGTAGAAAATAATGTTTAGTATGCCTGAACTCAGAATAATAAAATACTTCTTTTAGTAAAGTTTATTTTAATATCCTGTGTTTGCAAATGCTACTTTTAGAAAGTTAGCATTTGCTTGCCTAACCATTTCAGCCCGCCTCTGCTTGGATGTGTATCTGACTGTCTGGGATGTGTGAGTGACAGGGCTGGGGGATGACAGGTGGTGAATGCAAGGATTACACCTTAGTGGGAGGTAGGAGTGCCCCTGGACTCTTAATCAGGCTGTGCTCTGCCACCACAATGCTGGCGCCGCCCCCCTGGGGGGCGACTGATGACTCAGCCTGCACCTGGCCCAGGAAGGGCGAAGCACTGTCATCAAGGTACTCCTGGCTGCCCCTGTCCCCACAATGCTGGCTCCACCCCCCTGTGGAGCGTCTGATGTGCCTGCCCTCACACTGAAAGCAACAGCCAGAGTACACCCAACAAGTGCTCAGAGGCTGAAAGGAATTATGCAGAAGCCCCCCTGGCCTGAAAAGACAAAGGAAATGGTGTATAAAAGTAGGAGCCCTGCTCCTTGTAAATCAGATCCTGTTTGCGCAAAGAAGAAGCTCTGCCTGAAGAGGAGGACCCTGGAAGCTGCATGGAGAAGTACTGACTCGGACCCCAAGAGACTGGCCTGTGGTGGGTGCCCTGCTGCTGAAGGAGAGCAGGAGAGAAAGACTGAAGGACTTTGCTTTATTTCAACTTGTGCCAAACTTTTACCAAGATCTCCAAGGGCTTGCTGTGGAACTTGCCCCCTGAACTGCGCCCCAGGAACAGTGGGCGCTACCCCCCCCTGGAAAGAGAAAGCTGTCGTGGGGTCTGCATCTGCCTGGTAACCCTCCTGAGGAAAAGCGGAGTGCGCTCTGAAGAAATCACTGCGCCTTCTGAGAGGCCCTTGGCACCCCCGTCCAGCCGAGCAACGCATCTGCTTCCTGGCAGGCCCCAGATAACATCGCCAGGACCAGCCTCGCTGGCCCCAGCACCATGCCTGTCGCCTGCCTAACTGCGGACTGCACCACAAGACCGGACTCTGCCTTTTGCCACCTGCTCTAAAGGAAGGATTGCCCCGAAGCCCCAGCCGCCGCCGTTCGTGTGCAGCAGCGGCGTGGGGAGAGAAGGAGCAACCCCTGTGCTTGTCAAGGCTTGTTTGTGCCTCACTCTGCTGCACGGGGCGCCGCCCCCTCTTTCTAGGACCCGAGGCGCTGTGTCCCAGTGACCCGGCCCGCGCCGCAACGCCAACCTTCGAGCCCGAGCCGAGCCGCCGCTCTGACTGGCCCAGGAAGGAAGACACCGCAACGCGGGACACCGAGCCGACCCCCGACGTTGTGGCCTCGACCCTCTTCAAAGATCTCCCAAAGGTACTGTGTTGCCCCCGCGGTGCGAGCCGTCCTGCCTTCAAGCTCGCACCACTCTGTGTCCCTCTGCTGTCCCCGGGAGCCCCGCAGCGTTTGCATCCGAGCCACGGTAGGAGCCGCCACTTCTGCGAGGCTCGCACCGCTCCGTGACCTTCTGCTGCCCCCGGGAGGCTCGCAGCTGCAGTCTGCACTGCGGTACGAGCCGCCCCCCTCCAGTGAGGCTCGCACTGCTCTTGGCCCCCCGAGGCACCCCCTGGCACTCTCCGTGGCCGGCGCCCCCTCCGCATCAAGTCGCGCACAGCAGTGCGACTCGTACGAGGAGCCAGACCCGGTCGTGCCATACGCCTCTCACGCGAGAAGCGTGAGCTTTGGCAGGCCGGGCCCGATTTACTCACCAGAGGCGCACGGAGGCGCTGGGAACCGCGCCGAAGCGCTAAGGAGCACTGTACTTGTTGGAAACTGGGCAGAAGGCCCCAAAGAACACCTTTTTGAAACTATAAGAAGCTGATTAAGAACGGTGGCATATTTAAAGAGTAACTGGAACCATTTTGAACTACACAAAGCCTGTATTTAAAAGTCTGCTTGAGATAAATATATAAAGAGATATATTTTTACACAAAATACAGTCTAGAGTCATTGTGTGGTGGGTTGACGGTTATTGTGTGTGATACTGCAAGTGTTTAACCTGATGCACTCCGGAGTTTAGCCTAGACTGCCTGCGCCACACTACCTAGAGGGTGAGCAGGGTTTATTTCTGTGAGTAATCCTTTGCCCTGACTTGGAGGAGAGGGTCCCTGCTTGTCGCCAGTGCTGCACTGCGCCAACCAGAGACCCCCAATTCTAACAACTATGTGTTAAATACACGTTTGAAAGACTGAAAGGTCACTTGCAGCAAGGCAAGTTAGTTATTTAGCATCTCAATTACCAACTGGTGACATCACAGTCCTCCAATGTCCCACTTTCTGACACCATTTTGATGGGGAAATACTGGCACCCTCCCAGGAGCAAATGAATGAAACTCACAAGACATAGCAGGTTTGCTCAGAAACAGAGTGAAATGTATTTATTGGTACCAAATGCATGCATCATTGCTAATTAGCAAGAATGAAGTCAGATCTGCCACCTTAGGGGTTCTCAGACTGCTTCTTCCCAGAGTGACAAGTTTCTAGGTGTTATATACAGTATGAAATGCCATATCAGCTGAACTAGAATAAGGCACCAAGCCAAATATGGCTAACATGGATGTGCAATGTCTACACCATGAAAATTATAAACAGCCAGATATGGTCAGACCAGAAAGGCTGGCTCGGCACTGTATAAGCGACTTGCACAACCAGAATAAGAAACATCATGTAGTCTGGACAAGCAAGGTGACCTCTAAGGGGTACAGAATAGCTTGTTGAAGCTTGTCCAGTCAAGGTCAGATAGGAAGCCCTTTTGAGCTCCAGGCCTCATGTTAATGTGATCTATCAAAGCATGATATCTTTTGAAGTGCATACACATGAATTTTTGTATGGATATTCATATATATTTTGCAACATATTACACCCCCCACTTAAATTGATCGTTTTGCCCATATAATGGCTATGAGGTTAGCTGTGACCCCGTTTCTGGAAATTATTGTCCTGCTACATTGCTGATAGGAGGACTAACTTTAGGACGGTGCAACCAGTGCAGCCGCACCTGGCGTTGACTTTGGTGGGGGGTGCTTGATTTAAAAATAATTTTTGGTTTAAAAGCACATGAACTTCTTGTGCATCAGGATGTTTTCAGACAACTATAAAAATGTCAAGATAACTCTGGTGATTAGTGTTCTTACTAGTGAAAGTTCTGAATTGTATCTAGAGGAAGTTTTGGCTCATCGTAAAGTAGCAAAGAGGGTTAGTGTGCCTGCTGCAAAAAATGTACCATGCGGATCACAGAACTGAGTGTGGGTGAACTATGAGAAGCACTATGAATAAATATACATGATTTTTCCACATTTGGTGTAATTACTTTGTGAATGTGAATAACTATAAAGCATATGTGCAAACTGTGCCTGCATGCCTGCCTTTCTCAACATTTTACTTCAAAACTATAAAATTGCATTCTTTCAACGGGTGAACGGTCTCACACAACGGGTGATTTGTATAGGGTCACTGGAAATTCAACAAGGTTGCCCCCCCCCCCCCGAAATGGTGTGTCTCCTACGCCCCTGGATCAGATCAATTAAATCATCGTCTGAGCAGCTGCAGTACCTGCCTGCCTTCTGTTCCTGAGAACCGCAGTCACACAGTCTGTCTTCAGTTAGTGCCCTTCCATTCCTGGTGCTATGCATCAATTTTAAGATCTTCTTAGAGTTTCTCGATGGTCAAATGGGTGCAATTTCTGATATTTATCTGTTTTCCTCCTTTTTATTGCTTGATTTTGCTCGCAAGAAAGTGCCACTTATAGTCGTTGAACAGTCACTCATAATTACACTGATTGTATTCAAATGTCACACATAACAATCTGATACATTGGCAGCTAGGTTTCTCATTGTTTATACTGCACTAAAAATATTGATGCACCAAATGTTCTTAAACCAGTGCGCTGGTAGGAATCGGATTTTCTTTAAAGTCTCCAGTTTTTGTACACACATTCAAGCTGCTTGAAAAGTTGGCTATGCTCTGATTCATCGAGACAATAAGTGTAGCGCTCTAGTGCTCCGAGGGTCTCTCCTGAGCCCCGGAAGCACTAGCACACATTGTAACACCTTCTGGCCACGCGTGGCCAGAAGGAGATAAATAAACGGGCTTGAAGTGGCACGGCACTTCCTGCCCAGACCAGTAAGCTGAGTACGTGCATCATTTGTGAGTGTGCGCACAGCACACATGTGTAGTGACCCCAAGGCCTTGGAGTCCATCAGTCTCCACACTGGCGACGAGGGAGTGGAGCCACCCACGCCCACGAGCAGACCAGCTGCGGGAGCGCCGGAGCCGCCGAGCCCCGTTTCGGCCGGAGCCCGCCGACCCAGCGCCTATGACCGTCCCGTGAGTCCCAACACCAACCCCAGAGTGAAGACGTCGCCTACCGGTAAGCAGCACATGCCAGAAGCTGCGTGGGGACCGGTACCGGCGACGCGCTGAGGCGAGGAAGCAGGAGGCGCCGGAGAAAGGCCCAGCCGGCCGCGTCTGAAGTGCGCGCATGCGCAGACGCTCAAAGCCGACGCAGGCCTCAGACTTGCACCGCGTGTGTGCGCAACGCCTCGCGCTGGAGGGGGAACAATGAGGCAGTGACCTCGCTGTGATTAAGAGCACGCCCAGCACTCTGTCTAGATGCTCAACCACACGAGCGAACAAAGGGAAAGAATTACAATATAAAACAAGCACTGGACAGCACAAGCAAACAAGCACAGGGCAAACCAATTCAACAGGCACAGAACAACACGAGTAAACGCTAAGCTAGCGTGACCAGCGCCTGAAGAGAACACTGCCCACGACACCATGTCTCAAGGCCAGGGAGGGGCCACTGGTGGGGCCACCGGAGGGGCACCACAGGTGGCAGCACCCCCTGCAGCTCAAGCTCCAACACCCTCCGCACATGCACAATTACAGGCGCTACCGCCCTTCAGCGAGCTAATCGACCCGGGGACAGCAGCACCCCGATGGGCAGTATGGCTAGGGCAACTTAACAATTATTTCACGGCCACCCGAGAAAAAGACAATGAAGTGAAGCGATCTCTACTCCTCCACTTCGGAGGCACAGAACTGTACAAGTTATTTAGACACCTCCCCAACACAGGTGCCGCCAATGATTTCGATGCTGCGGTCAACGCGCTCAACGCCCATTTCGACCCTCAACTAAACCCCCATTACGAGAGGTTCAAGTTCCGACAAGCCAAACAACGAGAAGGGGAAACAATGGACGCGTTTCATGCGCGACTAAGAGACCTGATAAGCACGTGCACCGAGGACGACGAAAAGAAGGAAGTCACCGCACAACTTATCCAGGGTTGCCGCAACAAACACTTGCGGACATTGATCCTGAGGCAGCCGCGAATCTCACTCGACGAAATCTTGATCCTTGCACGGTCCCACGAGCTGTCTGACGCCCGCGCCACCGCGATGGAAGCGGCCCTCAATCCACACCACGAAACAGGAACAGTGATCAAGACAGAACGGGTGGATGCAGTGCGTGTGTCGAGCCGAGGAAGCAGAGGTCGAGGGCCGACGCGAACCCGACGTCAGACGCTGTGCGGTTACTGTGGCAGGGAGGAACACACCCAAGATGGCTGCCCAGCACGAGGGAAGACATGCTCCAAATGCGGCATCCCCAACCACTTCGCCAGCGTATGCAGAGGAGGGTCCCGAGGACGGAACGCCTCAGGACGGCGATCGGCCGCTGGAGCAGTCAAACAGCTGTCGCTAGATGACTCCACAACGTCACGCTCCACTAGGTCGCACAGGTCGCAACAACCACAATACGATGATTCGTCCACAGACGAAGATGACGAATGCTATTTCGTATCCTTTGTCAGTGAGCTGAAGAAGAGTCGACGGCCGCAACCCAAATGCCAAATACACATCCACGGTTCACCAGCGGTTGGAGTCATCGACACCGGAGCCACGGTAAATGTAATGGGCATCCAACATTACAAAGCACTCAATCCGAAACCCACACTTGTTCCGTCTAAGGCCAGGATCTTCACCTACGGCAGTCAAGACCCCCTCCCACTGCGAGGCAAGATGATTGTGCAAGTCCGAGCAGAAGACCAGGAAGTCACGACCACATTCCATGTGATCGATAAAGAGGCGGACCTATTAGTAGGGAGCAACACGGCAGAAGACCTAGGCCTCATTGCCTTCGCGAACGCAGTGCGAGCAATGCAAGTAGAAGACATCCTACTCATGTTCCCCAAGTTGTTCACAGGCCTTGGAACCATCAAGCACCCACCTATCAAGCTACACATAGACCCGACGGTGCAACCAATTGCACTCCGACACCGAAGAGTACCATTCCACCTGCGTGCTGCAGTCGAGCAAGAGCTGAACCTGCTAGAATCACAGGGAGTGATCGAAAAGGTGTCCGGACCGACACCATGGGTGTCCCCCATGGTCATAGCCGAGAAGCCGAAACAACCGGGGAAAATCCGAATTTGCATCGACATGAGAATCCCAAACAAAGCCATCCGCCGTGAGCGACACCTCACACCTACAGTCGATGACATCCTGACGGACCTGAACGGCGCCCAGTGGTTTTCTAAACTAGATCTCAATGCAGGTTATCACCAGCTGAGACTGGCTGAAGAAAGCCGATACATCACAACTTTCTCGACACACCTGGGATTGAGGCGCTACAAGAGGTTGAACTTTGGGATCTCATCGGCAGCTGAGATTTTCCAGAATACGATCAAAGAAATCCTCTCGGGGCTCCAAGGGGTGCTGAACGTCAGTGACGATATCTTAATCCATGCCAAAACGAGCGAAGAACACCACAACAGGCTAAAAGCAACGCTACACCGGCTTGCACAGTATGGCGTAACCCTCCACAAGGACAAATGTCAATTTTTCAAGAAGTCCATCGAATTCTTTGGCTACGTGTTCGGGTCTGAAGGAGTTGCTGTCGACCCTCGCAAATCAGTGGCGATCAAGAATGCCCCTGCACCTACCACAGCATCGGAAGTGCGTAGCTTCCTGGGGATGGCACAATACTGTGCAAGGTTTACCCCCAACCTGGCCTCGATTGCAGAGCCGTTAAGGAACCTAACGAAGAAGGAAAACGCATGGCGGTGGACAGAGACTGAAGCCAACGCGTTCGACAAAATCAAAACTGCGCTGCTAGACAGCACCACAATGGCCTACTTTGACACCTCCAAACCTACTGAAATAGTAGTAGACGCCAGCCCGGTTGGTCTAGGAGCGGTGATATCGCAGGAAACTGAACCCGGCACGTGGTCACCACTAGCATTCGCAAGCAAAGCACTATCCCCGGTCGAGTCAAGATACTCGCAGGTTGAGAGAGAGGCCCTAGCGGTGAAGTGGGCATGTGCTCATTTCCACTTATACATCTCTGGACACCCGTTCCGCATGGTTACTGACCACCAGCCGCTGATACCTTTGTTCAAGGGAACCGCTCCTCATCCACCCCCGAGGATAGAACGCTGGGCCATACAAGTGCAGCAATACCAAATGGAACTAGCCTACCGCCCTGGGGCCAAGAACCCCGCAGACTTTCTATCCAGGCATCCAGGCCCAAAGGAATGCCAACAAACAGATCTTGAGAACCCCACTGAAGAATTTGTGGACATGCTGTCAGCTGCCTCTTGTCCACAAGCCCTCACAGCTGACGCCATCATACCTGAGTATATGAACGACGCGGTCATCCAGCGAGTAGCCGAGGCCGTACAATTAGGGTCCTGGGAGAACTTCCTAAAGAATGTCAGCAATTGGAGCGAGGACGACCGGACACGCCTGACACAATTCTGGAGAGTGCGCCATGACCTGAGCCAAGCAAGCAATGGCCTTATCCTCAGAGGCCACCGGGTGATCATCCCCAAGACCCTACAGGAAAGGGCGACTATCCTAGCACACGCAGGACACCAGGGCACCCGCCGGATGAAAGCTAGAATGCGAGAGAAGGTCTGGTTCCCGGACCTGGAGGGAGCTGTTGACACCGTGGTACGCCAGTGCCGAGCGTGCCAGATAACTAGTTCAGCAGACACTCCCGCGCCTGTGATCACGGAGGAACACGCTCCATCACCATGGTCATGGCTCAGCCTGGACTTTGGGAGCTTCCCAGATGGGAGAGTCACTGTCGTGCTGATCGACAACTACACGAAATACCCGATTGTAGATCTTGCCACCTCCACCAGTTTTGCCAACATCCGCCCACTTTTGAGCAAGTCCTTTGCCATGTTTGGTGTTCCGATGGTCATCAAAACAGACAATGGCCCCCCATTCCAAGGGTGCGAGTTCCGAGAGTTCCTACACAGCCTAGGCATCCGACATCACCGGATCACGCCCCAATGGCCTCAAGCAAATGGAGAGGTGGAGCGGTTCATGAGGACAACCAACAAGATCCTGCGAATTGCCACTGCTGAAGGAAAAGACCCAGAGGAAGCCCTCCAACTATTTCTGCGGGAGTACAGAAGCACGCCCCACAGTACCACGCAACAATCACCGTGGGCGTTGATGCTGGCTGGCCCGAGAAGAGATCTACTCCCCATGGCCGACAACTGGTCACCTCCACCTTACTCCCCCGGGCGCACCCAAGAAAGGCGGAGGAGAACAAACGAGAAAGCAAGCAACAAGAGGCGTGCCCGGTCCCGAAGTATACTACCTGGCGAGACTGTGCTAATTCGAACCCGAAGGCCGGGAGGAAAGTTCAACACCGCCTTTGAGCCGGAACCATGGGTCGTCAAGGAGATGCGGGGCACCGCTGTCACAGCTCGCCGAGATGGAGAAGAAGTAACTAGGAATGTCTCCTGGTTCAAACAAATACCAGCCACTCAACAACACAACTCCGACCAAATAGAACCAGCGGAAAGAGAGTCCGAGACTGGAGCGGGAAGACCCCATGATGCGAGCACGTCTATGGACACTACAGACCAGGGTGACGCAAACATCTCGACACCCAGCCCGAGAGCTGAGCAGGTACCGGTAAGAGGCAGATGGAGGTATGATCTTAGACCTAATCCAAAGCCGAGCCAGAAGCTGGCTGACTTCAGATGCTGAACTTTCACTGACTGTTGTTTTCAAACCCAAGTTTTCAAAAATCCAAGTTGGGGAGGGATGTAGCGCTCTAGTGCTCCGAGGGTCTCTCCTGAGCCCCGGAAGCACTAGCACACATTGTAACACCTTCTGGCCACGCGTGGCCAGAAGGAGATAAATAAACGGGCTTGAAGTGGCACGGCACTTCCTGCCCAGACCAGTAAGCTGAGTACGTGCATCATTTGTGAGTGTGCGCACAGCACACATGTGTAGTGACCCCAAGGCCTTGGAGTCCATCAGTCTCCACAAATAAGGACCTGAAGCAGAACTACAGAAATATCCATATGCATGGTGAAGAATAAACGAAACAGCCATAAACTTGGAAATACAGCAACGTCCTGGAAGCTCGTTGACAATGTGTGCTCTCATGATTGCCAAACTGTGCCCTGTTAAAAATGGGTAGGTTCTCAAACAAACGCATGAGGACCAGTGGGAAGAGAATGAAGGTGCTGTTAGTATAAATAAATCCAGCGAGTTCAGCCGACGGTGCAGCAGGTGGCAACATCCGACCAAAAAGTGACTCCCAAAGCCCCATTTACAGTCACACCTTTAGACCCAAATGCTTAAGTGGGTGCCATGTAGGGAACCTGATTAAAAGATGACAGGCTTCATAAAATATGATGTACGTCCGTATTTTATTTTATCCATGTAGCACTTAAGTCTACCGACGATGGTGGCTGCGTATCCAAAGTAAAGCTCGGTGACTCACTCGTGCAACGAGCCTGACTTCAGGTGTCTGCCTAGAGCTCATTCTTGGGCAGAGAAGCCCCGACGGGCAGAGAAGCCCCGAGGGGCGCACCTCCCTCTGACAGCCATTGACGCAACAGACTCTTCCTCTTCTCGGCCGCCCGCGAGGCGGTGCGGATAAACAATAGAAAAGGGCGGTTCCAGCCAATCGGGCGGAGGCATTCGGAACTACGAGAATCCACAGTGGCCTATCGGGTGGGGTCTTCTATTGTGCACCGTTCAGGCCAGCCGGGGTAGGCGGGGTCATGGGCGGGCCCGGCGGCGGCCGTCCGTGTGAACCACAGTGCGGGGAGTGGCAGGGGGCGGGCGGACGGCGCGAGAGGGGGCAGCGCACCTGAGAGCAGACCCGGGCAGCCAGTGGGCATTGGAGACCCCTGGCAGCGGCAGCAGCAACAGCCTGCCACCCTTCCTTCCCACTTGGTAGGGGCGAGGATCCCGATGTAAAGCTCGTGTCTGGGATTTCCGACAGCAGGGGGTATCCGACCGCCTGTCAATGGCTCACCGGGGGAAGAGGCGGTGAGGAGGAGGCTCTCTGCTCGGTAGCCGGAGCCATGGACTGCAGCCGGCTGCGGAGCCTCATCAACCGATACGTGAGTACCCGCCGTCGCCCTAAGTAAAGTTCGGGGGTCTGGGTGATGGGAGGCCCGGGTGCGGCTGCACGTGCTGGGGCAGTGTCCAGGAAAGGGACCAGGCTCTAAGAGAGCGACGGGTATTGGGCACTTCATGTGAGCCATCTCAGAAGTGATAGCCCCCACCTACTTGTAGACTCTAGAAAGTAACACGTGTTTTTCTACCAGGTGTCCACTTTTCTTCTCTTTTAGCATGCCCATTCTTACTTTTAAGAATGCCCATCTAGGCTCTTTAATGGACTGGCAAAGTCAAGTCGGTCGATCTAAAGTTTCTGAAGAGGTTAGACAGATGCCCCTTCCCATCCCACTTTACTGCCCCCTCCCATCCCACTTTGGTGCCCCCTGCCCTGAGGCACGCATCACTTCCTCTTACCCCCTGCCCTTAGCCACGCATCACTTGCTCTTCGCCACACTGTGCCTGCTTTAAAATCTCTGTGCCCACCTTCCACAATATTGATTTACTTGACATCTCACGCACTGTGGGCATAATATAATGTCCCTATTCATAAAATATGAAAATATTTTTTGCAAGGTGACAAAGTACCTTGTGGATTGACTTATTATTTGTGGCGCGGTGTGGGCGATAACTTCAGTGATTCTCATCTAAGTCTACCAGTTCATTGCCCTGCACTACAGAAACGAAACGAGTGTTGCTTTCGCCGCTGCAGATTGGCCTACTTGTTGCTCATGAAGTTCCAACATGCGCTTTGACCGAGTTAGTAAAGAACGTCTGAACTGAAGGGTGTATTAGCTCCAATTACTCAGCTCTACAGCTCGTTTAAGTTCAGAACAAAATACCCTCCAGGCTACGACGTGCTGTATTTTTTCATGTCCCCGTCCAATAACGATATTTTGAGGTGACTGAAGGCAGGCGTTCCAGCAACACAATTTTTGCAGATTATTTTTGCTGCATGAATTCTGTTCCACTATTTCCAGTACCAAAATCTAAAATGTAATTGAAGCTGAATGAGATTTTGATTAGTCATTACACACAATCTTTCTTATAGTGTAAGTTCTGCAGTTAGTCTGTGAATTGACAATGCTGCCTTTCGAGATGAGAACGTTACTGTCTTGTCTCTTTGTTTTTCCTGCATGAACAATAAACCGATTTGTACCCTCGCCGCCTGAAATGTAGTTAAAGCCTAGTGACACTTTGATTGGATTCTATCCCCTATTGTAATTACAATTTACTACTAATGATGCCTTTCTGGGATGTGTGTGTCCCTTTTTTTGCCCTTATTAACTATATAGTTATTTCATTTTCATTCACTGATGTGTAGTTTCTCCAGTTAGGGCACTTTATTTGAGAAACTAAATCATTATGCAGATTATAATTTTGAAAATCCCCGAGTTTTTCAATTTTCTGATGAGTTATTTGTAGCTCAGTTAACAGCCATTGTAGTTTTATGCTGAAAATTTTGCATCCTGCGCTCTTCATACCTCTTGCGAGGCCTGAAGCGATTTGACATGGTAGTGGTATGTGTTGGAATCTTTAGCCACATAGGATGGCAGTCCATTTAGCCTCAACTTAGATTAAGGCAGTCACTCGTGCTGTGAAGTCTCATGACTTGCTCTGACGATTCTTCAGAGGATTATCACCGGGACAAATCCTCACATGACTTGCCACAGGCATTTTTTCCCTAATGTTTCCAGATATTTTAAGCATGTTCTAAAAAGCTTACAGCGTTTTTATAATGGGGTTTTCTCTCATTCATTTCTTTGTGCAAATTTGTGACTGTGAGAGCCATGCTTTAAGATAGGAGAAAACTGTATTCCAATTTTTATTTAGCAACATCACAAATATAACCACATACGTATGCAATCCATTCATCATTGAGGATGTCATTCAGCAAATGCCCACATGATTGAGTCTAACGTTGTAATCCGCCATTAACTAGCATCATGGATATTGTGGCTTTGAAATGTGAAAACACGGATGCAGACTAGATACTTATTTTTCTTTGTAATTTCTTCCTATCCACTGCCCCATTTAGTATGTTGGAGTCCCACAGACTAATATGGGGCTGCCCTACGAAATATAATGATGTTTTACAGAGATATACCATTGCTGTATGTTTTCCCGCTCTGCTGAGAAATGCTGTCACTGGCCCATTAAACAAATTGCTGTCTTGTTGAGAATTGTGCTTAAAGTCTGAGTACCTGCATATTGCATTCCCGCTCAGAAGTAGAAGTGGGGCTAGAATTTCAGAGGTTTTTGGTGGGGGATTTCCCCTTCACAGCATGTCAACCCTTTCTCACACCTTTAAAATGGATGCTTTTCTCCCCCACGCTTGCAAAATTTGTAAAGGGCCACACTTAACTCATTCACCCCCCTGAACCATAGGACAATACCTACTGTCAACATTGAAGCCTATCTCTGATGAAATGTGGTCCAACATATGGTCTATAGCTGCTAAGATGTCAATAAGTACCCAACATTAAGAAAACACTGACAAATTATTACTAGATGGTATTTTACTCCATCCAGACTAAAGGTGCTGAATGGTGGCTCTGACCTGTGTTGCACGTAATTCCATATGTGGTAGTTCTGCGTTTACATTCAGTCTGATTGAAAAGCACTGGAGCTGTGGAATGTTAATATTTGATTAACAAAATGCCTTTACTGTGTAATGCCGAACCACATGTGCATGAATAACTTGTATGTTCTTTTTAAACACATCATTTAAAAAACATTAATTCTTATTTGAAATACATTCTAGCTCACATCATGTCTATCAGAAGGGTGGAACTTCCACTCATCCTCACTCTAATGTTACTGGGCGACCATAGGGCAGTTAGTCTATTCACTCACTACTCTAAAAGGTAAACTAATTACACATCCGGTGCTATCCTTTACCTGGAAACTACAGTTCACTGCATCATTGTCCATACTTTGAACAAAAGTGTGGAACATTGATGCAGGGGAGAAACCATATCAGCCATGGTAAATAACAAAATGCATAAATAATAAAACATTACTTGGATACACTTTAAGACACCTATGTAGATAGACCATATAGGTGTCTGAGGTCCCTCCTCTGAGCCAGATGTTTTACACCTGTATAGACTATATTATATGTTATGTTCCTGTGAAAGTACTAATGATTCTCATGAACTGCAGCGGTACGGACTCACAAACATACACACTGCATTGAATGATCTCACAAACTGCTGTTTATGTGAGTTAAAAAAAAATTGTTTCGACTTTTATGCCGTTTCACCTTCACGTCTTGATGTTCTCCAGCTTTGTGATCGATTTTGTTCCCCCTTGGACTCCCCTTTTAAAAACTTACATGCAACCAAATAGATAAAACAAGAACTCGAGACTTGTGAGAGCATGTTGGAGTGAAAGTGCCACAACCGACATGGCACCATCACTTTCAGAAGATGTATTTCTGACCCGAAATGGATTAAGGGAAAGAAAAGGGCACCAAGATGGAGCACTTAAAGATACATCATATCTCTGAATGTGCTGCACACTGCATTGGAGGGTCTGATTCGACTTGGAGTCTCCTTTAGCAAATCACAGGTGTAGGACAAACCAATAACTTCTAGCACATGATACGTTCAAGTGTTCTCCTGCTACTGCAGATGAATCTCTGGGTTATACATAAGGAGCATTAGTTGTTTCACATCTAGACTATTGTTTAATAGTCTGTCTACAAGATTTCACGCAGGCACTTTTAGGCCAATGCTGCGTCAAAACCCTGCGCCTGCTTGAAGCAGGCGTAAGGCTTGACGCAGCATTGGGCAGATAGGGCCCCCCAGAGCATTGCTGGAGCTGCGTCGCGCTTGCGACGTAACTCCAGCAATGCGCCGCCTTTAAGGCACAGATGCGTCACGCATCTGTGCCGTTTTTGCCCCCATGGTGCGCCGCATTGTAAATGCGGCGCACCATGGGTGGCGGAGCTGCGGCGCACAATAACTGGCGCATCCCTGGGGATGCGCCAGTTATTGTAAATCTGCCCCTGAGTTGGCCCACTGGGTTTCAACCCACGTGCCTTGTAGTTGCTAACATTCGACTGCAGCAAACGTTTTAATACAAAGCTGTACTTGTATTTCTTGCATCAAGCGTTTTATGCTAAAAGACGCAGCATTTCATTTTCATTTTTGAACTGATAGGCAGGTACTGAAAAGGGTTCTTATTTTAAATGACTCATGCCATCAGACCAAGTTTACTTACCTATAAGGAATGTTAGTGATTATGAAGTATTATGTTGCCAGCTGCAAGCAACATTGCTATCGTAAGCATGTTTAACACTCATATGTATAAGATATGGATTACATTGTCAATGAATCATGAGCATTAATAAGGGATATGTTGAGCTCTGAAAATGAATCTTTTCCCCGGGAGTGTGGAAAACTCCCGGTTTTAATAAAAAATAAGGGGATATTTCTCCCCTCTGTATTAAGTCAATGGCAGGTCTCTGTACTGGTCAATAAATAGAAGTGTTGCAGGCTTAAATATGAGGTGCCATTATTATATAGGTCTAAATATTGCATTTGTACTGAGGGACCTATGCGGTCTTCTGAAAGTAGCACAGTCTTAGTGAGAAGTGGCAGTACTCTGTTCCGAAAATATGAACTGCCAGTACTGGTAGAATAACTGAAATTGCCCATGAACCTGTTAACCAAAATTAGGTAGTTACCGCTGGTAGGTTGAACAGGATGATTTGAACACAAATGGAGAAGTGACATACGTTTAAAAATCTAGCGCCAGTTCTACTTTCTTGGATGTGAGTTCTTTGAACAAGAAGCCGCCACTGGACAAGCTGAACGGATGGCAGGATATCAAGTAACGAACAAGTGTGTGTGGACAGCAAATCCGTTTTGTTTCCAGCCACGACGTAGTAGCAAATCAACGTGCTTACAGTTTGTTTTTGCTTGTCCGTGATGTCAATGTTGTCGGAAATGTCGCCAAGAAATGAGTCATGTTTCTATGGATTTGTGCTGCTAGTGTGTAGCGAGGTGTGTCTCCCAGTGAATATTTCTCTCCCACGCTTCAGGCACCTTTCTTGGATATTTACACATGTAGATGCAGATTTGATAGGCGGTTAATTTCCTAAAAGTGATCCTACCAGAATTTCACCCCAGCCCCGAAGCAACTTGCTTTTATTAGAAACCTGTTCCCCTGCAGTCTCCACATGTTGTTGAGATGCATATAATGCTGCAGTAATTCAATCTTCCGTTGACAATCTTCTCTGCCCGGGCTCTGTATTGAGCTTTTAATGCACATGTGAATGGGTTCCTGCCCGTACATGTACAGTGTGCAGGAATGATGTATGGCAGTGCTAATGGCATACGGAATGAATCCTTAAGTGGGTCAGCAGAAATAGCTCTCCTTTTCCTTCTTGTAGGCATGCTTGGTGATGCACAGTAGCAGGGTGTTTGCATGCACCTGTTCGGTGGTGTCCCCATTTTCAGCTGCATACTGGCCTTACGTGGGATGATAGAAATTCGGGCAACTCAAGTGTCTTCATTTCCCTACTTATAGAATGTTGCATTTTTAAATTATTTAATTCAAATGCGCCATACCTTTCTCTAAAGTAGAGATGCTCAACATAGGTCTCGAAAGGTCAGATTCATGCTAGATTTTCAGTAAACCACTAACACTGTAAAATAATATTTTCATTTCATAATCTTTATTTCGGCACAGTTTGAGCCATAAAAGATACTTGAATCAACAATACATGATAAAATTAATGAATACAATACATAATACATTTTCTATATAGCGGAACGAATAACGATGGAGTTGCCAATGATATGGGCAGGGATCGTTAAATAAAGGAAGTAACATTTTAGTTAAAAAGGCATACAATGTTAAAAATGTATCTTATCAGATCTTTAAAAATAGGTACAGGTTAAAAAGATGAAGTGGATAGCGGAGCATAGTAAATTCTCTTTGATTTTACAATTGTAGACCCTTCTTGTTTCGTACAAAACTTATTGAAAGTAGAAATCTATTAACACCAAATACAATCACTCTTCTAGTATCTGACTTAATGATCCTCAGTGCCTCTTTACACGATCTTACTCCTAGACTGTTACACATTGGCTTTATTCATTTTTTCCTGGCTGTCTCATAGGCAGGGCAGAATAAGAGGATATGCTGGTCGTCCTCCTTGGTGCTGTTTTGACACAAAGTACATAGCTCACTTTGCTTAGGTTCACTTTGCCCTGTTTCGCCTGTAAAATAATATATATTTGCCGTATGAACATTTATTTTACATGGATTTCTCAAAATTATGGTATGGGTCCGGCGCTCCTCGAACTCTGTGGATATAGCAGAGTAAAGGTAATGAATGCTCAGTAGTGCCAGCGAGGGACGGCTTGGTTACATCCAATTCAAGATTTCATCCCAAAATATTTTTAGTGGTTTATGAGGTAATCCATTTTGAAATGTGACGTGGCATTAAGTTTCGGTTATGCTTTTGCTCAGTCCAGTTGGGTTTAGATAACAGGAGATTTGGACTCTCGTTTTGAGGTTGTGTATTTGTATTCAGCAGAACCGGATGCATTACTATTTAAAAATGACTTTATATTTGTTATTAATGTATTAGGATGTTTTATAAATTTATATGACTTAATGTCCCACATCCATCTTTATGGACACCCAGGATATATAAAAAGGGGTGGTGGCACCCATCCGTAGCGCTGCCTTACTTGAAGTCTATTGACCAGATCATACCATCCTAGTTATTACAGTATCAAAAATAAAATATGTGCCACAGTGAGTGAGTAGTGTAAGCCCACGTCTGAAACCATGTTTTCGAGGTGTAGCCTTTTTCATGGCTTCTAGAACAATAAACTCTTTGGTAGACAGGTAGAAAAATGAGTGGCCATTCCCTGAGCTGTCTGGAATCACTGCTTTGAGCAATTTATCCCTGCAGGTTGCACCATTTCCATTAATTTGAAAGTAGGCACATTGATTTAGGGAAATTGCTATATTTACTACTCAAACAATAGCATGTCTTATCATTCCATGACTTCTCACACTTTGTAAAGTAAGTAAATCTGTACATGCAATTCTTAATTTAACAGAGATACAGAGTATGTTCCTCATTGGCAGCAGACTTTAGTAGTTTCAGGTAGGCATGCATTTCTTGAAATTACCATTTTGTGAATATCACGGTTCCTTCTAGTGTGTTGATAACACACACCCTGATCAGATTCACCAAAATGCTTGCTTTTCAGAAATATTTGGTATTGGCTGGTGTGCAAAGTTTGGGGATGGTTGGACGACAGGTTACAATTTGATTCTCCACAGTATGAATCAGTGCAGAGTAGATAGGGTGTCGGAGAACGCTTGGCATTTGTCACAATGATATCAGCCTCCGAGTTTAATTTTCAGTTCCATAGTGTTTCATGCTTTTGAATGTTTATATGGGTTCCTAAAAACTATGGGCCAAGGCCACAGGGATTTACAAGCACTTATACCTTTAATTTCCAATCCAGCTAGCAAAATAAGCATGTTCTTTTTTCATGTTTAAAGATGTGCAGAAATGTAAAAAAAATACTGCTTGCTACCATAGTTTTACAGGTTTCTGGATTCCTTCTGAAATTAGATATGGTAACCCTTTTTATGGTCACCTCTTAATTAGGTGGCACAGCTCGTTTTTTATGTGGACAAATGACTGTAGAACTGTTTCTTTCTCATAGAATCAATTCTCAATTCTGTATGGTGCTGGGTGATGTCTTCGAAGAACTGGTAGCTTTCAACTTTTGAATGAAGGGTTGGGAATATATACCACTTTGCTCCTTCATGCTGAATTTCGGAGCCTATATCAAAATTGTGGCCATCGCGATAAAATGGCAGTGAAATTAACACTGATATGCAACTATCTTGACATTCATTTTTTAACGATATTTGCCTTGCAACACATTGGCTGTTCTATACATAACCGAATCAGTTACCTCCTCAGCTATGCTCTATGCGCCCTAAACTACAGTAACTGTTAGTTCAGGGTGCTTATCATTTCCCCTCCTCTTAGGAGGGTTTGGAGAGAGCTGCATAGGCAGGAACAAGGGACTTGTTGAAGCTGTGGCAAGATTTTGCAATGTGTTTAAAAATCTACACACTATGGGGCCGATTATGCCACCATAGAGTAGGAGGGACCGTCCGCAGGGGCAGCGGCGGTCCCTCCGTGCAAATTAGGATGTGACTGCCACCCTGGCGGTCACATCCTGTATATTTATCATTGCGGCAGGTGCTGCAATGATAAAAATGTAAGTTGTGCATTTGCATGCACAAAGCGGCAGGCACCGCACGATGCCTGCCGCTTTGTGCAGGCAAATGCAGGGGGGTACCATAGGTACCCCCATGTGCACCTCCCTTCACCCCTGGGGGCCCGCAACGGGCCCCCAAACAAAAATCCGTATGCCTTTGCACGGCGGAAATGCCACAGTGTAAAGGCATGTTCCTCCAGACATCCTAATATGGCTGGCGGTGTCTGATAGACACCGCCAGCCATGTTAGTGCTTTTCCGCCGCGGACAGGAGGCGACCGCGGTGGAAAAGCTGTGGACTGAAAAACGATCCACCAGCCATCCTAATCTGGCAGAGGGTCTTTTTCAGTCCGCTGCGATTTTTACCGCATCCTCTGGGCCGGTGGTCGCTTTCGCCGGTCCGGAGTATGCGGGAAAGCCGCCATCATAATCGGGCCCTATATTTTGATGCTTCTGTAATGTATTTCTCCGCAGTTGGCAGTTTCAGGCTGATTTATATATTGTGCATAACCCCTTGCACACAAAGGTAGGTAATCGATAAAAGAAACCCAAGGACCGTTGAACAGTACACAGCCACTGAGACTTTGACCAGAATTTGACCCAGCCTCGTCTTTACTGTCTATGCAAATTAGTAGACTTCAGCTCTAGGATTTCTGGGACTTCTGAACCTTAATATCTTTCTAGAGGTGTAGGAGAATTCTGTAAGCACTTTGTGAAATATAAATACAGCGCTGTAATATAGCACGAGTCACAGAGTGAATATGTGTTAATCTTGACTGTATGCTGCATGTTTTTTGTTTTGAGTGGTTATGAGAACATTCCATTACGAGTTTCATAACATGGGAGTTGTGCGTGTGCCATGAATTATCTAAGCAATGATCTGGCACTGCAAGACTGGGGGCGAGGCTGGTTTGTGAGCTGGTACCATGGAGAAATTCAGATAATTTGATTGTATACGGTCACCTTCTTGCAAATGACTGCCCACAGTGTTGACAACTTAGGAACTATGAAAAAATAGAGCCCGCTAGAGCAATCTTTTCGATCCGTAAGACAACCTCCCAAATCCGTAAAGCTCAATTCATATAGTGTGACTTTCTGTGTACTTGAGGCACTTGAGGGGAATCTTTAAAAGTCACTGACTGCCTGGTCCAAGGAGTGTCTTCTTCGGGATGCTCTAACCTTCTCTCACCTAGGTGAGCATGAAACTTTTTATGAAAGACATATATGGCATTTGTGATATAGTGTTGGATTCTGGATAAGAATGTGCATTATTTTTTAGTTCTTTTCGTATAATGTTATGTCCTTCATGGAGGAGGCTGGTGAAGTTTGTCTCGTTCTCGCTCTCTCTTTTTTGGTGGTTGTTTGCGTTTCTTGGTTATGACTGAACATTTCCCTATTTCCTTACGAGGCTGCTGACTCATAGTCTCATTAAAAAAATAAATGGTTCTACTGATTTCTTGGCTTTAACTTTAAAGACTTCCTCTTCACTACAATTCTGACTTATGGGAAGTAATTCTTCTTTGGCTATAGTTTTCCACACAATATTGAGTTTTTTTGTGGTGTCTTTTCTATAAAGTCTGGTGTGTAGTTTATTGTCTTTGATATCAATGATGAGGCACAGAAATTGGCTTGATTTCTTGAACTATGTGATGTGAGTTTAATGTTATAATTGTTGGTATTCATTCTCTCGATCTACTCCTTGAGTTTGTCCATTTCTAATTTTTTTTAAGTTTCAAAAAACTTTGTTGCAAGCAAGTACTGTTGAACATGCTTGGTGCCTACAACCCTGTTAGGGCCGGCAACATAGAATACGACGGGTATAGCAGTATTACCAATGTATGAGTACACAGCAAGCCGCCTACAACCACTTCGGGCCAGCTGCGTCAAGTTAAACATTGCACCAGAGTTTGTCCATTTCTACTTGCCATATAAGTATGTTACCATCGATGTACCTTACCCAGAATATTTATGGGGAATGTATTGTAAGGAATTCCCCCTTCAGAGCTGGTGTCTTTCTTCATGTCCTCTAAAGATGCAGACATTTGGGGAAGCATATTTGGTTTCTGCCTTCAAGCTCGCACCACTCTGTGTCCCTCTGCTGTCCCCGGGAGCCCCGCAGCGTTTGCATCCGAGCCACGGTAGGAGCCGCCACTTCTGCGAGGCTCGCACCGCTCCGTGACCTTCTGCTGCCCCCGGGAGGCTCGCAGCTGCAGTCTGCACTGCGGTACGAGCCGCCCCCCTCCAGTGAGGCTCGCACTGCTCTTGGCCCCCCGAGGCACCCCCTGGCACTCTCCGTGGCCGGCGCCCCCTCCGCATCAAGTCGCGCACAGCAGTGCGACTCGTACGAGGAGCCAGACCCGGTCGTGCCATACGCCTCTCACGCGAGAAGCGTGAGCTTTGGCAGGCCGGGCCCGATTTACTCACCAGAGGCGCACGGAGGCGCTGGGAACCGCGCCGAAGCGCTAAGGAGCACTGTACTTGTTGGAAACTGGGCAGAAGGCCCCAAAGAACACCTTTTTGAAACTATAAGAAGCTGATTAAGAACGGTGGCATATTTAAAGAGTAACTGGAACCATTTTGAACTACACAAAGCCTGTATTTAAAAGTCTGCTTGAGATAAATATATAAAGAGATATATTTTTACACAAAATACAGTCTAGAGTCATTGTGTGGTGGGTTGACGGTTATTGTGTGTGATACTGCAAGTGTTTAACCTGATGCACTCCGGAGTTTAGCCTAGACTGCCTGCGCCACACTACCTAGAGGGTGAGCAGGGTTTATTTCTGTGAGTAATCCTTTGCCCTGACTTGGAGGAGAGGGTCCCTGCTTGTCGCCAGTGCTGCACTGCGCCAACCAGAGACCCCCAATTCTAACAACTATGTGTTAAATACACGTTTGAAAGACTGAAAGGTCACTTGCAGCAAGGCAAGTTAGTTATTTAGCATCTCAATTACCAACTGGTGACATCACAGTCCTCCAATGTCCCACTTTCTGACACCATTTTGATGGGGAAATACTGGCACCCTCCCAGGAGCAAATGAATGAAACTCACAAGACATAGCAGGTTTGCTCAGAAACAGAGTGAAATGTATTTATTGGTACCAAATGCATGCATCATTGCTAATTAGCAAGAATGAAGTCAGATCTGCCACCTTAGGGGTTCTCAGACTGCTTCTTCCCAGAGTGACAAGTTTCTAGGTGTTATATACAGTATGAAATGCCATATCAGCTGAACTAGAATAAGGCACCAAGCCAAATATGGCTAACATGGATGTGCAATGTCTACACCATGAAAATTATAAACAGCCAGATATGGTCAGACCAGAAAGGCTGGCTCGGCACTGTATAAGCGACTTGCACAACCAGAATAAGAAACATCATGTAGTCTGGACAAGCAAGGTGACCTCTAAGGGGTACAGAATAGCTTGTTGAAGCTTGTCCAGTCAAGGTCAGATAGGAAGCCCTTTTGAGCTCCAGGCCTCATGTTAATGTGATCTATCAAAGCATGATATCTTTTGAAGTGCATACACATGAATTTTTGTATGGATATTCATATATATTTTGCAACATATTACACCCCCCACTTAAATTGATCGTTTTGCCCATATAATGGCTATGAGGTTAGCTGTGACCCCGTTTCTGGAAATTATTGTCCTGCTACATTGCTGATAGGAGGACTAACTTTAGGACGGTGCAACCAGTGCAGCCGCACCTGGCGTTGACTTTGGTGGGGGGTGCTTGATTTAAAAATAATTTTTGGTTTAAAAGCACATGAACTTCTTGTGCATCAGGATGTTTTCAGACAACTATAAAAATGTCAAGATAACTCTGGTGATTAGTGTTCTTACTAGTGAAAGTTCTGAATTGTATCTAGAGGAAGTTTTGGCTCATCGTAAAGTAGCAAAGAGGGTTAGTGTGCCTGCTGCAAAAAATGTACCATGCGGATCACAGAACTGAGTGTGGGTTAACTATGAGAAGCACTATGAATAAATATACATGATTTTTCCACATTTGGTGTAATTACTTTGTGAATGTGAATAACTATAAAGCATATGTGCAAACTGTGCCTGCATGCCTGCCTTTCTCAACATTTTACTTCAAAACTATAAAATTGCATTCTTTCAACGGGTGAACGGTCTCACACAACGGGTGATTTGTATAGGGTCACTGGAAATTCAACAAGGTTGCCCCCCCCCCCCCGAAATGGTGTGTCTCCTACGCCCCTGGATCAGATCAATTAAATCATCGTCTGAGCAGCTGCAGTACCTGCCTGCCTTCTGTTCCTGAGAACCGCAGTCACACAGTCTGTCTTCAGTTAGTGCCCTTCCATTCCTGGTGCTATGCATCAATTTTAAGATCTTCTTAGAGTTTCTCGATGGTCAAATGGGTGCAATTTCTGATATTTATCTGTTTTCCTCCTTTTTATTGCTTGATTTTGCTCGCAAGAAAGTGCCACTTATAGTCGTTGAACAGTCACTCATAATTACACTGATTGTATTCAAATGTCACACATAACAATCTGATACATTGGCAGCTAGGTTTCTCATTGTTTATACTGCACTAAAAATATTGATGCACCAAATGTTCTTAAACCAGTGCGCTGGTAGGAATCGGATTTTCTTTAAAGTCTCCAGTTTTTGTACACACATTCAAGCTGCTTGAAAAGTTGGCTATGCTCTGATTCATCGAGACAATAAGGACCTGAAGCAGAACTACAGAAATATCCATATGCATGGTGAAGAATAAACGAAACAGCCATAAACTTGGAAATACAGCAACGTCCTGGAAGCTCGTTGACAATGTGTGCTCTCATGATTGCCAAACTGTGCCCTGTTAAAAATGGGTAGGTTCTCAAACAAACGCATGAGGACCAGTGGGAAGAGAATGAAGGTGCTGTTAGTATAAATAAATCCAGCGAGTTCAGCCGACGGTGCAGCAGGTGGCAACATCCGACCAAAAAGTGACTCCCAAAGCCCCATTTACAGTCACACCTTTAGACCCAAATGCTTAAGTGGGTGCCATGTAGGGAACCTGATTAAAAGATGACAGGCTTCATAAAATATGATGTACGTCCGTATTTTATTTTATCCATGTAGCACTTAAGTCTACCGACGATGGTGGCTGCGTATCCAAAGTAAAGCTCGGTGACTCACTCGTGCAACGAGCCTGACTTCAGGTGTCTGCCTAGAGCTCATTCTTGGGCAGAGAAGCCCCGACGGGCAGAGAAGCCCCGAGGGGCGCACCTCCCTCTGACAGCCATTGACGCAACAGACTCTTCCTCTTCTCGGCCGCCCGCGAGGCGGTGCGGATAAACAATAGAAAAGGGCGGTTCCAGCCAATCGGGCGGAGGCATTCGGAACTACGAGAATCCACAGTGGCCTATCGGGTGGGGTCTTCTATTGTGCACCGTTCAGGCCAGCCGGGGTAGGCGGGGTCATGGGCGGGCCCGGCGGCGGCCGTCCGTGTGAACCACAGTGCGGGGAGTGGCAGGGGGCGGGCGGACGGCGCGAGAGGGGGCAGCGCACCTGAGAGCAGACCCGGGCAGCCAGTGGGCATTGGAGACCCCTGGCAGCGGCAGCAGCAACAGCCTGCCACCCTTCCTTCCCACTTGGTAGGGGCGAGGATCCCGATGTAAAGCTCGTGCCTGGGATTTCCGACAGCAGGGGGTATCCGACCGCCTGTCAGTGGCTCACCGGGGGAAGAGGCGGTGAGGAGGAGGCTCTCTGCTCGGTAGCCGGAGCCATGGACTGCAGCCGGCTGCGGAGCCTCATCAACCGATACGTGAGTACCCGCCGTCGCCCTAAGTAAAGTTCGGGGGTCTGGGTGATGGGAGGCCCGGGTGCGGCTGCACGTGCTGGGGCAGTGTCCAGGAAAGGGACCAGGCTCTAAGAGAGCGACGGGTATTGGGCACTTCATGTGAGCCATCTCAGAAGTGATAGCCCCCACCTACTTGTAGACTCTAGAAAGTAACACGTGTTTTTCTACCAGGTGTCCACTTTTCTTCTCTTTTAGCATGCCCATTCTTACTTTTAAGAATGCCCATCTAGGCTCTTTAATGGACTGGCAAAGTCAAGTCGGTCGATCTAAAGTTTCTGAAGAGGTTAGACAGATGCCCCTTCCCATCCCACTTTACTGCCCCCTCCCATCCCACTTTGGTGCCCCCTGCCCTGAGGCACGCATCACTTCCTCTTACCCCCTGCCCTTAGCCACGCATCACTTGCTCTTCGCCACACTGTGCCTGCTTTAAAATCTCTGTGCCCACCTTCCACAATATTGATTTACTTGACATCTCACGCACTGTGGGCATAATATAATGTCCCTATTCATAAAATATGAAAATATTTTTTGCAAGGTGACAAAGTACCTTGTGGATTGACTTATTATTTGTGGCGCGGTGTGGGCGATAACTTCAGTGATTCTCATCTAAGTCTACCAGTTCATTGCCCTGCACTACAGAAACGAAACGAGTGTTGCTTTCGCCGCTGCAGATTGGCCTACTTGTTGCTCATGAAGTTCCAACATGCGCTTTGACCGAGTTAGTAAAGAACGTCTGAACTGAAGGGTGTATTAGCTCCAATTACTCAGCTCTACAGCTCGTTTAAGTTCAGAACAAAATACCCTCCAGGCTACGACGTGCTGTATTTTTTCATGTCCCCGTCCAATAACGATATTTTGAGGTGACTGAAGGCAGGCGTTCCAGCAACACAATTTTTGCAGATTATTTTTGCTGCATGAATTCTGTTCCACTATTTCCAGTACCAAAATCTAAAATGTAATTGAAGCTGAATGAGATTTTGATTAGTCATTACACACAATCTTTCTTATAGTGTAAGTTCTGCAGTTAGTCTGTGAATTGACAATGCTGCCTTTCGAGATGAGAACGTTACTGTCTTGTCTCTTTGTTTTTCCTGCATGAACAATAAACCGATTTGTACCCTCGCCGCCTGAAATGTAGTTAAAGCCTAGTGACACTTTGATTGGATTCTATCCCCTATTGTAATTACAATTTACTACTAATGATGCCTTTCTGGGATGTGTGTGTCCCTTTTTTTGCCCTTATTAACTATATAGTTATTTCATTTTCATTCACTGATGTGTAGTTTCTCCAGTTAGGGCACTTTATTTGAGAAACTAAATCATTATGCAGATTATAATTTTGAAAATCCCCGAGTTTTTCAATTTTCTGATGAGTTATTTGTAGCTCAGTTAACAGCCATTGTAGTTTTATGCTGAAAATTTTGCATCCTGCGCTCTTCATACCTCTTGCGAGGCCTGAAGCGATTTGACATGGTAGTGGTATGTGTTGGAATCTTTAGCCACATAGGATGGCAGTCCATTTAGCCTCAACTTAGATTAAGGCAGTCACTCGTGCTGTGAAGTCTCATGACTTGCTCTGACGATTCTTCAGAGGATTATCACCGGGACAAATCCTCACATGACTTGCCACAGGCATTTTTTCCCTAATGTTTCCAGATATTTTAAGCATGTTCTAAAAAGCTTACAGCGTTTTTATAATGGGGTTTTCTCTCATTCATTTCTTTGTGCAAATTTGTGACTGTGAGAGCCATGCTTTAAGATAGGAGAAAACTGTATTCCAATTTTTATTTAGCAACATCACAAATATAACCACATACGTATGCAATCCATTCATCATTGAGGATGTCATTCAGCAAATGCCCACATGATTGAGTCTAACGTTGTAATCCGCCATTAACTAGCATCATGGATATTGTGGCTTTGAAATGTGAAAACACGGATGCAGACTAGATACTTATTTTTCTTTGTAATTTCTTCCTATCCACTGCCCCATTTAGTATGTTGGAGTCCCACAGACTAATATGGGGCTGCCCTACGAAATATAATGATGTTTTACAGAGATATACCATTGCTGTATGTTTTCCCGCTCTGCTGAGAAATGCTGTCACTGGCCCATTAAACAAATTGCTGTCTTGTTGAGAATTGTGCTTAAAGTCTGAGTACCTGCATATTGCATTCCCGCTCAGAAGTAGAAGTGGGGCTAGAATTTCAGAGGTTTTTGGTGGGGGATTTCCCCTTCACAGCATGTCAACCCTTTCTCACACCTTTAAAATGGATGCTTTTCTCCCCCACGCTTGCAAAATTTGTAAAGGGCCACACTTAACTCATTCACCCCCCTGAACCATAGGACAATACCTACTGTCAACATTGAAGCCTATCTCTGATGAAATGTGGTCCAACATATGGTCTATAGCTGCTAAGATGTCAATAAGTACCCAACATTAAGAAAACACTGACAAATTATTACTAGATGGTATTTTACTCCATCCAGACTAAAGGTGCTGAATGGTGGCTCTGACCTGTGTTGCACGTAATTCCATATGTGGTAGTTCTGCGTTTACATTCAGTCTGATTGAAAAGCACTGGAGCTGTGGAATGTTAAAATTTGATTAACAAAATGCCTTTACTGTGTAATGCCGAACCACATGTGCATGAATAACTTGTATGTTCTTTTTAAACACATCATTTAAAAAACATTAATTCTTATTTGAAATACATTCTAGCTCACATCATGTCTATCAGAAGGGTGGAACTTCCACTCATCCTCACTCTAATGTTACTGGGCGACCATAGGGCAGTTAGTCTATTCACTCACTACTCTAAAAGGTAAACTAATTACACATCCGGTGCTATCCTTTACCTGGAAACTACAGTTCACTGCATCATTGTCCATACTTTGAACAAAAGTGTGGAACATTGATGCAGGGGAGAAACCATATCAGCCATGGTAAATAACAAAATGCATAAATAATAAAACATTACTTGGATACACTTTAAGACACCTATGTAGATAGACCATATAGGTGTCTGAGGTCCCTCCTCTGAGCCAGATGTTTTACACCTGTATAGACTATATTATATGTTATGTTCCTGTGAAAGTACTAATGATTCTCATGAACTGCAGCGGTACGGACTCACAAACATACACACTGCATTGAATGATCTCACAAACTGCTGTTTATGTGAGTTAAAAAAAAATTGTTTCGACTTTTATGCCGTTTCACCTTCACGTCTTGATGTTCTCCAGCTTTGTGATCGATTTTGTTCCCCCTTGGACTCCCCTTTTAAAAACTTACATGCAACCAAATAGATAAAACAAGAACTCGAGACTTGTGAGAGCATGTTGGAGTGAAAGTGCCACAACCGACATGGCACCATCACTTTCAGAAGATGTATTTCTGACCCGAAATGGATTAAGGGAAAGAAAAGGGCACCAAGATGGAGCACTTAAAGATACATCATATCTCTGAATGTGCTGCACACTGCATTGGAGGGTCTGATTCGACTTGGAGTCTCCTTTAGCAAATCACAGGTGTAGGACAAACCAATAACTTCTAGCACATGATACGTTCAAGTGTTCTCCTGCTACTGCAGATGAATCTCTGGGTTATACATAAGGAGCATTAGTTGTTTCACATCTAGACTATTGTTTAATAGTCTGTCTACAAGATTTCACGCAGGCACTTTTAGGCCAATGCTGCGTCAAAACCCTGCGCCTGCTTGAAGCAGGCGTAAGGCTTGACGCAGCATTGGGCAGATAGGGCCCCCCAGAGCATTGCTGGAGCTGCGTCGCGCTTGCGACGTAACTCCAGCAATGCGCCGCCTTTAAGGCACAGATGCGTCACGCATCTGTGCCGTTTTTGCCCCCATGGTGCGCCGCATTGTAAATGCGGCGCACCATGGGTGGCGGAGCTGCGGCGCACAATAACTGGCGCATCCCTGGGGATGCGCCAGTTATTGTAAATCTGCCCCTGAGTTGGCCCACTGGGTTTCAACCCACGTGCCTTGTAGTTGCTAACATTCGACTGCAGCAAACGTTTTAATACAAAGCTGTACTTGTATTTCTTGCATCAAGCGTTTTATGCTAAAAGACGCAGCATTTCATTTTCATTTTTGAACTGATAGGCAGGTACTGAAAAGGGTTCTTATTTTAAATGACTCATGCCATCAGACCAAGTTTACTTACCTATAAGGAATGTTAGTGATTATGAAGTATTATGTTGCCAGCTGCAAGCAACATTGCTATCGTAAGCATGTTTAACACTCATATGTATAAGATATGGATTACATTGTCAATGAATCATGAGCATTAATAAGGGATATGTTGAGCTCTGAAAATGAATCTTTTCCCCGGGAGTGTGGAAAACTCCCGGTTTTAATAAAAAATAAGGGGATATTTCTCCCCTCTGTATTAAGTCAATGGCAGGTCTCTGTACTGGTCAATAAATAGAAGTGTTGCAGGCTTAAATATGAGGTGCCATTATTATATAGGTCTAAATATTGCATTTGTACTGAGGGACCTATGCGGTCTTCTGAAAGTAGCACAGTCTTAGTGAGAAGTGGCAGTACTCTGTTCCGAAAATATGAACTGCCAGTACTGGTAGAATAACTGAAATTGCCCATGAACCTGTTAACCAAAATTAGGTAGTTACCGCTGGTAGGTTGAACAGGATGATTTGAACACAAATGGAGAAGTGACATACGTTTAAAAATCTAGCGCCAGTTCTACTTTCTTGGATGTGAGTTCTTTGAACAAGAAGCCGCCACTGGACAAGCTGAACGGATGGCAGGATATCAAGTAACGAACAAGTGTGTGTGGACAGCAAATCCGTTTTGTTTCCAGCCACGACGTAGTAGCAAATCAACGTGCTTACAGTTTGTTTTTGCTTGTCCGTGATGTCAATGTTGTCGGAAATGTCGCCAAGAAATGAGTCATGTTTCTATGGATTTGTGCTGCTAGTGTGTAGCGAGGTGTGTCTCCCAGTGAATATTTCTCTCCCACGCTTCAGGCACCTTTCTTGGATATTTACACATGTAGATGCAGATTTGATAGGCGGTTAATTTCCTAAAAGTGATCCTACCAGAATTTCACCCCAGCCCCGAAGCAACTTGCTTTTATTAGAAACCTGTTCCCCTGCAGTCTCCACATGTTGTTGAGATGCATATAATGCTGCAGTAATTCAATCTTCCGTTGACAATCTTCTCTGCCCGGGCTCTGTATTGAGCTTTTAATGCACATGTGAATGGGTTCCTGCCCGTACATGTACAGTGTGCAGGAATGATGTATGGCAGTGCTAATGGCATACGGAATGAATCCTTAAGTGGGTCAGCAGAAATAGCTCTCCTTTTCCTTCTTGTAGGCATGCTTGGTGATGCACAGTAGCAGGGTGTTTGCATGCACCTGTTCGGTGGTGTCCCCATTTTCAGCTGCATACTGGCCTTACGTGGGATGATAGAAATTCGGGCAACTCAAGTGTCTTCATTCCCCTACTTATAGAATGTTGCATTTTTAAATTATTTAATTCAAATGCGCCATACCTTTCTCTAAAGTAGAGATGCTCAACATAGGTCTCGAAAGGTCAGATTCATGCTAGATTTTCAGTAAACCACTAACACTGTAAAATAATATTTTCATTTCATAATCTTTATTTCGGCACAGTTTGAGCCATAAAAGATACTTGAATCAACAATACATGATAAAATTAATGAATACAATACATAATACATTTTCTATATAGCGGAACGAATAACGATGGAGTTGCCAATGATATGGGCAGGGATCGTTAAATAAAGGAAGTAACATTTTAGTTAAAAAGGCATACAATGTTAAAAATGTATCTTATCAGATCTTTAAAAATAGGTACAGGTTAAAAAGATGAAGTGGATAGCGGAGCATAGTAAATTCTCTTTGATTTTACAATTGTAGACCCTTCTTGTTTCGTACAAAACTTATTGAAAGTAGAAATCTATTAACACCAAATACAATCACTCTTCTAGTATCTGACTTAATGATCCTCAGTGCCTCTTTACACGATCTTACTCCTAGACTGTTACACATTGGCTTTATCCATTTTTTCCTGGCTGTCTCATAGGCAGGGCAGAATAAGAGGATATGCTGGTCGTCCTCCTTGGTGCTGTTTTGACACAAAGTACATAGCTCACTTTGCTTAGGTTCACTTTGCCCTGTTTCGCCTGTAAAATAATATATATTTGCCGTATGAACATTTATTTTACATGGATTTCTCAAAATTATGGTATGGGTCCGGCGCTCCTCGAACTCTGTGGATATAGCAGAGTAAAGGTAATGAATGCTCAGTAGTGCCAGCGAGGGACGGCTTGGTTACATCCAATTCAAGATTTCATCCCAAAATATTTTTAGTGGTTTATGAGGTAATCCATTTTGAAATGTGACGTGGCATTAAGTTTCGGTTATGCTTTTGCTCAGTCCAGTTGGGTTTAGATAACAGGAGATTTGGACTCTCGTTTTGAGGTTGTGTATTTGTATTCAGCAGAACCGGATGCATTACTATTTAAAAATGACTTTATATTTGTTATTAATGTATTAGGATGTTTTATAAATTTATATGACTTAATGTCCCACATCCATCTTTATGGACACCCAGGATATATAAAAAGGGGTGGTGGCACCCATCCGTAGCGCTGCCTTACTTGAAGTCTATTGACCAGATCATACCATCCTAGTTATTACAGTATCAAAAATAAAATATGTGCCACAGTGAGTGAGTAGTGTAAGCCCACGTCTGAAACCATGTTTTCGAGGTGTAGCCTTTTTCATGGCTTCTAGAACAATAAACTCTTTGGTAGACAGGTAGAAAAATGAGTGGCCATTCCCTGAGCTGTCTGGAATCACTGCTTTGAGCAATTTATCCCTGCAGGTTGCACCATTTCCATTAATTTGAAAGTAGGCACATTGATTTAGGGAAATTGCTATATTTACTACTCAAACAATAGCATGTCTTATCATTCCATGACTTCTCACACTTTGTAAAGTAAGTAAATCTGTACATGCAATTCTTAATTTAACAGAGATACAGAGTATGTTCCTCATTGGCAGCAGACTTTAGTAGTTTCAGGTAGGCATGCATTTCTTGAAATTACCATTTTGTGAATATCACGGTTCCTTCTAGTGTGTTGATAACACACACCCTGATCAGATTCACCAAAATGCTTGCTTTTCAGAAATATTTGGTATTGGCTGGTGTGCAAAGTTTGGGGATGGTTGGACGACAGGTTACAATTTGATTCTCCACAGTATGAATCAGTGCAGAGTAGATAGGGTGTCGGAGAACGCTTGGCATTTGTCACAATGATATCAGCCTCCGAGTTTAATTTTCAGTTCCATAGTGTTTCATGCTTTTGAATGTTTATATGGGTTCCTAAAAACTATGGGCCAAGGCCACAGGGATTTACAAGCACTTATACCTTTAATTTCCAATCCAGCTAGCAAAATAAGCATGTTCTTTTTTCATGTTTAAAGATGTGCAGAAATGTAAAAAAAATACTGCTTGCTACCATAGTTTTACAGGTTTCTGGATTCCTTCTGAAATTAGATATGGTAACCCTTTTTATGGTCACCTCTTAATTAGGTGGCACAGCTCGTTTTTTATGTGGACAAATGACTGTAGAACTGTTTCTTTCTCATAGAATCAATTCTCAATTCTGTATGGTGCTGGGTGATGTCTTCGAAGAACTGGTAGCTTTCAACTTTTGAATGAAGGGTTGGGAATATATACCACTTTGCTCCTTCATGCTGAATTTCGGAGCCTATATCAAAATTGTGGCCATCGCGATAAAATGGCAGTGAAATTAACACTGATATGCAACTATCTTGACATTCATTTTTTAACGATATTTGCCTTGCAACACATTGGCTGTTCTATACATAACCGAATCAGTTACCTCCTCAGCTATGCTCTATGCGCCCTAAACTACAGTAACTGTTAGTTCAGGGTGCTTATCATTTCCCCTCCTCTTAGGAGGGTTTGGAGAGAGCTGCATAGGCAGGAACAAGGGACTTGTTGAAGCTGTGGCAAGATTTTGCAATGTGTTTAAAAATCTACACACTATGGGGCCGATTATGCCACCATAGAGTAGGAGGGACCGTCCGCAGGGGCAGCGGCGGTCCCTCCGTGCAAATTAGGATGTGACTGCCACCCTGGCGGTCACATCCTGTATATTTATCATTGCGGCAGGTGCTGCAATGATAAAAATGTAAGTTGTGCATTTGCATGCACAAAGCGGCAGGCACCGCACGATGCCTGCCGCTTTGTGCAGGCAAATGCAGGGGGGTACCATAGGTACCCCCATGTGCACCTCCCTTCACCCCTGGGGGCCCGCAACGGGCCCCCAAACAAAAATCCGTATGCCTTTGCACGGCGGAAATGCCACAGTGTAAAGGCATGTTCCTCCAGACATCCTAATATGGCTGGCGGTGTCTGATAGACACCGCCAGCCATGTTAGTGCTTTTCCGCCGCGGACAGGAGGCGACCGCGGTGGAAAAGCTGTGGACTGAAAAACGATCCACCAGCCATCCTAATCTGGCAGAGGGTCTTTTTCAGTCCGCTGCGGTTTTTACCGCATCCTCTGGGCCGGTGGTCGCTTTCGCCGGTCCGGAGTATGCGGGAAAGCCGCCATCATAATCGGGCCCTATATTTTGATGCTTCTGTAATGTATTTCTCCGCAGTTGGCAGTTTCAGGCTGATTTATATATTGTGCATAACCCCTTGCACACAAAGGTAGGTAATCGATAAAAGAAACCCAAGGACCGTTGAACAGTACACAGCCACTGAGACTTTGACCAGAATTTGACCCAGCCTCGTCTTTACTGTCTATGCAAATTAGTAGACTTCAGCTCTAGGATTTCTGGGACTTCTGAACCTTAATATCTTTCTAGAGGTGTAGGAGAATTCTGTAAGCACTTTGTGAAATATAAATACAGCGCTGTAATATAGCACGAGTCACAGAGTGAATATGTGTTAATCTTGACTGTATGCTGCATGTTTTTTGTTTTGAGTGGTTATGAGAACATTCCATTACGAGTTTCATAACATGGGAGTTGTGCGTGTGCCATGAATTATCTAAGCAATGATCTGGCACTGCAAGACTGGGGGCGAGGCTGGTTTGTGAGCTGGTACCATGGAGAAATTCAGATAATTTGATTGTATACGGTCACCTTCTTGCAAATGACTGCCCACAGTGTTGACAACTTAGGAACTATGAAAAAATAGAGCCCGCTAGAGCAATCTTTTCGATCCGTAAGACAACCTCCCAAATCCGTAAAGCTCAATTCATATAGTGTGACTTTCTGTGTACTTGAGGCACTTGAGGGGAATCTTTAAAAGTCACTGACTGCCTGGTCCAAGGAGTGTCTTCTTCGGGATGCTCTAACCTTCTCTCACCTAGGTGAGCATGAAACTTTTTATGAAAGACATATATGGCATTTGTGATATAGTGTTGGATTCTGGATAAGAATGTGCATTATTTTTTAGTTCTTTTCGTATAATGTTATGTCCTTCATGGAGGAGGCTGGTGAAGTTTGTCTCGTTCTCGCTCTCTCTTTTTTGGTGGTTGTTTGCGTTTCTTGGTTATGACTGAACATTTCCCTATTTCCTTACGAGGCTGCTGACTCATAGTCTCATTAAAAAAATAAATGGTTCTACTGATTTCTTGGCTTTAACTTTAAAGACTTCCTCTTCACTACAATTCTGACTTATGGGAAGTAATTCTTCTTTGGCTATTGTTTTCCACACAATATTGAGTTTTTTTGTGGTGTCTTTTCTATAAAGTCTGGTGTGTAGTTTATTGTCTTTGATATCAATGATGAGGCACAGAAATTGGCTTGATTTCTTGAACTATGTGATGTGAGTTTAATGTTATAATTGTTGGTATTCATTCTCTCGATCTACTCCTTGAGTTTGTCCATTTCTAATTTTTTTTAAGTTTCAAAAAACTTTGTTGCAAGCAAGTACTGTTGAACATGCTTGGTGCCTACAACCCTGTTAGGGCCGGCAACATAGAATACGACGGGTATAGCAGTATTACCAATGTATGAGTACACAGCAAGCCGCCTACAACCACTTCGGGCCAGCTGCGTCAAGTTAAACATTGCACCAGAGTTTGTCCATTTCTACTTGCCATATAAGTATGTTACCATCGATGTACCTTACCCAGAATATTTATGGGGAATGTATTGTAAGGAATTCCCCCTTCAGAGCTGGTGTCTTTCTTCATGTCCTCTAAAGATGCAGACATTTGGGGAAGCATATTTGGTTTCTATAGCAGTGACTTTTTGTAGTATGCAGATTTCTACGGGTAAGGTGAAAGGGTATTGTGAATATTTAGACCCAGAATGTCTAGCATCAGCATATGACTTGCTTTGTAATGTGTACTTCTGGTCGGTAGTGTTTGCCTAATGGCCTGGATCCCATCTTCTTTTCTTATTGAAATGTAACACTAATGACGTCTCAAGTCTCCAGGATGAAATCAGGTTGTGTGTTTGTGGGAGTAAGTATAATGTTGATCTCCTTGAGTGATTAATAAAGACAGATTTTATTTTTCTTCTACAGTGAGGAGTTCCTGGACATATTACATGCCCAGTTGTATAAGTTGTAGTTGTATAATGTGTAATATCGTGGCCATCTTTTTGTTGCCTGGCTCATATTATAATTCCCTTTCTGCCTTCTTAATGTATACATTGGCATGGTAAATAACTATGTACCCTTTTTTTATCTGATTCTTTTGTTGTCAGATTAGCGTTCTGCCGTGAGTTTTTTTAATGCCTTTCACTCTTGATTGGTGATATTTTTGTTGAAGTATTATTTTCTCTTTTCGGCTCTCTGAAAGGCTTGACGTAGATCTTCAGTGACCGCTGTGTGAAATATCTATTGAATTTTCTGTAGGCAATAAGTAAATGTAGATGTTGGTCAGCAATGGCAATTTACCAGCTGTAGATGTCAATATCCAATTCCTGGGCTGGGTTCTATAAATTCTTCTGCTCTGCAGTATTATCTATATTTGAAAGATTATCCAACAAATGTATGTCTCCTAGGTACTAGATGGACACATTGGTTGTCTTCTTTCCTAAAGACATTTTGATTTGTCTTTGAAGAAAGTGTGTAGTTTCAGCCTGCGAGTTTTGATAAGTATTATGCTCAATAGATTAACAGGGTTTTGTTTTGACTGAGTCGTGTTCTTTTCTGAAGTCGTGTCAGTATTTTCTGGTATATTCTCTTAGTTTCTTGGTTTTCTTTTGTTTCAGTATTATGTGTTCTTGTGTCTTGTCTAAGTTTCAGAATGTTGCCACTCCAATATCTTCCGATTTATTTTAAACAATATAACCTAATCTAGATATTGTGCCTCTTCTGTTTCTCTTTGTATTGATTCCATGTCTGACAAAGATGATAAATTGAGTTTTGCATTTTCTGATGGCGTTTTGTTTACTTTATCATATTTCTTAGCAAATGTGTAGACTCATCTATACTCTTCTATAGGTGTAAATCTGAATAAGGCTATTTTCTGTACATTTAAAGTATTCACAGCTGTCCCATATGGTAAATATGTTCAGAATATATAAAACAAAAAATACTTGAATAAATTCAAAGAGCTCATCTGTAGTGTACTTTGACCACTCTTATTTTTATGGCCTATACAAAAGTTGGCATTTACTGTGTAAAAGGCAGGTTATTTAGTTTTCAAGTTTTATAAGGTATAACGTTGTTGCTTTTATTTAGGTCATCCCTACAACAAACTAAACAATAACTTACAGTACAATTTCAAATAAATTGGAGCTTGTTCTACCTTTATTAAGTTTATGGCCCTTTCTAAAACAATTACATTTAAAGAGCGCACATTAAATTAATAAAATGCTTTCTTTTATTTACATTGAAGTACACAGTATCATGTTAAATTGGATTGTATGACTCATGTTCAGGCCTAAAAGAAGTTACGGCGCTATAGAAAAAGTAAAACATCTGAATTTGATGCACTGATACAGTTAGATGAGTTCAGTCTTCAAGGTTTTGTGGGTACTAAGGTATTCACTTAACAAATGAATCTGGTCAAAGACTCCCAAGGGTAGGCAGACCTTCATGAACACCTTTTTTCCGCAAGAGCCATTTACATTGATAAGTCTAAAAATGTAGTGTTGGACAGAGAAGCCAAAAGTATATATTTGACGTGAAACCTGTGGAAGTGCAGCAATGCTTTCTTTTTCTAGATTTTCCGTGCTCTTGTCAAAGGAAACAGAATATCATCTTGTGTTAGAAATCCCTTTTCGATATTCTAAAAAAAAATAATTGAATGCAAAAACCGTAAGGCATGAAGAAAATGTATTTTATTGACACAATGAGGATCCGATAAAGGTAATTGTTATCCTCTGTAGAGGTAAAGTGAATAGTCTAGGTATGGTTGACTGCTAAAGTTATTCCACCACTTTTGATTACCTTGAAATAGTGTATTGTTAATAAATGTGTTCATGGACTACAGTCCTATTGGCCACAAAGTGTCACGCATTTTGGGCAAAGTGATCGAGTTCCTTCAGAAAGTGTATCAGATTTGGATTTTGATTAGTCTGTGTCTATTAGTTGTTAAACAGTATTCACTCTTTATTTTTAACTTTTGACAGTCCATCGCTCTTGCATGCTGAGATTATCAAATGTCCTGCTCCCTCTTTACTACCCTGCTGGCTCATATTCTTTTCTACTTAAATACATCCTTCCCTGCTGTAAGGACTCTTGGTGCGCTCTTCAACTACAGTGTGAAAATGGAGTCCTTTATCTCATTTTTCACCGCCACGACTTCCAAGTACCAGGTTCTAAACATCTGTACTGTTTTCCCACACCTCTCACTACAGTCAAAGCCCACTCCATTAAGTTGCTGGTCGTGAATAACGTTAATTACTGAAATGGTCTCCCACTTTACCCTTTTGCCCCTTGGACACTATATAATTGGCTCTGCTACATAAACCCTTCCTAATCTTAACAGACTCACTCTCACCTCTTCTTAACAAGCCCAAGTTGGATGAATGCCGGTGAAAAACTGGACCTTTGCAAGTTCTAACTTTGGTCTATAAAGTTATCTTAGCACTTCCCTGCACTCTCATTCACACCTCCAACCATAATCACCTTACAGTTTCTAAATTGTATTGTACCTCATTCCGATTTTGATCTGCTTTTTCTCCTACATTGGAAGCAGTTATTAGTGAATCAGGCCAGTTCTTCGGTCCCTGCTTTCACGACTGCTTTGGAAGTCCATCTCTTCCATGCTGAGAATAAGATCTGCTCACAAGCCACACCATCAATACCATCAAATCACCCACCCTCCTTACTTTAACTGTCATCTCACCCCACTCACTTTCATGTAAATGTACAATATGCAACATCGTTTGTGCAAGTAATATTTGTGTTAATTTATACACAACCCGCTATATATCACCAGATTCTCGAAGTATTTTAACTTAGTCTACAACATTGTCCAATATCCTGTAATCATAGAATATAAGGTGTTTCTGTTCAAAGCCCTTTTTTTTAATTAAAATAAAGCCTTAAATGGCTAACCATGATTATTTATATATTTGTTTGTCTTTTAATTTTTTTGAGGTGGAATAACCTAAATGAATCTCTTCTTTGTCTTAAATATATCTGGTTTAGTATTACATTAACCCTCGTGTATTTCTCTGCATAGAACATTTGTGTGCTGTACTTTTATAGTAAATTTAAAGCAACCAACAAGCCCTCATAGACATGTATAATGAGCAGGAGTCAAATGCAAACACTTTTTCTGAATACTGTTGGACCCTGTTCACTTCCACGGGTGTTCCATATCATCTTACATCAACCACTGACTGAACTTCTACCTGCCTGCAAGACACCTGTGTGACGCCTCTCTTGCCCTTGCACAGACTCCCGCATTTATCGCAGCGCTCCTTCTCCCACTTTGCTGTCAAGCCTTGGAACGACCTGCCCATCCACCCCCAAACAGCACACTCCCTGGCGGACTTCAGAAAGAAGCTCAAGACCTAGCTTTTCGACAGACACAGCACCCTCCGCGCCCAGATACCCCTGGGGGAGACAGTGCTGCGCTCTACAAATGCTGATTTGGATTGATTGATTGATATCGTCCATTAAAATCTGGGTGTACGCCCACATTTCAAATTTCCACACTTTTTTTGTGTGCAAGTTTTGTCTTTGAAGAAAGTGATTGTTGCCACAAGCCTTACAAAGAGTCACTCCAATCAAAAATGGCAGTGTAGATATTGTGGTAGTGAATAAGTGGTGCTGGTATGGGGAACTTAGATGCTTGCCAATGCTTCAGTACCTTCTAGGTAAAGGGTGGCGAGTGAGGCGGAATGCTGCTGTTAAAATTGCTACTGCTGTTCAGTTGATGTGGTGCCAACGCAGGCGGCGCAACCATATGACTGGGCAACAGCGAGCAGTTGTGCATTGTTTTTTTATTGATGAACATATAAGCTTGATTCAGGCTGTTGCATATGTTACCGGTAAAATAGAGATATGGGGACCTCTCCGTCTCGGAATTAGGACTGCATTATTTTATTTCTCCCCTGGTCCCCTTTTCTACCCAATTTTCCTGCCTCGCCTGAGCGTTTGTGAATTCAGCAGCAAACCCGAAACTTGCATTACTTTTGACATTTGAAGATGTTTAAAGTTAAAAATGTCGGCTGTAGGAGAGAAGGGTAGTTAGTCTGCGTGTCCAAGAGGAGTGTATAATACATTACTAAACATTAAATGAAGTTTGTATATTAAGAAGTAGCTAACTCCTAAGTTTTAGTTGCTACGATATGTTGAGTAAAAGCTGATGACAAATATATTGTTATCCTTCTATTAAGCATTTTCAATTAACTTCCCTGCCGTGATGATTTTGCTCTTGTGAAGCGACTGCTTGTTTCTTTCCTAACAGGCTTGTAACTTCACATTGGCTCTCTCTGCTCATCTCTTTGTTTATCTTGTCTCGTGTCTGCGGGTATGCGTGGGCCACACACTCTTGTGACATCTCGTCTTCTGACTTTAATTAGATCGTCCTCGTGCGCCGCGTTAATTGCTTTAGCTGACTGCTCGGCCTTGTTTACATGCCCTTGCCTCTCTCAGTGCGACGCAATATTAAATCTGAGATCTGCAGGTGAAAAATGCTAGGAATGCGTGAGAGTAGATGTGGTGAAGTTGGAATGGCTAGAAGTCTGATCCTTCTTGGCAGGCAGTGTGAGAACAGAACAAAATGAACACCTGCGTCCTGCCGACAACATGGAGGGGCAGATTTAAGAAGGCCTTGCGCCACCGGTGCGTCACTTTATTTGACGCAACGGCGGCGCAAATAATGCACCCTATTTACAACGTGACGCATCTAGGAGATGCGTCACGTTGTAAAGCCCTGCGCCATAAGGAGGTGTTCCTGCGCAGGGGGGGGGGGCGTTCCTGCACAGGAACGCCTCCTAAAAGTGGCTGAGTGAAATCTATGAGATTTCACTCAGTCACTTTCAGGACAATGCTGCGTCAAAACCCTGCGCCTGCTTGAAGCAGGCGTAGGTCTTGACGCAGCATTGTGGAGATGGGGCACCCCCGAGCCTTGCTGGAGCTGCGTCGCGCTTGCGACGCAGCTCCAGCAATGCGCCACCTTTACGGCACAGATGCATCACGCATCTGTGCCGTTTTTGCCCCATGGTGCGCCGCATGATGACATCTCAAATGACATCACTGATGACATCATGACACACCAATACCAGTTACTACATACTCACTCACTGATTCCTACGTCTACACACACATTCACTCATTCACCCATACAATCACTCATACATACAGTCACTCATTATTACAACACTATCTACCTTGCCCCCTTTCCTTCATTTCCCCCTTCGTTTTTCACCACATCTTGTCTCTCGATCGTACCGAGTGACAAGATGGCGGCCGCTCCGGACTGTTTAGAATGTTGACAGACACCGGAGAGCCAATCAGCTTCGCTTCGTGAAGTTCCGTTACGCGTCAGGTACGCGAACCGGGGCGCTAACCGGAGCGCTGTCACAGATATATATATTTTTTTAAACGTTAATTTCTCAAAATCCACTGGAGCACATATATTGAGACATAGCAAAGGCACGTCGGGCAAACCATATCTACAATTTTGTCAAGTTTCATGTAAATCTATTCAGCCGTTCGAGCTAAAAGTGAGTCCAACCGCCCTATGGAAAAATGAATGGGAAAAACGCGTTTTGGGACCCCCTTGGCTAAACCCCCCCAAATTTTCAGGGGCTGCTCAGAAACAAAATGTGCCATTTTCCTGAAAATTTAGCCAATTCCGTCCACAAACGCCAAAGTTATTAGACATAGAATTTTCAGAAATCCCATAGAGAAAAAATCCTAACTATATATACCCACTGGCTATCGCCAGTAGGTAATATACATATATAAACATATATAATCTGCATATCTATATAAATATAAATGCATGCATACATATACATATGCATGTTATTTACATGAAAGTTTTAAAAACACTAATAAAAGCAAAGCTAAAAAGCCACCTCATTACAAACAGAATGGCTTTAACTTAAACGAGGGCGAGATCTATTGCATTTTCAATGCTGCTAATCATGGTTTGCAGCCATTTTCCCGCATTTTTTATCCCGCAGACTTTCAGTCCGCATACCATTATCCCGCAAGGTCATTGACCTCGCATACCATTATCCCGCATTTTTTCAAAACGCATGTGCATTTATCGCGCATGCCTTTACAAAGAATTACGTTTTAAAGGCATGTATGGTAAATGCATTTGCGTTGTGAAAACCGCGATGACGAGAGAGGTAAGTGGGTTTGTGTTAATTTTTTCGTGGGTTAGTGATTGTGTAGTGTAGTGTAGTGTTGTGTAGTGTAGTGTTGTGTTAGTGTAGTGTAGAGTTGTGGTGGTTGTTTAGTGTAGGGTCATGCTGGGGGTAGTGTTTTAGGGTTGTGTTGTAGTGTTTGCGTAGTGTAGGGTCATGCTGGGCGTAGTGTTTTAGGGTTTAGGATAGTGTTGTAGTGTTTGCGTAGTGTAGGGTCATGCTGGGGGTAGTGTTTTAGGGTTTTGGGTAGTGTTGTAGTGTTTGCGTAGTGTAGGGTCATGCTGGGGTGTAGTATTTTAGGGTTTAGGGTAGTGTTGTAGTGTTTGCCTAGTGTAGGGTCATGCTGGGGGTAGTGTTTTAGGGTTTTGGGTAGTGTTGTAGTGTTTGCGTAGTGTAGGGTCATGCTGGGGTGTAGTGTTTTAGGGTTTTGGGTAGTGTTGTAGTGTTTGTGTAGTGTAGGGTCATGCTGGGGGTAGTGTTTTAGGGTTTTGGGTAGTGTTGTAGTGTTTGCGTAGTGTAGGGTCATGCTGGGGGGTAGTGTTTTAGGGTTTTGGGTAGTGTTGTAGTGTTTGCGTAGTGTAGGGTCATGCTGGGGGTAGTGTTTTAGGGTTTTGGGTAGTGTTGTAGTGTTTGCGTAGTGTAGGGTCATGCTGGGGGTAGTGTTTTAGGGTTTAGGGTAGTGTTTGCGTAGTGTAGGGTCATGCTGGGGGTAGTGTTTTAGGGTTTAGGGTAGTGTTGTAGTGTTTGCGTAGTGTAGGGTCATGCTGGGGGTAGTGTTTTAGGGTTTAGGGTAGTGTTGTAGTGTTTGCGTAGTGTAGGGTCATGCTGGGGGTAGTGTTTTAGGGTTTAGGGTAGTGTTGTAGTGTTTGCGTAGTGTAGGGTCATGCTGGGGGGTAGTGTTAGGGTTTTGGGTAGTGTTGTAGTGTTTGCGTAGTGTAGGGTCATGCTGGGGGTAGTGTTTTAGGGTTTAGGGTAGTGTTGTAGTGTTTGCGTAGTGTAGGGTCATGCTGGGGGGTAGTGTTTTAGGGTTTTGGGTAGTGTTGTAGTGTTTGCGTAGTGTAGGGTCATGCTGGGGGTAGTGTTTTAGGGTTTAGGGTAGTGTTGTAGTGTTTGCGTAGTGTAGGGTCATGCTGGGGGTAGTGTTTTAGGGTTTAGGGTTGTGTTGTAGTGTTTGCGTAGTGTAGGGTCATGCTGGGGGTAGTGTTTTAGGGTTTAGGGTTGTGATGTAGTGTTTGTGTAGTGTAGGGTCATGCTGGGGGTAGTGTTTTAGGGTTTAGGGTAGTGTTGTAGTGTTTGCGTAGTGTAGGGTCATGCTGGGGTGTAGTGTTTTAGGGTTTTGGGTAGTGTTGTAGTGTTTGCGTAGTGTAGGGTCATGCTGGGGGTAGTGTTTTAGGGTTTAGGGTAGTGTTTGTGTAGTGTAGGGTCATGCTGGGGGTAGTGTTTTAGGGTTTAGGGTAGTGTTGTACTGTTTGTGTAGTGTAGGGTCATGCTGGGGGTAGTGTTTTAGGGTTTAGGGTAGTTTAGTTGTTTAGTGTATGCTAAAGGCATATTCGTTCTAAAAGTTTTCGTTATTTTAATTTGCGGCCTAATAGTACATGCAGGATTTTTTTTGCGGACTGATGGTATGCGGGATTTCGTCATATATTCGCTAATCATACTTTCTATGGCAAAATGAACCCCCTCATTTTGTTCCTTTTTAAATTAAATGTTTTAAGAGTTACCACTTTATTCCAATCAAGATGTCTTCAGGTGTGCCATACCTTTGTAATAAGTAGGACTGTTAGCACTCTAGTTGTTCTTTAGAACACTCTGGGACATTCTGTCATTGGGCTATAGTTGGGCTACATCTGGCTGATATTTGGGCTACATTTGTTTTTTTTTGTCTCTGGTGGCCATCTTTGGGCTTCATTGGGCTACATTGGGCTACATTGGGCTACATTTGGGCTCCAAGATATATATAGCCCAATGTAGCCCAATATATATTTTTCAAAGTTAATTTTTGTAAAAACCACTGGAGCCTATATCTTGAGACATAGCAAAGGCACATCGGGCTACCAGTCCCTACAATTTTGCCAAGTTTGGTGTAAATCCATTCCGCCGTTCAGGCTAAAAGTGAGGCCAACCGCCCTATGGAAAATTGCATGGGAAAAACACGTTTTGGGACCCCCCTTTTTTCTCGGCCCCCCCTTGACGAAACCCCCCCAAATTTTCAGGGGCTGCTCAGAAACAAAATGTTCCATTTTCCTGAATATTTCAGCCAATTCTGTCCTCAAACGCCAAAGTTATTCGACATAGAATTTTCAAAAATCCCATAGGAAAAAAATCCTAACTATATATAGCTACTGGCTATCGCCAGTAGGTAATGTATAATATACCCATTTCTAGTGATACCCGTAAAACCTTGAGTTCATGTTTTTACATACATTTTGGAAAAAAGCTGGCTAATATAGGTCCTGTTTTGCTGTCTTTTGTGAATAAAAAAATGTCACAGCATGTTACAGGGTGAATGTTCCGTCCTTTCGGGGCTACAAAGGGTTGAGCACGTTTATATGTTGTGCACAAAGGGATGCGCAACTGAGAACGGACAGCAAAAAACATTGTACTTTTGCTTACCCTGCTACTACAGAGTCTGTTGCGTATGGTGTAAAAGTCTACCTTTTCATGCAATCCGCTTCCGATACCTTTCCAGCGGCCTATTATTATTCTGTGTGTTGAATGTTTCTTAAAGCAATGTCTTCACGGAGTGGGAGGATTTATTACATTAACACGGCAGTAAAGCTTGATTACAGTGGCTTGTACACTGAGTGGGCTTCCCTACAACAAGAAAAGGAATGTAAGGCAGACTGGTTTTTACAGGCTAATTTTAACTCGCTTCTGGGGGGACAGACATCGTAACTTGACATCCATGACTGTAACACCTAATATACGATGTTATGCATTATGTTACAGTGGCTGCAGGACATTGTAAGCTCGTGGCTGTAGCAGTTGTGTAGTGATCTCAGCCCTTGCTGCAATTGGTAGCTTGCAAACATGTCTCATTGTGCAAAAGGTTCATCTACCTGCTGCAGAAAGGTAGACACCCTAGGACCACCCGCTTGCAATTCTGGTGGGTGGACTCCGTAGACTCTATATTGCGCTTTATGATGGTGGTTCGTCAGTGGTAAAAACATTTTGTTTAAAGGTCGTGAAGTCTATGTAAAAAAAACACAAAACCCTCTGATAAACAAACACTGCCCTGTTGCTCTCTAACTGTTTTATCTCTAATGCCTTTTGTTCTCTCTCTCTCTCTGTCTCCCCACCCCTCTTTGAATAACACACGGATGGACTGCAACAGAAAATCCACAACGTTGTTCTAAGAATCCTTTTTGCTGTATAAGTACATGTTAGTTCCATCCTGGAATACTTACTATTTTCACCCCAGAATGCACGCCAGAAGTCATGTACATATGTACTGTTTCATCTTCAACAAATTCATGGGTATGTGAGCTCATCCCAAAGGCAACGGCTGGGTGTGTTTCCCTTTCGGATAAATGGCTCCTCTGTCGCTGCTTTCATGCACTGCTCAGTATTTTCTGGAACTATTCATTCTTTTTGTATCCTACTTAAAGTGCACGCAGATTGGCTAGCATGAATAAAGGGAGTTGCCGTTGCATGTTAGCTGCTGTATAGAAAATTTACCAAATACTATTTATGTCAGTGGAAAGGAATATGTAGGTTCCGTGGAAATCCTTTTTAAAAGATTGCAGTTGATAAAGCGAAAAAATATTTTTACAGCAGTTTGGCAGGGCGCAGCTGTGCTTTGTTTGCCTTAATTATTGTGTTCCTTCTTTTTAGATCTAGTTTGTTTGCCTGAATGTTTATTGTGAGCAACAACAAAAAAACAGAGATGGGCTTTGGGGAGCTTTCTTCTAGCCGTGTAATTCATATTTTCGGCCAACTCCCATGAGTACTTCCTCTTAACCTTCCTGTAGCCTTTTCATTGGTGCATATGGAGTACCAGTCCGCCTATGTAATGCTTCCATTGCAGTGCATGAACTTTGAAGAGTCCTTTCACCGCAGTGGAACAGCATTTACTTACATCATTTAGGCTCGCAGCAGTGAAGTAATCCAGCAGGCAGGATCAGTAAGAAGAATCCGTTTATTTCCAGGAAACAGCTTAAACATCCACAGTGCAAAGAAGCAACTCTCTCTCTGCCCAACTCCCACATACAGAATGTACAGAGACAGAGAAAACATAACAATTCTAAAAGAGTATTCCAAATGAGAATACTACAAGCAGGAAATGGCATGAAGTTCACTCACCAATCATGTACCCCTCTCTCCTAATAGCCCCAACTGGCCGGTATCTTTGTGAGAGGTTTGCTGAATTTGGACGTCACAATGGCTCTCCTTCCAGAGCATCATGTTAAAGCCGGTGACTTGGGGGCAGGGGCAGCAGTGATGGAGGCTGGGAGCAGCAGACCGCTTCCATCCGCTGCGATTCGAGAAAGCGCCGGTCCTCTCCATCATGGCTGCCATGTGTAAACACACTGGGGTAACAGCTGACCCATTCTCAATTCCTGCCCTTCCAGCTGGGCTTGGGATGTCAGTGTCCGTACCAGGAGGCCGCTATATCTGCAGTGTGTTAATGTCTGCATGCCTTGTATTACACTTTCAGTATATTGCATGCAGAAAGTAGTAGAATAATAAGATCGCCTTTTTTGCGGCTTGTATTCAGGTACATATAGTTTTGTAAGTGTAAAGGTACATTTTCTCCTTTATCCCCAAATTCTATTTTTCTTTCCCAAAGCCCTCAGTTATTTGTTGTAGTTACATTTTCTCCTTTATTCTCAAATTCTTGATTTCTTTTCCATGGAAAAGAAATAAAGATTTTGGGAATAAAGGAGAAAATGTACCTTCAACAAATGACTGGACTTTTCTTTGCGTGCACCTTCCAGTGATTTACTCATAATATTTCTGTTTATCAGAAGTGTCAAGCAACGACTGGTGTTTTGGTTGCAGTGCAACACGCTTTGAAATTGAAGGGAATCGTGAGGGGGTGCGGACCCTGGGTTCCGCCGTTGCAAGTATAAAATACATGTAGTTTTGTGTCTATCACTTGAGAGCACGCTAAAGCCACCACTGTTGGCTTTGTCAAAGTTCATTTTTTCAGTGTTGAGCTGTTCTCTCTGTCCCAGTTCATTTAATAATTTACATGATGATTGTTATTGGACAGATTGGCATGGCAGGATATGCTTCACCCTATCCGTCTTTTGACGTCGCTATAGTTTGATCATTGTAACTATCTCATATGAACTGAGTTGCTTGTTGGCACTTGTATGCATTTTGGTGTTCGTATTTCATTACTTGCAATGATGGTCAAAAGTTGCAAAGCACAGGAGTCTAGAGTTCGTCACAGTTGTGCACGCTTCCCAATGTTATCCTCTTTCGTGTGCCAGTCACAATTCTAGAGAGTATAGAATACATCAGGCTCGTTCTCACCAAACTATTGGTCTGTCTGCTGACAACACCAGATGTTCTGCATTCTTTAATCGTTATTGTTTTCCATTGAGGTTGGGTTACTTTCCAGTGGGAGGCACTGTTTCTACCGTGCCATCTGACACTCTTCATCAATTAGTGCAATTCTTTAATGTTTTGTGTAATATCATTTCCAGTAAAACCATTTTTTGCTCTTTATGTTACATTCAGTTAGAGAACACACTTGAATATTTGTGGTTATCCATTTTCCGTGCTCCACCTATATTTTTATTACATCATCCCTTAAGCATAGAAAGTGTTTTCGTAATCAGCGTCCCTAAAAAAATACTCTCCAAATTAGCAGAGTTGCCCCAAAAAACAAGAACGGTATCTAGGCACAATTAATGAACAAAAAATATATATATATTTTAATTAAATCCATGAGATCCTTATATATTTATATGAATTCATCTTTATTGCAACAGAGTTGCATAATTCACACATTGAATCAAATTTACTTCACAGTTTGAAAGATACAGCTTTATCCAAAAAACTGTTAAAAACAGCTAACCAAGCAGACCGCTCATTCATTGTCTAAATTCATTAACCCCTTCGACGCTCATGACGAGCTGGGCTCGTCATGAGGTAGCCTCCTCGCACGCTCATGACGAGCCCAGCTCGTCATGTAAAGTGCGAATCCGCAAAATCCAGCGTACGGGGGGAAATCATGCCGCACGCATGCGGTTAAACAAACTTGGTAGAGGAAGTTCGAATAAAAGTGCAGCATTCTTTTAATTTCTGTGTCTTTTCCACTTTAATGTATAGTTCATTGGACTCCTCTCTTAAAGCCATATCCATCGTCTTGCACCATAGACTAGGCAATCGTCCATTGCCTGCCATAGTGCCTCTGAGTGTTCCCAGCTTGCCATACGCCTGCCCTTCTCTGCGCTGTACATCAGCAAACTAACCAGACCTCTCCTTACAAATCATAAACTCTTCTTCTGAGTACCCATTCCTTCAATAGCTAACCCTTTCAAGCCCGTCTACTCACCCAAGGCTCATAAATCACAAATTATCTGTGTAACCCCTCCTTGCAAGTTTACAATATCTAACCTCCTCTACCCTATGTACTTAACCTATTTCGCCACTTGAACTCAACGTAACAATCATACCTACCTCATACTAACTTAATGCACAACTAGACACTGGAGGAAATTATTCAGTCCCCTCAGTGCACAAGACAAACCCGATAACATACAAAGTAATAGAATAACTAAAAACCACTGGGTTAAACCACTAACTTTGGGTTACGGAGTGGCGTGCTACCAGCCATAAAGCACTTCAGCACCGTGTCATGGATAGTAAGTGCTATATCATTGTTGTTACAATACAATAGAGTGTGCATCCAGAAACCTGTCCTTTGCTATTTCTGAGGCTCCTAGAGAGAGCACCATCCAGGCCTCTTACCAGGCGTAGGCGACCAATAGCATTCCTGCTAGGAGATCTCATCTTTCCACACACCATGCCTATAACTGTTGGTTTCATGAGCAGTTAGAAGTATCGACGTACAGTAAGTTAGACTAGGCCATTGATAATTAGCCTCTGATTTGCTAAAGTTGCACCAGGCAAGTGTGATGACTGCCTGAGTAACAGCACAGTTTTCCTTTACTTCATTGCCTCCTTTAAGGGTTGATTGTATTCCGATGCAAAGGCGAGTTCTCCTTTTTAGGATTTCTATATACATCCCGCCATTTGTTAGGAAATCTTTCATGTGTAGGAAGGGATGTCTGTCATGTAATTGCAGTTTTTTGTGCTTCAGCAGTTTGCCATTACCCAGGCAGAACCACTGCACTGGCATTAATTTATTAGTGGGCAGCAATTTGCTGCGGCCAAATATGTAATTTGCGTAGCCTAGTAAGAAAGTGGTTTAACAATAAGAAACTGCCTGCCTGTCCCTCTATCTTCCTTACGTCTTCGTAATACTAAAACAAAATCCATGAGCGCCGAGTAATTGATACAATGGTACCAGAGTCACGATCAAAAAGTAAATGATTTGCAGTCCCTGTTAGTACAAAGAGCCTAGTTTTGCAATGAATAATTAACACAGTGCAAAAAAAATTCACTCAGCAGTCCGCGTCTGACGTAAACGACCAACAGGATTGGTCCGACAAGCCTCCTCGCCATCAAATTGTATCGAAATCGTTAATCCAATAAAGTATAAGATGTCCCTCATTTTAAAGTAGTTTAGGGAACCACAGTGTGGTATCTTCATGTCTTTGCCATGCATTCTTTCCTTAGTTATGTGCCCTGCTGCTCAGCCAGAGTGACTGTGATGTAATTAGAATGCTGATGTGTGCCTGGTTGAGTGAATGCGGGCTGGAGTGCGTGGGCTAAGCAGCAAGAATGCTGCTCGCAGTGGGGCTTTCCTGATGCCTTCCTGCTTCCTTACTACCATCTTTACCTGCAACCTGAGACTCCTACCTTGTGAATAAATGTTAACCTGTTTCACTTATGCTACTGGCTACCCTGCATCTTCATTTACCACACACAGCTTCCGTATAAAGCCAGGTGATGAGCGTTGAAGTGTAATACACTTGCTTTCATCCTCTAAGATTCAGTTACGAGCCCGCTCCACCGTCTATCCTCATGGCACCAGCAACTGGCTTCAGGGCAGAAAACCAGTGTCATTAAAACTGAGGGGTGTACTGGGTTACCGTACTTACGGTTGAGCAGGTGGGTTCGTATACACATGGTTGAGCAGAAATGCCATGGTTTGGAGCAAACTGAGGGCCTCTAATTATACTTTGGGGTTGTTATCAGTATGCCAGTTAACAGTCAGATGGTTCAGAATGTGTATTTTCCTCATGGCTGAGCATTAAGCAGCAACTATTAAGTTGTTTGGGAGCGCCAGCAAAGGTAGGAACATTAACAAATCTAATTTTGGTTTATACAAAAGGAGTTCAGAGAATTGAAAGGCATTTATGTTAGGGAAATTAATTTTATTTAAAAAGTGAGCAATTTGTGAGGAGGTACAAGGGCCCAATCACGAGATTTATGGAATGGAGACTCAAAACTATAAAAGCTTTAAAAGAAAGTGCTATTGTGTACTTACAGAATGATTAACTTTCATCATGAAAACATTGGAGCATTTTACAGCAGGGGTCTCCAACTTTTTCTACAATAAGGGATATGTTCAGTTAAAAAGCATCCCGTCCTACTTACTAGTTTTGTAATAGTGATCAGATCAGATTATATTGGTGGCCACCATATGCAAGAGTATAAGCAGCGACCATGTCCGTTCATCAGGCATGGCTTCCAGAAGTAATGTTATAAAAAAAAGGCGTTGTCAAATGTGGAATGTCTCTATGAAGGTAATACTGACAGCCACAGCTGCAGTGCCCCTTGTACCAAGGTAACAATATTAGTACTAAGTCGCCACAACTCTGCATGATTTATCACTCAAATACCAGCTTTAAATATATTTCGGCAATTCAATAATTTTCTCTTAACACCAACCTCTGAGTTCTGAAAATACACATATTTCCGTCCTTGCTACACACTTTTCACTATTGCTATGCAAATATTGGTTTAACCAAGGAAAAGCATCTAATTTAGTTGTGTTGGCTGCACATAGGAGACACAAGGGTCAACATTGTATTTACGTATGTCTGGGTTCAAGCTGAGGTGGCACGGCGGGCAAAAGAACATTGGGTTGGAATGCTTCCCCCAGCGATTGCCAGTGCTTAGACTTATTGCAAATAGTCCTCCCATCACCTTTTATGGGTTCGATGAAACGCCTTAAGTGGCAAGGATATGTCCAGACGTGGTCACTTGCTCAATGTGTTACTGGAACGCAGCGCACCAAACTGGCTAGGCCCAAATAAGGGCAAAATCTGTCTTGAGTTGCTTGTGTTCTTGTTCAGGCAGGAACTGGTCTGCAGGTCGGGCTATACTGTTCCTATTGGAATGGGCTCAAGAAAGCTTTGCATGTGGCTGGGTACAAACTGAGGTGGCATAGTGGGCAAAATAAAAACACGTTGGAATGTTTTGCAAGCATTCCGCCAAACTCCTTTTGTGTTTTTCAACCATAATTCCTCCCTGGAGGGCCTTCCCAATATATTTCTGCTTTACCTGGATGGACCACTTGAAAGCTACTCTTAGTTTAGCTGCCATGTTGTTCTTTTCATTGTCTCAACTCCAACCTACTCTGCATATCACTGTGTGAGATGTGGGGCTTGCAGTTTTGCCATATACATTTAGCACAGTCATTTGTAGATGCAGTAGCTCTTGTTTAGGCATTGCCACAGGGAGAGCCTGAAAGAAATGCTGAAATCTCAGTGAGATGTTCATTTTCAGGGCCACTCTTCTGCCGATCAAAGAGATACATAGGGGCCCGTATTGTGCAGATAATTTCTTTATAAAGCTTGCATAAATGACTGTATAGATATCATGCAGAGTTAGAGTTACATGAACGTCAGAGTATTTCATACTGCCTTTCGCCTACTTAACCCCTTCCATGCTCATGACGAGCTGAGCTCGTCATGAGTTGCGCCGCTCGCATGCTCATGACGAGCTCAGCTCGTCATGTAACGCGGTATTTCCAAAAAAGCCGCACAGCGTTAAAATTACCGCCGCACGCATGCGGTTAAAGGAGGACACAGACTCTACCGATTGGTTGGTGAACCCGGATACACAATATTTCCAACTTATTAAAGTAAACCTGGAAGCCGCTGGACACCTCTTTGAAACGTTGTATGAGTTGAATTACTGTGGAAATGGAGGTTTTGGGGCTCATCGGTGTCAAAAGAGTACGATCTACAAATAGGTGTATTGTATGTGTTAGGCCGTCAAAATCTGATCAGTTGGGCTAGAAACTCGACTGAGAGGGCAAATAGTAATGTGGATAATGTACACCCCTGATATGTGCCACGATAGGTGTGAAAACTTTCTTTTTATTCTCCATTGAGGACTCATGCCAAGCATGCCATGTACCCTGGCCAGATACAAATATACTTCCGCATGCAGGGGGCCATTCTGTTCTTCCCCAATACTTGCTGCGAAAATGGCCACTTCACATGGTTGATTGCCTTTTTCGCTGAGTCTGTGAGAATTAGTATTGAAATGGATTGCTTGTAAGCTTTTTTGACACACTGAATTTTATTGGATGCCTGTTTTTAATGAAACCCGAAGGGTCAGGGTCAACAAAGTAAAGCACGCATCCCTCCAGCCTGCTAGTCAGTATTTTCATATATATCTTAAAGTCAACATTAAGCAGTGATATTAGACTGTAAGACAAGCACTGCTCCTTTTGGTTTCCTTGCTTTGTTTAACAAGCATTTACAATGCAATGGTTTCGCCTTTGGAAAAGTTTGAGCTATTGGCATTGTAAATGACAAAATTTGTATTTATGTGTTGGTTTTGAAAACAGATAAATAAATGGCATTGTCATTTACATTGCCATTAGCTTAATCTCTCGCAAATGTGAGACCTATTGTACCCTACGGACGAGCTCAGCAGAGAGCAATTACTAGCACACACACACACACCCAGAGCCACACAAACACACCCAGAGCCAGCCACACACACACACCCAGAGCCAGCCACACACACACATTTCTGCAGTGAGGGTGAATATGCAGTGCTGCAGAGGAGGCCAGAGTGTGCAGTGCTGCAGAGGAGGAGACAGTGTGCAGTGCTGCAGAGGAGGCCACAGTGTGCAGTGCTGCAGAGGAGGAGACAGTGTGCAGTGCTGCAGAGGAGGCCACAGTGTGTAGTGCTGCAGAGGAGGAGACAGTGTGCAGTGCTGCAGAGGAGGCCACAGTGTGCAGTGCTGCAGAGGAGGCCACAGTGTGCAGTGCTGTAATTAGAGTCGGTCTGAGCAGTGATGTAATGATTATCACCTTGCAGTGTTGCCCTCTAGTGCAGTGCTGCTGAGGGGGGTACTGTTTGTAGTGTGGTAATGAGGATTATTCTGTGCATTTCCCCATTAAGCGCTTCTTTGTGTAGTACTGCACGGAGGGCTGTTCTGCGCAGCCCTGCAGTGAGGGTCACGCTCTACAGTGAGGTCTCTCCAGTGCAGTAATAATGGCGGTCCCTCTGTGCAGTGCTGCTGTGGGGGTGTCTTGGTATACTGGAGGGATGCTGTTCAGCCCTGCAGTGAGGGTCAGACTCTACAGTTCTGCAGTGAGGCCTCTCCAGTGCAGTAATAATGACTGTCACTCTGTGCAGTGCTGCTGTGAGGGTGTCTTGGTATACTGGAGGGACGCTGTTCAGCCCTGCAATGAGGGCCAGGCTCTACAGTGCTGCAGTGAGGTCTCTCTAATGCTGCAGTGAGATCCCTGTCGAGTGATGCAGTGAGGGCATAGTCTGCAGTGCTGCACTGAGTCAGTGCCACCATGTGCATTGCTACAGTGACAGTCACTCTGTGCATACAGGCCAACATTTTAGAGGAGGGAGGTGGGAGAGTCTAAAAACACAATCGGGAGCATGGATTTACCCCTTTCACTTCTATTGAAACAGATGCTGTTCAGGCGGGAGACAGCCTAAAGAAAAGCATTTTTTGCTCCAAAAATCGATAGCATCCCGCCGGAATCGGGCCCACGAGCATGCATGCTCTGTGTAGAGCTGCACCGTGTTACCCCGTAGAGTTCTGAGGGTGAATGTGCAGTGCTGCTGTTAGGATCACACTGCCCGAGTACTGCAGTGAAAATGACTCAGTGCAGTGCAACAGTGCAGCAGTGATGTTGTCTGCGTGATGTGCAGCGCTGTCTGTTTCACGTTGAATGTTCCTCTGTCCCCTTCAGAAATAGCCTGAGACCTTGTATGTTGTGAAGAATGATGGGCAGAGGCCAGACTGAAGGAAAGGAATGTTCGGGTTCCAAATTAGAGTGAAGTGTGTCCCCTTATTTCTTGTCTTTCCTTCTCCTAGTGCGGGAATGGATAAGTCACTGAAGGTTGGAACAAGGGCGGGGGAAGAGTGGCTGGCTGTGCCCGGCCGCCGTGCGGAGCACAAGGGCGGGGAAAGAGTGGCTGGCTGTGCCCGGCCGGACGGCGGAGCAAAACCCGGCCGCCGGGCGGAGCACAAGGGCAGGGGAAGAGTACAGGAAAGGCTAATAACCTCGGAAACACAGATTCCGAAAAAAGAACGTAAATAAACGAACATAGACCTATGCTGTCCCTGAGATGGAATTAAGAGTACAGCACTAATGCAATCTCCAAACAAACAAACAGCCAGGGAAGTAACCGCCGACAATAGCAGTCACACGGAGCACGGACAGCGGAAGGGGGGGCGGGAACGGACAGCGGGAGGGGGGGCTGGACCGGGCACACGGACAGCGGGAGGGGGGGGGGACGGAGAGCGGGACATCGCGCAACCCACCCCTGAAAACGACACTTTAAAAATGGCGAAAACAAAGCTTGAAAAAAAAGATAAACAACCGCCCACCGCCGCATGACGATCGCAAAGGGGCAGGATGAGAAAAACATCCCCGGAACGCCCACAAATCGCCTCGAACCATGACAGACAGATCTCACTTCCAATGGCTAGCCTCCATTTATGGAGCTAGCCAATGGAAGTGAGAGGCGTGACAAAGGCACCACACTCTTCTCAAAAGTTTTCGCCTGCGCGAACGCTGCTGCACAGCGGACGCCAGGCGAAACCTAAAAACTATACCTGCTTCCCCCATTTAGCCAGTAGCTCTACATGACTCTCCAAAGGACTTCTAGAGAGAGTACAAGTGTGGGGGTCAGCAGTCTTCAGAATCTTTTATAGAAGACGTATGAAACCATTAGGGCATGACTTTGTTGGATGGAAGGTTTTTAATGATTGATTCTGCCTTATCTACCGAGATCTCACACTCCAGGTCATCTCACATCTGTGGGAGAATTGGCAGCTGTACAGACTTCAGAAAGTCTGAAATCATGCGGGTGTTGGCTACTGTACCGGTCCCTGTAGAATACTTGGAATGCATCCTTTTTTGCTTTTTCTTTTTTAGATAGGTAGTCATTCTACAGGTGTGCATTTGCTCTTCAAGTGGACTTCCTGGAGTGGTGCAGTCTAGCACCCAGTAACCTTTCATCTATATTGACTTTTTAATAAAATTTTTGTTTTAAACACAAATGTTCTTTTTCCATATTTCTTTAGCTCTTTGTTTCTCCTCTAATTTATTGTGGGTAAGGGATCAATTGGGGCTCCGGTGTGCTCTTAACCCCTTCTACGCTCATGACGAGCTCAGCTCGTCATGGGCGTAACCTGCGCTACGCGGATGACGATCTGACCTTGTCACGTAACGCGGGATTTTTAAAATCGCAGCGCGCAGCGGGAAAACCGCTAGCGCGCATGCGGTTAACAATGTCACCTTGCCGTGAAGCATTGCCCCAAAGATGTCCCAAACAACACTCTGTAGGGTTGTTTCTGGTTGCTTAAGTGCTAAGTATTCCATAATTTGATCTGTTATCTCCTTTTCATGTAATTTGTCTTTCAGGATCGTTTGATCAAAGCCCCAGACATGTTTGGGGTCTGTGCATTTCTTTCTCAGTTAATGTCCTGTATTGTGGGCACTGAAATGGCCATAAGGCCTAGCTCAGTTTTAATGGTTTGCGGTAGTCCGGATCTTGTATTCCTAACCAAATTGATCTTTGTGTATGATCTGTGACCTTGTGGAACTGCTTTTCCCATGGGTGTTTCTCACACCAGATGTTTTCCTGTCCCAGTCCCGAGATGCATGACATGAGGGACCGAGACATTACACTCCTTAGTATATGTTTAGAGTATTTTTGTCGACCCCAGGATTATTATCTAGATTGAAATTTAATTCCCCCACTCAGGTCACTTCTCCATGTTTTGTCATCAATGTCTAGAATTTGAACCAAATGGTGTTCGGTGCGTAGGACCCCGCCATGGTAATGTCCAGTGTGATTAGTTTGGCTAGGATAATAATATGTCTCCTTCTTGTGTATCTATGACTGCATCTGACCCTTCCCTGGGTCGCAGTCTGTAGAAGGCTAAAATGATGCAGCATACCTTCCTACATCTGGAGGTAGCATAGAATTGTATGGTGTAGGTTCTATGTGACATCAACCATGTACAGGATATGGCGTAGCTGCTAGAGTGGTTGACCTCAAAGCTGGGGAACCGGGTTCAAGTCTCAGCAGGGTCGCTCAACATCCTGTGATTCTGGGCAAATCACCTAATCTCCCTGTGCCTAACAAAAAATGAATGGGTTCTTCTGGAACGCAACTGGTGTTTATGTAAAGCACTCTGATACCTTTGTGTCAAATTCGTGCTATGTAAAACTCCAGAGAGAAAATGAAAAACCAAAAATAATATCTTTCATGAAAAGGTGTGATTCTTGAATAAATGTTATATACGTTGGGTCCCTCAAGATCACTTTCCACACTTGTGTCTTTTAATCGGTAAATTTAGACCCACACATTTCTAACCATTAGGTTATATCAAATCAATGTTGATTTCTTGCCCTTAGGTCCTGGATAGCACCTGTTTACCTGTAGTAGGTGGGTGTATATTGCCTCTGATGTGTTTGTTGTAACCCTTACTTCTCCAACGATAGCAGCAACTTGAAACCAAAATACAACCATTTTGAGACTATATCTACAAATGCGCCGAAGAAAACGCCACGGTTGACAGCTCTCCCTTCCATCAGCATTTCTTACAAATTCCAAGACAAATTACAGCAAGGTCTTACTATAAACCGCTTTGCACCAGAAGGCAGAGCAACTAGTGTGGCTCCCCTCCTACTGAAATATCAATTGGTAGATGCTTCACCACTGCTTCCTCTCTTGAGGTTGTGTGGCTATCTTCTCCCATCTTCAATTTCTTCTCTGTTGACTTGTGTAGTCTATTCGCCTCAGTGTCAGATAGTTTTCTAATAATAGACTTGTGATGTATTCCTTGCCTTTCTCTGCCGATCTAATTATGTAGGGCTTGTCATTAATAGTGCTGATTATTGAAAATAGGAAAGCCCACCTGTACCCAATGTGCTTGTTTCTAAGCTCAGCCATTATTTCAGACACATCCTTCCTCATGCCCAGGGCAGCCTGAGAGATATCTTGGACTAGATGCTTTGTGCATTCTTGTAAGTCTGTGCCAGCGCCCTGCCCTGAGGATTTCCTCCGTAATCTCAGGTGAGCTCAATTTTACTATTAGGTCCCTTGGTCTTTTCCCAGGTCCCAAGTAAAATGACCCACTCCATGTGCCCGCACAGTGCCAATTTTCTGGTTGCCAGCCTTGCCAACTACCTGCTTGTAGAGTCTTTTGCAAAGTTCTATCACACTCATTCCATAAATGAATTGGTGGGCATCACGTATGCAAATGTTACTTCTGTGGGACCTATGCTCTAGAGCTTCACATGTTCTTTTAATTTCCTACATTTCCTCTGTTAGCACCCAAAAAAGTTGTCTGGGTTTTTGGATTGTTATGTTGTGATTGCGTTATTGCTACTAATTCTGCCCTGTCCCCCCCAGAAAGGTCACTCCTGTATAGACCAGCCAGAGAGGTTTGCACTTTGGTTCTGACTACTTGCATTTTTTTTTGTTAACTTGGTGATCAATTTGTTCTGCATGTCTCAGATGCAGGACAGCAGGTCTTCTTATGCTAGCGTTGGTAGGTGGGTGTGTGTGAAGGAATAGGGTGTAAGGGGTGATTTCTTTTCAGGTTGGCCACCTCGTAGTCTGGAACTCTGACTGGCGCTGTGACTTCGTTGAGAGCCTTTTGATAGCCCATGCTCCTGGCGAGCCAGCATGATTTGAGATCATGCTGGAATGTTGGTGGGTCTTTACTCTTCATGTATCCCTGTAGCTTGGAATGAGTTGCTTAAGCCCAGGACTTAAGCAACTCCTGGGGGAGTTTCGTATCTCCTTTCTCCAAATAGCTCAAATCCTAGTCTCTCTCTGCTGGTGTACTTACTTGGCAAATGACTATAGATGGTTGCACTAAATTCTCTGTGCGTATTAGTAGGACGGGCCTCTTGACTTCTCTGCAGGGGATAGCACGTTCAAGGAGTCCCAGCACTCTCAAGTCTCCCCCCCCCCCCTTCCGACAATGCTTGTGGGGGCATGTTCAAACAATCCCTGTGGTGCTTTACTAATATTCTGTTGCCCCTTTTATGTAGCTAAGTGGGACTGTCAGTCGTCCTCTGAATCTTTAGTCCGTGGTCAGGCCTTCTGCTAGGTACCCCATTGACCTAGCTCCTTCCAGGTCTCTGCAGGTGCGCAAGCACCATGCGCAGCATCCGCTTGGCACGTAGCACCTCCCCGAGGCCCTAACATCCACACGGGGCCGCTGCTTCTTAGGCATCCCTCCACTATTCCAGTAATTATGATGGCTAAGCCTGGTTCCTCTCCTCATTGGGCGGTCAGCTCAATCGATGTTACGCTGTGGCTGTAAAGTTCTTGGGGCACCTCCCATCGGGCTCCGGTACATGTGTGCTCAACAATCAGGTACTGATACTTCATATTACACATTGTTGGGGGATTAGAGCGACCACATTATTCCAGCTTCGGCTACGCACCCAAGGCATTTTTTTTTTTACAAAAATTGAATTACTTTATAGGAAGTTTTTGATAAACTCACCAGTCATTCTGAAATGTTCCTCCTTCCAAGGCTTGAAGTAGCCATCTTGTATTCCAGGAGGAATAGTATTGGAGTATTTGGAGATTCGAATATCGGTTTTCATAGTTTGACAATCGTGTTCTGCCCCAAATCTATAGTGGAATTAGGTTTCAAACTCCCTAATACAGCCATTGTTTCGCATTCAGCAAAATAATAAATATTGTATTCGCTTGTAACACTGCATTTCTGCCTTGTGGGCAAGACAGGGAATTCAGAGGTAAGTTGCATATCTTTCCCGTGATTGTGGTTTTACTCTAAACAAAAAATGCTTTTTTTCTGTATTTGCATACAGATTAACATCTCGGCATATGGAACTGAAGCGATAATGGCGAAATATGTCGTATAGCTTCTAGTTTGCTCATTTTCAAAGAAATATCGTCTGCACTTTAAAAACTTATGCCTCTCAAATTCTCAAAAAAATGCTGTCTGGCAGCCCCCTTGGAAACACAAGGTCCACGAGTATGCACGGCAGGCCACTTTCCCGAAATAGATTTTCTAAGTGTAAATGATGGCACCATTTAGACCTTGTCTCTTTTATGGCAATTAACCACCAAAGTTTGCCTTGTTCCACCTTTCGTCGTGCTGTATCTGTGCTCCCCGAAATAGTCTGTTCTTTACAATGTGATTCATTGTAGCGACAGAAGCTTTCACGCTGTGCCTTTATAATTGTATCGCCCCACTTGCAGAATAATTTAGATACAAAACGTTGCTAAGAGTACCTTTCTGTGAGGGAATCATGCTCTGATTAAAAAAGACAGTCAACGTTCTACTTTAAGTAAAAGACCAGTTTAAGGAGTCCAGACTCTGATTACTTGCACTAGTTCTGCAAGAATGTCCTATTTATAATGTTATAGCCTTTTTAACATCCTACATAAAAATTATTTGTCCCTCTGTGTTTAATTAAAAGCAAGCAAGCATTGACAAGTCGGGTAGATCTGGCTCGCACGATGAGTTCAGACTATTGTTAATGCATCCTTTAGTGGGACACATTACACAAACGGTTGCTTCCTGCATGCACCCATCGAACAAAGAATGTAATGTGTTTTTATTCAGTGTACTTTTGAGGTGTAAAATGCCCCCCTTTCCTCATAAACCAAGTGCTCTATAGGAGGCGGAATGATAAACAAAAATGCCAATAGCGTTAGGCTAAGTTATAATACACCAATGGGGTGAAAACACAACCCATTGTGTGTATATGCACACTAATTGCTAACAATAGACAGCTACGTTGTGCTAGCCTGTGCTAAAAATAGAGACTTTAAAATAAACTCAACTTTTTTCATTTCTGACAAGTACCAACCACACAACCCTAGCCATTTATAATTTGTAGGTTCGATATTTGTTGTTTTCAGATCTCAAACTTCTCTTGCATATTTAAGTCTCTATAGTTCAACATTAGCATTGACTGAAGAATGGAGGTAGCTGTGGTGAGATTGGGGCAAAGATGACCTAGAAAAAGAAAGAACTGCTTCTCATATTGAAAATGCACTTCTCTTCAACTTATCTCATTTTCCAACTTGACCTGATAACCAAAATGATACATGCCAATTTGCCATTTTCGAAATGCTGGTATTATAACTTTGTTAGATGTATATCTCTTTTTTTAACCACCAAATTTGGTTTTGGGTGTCTTTCCTGCTTCTCCATCCTTCAGTTTACAATGTTAATGAGGAACTATAGCATGGATATGACCTCCTTGCAAACATAATTAACACAGAATCTTGTGAGTCTGGATCAACTAATTTTATACATTCCTTAACATGTCATCTTTTAGCTTCATATATGGCTCCAGTCCAGGTCCTGCACTCACTCTTAGATTCACTGTACCCTTGGTCAACAGCTGACTGCACCTAAGCTTGCCATTTTGTATTCCTGAAGCAAGGATACCTAAAGAACTTCTGAAAAGGCTGCCACAGAGATGTGATTGAAGGATCTGTGAATTGTCTGGATGATATTTCCATAGAGAGAGAACGCTGATGCCTGACTGATGATTAGCTGACTGGAATGGCAATCGTATTCTTTATTGTTCTTCCATCGTGTTAGCTGTAGCCCACATTCTTTACTTTTTTTCTCCGTGTCCGTGGTTCAGCCTCCAGTGTGAAAATTATCGGGAGTTACGTGAATACACCCACCAGGACCACAGGGTAAATCAGTAGCTATCAAAGGAAATTTATTGAAAATTGCCATAATGAGATGTTGCACCTGCCACATTCCCCACATTTTTCCATCTAATTACACAGGAACCAGATCTTCACTGCCAAGGCCTATCAGAATTTGTCATCATAGCTATCTAGTCCGACGCGGGTTATACGGAAAACCTTTGTTTCCCTCCATCTAATCAAATCACATCTTTATCCCATATTATTCAGTGTTTTTTTTTATTGGAGCTTCTCCTCAAAGGAGTCTGTGAAGTATGACCTTGAACTAGAGCCACTGCCTATCTACTGCAAAGAGCTCATCATTTGCATTGCACTTGTTGCTCAAGCCCACCCCCTTTATTTTTAGGTAAATAGCCACTAACATTTAGAGGCAAGTGAGAACGGTTTACCTTCTGCTACTCGTATCACTCCCTCCACGTCAGCTGAGGTTTGCTTTGTGAAAGACGGTGCAATATCCTATGACTAAAATTGTTGCTAATACACTATAGCATTGTAAAATGTGGTACTTTAAAGGCTGTTTCAATCTGTGAGTACAAAATTGCACATTTTAGCCCTGTACATCAGCTGCGGTTGATGACTTTTAAAAATGGTGGATCGTAGAGTACCTAAATTCCAGCAAACAATAATGGGAGTTCTAAGAGCTGAATGCAAAACTTCACTTCCTTTAGGGCAATAAAAGACACCCCTTTGTCAAAGTAATCTGACTTTTCCTCCGTTTTCGTCTGATTACTGCCTTTTTTTCGCTCTGCTCTTGGGCACAGTGTAATGATAACAAATAATTACCAGCATAAATCTCTGTTCCACAGCCATTTTTTTGGGGACATTTTACTTGACCCCTGTTCCTTGCATGTGCCAGCAATTCTTATACCAGTCCTCGAATCCTTGCTGCAGCAGCAATACCATTGAAGTATAGCGGTGTGCGAGGGGAGGCAGCTTCTGCAAAGAGCTCTGCCTTCACTTTTACCCCTTCATAGCGTGGGCATGTAGACAGACTGTAGCCAGTTAACCTAACTAATCTAGATGCTGCTCTCATGTTGTTTGTAATAGTCAATCGCATGAAAGCAGCGGCCGATTGGTTCAGGCAGGCAAACCCAGCACTCATTAGGAGACTGAAGGCTTGTGTCTGCATTTGCCACAGCTTCTTGACACTGCGCTGGTTTAAAAGGCCTCCAGTGCGCATGTCTGATTGGGCACCACAAGAGAGCCATCCAATCTGACATGCACACTTTGAATGTTAGGGCATTATTCATCCCTGCTGTCAATCAGCAGGGATGGACACGCCACGCCCTTCAAGACACTAGAGCAAGGTAGCAAGGCCTTTTATTTTGTTAAAAGTGAATAATAAGTATTACTTTATTGTATGTGGTAGATCGATGGAGGGGGGCTACGCTATATTGCCTCCAAGGCGGCACCTCCCCTGCTGTACATCATTTTTGTCATTGCATCACGAACAATTCCTGGTCTTGTTTGGGTGCCTTTTTAGTGAACCTGGACGTTGTATATAAGCAATATCAACAATGTACCATGTGATGTGGTTACTTTTATTTGGTATTAGAGTGTTATACATTGTAAGTGACTAGCAAAAATTGTCATTTTAGATTCTACTCGTTTATCTTTAGGCATTTTAGCTGAACAAGATTCCATTTTAATTGAATATTGGTAAGAAATAACTGATAAAAGTGGGAAATAACCTTTGCGGTATCATTGGCTTCTGGCACATGGAAATGTTATGGGGTTTTAAGCATGGCTGGTCCCCGCAGAGTGGTCCAAATATAATTTCAGGACATGTCACGTTTATTAATTTCACCTTTTGTCTGGCAGAGGCAAGAAAAACCTATGTGAAAGGCATTAACTTCTGATCAGCAGTTTTAGCTGGGCATTAATTCAGCACAGTGTTATAGTGAGGGAAACACTATTTTGTGTTTATTTCAGAAGGGCATCAAGCAGATTTAAAGCTGCAGAGTTAAATAGCAACAGGTATGGATCACTGACATAATATCGAGGGACATAATATCGACTATCAAAAATATCGGCGACAAAATATCGACAGACAGAATATCGAGTTTGTATCAGGTAAGTACAAAAATCTCGAGTAAAAAATATCGTTTACAAAAGTATAGTTTATAAAAATATCGACTTTATTAAAAACAATGTTAAATTAAATTAATATTAAAAATTAATTACTAAAATATACTTAAAAATACTTAAATTAACTTATAATAATTAAATAATTAATGAAAGTTATAAAAAAATGTACAATCATATTTGTTAAAACATATATATATATAGTAACATAATATAATTAAATAATATCCAATATTATTACCGTACAATAGCGGAAGTGTAAAAATTACTATTCCCACTCCAGAGAGTGCAACAGTAGGGACAGCGTTGGATAGCGTAGGGATAAAAATTACTATTCCCACTCCAGTGAGTACAACAGTAGGGAAAGCGTTGGATAGCGTAGGGGTAAAAATTACTATTCCCACTCCAGTGGGTGCAACAGTAGGGAAAGCGTTGGATAGCGTAGGGGTAAAAATTACTATTCCCACTCCAGTGAGTGCAACAGTAGGGAAAGCGTTGGATAGCGTAGGTGTCAAAATTACTATTCCCACTCCAGAGAGTGCAACAGTAGGGAAAGTAAATACTTCATATATTATTTATAAAAATATAAATTAATATCTATAAAAAAGTGAATTAAAAGTAATTACCAATTTAATATAATATAATATAATAATTAATTAAAATTACAAATTAAAATTAATTATTACAATTAGTTACCTATTAATACAAATTAATTACACATTAACAATTAATTATTTAACAATTAAAAATTAATTAACAATTAATTAAAATTAAATACAATTAAATAAATTGAATTATTTAATTAATTACAAATACATTGCTTCCCACCCTATTCCCCTATAAACCCACAACCCGCTACAGAAAATAAATTAGTAAAATTAACATAATTAGCAATTAATCAATTAAATTAAACTAATTGGCAATTACAATTTAATTAATTACCCATAAAAAATTAACAATTAACTCTAAATAAATACCAATAAATAATTTTGCATATTTAATTAATTATAAATAAATTACTTCCCACCCAATTCCCCTATAAACCCACAACCCGCTACAGAAAATAAATTAGTAAAATGAACATAATTAGCAATTAATCAATTAATTCAAATTAATTGACAATTAACATTTAATTAATTACCAAATATAAATTAATTAACAATTAATGAAAAATTAATACCAATAAATACATTTACATATTTAATTAAATTACTTCCCACCCTATTCCCCTATAAACCCACAACCCGCTACAGAATTAAATTACGCAAAAATTAATAAAACAAAATTCATTATTTAAAATTAATTATAACATAAATACACACTTTTCACACATATAATAACATAAAAACCACTATAAAAAATTCGATATTAATAAAAATTCGATAATTTTAATAACCTATATTATATACTTTGATATTTTAACTTTCTATATTTTTAACATTCTATATTACATTACTTACCTTAAAAACGATATTTTTGATGTCTATATTCTGTCCATTTGATATTTTGTCCATTCTATATTTTAAACTCTATATTATGTCCATTCGATATTTTGTACTCGATATTTTGACTGTTTACCACAGGTATACATCATGAATAAACTTTTGGAGCTGGCCAAATAACGAGGTGTTACAGTTGAAGGTTCCAAATGCACCATGTTGCTGCGTAAGGTGTTGTGCATGTGAGGGTCAAATGCCTTAGCATTGAATCTAGATGGTAAGGTTTTTAACCCACCGAATACATTTTATTTCATTATGTAAACTAAACCAAATACCGTATTTTATTTACTTTTTCTAACACATTCCATGTTATGATTATGTTACATATTGTTGACTTAAAAGAACCAGTATTTTTAGGTGTTTATTGTTGGACATTATTTAACAGAGACTGAAAGTAAGCGGGCATGAGTACATAATCTAGCCCTGTTGGGGCAATGAAGGTCTTTGTCTTGGTTTATCAGTTGTGGAGTACAAGATAATGGAAGACGAAGTGTAGGCCTACAAAGAAAGATTCCAAGTTGAGTACCTGAACCCGAGCCTCCATTTTACTGTTTGTCACATGGTGTTATATATATATATATATATATATATATATATTTTACTTTCAAATCCTAACTGTTTTTGTTGAAATAGTTGTGGACAGTGCAGTGCTTAATTGGTGCACATGCTTGTTGGTAGTGAGCACACCCTTTTTTATTAGGTTTCGCCTGGCGTCCGTTTTGTTCATTTCATAGTGGCTTTTGCAGGAGTGGGCTGCGAGATTTAAGTTGCCAGGATGCGATCAGGTAAGCAGCATTTTGATAAAATTGTGTTTTCACTTTGTACGTCTACCCCGTCTCATGTCGTCTCCCTGTTTGTTTTACGTCTTGTGTGCCCGTTCCCGCCCCTCTCCCGCTGTCCGTTCCCGCCGTCTTCCCTTTTTGGAGCCCCAAGCTCGCATCCAGCTCTCCTGCCCTTTGAAGCACAGACCCTCTCCTCGCCGTTTCTCAGTAGACGCTGCTGTTCTCTCTTCATGAAGGGCCTACAAGATTGCATGGACACTTGCTGTTTCACTTTCCAGTTTTCGGTGGCGCCTTGTGGTCCATTCTTTATCAATTCTTTATGTTTTTTCCCTCTCACGCTCCTTCGCCCTGTTTGCTGGGCCCTCCGTTGTCTTGTCTCTCTGTTGCTTCCCGTCGCTGGAATGTTTATTCGCACCTCTCACAAGCCTCCTTCCTGCACAGCGGCGAACAAGTCACTGTGATTTAAAGTCCCAACCAACGCTGTTCGCCTTGAATTTCATTCCCTCCATCAGACGCTCTGACTGATTTCCACAAGGCCTTGTGCGATAATATCTACAAACGCGGGCCTTGTTGCAAAGACGTTGCCTCGCTGTGCGAAAAGAGCCACCTTCAAGCGTGGCATTATGTGTGAGCAGAGTGGCGTGCTGGAGACACCGAGCAGTTAAAGGCGCACGGTGCCCGGGTGTCGAGTTTTGTGAAGCTCATTGGAGTATCGCGCATGTCAAGAACAGAAAGTAGCCTGCGTTTCCCCAGTCTCGCCTTTCGCAGGCGTAGATTCCCTCCCGGAATCCGCTAAATAATTTCAGCTGGCCCTCAGAGTGTCTCGTGGCGTCTTCTCTCGCGGCCCTGCGCACGTGCTTGCTGATTCAGACCGAGGCCGTAAGTGATATTATTACCTGCGCCTCCGATCGAATGTCTGGCCAGCCGGCCTTTCCCGGCGCCTCAATAAATAATGCTGCAAGTTTACTTTTCAGTCACACTGCACTTTAAACAACGCGACCTGCAGCGTTGATAGGATAATTCTTATTGCACCACCACCACCCCCGCCACTTTCATAAAAGTTTGGCTGCACGTGCTGTTCACTTTCCTAAAGCTTGGCTGCACGCGCTGTTCGAGAAGGATTCTAATCTGCAAGGCCACACAAGGGACATGGACCAAAACTCTGGGCCAGGTATATTGCAGTGGGTGGGTGGTCTAAGGGCAGGGGCGCAGAAGTGGGGGTGCGAGAGGTACTGCAGTACTTCCAAGATATCCTTGCAGTGTCAGGAGGTCAGAGGGGGCATGATCAATAACCAGGCATGTGCATTGTGTATGGTGTCAAGCGTGATGCAATGTATTCTGCAAAACTGCTACTTGTTTACCTTGACCACTGGCGTTTTCTTTTCTTCGAGTGTATAGTAAGGGGTTCTTTTTAATGTGAAGAAGGTGACAATCTCATAGGGGTACAGGAAGTATGGAAGAAAAGGTCCAGCAATGTTAAATGTTTTCTACTATTTAACGAACTGCAAAGGCTTGCAAAATGAATTTTACAAATATTTCAAAATATATCAGCAGTAAGAAAAGTTCAGATGAGGCTCGTTTTTAGGTCGAAGCACGACCTGCATTCAATGCGTAAGCATTGATTGCAGTCAGCTTCGACAACTATTGTGACCCGTATTTGGGAATGTGGACAGCAGTGTGCCACCCGCTTTCCCATTGTCAGTTTTCACCGCGGGAGCGAGCGCGCCTGGGTAGACGCACACACAGCCCCTGCTTTCGCCTGGCTTGCATGCAAACACGGCGCGCACACAGCCAGCCCCCATCCCCTGCACGCACAGGCACGCGCGCACACACACACACACACACACACACACGCGCGCATGCACACGCAGGCACACACATGCAGGCACACAGCCCCCCCCTTACCTCACACACGCGCGCGCATGCACACGCGGGCACACAGATGCAGGCCCCGCCCCCCCCCCCCCTTACCTCACCGGAGTCGGACTCTGGCTCGCACCATCTGTCAAGGGAGCCCCGCAGAGCACTCGAGCTCCTCTGCCACTCTACCAAGAAGCGGAGCTCTCCCCATAGGCATGGGGGCCCCCGCAGTCTCCCCGCTGGTCTTCACCCGGGCCCCCTCCTGGGACCCGGGACTTCATGCGGCACTTCTCTTCTCCGGGCTCGCGCTCGTCCAAACGAAACGAAACTGAAGAGTGGCGCGCATGCGCAGGCAGCCCCCGCCCTCCCACTGTTCACAGGCCGGCAAAGAGCTGATGGCAGCGCAGGACCGGTTTCAGTCTCTTTTCTGCCCGATCTCCTTCCTTGTTAATTATGTAGCTTGTAGTTTTAAGTTTGCAATTGTGAGTATTGGCCTACAGTTTCAGCACGCACACTGCATTTAGTCATTAAAAATATGCGACTGGCTGTGTGACCCACATGTTGACATCTATGGCTATGCGTAGATGTCCATTAGTGCCTATGTAATTGCTGAGAAGACCTGTGTTGCTTTGCTCGACATATTTCAAATGAAAGGATACACTGTGAAATCAACACCAGATATTCAAGCATCCATACTCAACAGCCAAATAATTTCCAAACCACACGTATATAATGCCCAGAGAACCCAAACAACTGTAGCATGGCTTGCCAAACTATTTCTTTATTGAAAATCTAATTTTCGAAAGCAGCAGCATGCCAGCTTGTTTCCTTTTGCCGCGGCTAATTTTCTTCGCTTCCAGCTGCTTGTGTTCGGAGCTCTGCTCCAAACGCTACCCGTTGGTTCATTTTGCCTTTGCTCCTGCCCCACCATGGTCTGAAAAAGCTGTGGCAATAAACAGAGGATTGGCTTCTTTCTTTGTGTCAGGGAAACACGCATAGCAACCAGAGCGAAAGTGCCGGACTCGAGCTTCATCCCTTCTTACCTTTCATTGCTCAAACCAAGAAGGGGCGCAATGGTACTCTTCAACATCAGAATCAATAGTAATCATGTTCCTAGCCCGCCCCTTTATGTTCTGTGTGAACTTTGATCCCAGACCACTTGCTATATGTCATGATCCATAGCGCACTAACGAGATCGACTCTCTACAACAGGGTGGAACTAAATCAAGTTGGATGGGTAAACTAATTTATTTATTTCTGAAGTGTGCGTTGTATGTATTTATTTTACAAGGAGTCTTTCTACATTTCCGTGTTACGTCGAAATATTACTTTTTACTGTTTTTTTAACTGTTTATTTTATGATATTTTTGGCATATTTACTAAGCGCTTGTAGCTGTAGCTGCGGCACTGTAGGGGCTCTGTATGCGGAGGAGCTCGGCTTTAAAGGGCAGTGCTCCTGTGTCTACCGTATTTGCTCTTTAACCCAGGCTTCAGGCGCTGAAGAATTTTTTAGAACAATCTGGCTCACAGTTGGTTCCCTTCTGCTTTTGAAACTCTGTGAGAAGAGATTATTTTAGCTTTTCGTACACTAGGTAGTTTCAGTTGATAAGCTTCTCGAGCCAACCAAACAGCTGACCAGGATGCTGTTTTGTACTATATTAGCAGCCCGGGAAGAGCCTCAGAAGACCAGACCGCAATTACTGCTAACTTAAGCTTGCTTGTATCAATAAGGAAGCATATATTGTCATCCCCACATCCTGACTCTTCCTGAGAGAAGCAAGTGAAGGCTTACGTCTGACAAATGCACTTCTCTCTCCTTCACCACACACATACAACCCCACACACATACAACCCCCCACACACACAACCCCCACACACAAACAATACCACAGCACACACACAACCACACACAACCACACTCAACCACACACAACCCCACACACACACACCGAAACCCCCCCCACACCCACACACCCACACACACACAACCCACCACACACAACCCCACACACAACCCCACACACTCTGCCCCCTCACACACTGCCCACTCACACACTGCCCACTCACACACTGCCCCCTCACACACCCCCACACACACAAACACACAACCCACACACAACCCCGCACACACAACCGCACACACACACAACCCCACACACACACAACCCCACAACCACACACACACACATCCACACACACACACACACACACACACACATCCACACACACACACCAGGATAGCAAAACATAGCATAGCAAAACAAAACATAGTATAGCATAACAAAACATAGCATAGCATAGCATAACAAAACATAGTATAGCATAACAAAAAACATAGCATAGCACAACAAAGCATAGCATATCAAAACATAGCATAGCATAACAAGCACAACGAAACATAGCATAGCATAAGAAAGCAAAGCATAACAAAACATAGCATGAGAAAGCACAGCATAGTATAACAAAACATAGCATAGGAAAACAAAGCATAGCATAATAAAACACAACAAACATAGCATAGCATAACAAAACAAAGCTTAGCATAGCATAATAAAACGTAGCATAACAAAGCATAGCATAACAAAACAGCATAGCATCACAAAACATAGCATAGCATAACAAAACACAACAAAACATAGCATAGCATCACAAAACATAGCATAACAAAACAAAGCAAAGCATAACAAAACATAGCATAGCATAACAAAACACAGCATAGCATAGCATAACAAATCAAAGCATAGGCTAGCTAAACATAGCATAGCATAACAAACCAAAACATAGGATAGCAAAACAAAACATAGCATAGCATACAGTGTCACTCAGCATCACCACAGCATCACTCAGGGGCACCACAACATCACTATGCGCTACCACAGCATCACTGAACGCCACATCATCACTCGTTCGCCACCACAACATCACTCAGCGCCACCACAGCATCGATCTGTGCAACCATTCAACAACAACTGGTTCAAATATGTTCTCTCAATGTTTCAAGCTTTATTACAAATGTCACAAAAAGATGTTAATATTTCACTTCTGTTCTCGGATTTTCGTCACAATAAAATACACTGAACATAATCTTCACACAAGTTATTTACAAAAGTTTAAGCTATTGCCATTATGAATTACAATAACTTTTATTTAAGTATTAATTATTACAAAAAAGCCATTGTTATTTGTAATATCAATACATGTAAGTCACGTAAATACAACACATATTGCATTACAAATGCTATAGGTGTCACATTTGCAAAAGTTACTACTATTGGCATTGTAAATGACAAAGCTATTAATTTAGCTATTTTCAAAACCAACACATAAATAAAAAAATTGTCATTTACAATACCAATAGCTCAAACTTTCCTAATGCGAGACCTATTGCATTGCAAATGCTTGTTTTGTGTGATTCTGAACTGTGATTGTTACAAAGATTTTAATAGGATAAAAAAGAGACACTTTACCTGTGTGATGCAAAAATGATGAATATGCGCAGACAATCGATTTCCACGTCTTAGCATTTATGCGCCACGCAGGGTTAGCAGTAAAGCTGCTTGATTGAGGCAAATTTAGTGCCCATTTGTGCTCTGTGTAAAAGGCAGTACCCTAGCACACCTTGCTTCAGTCATGTACTTTGGACAATGGGTTCCTCACTCGCCCACCATTCACCTGTTCAATAGGTGTGGTATGTGCAACCCCTAGAACTGACGTATCATTGATGGCACCCCAACAAAATAGTTGCAATGCCACTAAAAGATGCTGTCAATGCCTTTAAAATCACATTTCTTTATTATTCATAGAAGAGTCAGTTTGCCATATTTCACCTATAAGACTGATTGTAAGTAAGTGAGTGACATGAATTTAAAGAGCACAGAGGTTCACATTACAGGTATCTTGGCCCTATAGTGTCTTGCCCTATCCCTCTCCCACTATATAGTCCAGAAGCTAGAGCCGTGATCAGGTTCTTGGAGGTCTAAGGCTAATTTCTGGGAAAGAGCCAAGTTTTTAGTTTTTTTCTCTGAAACTATTCAGATTTCGACTAGGTGAGATGGAAGCTGGGACACTATTCCACAACTGGGCAACCTTGATATGGAAGGTCCTTTCATCCGCCCTGTCTTTCCTATATTTTTATACAGAGACCCAATTGGTCGTTACTGACCGTAGGCCTGTTCCTCTGTGGCCTATAGTAACTGAATTTCCTTCGCAGCAGCGCTGGGCCAGTTCCCTTTAGTGCCATATAGACTAAGCACATTGATTTGACGATAATCCTCTCTTTCACTGGTAGCCAATATAGCTCTCTCAGTGTCGCTGTGGAGGAGTCATATCTCGATTTATTCACAGCAAATTTTGCTTCAATTGTCTGGACCATATACGGTCTCACGATCAAGTACTCTGGGGCTCCCAGGAGAAGGGCATTACAATAGTCAAGTCTGCTCAGAATTTTGCCCAGAATTGTGCCTTGCATTACTAATCTTGCTGGTGGCTGAGGTAGCACAGACACTATTTTCCTCAGGTTCCTTAGAGTGCCAAAGCCTGCAGCTGCTGTTTTCTTAACGTGTGTGTGTGTGTGTGTGTGGCTCTGGGTGTGTGTGTGTGTGGCTCTGTGTGTGTGTGTGTGGCTCTGGGTGTGTGTGTGGCTCTGGGTGTGTGTGTGTGGCTGGCTCTGGGTGTGTGTGTGGTAGTAATTGCTGTCTGCTGAGCTCGTCCGTAGGGTACAATAGGTCTCACATTTGCGAGAGATTAAGCTAATGGCAATGTAAATGACAATGCCATTTATTTATCTGTTTTCAAAACCAACACATAAATACACATTTTGTCAATTACAATGCCAATAGCTCTAACTTTTCCAAAGGCGAAACCATTGCATTGTAAATGCTTGTTTTGGGGGGCAGTACTTATTTGACCCAGAGAGAGAAAAGCAGAAGTAGGACAAATTAAGATAAGTGTAAGAAAACAGTGTCAAAGAGAAATACGGGCTGAAAAAGAGCCTGTAAGAGTGAGGTAAAGATACAGGAAGTGTAGGGTAGGGAAACAAAGAGGGGTGAGGTAGAATGAAGATTAGGCAACCTTTGTATTCTGCAACCTCTACCAACTTTGGACGCGATGGCAGCAGGCTCGTAACCCCCCCTCGACCCCCCTGTTTTTATTTATTTATTTTATTGCAACTTTAGTACTGGGCAGCTTTTGTTAACTGTTAGTCTGGCTTCTGTCTAAAGTAAAAAGAAAGTTAAAGCACAATGGTCGCCACTGGAATCCAGGATTTTCTTAAAGAAGGAACATTTTCATTGGCTCTTTAGTGTAGCACTTACTTCACTGCCCCATTCTCTTCCCTGAGGTCTCTTGCACTACCACTGTCCCCATCACCAGACACCGAGCTGCAGCTGAAGGAAAGACGGCGCTTTCCCCACTCAGTGTTTTTTTGTGGTGGTCCAGGTTGCTGGTGAATGTTGAGGTGCTCCTCCACCCTGAAGCAGTTTGGTATGTCATCAAGGTGCTGGAAGCGTTAAAGTTGTGTTGCAACGCGCAGGTGGTTCAGTGATCTTTAATGAACAAAGCCACTTATGAACTGAAGACCTCCGATGGGGCGAGGTGCAACAGTCCTTGAAATCCCACAGTATTCATTCCTGAAATATTTCCCATATTGTGCTTTCACTATTCCTTTGCATACATCAGCCATGCCATTTACTACCCTAACAGTCCTCAAGGCAAATATGTACCGAAAGAAAGGCGTGTGAAGTTGTAATAATTATTAACCTGTAGTTCATTTCAATTTGTCTTGAGACACAAAGTGATTATTTAGACGCAATTTTTAATCTGTCACCTACATTTCACACGTACTGTGACTTTCTAGTGCCACGTTGGGCCTCTTCCCACTAGTTGCCATTACTCCAGGTAATACCGTATTTCGGTCGGCCTCTTAGTGAAGGGACGTTTTCTGTTCAAGTTCAGTCAGAGCTTCAAGGCAGAGTGACACTGGGCGACCCTGTCCTCTGGAGCAGCAGTCGCCATGGCAACAGCTGCAGGTAGCGCGAGGCTCCATTTCCTCCGGCGCGCGCGTCTTTGTGTGTGGTGTGGCTGCATTTAATCCGAGCGCGAGCTCCTTGGAGGCTGCCGCGCCGATCTGCTCTCCAGAGGGGATCCGAGTTCAACCAATCTCAAACACGACTGCACTGTTCAATATTTCAAAGCAAACACCACGGCGAAGAATTCGACACCCCACCTTTCCTTTCTTCCACGCCACAGATGTATTTTTCTTTTGTTTTTAGCTTTCGTAATCGCTTTTAGAAAGCAATTTTCGCACCGGGCGCATCAAAAAACAGGTTTCCTCATTTTTGAAGCATTAGTACACACTTACGTCATCGGCAGAGTTTCCGCTCTGTACTACTCCGATTGTGTTTTGGAACATGTTGTAATATGCCGAGTCTTTTACAGTCACCCCGAAGCCACAACAAACACTTTCCTGAAAGGTACAGAGTGCAAGTATTTCAATTTCTATGCATCCTATCACACGTTGAGCCCTTTGCTCTGCTAGAGGTCGTTTTACGCTTATTTTTAATAAGTTCGTTTCTTTAGTGTCCCCATGTTTTGTACTGTGTGTAGTCTCCGCCTACATGAGTATTCTTGCCAAACCGAAACAAGGCAGATTTTTATCCTGCCGGCACCGGTTAATCCCATGCTAAATTCAAAAGAGGATTTCAACCAACCTATTTAAAGAGAGGCTTACGGATAATTGACTGGGACATAACTGGGATGTGAGCGGGAAAAATCCACTGAAAAGCTGACCTCCAGTGGCGGTGTCTTAAACTTACCTGGATATAGCATACTTCCTTCAGATAAATACAGAGGCCACATACTTTAGCAGGGGCTTGTTAAAATAGGGATCACTTTCAGCTAAGGCCCATTTTAAACATGGCTACAGTACAGGCACATGTTGTAAAAGGGTGACGCTACCAACCAGAATATAAGATCCTTAAGTATTGCCCGGCGGTGTCGCCTCTCGAACCCACAAGATATTTAACAAATGAAGAGGCAGGCGCTGGAGACTGGAAGGCAGGAAACAAGGTTTTATTTTCTCCGGAGGAGAAACACATCAGTTGGACAGCAGGTATCGTTCTGAGGTGCTCTACCCGCATCTCTGAGGCCTGGCCTCTTATACACAAGTTTGTCACTTTATTGCATGTAACACATTCTCGTCAATACTTTGATGTACGGAAAGACATCCTCGGAATCTCCCCTTCAGGCCCGTTCCCACATATAGTTACAGTTGAAGTCCCCACCCCGGTCACAACAGGTGATGATTATCGCGCAGCTGGATATTCCGCCGATTCACGGAATGTGTGGGGTTCGATCGGATCTCGTAGGGTGGGGGCTTTGATCGACCCGAGGGTTCTTTAACCACTTCAGCGCTAATGACAAGGGTAACTCGTCATGGACTTTCCATTGATTTCAATGGAAAGTCAATGGAAGATCATCAGGTGCCTTAGCAGCCAAGTGGTTAATGGGAGGAAGCTTCCTACTGTACTGGGGGCAATAAACAGCATCCGCAGAGTCAGGTGGTGGCCTGGGAACGAGGGAGACAAACGGGCACACAGGAAAAGGGGGTTTGTATCAAAAGACCTGGGACCATGAAAGGAATGAAGGGAGGTGTCGTGCTGGGAACAGGATGGGATTCCGAGGCAGAGCTGCGTTGAAGAGGGGTTTATGACCCGAGGCATGTGAGGGCGAGGGGGTTGTCAGCATGCGGGGGATGCCTGCGAGGCTAGGAGAGGGAGAGAGACGCGCTGGCTATCGGCAAAGAGCAGGGAAGCCATGGTGTTCAAAATGGCGGCTGTTTACGTGCACAAAAAGGGTTCGAGAAGAGCAAGAGGGCGCCGATAATGTTGACGGTTTCAGCCTAACTTTCAACAGTCCTCCCTTTTCAACGTATCTAGCCAACTTGCTTACGCAATGTCAATTTTCATCAAATTCCTAACCTCGGCATCATACAATGCTCTCATGTGTTCGCTTCCAAAGTCCACAGTTTTGGGGAAAATACAACTTGCACATAAAGAACACAGAGGTGGCAGACATTGAATTCCTAAGCATAGACCACATATTACAACTACAGGAATCATGATAATGGTGAGCAGTCTCCAGCCCCAGTTCTTAACGGTGTCCCAGAACCAACCACCAAGCGACCATTCTTCTTGTTCTTGGTGGACTTCTGAAGAGAGTCTGTGAAGATGTTCGATGGCTTTGTACACTGAGGGTGAGTTGTCCGGTATGTATGTACAACAGCTGGACCCAATAATGCGGCATGCTCCACCACGGTCCGCAAGAACCACATCTAGGACAAGGCGGTTCTGGAGGGCCACCAAGCGGACTGCTTGGAGCTCGGCAGTGTTGTTAGCAAAGATACCAGCTGTGATGTTCATGGTTGTCTCAACTGCCTGAGTCAGATGTCGGATGGCACGGCTGTTTGCCATCGGGCCCCAGAGGGGGACGAGTCCTTTCATAGCATCGAGGAACTGCGCTCCTGTTGAGTCGGCTTGCTCAATGTCTTTGGCTCGCTTTTGTCTATGATGATTCGCTGGGGCCACATAAGTCGGAGGAAGGATGAAAGAGATGAAACAAGTGCCCCCCCAGCCTTTGGGGAGCCAGGTGTAGGCCTTTGTGCCGCAGACGAAATACATGTTTGGGGACGACACAAAGGAAGGAGGATCCGAGGAGTCCAAAGTTCTGGTGAAGCGGCAAGCACTGTGGCCCACCTGTTGTGTCCCATGTCCTTCTATGCACATGTGGCCTGTGACGTTGATGACTGACAGGGCCACAGTCAGGGTGGCAGCCACTCGTTTCCGTAGGTAGGAGAAGGTGGGTCTGGTTGGATTGTTGAACACCTGCATTTCGATTCGTTCTTTAGCAGGGATGTCCATTTGGATTGAGTCGTTGGAGGTCTGCGGGCAGAAGTGTATCTTCGTTTTGTTTCGCCGGCCCCCGTGGGAGAAATGCGTTACGGTTTTGCTGGAGGTGGCATTGTCCTTATAGCTTTCCTGCAGGAGGATCAGCCAAGCAAGGCAAGAACCATGAACTGAGAAGGGCGAAGGGATGAATGGTATCGAGTGTCCAGTGGCGTGGGGTAGCAACCCACAGATCCAACAGTTGGTGGCATTGGTGGCGAGATTGTGCTGGTGAAGGAGCTGTACGAAAGAGTTATTCCAGAACTCCTTTCGCCTCTCTCTGAGTTGAGGAGAGAGCGAAACCAGATAATGTTCTTTCGTGGTGGTAGGCCGAGCGGTGGTCAGGAACGTTTCGTGAGCAGGCGCATTTTCCTCCACAATCCAGAATGTGGTCATGAGGAGAAAGCAGAAAAGGATTGCGATGAAGAGTGCAATTGTCTTTGAGCTATGGAGTCTGTCTGTTCTCGGATTTCTGTAGTGGGTATTTCCTGTTGTCTCCATCGTCTTCTTATTTGGCGCTTCCATCATCTTCTTATCTGGCGCTTCCATCATCTTCGTTTTCAAGGTGCTCGGTAGTGGGCAGAACCACAGACTTAGTTTAGCTTCTCTCCAGGTAACCCTTGGTAGTTTTGGGTCACCGTTCTGAGACCTTTTAACCTAGTCAGTGGCCTACTTAGCCGAAGCTCCCTCCTTTCGACGCAGGAAATACCCTTCTCGAGATGGCACAGTGGGATCAGAATGTTTTGAAAGTTCAAGTGTCTCTGTGTCGGGATAACAGTTCAATGATGGTCGGTCTTTGTTCAGGAGCTCTTCTTGGGTACTGACGTTGTCTGTCGTGGCCAGGGCTGAGGAGACCTTTTTGCAGTGATGGGCGTGCAGCCAGTGCTTCTTCCCCTCCACTCGAAGAGCTGTCCGAGTGGTGATCAACACTTGCCAGGGGCCCGTCCACCGGGGTTCCAAACTCTTCGACCGCTGAAAATTCCGGATCAGCACGAAATCCCCAGGTTGGATGGCGTGACCCGGACCCCTGGAAGCATCGGGGATGGCCTGCTGCACCTGCTGATGAATGACAGACAGAGTTTCAGTCAATTTATACAGATAATCAGACATTAGGACGTCCGGGACGTCATGAATGGAAGTTGGTTTTGGGGCAGACCAGACACTCATGGGTCGACCGAAGACAACTTCATAAGGAGTTAAGTGATGTCGGGTGGGGGTAGAGCGCATCGATAGCAATGCCAGTGGGAGGGCGTCTGGCCATTTCAGACCCGTGGTAGCCACTATCTTGGCCAGTTTAAGCTTTAGCGTGGCATTGTGTCGCTCAACAAGTCCAGCAGATTGGGGGTGGAAGACTGCGTGAAATTTCTGTCTGATGCCCAACCCCTTTAAGATGAGCTGGATAACTTCGGCTATGAAGTGGGGGCCATTATCACTCCATAAAATACGACAGAGGCCGTAACGGGGGAAAAATTCCTTTAACAGTACTTTTGCAGTGGCCATAGCGGTGTTGTCACAGGTTGGATATGCTTCCACCCACTTGCTAAATGCGCACACCACAACAAGTACATATTTTAGGCCTTGGCACCTGTCTAGCTGGATGTAGTCCATCTGCAGGACTAAGAATGGGTGGTTTGGGACCCCAAATCCCCCCCGGGGTACTACAGTTCCTTTCCCGGGGTTGTGTTGCAGGCATATTAAACATTGTTGGACCAGGCGTTTGGCGGAATCTGGGATTTTAGCATTGTGCCAAACTCTGGAGACAAGTTCGATCATGGGGGCTGACCCTATGTGGGCAGGGGAGTGTGCCATGGTCAGTATGGGAATCCGGTATGAGTCAGGTAGCAACCATTTGTTTGTGGCTTTTGTCCGCCAGCAGCCTTCGTCATCTTTTAATCCCACCCGTGTCCATTCAGTCAGTTCGTGTTGTGTGCTAGCCGTCTGAATGTCTCTAATAGTGTCCTTAGCGTCAGTCCAGTTTTCTGCTTGTGACCTGGTCACGTACATACGTGTTGTCGTCCTATTTTCAGCTGTCGTTCGGGCAGTGATGTCGGCTAGCGCGTTTCCCTGACAATAATGTCCGTCACCTTTTTGTGTGCCTGGCATTTGATGACTGCAAGCTTTTTGGGGAGAAGGACAGCTTCGATCAAGGCGGAGACTAGATCCCCGTGCAAAATGGGTGTGCCGTGTGAGGTCAAGAATCCCCTTTCCCTCCAAAGGAGCCCAAAATGGTGAACCACCCCGAAGGCATACTGGCTGTCGGTGTAGATGTTTGCTGTGGTTCCTGCTGCTAGGATGCAAGCTCGTGTTAGGGCAATCAGTTCCGCTGCCTGGGCAGATCGTTGCGTGATGCGGGCTGTCTCGATTACAGTTCGAGCCGTGGTGACTGCATAGGCAGCGGAAGTGGTGCCATCGGGGAGTTTGATGCAAGAACCGTCCACCCACAGCTCCCCGTCGGGGTCAGGGAAAGCCGTGTCTCTGAGGTCAACCCTACTTCTAGTCTGTTCGTCTGTGAGAGTCACGCAGTCATGTATAGGGTGTACGTTGGGATCGTTCTCTGGTAAGGGTAACAGGGTTGCCGGGTTCAGTGTGGTGCATCTTTTCAGGGTGATATGGGGTGCAAGCAAGGTCAGTTCGTATCCGGTCAGTCGTGCGCTCGTCAGGTGTTGCGTCTTGGTTTGGTTCAGGAGGGTGTCAACTGCGTGGGGTACCAGTACCGTGAGGGAATTCGAGAGTACGATCCCCTCACTCTGTCGGATAGAGATTGCAGCAGCAGCCACGGCTCGAAGGCAGGCAGGTAAGGCCCTGGCTACAGGGTCAAGAGTGGCAGAGAAGTAAGCGCACGGTCGTTGTCTCGGGCCAATGGCCTGGGTCAGGACGGACAAAGCGCACCCCTCCCTTTCGTGAGTGTAGAGGGAGAAGGGCTTTTTGTAATCAGGGGTACCTAAGACAGGGGCCGAACAAAGGGCATCTCGTAGTTCCGTGAAGGAGGTCTGACACTCAGGGGTCCAAGGGAGTGGGAAGGGGATGTCTTTACTTAGCAGAGAAAGCAGCGGTTTCACAATGAGGCTAAAGTTTGGTAACCACTGTCGGCAGAAGGAGGTGAGGCCTAGTAGGGAGCGAACCTGTTTCTGGGTCTTAGGGACAGGAGTTTCAAGAATGGTTCGGATCCGGTCGGGAGTGAGTTTCCTTCCTTCTTTGGACAAAAGGTGGCCTAGGTAAGTGACCTGGGGTTGGCAGAATTGCAACTTCTTCTTGGAGACCTTGTGACCATTTTCCGCAAGGAAGTGCAGGAGTTGAATGGTGGCGGTAACCGCTAATGGGGTAGTGTCGGCTGCCAAAAGGATGTCATCGACATATTGTACTAACACCACTCCATCGGGTAACTGGACTTGATCCAGTTGTCTTTTGAGGGCCTGGCTGTAGATGCTAGGGCTTTCTGTGTAGCCCTGGGGTGCTCGGCAAAACCTATATGAGCGGGCTTTTAGGGTAAAGCCGAAGAGATATCAGCTGTCTGGGTGGATGGGGATGGAAAAGAATGCATTTTTGAGGTCGATGACGGTGAAGGTGGTGGCAGTAGAAGGAATCAAAGTCAGGATGGTGGTGATGTCTGAGACCACAGGGTACTGGGGTACCACCACTTTGTTGATCTCTCGGAGGTCGATGATAAAACGGTATGCTTTCTCATCTCCCTCTCCCTGTTTCTTGATGATGGGCAAGATAGGGCTGTTGCAAATGTTGCTAACCACTTCCTCTACCACTCCTGCGTCTATCAGTGACTGGATAATCTTTACCAATGCCTTCTCGCCCTCGGGCGATATCCGATATTGTGGAAGTTTTGGGAGTGTTGCGTCTGGTCGGACAGTAATGTGCACTGGGTCAATCAACATACGCCCTACGTCCGAATCCGCTTTTGCCCACAGATACGGAGGCAGAGTGTCAAGCAGGGATGTATCAGCGTCGGTGATGGAAAACATGTGTTGGGGAGAGCAATGTCTAAGCAGAACGGGGTTGTCGTAAAGAAACACTCGAACTCCATCTTGAGAACATCTGATCGTCGCTCTGAAGTGTTTCAGTAAGTCAAGTCCCATAATGGCGTCAGGGCTATTGGAGGAGAGCAAAAACGTGGTGTCAGTGGTGTTGTTTTCTACGTCAAAGAGAATCGGGGCAGACAAAGGGTTAGTGGAGGGCGTTCCATCGAAACCTGTCGATGTTATGAGTGAGCCAGACAAGGGTGCCCTTGGAATCAGTCGTTTAGATAACGCACTACGTGTTGCGCCAGTGTCTACCAGAAATGGAGACTTGGTACCCAGGACCTTAGCAGTGACGTAAGGGCCCTGCTGGTCAACATGGAGCTCGACTGGATCCCTCCCTTGCCCTTGGCTGTCCTATGCGAAGTTGTGGGCGTCCTCATAGTCGGATTGCTGATATTGGTTCTGCCTGGGTCGATCAAACGTATTTGGTCTGCCTGATCTGTCGTTAGTCGTGTCATTTGGGGGCCCTCGCTGTTGTCCCTTATTTCTCAGTCCATTTGCTATGTCCCTGGGGTCTCTGTTTTTGATTATTTCCAGAAGAACTGGGCACTGGGATTTCCAATGGCCAGTTCCTTTGCAGAAAGCACACTGGTTCTCTCTAAGGTCTGTACGTCCACTGTAGGAAGTCAGAGTGCGGTCCTGGGGAAATGTAGTCTTAGGGACGTTCGTCTGGTAGTTTCCCCGGTATTGGTCTCGTCCTATAGTCACCCCTTGCAGTTTGGCAATCATCACCCTCTCTTTCAGGTCCTTCTTCTTTTTCTCTGTTGCCCTATCGTTTTCATTTTTCTGATGTTCATAATATTGGGCCATTTGGAGAATAGCTGTAGGTTTGGAGGCTGCCCAACTACTCTCGCTGGCCTGTAGTTTCTGGGAGATCTCCGATGACAGGCCCTTAACATAATTCTGGACAAACAGATGGTGTCCGGTCGCAGTGGTCATGTCCTGGCCGCTGTAATCGGAGAACACCGTTTCAAACCGGGAGAAGTATTCCGATACATCCTCTTGGGATTTCTGGCGACAGGCCGTTACTATCGACCAGTCCACTTTCTTTTCTGGAATCAGGGTTTTTAATTTCTCTACGATTTTATCTGGAAGGTCTAGAATGGATTTCAAAGGCTTTTGTCCTGGTCCCCGTTGTTTATCCAGGTCATCGAGTTGTGACCAGGTATGTCCAAACAGCTCAAGGTGGTCGACTTTCCGGATTTGCTTCCACACATCAGCTGGTAGACATAACCCGAAGAACAAGTCGATGTCAGCCAGGGTCATAATCGTTGAACCCAGGGCTGTACCCAATTCAGTATAAAAGGCAGTGGGGTTTTTACGCAGGTCAGGCAGAGATTTCCGGAATGTCAGAATCTCTTGCCGGTCCCATGGCTGGTAGACCCAGTTGTACACTACCCTTCCCTTTGCATCTTGGTTGTTTGCATCATCGTGAGTCCCTGTACCTCGGGGAGGAACACAGTAAGGGGCAGCTTCTCGTATCGGCATCATGGTGTTAGATTGCTCGGTTGGTGGCTCGGTCACTACGGAGGTCGTGGGTTTAGTTCCCGACTCTCGTTCAGTGAGGTGGCGGAAAACCTCAAGCGTACGCGTAAGGAGGTCCGTCACATCACACTCGCCCTCATCCCCGATATCGACCTTCCGATACAGAGTCGTAAGGCTCTCGGGACCTTTGTCTCGATATCGGTCCTCGTATGTGTTCAAGACATGGTAACACAGTCGTACGGTAAAATGTCGTCTGTGACTCCCTGTATACGATTTAAACATATCCGTGATGTACTCTTCACCTTCCTTCCTTTCTACCAGTGTCCTTGCTATCCTGTCGATCCCTGTTCGCTCATCTTTGCTTAGTCTGTTTGTTCTTGCAGAACCAGCCCTTCGGGTCTCGGGGTCGTCTAACGTTGTTGTCGACGTAGTATTTAATGCAAGGGGTTCGGCCGGTACAGAGGCCATGGGGGCCGAAGCTGTGGCGGTACCCTCATCCGTGCCTGGGGGTGGTGGGTGCTGTGTCAAGGGTTGGGAAGGGGCATATGGAGGGGGCATGTAGGTGATCGGAGGACCCAACAGCAGATCATCGTTGGCTCGTTGTTTCGAGGGTAAATCAGGGTAGAGTGTGGAGGGCGTTCTAACTGGACACTGGTTTGATGTTTCCCTTTCTAGTTTCTGTTTAGCTTTTTCCCTTTCCTTTATCTCTCCCTCTAGTTTCTGAGCAGCTAGGTGGGCTGCTTTTCGCAGCTCTTTTCCCAACCTATTCTCAGTTTTCTTTTTACGTTGTTCAGTTTCTTTGCGCCACATGCCGAAACTATCGAGCATAGTGGGTGTTGTCTTGTTTTTACCAAGGGCTGTTTCTAGCGCTTTTATTTTATCATCATCGAAAGATCCTATCAGTGGCCACTGACTTTCTCGATCCTTTTTCGTATATTTATGCCATAGTTTGCTATAGGCTATAGCGATCAATCCATGCTTCATGAACATGTCCTTATTAGGGGTGCCTTCCAGTGGAGCCGGATGGTTCACCTCTAATAAGCGGTCCGGGCTAAACAGGCTACTAATCAGTGGGGAGAAGACAGACATGACGGCTCGCAACGAGGGACAAAAAGTCAGCACTGCCTATCTTATCACTGTGTGCAAAGACTAGACAGAATATTTCTATTCTACGTTGTTTGCAGGCAGTGAATACCTCATGGATAAATAACAAATGACCAATAAATATTCAATGGGGAGAATAAGTGGGCCCGCAAAGGTCTGCGGTACCTACCCCTTTCACTATCTGCAAAAAGGGTGGTCTCTTTCCTGTTTGCAGACAGAGAATCTCCAGAAAACAATAGTTTTGCGAACAACAGTTCAGTTTCAAGTAATTATTCAGTGGGGAGAAAAAAATAGGCACGACGGCTGCCTTACCTATCCTCCACTGCTTGCAAAGAGAGAGCCTGTTGTTTCTCCGTTTGCAGACAGTGAATCTCCAAATAAATAAAAAGAGCAATACTAGTATTTCCTAAACAATCAAGCAATTATTTCGCAACTCGTCGTGTTTACACGACCTTACCCGGACCGCATGGACAGTTTCTTGTCTTCCGAATCCAGCGCCCGATCGTCCTCTTTTCTCCGTTATCTTCGCGGCACTCCTGATGGTTCCCAGTCAGGACCGTAGATCACTCGAGAGAGGTCTGTTCGGAACCAGTGAAGTTCGGATGATCGGCTGTCAGACGAGGGTCTATCGGACAGGCGCGCTCCCGATCGTTGCAGTCGTTCACTCTGTCGTCAGGACCTCTCCCACTGGATCCACGAGTCGCTGATGGGCCCCACGCTTGGGACGCCAATTGTAAAAGGGTGACGCTACCAACCAGAATATAAGATCCTTAAGTATTGCCCGGCGGTGTCGCCTCTCGAACCCACAAGATATTTAACAAATGAAGAGGCAGGCGCTGGAGACTGGAAGGCAGGAAACAAGGTTTTATTTTCTCCGGAGGAGAAACACATCAGTTGGACAGCAGGTATCGTTCTGAGGTGCTCTACCCGCATCTCTGAGGCCTGGCCTCTTATACACAAGTTTGTCACTTTATTGCATGTAACACATTCTCGTCAATACTTTGATGTACGGAAAGACATCCTCGGAATCTCCCCTTCAGGCCCGTTCCCACATATAGTTACAGTTGAAGTCCCCACCCCGGTCACAACAGGTGATGATTATCGCGCAGCTGGATATTCCGCCGATTCACGGAATGTGTGGGGTTCGATCGGATCTCGTAGGGTGGGGGCTTTGATCGACCCGAGGGTTCTTTAATGGGAGGAAGCTTCCTACTGTACTGGGGGCAATAAACAGCATCCGCAGAGTCAGGTGGTGGCCTGGGAACGAGGGAGACAAACGGGCACACAGGAAAAGGGGGTTTGTATCAAAAGACCTGGGACCATGAAAGGAATGAAGGGAGGTGTCGTGCTGGGAACAGGATGGGATTCCGAGGCAGAGCTGCGTTGAAGAGGGGTTTATGACCCGAGGCATGTGAGGGCGAGGGGGTTGTCAGCATGCGGGGGATGCCTGCGAGGCTAGGAGAGGGAGAGAGACGCGCTGGCTATCGGCAAAGAGCAGGGAAGCCATGGTGTTCAAAATGGCGGCTGTTTACGTGCACGAAAAGGGTTCGAGAAGAGCAAGAGGGCGCCGATAATGTTGACGGTTTCAGCCTAACTTTCAACAATGTGTGCAGTGAGACGCTGGAACATTTTAAGGATTTTGGGGGGCCCGGTCAAACATATTTTTTGGGCCGCGTTCAGAACAGCTTTGAAATTTATGATACAATTTCAGCTTTGATGCCCTCTTTTGTCAGGTCACTGACAGTGCACTGGCACACTTGTTCAGATACCAAATGTGTTTACATCTAATATTCAGGGATAGAGACGTGTTTTCAATATTGTAACACAGCAGCAGCACAATAATAATACTGCACATAATCTCTCTGACATCCTCCCTTTTCTCATATGTGAGGTCCTGTTTTGATCAAATAGAAACTTTTTTATGGATATTGCATGAACCATAATGCCAACATTCCTCTGAAAAATGTCTGTATAGACCCTCACACCACTCACATTAACGATAAAGAGGAAAACGCTATTCAAAACAATTCTGTTTAACTAATATTCAAGGTCATAAGGACAAGACTCTGCAGAACAGAGCTGGCTCTAGGGTGGGGGGGGCATAAATGTTGGGGCCCTGGGCCAGAGCCCACTTTGCCCATGCCTTAAAACGTATCCGGTGAGATGTTCTATTACTACACCCATTAAGCCCTCTCTGCTCAGTCTGTACTGTCTAAAGCCTATTCGCAGTATTGTATGTGGCATCTAACGTCTGAGCAGTGAGAATCTGGAATTGTATGTGTCCTTGAAAGGGATCCAGTGCCGTCTGACTAAAATCGACGACGCGTCTATCCGTCATTTGTAAGTGGCACTCACACCTCTGCTCTTGAGTTGGAGTAAGCTCGGAGGCCATTGTATATAAGGTTTGCCATATTCCAGGTGCATTAGCACAGTGGCTGCGAATATGTGATTTATCAATTGCTTTGACCAGTATTGAAAAATCAAGTAGGATTATTATCGTAGTTAGGATTTGTGATCACACATTGTATAAACAAAGAGGAAGTCCAAGGCATATCCGCAATACCACCAACCAGTCATCTACAGTGTGGCAGAAAGGGGCGCATTGTGGGTCTGCAGTGCCCTATTGTATTGTAGCATTTGTATAGTAAGTACTTACTAACTCAGTGTGGAGTATAGAAGGCGCGCGGGGCTGTTGGTCCCGTATAGATTTTTGGCTGACCTCCCCGGATGTCCTGTCCTGTCTCTCCGATGTGAGGCACATGGCTTGCACCTTCTCCGACCACGCGCCTGTCCAGATCCGTCTTCGCCCTCCCCATTTCCAGAGGCGGGCTTTTACTTGGCGCCTTTCCCCTACAGCTCTCCGAGACCCCGTCTTCTGTGCGGACATCCAGACCGCGATCACCGCCTATTTCGATCTTAATGTGGGTTCGGTGGAGTCCGCTTCCACCTTATGGAAAGGGTTCAAGGCCGTCATCCGTGGTGAGTGTATATCTAAGCAGGCAGGCATCCTTCGCCCTATTCTTTACACTTTGGAGAAGCTCGAGGGGGAAATCAGGGACTTGGAGGCCGCCCAGGCTGCAAACCCCAGTCCAGAGACACTGGCAAAACTGCACCAGAAACACACCAAGTTCTCCAACGAGGTTGGTCGTGAGTTGTCATTCCTGCGCATGGAGGGCCCAGTGCGTTGTTTTGGTGAGGGGGACTGCATTGGGTGCACCCTCGCCAACCTTCTTCACCTACCACGTGCTGCTTCCTATGGCGTGGCATTAAGTGATGGCGGTTCGGACATCCCTGGATGTCATCAAGTCCCGTTTTCCTGACGTTTATTCGCAACTCTACTCCGCTGGCACACCCCTGCCACGAGTGGACTTTGACCTATGTTTCGACTCCATCGCCTTGGTATGGCTGGAATACCACCATCGCAAATTTCTTGATGAACCATTCTCCAGAGAAGAAATATTGGCAGCCATCAATAGTCTACCCGGAGACAAGGCCCCTGGTTTAGATAGTCTGCCGGCCTCTTTCTATAAGACTTTTGCCGGTCTTCTGGAGCCGCATCTCGGTGGAATGTATAATGACTTGTTTGACTCCGGCTCCTTTCCGCCAATCCTGCGCGAGGCGCTGTTAACCCTCCTTCTTAAACCCGATAAACCTTCTGACCGTCGCAATTCCTACCGTCCCCTGTCTCTTATTAACATCGATAACAACATTTTTGCTAAGTTGATTGCTTCCCGTCTTCTTTTACTTATGCCTACCATCGCTCTTCCCGATCAATCGGGTTTCATCCCTGGGAGGGCGACCTCCCACAATCTCCGTACGATTTTCTCGGTATTGCATCAAATTAACCCTGACCTACCGGCCGTGGCTGCCTTGCTTGATGCCACCAAAGCGTTTGACATGTTGGAGTGGCCCTTTTTATTCTACATCTTGCCACGCATGGGCTTTAGCGACAACTTCCTGCGCAACGTCAGACTCCTGTATACCAACCCCACAGCGTGTCTCCGCATTAACGGCCAAGTTTCGGACCCTATTTCTATAGCTTGTGGCACACATCAGTGGTGCCCACTATCGCCCATGCTTTTTGCTATAGCGATGGAGCCCCTGGCTGCCAGGCTGCGGCAGCACCATACTCACAGGGGCCTTGGTTTTTCGTCTCGTGCCTTACTTGTCTCAATGTATGCGGACGACATTATGCTCTATGTCCGACACCCCCAAGAGAACCTTAGCCCCCTTGTCCCTGAAATCATTCGGTTTGGTGGGCTGTCTGGCATCCAGGTAAACTGGAGCAAGTCTGTCCTTTTCCCCCTGACTGACGCCACAGTGCCCTTTCCCCTTGACTTTCCATTTGTAGGGGCCTCCGGCCCAACGCGCTATTTGGGCATTTGGCTCAGCAGAGATCTGGCCGAATTGTGGAGATCGAACTTTGGATGCACGGTGGACTGGCTGGAATCCAAGACCCCATTGTGGAGTAGGCTCCTGCTGTCTTGGGCGGGTCGCATCGCCATCGCCAAAATGGTGGTTCTCCCAAAATTCCTCTTTTTGTTTTTAAACATTCCCATCCCCCTTACCACACACTTTTTCCGCAAATTATGCTCTCTAATTATTTCATTGGTCTGGGCAGGTAAACAACCGAGAGTAGCTTACGATATTCTTACTCTCCCCATGTCTGCTGGCGGAATGGGTACGCCTGACTTTAAGCTGTATGCACTATGCGCTCAGGCTAGTTTCCTGCATTTCTGGATCCACCCTTCTCCCTACCAGCCTCACATTGCCGTTGAGAGGGATTTGGCTGCTCCCTGGCCACCGCTCTGTTTGCGCCCGCAGTGCGCCCTCGAGCTGAGGTTGACAGGGTCGCAACGCTCCGATGGGCCTGTTCTGGCCTGCGCCGGCTGTCTGACGTCCCCTTGCTCTCTGCTAAATCCGTGCCCATAACAAACCACCCGGATTTTCCCTCCCTCCAGGCCTCCAGTATGTCCAGGAGTGCGGCGCACTTGGGTCTTGCGACGGTGGCGGACCTCTATCCGGAGAACACCTTTTTTACGCTTCCTGACGCATCGGGGCCACGGGACACGCTCCTGTTCTACCAGCTTTGTGCCACGTGTCGGAAGTTACACTCCACCTTTCCTCAACCTCCAACCAATATGCCCGCTCTGGATCTCATTTATACCTCCCCGTCCCAACACAAATTATTTACTAAACTTTATGCTCTTACTCTGGTGTCCCATCACCTCTGATCGTGCGCGGGAGGCATGGGGAACTGATCTTGGAGCCGAGATCTTGCCAGCTGACTGGCTTTATTGTTGTAATCAAACGAGGAAACTGTCACCGAATTACCGGCTTTGCTTGATCCATTTTAAGTACCTGCATAGGTTCTACCATACCCCGGTGGAACTCGATAGGCTCTGGCTCATTCCCGGAGACAGCTGCATGCGCTGTGCCACTCCTGCGGCGGACTTCACACACCTGGCTTGGCTTTGCCCGAAGGTCTCGGAGTTCTGAAGGGCAGTTTGCTCTGCTATTTCTGACATCACTGGGTTGACAGTGCAGCCCAATCCACCTCTGTGCCTCCTGGGGTTTGTTAAGTTCTGCCCTGATGCCTCCCGCCGCTTGATTGCAATGCTGCTGGTCCTTGCTAGGCGTAGGGTGGCCATGTGCTCGGGTCGCAAGCCGGCTCCCAAGGTTGAAAGTTGGCTCGAAGATGCCTCCCGGTGCCAGAGTCTCCTGTCGGAGTTCTGGGATTTAATGCCTGCTAGGTCCCGTCCTGTTAATATTTGGGGCCCTCTGATTACCTACCTCCTTTCCTGCTCTCATTCTAGTAGCACTGCCTCTCCCGCGCTCCCTGCCGGCCCTGAGTCCGCGGCAGCCGCCGGTGTTGGCCAGTGACTGCATCACCCCCCCTGTAGTGGGCGCCTCAGCCACCTTCTCTCTGGCCCTTCTATAGCCAATAACGCTTGATCTGTGTTTTTCCCAGTGGGAGGGATCTTGTTGTGTTGGAGCTGTGGTATTCTTTTCATGTTTATCCACTGTGTTGACAATTGACACCAATGTATCATGGAGCGCATGTTCTGCTTTTTTTGTGTATTGCACTGTGCTCTTGCAAGCTGTACTGTGTCTGCCTTGATCTTTCTCAAAAAAGTTTTTTGAAAAAAAAGTGTGGAATATAGAAGCTCTTTTCCACATGAATTGCAAGTTACACTTTGTGGGGAGTGTGTTTGAAAGGATATTGTTTTTGGTACTGAGACTATGTTGGAAGTGTTTTATGTCATGCGTGATATCCCGTACAGTGCAGTGATCATGGTATGGGATGCAGCGCCTGACGGTGTGATGGGTAATGCTATGGGAGAAATGAGATACGTACATTATAGTTGTAATAAGGACAAAAACATATAGGCAGCTAAACAGCACCAGCCTAGACATTGGGTCAGCGGAATGCTAAATGAGTGTACGCTAAAAAAGGGGATATTCAGAGAAGGCCCAGTAATGCTTATGGCAATACATGCCTAGCAGAGATGTTGTCAAATGAATAGGATGCCAAAAGGGCAAGTATAAGAATTGGTGACATGAGCATTAACCATGCACAAGGCAGGAATACTGCCTTCTGGTGATAGAATAAACGCCATGGATGAGTAAGTAAGGAGAAGTGCAATTCAGACAGTCAATTTGAGTAGAAACTACACATATATTTGAAAGGTTCCGAATCCACCAATTCCAGCTAGGCCGTAGGTAGGCAATATTTTGAGCAGGGGTTCACGTCCCAAGACCCTCTCTAGCTCCTGAAGGCTCATCAAATCTGAAACCCTATTTCAAAGTCTTTAAATCACTCCCTGCGTACGCCTTGTAATTTCCAGTTTTTCTTTATTGGTAACAAAAAGAAAAAGATCGAGAACTTGCAAGACATGAGCACTCTTGTAACACATGTGACTGAACATGGATATGACTTGCCTATGTGGCTAATGATGAATTTGATTTGTTTACTTGGGATAAATTGGATGAGCATTTGGGTTTGACGGTTGACCACATTATTGCAATAATACTGAAGCCGAATGAGACACATATAAAATAGAGTGTGAATATACTTCAGCCCCAGACAGATTTCAAGTTCTACTTAAATCCTTCGGTCCACAATCCCTTCCTGGAAAAAGCAAGAAGCTTGGAAACATGCAGACAACACTGATCATGTTTAACCAGAAATGAAGAACAATGTCATTATACCTATGAAGGCCCTAGATTGATCAGTAAGGAGAGGGCTTGTAGATCTGCTCCCCTATCTCAGTGATACTAAATGGGAAATCGGTGAAATTGCGGATTTGTTATCAAGAATTATTTTGTTAGTCTTATGTAGGAAAGATTAAACAGTAAATTAAAGAGGAAAACTGTCAACAAAAGTGAGTTAAAAGCAACAAAAAGTAAAAAAAAATGCTGGAGGTTTAAAGATGGTGTATATATATTGGTAAACATTTGTTTAAACTGTCCCACCACAAAAATGGATCAAACAGAAATCATGACACACAAAAGCATTGGTTGGCCGACCAACACTACACTGAAATGGAATACTTTTAGGCAGATGCTGACATATAGGCAATCAAACTGCTATTAAACACATTGAAGCGAGTCAATGGCTGAAGTGGGCTGAAGCAAAATGTGAAAGACATCTGAAAGACAGCCAGACGGTTGAAAAAATGAAAAATGACCGATTGAATCATGAGAGTGAGAAAGAGAGATAGAGAGAGAAAACGAAAAAGAAACGTGGCTCTAATATTTTTCAAGTATGTTTCTTTGATCAGTGCAACAACGCTGCCCAACGCATTTCGGAGCTCTCATCTCCTTCATCATGGTTCAGTTCACATTCAGCTTCCTCCTACTTTTAACACCGTGTGTCATTCCTAGTGCTTAGCAGATATAGAAAACAGACTATCAGAGGTTCCACCACAAAATCGTCTTTCGGTTTTACATCATTATTACATCCAGTGATCGCCATGATGCGAAAGCAGGCAAAAATACTTTATATAACTTACATACGTAAAACATTTCAAAAGAAAAAAGATTAACATTGATTATTTCCACATTTTTTAAACAATATTATATATCCTTACATTTTAACTAGAAAGATATTACATTTAAGAAAACATCAGTGCCTTTGGATGTTTTCACATTCTAATTCCAATTGAGTAATACTGTTACCATGAATGCATTTATTTTTATATATCTCTATATTCTCTGTACATATGGATATTAGGATGTTTTCTCAATTCTAATTCCGGATGTTGTTACTGTAGGTGCATTCTTAGTATTCTCTGTACAAGTTTGCTCAAGTGGGCATTTTAGACTTTTTAATTAGAATATGCTAAAACAATTAAACTTAATTACCACAAATGATCAACATTACTCTAAAACAAAAACCTGCTCACGTCCTTCGGCAGAAAGAATCAATTGCGCACCCCCACCTCCTGCTAGGTATAATTAGCTATCTTGCATACAGTCCTCTTCTTGTAATTTCTGATACATCTGCAATAAACATTGCGACAAAACCAGTAAAAAAATCACAACTTTTTTGTGATTAAAATTTAAACATCCTCTATTTATTGTACCAGAGAGGTCTCTTACTCAAAAACATCATTCTAATACACCTATTTCTGTATTTCATTATTTTAACCCAAATTCACTGCTAATTCTTCGTCAAGATTAAGCCCTGAGGGATGTATGGTATTATATCTGATAATCAATTTGGATTCCAATCGTCTTAGCTCTGTTGCCTCCTCTCTCTCTTACCGGAATCCGGTCCAATACACAGAATGATAACAGATTTGTATTCTGATTGTGTTATGATTTAAAGTGTCATGCGATTGGATACTGTTTGTCCTCTTTGTTTATCGCCCTAAGTCTTTCTAGCAACCTTTTCTTCGCTTTATGGATAGTACTTACAATGTAGTATTTGTTACATGGACAGCTTATTTCATAAACCACATGATCCTGAATTACTGTGTGTCCAATGCCATGCTCGGTCAGGCCACACACCCTTTGTGATTTATTTTTTACACTACCTATACTATTGTAACATGTGGTCCCACACTGTCTTTCATACCTATATATCATCATCAGTCTCCTCAAATACCAGGAACGGCCATCAGTTGGCTGTGGTTTTCATTAACAATATTCTAAAACTTTCTCAAGAATGGATACATTAAGCTAAAGGCGGACACCATTATGCCAGTGCCTCTGTTATGCAACAGATAATCACAATTGTGTCAACAATTCCCATAATATTTCAAGGATGGACTCCATTATATATGAATAGTCAGAACGGTGTCCAGAATGGCCACCATAGTTTTAGTATGAGCCTCTCCTGTGCCAGCTAAATCCTGATTGTTGTCCCTGACGATCATTATTACACCAGGGATAACCATAATGTTGTCACAAATGTCCACAATAAGTCAGTGGGGGCTCCTATGTAATAGGAAATGCAAAAAAGACAAGAACACCTACATTATGTATGCCATTGGCCACTGCATTATGGGAGGTAGCTCTAGCGCTTTTAAGAGCCCTCTATATATGTTGAACATGGGCCTCTATTATAACAGGATAGCAAAAAGGTGGTTAGGAAAGTCTACAATTTGATATCTATCTATCTATCTATCTATCTATCTATCTATCTATCTATCTATCCATCCTATTGTAGACTTGCCTAACCACCTTCTTGATGTGTATATATATATATATATATATATATATATATATATATACATACATACATGTGTATATATGTATCAATCTTTAGGAATGCTCACAGTATGCCAAGGATGGGCCACCTGGATGCTTAACATAGTCATAATATTATTAAGAATCCCCAGTGTGTCAGTAATGCCCAGTATCGTTCTAGGAATAGGCAGAGTCCCCTCAAGAATACAAACAATATGCTAAGGGCAGTACTTATTTTGACAGGGTTACCAAAGTTGTCATAAAGGTCTAAATACTTCAAGGATTGGCCACTAATATAGCAGAGCCAGCACGAATCTCACCAGGAATAGAATATCCACTGATCTTGTAGATCTCTTTCATTTTTGCTCTCCTGACACCGACCACAAGGATTGTTTGTGCAAGCAGCTCCTCCAATTTACTTGATTTAAAATTCATAGCTCTGCATAGACTACCTGTCTAGCGTTCTACATCTTCTTTTATACTATTGGATTTGACGACGCTAATGATATTTATGCTTTTTTGGTCGCGTCAAAACATTTCATCGGTGAATGCTGGAGGCATGATGTGTGCTGCTGAAATAGGTACACACAGAAGTCACTTCTGGATTTGCAAGTGGTGTGATGTGCACAACAGGTTTCTCAGTGGTGTTGTCAAAGTCAAATGGTGATTACGGGTACTGGGATATCTTTAAATGTCACTGCTTGATGGTTGGTCGTAAAGGTTGCTTTTTGCGGATAGTCATGTATGTGCCACCTCTTGAAAGTGAAAGTGTCTCCAGAAAGACTGTGTTTTACTATGACACAAAGTCACATTCCTTTACAGTACAATTTAGGATGTGTTTCTTTCTGCAGGTTTATAGACACAGACCGCATGCTACGCAAAAAATCTCCCTGCTGTATTCCTAAAACCCTACATGAAAAAAATAACCTTGACTTAACCCCTTGCATGCTTGTGATGGCTGGGAGCTGTCAGCTGTCACGCGTCACGGTGGGCGTGTGCAGAGGACGGCCCCTGGCCATCCGAATCCCGCCCACTAATAAAAACTCCTGCACAGCGCGAAAATTCGCCGCGCACGCAAGGGGTTAAACTTTTAAATTGTTTTCCTCCCATATTTATTTTGAATACCCCTCTCCTCTCTTCTCCTTCCCTTCTATTTTCTGCATGTCTCCTGCATGTGTGTGTATATATATATATCAAAGAGAGATTAGGCTGTGCATGCAATTTCGTAATATATATATATATATATATATATATATATATATATATATATATATATATATATATATATATATATATATATATATATATATATATATATATATATACTAAATTGCATGCACAGCCTAATCTCTCTTTCTTTGAAACCAGATTCCTGCAACCTAACAATATCTACTCATTCTATCAAGCTAGGGTGGTCGACCTCGAAGCTGGGGAACCGGGTTCGAGTCTCGCAGGGAGGCTCGGCATCCTGTGATTCAGGGCAAAATCACTTACTCTCCCCAGGCCTAACAAACAAAAAATGAATGTGTTTGTCTGTAAATCAACTGGTGCTCATGTAAAGCCCTCTGATACCTTTTGGTTTAGTTCACGTTATATAAAACTTCCCAAACAAACAATAAAAAAAAAAAAAAACAGTAAATACATTGAATATTTTGCTTGAGAGCACAAGACTAGTTCCAATAATCAGTGGATTGAATACTACCGTTGAGCTCCTGAGTAGTGTGCTACTTGCCGTAAAGCGCTTCAATGCCTCGTCAGTGCTAGTAAGCGCATTACAAATGCAATTTCAATACAGTGCAATACTGTCCGTATGCCTAATACCTCAAGAACATATATGCTTTCCAGAGCTAGATCCGCTCCCTCAACTCATAAGAATTTACATTTTTTGGCAAAGTGAACAAAATTAATAAGGATGGGTTACTCTGTTGCACATCAGCGCCTTCCCACATAAACACACAATGGCTGAAACCCTCTGATACATTAGGCTTGTTACTCTTTGATACATCAGGCTAGTTGTTCGAGTCTCAACCTTGCTAATTGACGACACGGTGTGGCTGAATTGCTTTCTCGTCCTTACCCGACACTACGGTCTACCAAAAAAAGAAGCTCTTGGAAGCAGGCTTAGCCACCCGTATTGTACAGTATATAAAAGCCTGTAAAACGCTGGGACTGTGTTGTTGCCTTCACATTTCCCAGTCCACGAGAGTAATGTTTCTTCAAAGGTATGTTGACTTGGAATGCTGCCTAGGGAGGCACAGAATTTGAGGGTACTGGGAAAGGCTGTCATCATTTTCTGTTTTTTTGTAATTTGTTTATTTTCCAACTCTATTGAACATTTAGCCTGAACCTCTGTCTTGTAGTAACAGTGCAGGAGCCACCGAATGATTAATTAATGGGCCTGTGGCAGACTCGTTGTCTCGGCAGAAGTAAAGGGAGGGAAATTGGCTTTTATTTCAATTATGTAGGAAATAATGTACACAACAGCATTGTTTGGCTTCGCTGTTCTGTTTATGACCGGAGGATGACAAGACTAATGCCACCAGCGTAGTTTAAAGTGCATTTTCTGCTGTCTGGTGCGTAAAATGATCCATATACAAATGTAGATTTTTTCCAAACAAGCACAGTAACCAGAATCTTAATGACTGTGTGCGATGATGGGAAGAGCGAATGGGCATGTACTGCGGGCCTAGCGAAACAGTAACTTGCCTGTCACTTACAGACGAAATTTCTGTTACTTCCCCGTAATCTCGTTTCATTTTGCGTTACGCTTGTAACGCAAAAGTACCTAAATTCGTTATTATGGCATGTCGTGTAATTATACTGTGTTGGCGGCACAAATTTAGCGCAAGGACGCGATAACGATGCCGATGACCAGAACACAAGCAGATGATGTTTGCAGTGCTTGTGTTTTTTTTTTGCCCTTGTGTAGTGCAAAAATGCAAGGACGCAATTCGGTCGAAAAATACAGCACCAAATGCCTGTTTTGCCTTTCACGTAATCATGCTTAATGTTACATAATTTCCATAAAATTTTGGCATAGCTTTGCTGATGCGCATTTCGCATAAAGTGCTAATCAGAGGTGGAGATTTTTCTGTGGATTAAACAAATTCCTAAGTTTCCTGCAAATTTCTTATTTGTCCAACAGATATCGACGTTCTGCAAATTTTTATGCAAGTTTAAAAATGTTGCAAATTACCTGCAGTTTATAATTCCCAGGCAGAGAGAATGTTTCTTGAAATGTCAGGAAAGCAGAATGAATTGGGCCGAGGCACATTCACAGTGGAAGGAGGTATTGTCATAAAGAAGCGACACCGTAGCACTGACAGAGAGATACTCTTGAGTCTTGATAGCGGTTGCAGGATGTGTTGAGCAGCGAGCACCCTTAGTGGTGTAACAAAGTTGCTATGGGCCCTATTGCAAGCAAGTTAAAAGGCCCCACCAACTCCAAGGTTGGGTAGCATAATTAGGATGCAGTGGGCCCATATTAACTCTCAGCCCCACTGCCACCGAAAGGGTTACGCTAAAGATTGCTGCGCCATTGGGCACATAGATAATAAGTATTTGGAGGCAAGCCATCCAACCCATCTCATTGAGTTGCGTAGTGACTTCTGTCCCTTGTATGTGAGTGCAACAAAGTTTTGCGTTGTTGAGTATACAACCATGCAAAGGGGAAATATGGAGGAAACGGTATGTGATGGTGAGGATACCCTAGAATCAGGCCCCAGAAAGGCTCCAGCGCGATGTCTGTGAAGGGAGTTCAGACCTTGACATCAGGAGTCGCAAATTGTAGCTGAGGATAGATGTCACGAGGGGAGGATCACTGCCATTCTTCAACAAACGTATTTTTTAAACATTAAAAAATATTGAAAATAAACCTACTGAGTGCAGTTTGACAAGCCCTTTTAGCTTATTTTTTGTTTTGGTCTAAAAAATATTAATATGATTTTGCATTATCTGGTATGCAGAATTTATTGTTTTCCCCCTCCGAATTGGTAATTATTTTCTGCCATTTTCCACATATTGTTCCGCGGATGTAGACTGCAGCTAGTCATAAGAGTGTAGCAGCATGCCATCAGGTTGCAGCCTCCCCTGTTTTCATGTGCTATGGGTACCCCAAATGGTGTTGGACAGGGGCGGTGTTAAGGAATGAGTTTCTAGTCTACTGCCTATGGTTCCCACCAGTAAGTTCACTAGATTACCGTTAAAACCTTTTTAGGTCTCGCGCCTGCGATGCATATGGCGAAGCCATATGCCATCGCGCAGGCGCGATACTATTGCTGGCGGGTCTGCTTCCCAGGAGACAGGAGATGTCACGCGCACGCTGTGGAAAGCGATCGGCGCCGGCCGCGCGCGCGCGTTTCCCAATCTCCTGTCTCTCTGGGAAGCGCCGTGGCAGGCAGCTGAAGCGCGAGCCGCCTCAGGAGGGGGTCTGCGCGCGGCCGCCTCAGTAGGGGGGTCTGCGCGCGGCCTCGTTACACTCCCTTTCACTTGTGTGCACTGAAAGTGAAGCGAGGTGCGTTTAGCCCGCAGGTAACGTCAGCAGCCGCGAGACCTCCAGCAACAAGTCTGCGGGGATTAACGAAGCCTCTCGGTCATTAGCGCCGGGTAAAAATATGCCTCCCCGGGAGGAAATCATGGCCGGGACTCCTCACACATTTCACAATGAGCTCCCCAAGCAGCGCAGGGCTCCGTCGTGTCGTTTCGGGAAGCCAAGGGTGTGAACAAGAACGAGATCTGGGAATGCATATTGCAACTGCTTGACTTGCTCACTTATTCTGTGGTGGGTCAAACTATATTCCAGAATCTCTTCTAATAGGATGGAGTCCTCATAATGCATTGTCTGGTCCTATGTACTCACAGTCCTGCATGCAGTGAGACCTATGCACCCATGAGTCCCAGACCCTTTGCTTTTCATCCCTGCGCACACCGCCATGCACATTCAGGCACTCGGGACTCAAACATACAAGCATGCAGACAACAAACCTACATCAACACACATACATCAACACACACCAGATTTGCTCACTTTATTGTATTGGGTGCAAAAGTTTTCTAAAGGCTTTGAAATCCTGCAGGCAGCAGCTATCTTCAAACACTACATAGCACCTAAGTAATATAATGTTGGTATGAGAATTACTGCAGCTTTGGGGTACACAGTTGTGGGAAAAATCCATGGATGTAATTAAATGCGAGGCTATTTCAGTGCGGTGCACTAAAGTAGTTATGTATTGTTGCATGTTCAATTCCTTATTAGTTATGCAAATGTTAATAATTTCCTGGCCGTACTTGGTTTGTGAGGGCGCGCCTGTGTATGTTATTGAGGGTTGACGTCAGTTTTCTTCGTGTAACTGTGCAGTTCTTCGATACTGATTTTGCACCCCTTGTGTTCTGTGAGGAGGTACTTTATTCCCATCGCTGCACTGTGCTTCAGCGTGCATTAGTTGCCCCCTTGACTTGTCCTCATTATTTCTTTGTTGGTGTTCTAGTCCTTTGGAGGAGGGAAGAATGGCTTCAGCAGGGGGTGGAGTGGCATGTTCTGCCTCTGAGCAAGGCATCGTTTACTTCCTTCTTCACAGCCTCCTTGACGCTGTCGGGAAGAGCTTTTTTTAGGTGACGCTTCCTGAAGGATTGAAGCACTGTATACTGTACTGCTTTTCTTTTCTTTCCGAGCACAGTGCTGATTCTTGGGGCATGTTTTTTTCATTGTTATATTGTGCATTTATATCTTCTCACTCCTGCTCCTCTTCTCCTGTGCATTTCTCCTATTCTACTTTCCTTCCACGTGGGAGATCCTTGAGTGCTTAATTTAGGTCTCGAGTGCAGCCAGACCGTTTCATCCATTGGTCTGTTATGTTAATGCTCGCATTTTCCTTACACCCACTACAGCATGAGACAACTGGGCAGCCCACTGCAGCCATTGCTAACTTTACTGTGATTGACCCCTTCACAGAGGGCACATCTGCCCACAAAGTAGTTCCTTTCAGTGCTGTGGAGTACTATTGCACTAAGTGCTTGTAGAGACAAAAATAATATTATACACCTCAGCCATTTTTTCTTACATTGACGAGGCTCCAGCAGCTTCCCAGTAACAGTTTTGAAAATAAAATACGCATTGACAGACCTATCCGCTTTGCCAACGCTTGTTTTAGGTCTCGTCTAGAGACCACTTTGCCTCGCCGCTTCTTGTTCTCTAGAAAATTCGTAATAAATATATACATAAATACAAATACTTTTGGTCCGTTCAGGTGTTAGTCACAATTTCCTTCCCCCCACCATAGCATACAGCATGAGGCAGTGAGTCAGGCCACATCATCCACTGACTGTCCAGCACTGCGAGGGACGGCATTTTGCCTGATTACTTGTGCTCGGCCACCTGACAAGGAGTGCATTTCAGAGTCGGGGCTGGTGTACCTCTGCTGCTGGGCCACTCCTTTAGTTTAGTTATATATATTTTTTATTCTTATTCAAGTGGGGGGCTTTTCACATTGGGAATAACAGTTACAACTAATTGTATGCATGCTAAGACCTGAGGTTTTGGCTTCCTTGGCAATGCTTGTGATTATTTATTTAGTCAACTACTAGACAGTGCAAAAACTTAGAGTGGGCTTAGAACAGGACCCTTGGTTAACATTGGATGGCATTATTGTCACTCATTTGCTTTCTTGTTATTTGATGGCTTGCTTTCCCATTCCTCTGTTTATCCCTCCTTTGGAGCATAGCCTTTTTGTGACCCTTATGGTTGGTTGACTTGTATTCTTCCCCTGCTCACATTTAGGGAACTACATTTTAGGGCTCGTCCTATTAATCGCGCAAGCGAAAATAGGACGAGAGTATTGAGGGCAAAACAAGCTCTGAAACCACCAGGCGGATTACATCGAGTGCATGTGCTCGTGAACGCGCTTACCATTTGCTCCCGAGCCGCCTGCCTCCGAGAGCTTCACTTCAAAGGGATCCACTCCCCCGCCTTTGCACTTTTCACGGCTGCCAGGCCGTGTCTCGCATTTCTCTCCCCCCCCCCCTACAACATTCTTTATCTACTCCGCATATGCTTTACCTTCCCTCGCTCGCTCCCCCCCAGGCTCTTTTATCTACTTGTTCCTATTGCTGTCACAACATGCTTTTCTGCAACATTCAGCATGTGATTTGCGCTTTCACTTTCCAAACAGCCGGTCACTTCCGTCACATGTTTTTTTAACTAACTCATTTTATCTTTCTCCCACTCCTTCCGAGATGTTGTTTATTTATTTATTTTTAATTAAAAAAGTGCCAGATCTGCTAATAATTACAGATGTTGAGCCATCGCCAAGGCTCGAACACTGGTCCCCAGCTCCACAGTTCTCTCTTCTCTCTCCATGCTTGTTCTTTTTAAATTCAGTTGGGAGCACTTCACTTCACTTCCCATGCTCGCTAACACAGCAACACTGTCCTGTCCTTACTACATAGTGCCTTTGTAATGATGAGTGTGGGGGAGTCTCATGCTCCTTACAGTTGAATGAGGCATGCCTTTCGCCTTCCTATGCCTTGTTATGCTCCTCCCGCACTTTTCTTATTTGTTTATTTTACCTACGGCAGTGCTAACACTGCAGCAGAGCGCATGCACACACTACTTAAAAGACACATTAAACATAGATTGTGGAGGTGCTAAGTGGAGTCGCCCACTCAACAGATATGCTCAGGTCAGTTAAATTGTTGTAAGTTTCCAGCAGCTGAAACGTAGAGTGACCTCACAAACAGGCAGCTTCAGAACTTCCACTGTAAAATGCGGCTGCGCTTGAATTACTTGTTTATTTTTCTTTACTTTCTCAGGCTTTTTTAATTAAATATCGTCAGAAGGAAAAGAAGCTGGCATTAGCCCCAGTGTGGTGTGAATGTCCTTTCTTATATTAAAGATGCTGCTGGCCACCTGTCTCTGGTCCCACGGGCAGAACTGGGAGGGAAGGTGCCGCAGCTCTCATACCCAAGTGTGCTCCGAAGTGCGTGAACAGAGCTGCTGGGAGACAGGAACACACTGACAGAGCGAGGAAGTGGCCTGATGTAAAATGAAGTGCTTGGCCAGCAGATTTCAAGGAACTCAGACGAGAAAGTACATTCTTTCTGTACTTCCTATTTGGCTTTCAAGAAGCTACACGAGAGCCGGTTAAAGGTTGCCCAGAATGCCAAGGGTCCCGGAATTGACACAGTACAGTCTTCAATCTCGGACATCCCTGGTCTAACGCCCCAAACACCCCACATAGCACCCATAGCCTCCTAAAAGCCACCTGTTTGTTGCAGAATAGCTGTACGTAGGGCCATAGACTGCAGATGGTACTTGGCTCTCCGAGCTCTGCCCTCTGTTAGACTCGTTTTTTTGTGCCTTTCTGCCCCCTGTTAGACTGGTTTTTGTGCCCATCTGCCCTCTGTTAGACTAGTTTTTCCCTTTTTTTTTCTGCCCTTCTGCCCCCTGTTAGACTCGCTTTTTGTGCCTTTCTACCCTCTGCATCGCCACATCATCACTCAGCGCTACCCCAGCATCACTCGGCGCTACCCCAGCATCACCCAGCACCACCACATTATCACTCAGCACCACCACATTATCACTCAGCACCACCACATTATCACCCAGCACCACCACATTATCACTCAGCACCACCACATTATCACTCAGCACCACCACATTATCACTCAGCACCACCACATTATCACCACAGCACCACTCAGCAGCACCACTCAGCACCACCCCATTATCACTCAGCGCCACCCCAGCATCATTCAGCACCACCACAGCACCACTCAGCACCACCACAGCAGCACAACAGCACCACCACAGCAGCACAACAGCACCACCCAGCACCACCACAGCATCACTCAGCACCACCACAGCATCACTCAGCACCACCACATTATCACTTGGCACCACCACAGCACCACTCGGCACCTCCACAGCACCACTCAGCACCACCAAAGCATCACTCAACACCACCAAAGCATCACTCAGCGCCACCAAAGCATCACTCAGCATCACTCAGCACCACTCAGCGCCACCTCAGCGCCACCTCAGCACCACTCAGCGCCACCTCAGCACCACTCAGCGCCACCTCAGCACCACTCAGCGCCACCTCAGCACCACTCAGCGCCACCACAGCACCACTCAGCGCCACCACAGCACCACTCAGCACCACTCAGCACCACTCAGCACCACTCGGCACCACTCAGCACCACTCAGCACCACTCGGCACCACTCGGCACCACTCAGCATCACTCAGCACCACCCCAGCATCACTCAGCACCACCCCAGCATCACTCAGCATCACTCAGCATCACTCAGCATCACTCAGCATCACTCAGCACCACCCCAGCAACACACCAGCACCACACCAGCACCACCCCAGCACCACTCAGCACCACCCCAGCACCAATCAGCACCACCCCAGCACCACTCAGCACCAATCAGCACCACCACAGCACCACCCAGCACCACCCAGCACCACCCAGCACCACCCAGCACCACCACAGGACCACCACAGCACCACTCAGAACCACCACAGCATCACTCCAGCACCACCCCAGCACCACCCCAGCACCACCCCAGCACCACTCAGCACCACCCCAGCACCACCCCAGCACCACCCCAGCACCACCCCAGCACCACCCCAGCACCACCCCAGCACCACCCCAGCACCACCCCAGCACCACCCCAGCACCACCCCAGCATCACTCAGCACCACCACAGCACCACTCAGCACCACCACAGCACCACTCAGCACCACCACAGCACCACTCAGAACCACCACAGCATCACTCAGCACCACCACAGCACCACCCCAGCATCACTCAGCACCACCCCAGCATCACTCAGCATCACTCAGCACCACTCAGCACCACTCAGCACCACTCGGCACCACTCGGCACCACTCAGCATCACTCAGCACCACCCCAGCATCACTCAGCACCACCCCAGCATCACTCAGCATCACTCAGCATCACTCAGCATCACTCAGCATCACTCAGCACCACCCCAGCAACACACCAGCACCACACCAGCACCACCCCAGCACCACTCAGCACCACCCCAGCACCAATCAGCACCACCCCAGCACCACTCAGCACCAATCAGCACCACCACAGCACCACCCAGCACCACCCAGCACCACCCAGCACCACCCAGCACCACCACAGGACCACCACAGCACCACTCAGAACCACCACAGCATCACTCCAGCACCACCCCAGCACCACCCCAGCACCACCCCAGCACCACTCAGCACCACCCCAGCACCACCCCAGCACCACCCCAGCACCACCCCAGCACCACCCCAGCACCACCCCAGCACCACCCCAGCACCACCCCAGCACCACCCCAGCACCACCCCAGCATCACTCAGCACCACCACAGCACCACTCAGCACCACCACAGCACCACTCAGCACCACCACAGCACCACTCAGAACCACCACAGCATCACTCAGCACCACCACAGCACCACCCCAGCATCACTCAGCACCACCCCAGCATCACTCAGCATCACTCAGCACCACCCCAGCACCACCCCAGCACCACTCAGCACCACCCCAGCACCACCCCAGCACCACCCCAGCACCACTCAGCACCACCCCAGCACCACCCCAGCACCACCCCAGCACCACCCCAGCACCATCCCAGCATCACTCAGCACCACCCCAGCACCACCCCAGCACCACCACAGCATCACTCCGCGCCACCCCAGCATCAATCTGCGCAACCATTCAACAACAACTGTTTCAAATATGTTCTCTCAATGTATCCAGCTTTATCACAAATGTCACCAAAAGATGTTAATATTTCACTTCTGTTCTTGGATTTTCGTCACAATAAAATACACTGAACATAATCTTCACAAAAGTTATTTACAAAAGTTTAAGCTATTGCCATTATAAATTACAATCACTTTTATTTAAGTATTAATTATTTAAAAAAATTAAGCCATTGTTTTTTTATTATCAATACATGTCACGTAAATACAACATATGTTGCATTACAAATGCTATAGGTGTCACATTTGCGAAAGTTATAACTATTGGCATTGTAAATGACAAAGCTATTAATTTAGCCATTTTCAAAACCAACACATAAATAAAAAAAAATGTCATTTACAAGACCAATAGCTCAAACTTTCCTAATGCGAGACCTATTGCATTGCAAATGCTTGTTTTTGCAGACTCCTTTGTAGTCAAGCGAGGGTGGCATGGCATTGTATAGGGTGCCAAACAGTCCTACCATAGGCCTGTAACAGGAACAACATCACTTGCTTTTGATTTCGGGTTGCTGGAATCTCCTCTGCTGAGCAGTCAAATCTTGCAGTCTTTTTGGGTGCTGTGCGAAGCCCACCAGCTACTAGTGGCACTGCTTCAGTTTCCTAAACATTTCAGGGTGAGGTTCTCCCCTCCTGTAAGAAGAAAGGGGACTGGATAATTTGGCCGGCAGAGGTGTCAACTCTGACAAGCCTTGTTCGGTGTAGTTTCGGTACCATGTAAATTACAAGGCCCATTATGAGCAGAGCAGTAATTCTCTCTCCCCCTCTTTGCTCTAAGCCCCCTTCCCCTATACAGGAATCAGTGGTTTGTTTCTGCATCAATGTCCTCTATGATATTTCACTCAATACTATACTTGCTTTAACTTTCAAAAGGCACAGTATTAGGATAAAAACTCCAGACCTACTGTGGTCCAGTGGGAGCTATAATCTCGATGGAGCCAATAACTTGTATCTTGGAGGAGGATAAGGCCGTGTCACAGCCTTGGGGATAAATGGTATGGCCAGGGACCTTATTTCATCTTTCCTGGAAAACCATACCCAGACAGTGAGGCTGGGAGATTTCTACTCCCCTATCTCTGCACTCCCTTGTGGAGTCCCACAGGGCTCCTCGCTAAGTCCTATGCTATTTAACATCTACGTAGCGGACTTAGCGAGGGTAATAAAGGCCCATGGGGTACGGCTTACATCCTACGCAGACGATACCCAGCTGGTTCTGGCAATCCATAGAGATGGCCCTATTGTGGCAGCCAACTTCCAGAGAGCCATGCTCGAGGTCAGCACTTGGATGGCCTGGAACTGTCTGAGGCTTAACTCGGATAAGACCGAGATCATGACCTTCGGCAGGCTCTCTCCTGAACGGTCTTCTATCTGGTGGCCTGAAAAGCTGGGCCCTCCACCTGTCCCAGTAGAAAAGGCCAGAAACCTGGGAGTGATTTTTGACAGTAAACTGTCTTTCGACCTCCACACAAACAAGGTTGTCTCTTCAGCATTCTTCATTTTGAAAAAAATTAAGAAACTATTGCCTTACCTCCCTACCTCAGCTGGGAAGACCTTGGTCTCTACCTTAGTTTTCTCAAAAATAGACTATGGAAACGCTCTCTTTTTAAACACACAGAAGCGTGTCCTAATGAAGTTGCAGTCTATTCAGAATGCGGCTGCAAGGATTCTTCTTAACATTCCTCGTCGCAAGCCCACCACTCCTGCCATTCGTCATCTCCACTGGCTGAGAGTCGAAAGCCGTATCAAATTTAAGGCCCTCTGCATTGCCTATAAGGCAGTACATGGCGTTGGACCCAGGTTCCTCACAGAAGCCTTTCAGCTATACACCCCCAAGAGGCAACTAAGATCGGCTAACATCTGTCTCCTCCCTGTACCGCGTACAAGAACTGCCACCTGGGGAGACAGACGTTTTCTGGTGGCCACTCCAAAACTTTGGAATCTCTTGCCATTGGCTATTAAAACTGCCCCGAACCTGATGAGCTTTCGCAGGCTCTTAAAGACATGGTCGTTCAACCAGTAAGTTAATGGCTGATTTCTAGTAGCTCACAAGCGCCGAGACACCTTAGGGTATTTGTTGCGCTATAAAAATTTCGAAAATAAAATAAATAAATGTTACCCTTCGCCAAATTGCAGGAGGTGTGCGATCTTGCTGCTAATCAGCAGCTTAGATTCTTACCGGGCGGGCATGCATTAGCTAGATACATGGATCTTCTGCAGAATGTAGAAGAGGGATCCCCTCAAGAGTTTAGGGTACCAGCGGGCTGCTACTTAGCCAGGCTATATCACAAATATATGAGACACTTCTGCCTCGTGGGACACTGAGCTTATCACTCTAGGACATGACTGCAGCACATGGGAACGATAAATGGGGTCATGTTTTTCAGGGGCTGGGGCCGAGTCTGGACACTTATGCACACTTTTTGGGAATACCCACGACTTCAACCGTTCTGGATTAGTGTGCGCCGGCTGGTGGAGGAGGTCATGGGGGAGGCAAATATTCTCACCCCAGCATTGGCGGTTTGGTGGGGAGACCAAATGTTGTCAAAATACACCCTCTTGTGGTGCAACGTCGCCCTGGTTGTGCCCAGGAGGGGCATAATATACCCCAGGTTCTCTAACTCAATTGAGGGTTAGTTACACAATGGGAGAGAAATATGGACTGGTGCTGCCGTGCGGAATAAACAATTTATAAACCACGGGGGCCCAAGCAAATTTTACCAAATAAGGGAACCTTGGAACAATCACAGGGATAGCAATGTTTGAGCAAGTGGCGATGCAAGACGGTCCGGCGATGATGGCTGCGACCCGGCAATTCCTGGACTCAGTATGCAAGATTAAAACTGTGCTTTCCTGTTGTGGGTGGGATGTTCAGAATTGATTTGCATATACGGTTATTTTACCTTCTGTACTGAGAAGCTAAAGGGAGGTAAAAAAAACACTAAAACATTTTATTAAAAAAAATAACTGCCATTGGTGGCCCATTCGGTTTAATGGAGTGCTCGCAATGGGGCACTTTATAATGAAAATATTTATAAAAGGTGAGAACATTTATACAGTTGTTATTTTTCCGAGTTTGCAGTTCAGTTTTGGAGAACTTGTATTGGTGCAGAAAACAAATTTTACAAATACAAGTGGCGTTAAGGCACCTGCTGCAAAGATCTTTGCATGCCCAATAAACCTCCGGGAATAATAATGGTAAGATAACTTTGGTGGTTACTGCACTTGCTGGAGAGTTATGTGTTTTATCTAGTCACGGTTTTAATTGATAAAGTAGCATAGAGGTTTACCACATCTCCTGCAGAACACATTGTGTAAAATGCAGATCAGAACTTTTTGTTTTATGTAGATAGTTAAGTGGGTTACTGCTTTAGACACCGAGATCCGTTTGTTTCTCGCAAATTATGAATTGCAATCTTTCTGGTGTACGATAGTGAGCTATAAACCTGCATCGAAGAGCTGTACACGGACTGTAAGGCATGGATTAAAAAATGTATTGTTTTTCTTAATCCATTGTTATAGGGCTGCTAAAAAGGGTTTCCTAGGGTAATAATAAAGTGTTATTAGTATGGGCAACCACAACCCCCATGCACTGTGTTACTTTTAAAATCCTGTCTTTGTGTTTCTCCCAGCCATGCACTCTTAACATATAATCTTTACCAGTGAAGATGATTGTGAGACCTTCACTTTGAAACCCTCATTGACTTGTGTAACATCCTGCACATTGATTTACACACGTGTATGATTGTCAGTGTATAATGTGTGTGATGTCAATTCCCAACATTTGGATGAAAAGCGTTATAAATTAATTAAATAAAACATTATATTATTTAACCCATTCGGTGCTGATGACGGCTCCCAGCCGTCATGAGTTACGGTGGGCGTGTGCTGATGACGGCCGGGAGCCGTCATGACCACGCCCGCGATCGGAATGTGCCGCACAGGCACGGAATTCCGGCCGCAGCCAGGGGGTTAAATTGTTACTTGTGTAAATACTCATACAGACCCATACATGTGCCATTATTACAGTGCATGCATACCTCTTATATTCAGGGACTGAACACAGTTAAAAGCTTGCCTCCAAATCTTAAATCCTCTTAAGTACTTGTGACGTTCTAACAAGCTGCTTGCCTTTGTTTTCCCCTCCATTACATTGGTATCTAGGTTGCTCCCAGCCAGAATCATACGCAAACAAAAGAAGGGTTGATGGCCCCCCAACTTGGTTCTTTGTTTTGGGCCCATCTGAACTCTAATGTAACAAAGCCCCCTCCACCACTCCGAACAGAAAGTAGACAAGGTACTGAATTGTTTCCTGTGTTGGCAAATATACCAAGACAAAGTCAGTCAGTATTTTCCGCCGGGGGGGGGGGGGGGATTGGGGTCCCCGAAGGATCGCCGATCCGGCTCAGTAATAGCGCAATCACTCAATGTTTATTGTTATAAGTTCATAAAAACCATCACAATATTACCATGTACATTAATTTCATAAAACATATAGCTGCCGGATCTGGCTGGTTCCCCTTTCATTCCAGCACTGTACAGAGGATATGTTCTTTAAGTGATATTTTGGTGCATATACATCATTTTTAAAGTATACCGTACTCTACACATATCACACAATTTACTTGCTTCAAACTTGACAGCACCAGGCCCTTGTACCAACGCAGTTTGGGTGAGGAAAGCCATTTTTGTGCAATACACGTCAAGCACTTGCTTCAGTTTTATTTTCACTTGATGTAAATGTTGGTCCTTAGATGAAGGTGGCACGGTGAGGGAAATGGAGTCTGGACTACTCCACATAACTGCAAGCCCCCACACGGCACCCAGCATTGTGCTACTACAGGGTGGTGGACAATAGGATATTTAGAGCCCATTCACTAACGCTCCTTGGCCTTTATGGCGAAAATGCTAATAAGAAACTGACTAGTTGTTCGTGCTTTTGTTAACAAGCTAGATTTGAATTCTGTGCTTTAGGTTATGATATGAAACTCTGGTTGGGTTTGTTTGGTGGTTGTGCTGTAGCTTGCAGGTAACTTGGGAAGAGTATGCGGTGTTACAGCCAGAGTGGCCAACTTTGGAACTGGGGAACAAGCTCAAGTCCCGGTGTCGGCTCATTGTCCTGTGATTTTAAGGAAACCACTTAAACTCAAGTGCCTAAAAAAAAAATGAATCTGACCTTGTTTATTTATTTTATTTATTTTATTTTAAGAGTTTTATATAGCGCTGGCTAGACCCGGAGGTATCAGAGGGCTTTACATGAGGTTCCACAAAATTACAAGATTACATCAGTTCCAATTTACATCAGTTGCTAGACAAACAATTACAAGAGCATAGAAAACGAGATGTAATGTGAAGTGCTCATGTAAAGCACTCCAGTGCCCTCGGGCTGAGTTTGCACTATATAAAACTGCAAAAATAAAATGAAGTAAGTCCCATTGTTTCCCTGCAACTGCCATTGTTCTGAGGAGCGAATGTTGCGGATAGGGTGGTTCTTGTTTGTACTAGCCTGCACTCCATAGCCTTGGGTGTGTTTTGCGTAGCAGGGCTCTCTTGAGACAGTGTTCACACGTGGGAGTAGTCTGATTAAGCACAGGTTGGATGATCTAAGGGACTTTGTTCAGTCATAACAATACATGTTTTGAGCCTAGGAGTTGAAACCTGCCCGGTCGTCGTCAACATGCAGCCTTTTGTGTCCAGTGTAGAGCATGCAGGGATCTGCACTGCGTTTGAAGATGGGCAGACTTTTTCCTTGCACCTTCACTTGGAGAGCAAACCTTGAAAACTGCTATTTTGGGGACTGAAAATGGCAAGATTTGTGTCAAATTGCCTCTGTGCTGCTACATGATCGTGTGATGTCTGTCCAGCCGAGTTAACTTACTCATTCTGTACCCAGAGGATACCTGTTCCCTGCTTCAGCTGTTGGTTTCTGTGCCGACTGTAAGAATTGTCTTTGTCCTATTTTTCCTGGCTCTTGACTTGAAGCAAAGCCTAGAGTCCTAGGCGGGAGGATGTAAATCTGGCAGGAGAATCCCTTGCCTCTCTTCTCCACCCTGGAGGGTTCACGTCTAATGGTAATAGCTTGCAGATGGTCTAACATCCTCTCCTGGTCTCTCTCCTGCTTTACTCGCAATAGCCCCAGGTGGCAGATGGGTGACTGTGCATGGAGAGGCAGTCTTGCATCGGTCTCTTCCTTTCGTCTTCAGCCCCAGAAAGAAGTGTCCTTTTGGTCCCCAGAAAGGTTCCCTCCCCTCTGTTTAATCCATCTCATGGAAACCCTTGGGTTCACCCAGTGTCATAGTTGCTTCACTCTGCGACTTCACCCTCCGATTTTAAGTGAGGGCTATAAAACGGCGCATAAACGACGCATCTTTTCCTGCCCTTATAATGTATTCCTTTTTCTGTAGCTCTTGAGTGTCATAGAAGCTTCCCAGTGTTCCCATATTCACCAAAAAGCAACAAAAAAGCAGTGTAAATCCTAAACAAAAGTCTGTTAAGTCATAATTGTGTTGGAAAAAATACAGAATTTGGATTTATTTATGTGATTCAAGTAATTCTAATAGCTGGCAAGCAATTGTATGAAATGTTGCACCTCTTGATATGACTTACTGTACCTGCATAGCGATTAATTTATAGATGTTTGCCCAAGTCTAGCTGCAACTGAGTGGTATGCACTTATTTGTTGCGTGAGTGCCCCTGATCAGGGTTATAAAGTAACATCCACTGCACTTGATTCCTAACCTTTCATTGATATGTGCTTGCAGCGCCTGTTTCATAATGCATTCAGTCGGGCTCGCCTAGATAAGTGATCTCTTTTTGTGCTGGCACAACTATTTTTTTTCACCCACAAATCCTTGCTCGAACTTTAAATATTCAATAAAGTAATGGATGGAATGGTTGAATTATTCTCAGCCACTGGTATGCCAGATGTGGGTCCCATGCATCCTGTGGCTCTGGAACCGAGCTCAATACCCTACTGACGAGCCCTAATAAGTGTGAAACCAAACCTGGGTGGCTTGTGATTCGGTTTGGGGAGTACCTGGCCTGGCAATTTGGACTGGTCAAGACTGATCTACATATGGCTGGGTCCAAACTGAGGGGAGAAAAATAATGGTGGATTGAGATGCGCCCGAGTAGTTACCAGTGGCTGGGATTATAAACCAAGCATTCCGTCCATCACTTTTTTGTATACTTTGGAACTGTAACTAATGCAGCATATTTGACTACCTACTCCCTCCCCCCCAGGGTAGGCAACAGATTTAGATCAATACGAGACCAGGGCAGGCCTGGAGTGGCAGATGATTTTACATTTCATTTGCATATTTATAGGTCTTGTTGAGCACAGTCTGGATGGTTTTGTCACTGGAGAACAACGGATGTATGACGTTACAACGCATACTTTTACAACGCATGCCTTTACAACGCGGTTTTTACAACGGAAACCTTTACAACGCATAGCGCTTTGGGGTGCTGGATAGTGAATAGTTTAATTTACTATTCCAACTCCAGTCCCCGTGGACACTAGGGAAGGTGTTGGATAGTAAATTAAACTTATTCCCTATCCTAGAGCGCCCCCCAGCGCAATGCGTTGTAATGGTTTGCGTTGTAAAAGTTGCGTCGTAAAGGCACTGCGTGGTAAAAGTTGCGTTGTAAAGGATGTTTCCCGAGAACAACATAAGGAGGCGTTCAGAAATAATCCTCCTACTCCATTGAGGTATGAATGTGTTAGGTCTTGACTTTTGCTTCCCGGAACCTGAGCTAGATGTACATAGTTAGTTATCCCTGGTTGAGTACAACTTGTGCGTAAATTAGCTTCGAGGTGGAGTTGGCTAACCTTCTTGATCCGTCGAAGCACACCTGAGGAATCAAAATATTAAGCAGGCGTAGGGAGCCCTTAATTTTTATTAAATTTGTCTGTGACAAGAATTGAGTACCATAATGTTCAGTTTTAAGGGGAATGTTTGCCAGGCTGCCATTTTCCTTCCATGACTTGAAATAAAATAATTTCAGAACCTACTCCTCCAGTTATACAAGTTGCAAGTTGTAGTATTTTATGTTGTGTTCATGAAGTCACAGTAACTTGCAACCAATTATACGTGGGTAAGCACTACACATGGACAGTGTAATTATGTGACATCTACTAACGTAGTTAGGTTGCATTGATGGGGGGGCTGTTTCTCATTGGTTATGGGAAAGATCTTGCTCCTATAAGTTTGCTCTACCGTGCTGTGCATAAGAGTTATAAGCATGCTAATGGAATTGTCCATAAGTATTTTCGTGTCTGAACGGATATGTTATTAGCACTGACCATTTGGGAAGGGAAACGAGCTTCATTTTGCTATGTTTAGCACACCAGTCTGCCTCTGGACTCTCTTGATAATGTATTGAAAGATATGTTTTATGCATGTTAAGACATTTTGGCACCTGTGGGACCTTTGAGGGACTCATGATGCCTACGTCTTTGGCAATGATTGTGTGTTGTGGACACAAGCATATAAATCGTAGGTATTAGGAATATATGCAGTGTGTTGCAGAGGTATTCTTTTATAATAATAATCATGAATTTCATCAATAGTGCTGGCCGCCTGTGTATTTGTTTGGTCACTGACGATTGCATAGGTTCTGGGCATTGTATGAAGGCCAAACATTTTGTGCTGATGACTTTTAATGCATATTGTTGCATGTGTAACATTTAAATAATCATCTTTATGTATAATATCAAATAATTATTTCGAGCTTCATGTTTTAGGAAATGAGTGGAAACATATGTGCACAGCTGTTATTAGGGAGTCGCCAACTGTGTCTAGGACAGCAAGTCCTGTTAACTCGCAGATAGGATTGCGAGATATAAGTGAATTTGTATTTCCTGAAGAGGGTAGTGTTCAGCCAGTGATCAGTTAAAAACAATATGAAAGGGACCAGATTATTTGGAGCCCCTTAGCCTCTTCTTGGTTCTATTTCATGAGTCTTTCGTCCACCAACCTACACTTCCGGTCTCTTTATCGCACTTTGCAGATTATTTTTCAAATGTGCTTTCTCACTTTCCCACTGTTTTCCTACCTTTATTTTCTTCCTTCTTTTATCTCATTTTACCTTTTACTTTCGCGTTTTTGGTAAAGTCGAAAAATTAACAAGTACCGCCCTCCAAAATGAGCATGTCCTTACAGGAAGACAGAGGAGGGAGGAAGTTGGTTTTACATCCTAATGTACTTTTTTGGATTCACTGCTCTTCTGAAGCAATTACTGCATGCACTCCCAGCAGTGAGTTGTAGGGGGATAATGTACAATAAATGCAACTTAATCATTGTGCTGGAAAGGGAATTTTTGCAATGGGGTAGAATTTCAGCCTGACTGCATGGACGTGACCATATTCCTGCACTCATATTGCTATATGGAGGTGATAATGTATTTACCCACTTAAAGAAAAAAATGAGACTCGGCTCCCCTAGAGTTTTAATACTACAACTGCTTGTAGTTACTAGGGTCAGTCAAGGGCAGAAAATAGGCCTTGGTCCAAAATAAAAGTGCCCCCATTAGCGAATCCGATAGCTGAAAAAGTGGCTCACATTTGCAAATCAGGACATGTTTAAACATGCATGTAAAACCCGTACTGGTGTTTTGCAAGGTGTGGGAGACTGCAAGCTTTTGATATTTCTGCACGCAATATTTTTGATAATAGCAGGGAAATCAACAATAACAAGCACTGGCGTTGCCAATAGGTCTCGCAGTAGGAAAGTTGGAGCTATTGGTTTTCTAAATTACATTTTATATTTTTGTTTTGTGATTTACAATGCCAATACTTTAGCATATGTGACGCTTTTAGTATTTGTAATGTCACATGTTTTGTATTGACTTGACTTGGATGTATTGATATTACAATTAACATTGCCTTTTATTTTTTATAAATAATTAATACTTAAATAAAAGTGATTGTAATTCTTAATGGCAATAGCTTAAACTTTTGATGAATGAGGTGAGAGGATCAAGCAGGTGAGAGGATCATGTGAGCGGGGCAGCCGGACGCGGTCTCACATGGAGAAGACGCTGGACCAATGCCGGGTAAAAAGCAAAAAAAAAAAAAGCACATCCAGTTGACGTGAGGACGTAAGGGTAAATTCCATCAGAAACTGTGCCTATAACGGCGGACATGATGTAATGTATAAATAAGCGTATGAAGAGAAGCAACATGTAAAGTGGCATAACGTGTAACATTGGGGTTATGCAAATTGTGATAAGGACTTTGAGAAGGCATTGCAATGAATACAGAAAAGGGGCTGTTGGAGCATATTTAAACATGCACAAAGAGAAAAGCCCCAGAGATTGGACAGTAGGGAAAAGATATAACGTAAGCCAGGCATTGGAATGATAGAATGCTATAAAGAAAGAATAAGGAGAAACAAGCGCGCGCTGGAGAAGCGTGAGCCTGGTGGGGGGGGGGGGGCGCGTTGCGAGCGAGTGGGAGGGAAAGGGCCAAGCGCGCGCAAAGCGGCCACGAAATGAAATTAAAAGCTGCCGGGAAATGTTCTCGGCAAAGTGTGAAGCAGGGGGGAGCGGATCCCTTTAAAGTGAAGCCTCTCTGCATTTGTGCTGGCGGGTCCGTTGCAATGATGCGAGGCAGGCGGCTCGTTCAGATGCCTGCAGGATAAAGACTTTCAGGTGGGGGCGTTAAATATTAGACTGCAGAAAATAAATTCCAACTAAATGTTCGTGCCCTTATGAAGATGAAATGCGTGGAATCCTTGAGACACTCTCCTAAGTGTTACGTTCAAACAATGAGCCGTTACTCCTTATCTGGGACGTAACTGGAGAATGTGAAGTGACTCAATACCGTGAAGCCCACCTCTGAGAATAAATTAGCATACGGGTGGTATTGAGTAGCGCCTTCAATGTCTTGCATGAATCTACAATAATAATGCGTTGAAAAATACTTTCTTCAATTGCATTCTTGCATTCAACTAAAACATATGTTAGCCGGAGGCACAGTGCTGGTTGGCAGACAAACTGCTTTTCTACAGAGATGACCACATGCGGGATGTAATCCGTAGACGAGACTGATTTGGAGACGTCCCTGGAGCGCCTACTTGATGCAAACTCCAAGAGCACACATGGCGACGGCAGATTGTATCTGAAATCCGTGCGGAAAAGGCCCGGGAAACAGGCACAGGGACATCTGTGGGTCTGCCAGGCCAAGAATCGCAACAGGGCCAGACAGGCAGCATTTTCACAGCATTTGAACGAAGTGTGAATTGTCACAGAGAGAATGTGAAATGGAGTGGTTTGCGAGCAGTGGTGTGCGCCTGGGAGGCTATGGTGGGGGAAGAGGCTGGGCAGGCAGCAGGAAAGTGAAGGAAGATGAGAAGAGAGGGCGGTAGAGAGAAGAAATACAGGACGAAGCAGAGAAGGTGGAGGGGGTAAATGGAGAGGCAAAGAGAGCAGCAAGGGACGAGTGGTGGAGAAAAGGAGAACAGACAGGGAGACGTGGGAGGGAGACAGTCTGCCCAGGAGCGAGACAGATAGAGAGAGGGAGGGAAGATACATTTAACGGAGCCGATGGCGCTCCACAGGAAAGAAAGCAGAACACCAGGTGTCGACAGACTTTAACACAATGATGGAGACCAAAAGGCGGCCAGGCTGTACAATGCTGTCACGTTTTGAAGGCATGAGTTTGGCCTGGGCTGGAAGCAAGGAGCACGACGAGCAGGGAGCGGTCGTGAACAGGGATGTAATTAGAGGGGAGGAGGGGGGAGGAGAAGTGGAGAACTGAGGCCGAGCAACAGATGGCTTTAACGGCGGGCAGGGGAGGGGGCGGAGCGGGGAGAGCGAGAGCGGCATGTGGGTGTGAAGAAGCCGGGCCTTTGAAGTGAAGCTAAGCTTCACTTCAAAGGTGTCGGAGGAATGCGGGCGGCTGTGCACGCGCTTTTAAGCTCAATGCACATGCGCATTGAGCTTAAAAGTCACGGGCACTGCAAGGAATCGCCACGATTCCTTGCTTGTTAGTTAAAGCGTGGTTAGGCCGCAATAGGCTCGCAAGCTCGATGCGCATGCGCATCGACAGGCGAGACCTAAAAACGGCCCATCAGACTATAAAACGGGCCCACAACAGCTGCCCACACACTGACCTGCCAGATCAGCTCTTCTGACGCTGCTAGATTTCCCTATAGACCAATCCGACTTTAGTAGTTTGTAGTAGGTGGGGGAAAGTTGCAGGGAGACTTGTACTAGTCATCCTATTTGTGTCGGATTTAATCACAACTATAATTTGATCTTTATACTGCAATTTTCACAGTTGAATGTCGTGGGCCTGGTTAGAATTAGTTGGATGGGAGTCTGATTTTAGCATTTCTGCAACTGCAGTGTGGGTTAAGATTAGGACATGGCCTCAAGTAAAAACAATCACGACTCAATACTGTTAGTTCATCAAACCAGTTTCCAGTCATATGGCCACGAGCCAACTTCTGTGAACGAAGATTTCATTCTAGAGGCATTAATCACATATTTAAGGTCATCTCGCAACTTCATCACAATACAAGGTACTATGGGAAGGGAATATTAGATGCCAAAAAGCACTATAAAGGTTGTGAAAGACTTCTCAAAAACCACTTAGCTAGTATAGGTGTTTAACGTGTGCTTTGGAAGAATTTGGAGAAGTTTGGAGCTCAGAAGTGTGATTCATGTAGCGTCGATTCAGCCTTTGAATCTGCCAACATGAATAAAAAAACACCACTGATTGAGTGATGTGTAGGTGCGAGTGTTCTTTGCTGTTGGTAGCATCAGTTGTTTTTTGGCTTTTCCCTTGCTAAGTGTATCTGGAATTATTGAGTGTGTCCTGTCTAAGTGGCCCCGACTCCAGGAGCTGCCTGTACACCAACTGTAGTGTTCCCCTAAAGACCCCTGCTGCTGGGATAGTTTGTAGCGGGTTCATAGTGGTGAGGCAAGGTCTGTAGACTGCCACCAGGTGTTCCCTCTGACATCCTTCCACTACTAAGGACTTATTAATACCCTCTCAATCAGTGTGTGAGTTCCTGTGACTTGGGTGCGTGACTGCCTCGAATTCTGTGCCTGCAAGCTGCTTTTTACCCAAGGATGGGGTAAACACTGAGGCTCTGCCCAAAACCCTGCTGCTCTTCTCTGCCTGGAATTAAACTTCCTATGATAACACGTGACTCAGTCATCTCACCAGGATCAGAGAATGAATCATGGCAACAGCCCACAAAAGACTCATCCTCGTGAAATAGTATATTCTACTTGTTGTTATTCACTAAGTGCATTTGAGCAGCCCCAAAAAGCTGTTTGCCACTGCCTGATGAGCGCATTCGCCTGTTCAAACAACTGCATGCTTATGTGTCTTGCCAAATGTAGGACTCACCCTCACTCCCTCAAGCCGTGTGACTTGAGCATGGTGTATCATATGTCTCTGGACTGGGTGGAGTAAGAGTGTCTTTGAGCTGCACTTAATTCCTGAGCTTGCTCGGATGTGCAGTTCTCCAGCAGCCAGTCGGTCCCTAAACGCCTGTGTAGTTTGACTGCAAGAAGCCCCTTTCATATGGCTTGAATCAACATTTATGCTATGCTTTGAAGCCGGTGCTGTCCCTCTTCATCCTCAAGAGAGGAGTCGTTCACCCTGTGCTGTAGTGTTTTTGCCAAGTGGGGCGGGAGATTCTCCCTCCCTTGCTCTGTGTACGCCTACATTGGAAGTTTTTATGTGTGACCAACTGTTTGTAAGGTGGAGCTTTATAACGTTATGTGGGCACCTTTAGTCCGACAGTTGGATCTCCCAGTATCCCATCAATTTCAAATACTTGAAATTATTGACACATTTTAAGACATCTGTCCAATAAGCCATGGCAGTAATCTAAAATTTCAACTGAATCAAATAAGAACCATGATAGCTAGAATTTTAGTTCAGCTTTAAATCAACTTTAACATTGATTTCACTGGGTTCAGATTTAGATTTATTTTCAAAAGCCTTGCCATACAAAGTTAAGGCTATGAGTATTTTAACACAATAGGTCCGCATGCATGCCCTTTGACTTCTACATATGTTATGTATTCTGTCTGGAGAGTACCCTTGCAACTCCTCCTAGACTTCAACGTTATTATATTTCAGCACACGAGAAGCTGGCTCTAACCGTGGTACTGAAATCATATACACCCAGCAGTGGGCATCTGTGACAAGTGTACCACCATGCCAACCAACAGAACAGTACCCATACCGGTCTGCTAAGCTCAGAACCTTGTGCTTAAGCATATTTTGCTCAACATTTTTGAAAAGTTAAGTTAGGGTCTTAAATGTACCAACATTCTTCATAATGTTAGTTGGAGTTATTTCTTTTCAATAAATAACCAGGGCTGGTTATAAGTATTTATTGTTAATAAAGTTTGTGTCATACTGCAAGTGACGATCTGCCTTATCGTTCACAACAACCTCTATGAGCGATGCTTGACAATGCAACAGAGCCACCACGGAAGTTTGGAGTACTGATCTTCTGGGTGAGCTCAAAGCACCATACAGAGTGGTCAGTAGGCAACAGCTGTAGTGTTAACTTTTGATACATAAGGTGAATTTTTATAGTGCTGCTTGTCACCCGTGAGCATTTCCAGGCGTTGAATTGTTAGGCCGTCCTATTTCTAGGTCGATTTTGCAAGTTTTAGGATCTGACTAATTGTGATACGTATTTTCATGTTTTCATTCCCTGAGACTTTCGTGAGCTAACACTCTAAAGAAAGATATTTTTTAAAATAAAAAAAGGCTTTGCGATAGACTTGCCGCTCAGTGCCCCCTCTGATGCCACAATCCTCCTTTCGTTAACTACAGAGCGCTGATGCTGTTTGAGACATGCCTAGACGAAGAAGATGCATGCATTTTTTTTAAAATACATTTTTTGAGAATGACCTTGAAAGTTGAACTGCATATTCAGAAGTCCTAAAACAAGTCCTACTTGGGCCTCATTTTATTGCTGTAGATGAAGAGAACCTTAATTGTTACCTTTTCTTTCATCCTTTAAAACGTCGTACAAAGTGTTTACACTGAGCTGCATGCATCAACTGGTAGGAGAATGGGAAAAAAAGATTTTTATCACTCCATTGTTTTCTGCCAGATTAAGTCTTCTCAGGTTGGAGCTTTAGACTCCGACATGGGCCCGCGCCTTTTGTGCCAGAATAGAGGCCATAAGATTCTCCAGTGGATAAGACTTGTTGAAGCAATTTCACCCATCACTTTATTTTTGCTGTCTGGGATAATCTGTTCTAGTACTTTTTTTTACTATAAGCGGTTAGATTTGATACATTTATTCTGTATATGGCCTGCGGAAGGAGGAACTCTTGCAAATGAATTGAAGGCCTCACAGTAGCTACTGCTGTCCTTATGATTGCTATGGACCAGGCAGCGACTGTCATCTCTGGGTGTTTCAGAGCAGAACCAACTTTCCATTGTTAAGGATCATCAGTTGAAATTTCACTTTTTGTTATCGATTTTCCTATTTTTTTGGGGGGGGGGGGAGGAGGAGGAGTGTGTGTGGTGGCTCCTAAATTCTATTACAAATGAGATTTTGACTGGGATTAATGCACATAAACAGCAAAGAATAATGTTACTTGCACATATGAGTCAATGAAATATTGGTAATTGGATTTACAACACTTGCTATCCCTCTCATTTGTATATCGTGCTAGTAAACAAAACTGGGTAGATCAACGGAGAAGGCAGACTTAGTGCCCCCACAGTGGAAGCTAATGCACCAGGCACTACATACTCTGTGCCAGACTATGGGTTGTTCTAGCCCTCCCCCTATGCACCGTCGGTGCAATAGATGTTGCTTGCTGATGAGTGGAAACTTTATTGCTAGAATGCCTCGTCCTCCATTCCACTGATATGAAACTGTAAGGCAAGTCTTTTACATGTTTGAAGCTCAGACATTATTGGGGACCCTTCTTGCCTTCCCAGTGCCAAATCTGAGAGTGATTAATTGAAGCTGTTTTTAATGATCTTAGGGGCAGATTTATGAAGGCGTTGCGCCGCCGGTGCGTCACTTTATTTGACGCAACGGTGGCGCAAACAATGCGCCCTATTTACAACGTGACGCATCTAGGAGCTGCGTCACGTTGTAAAGCCCTGCGCCATAAGGAGGCGTTCCTGCGCAGGGGGGGGGGCGTTCCTGCGCAGGAACGCCTCCTAAAAGTGGCTGAGTGAAATCTATGAGATTTCACTCAGTCACTTTCAGGACAATGCTGCGTCAAAACCCTGCGCCTGCTTGAAGCAGGCGTAGGTCTTGACGCAGCATTGTGGAGATGGGGCACACCCGAACCTTGCTGGAGCTGCGTCGCGCTTGCGACACAGCTCCAGCAATGCGCCACCTTTACGGCACAGATGCGTCACGCATCTGTGCCGTTTTTGCCCCATGGTGCGCCGCATTCTAAGTGCAGCGCATCATGGGTGGCGGAGCAGCGGCGCAGGATGACTGGCGCATCCCTGGGGATGCGCCAGTCATCATAAATCTGCCCCTTAGTATTCTTCCTCATGTTTCACCTTTTGCTCATAAAAAAGATCTCCCAGCCTATGTGAACTGGTGCTTTTATCAGATTTTTTTTTTCTGTAGATTAGTTGCTGGATATTTCCATGTATAAAACACATATCTAGTTCCCTCAGCTGTAACTGTGTAGTACGTACATGCTGCAGTTAGACAGTTTTGTGGCTGCTCCGTTTTAAGTAGTGCTTCCGCATATGTATATTTTGATGGGAAACACCGAGTTTTCTGTAAAATTTAACAGATTAATTATATTATTATCAGCCTTCGTAACAATGGAAGAGTGGTAGCCTTGATTAAAAATTGTAATATTCCTCACGTTAACTCATATTGTTTTGGGAAGGGGCATTCTGTTATACGATTGCTTCAGCAGATCTTAATTTATTGAAGCCTCAGTTTGCAGTTTGCATTTAACTTTGCCAGCAGAATTAAATTAAGGTGAAATAAATTACATCCTCTATCGTACTTCTTGTCCCTTGTGAACAGATTTTAAATATTTTCTTATGCACAGTCGTGGATTGCTGGTTTGAGCCAAGTAAGCCTGTGTCTTTTTCATCCGTACTCTTGCGATTACCTTACTTCTTGACCGTGGGAAAGTATTTTACCTCTTTGTGATTCATTTCGTCTACCAAGAGCTGGAAAACGAAGTAGTTTCATTAATGGCAAATGACTGTGCAATGGGGCAGGACCTACACTGATGGCTTGTTGTCCGGTGTAGTTGCCTATGTACAAGTCTTAGGCTTTTTAAAAAAACTTTTATTACAATAGAAAGCATTCTGTTCCCAACACCTAATGGTAAAATTATTTTATTGAAAAGATTATTAGGAAGTTTGCGCTTTTAAGGTCTGGCTAGAGGGAGCATTTCAGCAATTAGACCAGTGGTGCCCGTGTCCGGGAGAGCCAATTCAAACCATATTTTAAGATGTGCACTGTCTAAGTAAATGCCACCCTTAAGTTTGTTTAGTGTAAATTTGTCCTGTCTGGATATCCTGAAACTCTGGTATGGATCCTCAGCCACTTAACTCCCTCTCCCGATCTTAAGTTGCATACCCTTGATGATAATACTATAATGAAAAGACTCCTGGGAAAGGTATGGCAGAAACAACAGGAAGTTCCAATAGTCAACATTTGACAAAACAGGAAGTGTACGGATACAGCAATCCTTCTGGTCCAACTCTGACCACTCCAACCACTTGTTGCAACTAAACTACTTATTATGAAAAATAGTCATCTGTTAGCTAGGTTTGACGACACGCATCAGGAAGATGGTGCTGGAAATGAGTTGCTGGCAAACCAGGACTATTAAACTGTTAAAGTTAAAAAAACATTCTAGCATTAAATGTGATTTGTTTCATTTCTCATTTTGTGTTGATCATACATGTGAGAAGTTGGCCTGATAGGTGATGTTTCCAATTCTGGAACCACCTGTTATCAGACCAAACAATCCCTTATGGTGTCTGGTTGTAAGTCAACCTTATTAGACAAGCTATCCTAGGGGTAGCATGGACTAAGCAGCCTAAAGGCTTAACTTAAGAGGTCGTGTTAAGCGAGCTGTTTTACCACATACAATCCTGTAATATCAAATGAAAGGACACCACACAAGTATATATTATAAAAATATATGTATTTATTACTAAAAACAATCCCCAGTATTCTTTATGAATAAAGGGGCACAAGCGTTAAATCAAAAGCACAGTTTAAACATACAAAGTTGCACAATTATGGATGAGGGCGGGGGGCCACTCAAACCATATACTAAACAAGTGGTATAAGAGATACCAATCGAACAGTGGTTAGGCCTAGGGCCTAGGGAATCGCTGGGCGCAGTCAGGACAAGCAGTGCTGAAGTCGGGAAAAGCCCGCGGGATTCGGGTGCAGTGCAGGAAGCGCACGCATGCACCAATGTTAACCAATGGTGCGTAAAAGTTGTAAAGTTAAAGTTTAAGGACACTTCCGCTGAACCTAGAGGAACAAAACTTAAGACACAGACCCTAGAGATGTGTACCAGTGTGGGAACACCGGCGGAGCAAAGTTACCTCACCCACAGGAAGCGGGTGCACAGGGTCGAAGTTGAGTCGGGTTTCGTCACGCAGGCTCTTGGTGCTTGAAGCTGAAAGGGCTCCAGGCGGGGTGAAAGAGAAGTGTCCGGTGGAGTCCAGGGGTGGACTCAAGTCGAAAAGTACCTGAAAGCAGAGGGGACAGAGTCTGGGTAACTCAGCAGTGACCAGGGTGGAACCAGGACGGAACCAGGCAATGTCGGGCGCAATCAGGTGGTCGTCGAGGAGCTTCTCTCCGCTGTCACGTGGGCTCTGGGGCATCTGCGACGTCCAGGAGCGGGTCACGATCTGTCCCACGAGGGCTCTCACCGTCGGCGCAGTCGGCTTCAAGTTTGGAGCAAACAACACTTGGCAAGAGCAATCCACGCGGAACCGGGAGATTGCTTCTCACTCGAACCAGGAGGGTCAGAGTGGGGGCTCCTTTTCAGGGGAGCTGGTGCAAATCTGGAGCAACCAGAATCACAAGTCGTATTCGTAGTTTCGTCGGCACAGGGACCACTAGCCAGCTGGCAAGTGACCGAGCCAACGCGTTGAGCCAAATGGAGCAGAAGGGCCCCACGCAGCACTCGTCGAGTGTGGAGGGCTGAACTTCGGTGCAAGAGTGGCTCAGGGTGGGGGCTTCTCAAACCCCTGTGTACAGCTTCGAGGGTCACTCGTGGGCTGCACGGTCAGCGTCTCGTGGTCAATTCAAGATGGCGTGCCCCACGCTTCCGGTCGCCTCCACGGGTCTCAGCTCTGCAGGGACTGTGGATCGGGCTGTTGGAAGGCAGGCAAGCTTGATCTCGTCGATCTCTGTCGCTCGAGTTCCGGCGGGAACTGCGACAAAGCAGACGTCGATGGCTGGATGGTGCCTGTTTGCACAGGGTGGTCACTCCTTGACCACAAGGGAGATTCTTCGGGCTTCTACGTCGAGTAGGATGTCGAAGGGTCCAGAGTTTCGTTTCTTATGTTTCATCAGGATAATCTGAAGTGTCTTGGCACTGCTCCCACTCTTATTCGAATCTGGGGGGCTGGATTACCTGCTAGGTCCCCTCCTATGGGTGGGACCCAGGAAGGGGGTGGATACACCCCTTTCCTTTGCGCCCTGGCACGAGGGCTGGAGTGCCCCAGAACCGGTTTGGCCGGATTATGCAAGGGGCAGCCTTGTGCGCCCCAAGCAGTGTCTGGTTTCTTTCAAACCTCCCTGCTACAATCCACTATCTCCTGTCTGGAGGGTGGTAACACCCCCCTGCGACAGGAAACCCTTTGTCCAGGCCCCATTTGGCTGAGTTTCGGTCAGCTGCAGGGGGTCAGACTCTTGTCTGTGGCAGAGGCATCCATTTTGTGGATCTAAGGCCTTTTTAGAAATTAACCGCATTTAAGTAAAGTAACATGTCTTACCCCTCTAGAGGGGTGGAATGCTATCCCCGTCGCCAGAACTGGCGAGGGGATAGTATTCCAAATCGTATGACGCCTTACACGACATGTTTTGATAAAGCCAAACCAAAGTTGCTATATAACCGCGAGGATTATAAGGCACTTAAGAGTATATGGTATGGCCTTATCCTGAAACAGCTTAGGGAGTTGTTCCCGACGGCTGCAGACAGGCTCAGCTCATGCTAGAGCTCCATCTCACATTAAACCACGCACTCTGCCTCCAGGATTGATGAGGCCTTCCATAGGAGTGGCTCACAGGTTAATATGTGTCCAGATATAGGTTTAGATATAGGTATACTATATCTAAGCAAGGGGTGATTACACCACCTTACCCCAGCTGAGTGATCAGCCAGTTGTGTCAATTTAAGAACCAGCCAGGGGTGGCAAAAGATATGCTGTAGCCCCTGGTAGGCCTTGGTGGCCCCTATGCCCTGGGCACCTATAGTGCATTATACAGGGGCTGACAAGGAGTCCATTTCCTTTTGTGGTATGTACCTAGGGTACATGGAATCCATTTTACAGAGAGAGCAGATGGCCTGGGGCCCTGATTAGCAGGGAACCAGGTCAACTAAGTCAAAAACCAGCTAAACACAAGGCAAAAAATCGGGGGTAACCATAGTCAGGTAGCCACCTTCCTACAATACACTTTGTCATGAAATGACAATTTGTGTATTAAAGTTCACAAGTACTGTATTCATTCCCTGTTGCCTGGCAGGGCTAGTCTAGTCTACAATAGTGTCCTTTTTAGTGAATGTTCACAACCTTTATTTTGTTGAGGTCCTTGGAATTTATATTTGAAATCTTTGACACACCAGATTTCAGTATTTATTTCAGTATACATTTGTGAATGCACTTTTCATATCCTCTATAGCTCTACCATTCCAGTCTAGTCTAATTAGTTTTCCTCGGCTGACTGTTTACAGCCATTTCCTTATCTCATAAGGTCAGTGTAGTTCCTGGCCTGTTTATCTGATTAATTGATTTGGCCATTGGAATCCAGATTTTACAAAAGTCCAATTTAGTTTTTTTTTAATGTTAAATTGTAAGATTATTTAGATTTGAGATAGATTTAAGAACGATTAATGATTTGTTCCCCGATAGTAAAACAACTGATAAAAATACGTCAGTTTATTCTCTTTCATGGTGGAGTAAGTTCCTTAAAAAAAGGTGGAATTCCGGCACAGTGTTTTTTTTTTTTTTTTTTTTGCAGTACAAATCCTGAATATACTTCAGGACATTATGGCAAAGACATTAATAAAGAATCCTGATGTGATATGGTGTAGTTTTAAAGATAAAATTACCTCATTGGGCGGTACCAGTTGCTTTACATACCTAATATAGATTCAGTTTTTTGTATATTTATAAATAGGTCGTCATCCATTACAACGATTCACAGTTGAATTCATATATAGTTATAAGTTTACCTGTTTGTTTCTTTGCTTGCTTGGTTGAGGGAGCATGACTTTACTGGTCTCTGTATAACTCTAAGCTCTGATGGGCTACGAAGCAAGAAGGTGTATATCTCTAAATAGGCATTGCAGAGGGCGGGATCTTTGACCCATTCACTAACTATAGGGATTTGCCATATGACCCACTTTAGTGTAACTCTACTTTTGGCTAGCAGTAGGGCAATTGCTCTGAATATCCTGCAGACTTGAAGACTAATTTAACATATCCTAGTCCGGCTTCCAGTGGGTCATTGTCCACTCCACACATCATCTTTGCCAACTAATTCCAACCAGTAAACTCTAATGAGCAGGCATTCACAAGCCAGATGAATAAAGCCTGCATTCAGGATCCTACCTCTCCTGTACTCTGTGCAAACCTCTAATACCATGTTTCTAAGTCCCACTAGGTATAGTAGCTTCTGTGTAAGAACTTGTAGTGTATCAATCTCAGTCTACAATTCAGAGATAGGATCTGCTGACGGAATAACCTTTGTGCGTCTGTCAATTCCTACCCTAGGACTCCCTCCCACCTGTCACATAGGCATCTGCGACTTTCCTGTGTTTTGTCTAATACTGTATTGTACATGCATGTTTTAGGTGTGTATGTGAGGAGGTGGAGGTCAGCATGGTGGCAGTTGCCATTCTGCAGCAAGTTTGTCTGGAAATTTTGGGTCCCCATCTACTGTGGATTTCCGCAGCCCATGATACAGGAATAAGTCTACAGGGGATGCATGATGCTCTGTCTTTATAACTCTTTAGTGTAATATATGTGGGTTTTTCACATATATTGCTGATTTTGTATATTTGCCTGGGTTGTACTCTTGAATGTCGCCACCAACAATATTGTGGTATAAGAATATTGAGGACAAAGTATTGAAAGTAAAGTACATATAGGGAATTAAAGATTTACTATTCCTAACTCCACATCTACGTACCTTGAAGACATATGTACTCCGTAGATGCATATACGGGGAGCTAAGTGTAGAAAAACTAGACTTAACTTTTATATTTTTTTGATGTTTGGTCCTTGATATTCTGCCCCACCGATATTGTGGGTTCAAAATTCAGGGGGCATACCATTTGCTTGCTGTGTAATTGCCGCTTTGGGTTCTGATGTGAGTGGGATAGATGGTTTGCTTTTTCAACTGAAGTAGTGACGAGTATATTTTGTCTGTTGCACAGATATCTATTAGTCTGCACATCCCAAACTATTCAGTAAGTTATACACAAATGTGTCGTCATAATTACCAAATGTGTTTATAGATCTAGATTTTGACAGTGTAATTTCAAACAGACCTACTGCCACCAATATGCTTAGTTGGCATTTGAGTCTTACCCCTTTCAACTATTGACTTTCTTCAAGCCAATAGCCTCTTCAGCTACTGACTTGAGACTTTGTTAATCATGTCTTGGTTCAGTGAGTAAACATTTCTCGCCTAATAAATTGGTTGCTTCTTTGTATCCTTCAGTCTCTTCTCAAGTGCTTCCATTGAGCTACATGATGGACTATGGTACAAATGTACCCCTTGCTGTTCACTCCTGTTGGCTACCTCCTTGTGTGTCTTGCTTTAATGTGCTACGGCTAGCGCATTAATCCCAGACTTAGCTTTGCCACTGTTTGTTTAATTTGCACCTACCCGCTTCCACCCATATTGTTCATCTTATTTTTAGTTGGACTTCCAGCATCTTTACACATCGGAATAATTATTACATGCCGCCTCATAGTCATAGTCTGTGCCCTGACACAATCTACATGAAACAGTGCTTAACTTGAGCTGGTCCTTTGGTTGCCTGTGGTGGTCACTGGGACTCATTTTTGGGGACTAGCTCTTACTTCTGCATGAGCTCAAGAGAGGGAAATATACACAAAGCGAAAGGACGGAGTAAAAGATGAAAAAGATGTCACAAAGGGATAAAGCAGGAACCTGCAAGAGAGAGATAAACGGGCAGGGAGTATCTGGTAGTGAATTAAACAGGCATGAGTTTGATTTAGCATGAGGCAGCCTTTTTATTGGCGTGCCCACATTTAATTGCACCAGCTTTCTTCCAACTAGAGCCCTGGACACCAGCACTAATTATTTTACAAATTAAGCACTGGTATAAAAGTTATTTTATGCATGAGGCCACCTAGGCACCCTCAGTTTATTAAGTTGAGGGTGTCTTAAGCAAAAGTGCAAACAGCAAATGCGCTGGATTGAGGACAGACCTTCTGCCAGTGGCCTATTCAGGTCTGAATACTGTCATTAACCCAACAACCACTGTTTTCCCAACCAGATGCTCAGTGATCCAGCACCTATCGCAGTACCAAATCACAGTCTTTATCATCAACGTAATCTACCATCATTTGCTTTATGGGGCCTTAATAGACAACAATTGTTGTAAGAAAGTGTAATATAATTTCTGATATTCCTGTAAGGACGGCACATTGCAAAGTAGAATCTTCATACATTACTCCTGGCAATCTAGAGGTTGTGGTATTAATGATATAATCTACTGGTTAGAGGCGTTGTACTTCCTTGCCAAAGCAGCATTCCACCTATCGCCTTTTTTTTCCATTTGGTGCCTTAAGTGTGCCGGATATGCCCAGACGTGGGTCTCGTCTCACTGTGTCACTGGAACCAAGCAGTATCTGGCTGAAGAGCCCTAATGAGAGCGAAACCGGTCCTAGGTTGCTTGTGTCCCGGTTCAGGGAGGACCAGGCCTGGCAGTTCCGACTGGACTCATCCCATTAGGAGCAGGGCCAAGACAGATTTGCATATGGCTGTGTTCAAACGGAGGTGGCATGATGGGTGAAAAACAATGGATTGGGATGCTGCCCAGAGCAGTTGCCAGTGTCTGAGATTAATTCAAGCATTCCATCCATCCCCTTGTTTTTGCAAAGCAGCAGGGAAGCTACAACTCAGCTCTAATAGCTCAATGGGTTTAAGTCTAAGTAACTTCAGCATAGTGCGCCAAAAACAAGCCTCTATTGTTATTTTTTTTATTGTATTCTTTTTAATAAATAGTGTGTTAACTCCAGGCAAATGGATACAAAAATTCAAAAGTAAGAAAATAAATACTTTCTTCACAGCCTGGCATATGCCTTTGTCTTCTACTTTCCAGTAAGTTAATTCCCTGATATTCTCGTAGCATTACAATCTACACGTTGTAAACCATGTAAATAATAACCGTTTTGCCTATACAGTAATAAAGTGGATCTATAGGACTTTTATAAAAACAAGTGCTCTGACTCTCGAGCAACGAAGTTATTCGCCAATATGTACAATAATCATAAACTTGTGCAAGCAAAACACTTTTTCAGTATCTTTTTTTAGTATCTTTTTTATTAATGCTCCGTTTTTGTAAGTTAGGTAAACATACATGTGTCATTAGAGCTTCAATCAACAGTCTTTCAGGAATCATGCAAAAAGATACATACATTTACAATTTTTGTCATCGGTCATTGTAAATTACGTTATTCCTGAGGGTGTCATCTAGGACATATTTAGAATTGAAGGCCCAACAGCTAATTATATAAGGTGTGGGAGTTTGTTCCCTATGTTCACAGCAATATTTCAAAAGTATCATATCTAAACAAAGTAAATAACAAATACTAAGAAAACGTTTTAACGGTAAGAGCACCCCCGGGTCTCAGTAAGGATAGTTAAGTATATATCTGCCTGTCCTGCTGACAGGTGTCGTAGGAATTTATTCAGGATAATCTAGTGTTACTGTCAGGGGAACATGGAGTTGAACGCTCGGGGTGGTTGGACTTCCTCCTTGGTTTGGTCATAATAGAGCATATATATTCCTTGCGAAAGTATAAGATTCCCCCTTAGACTGGTCATAGTTGAACAGGGGTGTTATGTATGCTAGGAGAATGGGTTATGTATGAGCTTCCGACAGAACCATCCTTTTTCCCAGGATTGGATTGGGATTAAAAATCGGCCCGGGCACGCAATAAAAATGTGGCCCACATTTGTACATTGCCCTTTCGCAAAACACTGCTTTGGGGAAATTGTATAAAAAAACGGGGAGGGAGGGTGGTGTTAAAAATATTCACTGGTGAAACACACATAAATATCTGCTCAGGCCCCTTTCCCCCGCTCGGTATGCACACATTAACCCTTTCTGTGCGTACAAAATGTTAGCGTTGTGCGGGAGTTTTTATTAGTGGACGGGATTCGGACGGCCAGGGGCCGTCCTCCGCACACACCCACCGTGACGGCTCCCGGCCGTCACGAGCATGTAAGGGGTTAATGGGCAGGCCCAGTGAGAGAAAGGGAGTGACAATTTCGCCCCGTGGTAGACGGGAGGTAATGGACGCCCATCTATCTCCAGAAAGACCACACAGGCACCCACTGGGCCACTGGCGGCAGCGAACAACGCAGACACCCCCCAGATCGGCACCCCAGGCTGCTAAAAAAAAGGATACCGGCCCCTCGGGCATTGCCCTAGTGCCCACATTACCAATCCGACGCTGCGTTTTTCCCCAAGTTCCGTGCTTCCCATTCCCGCAATACCTCGGACCAAAGGGCCGCTATAGGGCAGCGTCTCACACCTTTGTTATCTTCTTCCATGAGTGCTCTCTCTTCGGCCCGTGCCCAGTCCGAAACATCTTTTTCCCAATTTGAGCTTTTTGGGCCTGTGGAGGATTTCCATTTTAGCGCTATTCGTCGCTTTTTGCATTCTTAAGCTTTCATTACAAACACAAAGTTAGAACCGTTGGCTTTGTCTGTGCTTATGTTGTGGTTTTTAGGTTTCGCCTCGCCGAAAGCTGCGCAGAAGACTTTCGCGCAAGTCGAAAACTTTTGTTTACTAGTATGGACAAAAGTCCCGCCTCTCTGTTCCATTGGCTAGCTCCATAAATGGAGGCTAGCCATTGGAAGAGAGAGGCGTCCGTCATTCTGCGAGGCGACTCGTGGACGTTCCTGAGATTTTTTCTCATCCAGCCCCTTTTATCACGTCAGTGAGGCGGTGGGCGGGGTTTATTTTTTTGGTTGTCCATGTTTCTTTTGGTCATTCCGCGGCTGACCGCCGCCGGAGGAAGTCCAGGTCCAGGTGAGTGCTTTTGATTGTGGCCGTTCCCGCCGCCCCCCCTCCCGCTATCCGTGCTTTTCCCGCCCCCCTCCCGCTGTCCGTGCCTTTCCCGCCCCCCCTCCCGCTGTCCGTGCCTTCCCTGCCCCCCTCCCGCTGTCCGTGCCTTCCCTGCCCCCCTCCCGCTGTCCGTGCCTTTCCTGCCTTCCCTCCCGCTGTCCGTGCCTTTCCTTGTTAATATTTCAGTCAAGACTCAAACACAAATCAGATCTATTGGCCTTGTCAGTGCTTGTTGAACCAGTTCCAATGTATTGATAATCTTAACATCAGTGGATGTTAAATAAACAGTATGGGAAGGTGAGTCAGCCATTACCCTTCCACGGTCAAGCCCACATTCCTCCACAACTCCAGTTGTACTTCATTCACAACACATCTCAGCGTGGTTCAAGTGTGAATGTTTCCAAGTGGGCATGAATGCCACCTGCTCACAGGGAAACCTTTGCTGCTGAAGGTGGCAATTCAGTTTCTCGGCCCTTAGCCTATCGGGTGGTAGACAAGCTAGATTCCTCTGTATCAACCCCTGCACAAGTACACAAGGAATTCATTCGCCCATAAATACAGCCGCAAACAACGTAGACACGTGGAAAAAAGAATTTGGTGCCAGTTGGTTTTGACAGGGACTTTTTAAATCAATCAAATAACTAAGCATGTAATAAAACACACACTTCTTCTGCAAATGAACTGCCATGAGATTGCCAAGATGCATTAAATCCTTCTCAAAACAGTGAAGTCACAAAACACACAGAGCAGCCACGGACTTCTCACGTGAGGCTCTGAGGCTGAACCGGTCGCTTAGGTTCCCTGGCAGGTCATCACCGTACGGTTTCCTTTCACAACCATTCCTGGTACACATTTATGAAAGGATAATTCGCCCGTCCATCAAAAGGGCCCCTTAGGTTCCCGGGCGGAATGTAAGACGCGCAGCTCGCCCGCACGTGAGGGAGCCTGCTGAGGTGAGCATCAGAGAGGGAAAAAAAAGTAGTTGAACGTCAGCACCACCCTGGAGGCACGAGGCGCTGCATCTTCACGGCACCCGACCAGGGGGCACACATGCCTGAGCGGTGACCTTTCGCAGCAGCACCACAGATCATCCCTGTTGACGGAGAAGGCAATTAAGGACAACAAGGGACACCCGACTCACAAAGAACCAGGGTACCTAAGCTTGCACACGTAAACCGCTAATTCCAATTAAAGTTTAGTCCAGAGGTTTTCATTCTGTTAAACACACAGCATGTCAGTCACGTTGACGGTATCGCAGGGACGTACTCTTCTGCTCTTTCTTTAACGTGCCTTTTAAACGTTTTGTATTATGGTTTTAATTAACTACACAATATATTTTCGTACTACTGGTACAGCATGTGTTGCACTTCAATCTTAAACACATTTTTTTAATGGAATGTCTTCCTTTTTGGTACTCGCTCTTGCATGCGCACGCCTATTTCTTGTGGCCGGAGGGACTCTTCCCGGTGGTTGCTATCGCAGGCCCGTTGCCCTTTCTCCTTACGTGCTCTGCACTTTGTAATGTTGTATAGGAAGCTGCATGTGCAAGCTCTTGATACTGGAGTGCTCGATACTTGTGTCTTCAATGTCGAATTGCTTACTGTATCGCGTATGTGTCACCATTTAGCCACAAACATAAATGTTTCAGGTTTGTATATTTGCATCAATAAATGTACAGATATTTCCACCATCCTTTTTATAAATCATATACGCTTTGTGCGAAAGTCCGTCCCTGCGCCATGGCAGAAGCATCCATGTTTCCTTTCAACAAATGGCTGCGTAGTCCTTTCGCTAAATGTCATTCACCCACCTTAATTTGTGTAGTTATTGGTACTATGATAACTATATGTTTCTTATTCAGGGATGCAGAAGACGCTGTATATGGGCGTGATGGCTACGACTGTGACTGCAGAGTGCTAGGGAGTGCAGAGTGACTACAGAGTGCTAGGGAGTGCAGAGTGACTAGGGAGTGCAGAGTAACTAGGGAGTGCAGAGTGACTGCAGAGTGCTAGGAAGTGCAGAGTGCTAGGGAGTGCTAGGGAGTGCAGAGTGACTAGGGAGTGCTATGGAGTGCTAGGGACTGCAGAGTGACTGCAGAGATTAAGCTAATGACAATGTAAATGACAATGCCATTTATTTATCTGTTTTCAAAACCAACACATAAATACAAATTTTGTCATTTACAATGCCAATAGCTCTAACTTTTCCAAAGGCGAAACCATTGCATTAAAAATGCTTGTTTTTCTTCATAAAGGTGCATCACTCTGTGTATTCCATGGTGCCCTTTTTCGGTGTGGGAAACGTATCCCGCTGGCTCCACCCTCAGATTTATATCGGCTTGAAAACGTGCGAGTGTGCAAGTCTTAAATCAAGGCAGTGTGTCAGTTCTCTTAATTAAAAGGACCGCTAAATATATCTCTCATGAAGGCAGGCGGAATGAATTCTCCACATAAGTGCAGTTTAAATGCTGGCTGCACGCGGGCATGGCTGGAAACCACTGACTGCCTCAGACCGGTATGCAGATTGAAAGCAAGCACAGGACAGTCTGAGAAAGCAGGATAGTGGCTTTGCAGTCTGCCCTGCTCGAGGCTCTTCTCCCATTAACGATAAATCGAAAGCTACTCAGCTACCGCCCTCCTTCCTTACAGGAAAGAGGTTGCAGCGCTCTCATTTGCGTACCCTCGTGAGTCCGACCTAGGTCCTTGGGGGACCAGAAAGAGCGGCTTGCGCAGGCAGGGCCTGAGTCAGCCCATTCACTTCATGCAGACCGTTTTACAGACGTTTTAAAGGGGATATTTTCTGTTTCCCGTTGGAATATGACGTCATGTTCTTTCGCGCGCCTATTTGTGGAGAGTTTGACTAGCAGTAATATTGTCACGGTTGTACTTCATGATGCCTCTCTGCATAGCTGGCAAGGTTTCAGATTGCTTATGTGTGACATTTTCATAATTTCAGTGTCATTATGACATTTAACGACTGTGAGTGACACTTTCTTGAGAGGAGAGGGAAACGAATATCAGAAATTACACACAAATGAGCAACTAGAAACTCTAAGAACATCTTAAAACTGCTGCAAAGTACCAGAAATGGAAGGACAATAACCTAGTGCCATATATAGGGGTGCTCCCTGGAGGCAATGCGTCGCAGCAGCCAGGCCCCAGGTTCAGGGGTTATGGGGGAGGTGTGAGAAGGCTACCGTTGGGGGTGCTGCCTGGAGGGTGTGCGTTGTTGCAGCCAGGCCCCAGATTCAGGGGTTTTGAGGGAAGTAGAGAGCTGTGAGAAAGCTTCATTCTTCCAAGGCTTGGTTTCACTCATTTCTTGTGGGTGTGCCTCCCCCTACCCCTTTGTGGCAGATGGTACCCTCCATTATGAGATTCATTGATGTTGTTGATCAGTGGGTAGTAGCACAGCTGAGCTTAGAGGTGTGAGGTAAGTGCAGCATGACCGCAGCCTGAGGCTGGTATGTCCCTGCAGTAAGTGGTGCACATGTTTCAAGAGCATGAGATTTTGTTATAGAATGAAAAGAATAAGTTCTGAAGCAGAAAGTAGAATACCCTGCACATGTCATTTCAAAAGACAGCAAGTATTCACCTTGTTTGGTTACAGCTATTGTTGCTGTTGCACAACCAAAGGACTTGGAGTGTCTTGAAATCATTTGTGCGTTTGTGAGAATTGTATTTACTGTAATATGGTTAAAGCAGCACGCATGTTTAAAAAAAAAAATATGACAAAAAAGTTAATTTTGACTGGAATCAGAAATGTCAAGACACATTTAAATGAGTCATGGCCAAATGGTTGATGCTAAAACACTGTCATGCAACTCTGTTGAAAGCTTATTTATCCTAACAAGTGAGAAGCATATACATAGTGGAGTGGAGTGGTGTGGCTCACTGGTTAGAGGCGGCAGACCCGGAAGCAGAGAACGGCCCGGGACCAGGGTTCAATTCCCGACGCGGCAGGGTCTTGGACCAGGGTCAGTGGACTCGACAAATCTCGCCTCGGTGCCTACTCTAACCAGGGATCACACTCGGCAACTCTGGGCATTAAGCTTGCTTCATCTCTACAACGGCCCCCACAGACGCCGGGGATGCCTGGTTTCACCTTGGAGATACCCAGAAGGGACCATCTCACAGGGAAAGCCAGGACGGGTTCCCCAGCGGTCTTCAGTGCCGGGACGCCTACGGGCAGCCGTGCGCTTTACAAGTCCCACACATTTAAATTTACATTTAGTTTGTTTGGATTAAGACCACATACTGTGTGCAGAAGTACTCACCCTTTAAGTATCGATTATTCCCCATATTCTCACTCCTGCAACACCCTTTAACACTGCTCCCACATGTACAATAATTTAGCCTCCACCCCAATCCTCTTGACTTTGTACCCTAACTGCTTGGAGTCTCTAAAGAATATCAATCCGCCTCAGGCTCGGGCTTAAGAGCATGGTGAGCAGACTCTAGCTGTAACAGGCTCAGAATGATGATGCTCCAAATTAAAATATACATTAGAGGAGATTATTAACCCTTTGGCTGCGGGGGGGCAGGTGCGCACAGAGCCCCGGTGCTGATGACGAGCTCACCTCGTCATCAGCCACCGTGCTCGTGTGCTGATGACGAGCTGAGCTCGTCACTGCCACACCCATTTCCTAAAAATGCTCAGCACAGCGGGGGAATTATCCCCGCGTGTGAGCGTTCTAACGGACATGACAAGCTCAGCTCGTCATCCGCACACAAGCCCCTTGACCTCGTCATCAGCAAGGGAGGGGTTAAATATAACAGGCTCTGTGAATGTTCCTGTGTTACCAGCATCTTTGCTAACCATCTTCCTCCTCACTTCTTTGTCTCGTCTGCTGTTCTTCTTATATGTAAGAAAACAAAAAGTGTTCGTTGGAATGTTACATTTATCTATGATAGAGGTAAGTATTCAGGATTGCATTCCAGTCCATCTGTTTTTTGCCAAACATACTACTGCAGGCACTCACCAGCTATAGCAAATCAGCCTTGGTCCTGTGCTCTGTCTGCCGCAATGCTCAAGCTGCACCTCACCTATGTAGGCCAAAACTAGTCATGGACTGCTTGTTTTTCCGTGTGGACTTGGCCTCTCTGTTCAGGATGACTTTTGTTGTTGGAGTATGACCGAGATTGATTTACATATGGCGGGTCTCTTTTGAAAGTGTTCTAGTGGACGAAAAAGGAGGACTGGAATTCGGCCACAAACGATTACCAGCGGCTGAGATTAATTCAAGTTTTTCTTCCATCATCTTGTCATTTGTTACTGTAAATGCCTTAATTGTGACTAGCATGCCCAGTAGTGCGTCTCGCACTCACTGTGTCACACGACTAAAGTTGTACCTCACTGATGTATATGGTATGCATCTATATGGAATTTCTGTTTTGTAAACCGAGCAAAAAAGGCAGCAGAGCTCTCTACAGGGTCACAGAACTGCATAAAGTCAATGAGTGATAGGAGAAGTACCTGAGTGATAGGAGAGATAGCTGGATTGCGGACACTTGGGTCCTAAGTAGATGAGGCTTGGTGGTTGGGGCCTATGACTGATGAGGCCTAGGTCGACCGTAACTGGTATGAGGTTACTTGTCCTACTCTCTGGAGGTAACCTGTCTGGCATTTCGTGCTGGGCTGTTCCTTCTGGAGCTGGACCAAGACTGATTTGCATGTGGCAGGTGTCTGCCCAGAATGAGATAGTGTGCGAAAAAGAGGGCATGGAATGCGGGCCGAGCGATCGCCAGTGGTTGAGATGAATTCAAGCATTCATTCCACCACATTGTTTGTTGCCATTTCCGTCTAAGGTACTCGGAAGTTGACTACAAATAGCCAGTGGAGTAAATAAATTGCCAATAAATAAATGTTTTAATTCATAGGATAGCATCAGTTAAGCGGAACATTCTTGTGTACAGAAGTCTTCAACTTCCTAGAGTGGAGTTCTTCTCTTAGGCCAGCCCAATAAAATATCCAATTTTTTGTGTCGCCTTGGCATATGTGTTGGCTTCACACATTCACATTAACACATCCGGTATCTGTGTATATGGACACACAGACAGGAAACTCTAGCATCTATGAAAGCACATTGGCATGGGTTGTGAACCAGGATGGACACACTCTGTGGCTCCAGCCTTTAGTTCCGCCAGTGAGTTTGGGTTGAGTTTTCTTAAAGTTCACCCCGCTTCCTTCCTAGCCTTTTGTTCATGTTCTTATGTCATCTGTACATTTAATTAACAGGCTTTCTACATCATATCTGCTGACGTAGGTAATCATTTCAAGCAATACACTGCCGATAAAGATGGGAATGAAACGTGTTGCAAAGTTAACTGTACAGGAGTGAAGTCTAAAACCAGTATAGGCGCTGGAAATGGGGGTGCAGGGGGTACTGCAGCACCCCCCCAAAAATAATGAAGCTGGAATTTAGAAGGTGAATGACCAATAAAGATGTCTTTAAAATGTGTGTTTATCTAGGTACATTAGCTGTGCATTCAAAGACCACGGTCAAATGTCAAGTTATGTCTTCTGACAAATTACTGCTTATTCAGAAACTGGGGCTTACTTTTGTTTCTCTGGCTGCAAAGTGAAAGGATTTTTGATTGTGACCCAGGTGACCATCTTGCTTGGGTACAGGAAATAAAAGGAAAGGCTATAAGGCTGTCCATTTTTTTTAACACTCAACGATTGGAAAAGAACAAATGAAGTACATTTTTTGTAATCTTTAAGTGTGATGGAAACAAAGATTTTAATGGGGTCAAAACAATTCAAGACACTTGGTGATGCGCATATTATAAATAGTCGCTGTAACTGGATTTCCACATATCATCGTATGTGCATTAAATAGTAATATCAGTAAACTGCAGGTCTATGCAGAATTAGTTAACATTTCAGCCGAAAATGTGCTGTCAGTTCATGACATTGCACTACCATACCAATGCTCCAAATTGTCCCACCAGCTGCATACCACACCCTTACAACTCTGCTGAATGGGTGTCGAATAGTTGCTATATATGTTAGGTTTCATCTGCACAGTGCTTGCACTGTGATTGAGAAATCTATTATTTTTAATATACACATAAAAGGGACTTGTATCATGCCTCCTCTCTTTCCTGGCTTCTCATTGGTTTCTGTGTTTGCCACTTACCTTTCCTCCTTTTCTATTGGCTGTAGCATATTTTCCTGCATTTACCAATGCTTGCTCCTCTTCTGCATCTCTTATCAGTTTCCTGCTGCCTAAATACTGTTAACATCCGCTTTGGTGGAACTATATGTTCTTAAAGATTTGCCTTTTACTATTGCAGCATATTCATATAACAGTGTATCACCCAGAGAGCTTAAGTGATTTTCAAAGAATCACAGGTTGTTGCGCGGCCCCACGGAGGCTCGACCCGGGATCCCCAGCTCTGGAGTCAGTAACTCAGGCAGCTGCGCCACATCCTCTCCACTCCTGTGTTATCTGCCAGGGAGCTATTTCCTTCTCCCAGCCGATGACTGATGAAAACGGCTCTTTATTCATTACAAATGCAAAGCTAATGCATTACCAATGCTTGTTTTTTGAGTGATGCTTGGGCTTTTCACAATCCACATGACTTCAGTGATATTACATAGATTTTAGCACCCCCACTCTGAAAGTTGGCCCAGCACCACTGACTATGAGGGTCTTGAGCTTGGAGAGCAAACTTAAGCTTCATAATAAAGCGCTCCATGTCAAAATTGACCGAGGAGTGGTACTGTTGTATGAAGGAGCCTCTCCCCTTTCCGGTGGCGCCTATCTCAGTGTTGTGACCAAAAAGACACATAGCAAACACTGCACTTTCCCTCCATTCTGGCTCCTGGATTACTCATGTGGCTGAAGTAGATTGGCGTGAATAGACCATGAGATCCATTAGTAAAGAAGGGTCAGAATGTAAAAATATCCTCACCGCTACTCCTACACAAAGGCAGAGTAATGTGATTACATATCTTCTCAATCCATCGATACACAATGCCAAGCAGTTGGGACCTTGTTATGCTGGACGGATAAAATGCATGTCATCTTTCCCCTGGATAAGAACATGTCCTCTGTCCTTTGGAGTAGATCTTGCATCACTGTAATTACAAATGCCATTAGGGAATCAGTGACTGCGATTGATATTTTAGTCAATGAAAGAGCAATTGATGCAAAAAAAAATAAACCAGTAAAGAAAAAGCTGAGGCCAGAAGGAAAGAGAAGGGGGGGGGGAAGTTGGACCCCAAAATGCATTTTTAGGAAACCTGCTTAGAGCGAGTGTATCAATAAAGTTATGAGGGTATAATAGATTAGTTAAAATGTAACTTTAGTTGACATTGTTGGGTGGCGGAGTCTGGGTTATTCTTTCTTTTTCATAGTTGAGCTTATTTTGAGCTTCTTTTGTCAGGCAGTTGCACTTGTGGTCCAACCCCCTGCAGTGCAGGCCAAAGCACATTTAAGCCAGTAATTCGCTAATACTATTTCGTCCACGCTGATCATGTTAAATTATGCAACAACAAAGGTGAAATTTGTTATAGAAGTATAAGAGGAAAAGAAGGTAGATTGGCAGATAACTAAAGCTATAGGATGGGGCACACATTTATTCATTATACTGATAAAAATAGCTGGCTACTAACAAAATGCATTGGTCCTAGAGATCAGAAGTTATAGTCCTGGCAAGGCAGACAGTGGTTTACAACCTTACGAGTTCGTAAAATTAGCCTAATAAATTAACGTCTGATATTTACACCACTTAGAAGAGGCAGGAGTGTGGTGTGTAACGCTATTCAAAGTCAAATATTATTATTGGGTAATAGTAGTAGAACAAAGCGATGGGTCAACACATTGTGTACACAAAATAGGGACTCATGTAAAAAGTAACCAAAATAAGACAACATTTCCAAAGCAATACATTTATAAACCTAGGGATTCAGGGGAAGTTGGAGCGGAGTTCGAGAGCAATAGGAGTTGAGTTCGTGAGCACCCCAAGCCACTAGAACGGGTATTCTGCTGACTGCTGACTGGGGCTCCCATTGATGACTGACTTTCTGGTCATCTCTGGTTGGGTAAGAACGGCGTCGGCGGATCATACATTGTCATCCTGCTCGTGGTAGCGTCCATTACATAGTGACCTGCAACTTTCATCTCTCTGTATGCCCTCAAGAAATCTACATTTCCCCAACACGGATTCCGCTTGTCCTATACCAGGCCATTTTGCATTTCAATTATACTCAAGTATGAAAAAATCCACAATAAATTCATCATTATTGTTCACATCTGATGGTATTCTTCGTATTTGAACTCAGCTGGTAGTGTAATACAGGATTGAACATGTAAGTACTTCTAAATTTCTTGATTGCACCTGTTACTTTTGGTGAGCAGGGTTACTTAACTCAATTTTACAGTGAGGATGCATTGTTACATCCATTCTGTTTCCGGATTAAACGTGTTTTGTTGTACCTCTTTCAAAAGTGTTGTGTTGTTTTCTAGAGTTTTTTCTTAATCTTCACTGTTCACACCTGTCACCACTGTTAATTTCACCGCCTGTAAAATATTGCACCGGGGTAGATCGCAAAGGGGTTCATACTTTATATTTCTGAGGGACTCGGAATGGCTTAGATTGGAGCCTTGGACCGAACCACATGAGTGTGCCTTTTTTCATTGATGGGAATCCCAACGTAAAACCTCGAACGTTTTCCATTTTGTATGACGTTTCTAAAAATATTAAACACTTTAGTAATTATAGTTCAGTTGTATGGCCAATAAGTAACCTTTATAATAGATTCAAAAGCATGGATATTTGCTTCAATATTCTGCTTGCATATCCTGTTTTGCACACTGTAGAAGAGCCACCAGATCTCCAGGTAATGGTTCCTACTACGCGCTTCCGTGCGGGTATATTGCAATTCGGAAAGTATCTCACTAGTGACATTGAGTACTGCGACAATCCTGCTCTTCTGTGTCCGCGTACTCGGAGTACCAAACCCTTTGCACACACCGAATGCCTCCCCAGGATATGTGTTTCTATTATTTACACATGCCGTGCGCTTTGCTGCACCTGCTGTCTTAAAATGACATTAGAGTAACGCTTTACTATCTGACTGTGTGTTTGTTGTCATACCCGAGTTTCTGTATTATCTGAAATGTGTGATTTTACAAGCTGTTGAGTGATTTGAGTTGTGATAGTTGAAAATGTTATCTATTTGATTTGTACAGCGCTTGCCTAATACGGGGTTGTGGGTTATCTTGTCACTCGTATAAAAAGGTCAGACATAACAAGAAGCAGTACAGCCGTGATACCACCCCCCCCCCCCCTATCCAGGGCGCCTGGAATTCATTGATTCTGCTGCTGCAGCCCTCCCCTTGTTATTAAGCATTCTCTTCACTTAATACATAATTCACCCGCAGCTTCATAATTTACAGCTTTCAACAGCAGAAATTCGTTTCTAGATCATATGAATCAAAAGATACTTAAAAAAAAGTACCACGGTGTTGGACTTTTCAAAAGGTGTTGAATGATCAATTTTCAGGTGTCTATTGCTTTATTCAAGTGTTAAACTAGTTGTGAGGAAGTAACATTTTTGCCCAGACAATATAAGTGTGTGTTAAAATGACCAACTAATACTTCCACACGCAGGGGCGTAGCTTGGTTGGTAAGATTAGGAGGGGGTGCGTGCCAGGTTTTACAACAACCATGCTGGCATATCATATTAAAATACATTATAAGAGAAGCAGTGCAGAAGCGGGGTTTAAGAGACGGTGGAAAGGAAACGGGGTGCAGGTTGTAAGGAGTACTTTAAAAAAATACTTTGTAAAGTAACCAACATTTTTTAAGACATTCAAAACAGACGTGTGTGTTTTTTATGTTTGTGTGTGTGTAAGAAAAAATTCCAGATATAATATCCGACAGATTCCTCACCATACCCGACTGAAAACACCTCTACCCAACTATTTACTATAGAATAGAGTTATTCGAGGGTTGTAACACCCCAAACACCCGCCCGCCTGAAGCTATGTCCCTGTCCGCACGATTTGCAGAATTAAGCCACATATGTCTTTTCTAGCCCCACTATTTAATCAACTGTACAACATAACTTGTTCCTCAGTTCCAGTGGCAATGCTCAAGCCAGGCAGTGTGACACCGAAGTTGTCTCCTTTGACTAGTGAACATCGCACAAATATTGTTTGAAAGACAGCAGATGACAAATATTTTGTTACGTTTCTGCTTTCCTCCTCCTTTCCTAAAATGTATCCAAGGGTTACATTTAATCAGCACTTTCTTCTATTAAAGTGCAGTGTCTCTTGTTCCCTCAGTGTCCCGCCCTAACATTTCTGCAGTATATAAAGAGAAAAGAAGAACTCATAGATTATCCAGATAAACTTTTTTTTAAATAAAGCTATACTTTGTATTCCATTAGTAGTTTGTGGTTGCCATCTCACTGTAGCAATAAAACACTGTCCCTGTGGATGAATCTAAGTATGTGAAATTTAAGCCATTAATAGTTGCAATTAGATCCTAACTTCATCGTAGTGGTGTATTGGCATTCTCGTTTTTTGTTCTACGTGAACCTGTGGATCGATCTTGTGTGCCCCAAAAATAATAAGAAAAAAAAAACACCCCCCCCTTTGCTCAAACTCCACTTGCATATTTTTCTTATCAGTACAATAGCATTGACTTCAGTTCTGAATTCAGTGAGCCACCTTGCCGGTCACTAGCGGTCAGAGTAGACGGGAACTAATGGAACTGAGTTCCACTACTTTTACTGGTACTTTAAAGTATTTCACTTACTTTTTATAAGTCTTTTCTCAGTTGAGGTACTTGTATTTGTTGCAGTTGCAGCGCAAGTCTTTTTGTTTCAACTGAATTTGACTTGATACTCGTTTGTCTTAATTATTTAAAAAGTGTTCCTGCTGAGCTGGAATACGTCAGAACTGTAGTCCGTGCCACCAAAGGGAAGTAAAACGAAAAACCCAAAATCCATCAGGCTGTTGTGTACCTCCCTATCATCTTCCCCCCTCTTTAGTCCACCCCCCTCTAGTGGTCACCTGGCCCCTACACACCCCAGTATTCTTTCCTTTCTTGACCCCTTCCCAAGTGGGCAGTTAGAGTTGGCTACATCTTTTTTATTACTGCCCTGTCTTTGTATGACACACAGCCTCTCAAGCAGATTGTGAGCAGGTGACCAACATGAATGCTTACTAAGAGACATCTACCTCTTCTAGGTCTCAGAGTTCTACTGCCTCTGTTCCTTCCTCCTTCTCTGCACAGTTTGCCCCTGCTCGCCACGTCCCTACTGACAGAGGTAAAAGTAGGTCGCACTACAGACCAAGTTTTATCTGAACCACTAACCTCCCTGCAGTAGCATATCCTGTACGACTAACCGTTCCCTCTAAGGGAACCCTATGTCCTTTGGTGTTCCCTACCAATCCTGTATCATATGGTGTTCTTACCTCGGAGATTGAGGGAAGAGGCGAGGTTGGTGAGTTCTGTGTATGTATGTAAATGTATTTGTGTAGTGTGAACTTAGCTAGGAAGCAACCGAGTACTGACAAGAGTGGAAAGGTCTATGGCTTCTTTGCTCAATGTCATCCATAGACTCCGCAGACCCAGCTTTGCTCTTTTGCAGGGAAATACTGACTGTTTGACAAAAATATGTTAAAAAAACCAACCTTTTGTCGCATTAGATAGATCGAACTGGTTTGTCAATGCCAGTAGAAACAATTTAGCAAGCAGTGGGGTCAGGCACCAATACTATGGAAATCTGGGTTTCTGAAAAACCCAGGAAGAAAGACTTGCTAGCACACAGTTTACGCAGCTCTACAATCACCATCAAACCTTTATATCAGTTCATGCCTTTAAACGAGAGGATCAGATATTTACATTAGACTGCATTCTTTGGACATTTCAAAGGACTGAGGAAAACAACATTTCTTAAAAAGTCCAGATTATTCAACATTTCATTTGCAAATGAATAAACAAATACAAGAAAAATATTAACAAGCATTGGCAACGCAAATAGGACTATGCAATATCGTTTGGCTTTCTCATTGTTTTTTAGATTAGACCTATTGGCTTAGCCAGTGCTTGTTTTTGTTACTTGCACATCTCCTAGTTTAGTGTGGGAATATCCAGTCTCCTGGTATGGCGCTGTCTGCCTGAGCTGGTTAGTGTTTTGGGCACAAATACAGATGTGCCATTTGGTGCCATTTGGTATGTTCTTGTAGGTGTTGCAGCTGGTCACGAAAAGTAATTTGGGCGAGTGGGGAGAAACACTGTAATTTCTTCTGTTGTGGGGAATTGTGGATGAATTTCCTCGATAAGCCATACTAGAAAGATGAGTGTTTCACGAGCCTGGTTTAGTAAAGGAATTTGTTTTTATTTCAGCTGAGTTTGCTGCTCAGTGAAAGCTATTACATACTGGGTTTTAACAGCAGCCCTGTTCTTTCTTGCTGCAGTTGGCATTTCTATAGGAGGTGCTGAAGCAACAATGTAAGTACTTAGAAGGAAAGATGCTCCTTTGACAATACTGTCGCCTAAAACAATTACAGGGCTGGCTTCTATTGCTTAAGTTACAATCGAGCGCTAAAGCTCTTTCTGCGGTATTGTCTCAATTTAAATTCAAAACCATTTCCCTGGGTGCTTTGCTGCAGTAGTGCTGTGGGAAATTGATTTTAGTCAAATCCTCTGTTATTTGCTCTCCGTTTTCCTCTTCATTTGCAATCCACCCTACTGAGCCTCGTCTCTATTGTTATTATGTCATGTTTTCTAGTTCGTTCCGGGTGGGAGTTTCTGTAGCAAGTTCGGTGTATGTTTGCTTATAAGCACACTCCTTTCATTTGTGTCTGTAAACTTGAATTATTTATTCCTTGATTGTGAGTTTACTATTCAGCCGACTGGGGAGCCTTACTTGTGGGAAACGGAGTGCTTTCTGATTGAATATATTGTCTGACCTCATTTCATGTTCTCTAATCTTGGATTTGTCATATTTACAGTTAAAGTATTCAATCAAAAAATAGTATCAAAGTCGCACTGGAGTGGTATTGCTCAGCACAGAATTTCAGACTCTTAAAAAGTCACCGGGCCAGCCACATTATTGTAATGTTTTTGGGTCCGATACTTGTGTGACAAAGTCAACAAATGGCCGCAATGTACCTTAATGTCTCCTTCTAGCCTTGTTTTAAAATCCTACTTTTTTAAAATTAAGTGCTTTGATCTTCGAAAGATCACGTTGAAGCATGATATTCTGGAATCGCCATTATGCATGCAATACTATCCATAAATCATGAGTTTGTGTCTGCTCTTGCCTCTTCAAAGGTATGCTGCCTTCTCACTATGCCCTTAGATCTACCAGGATATTGCTACAAGGACAAAAAATATCATGGGATATTGCACCAGTTGTGGGACACAATTGTATTTTTCTACCGTTTGGAGCACTACATTTTATTCAGGTTCGTTTGTAATGTTTTATTTTAAGCCTTAAGCATATATTTTCTATTCCAGCTGCACGGATTGTACTGGGAAATAGTCATGTTTAAAATGGAATTGGATTTTTTTAATACAACCATTTGTGATAAGATTTTGATCTGAAGCCTTGACCAAGTCGAACACAACTGTATCTGACTCCGCCCAGAACCACAGCAGCAAATCCACGGCAGTCTGTAGTCTCCCCCCACCTAAATAAGCCAACACCTGTCATTCTGCAGCCTCCTCTCCAGGCAGCCCCTGCTGCCTCCCCCCCAGTAGCAATACACCCCAGGCAGCAATACACCCCAGGCAGCAGACACACCCCAGTAACAAAAGTCTTGACTCCGAACCCAAAATCCTGCCTAATCCTCAACCCTATCCTGTGTCATAACCCTTTGTCCTACCACACCCCAGCTCTTAAGTAAAGCGTTATACCTAGTTTTCCTGCCTCCTTATTTAGATATTTATGCCGCTTGAAACAGAGTGCACACAATGTGATTATATGACGTTATAGTTCTGGAAGGAATCCAGTGTATAAATAATATGCCCACAGGTGTGAATAAAAAGTGATTTTCTCACGTGAATGAGGGAAGATGGCGGTAAGGATGACCTTGGGGATTAGTATAATATTGGCGGAAGTGTGTTTTATCGTTCGTGAAAGGAGCTTGCCGAAGGAGAGGTGACTTTCTTTGAGGAGAATTCATGGAGGCTTGTGCATAAAGGCTCTTGCTTCTAGCGCGTTCCATATTGAACAACGGGAGGCTCGCCATGGAGTTAGCTGTAGTGCAAAGTTATCAGCTCCTCTGAGAAATGTTTAACCACTCTTGACAAATAGAGAAGGAGATCGCTTTAAAGTTTTTCCAGTTATTTAGTATTAGCTTGCATGACAGAGTGAGCATTAGATCTATTAAAAAACGTTTGTTGTCCTTCTTGAGTTGGGGCGTCTAAAGGGCCTAGAATAATGTATGAGAACATTTTTGTGGGAAGATTATTTAGGGTATGTTTGATACAGTCTAAAACTTGATTCCAGAAGTCTTGGAGGAGGGGGCATTCGAATAGCATGTGTGGTAGGGAGCCTTCTTGTTCATAACGTTGCTGAGAAATGGTACCTCCCAGACCATAGATTATATTTGTTTCAGCATGAGGGAGCTGCAAAATTCTCCTTCTTTTGGTTTAACCAATGAACAGTCTTTACTGGGGTTTGCTCTTCGGGGAAACTACTGTTTCCTGTGTCGTGCTTTAGGTATAGAACCCACCTGGTTTAGTCAAATTAATACTCGTGAGCCAAGTTCTTAACTTATTCTATTTTGAGATTTCAATTCTTATTTTTTCATTAAGGTAGAACAGTAACATACATATATATTTACATGTGACTTAGAAATTTAAAAAGCGCAGAAAAATCAAACGAAAGTTATTGAAACATAAAGTGACAATACATTTTACACATAGACATTTTGTGTACCGTGAGACTTAATTTCACACAATCTACACAACCGACATGAAGTTTCATATCTTGTACACTTTATTTTATGCGCAAGTGTCCAACTGGAATTTGATGTTGGTACCTGTTGTCCTTGTGTCCTCATACGTTTTTTGTGTGATGGATTGAGGTCCTGTAGAGGTCAGAGCTATGCTAGATTCTTTTATTGTCTAAGCAACCATAGTTATGCTTTAGTTTATGGTGCTCTTTGTGCTCCGATCACTTGTTCGTGCTGGCTCTTGGCACAGTTTGTAATATGCCAACACGTTTCGACCTTCTTGGTTGGACCTAGGGCTGATATAAATGGAAGGTCTTCCTCAGGGCAGTTTGTGTTCTTTGAAGGACACTGGGGATATATTAAGGGACAACGTTGGTTATGGCATTTGTCGTTCATGCTTGTTTCTAAATGTTTATAAATGGGTACTGTTACCGTCCTTTTTACCATCTACAAGCTCGGAAGACAAGAAGTGTTTCAGCCCCTCCCAAAGTATAGAAAGCTGAGTTGGCCTAAATGGAATTCAAACTCCTGATTTGCAGAACACATACACCACACACCAGGGACCACATAGCAGCAATCTCTCTGTTTTTGGCTGGGAGCCCTGGATACTCCTCGAGAAAAAGACAAGAATGCCTGGTATAAGGCTATCTATATATGTTTGTGGAAAATGTAGAAGGCCCAAAGTCTGCTGACATCTGTCATTTACCATTTCCCTCAGTCAAACAGTAAAACGTTGAGCCGGCCTTTTCCATCTTATAAGAGTTTTTTAAGGAATGAGTGGAGTAAAACATTTGTTTATTCTTATTCCACTTTACACTTTGTTTTGTCAGCAGCTTTTAGCTGTGTGAAACTGAAGTGCTAAAACTGAGCAAGAGCAATTTCTGCTTAATTAGCAAGAGGTGGAAACGTAAAAACTAATGCAAAAAATATTTTGCTCCAGGTGTGTCTTTGCATCGAGCACATGTTTGAGGCCTAGTTAACAGTGAGCACGCTTACCTATAAAAGCTGTGTTGGAGGCAAAGATGTCGTTTTGGTCATGAAAATGAAGTCTCTTTACTTTAATTTCTCAATACTTATAACAACCCGAAAGAATTTTTGTTCATGTGCAGACATAGTAGCAAGAATATTTATTTTCTCCTAGGACATTTATGTGAGTAGCCCCGGGACATTTGTCTGACAAATATTTAGAATATATTTTCTTTTAATAAACATTGTGGTCGGAGAGGCAGCGCCTTTCAGCATAACACCTCCTGAAGAGTTCTGTGTAGATTCCATGCCACTTACACACTGCCACACACTTCATCAGCTAAAGGAGTGTGGGCAGAGAGAGGCAGCAGAGATATTTGGCCTGCTGATTAATTTGAAGACTTCAGCAATGTGAGACCTGCTTCTGAGTCTCATCTTCTTTATTTGACCTAATTTGTGATCCTGGGTATATCCCTTTGTCTCCCTTAACCATTGTGTACAGTGGGTAAATGCATACAAGGAGTGTGTACAAAAGCTTACTTTCGTTGTACCTTATATATAAGAAAAATGATTAAGGGTGAGATATCCGTTAGTGATGCAGTAAGCCTAGACACAAAACCTTGTGGAAGAAGTAAGGCCGTTGGACCCATTAGCCATTGGGTTGCGGTTGTCCTGCTGCGTAAGTGGATGGTTTTGTTTTGATGGTCTAATGTGTACATTTGTTTTTTGTTTGTAAGAGCGTAACAGGGAAACCAATATCTGCATGTTCTTCCTCCCAGCACAGATGGGAGGATTGCTGTAGAATTCTTTTTTTCTTGAAGAGTTTTTGCAATGAATCATGTCTTATTTTTGACTGTGACTCGATACTCCTGCTGCAAAATGATTTGCCATATAATGAATTGAAAAAGTAGAGTTTGAAGATTTTACTAAGTCACTGTCAGTAGAGGGTGACAGTTTTACAGCACATTTCAGTGACCTTTGCCAACATGCTGTACAGCTGGATTATGAGAATGGAAGCATCAGGCTTCATGGCGTTTTTGCCACAGATTTTCAAAGCTCTAACCTGGACGGCCAGTATAAAGCATTGGCCAATTTCACCGCCATTTCTTGCAGTAGTAAATTGCTCTCCCATTATGACCTTCTGCGCCACACGCCCGTGCAGATCTCTATCCAAAATAGAAGGGTGTTTTGCCGGGGTATCCGCTCTTAGCTTCAGTGAGTCCCCATGGAGATTATCTTCTCAGGTGCAAATTTAAAGGGGATGTATGTTTTCTGTATGTTTTCTCTTGCATACTACGGTTGGTGGCTTTCCTTTTTAGTTCTCGGCTACACAGCGCATGTGCTGTCTCGCAGAGACGTGTTGTGCTCCATCTGGGGGCTTACAGGCTGCCCATCTCCTACCACGGCTTTGTGGCCAAAGCCCTGCTGTGGGGTTGGCTGCATACAGGAAGTTGTAATATTTTTTTTAAGAGCAACTGGTATGTCCTGAAATGCGGTTCAGAGTTTGCACTTTACTTCTTTACTTTCGGTATTCAACAAAAGCCATTTACTTTCCGCAGCTGCTCTTCAGTGAAGGTATTGTTTTACCTCCTCATACATTATCATGTTACTGGCCAGCACATGCCAGCACAAGTTTCACATTCCACATGCCTGAGTTATCAAGAAAGGATTTGCAACACAAGCCGAAACCCAGACACGTCACCATTGCCAGCGCTCGGTCAGGGCCATCGCCCGCTTCACGGGCTTCCTTTTATTAATCGAAAGTCAGGGTTAGAAAATGAAAAATGTATTGACGCACACATTCTCTAATCATGGCATCTGTACTTTGAAGTGGCATGTCTGTTCTCTGTTGATACAAACAGGAGAGTTGATTGGTAAAATGATAATATGTTCCAGGAACGGTTCGCTGTGGGGGTCTACAACCTTTTATGTTCAGTGGAAAGCATCCTGAGCTACTAATATTAGTGTGGTACTAGTGACCACGTCAGACAACATTACATTAGTGCCCCTGCCCCCGCAAGATTACCAGCAGCGTTCACCTCAGGAAATCATGCAGGGTTGCCAGCAGTGACGTAAAAAGGCTTGCTCAATTTAGAAAGTCTCTAAATGGGTAATACCTGACCGCTATTGCTGAAATGATCTTGTCACTCAGTATCGGCTTTAGATATAGTTGTTGGAAATTTGTTTTTTTGAGTTCTGCAAATACACACATTTTCATCTTGAATACACATTTTTTTTTGTTTTGAGAAAGGAGTGCAGTAACTCCGAAACACGTCGGGATTTGTGTTGCCAACTTTCAATAAACACATTGGTTTATAGTGGCCACGGCACTGGTGTCTTCTTGTTTTATGAAAACGACTCGATTACCGGAGGAATGTTGATATATCCCCTGCTCCCAAAGGAAAACAAATTGCACACGAGGACTGCAGGATTAAGGCGTCTTTAATGCATTGGCCCTGTCTCGAACCAGCAGCCACGAGAGACGCGTTTCGGCAGTAGCAGAAGCCTTGATCAATCTGGTGAGCGCCATTTTCCTCATACTATTTATTGTGTCACATTTATAAACATCATAAAAATACCCCTTGTTTCAAATATCAACTAGTGCAAAAATATACATTGCATTTTGTGTGCATAAATCAATTGATACCTTAAAATACGAAAATTGCTTTGCACCAAAACATGACGTACAAAATAACTTATTTCATCTTTTAAAACATATTCTATAAATCTTCTTTAGAGATTAGCGCAAACCACCGCCGGTAGCATTGACATATAACATGATCTGCTTGTACTTCCAACATTATGAAGACCGCAATAAGCCTTAACTGTTTCCTTGCTTTGCTTTGTGATCACATATGCTGAACATCATAATTGTATCACAACTCCGTCTAATGAGTGAGATAATCTCCAGATTTGAAACAAATTAAATAAATTGAATATCCATGCATGGTTTTCCAAAGCGTGATAGTACTGCGCACACCACATGTATACAGTTATCGCCATCAATGTGTTTCAAATGCCACACAATTGTTCAAAAGTCACAGGGGACTACTGGTCCCATAACGTCACAGTGGAGCATCACCATTATTCCAAAACCAAGTATTGCATCAGACGATCATGATTAAAAAATAAATAATAACATACTGTTCTGTTTGACATTGCAAAGCTGAGAATGTCAAGCAAAATCCAATGTCGTTATTTCTATATTGTTCTCGGGTTGCAAAATAAAACAACTTTTGATCAAAATCAGTTCAGCATATTATGCGCTCACATAGCAGGTCCAAGGCATCCACATCCTCATCTCTCTGTGGGTATCCTACTAGGGAAATCTCCAGCTTCTTGAACAGCCCAATGTGAACCAAATCACGGGGTCGGGGGAGATCCTCCCCTCAAACGCACAACAATCCTTACCAATAAAGCGAATGTTTGTATGATGCCCAGTCACCAGACCTCCCTCGACTTACTGAGTGAGGCTTTTGTAGACATGGAGAAACACTGTTGCCGCGTTGAAAATCAACAGACTTCCCCGCACTGAGTCTACGTCTCCCAAATTGCCCAATATATATGTATATATCTCTGAAAAAGGCAGTTGACTGACTGACTGAATTATTTTTAAAGCGCTCTTATGCCGAGGCGTCTTGGCGCTGTAGCACGGAAGGGGGTACAGATGATGGTTAGGGCATGGCAAAAAGCCAAGTTTTTAATGCCCTCCTAAAGCTTGCTCTGTTCTTTTCCGAGCGCAGTGCGATGGACATGCTGTTCCACAGCTTAGATGCTTGGTAGGAAAAGGATTGGCCGATACTCGTTTTTCTTGTGTTCTTGCTACTGGGGCAACCTGATCCAATAAACAGGTTCTTTTCCCCCGACTTTGAGTGCCGGTTTTCATTCTCCTAACAGAGTTTGGAGCAAATTTAATACACTAGCGCTAGTGGCAGCGCTGTTTTCTGAGCACCACCAGCGATAAGGCAGCATTCCCCATATGTTTTTGATGCATATTATTTTTAACCAATTAAAAGCTTCGCTTTAGTAGTCTGGGCTGCACACAGGAGAGCTACTTCCAGGTAGCTGAAGAGCTACTAGTTGCTCCCGAGCTACTTGTTGGAGAAGCTGCTGTAAGCAGGGCCGTAACACGCCCCTGCAGCCCCCGCGGTGCGGGGGAGCCCAAGGCTCCAGAGGGCCCCCTCGGCACTGCACTCTGGCCAGGGAGCTCCTAATTGGGCCTGGAGGGGGGCCCTGTTCCTACCCTGCAAGTTGGCCCCCTCAATTTTCATTACGCCAGTTATGCATTGAATCTCATCTGTTTTGTTGCACTTTACTACGCCCAGAGACCTTTTTTTCTGGTGAGTAGTGTTCTGTAAAAATGTTAAATAAACATATAAAGGAACAGAGTAGTAAAAAAGTAATCCAAGCGGCTGGAAGATGCAGCCTGGACAGCTGAAGGATGGAAGATAGTGGTCCTGCTGCTTGCAGAGCTTGACTTTTTGAGTATCTCTATCCATGCGAGTCCAATTAAATGCTTTTGGAGTGAGAGTCAATTGAAGCTGGTGGAGAAAAAGCATTGTAAGGGTGAGTAAGTTTTCAGGGGTGATCCCATTAAAGTCTGTGCGGAGGGAGGAGGCATTTTGATTTGAAGGTCACGAGTCCAAGGAGGGGATGATGCCCTTCCATGAAGGATGATTTGAGGGGTATGTACTTGTGGTTCACAACAGCATCCTGGCACACTTTAATCTGAATTTCATGTGTGGGTAGGAACCTAGCCCAAAATCGGAGATGTTGTCAGTGACAATGGGACCTTTTTAAACTCCTATATAATTTCCTTCTACAAGCTCGTTATGAAACTGGAACTTACACACAGTAAGGGATATTAACAGTGAACTCGCCAGCAGTATGTTACTCTAGTGAGTTCTGATAAACATCACTACCAGTCGCTTCCACATGACTTGTTGGTGAAGGAGTATTTCTGCTCACTTTCTTTCACAAATTGCATTTATTTTTAAAGCGCATGTGGGTGTCCACTCGTCCGCGCTCCTTGTATAGCGCTTCTTCGATTGCAATAGCATTTTCTCGCCCAACATCCTCATTTAATATTTCTGCCAAACACTATCCCAGTTCCCGCTCTTATGCGCCCCTTCCCCCAGCCCGTGAAATTTTCATGATGGCCGATGAGCAACCTTATCATAGTGTGGTTGTGAAACTTTGCAGTGGTTTGTATTTGCAGTATCTTAATTACTTTATGTTCAGGGAAGACTGTTCAATGCGTGTCAGTATTAGGAAGCACGAAAGAGGAATATTTAGAAAATTGAATGAGGGGGAATTTGTTTTCCTCATTGACATACATTGACTTGGAGGTATTTTTAGCTAGGAGAAAATCAAGACAATTTAGGCTTCAAAAATGGGGTTCTCTAGTCTGAATGCTGTGTGTTGACATGTCAGCTATATGATACATGTTTCATACATTGTATGAGAGCAGAGACCGCTGGACTATTGTGGCTTCAGATAGTGTTTGCTTTGCTCTTAGTCTGATAATCCAAAGCCAAATGAAGGCTAGGACTAAAAGAGAGTGATGTAAAGCAATGAAAATGCTATTGTCACAGACTGGGTCTTTACAATGCACAAAAGGATTATCTTAAAGAAAACAAGATCTATGTTTTAAGTTTCACTAAAGGATCTGTTTCCGAAGTCCAAGAGCGAGCAGCCCATACAGTCCAGGTTTTTGCTCTGTATTTTAGAACTGGCAGTCCTGTTCATACTATCATAAATTCAAGACTACCAGTCCCAGAATGCCAAGGGAAAAGAATTGGATCATAGCCGTGCGAAAATTGAGAGCTCTCCTGTTTTGTTTTCTTACGAATAGCTCCAGAATAGATACGGATATCGGAATGGCAACCAGCAGATAGCCGAGTGCTGTAGCCACTGTTGACCTGGGGAGAATCGCTTGATTTGTCCCTACAGATATCAGAGATCACACCCCAAAGTGAATGTTCAAGTATTCTTTTTAAAAAACTAGAGGAAGACGAATTTGGACTGTTGTGGATTTGTCAGGGACGCATTCAAGTGTTGCTGCTATGCTAGTGTCTCCACACCAGGTCACTCGTCGACACACATGCTATGACTACACTGAACCTCATTACAGTGTCTGGGACTGGTTAGAACTTGTACTATAGCGGCGTTAGCAGATTAGTTTTTGTCACGGCACAGATAACCAGTGCCAAAAGCCATGTTGCAACAGGAAAACCTGGCCCCTCTGCCTCTCCGTTAGAGGGGGGGGGAGGGAGGGGGGGGGGTAAGGCAATTCTAACTTTGGTGCAGTGGGTCCTTCACTCCAGTTGTGCCACCAGCGACGGCTCCTCTGCAATGGCGAAGGAGCGTCGCACCACTGGCTCAGAGTTAGCAGCTGAAAAATAAAATGATATCTTACTATCGTTTTGTTTTTTAGCTGCTGGCTTTCAGCCAGCTTGTGCAGAGAGGGACGAGTCTGGGCCATAAAAGGGGGTAGGAGGAGTGACATGTGCACTTGTAAGTGCGCATGTCAGTATGGTCGTCCGTCTCAGGACGACCAAACTGACATGCGCACTTAGGTTTCTCTAACCCGGCTGTATTGTACAGCCCGGTTCGAGAAACAGCACAGACCCCCTGTGTCTGAGCGTTCGCTGTTCGAGCCTCTCAGGCCAATCCCCACGCTGCTCTCATGGTTGAAAGCAGCACGGGAATTGTATGGGAGTTGTGATGCTGTCCCAGGGACTGCTGGGACCAGGAACTGCAGCAGAGGTGCGCACGGCGGCCAGCAGCACCAGGTAAGTGTTTTGCTTTATTTAATGTTATCATAAACACCCCGCCAAACGCTCCCCCCTTGCTTCCCGTTGGCCACCTCCTACCCCTGCACCTGGTATTTTTCTGTGTCGGCCGTCACTATGTGCTACTGCATGCTACTGCATCTCTTCACTGTGTGCATGTCCATATAGTTTCTCTCCCTTTCCCTCTGCTACTCCTTCTCTCTCCCAAGTTCATATGTTTAATTATGACAGTAAGTCAGTTCTGGATAACCGATTTGGCACAAGCAGGCTGTGTCATAAAATGCCTTACGGGGTTAAGACACCTGCTGAGGAGAGCTTTGTATATACCCTATCATACCCAGCACTTTCCTGGGTATATTAATAGTATGGTAACTCTTATGGTTAATGCACTTGCTGGAGAGATCTATGTACCACCTAGTCACAGGTATGACTAATCATAAGCTGCAAAGCACAACGTAAAACATACAGGTCACTGATTTGTGTGTTATTGCTTATGTCGCAGAGATCGTTGTGTTAACAGCAGATCATAAATTGCAACCCTTGTAACATAGCACATTGAGGTATAGCCCAGCATTCAGGAGCTGCATGCAAATTGCATGACCTTATTGTTTCTCAATCTTTCGTTATTTTAAGTTTGCTAAAAAGGGTTCGCTAGGGTAGTGATAAATACCTAGGGGCATATTTACATGTTCTGGCGCATCTCTGCAAATCAGCAGGGATGCGCCAGAACAGATGAGTCATGCAATTCCCTCCTTCCGCCACCACAGATGCGCCGCATTTACAATGAGGCGCACCATGGTGCAAAGAAGGGAAGATGCGTGACGCATCTTGTGGCGTATGGGCGGTGCATTGCTGCAGTCACGTCGCAAGCGCGACGCAACTCCTGCAATGCACAGGGGCCACCCATACTCAACGTGGTGCATCACACCTTACGCCTGCTTCAAGCAGGCGTAAGGATTTGACACAGCAGCGTCGTAAAACTGACTCAGTGAAATCTTGTAGATTTCACTCCACCAGTTTTACGGGGCTTATCCTGCGAGGGAACGCCCACCCTGCAATAGAACGCCCACATGAAACCTGACGCAGGTTTCATGTGGCGCAGGGCTTTACAACGTGACGCATCTGCCCCCTAATTGTAGAGACAACCCCAGTCACTACGTTCTATAGACTCCACACGTTTTAAATCCTGAATTTTTGTTTCGGCAGAACAAATCTTCTTAATATATGTAATGCCTACTAGTATACTTGATGAGTGATTCCGGCACCTTGTAACTCAAATCATCTTATGTAGCATTTACTATATATTGACTTAAACACTTGTATAATTCATTTCATTGGTATAATATCTGTATGATGTAAAGCGCTCTGACACACTACATTGGGGTGAGTAGCGCTATGGTAGAAATGAAATAAAATACAATTCGTAAATGCTATGCAAATGGTTATTAGTGCAGTTACTCATACAGACAGGTACATGGGGCATTCTTAATATGCTTGTATATTTCTTACAAACGTGGGCTGAAAAAAGTGAAAAACCTGCCTTCATATCTTAGTTTTTCTGAAGTACTAACATAACATAACATAACATAACATAACATCTTAGTTTTTCTGAAGTACATGCGAAGTCATGAAGTGACAATAAGCTGAGAGTCTTTGGTGTTAAGCTCCGATTGGCTTCCAGCCTGGGTGAACACAGGGAATGCTGCTAATGGCCATTAAAGTGAAGCATTTGTGTTCGGATGGCTCAAAATAAAAATAAGAATGCTTCGTCACCCCTGCAGGTTGCTGCTCTAAATGAAAAGCAGATAAAGTGTGGTCGCAGCTGAATGTGTCCCACTCTCTGCAAATTACATTGGGACAAATTCAGCATTCAATAATACCTACAGTATCCGGGGTCCACCTGGACCCCCGTCTTTTCCTCCACTGCGCAGGCTCACGCAGAAAGTCCTTCAAGCGAAATGGAGGTAGGAGTGCTGAGGTTACAGACGTAGGTTTTCCTCCTTCTACACAAACAAGCATTTGCAATGCAATAGGTCTTGCATTTAGGAAACTTTGACCTATTGGTATTGTAAATGACCATTCCTTTTATTATTGCAGGTTTTTTAAACACATAAATAAAAGGCATTGTCCTTTACAATACCAATAGGTCCAAATCTCGCAATTGCGAGACGTATTGCATTGCAAATGCTTGTTTTGTAAAAGTGCCCTGTGAAAGCGCGCATGACGCGCTGAATGTTGCAGGAACGCGGTTGTGTCTGCAGAAAAAGAAACTCATTAAAGAAAATAGTGCTTCCAGAGTAAAAAATACAACCAAAGTAAAAGGGCCAGCCCTCACGGGAAGTTACAAATGAAGACAAGGCGGTACTAAGGAGGGACTAACAAGCCTATTTACCAATCAGAAGCCAGCATTTACGAAGGACAATGACATAAGCCAAAGACAAATGTGAGCGGAGAGTGGGCATGGCTTAAAGTCCATACTCCAATACAGCATGCCTCGCAGAGCAGCGCATAAGCTGCCGAGGCTGACCTAAAAACACCATAAAGCTAGTCACGATTAATCGGCTCCAGCTCACTGCCTGTAATAACATTCTCTTCCTCCTAGACACGAGAGTCCAAATGGAATCTGTTCTATGAGAAGGAAACTATACATTAAGTTGCATTAGCATGCCTCTGAAGCAATACATAAATTCAAAGAAAACCCGAAAGAAAGCTTGGGTAACTATGAAAAAGTAAAGGCGTGGCTGGAATGTATTGTACACCCTCCTGGAGAGGACTTTTTAACCTCCGGCTACTTTAGCAAATTATGCATTGCTTTAACTTCACACTCACTGGGAGCTCATGTGGAATTCCAGTAAGCGCTCTATAGTAAAATTTGCATTTTCTCTTATATGAGCCTTTGTGGTACAGGACTTTACATAATTACCACTATGCCCTCTAAAGGTTAGCATTTCCGGATGATATTTAAAATATCCGAATTATTTTGAACTTTTGCTGACAAGGTCGTTTTCAAAGTGACTTTGCCCTAGATTACATTTTTTATTAGAAAGTGGAGTCATTCGTCATTGAAAACCTCTGAAATCTCATGCTGCTTTCCATTAGTCCAGTTCACAAATGCTGAACTATATACTAAACTGAATGCGTGTGAGGCAAGAGGAATATTCTCGAAGCCTTTTGTAACTGACAAACTGACTGCATTTCTGTAAGCACGGACTACCCGACTGGGTCTCTAGGTCTCGACTCCCTGATGTGCAGATGGTGATAGGAACCTGTGCCTTCATTTGCTTTGAAAAGCAATACCTTATTTGATGTTGTATATTTGTAGTATGGCAGAGTGTATTCTTCCTTACTATTTAGTCACGTCTCTTTCTGATTATTGGTATGTGATTGGCATTCCAGTTTATTGGTATGTGATTGGCGTTCCAGTTTATTGGTATGTGATTGGCGTTCCAGTTTATTGGTATGTGATTGGCGTTCCAGTTTATTGGTATGTGATTGACGTTCCAGTTTATTGGTATGTGATTGGCATTCCAGTTCGTAGCATGAGTGAAATCTGCTTGTGTTACTGTTGAAAATGCAGATTTTTCTGTATGCTGCGACTATGTGCGCATGCATACGTCATATCTGGCAGACCCTCATTCCTCTGCCTATGCGCTCTCTCACCTGTTCACGTTTGTTTGATCTATTGGTGTGGGGTTCAAACCTGCTTCTCGCATGCTCATTAAATTATTGAAGCCAGTCTTCGCCCCTGTTGTTTGGGTCCTTTTGTGCCTATTCGTTTGCAGTTTTCACTTCCATATTCTTTTCCTTCAGATTGGGTAGTTGATGCCAAAGCGCTTTGGATTTTAGTCATGGGAGTCAACCCATCAGCCGTTCATAGCAGCTGACCTCCTTAACCACTGTCTTTTGTGCTCAGAGAATAGTCACCCAGTGTTCATCTGATCTGAGCTCTCTGCGATTTCATTGACACTATGTCCCAAGGGCAGAGCCTAACTTTCAAGCAGAGTAAGCGGGGCACTGCTTCTGAGCGAGTCAATGGATTTCATAATAAGGAAAAATGCTAGGAGATAATCACATGGCCGCATCGGTGTGGCAACAAACACCCTTACTTCTGTGTAGAGCGTGAACAATCGCTCTTCTTCCAGGAATCCTCCTGTTCCTCTGGTGCTCTGTAAGTGGTATGAGTAGCTTCAGGGAAGGTGAACTTTCTTGGCTGTAAGACAGTTCTCTATTCAAGCTGGAGCCTGTAATCGCCTCCTACAGGAGTGGCTGAAGTGCCTAAAAGAGTATGCTTGTGGATCGAAATCCAATTCTCTTGAGACTACATTGCACCAAGGACTAAAGCCCACCTCCTCCTTTGTGTGTGAGAGCCCCAAGCCGCCTTAGTTCCAAAGGGTCAGGGCAGTCTGTCCTTCTTTGCATTGTGCTCCGGGGTCGTTAAACTGAGAAGTAGAGTCTCATCTCCTTACCTGGGTGCTGGTCTAGGTCACAGGTCTCCTTCTACTGTGGTGGCTCTAGACTTGCACTGTAGACTGATTCTCCTGAGGTAGGTCTCTGACGCCGTCCAGGCCTGACGAAGACCAATCTACTGATGACCCCGCTGTCCATTGTATTCATCCGAGTTTATACACTGTGGAGGTGACCAATGAGTAGGGCATCACACACTCATCAAATGATGAGCCTCTGACCATGTAGAAGGCCTTCACCAGTACTCAAACACCCAGATTAGACCTGAAGAAGACAGTAGCACAAAAAGAGGTGGAAGCACATGGAAACTCACTAGCCCCTATCATGTTATCTTCTCTGATAGTCCACACTCACCATACCTGTAGGCAGGTTGCCATACACTGGAGGTGTTCTGAACTAAGGAACGGGAGTATGCACCTCTGCTGCCCTAATGATACAGATTTGACAAGCCTACTCTCTCAAAGTCGTTGGGTTCCATGTAGTGGGCCCTCCCTTAATGCCTGATGTCATGCCTTTTTCACACCACCGCCTCCATCTAGGTGCAGGTGGATACCTCCAAGAAATAATTAGCAGCTTACATCCTATGGTAACAAGCTTGAGGAGTCCTTTTCCACGACGAAACATCAAACAATCAGTTAAAGGTACCTAATGCAGAACTTCAGGCTCTTTACGCCTCTGAAACCTTTATGCTGTTTAAGAGCAACCGTGATTTTTCTAACACATTCTTATTTCTTACCAAAAGCGTTGCTCAAGTTCCACCTGAATAAGATCGTTTTCCTGACTTTCTTCCCAACCCCTCATTCTTCCATGGTTCACAAACTCCTGCACACCTTGGATGTGAAGCGCCGGGCCCTTTTACTGTGTCTGCATAAGTCAAGCTTTTCATTGATATTGAGGGCAATGTTTGCTGACCAAGCAGCTGCTCAGGCCAACATTTCTAGTGGGGTAACATGAAGCAATATCCATTGCTACAATCTACGTGTTGTCCATACTCCATCCATTACAAGGGTACACTTCACCAGGGCTCAGGCAGCAACTGTTGCATTTTTCAGGCATGAGCCTGCCTGAGATGTATGTTGGGTGGCTATGTGGGGACCCCACGCAGATTCTGTCGACACTGCTCTCTTTGCTCAGTGTGAACCTGTGACCCGAATAATATAGTATCAAGTACTTTATTCGGTTAGAATGTATAACCATAAAAGCATAAAACAACAAGGCATTAAAATTTACTTTACAATATAAAATACAAGTTTTCCCTATGGATACACATTTCAAATTATCCATATTGGTTGGAAAAAATAGGATCATTCATTACATGTTGGAAAAGAAGAGAAAACAATTTCATTTAAGGTAATGACTATATCTGTTCAGTTCATCCGAATTAGACCGAAATTATGTCAAAACGATTGAAGGTGGGAATGGTATAACCACTTGAGACAAGACTACTTCTACCCAGGGAACGGTTACTCACTACATATGGTTTCAGAGGGAGGAAGAATGATGCTCTCGGGTAAAAATCACAAAGATCCCAGGTGGATATGGGGCCATCTCCTATTCTTGGCTGCCAGTTGTGTAGGTGTTGGACAACGTGTTTGTTCCTGAAGTTGACTAAAACTAGGTCACCTGGTATATCTTTACGAAGGGGACCCAACCAGCCCACCCTTTTGACACTTGCTATTCTACCGTCGATGTTAGCAGGTAGGGGTCTGTTTTTAGATAACCAAAACATGACCTTATTTCTTAGATCCTCTTGTTTTTCCGATTTTCGATTTGTGAGTGCTGGCACTCCCGAAAGTATACACACAAATGGAGCGGCCTCTGGCGGTAAGTGTATATGATTAGCTTTTTGTGTCATGATGCCACGATTTACAGCTCTCTCCTTAGGAGATGTGGGATCTTTATTCAACCCTACTCTGGGGGAGGTGCTCAGTGCTATTGGGGGTTTTATTAGGGCCTTCGGAGTGTTTGAGGTTCGCATCTGCGCTACTACCGGGTGATTTGTAACAGTATTACATGCAGTTGTTTTGGGCACTTCCCTGTCAACTAAAGACTGTGGGTGGCTGAGGCTTTTTTAAGTGTGGCGAATTGGCTTTAATCATTTCCTCTAAACCTGTCATCCTGTCCCCTAAGTTGTTTATTTTTTCTCGCAAGGGGGATATTATGGATTGAACCATATTTGCGATTTGGGCCAAGAGTGTTGGCTGAATAGGGGGTACAGGAGAATCTGGGTTAGCAAGTACCCTAGAGGGTTTTGGGGTGGTAGTGATGGGCGTTGGTGGGCTTAGGTGCAGCTTTTGTTGTTTAGGTTGGCTCCCCGTGTGGTCAGTCTCTGCTCTCTTTCTTTTAGTGGAGGAAACCTGCGGAGACACTAAAGGTTGCCTACTAACTTTTACTGGTAATAAGGGGGGGGTACACGACAATGTTACATTTGGTTGGGAGGGGGTAGTAGTCTTGGGACTTGTGTTATCTGTGGAGCAGGTAGGAGTGCTGGGAGTTCTAGTCCGCATACTTTCTGCCTCCACAGGAACAAACGTAGATTTACATAGAATGTTTAGTTCCTCTAACCAAGATGGAATTTCTGCTAGGTCCGTTGTCTGTCGAAGAGATCTCATACTAGGTATGCTCTCGGTGGACGGGCACCGTACTGGACTTTCTAGTTCACAAGCAGTGGGAGGTGTTGCCCTGTTCACATAGTGGTCCAGTGTCCCCTTGCGCGAAACCCTCTGAGGGATTGTATATTTGGGCACCCCCTTACAAGTCATGATGTGATAGTTTTTCTCAAGTTTGTAATGAGAATGGCAACAGCACCTAAAATGTCCAATGTTTCACATAATAGTGCCCCATGGGTATGAAGCGAAAGTAGCTGTGTATAGATGAGTCGATTTTACCTCCTTCTGTCGTGGGGAACCAAGGGGGGTGGCCCGTCCCGTCCTCCTCTGGCCTCCGGAGGGCCACAGAGGGCCCGCCCTTTGCCCGGGCTTCGCCCGGCGTCCCGCGAAGCGGAGCAGAGCGCTGCTTTATGGCGCCTCCTGGCGCTCTCGTGCTGTCCCGATGCAGCGCCGCCGCTGAGGCTGCCGGGAGATGTAGTCCCGGGGCGGCGGCGCTATGGGCAACAAAGATTGACTCCTGGCGGTGACGGCTGCAGTGGGGGCCTCCTCGCTTCCCCCCTCCAAGTGAGTAAATGTCCCCCGCGCTCCGCCGAGCAGAGCGCTGCTTTATGGCGCCTCCTGGCGCTCTCGTGCTGTCCCGATGCAGCGCCGCCGCTGAGGCTGCCGGGAGATGTAGTCCCGGGGCGGCGGCGCTATGGGCAACAAAGATTGACTCCTGGCGGTGGCAGCTGCAGTGGGGGCCTCCTCGCTTCCCCCCTCCAAGTGAGTAAATGTCCCCCGCGCTCCGCCGAGCAGAGCGCTGCTTTATGGCGCCTCCTGGCGCTCTCGTGCTGTCCCGATGCAGCGCCGCCGCTGAGGCTGCCGGGAGATGTAGTCCCGGGGCGGCGGCGCTATGTGCAACAAAGATTGACTCCTGGCGGTGGCGGCTGCAGTGGGGGCCTCCTCGCTTCCCCCCTCCAAGTGAGTAAATGTCCCCCCTTTGCTCAGTGTGAACCTGTGACCCGAATAATGTGGCAGGTTACTCGGGCAACTGCCCCATGGAAGCTTATTATTATGAACATTATTGTTAGTAATTTTGTTGTTTTTAGCACTGTTTTTGCTGTTGTCATAATGATTTTGACAAGTATTATTATTCATGCTGCTATTGCTTTTATAACATGTGGGCTCCTGCAATCCGTGTATACAAGCCCAACTCTAATTTCATTACAGTTGAGTTTGGACATCTCTAGTACGTGTAATAAAGAAATTATGTCGCTGATTAATTGTAATAAATTATTACCTTTGAGTTATGGGGTTACAATGTGTTCCATTTTTTTAAATGTAATTTACATTAAGCGGATTCTAAAATATGTTTGCGAAAAATGTTAACTGCTCTATGGTGTGTTTAATGTCGCAGCAGAGATTCTGCTATTATTCTTCATGTTTATAATGAGCATGAAAGAGAAAATACTAAGGGGCAGATTTACAATCCCTTTGCGCCACTTTTAGCATGGGAAAAGTGGCGCAAGGAGCTTGTAAATCTGCCCCTGTGGATTTAAGTTGTTTGTGGAAAGACTGAGTGTGTGAGCCTAAATTATAAGGAATAAAATACCCCCTGCTGTACATTTATGGTGTGTTACACGTCACCTCAGAGTTCAGTGAACTGACAAAGGAACTCTGCCTTCTGCCTCGATCCACTGTATGGTGCGGGAACTTCTCTGTAACTCACAATGTTGTTATAATGTAAGGCAAGGTGTACATTATCCCATATTTTTGCATACATAAAAAAAATAAAGGTTCTATCGGCGCTGTCGAAATGTCAATGGAGGGACAGGCCACTGTAAGTGACAAAAACTAAGCAATTTGATGTGATTGGTCGCATTTCCTCAGTGATCAAAACTTACTCAGCACATCGAGGCATTTACCAAGACCGAAGAGGGTGACTTGCACGCTCACTCTGCAGGGAAATAATTCATACGGAAGGTAGAAATGAATCATGTTTAATTTCAGAACTTTTCATAAAATGCAGCCAGTGCAGCGCTCTGAGTGAAAGGTCTTTTCACTAGCAGAGAACCCTGCTTTTGCATTAAAAAAGGTATTACTCTTGAACAGGATTGCGTAGCCTTCCTCTGGGCATGAACAGAAAATGTATTTTTTTGTTAAGTTTGTATCGAAATGCTAAGAATAGAAGGCAGTTTAATCACAATGTAGGAAGGGATGGGTATTTTTGTAATACAAGGATCATTTCACCGCAGTAATTGGACCTGTCAGGCTTGCCCTGGAATGTAATGGATGAATTAACAAGCTTTCTGCTAAAGCCAGTGAGACCTTCTGGGAAGAGGAAATGCTTATCAGGGCTATTTTACTTCTGCTCAATGGAAAAGAAACCAATAGCTCTTGCTCTGTTTAAGACAGTAAGTGATGAATTCACTTTCAATCTCCGCAGCTTCAATATTTCAGGTTGATTGGATTGCATGATACTCACTGTCACATTAAAAGTATATAGAAAGAGTAACCCATGTCCGAACTCTACCCTGGGCCACCTTTAATTTCTACCTTTTATAAGCTGTCAGGACTCCGGGTCTGATGAGTCTGTTTAGAAAACAATCCTAGATTAGTGACTTTGGGCCATATTTGAAGCTTAGCGGATGGGATACTCTTGTCACTAGAGTGACGGGTATCCCGTCCACCCTATTACAAGGGCATTATGTCCTATGGCACTTGTAATATCCCATCCGCCAAGAGCTAGATCGGGCCCTATGAGTCAAAAACAGAAAGACTTCGAGCCTGTAACTTTCATTCACTTAAAAATATTAATTCATTATTGTCCTTCTCAAGTCCTTCTCAGTTCCAGGACAGGACAATGTAATTAGATTCCATTTTTTTATTTTATTTTTATTTTAGTTTAATAAATTGTATGAAGGATAAATCATAGAATAAACAAAGCATAACTATGTCGATCTGGTAAAAGACAGGAAAAAAACATGATTTGAAAAATAGTAATAAAATGCAAAAGCACAATGTGAAAATGAAAGGCTAGCCTATAAGATATGAAAATATATAAAAGAAGTATTTAAAAAATATGGAAAAAAGGAAGGAAAAGAAATTCAGTAAAAGCATTTTGTTTTTCTAAAGATGATTTTGAGATTAGTTTATTGTTCATGCTTCTTTCATTACGATCCTTAAACACATACATTCCTTGTGAATTCATGTAGAAAAACTTTAATTGACTGTAAATGTAGAATATCTTGCTTTTTGAGACTGTTTTAAAGAATGAAGCCTTGAAGAAACCAGTACAGAGATGTGACAATTTGGTTGAAAAGACAAGAACCATATATTTGTAGGTATTAGGAAGTTAAGCTCACTGAATAAGCCGTTGTTCCTTCACCCCCCCAAAAAAAAAACTCCTCTAAAAAAATTGGAACTATAAATGTTCTCCTTTGACTTATAAATGTTTCCTTGCTCACTGTATGATAGGTCAGCCTCACAGAACATACCTGACTTCTTTTAGACGTAGGTGGAAGCATTGCCTCTAACCAGGAGTAAATACCTCCATCCTCCTGCGATGTGGGTTATGGAGTAGGAGGGAGGTGGCTCGGTGGTGGTGATACAAGCACTGTCATGGTAATGTCCCTCTTTATCTTGGCGGCAGTGAAACCTCAACAATCCTTGAATTGCGTATGTATGCAATATCAGCAGGGGCACCCTTGTGAATTCCCCAGGACACGGCCTTCCCAGGGACATGGGTAGCACTAAGGAGCACCTTCCCCGGGTTGCAAAGATACCCCCTAACACTGCTGACCCTGCTCACATGTGCAGTACAGAATAGGAATCAAAGTTTGTGCCATACAAATTCCCCATTTGTACCACAGTACTATCCAGCAATCTACTTTTGTTTCACTCATTCACATAGTACAGACAATATCTTTTGTACTCTACATGGTTGCAGCGTCGGCAAGGCAATCCCCAGGATTCTCGTTTAGTCAGGAAGGAGGTGTGAACATACGTCAGGGAAGGTAATTCTCGGTGAAACCAATGTGTTTCCGTGAAGTGGAGACCGCAACGTCGCTCATTCTCAGTGACTATGTGAATCTGTCGGGATTCACGTGGCCTGAAGAGCATGTGTGGCAGCCCACGGAGGGAATCCATGCTTATTCCCTAAGAGTGAGCTACAGGGGTCCCAACAGCCATACAAGTACCATTGCTCTGCTCTGCTCTTCTAGGTATGTCAAAATGGAGTGGAAATGCCAATGCCTGATCCTAATAGGTTAGTGGTTTGGTGATCCAGGTGCACAAATAGGGCCACCCGGTTGGCAATGTCCCAAAGCCTGCGACCACCTAGGTATTGTTACTGGGTGGCAATGTCCCAAAGCCTGCGACCACCTAGGTATTGTTACTGGGTGGCAGTACCTTGGTGAAGGAGGCTACTGCCACCCTCCGCCAAGGTTTAAATTGAGCACATAATGGTATACCTACTATAATTCCTCAGATGAGTCTACTGCATTGAGGTGTGCTTTGCTCTTTTGGTTGCAAGATGCTCCAGTAACCTAAACGCTTGCTGCTGCCATCTGCTGTGCCCTCCTGATCATGGGTTAGAATCCTGGTAAAGCTTTTCATCCTTTCAATCTTCTCAGTTCGGTAACATGAGTACAATTAAATTGGGTTCTAATAGTACCTCTTACATAGCTGTTTAGAGATTGCAGAACTGCGGTTTTAATCCCTACATAAAATCACTGTATTGTTCCATGTATTTTATGTGTGATGACTTGCATTATAGCCTGCGGCAGTTGGCTATTTATCTTTGATGTAGGCTGCACCTCTGTTGGGCTCTCTGCAACCTTACCCTTTTGAAATCTAAGGCAAGTTTTCAAGTTAGTAAGAGATTTTCCCACAGCTTTTCTGTTCTGTTGGACAGAATTGCCTGTTACCTTTGATATATTTTATAACAAGAGACATCCCAAACATTTTTTAGAAGCATGTGTAATAAACCATATTGGAAAAAAAACGTGTTTCACCATGAATAAATCCTCTAAACAAGAGAAAGTCTGGTCTAAATGCATTTTTTACCAGACTATTGGTTAATCCACCATGGCAAATATAGAAATAGGTTCAAGAACGGTGTTTAACCTGCAATTAATGTATTCATTGCATAGTTTTTTGTTGCAGAATATTTACATTAAGCATTCAGATAGTGTAGAAGAAGATCCAGTTCTCACATTTGGGTGAAAGAGCGTGCAGTAGCAAGTGTGTGATAAAAAAATTGTCTGTTAAAATGTTTTTATATAGACCAGCCTTTCTGTTGTTTATTTGATTTATTATTCATAGTGAACCCCTGTCTTTTTCAATACCTGTTACCTTTGAGGCTAAGCACCATGGTATTTCGGCCACTTTCTCTATGATCCCATTGACTGTGGTTAATTTTGACTGTTTCCAGATTGTGACCTTCACTTCCCTTACCATGGCCTGCCGTAAGGGGAGAGGATGTGGCCTAACAGCTTGGGCGGTCAACCTCAAATCTGGGGTACCGAGTTATAGCCTCGGCAACGACGCTCAACATCCTGTGATTCTGGGCAAATCACTTATTCTCCCTGTGCCTACCAAAAATGAATATGTCCTTATGTAACACAACTGGTGCTCATGTAAAGCACTCTGATACCGAATACCTTCTGGTCAAGTTTGCGCTATATAAAACTCCAGAAGAGGATAAGATGCATAGTTCCTGGAGAGGTCCAAAGAAAGTGGAAAGAGTTACAAACAAAAATTATGTTTTGTGCGACACTGAAGGCCACTGATTTAGTGCGTATGCAGTGACTTTTGGCAGTGAAGAGTGCTAAGACAATAACATCTTAGGTTCTTCCATGTTGCATTTTGCTATAGGAGTGGGGAAGTGTAATCTTCATGCCTTTTTGATTCTTTGTCTCCCTGGAGGGGCAACTATTCAGTGAGGTCGAAAATGTTGCTTCCTGCACCCATTTAATCCCTGATCTGTCATTAGATTAGATTCACTGGTCAGATCATTACTTGACCTGGTTTGATATCTCTATAAGGGATCTCCAGGCTCAATCGAAACCTTCTTCTTCTACCTTGATGAGAAATTGGAAAAAACTTGATGCAGCAGCTTTTAAACAACATCTTTACTCTCATCTGCCTAAAGATGATACCTTCAGGGACAGCGTAGATATAATAGCTGCCAATACTAACACCTGGCTCACTGAAGCCATTAACAGTTGTCTGCCTATGTCCAGCCATAAACCAATTATCCACAAACCTCCAGCCCCATGGTATAATGACCAATTAAAGACTCAAAAGTCACTTTGTAAAAAGCTGGAGAGAGCATGGCGAAAGGACTACTCTACTATTGATGATTTGGCTTATAAAAAAGAATTGAAGCACTATCACAAAGCTTGCCGCCAGGCAAGAACCATCCACGTCGCTAAAACAATAAACGACCCAACAAATAAATCAAAAGTGCTCTTTGGGTTAGTCAAGGACTTGGCAGGATCCAACACAGTAGCTGGGCCTCCACCCCTGGATAGATCCCAGTGTGAGGAGCTGGCTCAATACTTTACAAAAAAGATTGAGGAAATCTATCTAAATATAGCTGAACAACGTGAAGACAAAAGGCTCCCCCTTATTGACACCAGCGAGAGCCCCAGGAGCTCGTTGCAGGTCCCATATATACCATTGGAGGAATGGCCGGATCTCAATCCATCTTCATTATCGTCACATCTGTCTAAAATTAAATCTGGCTCCCCGAATGATCCTTTACCAGTCCCCGTGCTCAGACTGTTGGACGAGCCTCAGCTCGACAGGATTTGCTCCACGCTTAATGCCTCAATACATCAGGCCAGCGTTCCGACATGTTGGAAGCACGCCATGGTTTCTCTCTTACTAAAGAAACCTATGGCAGACCCTAAAATCCCCGCCAACTTTAGGCCGATTTCCTTACTCCCTATCTTTTCCAAAATCTTGGAGCGGCACATTTATCGACATATGGCAAGGTTCGTTGCGGATAACAGTCTGCTGCATGACTCGCAATCAGGGTTTCGCCCTGGTTTCTCGACGGAGACGACCCTCTTAGGTGTCATTGAGAACCTCCGCTTGATGCTTGACAGAGGGGACACAGCCGCACTGATTCTATTAGATCTCAGGGCGGCCTTCGATACCATCTCCCATACCATCTTACTTAGAGCACTGAGTTCTTGAGGCATCGGCGGAAAGGCTCTGAGATGGATTGAATCTTTTTTGTCGGACAGGTCTTTCCAAGTCTTCTCTCACTCCTCGACATCTAAGGTCCATGCCTCTCCATTTGGAGTCCCCCAGGGCTCCATCCTCAGCCCCCTTCTTTTTAATCTGTATGTCATCCCATTAGCCCTTATTGCAAAACGTGCTGGCCTCACGTTATTTTCCTATGCGGACGACTCACAGATAGTCTTTTCCCTCACACAATCAGATAGGTCCCCCACCTCTCCTCTTCAAGCTGGGCTTAGCGAAATAGCCTACTGGATGAGTCAAAATCTGTTGAAGCTCAATGGGGAAAAAACAGAGATTCTTATTCTTGGAGGTAAACCCGAACTGTGGGGCATTAAACATTGGCCGGCGGAAATGGGGCCAATCCCCCCAGCATCAACGCACGTTCGCAACCTGGGGGTCATCATAGATCAGGGCCTAACAATGCAGACGCAAGTAACGAAATTAGCGGCTACCTGCTTTTCACTCTTGCGCTGGTTGCGTAAGATACTGTGGATGCTGCCACCGGAAACTCAGAGGTCCGTAGTCAACGCCTTGGTGACCTCCCGGTTGGACTACGGTAATGTGCTCTATCTGGGAGTCACTAAGGCGGTTATCCGCCGCCTTCAAATGGTCCAAAATGCTGCGGCGCGCCTACTCTGTGGCTGCAAGAGGAATGAACCCATGACACGACATCTAAGGGAACTCCACTGGCTCCGAGTGGAGAATCGTGTGAAGTTTAAAGCGTTATATTACATGCATAAAATAAAAGCTGGCACGGCACCAAGATATCTTCAAGACTTGGTGTCAACATATTCCCCTGCCCGCACATTGAGATCATCCACCCAAGAACTTTTTTGTGTGCCCAAGGTTAAATTTGTCAGGATGGGCGGGAGGTCCTTTGCCTCTATGGGTCCTAGACTCTGGAACTCCCTCCCTCTGGTCATTCGTGCAGAACGCTGTCTTAACCGCTTCAGAAGGGCAGTTAAGACCTGGTTATTTAACCAGTAATCTCTCCTTTTACCCTACGCTAGGTTAGCTTTCATTTTAGCGCCGGGAAACCCTTTTTGGGTAGCTGTCGCGCTTTACAAACTGAAAAAATAATTAATAAATTAGTCACCTTACCTTTTATAGTTATAAGTGTTGTAAAATATGGACTAATATTTGTCTCATTTCAATTCCTGGCCTCCCCAGCTGGGAGGAGCTAGCGGGGTTGCCTGTGAGTGTGGATGAAAATGTAAGCCCATGCCCTTTCAATCCTTTATCCTGGCACCTGGACACATAAAATGTAGTTTGGGTAAGTGCACTGTGTAGGGAGTTTAACACACAAGGAAATGTGGTGTTGAAGTTTCAAGGTTGATCGGGCCTGCACACCAGCTAGGTATTTAGCCAGTGTCTCCTTTAAGCAAAGTTTGGTTTCAGTGCCCAATCAGTTTCAGATCTGACAGCTGCAGGGGTGGGTGGGGATGCTGAGGGTAATAAACAAGGCTGGTATACCAGGGAACATGCATTTCAACCTATATCAAGCGGCAGTTGGGTGCACTGCGCTAGAGAGAAATTTGTGAAAATGCTGTCTGCCTGCCTCACCTGTGGTGGGCCTCCAATTTATTACACCATTGACTGGGACTTTGAGAAGACACAAGAGCCTGCCAGCTGCATACTGCTTCCAGCCATATGCATTTACCGATTTGCCTCAATTTTTGTGTGAGCCCACCAGCTGCCCACTGGTACTACATTGATTGTTTGGCCTAATTTGTGCAGCATCATGCACATTCTTATTTATTTTTATTTGTCATCCATCTTTGAGTGCACTTGCAAGGCAACCATCTTGTAATAAAAAAAAATGTAACAGTAAAAAAAAAAGATAAAGAAAGATGGCTGCGGTGTGCATCTGTGACGGTCGTCTTTCAATGTTTTTCTTCTTTTGCTTTAAGAAAAATCCTTACAAGCTGGGTGCTGCATGTGGTAAGGCGATGGAGGAGGAGAAGGAGGAAAAGCATTGGCAGAACAACAGGATTTTGTGGCCTAGAGCTATAGAGCTTTGCCAATGCTTGTTTCCATGCAGTCGGATAGCAACTAAGTCTGGTTGTAAGCAAACGATGATCTGCAATTTTGAGTCAGACAATTTTAGACAAAGACAAAAAAAGGTTAATTCAGAAGCTGCATTAAACGACGAACGGCAGGGTACAATGGGGACGATTGGAAAAAAATAGATGCTAAATAAGAAATTCCATTAAGGGTACTGATTTATGCATCTGTAAACAGCCGTTTGCTTGGATGCTGTGCGAGTTCGGGTACAGCGCATTAAGACTTTCCTATCTTCTCCTCACCCACCTCTTGGCCCGTCACTGGCCTGGGCCGTGAAGTTCATTACACACAGAAATCGACATGTCTGTGATTCACAGTCGAGCAGGGTGCGAATAAATCACGGATACGGTTTTCCGTTGTGCAGATTACTCTGACTCGAGGACAGGACAAGAACGTTACTGTTTTCTATACTGACCTGTTTGTTTTCTTCCGGGTTTGACGGTTCTTTTCCCTTAGTATTATTATTTCACTGGCTCCGTACTTAGCAAGGGGTTTTATGTATGGCACCCCAGAGGTAAGCACTCTGGGCCCCATTTATGAGGCTGTGGGTCACTTATACGCCACGGTGCGTCACTTTTTGTGACGCACTCGTGGCGTAAAAAATGCGCCTTGTTGTGCCATATTTACAAAGTGATGCATCTAGGTAGATGCGTCACTTTGTAAACCCCTGCGCCACATTATACCTGCGCCAGGTATAATGTATGCAAGGGGGGGCGTATTGACGCAAGAAAGGGTCATGGAAGTGACGCAGGGAAATCTATGAGATTTCACAGCGCCACTTCTAGAACTCAAATGCGTCAAAATCTTACGCCTGCCTCACAGCAGGCGAAAGACTGACGCAAACCCTTTCACATGGGGCTTGCCCCATGTGAAAGGACACATTGCTGGAGTTGCGTCACTTTTGTGACACACTCCAGCAATGTGTCACTTTTGCACCTACAGATACGTCAGAAATACTGACGTATCTGTAACTCCTTGCGACATGATGCGTCATACTGTAAATATGACGCATCATTGGTGTCGCAAGGAGGGCGCAATGAAAGTGACGCATTGCTGTTTTCACGCAGCGATGCGTCACTTTTCATAAATGAGGCCCTCTGATGGTTTTTGCCATAGATCTCTGCCACGTCGAGCACAACGGTATCCTCACATTTGATTGTATTTACTTTTGAGTTCATTTTTGTACTTTGTGAAATGCGTTGCATTCAGTAACTCGTATCACTGTTTCAATATGGTTGCAAAAACTGTCAATTTAATGACGTTTATAAAAATGTTTCGAATGACCTAACCTCTCCCGAATAAACCCACTGAGCCTGCGTTCTGTTTTACGACTGCTCTAGCTGTATATTCGAGCCGGCAAATTAAATGTTGTGTAGAAAACCTACAATTTATTAGGTATGTGCACAATGCGTCACGAGTTCATGGTCCAAGAGGAGAACACTACATTTGCTTACCTATGGTTTAACTTTTTTTCGACAACCAAAACATGAACATCTGGAAGAACTGAGTGAGTTTATTCACAGTGAAAGGTAGAGAAGGTTTTTGAAAGGAGTGTAAACAGGAGGCATCCCTTTTTATTTTGTGCTCAAAATACATATTTTTTTTATCTCCGTGGAAAACGTCTGATGCAAGCAGCTAATTTTCACCAGCCTGTTTTGTGGTCAACACCAATAGACTCACACGATCAAGGATAGTAAAAGTGACTTGCTGTCTGGTAAACATCTTAAGTGTGACACACCCTGTGGTTAATTTCCTGCCAAAAAGCATTTAAGAGGATTTTATTTTCTTGCTAGTTAGGAAAATTGACTGTAATGCATGTTTTAATCTTTGGTGTGTGTGTGGTGCTATTTTTGTTTGTGTCAGTTAATTTTCAGTCACATCATCTGTTTAGGTCTCGGCTATAGGCGACGCTCATGCGCTGTCTCGACCTGAGACTGAGTTTTAGGCTTCAACCCGTCCATAAGCTTCTGATTTGCTTGTTAACCACTTGGATGCTAAGGCATCTGAAGGATGTTAATGTAATTTCCATTGAAATGAATGGCATTTCCATGACGAGCTGAGCTCGTCATGAGCGATTGCTTCTTTTGCTAAATTTCCTTTGTTTATTTATGATCCACTTGTCTGGTGTGTTGATTGCAACTTTTTTCCACCTAGATATTGTAGTCGAACAGGTAGATCCTTAATTGGGTAATTATCAAGGTTCTTGCGGCAACATGTTCTGATGCAGGTCTTCTTGAACCAGTTGGTCAGGGTCCAAGGGGGTGTCTGCAGAGACCTCTGTAATGAGTTCTGCTGGTGGGCTCAGATCAGTCGAGACACTCTCCACTCTTTTGAACTTTGGTTACCAAACCAAAATAGGGTCACTTCGATGACAGTTTGAGAAACCTAGTTATTTTCATGGTGGCAGAGCGGCTGACTCTGGAGCGCGGAGCTCATGGATCTATTACGGCGGCAGCTCAGCTCACCATCATGTGACTCTGAGCAATAGTTCACTTAATCTCCACTACAGCCTCCCAGCGCCTGGATAACACTAGGGGTGATAAGTTCGTGCTTTACAAATGTAGAATTGTAATGTAAAATTATAGACAGATGGATTTTAAGATGGTCCATGGAAAGCTCGAAAGTTCTCAGACTTCATCCTCATTGGTGGAATCGTAAAATATTTATGTGTTTAAGGTTATTAGATGGAATCCATGGAAATGCAAATAAGGTTACAGTATTTGAGGTTTGGATTGCTCCATATCGGTTGCTATCCTACTGCTCTTGGCTTGGTGAAATTGGCCATTGCAACTGTCGTAGATTATGTGAAATTAAACTTTAATCTTTAAACTACATTTTTTTGGCTATGCCGTAGATTATAGGATGTACGGAGACAGTCCATTAAACACATTCTTGTTGAGCATGTGGTTCTTCATATGGCAACAGTATTGGAGGAATTCAAGAAGGGTCGGCGAACTGGATTTGCAGTATGCTTTATGTTTGCGAGCGATAAAATAGCACACGTTTGAACAGTAGATTTGTTGACCTATAGCGAATAAGCTTTGTTAAATTTTTGTTCGCTGAACAGTTGTCATTGGTATGGATTGTTGTGTGTAATTAGTATTGGTTGTATCCAATCTGATTTTATTGTTTAATAATTTAGTATTGATGAGACGTTCACAAAAGTTTGTACAGATTGTTTTAGGCAATAGGAATTGATTTAATTATATTTTATTATATCAGTGACTATCACAATTTTAGAATCACACAAAGAAACCAAAACAGAATTTTACTATTTCTTTTTTTAATTTCTTTGGTGCTTGTTAGTTTGTGTGTCCATGTTTTCCCTATCTTATTCTCTTGTGTACCATTCTCTGATCATTGCCCGGGACATTATTAGAATCTCCTGTCTTTTGACTGGTGTTAATCGCTGATGATGTGGCTATTTATCAGAAATTGGTGTAAGTTACTAATGCACTGATGCTGAAGCCACCCTCTCATCATCTCTGCCACCAGCTTCTTCTATCACCAGTCATAGAGGGCCCCAAAGTTACTATTTCTGTACCGGCAATTGACATATTTGCCTTCTTCATAGATTATTCATAGACTCCTCACACTGATTATCTCTTCTCAAACAAGGTATGCTGCCACCAGCGTTCTGTGCACTATAGCCAGGACAGGAACAGTGTCCACTGCCACAGTGAGGGCATGCTTGCCCCTCTAGGTTACTGGACGGGTCCAGGAACAAACCTAGTCGAAGACAGGCCTAGGCCTCTGAGAACACTTTAGACTAAAGGAGACGTGACTAGCGCCAGGACACCCTTGGTTAACCGCTGCGCTCTAAAAAATATCTATAACATAACATAACATTATCATGACACCAGGCCTGCCCAATATAACAGTTAGGATACCAGATACAGTTGGGCACTCAGGTCAGGTGAATAAACCCGTTTACTATGCAGGGGACAGTCATGTCCCAACAGTTACGAACAGCGGTAAAGAAGAAAGTGAGTTGATTTTAATTGAGCATTGTAGACCTCGGCCTGCGGGAAGGTGGGTGATGTGGGCGTAACAGAGAGAAATCTTGAAATAAATGTTTGTGTCCTATTGATGAGAAGGCCATACATTATTTTAGATACACCATTTCCTGTAATGTTGCATTTCCCAAATGTATTTGTTTTTCTGTGTTGTAACCTGTTATAATTAATTAAAAACAGAATTTGCCCACAATCACAAGTGTTCCCTAAATGGTATTAGATTAACCTTTTCTCCAGATCACTGTTGGTACTCTTATATTCAATAATACTCTTGTGACCTCCTTTTTGGCTGTTTCTGGTTATCTTGACCATCGGACATATTACACTTAGATTTGCACAATGATGAAGTATTGACCAAATGAATGAACCTGGATAGAATTCTAAATGCACAATTCAATTTGATCATAGCTAAGCATAAGTTCCCCAGAAATGTGTCTTCTCTTCAGTTATCCCTATCTCAATTGCCTTGAGTAACATAAATGCATTAGTTGTAGCTGGGGTAGATAGAATAAAAAAAGGGCCGAGAGTCATTTGTGTGCGTATGCATATTAACCATTGGAAAATGAATCAAAATGTATCAGTCTCACATTCCAGCATCACCAATACGTCCTGCTTTCTGTAAATGTGTTTGAAATTCATTCTAATCCCACTATATGGTCCTAGCGATACATATAAAATCTATGTAATCACCACCTACAGTTTTATGTAATGGTCTCAGAAAACATGGAAGAGTGTTTTTGAATATTTTCTTTAAAATAAGGAAAGCAATGAAATTAAATTAATTTCGTACACTGTTCTACAATAGAAGTTGAGTTGAGGCCAAAACGCTGCTTTAGGTACTTCAACCATTAAAACGACCCACCACACTTCTTATTATGGCTTTAACTTATTTTACATAACATGTTTTTCACCTCCACTCGACTCCCGGAGTAAACAATTCTGCAAAACAATCATCTATTAAATACATTTCAAATAAAAACGTGTTTGATGCTCCCAACAAATATTCATTGTGTTTTTTATTTCGCAGTTTGTAACTGCTTTTGCTGTGGGGTGAATCAATATTCACACAATTTTGAGTGTGACTGAATCTTACTTGAAAATTTAAGCTACCTGTGACGTTATCTGCCTTTAGGAAATGTATGCGTTCAGCTTGGCGTGTTTGAACAACAGTGTAATGTTGCCCAAGGGAGTTTTTAACATAGAAGGCGCCTTTAATTTTACATGTCTCATGTTGAAAAGAATACACTTTAATTTGGAATGGTTAGTAGAAACGAATTGACTAATCTTAGGTATCTGAAATTCAAATCAGTTGTGTGTCTGTAGGCAACTTCTTCTCTGAATCGACATTTCGGAGAAATTAATTAGCTAAAAAACAATAACTCTCTAAACCCGCAGTGGCACCAATACAGGAAGACGTCAAAAGGTTTTAATGTAACTTACGACTCTGCTTGTGCTTTTGGTCTCTGTGCACAGTCAGCTGTGTGAATTTGTGGTCCCAATATGGCAGGTTTGTCTGGGGATTTTTTTGTATCTTCCTGTCTTATTGAGACACCTTATTTGATTTCTGCTTCTTATCTTCCCCTCAGAAGAGAGACAGAGGCACCATACGTAGACCTGGGCTTTCAAAACCGTCCTCCAAGGGCTCCAGCCCACTGGTGAAATGCCCGGTGGAATAATAGGTCTGTCTGGACCAGAGAACATTTATTGAAGGTTGGAGGTCACTAGACTTTGCGGTTATAGTAATTTATTAAGTTACTCAACTTGTCTATTGGCAGTAAGTTGAGTTTTGAAATCTTGCTTTGATGTCAAGAACCAAATGTATTTAAAGACTTTATTTTACCAGAGTTGTCAACAAATTTACAAATCATAAAAAAGTTAAACGTTTTAAATGAAAACCATAACGATTGCATTGTTCCTCCCGTACATGATGCCATTAACACATTCTGATCATCACATGATATGTCTTCCTCTTCAACAAAGCTGTAATGACATAGTCATATATTTATATCGCATAATGGGCACACAGGTGTTAGTCTGCCCCTAAAGCCTCTATGCCCAAGATCTGCATCCTCTCTTGCCACATTTGAGTATTGTCCCCTCACCTTTTCATCCTTTCTAGTATTTTTGAGATGAATCTCCTCTGTCAGTGCGCACTCCAACACATCCCTCACCCCTGCATCAATACTGGGTACTCTGGTACCCATCCAGCCTTATGGCCTCACTGTAGAAATCCATAGAACATTTTTCTCTTGGAATTTGATAATTCCTAATAAACATTGCCTAGGAGATGGATCCAGCCAGATCACCTTTGTTTAATTTAAGCGCTCCTGGACTAATTTCCAACAACCATAGACATCTGACAGGTCCATGCAAAGTTCTGAAAGGCAGAAATGCCGCCCTTGGTCCCACAGCTAGGGCACTGCACCAACCTACTAGGGTATTTTAAAGCCAGGTTGTTTATAGGAATCCAATTAACTCTGCCCTTTCCACTTCTGAAAAAGTACTTTACATGTACTCCTTGCACAGACCTTACTTTTCAAAGTTAAATTATTGCAGGTATAAAGACATGGAGCCACCCAGCACCCCTTGACAAATTCTAATTTACCATACTGCAAATAAAAACTCATAAGTGTGTTTTGTTAGCGTGCCAGTTCACCCTGGCTTTACTGGAGAGTTACTTCATTATAACTTTTAAATGCACAAACCCTGGGGAAAACTCGACAATACCAATTCTGATTTACGCGGTTTAGATCCACCTAGCTTAACTTACATTAACTTTACATTGGGGTGGTTTGACGCAGGCAACGCATTCGATTCTGTAGAGTGGCCTTTATACTTCCTCAAATGAGAAAATATGGGTTACAGGCATTCTTTTTTGTTAAGGTCACAGTTGATACATTATGCACCACTAGCTACAATCAGAGTAAATGGTACCCTCTCAAAGATTTTTCTTATACACATAGGAACCAAGCAGGGATGCCCACTCTTCCCTGTCGTGCTTGCCCTTATCATAGAATGCCTGGCTGAATGGATGCTCAAAAACGCCCTGATCGGAGGTTGGAAATTGAGTGGCAAATGGTATGAGCATCATTATCTGTATGCAGATGGTCTGCTGCTATACATAGCTGACCCGGGCACCTCACTAGACAGTCTGGCATTGATATCTGAAATCTACGAGAGATACTCAAAATTTCGTATTGCGTGGTCAAAACCCTTACTCCTTAGCATATGGACTTGGTCATCAAGATTTCCTTTGCCTTTTGGAAAGGAGCACAAATATGTAAATACTTGGGAATTTGAATAGCGAAGGATCCAGTTAACATTTTATGCAGGTAACTTGCACCTGCTGCTACATGATTTTAGCAAAGACTTTTCACATAGAACAGGCATCACCATTTGAGGTTGGGGGGCACAACTATGCTCACATTTTGATAGTTGTTTGACCAAACCCAGAAGAAACAGCCATCACCTAGCGTGGGAGCACATACGTAGGAGGTAGAAAGCTTAATCTAGTCCGAATTTGTTTTCCACTGTCAAGTGCGGAGGGTGAGCAAATGAACACAAGACACAATGCAACACAAACCTAATGTTAAACACCCATTAAAGGAATTTGTAAATAAAGTGGTGACACTGTCTGCTGACAGTTAACAGCACTCTGTTACGGCGTACTGTCCTTATCCCTTAAACAAACACTACGCATCTGTGTCAAATTTTTCTGCATGTATTACAAAACACGCCATATGAGATACCTGGCAGGATCTTAAAAAAAAAATGCACAACTTGGTTAGAGCACTATTTTGAAAAATAGCACTTAAGAGAAATAGTTTTGAGGGTGTAATAGCGCTTCCCAAGATTACACAATACTACAAAACTGATAATAGAGTGACTAAATGGGCATTCACCCCTCAAGATGAGCCAGGTTTCCAAAGTGATAGCACGCACTAAATAGAAAAGAATACACTCTTGTAGTGTACAGGTCTACTCTAGCTAAAGGCCTAACACTGGCCTCATACTCGGTGGTAAAGACTTGAACGAAGTTCAGCTAGGAAAAGTGGCAGCCTAGAACACCCACATGGGTAGGGCCAAGATTTAAGAGTTTGGCTGGCCTGAAGGTGTCAAGATTTGGGATGGCACAGACATACGTGTAAACAGTTGCCCTAAGTCAGTCTTGGGGGAATATTTAAAATGTCATGCCCGTCACCTAAGGTTCCCTCCATGCAATACAGAGTTGTTCTTTATGCTTATAGCTAGATTTTGATCCCAATAACAAGATCATTTAAAACATCTATATAGAGTGGTGATTTACCATTCTAAATATCCACACAGGATTCAAATTGCTGTAATAAATTTTCTGTGAGCCACAATTGATAGTACCAATGTACGAATACGTAATTTAAATATTATTACAATTATTTATTGGCCAGAATCTTTTTAATTCATTCAATTTGTTACAAACAGTGCAAAAAAAAAACTGTTTAATATGAATCAGTAAGAATTTGAAGAATGTGGCATCTCTCCATGCGATGAAAAGTCTCTAAAAAAATCTTTCTCCATTTTAAGAGTGCTAGTTACCTGCGCTGTCGACCTTTACGGATAAAATAGCAACTAAGAACACAAAACCATTAAAAAAAAATGACTTAACTTACGATAAACATAAGCCAAGTTTATTTGTGTTTTTTAAGTTAGACCTCATCCCGCGATTCAAGAAACCAGGCAAAACAATGACACTTTCCTTAACCCCTTCGATGCTGATGACGAGCTCAGCTCGTCATCAGCCTTACCTACCCTGTGCGGATGACAAGGTGAACTCGTCACTCAACATGTTGATTTTGAAAATCCAGCACACAGCGGGAAAACTGCTAGCGTGCAAGGGGTTAAGAATGATCAGAAAAGCATGCACTTGAGTCAGTCATGGGGGTGAGAAGTGGTGTAACGTACAACATTCATAAGATACACTAGTTGCACAAATGACAACTTTGAAAGTGAAAAAGAAAGACAAACCATTTTCTATAACCTCTAAATATTTTTCCCCAGCACCCCCACTTCTTTTGTGCAAATTTGATTGACTGAAGATTCTTAACGGGCTGGCTTGTTTTCCCAATATAATATGCTTTAGCGCATGGACAAATAATGCAGTAGATGACATTATGGGTGTTGCAATTGGTAAAGTCATCGTGTTTTATATATTTTTTGCCGTATGTGAACATTGTGCCTTCCATGGTGCTCTCGCACGATACACAATTGCCACATTTTCTATGGCCTTTAATGGGTGGTAAAGACAAGTAGTATCTTGTTTTTTGATGGTGGTGTCCGCTCTTACAAGTTTGTTCTTTATGCTGCCATTCTTTTTCAATGCAAAAATTGGTATCTTTAGAAAGGGTGTAAGACCTTTAACTGTGTTCCAATTTTTAGGTTGGACTAGGGCACCTGGTGACACATGGCCAGGCCCGGGGGATGAGCTGGGGAGAGAGGCCACGCAGCCCCCACCGCCTTTTGTATTTTGGCTGGGCCCTGGGCGATGAGGTCCCTGGGGCCAAAATTGGCCTGGAGAGGAGGCCTGAGACCCCACCCCCGCCCCATTCAATTAAGGTCATTTCATGAGTAATGTAATATGTGAGGGCATAAGCAGTGCATTGTGGGGATGTAAGTTACAATTAGCTCAGGTAACTATACTTGCTTAATTTCACAGGTTTTGTACACGTGAAATCTGAGCCTAACTATAACGTACCTGTAATATTTGGTTTTATGTTTGTGTGTGTCAATAGATATATATCTGTATATGCTACAGAGAGCATGTAGAGAGCATAGTCAGAAATAGAAATAAAAACAGAACAGCACAGGTGTATTTCGATTATAGAGCAGAGGACATCAGCATTTGTGAGAACGGTGCAGAATTTTCGGAAGGGGACTGGAACAGTCCAAAGGCACACAGGAGAAAGGCAATAAAGTAGCTGGCAGTGAAACCAACACTATAGTTGGAAAGGACTTTGATGCTTGTACAGAGAAGTGAGCAGTCAGGCCACATGCTCTCAAGGGGGATCATGCAGAGTCGGTGACATGCACGAGAGCAGGTGGAGGGCTATGCAGGCTGTCACTAGCTGTTAATCCATAGCCATACAAATAATAAGGACTTTATAATATCTACACAATTAAAATGTACCTCTCGGTTGCACAATTTATCCAAATAATATATTCCATACTGATCAGAAAGTGACATATAGCATTTGTCAATCGTTTGCAAAGTGTAACAAGATAAAAAAACAACTGATGCTTAATGGAGAATTTTTTTCCCCATGAAGGCGGATAAGAAACTGCAGATTTTGTTGCCCTTGTGTTATTTTTAATGCTCTTACGCAAGGCTGCTGCTGCCGGAAGGAAGTACACGTACATGCAGAGTAGATTCATTGTATTGGATTATGCACATTTCGTAATTTCTTTCTATGGTTGAACTATTCGGAACGTACACCTGATCTGTTCATGGCGGTAAGTGTGCTGCCAACAGGAAGCCCAACTTGAATTTGTCAGAATTGTGTATGTAATTGTGAAAGGATTACAAGGCAGATCAAGAGCAAATCCTACTCATCAGAGGATGCGCGACTCATCAGTGGAGGATTCACACAGATTAAAATCCCGTGACCTGGAGACCATCCTCACAGAGAGCTGAGGGGCTGTAAACAGATTAGTTAAAGCATGAGGGAGGCTTCTATATAAATGTGTGCCATATGCTACAGGATCTGTCGTATGTCTATATGTGTTGTGTAGACTGTAAAGGCACTGTAGCCTCCCAGTGACCACTCTTTCTGAAAGCATTTCAGTTTGTTTGTACTGTATCTACAGGGTGCACTGCTTGTTTATCCCTGTAGACAAGATATGGATACCAGTCCCTCAGTCTCACTGACTGTACGCCAGTGGGCAGTTCCAAACTGAGACTGCACTTTACCGTTTTCCCAACCACTAGTTCTCATAAATAGCCAGGTTTTTCTCTTTTCCAAAGCCCTGAAGTAGCAGTATATATACATAAGACTTGCACAGAAGCAACTATTTCCTGGCATACTTCTGTAAATTCTCGGGTGGTAATTCATGAAAGCTGTTTGTGACTTTCTTTAACCTATTGTGTGCTCATGGTGAGACCAGGCGTCATGAGTCAAAGTTGAGCTGGGCTCATGACGGCCTGGTCTCGTCATAACGCCGCCGCTCCGCCCACGAGCGGTTAATTCCCCACCTGTGCAGGAGAATTAATGAGTGGGCGGGGCTGTGACGAGACAAGGCCGTCATGAGCACAGCTCCACCGTGACTCATGATGGCCTGGTCGCGTCACGAGCACCGCGGCGCCGCGCTCACCCTCCGACCCCCGCACCATGGGGGAATTAGCCTCGCAGGGAAGGGGTTAAGAATTGGGTCCCTAATTAGGTCTGGTGTTAACCAAGTTGTTTTGTTTTGATTAAAATTCTCTCTCCCCCTCTCTCTCTCGCTGTCTCTTTCTCGCGCTCTCTCTCTCTCTCTCTCTCGTTCTCTCTCTCCCTCGCTCTCTCTCTTCATTGGCTTCACTATGAGTGACAGCATTGTGCTCTTTCACTAGGAGCATATCGGCGCACAAAGTAGTTTTGTTCAATGCCAGGAACTACTGGGGCAATGTGTGCTTTTTGAGACCAAAACATATTTTTGCTTTTAGCCAGTGTTTGTTATAATAGTCAAGATTTTGGCAGCTTCCACAACTATAAACCTTACATAACCATGTCAAAACAAGACATGTATTGACAAAATCAAAAGGCTGACTAACAATGTCAAACCTACTGGCTTTGCCAATGCCGGTTTATTTCCATGTGTCCCATAATCTTGTTGAAACTGGTTGCACTCATTTTCCATTATGAATATTTTTGGGAAATACTAGCATGCATCAACACATTTTACTAAATGTTGCTTCAAAGAAATAGTACCTAAAATTTAACAGTAGTTTAGCAAGACGTTTGTTCCCCCCGTTGCATTTTTTTGTTAAAATTTTTACTTTGAAAGCTCCATCTTGTTTTTAAGTTTATACAAATATTTGCATCTAATCCGAGAGAATTCCGAGAGCATTATACGTAGGCCTCATGTTGTTAAACTTTGCAAATGTGTGTACACATTTTTATACTGAAACTACTATCCGTATTGCAGTCCGAGCTTACAACATTTCCTTAGAGCGCTTCCCCTAATAATAATAGCTTTGCATTAGTGAACCATAAATGCAAGTTTGAATAGCATTATCATGGATACAAATATTACCATAACTGTAGACAATGCCCTTTCCTGATCCATTATGTGGTACTGTAAACTGGCAGCGAAACGGTTTGTGCTGCAGGGAGTTGGGCCTACTTGTCCGAAGGACAACATAAATATGAAAACTTGTTGTCCTTGACCTCAAACAATATGTTCTGGGCTTAGAGCTATAGGAATTCCACATCCCTGGGGATTGTCTAATAGCTTAGTTTGGGTCTGACTATTTTTATATAGCACTTTAAACTACAATGTTTTCTCTTTCAATGTGCGTATAGCAGCAGATGTCACTTTTACTCAGTTTACAGACTTTGGAAGGATAGAAGGCAGAGTCTGCCTTTCTGGGATTTAAACTTGGGACCTTAATATTACTATAGATGTCAGCGGCACATATTAACTTTGTAAGCTATTTTACCTAATATAGAGGCAAAAGAACAGAAGAGGCCAGAGCACCGAAATAGGTGGTCTGTAGGAAGTAACTTTAACTATCAATGTAAAAGTTTAACTCTGGCATTTTATTGGAAGAAAGCAGTATGGAGGGTTGATGCAGTATAATGCTTGAGTAGGTGTGTATCATTTCTTCAGAATGGTCCATCATGTATTTTTGATGAGGTAATGATTTTGATGAATGTGCTGTCCAAGGTAAACTTACATTATGGCAGACATGAATCTGCTTACTTTGCTGCTTACACTTGTATTGCAACATTTGATGAATAGAGCCCATTGTCTATAGGGGCGGCAATTCTTTTGTACTTAAATACATATGTAATCACTGATTATTTCCTCATACAACAGCCATCACCAGTGTTGGACAAATTTCCCAAACAAAATATATATAAATATGATATACCATGAATTGTAATTGCATTTTTGTAGTGCTTACTATCGTTGACAAGGCATCGTGGGTTACATCCAAGCTTCTTTGAAATGTGTTCTTTAAATTGGTTAGGTTATAAATTAGCAGTGTTAGGTAGAATTATAAAATAAGGGTTTAATTACACGAGGAGTTAAAAAAACGAATTGTTGGTAAGTGATTTGTTTGTTTGTGCAAATGATTTGTGAAGTGCACAGATTTTAAAGAGTAGAGCAAGTGAGGATAGGTCGATAGGGATTGGATGGCCTTCGAAGATAAAAGTAATGCTCATTTTCGTGTAAGGTCTTAAAAAATAAATGGTCATTGCATCTGAGAGGTGCTGTCTATCTTGTCTTCTTGGCAGCATCTCTTGCTATAACTTTTGAGGTTCACCCCCCTCTCGTCCCCATAGTCCCGGAGACGGACCTCATGTGCAGGGCAGATCATTATCGGGCAAGCCCTCTGTTAGTCATGCTTACAGTTGCCATGGGACTAATGGGGTGTTATCACTTTAATCCCGAGGTCCAGCTGTAAGGAACCTTGGGAACTGGCATGAAGAGCCCTCTTTGGGCTCCTTCCTGTAACTCATTTTGTTCCAAAATCCTTTGGATAGCCCTGTAAGTTTGCTGCATCTTAGGGTGGCACTTATCACAAGCTACAAAGGCAGAGAGTCCCAGGTACAGAATCATTCTAAACTCAGCTCAGCGACTTGCATGCTCGCTGCTGACATTGGCTTTGGGCAGCTTTCTCATTTGAGTACTGTTGATTGTCGTTGTAGTAGCACATTTTGTAGTTGTCAGGGATCCGCTAGTTATGGATCCGGTTTCGTGGGATGTCCTGTATTCGTTTGATGCTTCGGCACAGTTATGTAACGTGATGTTTTTCGCTTTTGTGTCAAAATGCAATATAATGAAACACTCAAGACGTTTGAAGGGTTGAGGCTTATCTGGTTTGCCAAAATTTATTTGAAGGAAGATCATCTAATATTAAGCTGTAGGGTAGGTTTCATGACTGGGGAATTTGATCCATGCATATAGATTCTATCTCTAATGCACATCCGAGAGAAACTGTCTTCTGCACACCGGGTACAAGTCCGGGCATTGGCAGTCAATTCAATTCATAATCTTTATTCTACTTTTACAGATAAAATTATAAAAGTCAAGTCATTAAAAACAACATACGGATTTTCAATACCAAGATCATTCTTGTTTTAAAACCCCTATTGGCAGTCATATTTAGTGACTAGTACTTGTTTTTCATCATCAGACTTTGAGCAAGAGGGAGAAAAAACGTAATGGGAGAAAGAAGGAGAAAGAGAAATTTAGGAAAACCATGAAAAAGACAGAAATCAGTGTTGAAAAATAACCTGCAAGACTGAGATAAAGAGAAAAGAAGTGGAAGGTGGTGGAAGAAAGAGAGCTGAGGGGGTGTGATGATTAGGAAGTGTTGGCTTTCGACATATTTGACATTTAGCACTGATGATGACAGGATCTTAGGAAACCTTCTGGGCCCTTGCACATATTATTTATTTCTCCCAAATTAAGCCAAGCTTCAACTGCTTGGCTTCACTTATAAGTTAGGAGGAGAATTATTTGAGTGGCACTAATGGTTAGTTAGGGAGAGGGGAAAATATTATGAAGGTGGGTGGACAATCTTAATTTATAATGTCCTTTTGGGAAAATACATTGATTGCTCCTCTAGTGACAGGGTAAATAAAAAACATGGTGTTCTGCTACCAAGAAACATAGCCTCGTGGTGCTGTGATTACACTTATCTTGTCTTTCCAGCTAAGGCTTTTCAACCAGCATTGAAAGCCACACAAAACGTATTATAAGCCTTCTGAGTCATCGCCTGATATGATAGATTCGGATTTATCTGAGATGTGATATCGTTTTCATTTCAGTAATGATATTGGCCACTGTGTCACATAGAAATGTTTGCATAAGCACATTGTGGCAGGTCCTAGTGAGTACAATGTTGAGGCTGCAGTCTCTGCTGTCAGGGCTGCAGGATGTGCCTGCTGATGTATTGGCAGCAGCAAGTGTTCCTGGAGAAAGCATGGCACAGACGTTATCACAGATCACTTAGACGTACAGGATGTCTCTGTGTGGCAGGGAACAAGGGACTGTGCAGGAAATAAAAAGGAAAACGCAATAAAGAGACCCATGGCTAGGGATATCCGTGGCGAAGCCGCTTTGCACCCTTACCCTCTAGATATCAGGGTTTCTTTTTCCTCCACTTGGATTGATTACCATTTCTTCCTATTTTTCTTGATTATGTTCATTTGTTTGCTTCAAATGTTTTGAAAGACCTCACCTTCTCTCTAGTGTTTTTTTGCATCTGTTGCATGTCAGTTGAATACCAGTTACCTCCCAAGTAGTTGTTTTTAAAACTTCATGCCCAAAGATGTGGCAGACGTCACTTGGATCTGTAAATACAAAAAAATGAAATTCTTTTAGGCGAAAGGGCTTTTTGCAGTGTGTGTGTGTGTGTGGGGGGGGGGTGACAGCAAATACAGCTGCAGTGCCCTCCCAAAAATGTATGTAATGGACTGTGAGGATGGCGTAGCATTGGAGTGGGTTGAGGGAAGCAATGGGGAGTGGGCGAGGGCAAAGGTGAGCGGTATTTGCACAAAAGTGCTGTATGGCTTGGCCCAGTAGCAAATGGTAGAGGACGTCTCAACACTCAACCAAATAAATAAAAATGAAAGCATTTATTTTCACTGCAAGGTGTAGGGGAACAACAGAGTAGTGGACGGGGTGTGGGTGCTAATAATATGTCTGCTAATAATATGCATGTTAGTGGCAAACACAAAGTGGGGGGAAGCAAGCCACTTTTTTACAAAGAAGCAAATGAGAGTGACAATAAAGCAATTAATGGTAAGCAATATGAGGGCTTAAAGCCCACTGTAAGGTTTCGGTTTGTTCCACAATAGGCTTTCACCTATAGATAGTTAAAAGCTGTCTGCTAGGGGGGACCTAAAATGTTCTGTGCGTTAACACGTGGGTGTTTGTGGAAAATTCCAAAGTGAAATACACTAGTGAAATGTACTAAGTTTGGGCCAAAATGCTTTCTGTTCAAAAAGGAGTATCTCTGGTTCCTCTGCCCATATTTCTAATCATAATTCAGTTCCAGAGAACGTCCATCAACATAGCCAACCTGTGTGAACTGGGTGCCTGAGGTACCCTCTTTAACCTATGGCCTAATGACACAAATGACTCAACCCTTCGGCCATTGAAGGGCCCTTAATTTCTGCCAGATCCATTGCAGAACATCAAATATTACATGTAAATGACGCTTCCCACTTTTTTCCTAATGCAAATCAGGTTGTCTCTGTGTCACACCACCAGCACCCTTACCAACCTAATTCAAGAATTATTTTGCGTTCCTTAGTAAACATTTCCCTCATATACTGCCAGCTTTTAAATCAAAATTAATTATTTTCCTTTTCTATGGAATACTTTTGTCTTCAAATCATAATATTCGTCAAAGTACTGTGGTTTCACATTTATCTTCCATATGTATTAACTTTTTTCAGTTTACACCTTTGTAACCTTCATTTGCAAGCCAGCGTCAAAACGATCTCCTTAAAGAGGATTTGTTCCCTAAACTGCTTTTTTCCCTTCCTTTGTCAAGGCTTCCCAATATATCTTGGGCAAGATTAACATACTTTTAATAATCCTCCAGAAACATGTTTTCTTAACAATGAGGTCACTTGACAACTATTAATACAACACGTACAGCCTCTACAGCATAATGAAACAGAGTAACTGAACATCCCCAATCCCTAACAAAAGGAAGAAGCGGGAAAAAATCCCTATAACAACCATGTGTCTTTGAAAGAGCGCACTCCATAGATGGGGTTCAGTGGTCAGGAGGATGTATTCGAATCCCTGCGGGAGACCAATGCATTCCATGTAGTTGGCAAATCCAGTAAACATTGTCATCACATTATCTGGGTTCAGTAACAACTTATAAGTCTAGCGAAACAAGTTCAATATTTGTAGTCGAACTGGACATGCGGCCATAGGCAATCCTTGTGACAAATGATCACGTATGTACCCCCAGTCTGATAAAGATGTCTTGCTGCAGGTTCTTTACCTTAGAATATCCCCAGGTAGGTTGTATGACAGAATAATGCATGCAAAAACAATGCATGCTTTAATAACGCCATCATTGCAATGCATGTGTCTTTAACACGCATGCCTTTAAAACAAAAACCTTTACCAAGCATGCCAGTACAATAAAAGTTTTGTTATAAAGTCATGCTTAGTAGAGAAATGATTGGGCCTGGTGGTTCAAAACCTGGCATGCTCTCTGAATGCTAGGGCAGACAAACTCACCCGAAGATGCCTAATGGGCCATGATGGTTTCTACATCCAGAGAGGGTGCAAGTACTCTCTCAGCAGTGGGTAGAGCCTTGGTTCGATCTGTTCACCACCTCTGAGAATGCTCAATATCAGCAGTTTTGCTTGCTGGAATTTGCAAGGTGACTCTTGCTTGGGTGAAACGCTGGCCTTCTGTTCGCCTTTCAGCCAATACCACTGCTGCCTAGAGTTCTCAAGAATATCCGGAACGACTGGGTCCAAGTTATTCTTGGGGCCCTGGATTGGGCACGAAGAGTCTGGTATCCTGAGCTGTTGAGCATGACAATCTCAACTGCAACAGGGGAGGGTTCAGCACTTGAACCTGCGCACCCTTCCCTTTCATGCGTTGAGATTGAGTGGTGACAGTTGACAACTTTCCTCGCAAAGTCTATGATGTTCTTCTGGCAGCCAGGCATCCTTCCACCAAGTCGGTATATGCCTGCCTGACTGCTTTTTTTGTGCTTGCCGAACTGACCTTCATTATTTAAGTCACCTGTTGTGGCTAGGTTTATTAAAGGCTTGCAGCAAATGTTTTCCCCAGGCCATTCGTCACTCTCAGTTTGATATGAATCTTGTTCTCACCTTCTTGTTGTGTGCACCTTTTGAGCTTCTGCACAATTGCCCTCTAAGGCTCTTAACTATCAAAACTGTTTTTTTAGTGGCCAAAACATTGGTTAGGAGGGTTAACGAATCACAGGCTCTCTGCGCATGCGCAATACACCACCTTCTAGCCGGACAAGTTGGTTCCCCAGACACATGCCCCCTTCCTTCCTAAGGTAATAAGTCTGCAGCCAGAAGTCTGTATCAGATGAACAAGTTGCTTATCTTTGTAACTCCTTATCTGGTTGAGACTATAGCAGCAGATTCCTAATGACCTTCCTATCCTCCCTGTTCTGGGAGCTAATTGTAATATCAGGGACATCCTTCTCAGGGCCTTAGTTTCTTCCGCTCCAGTGGTGTTGGAAAGTGCCTCTTTTGAGATGGTTTGCCCCCACTTTTTGCTTGACGTCCGATGTAATTTCAAACTGTAAGTGCACTGGGCCCCTGCTAACCAAGTCCCCAGTGCCAGCTCCCCACCCCCCAAAACTGTACCATGGAGGGAAACAACTTCAGTGGCCCCTAATAAACGGTTCCCCTGGCACCCAGGGCATTGGTACTGAAAAGGGTCTTCTGGGGCTGCAGCACTGATCGTGCCATCCTATGGACCTCTCAACAAGGCTAGACTCTGCTATTGCAGGCTGCTTGTGTTAGTGCAAGAAAATCTGAGGAGTTGACATGAAACAGAGCACTGTCTGCCAAGCCTCCCATGCACCACATAAGATATAGATATATTTAGATATATGCTATGTGTGGGCATACCTGCATGAACAAATATTCCCCTTCAATGTCCAGTCTGTTCTGGGATGTTGTAAGTGAACAGGGAAATCATAAAGAGTACATGGGCTGGATACTTGTGAACACGAGTTTCCTAGCTCCACGATGGCTTCACTGATTATGGAGATGTTTGGTACCAAACATCTCGTCTTAATAAATCCTCACTGATGCCAGTGATGGGTTTATTAATAAATTCACACCGGAGACCCTTTTAGATGGTCCTCTGAAAACCTACCTAGTACTGGTGTGGTTCCTGAATTGTTTTAGCCAGACTGCCATACCAAACATGTTTCTTATCTCATGAGGTGAGAACCAGCACTCTGAGGACAGAAGCAAAGCTAATTAATCATGTAATTACTTTCACAAAGTAGGCACTCCGTGGAGGCAGGGCATACATATTAGTCAATATCATAGGTTCCGCAAGGAGGAGACCGGTAACCACCACATATCTGCCCCATCTATCCTTCCACTCATGTTTCACCACAAAAGGGATCGGTCTCCCCACAAGAATGGCCGTGCCCCTGGAGCCCCTTACAAACTCTGCGTCAAAGACCTGATTGAATCCTTGTCCCAAATGGAAGAGACCCTATTTCCGACGAGATGGGTCTCCTGGAGAAAGAGTATATTAGACCAGAGACTCTTAGCTTTTTTAAGTACTGCCCCTCTCTTAATCTTGTCTATCTTGCCGCGTCCATTCCAGGTTATTATGCTCATCTCGTCAATATTGACCCATTGTGAGGAATCGACTGTTAGACAGGAGAGTAGATCTTATGACTGTGTATGTAGCGCTAGCCAGTGGGAGAAGATGTAGTGCCCAAATCCTAAACATAGAACAGAAGAATTACCTCCTCCCCACCCCACCCCACCCCACCCCACCCCCCAACATTTCTACTTGAATCACCTGTCGCAGGACACAACACAGTGCCAACCGTTGGTTCATATCCCATAATGTCAGACTAACAGAAGATCCTATACTCCAATGTAGGAAAAGTTGCCACTAGTGTGCACATTGTGTATGACTGACATTCTTTTCATTAATGAGTAGTAAAAAACTAAGAACTGTCAGATTGGCGGTTGTTTTTTTTCTCACTGTAATAAGGCATGTTTGCATTATTTATTTTTGCGTTTTTATATAGTGTGACCTTTACCCAAAGGTGTCGGAGCGCTTTATAATAGAACCAGTTGCATTGCATAAGAAATTCAGAGTACATGAATAACATAAAAGATACAAACAGATTAACTCTAAACTCATATAGAATGGTAGTAAGTACAGAAATCTACTACAGATACTAGTGGTTAGAGTTAAATATATACAAGTTGCAAATTCACTCAAGATTACATCTTAAGAAGCGATTAGGGTTGGACAATTATATATTACATATTTACAGAGCGTTATCTTCTCGCCGTCCTTCAGCCATGCCTTCAGGGTGCTGTTGCACTCGCGGCCTGTGATCTTGGGCCTGGATGGATGCCCCAGTTGGTGATGGCCGTAGGGGTAGAAGGCCGGGTGGAGGTGGGTTGGTCGGCATGCAGGATCATGTGCTGGGCTCCAGCTGTGGGAAGGCGGAAGACGCTCAGGGCAGGTGGATCCGCGCCACGAGGTCAAGTCACCCGCCGGGCTCAAGCACCCAAAGGGCCACTGGTTGCATTCAATCGTCCATGGGTAAATTGCTGCTTACTTCGCTTTTCCGTGGTCTGTGCTTGGGTGTGAAATGTAAGTGTTTGCACAGTTCTCTGCTCTCATTGCATTGTGCCATTTCAAGTATTTTTACTGGACAAACAGTCATGCCGCGAATGTTGCCTTTGTCAAATAAATGTTCTGCATGAATGCATTTATATTTATGCGCAAGGATGTTTTCTTTGAGTGTTTGCCCACTAATGTGTTTAACTGTTGCGAGACCTGTATTGCTAACAGAGTGTAAGTAGTGAAAACAGTAAGTGCTCTTTAAAGCAGTGATTGGCCTTATGCATTCTTGTACAAATATTCCAATACTCCGAGCCTCACAGGCTCTTATGAGACGTACTTAGGAAATGTTCGGTACGTTTACGTCTTGCTGAAGGGCAAGTGGGAGTTTTTAAGGGGGTTAACTGGAAGTCAGAGCATGAAAAAAGTATTTGGGGAATGTACCAACCAAATGACGTTAAGCCAACAGAAGATTATGGGTGAATGCTTATAAACTCGTCAGCGGCTGACAGTCACTTGTGTCACAATGTCCATTATTTTGTTCCAACCTGGTTTCTCTAGATAAGCAGCAATCCTATGAACATAAACCTTGGTAAAGTTCCAAAACGAACACTCCATTCCGAATTTCCAGGCCAGGTGCCCTCTGAAATTGAACTCGAGGAACCCCAAAGTGGTTTCAGCCTTGTGGGACCACTTGAGTGGGGTGCAGCCTGGATTCTGTAGCACAGTGGGGACAGTACAGGGCCCATATCTGGGCATACCCCCTGTACTTAGCACCTAGGGATGGGCGAAATTATTTCAGCACCTTCGTTTTCCAGGTTGAAAAATAAATTAAACCTTGACGAAATGGTCTGCGAAACGAGAATTTCTTGTTCTTGGCCTTGAGGAATGCAAGGAATGAGGAATTCTTGTGAATTGCACGGGCGAGTCCATGACTGTGCTCTTCTAAAAAACTTTCACAACAGGAGAGTTTCTGTATGGCGTTTGCTACCAGGTGGACCCTGCAGGATCGGTGCTGCATTAAGGCTTCCCTGTTGGGAGAAGTTGCTTTGAAGGGCTTTACCGCCAGGGGTCCCTGCAATACATTTGCCGTAACCCCTTTGCTGCGGGGGTTATTTTCCCGCTGTGCTGGGGGGGAGGGGGCGCGCACAGCGCCCGCATGCTCATGACCAGCTCAGCTCGTCACAGGTGCATTACCTGCCGTGGAACGCTCAGCAAAGCAGGGGAATTATCCGGAATTATCCCCGCATGCGAGCGTTCCACGGCTCATGACGAGCTGAGCTCGTCATGGGCACCGGAGCGCCGTGGCTCATGACGAGCTCAGCTCGTCATGAGCATGGAAGAGGTTAATGTCGTTGGTATTAAGGTAAATACATTGCCCAGCCGAAGCAACCGTGCTTTTTGTGTTTGTACCCACGCATAGAGCAGTGGACCAGCCCTCAATGTACTGGGCAGTCAGAAAAACAACAGGAAAAAAGTCTGTTTCTTTTCCACACCGGAATTTCACCACCTCTACTCATCTTTACACATGAAAACAGAAGGTGATGATGGGGGTAATGCCTGTAAACGTCTCAGCCACTGGCAGCCGCTCTGGCCGCATTCCGCTTCATTGTTTTGTTTTGGTGACGGTGCCTCGCCAGATAGTCAACATCAATATGCACATCTTCGTCCTCATTTAATAAGAGTACTCCAGCCCAAACTGCCAGGTCAGGTCTCATCTTAACAGGAAACACAAGCAACCTCAGATCGGTTTCTGCCTTGTGGGTCATTAGACCCATGTCTGGCCATAATCCGCTCTGTTCCCGTACCTGGGTCCTCTATGTAACTGACAGTTCACAATGACTAGGGTAGTATTTCTGTTTGGCTGTGTCTTGGCCTGAAGTGCATTGTCCACATCTTTCCTTCACATGACTCTCCACAAGCTGAGGACCTACTCTATGTTCCAACTCAATATGTTATGCCTTGTGCACAAGGCATACTCAAGGACTATCATCCTCCTTTCTGGCCAGTCTGATGGTGTTAAACCAGCCAGCCAGAGGCAAAAAGTTGAACAGCCGACATGGACGCACCCGGTGAGGTACAAATGTCATGGAGGGAGATCACATTATCCATCCTAAAAGTTATTCCATTCAGAACACGCTTCCTTGAACCCTTCCAGATGATTAAAGCTTTCAAACCATTAGAAAGTCCCTGGAGGAAGATTCAGTGGCTGTCTCTTTTGATGGTGAAAAAGCGCTTTATGGGAAGGAGTGCAAGTACCTATTCTGAGTCCGAGACCAAGTTGGACTGGGTCATAAGTTTATATCTACAGTTCAATATATATTTTCTGTATGCCATTGGATATGATAAACTCTGGGATATTCATAGCCCATCACAAATTGACAAAAAGATGCACAAGGCAAGAATGCCCCTTTTCCTCTCTCTCTCTTATTTCTCCTGGCCCAAAAGCCCTTAGCAATTGCTATCCTCCCATCTGATTTAAAGGCATACTATCCGGAAAAGTGCCTGTACACACTTTGCTCTATGCATACAATATTCTTATGACTATCACTGAACTTCATACGTGCACTAATGTCAGTGACTGACTCCTCACCGTTTTCAGGCTACAAAATAAATTTGAGGACATGTGAAGCAATGACTAGGTCCTGCTTTAGCACCAGAGGCTGCATCAGCGACTTCCCACTGAAATAGCAAAAGACAATATCCTACCACTTTGACCAAGAATGTGGCTCCAAACCAAGATGATGTTCCTCTCCACCCCATTCCCTTTCTCACTTATTTCCTCCAGTGCTCCGGTGGGGTTTCTCCCTGCCTGGGTTGAATAGATTAGTGGCTAATGCTCCAATCCGCCCTTCTAGAGGGGAAGAAAAACTGTTTAGGGAGCCGGACAATGCCAGAAAGACACTGACCGCATCCCAATGTTTTTTGTCAATATTTTTGTCCTGGTGATCGCAAGGGCTTTCTGATGCCATAGTATGGCAGATTGGGATGTTTACTCCTATCTGCCCTTTCAGGAGATTAAGGGTTGGGGGGGGGGGGGGGGGGCATCAGAACTCTACTAATGAAAAGTGAGAAATTGAATGCGGTGCAGGGTGTGCCTGTTCTGCACTGGGATACACTCCAGATCCCTGGGCAACAGACATGCCTTCTGCCCCCTTTGCGATGTGGTTTGGGGTTTCACCATCAGTCTTCCTGATACAAGGATGAGCCCCCGGTAATGCACATATTAAGGGTAAACCCCAAATTGCTGTTTCCAGGGTGGCAGAACGACTCAAAATATCGTTTTTTTGGGAAAGGAGCTATTGGCCCTCCCAGGAGCCTGCTCCACCCCCAATTCCCTGAAGTCATCCCTGGTGGCTAGTGGGTGGATTCCTGCTCAGGACCCACCCCCTTGTGGTGAATCCTGAGTATCCGCTATTGAGAGGCACCATTGGAAATGAGAGATGCTCTTCTTTCCAGCAGTGCCTTTCCCACTGTAATTAGTGCTTTGTGATTGAGGTGTGCCATGTCCCTCAGCAGCAACCACACTAAAAGCAGCCAGAGCCTGCTGATTTCAATTTCACTTTGTGTTGTCGGCATGCATGGCATGCTGTTCATCACTGAAACTGGGAAAGATAAACTTTGGGTTGGAAGGGAAGAGCTTCCCTTGCAGCCCGAAGTAAGAGTATAAAAAGGGAATACCTCTTGTGCAAGCACCTATGGGATTTCCTCCCTTTAGTAGGTAGATGTGCTGTTCTTGCCCTATGCACTGAAGAGACACTATTGAGGCTGTGAGAATCATGCCAACCATACTAACAAGCATTTACAATGCAATGGTCTCGGCATTATTAAAGGTAGAGCTATTGGCATTGCTTATGACATTTTTTTATTTTTTTTATTTTTATATCATAAATAAATAGCATTGTCATTTACATTGCCAATAGCTTAATCGTTAAATAAATGGCTTTGTCATTTACAATGCCAATAGCTTAATCGCTCGCATATGCATGACCTATTGCATTTACACCCACACAGAGCCGCATACACACATACAGAGCCACCCACACAGAGTCATTCACATAGAGCCACCCACACACACAAAGCCACCTACACAGAGCCACCCACACACAGACAGAGCCACCCACACACAGACAGAGCCACCCACACATCGAGCCACCTACAAAAAAAGCTATCTACACAGGAGGAAAAAGTAAGATGGGCAGAAAGAAAGACAAGAATGGAAGGGGAATGGAAGATTGAAAGAAGGAAGGAAACTTCGAAACAAAGAAGGAAGAAATGGTGAAGGGTGGAAGGATGGATGGACATTAGAATGAACCAATTGGAGCGATGGATGGAGCAATGGAACGATGAGTAGCAGAGTGAATTGTGGATTGGTGGAAGGATAGGTGATGGGCTAGTGACTGGATCAATGGCTAAAAAGATAAAAAAGATAAATGGATGCATGCACATACCCACGAGTGAATGGACAATGAAGGAAGAATGCAAATGTGGATGAATAAAGGGTGAACGTGAGAACCGATGGATGTGTGGATGGATACGTGACAAGAAGGACGACAAAAGGGTATAGGAAACTGTTCTAGGGAGTATGGGCTGTGTCCCTTGGTGCTATTTAAGATATGGTACAAGGTGGGAGCTATTTTACTGTTATTCCTACTCAGTTGTTTCAAAGTCTATGAAATGCTGCAATTCAAGGAGCGCTGTCCTGCACTCCCGAATTTTCATCTGTTGACAAAGTTTGATTTGTTTCCCCTGAATGTTTTGTCAATCTTTGTATTGCTAAATTAAAATCAACTACAAGTATGTGCACAGATTAGCAAATCTATAAATATGCACTTTAATAAAGCAATCTAGAAGAGTGGCTCCTACTAACAAAGAGAGAGGAATAAAATAAGATACAAGAGCGCATAAACATGAATGACACAATCTACAATGTGGTTTCCACTTGAATACAATCTGTCAAATGCAAGCGATTCTGAGAGGGGTAAGAATGCGGAGATTATTAAGCTGTAAAGTCAGTCCCGGCTGGGGAGCACCCTTCTTTTTCAAGCGGGGCAGAAACACGAAGAAGCAGAGCAGGGCCCCCGCGACGACTCCGAGCACCTCTCCCACGACCACGGCGGCCGCCATCAACCCGGGAGTCATCTGCAGCGACTCCACGGACACCCGCAGCACCACATCGCTCAAGCACAAGTCAGCCATCACATTCAGAGCTGGGACAAAACGAGCCCTGCTCTCCTAGTCTGCCTCTGCGGGGATGTTCCCCGTATTTGACCCGGCAGCTGGCTTCACCCCAATTTTGCTGGTGGATTCTTCCTTTAAACGAAACGTAAACAAAGTATCCGCGGTGCCTCTATAAGAGGCGGGTTGCTACCTTATATCTGCCCAGTATTTACAAAGCATTGAAAGTTTCTGACGTGCTCGTCTGGCAGCAGTTACTCTGAGCAAATCTGGGAGTGATGCGAAAAGAACAGCTGCTAGGGATTCAGGGACATTGAGTTTCTAATACTTTTCCACTGAGAGAAAAGCTGCCCAACATTTCAAGCGCTGGCAAAAGAAACATAGGAGACCAAGCACTTTTAATCACTTCATATTGGTTGTTTTTGTGTGTTTATTTTGTTTCACGGTGTTCAAAAGGGAGTAGAGGTGTACATGGACAGAGTAAAGCTCACTACATATCCCGGCAGCGCGTAGGCGAGACTTGAAAACACAGGCTGGCTGACCCGTTTACAACTCCAGAGAGGTGTTATGTTTTAACCAATGGGGAGAAGACAGGGCGGGGTTACAGGGCCTTGTGCAGACTGCAGTTTATGATTCAGAAATGTACGTGTTCCACTGCGTGGGTGAGTGCTAACTCACAGGCACGCTTAGTTATTGAATGAATGAGTTCACCGATTAATCAATATTTACACGCACATTGTGCATCAGCAGCCATAGGCAGTTATTGTCCCCTACTTCAGTGGGATGTGAAGCTCCCCAAAGATGCTCCTGCCAGCCTCATACCCAGACCCCTGCCAGCCTCATACCCAGACCCCTGCCAGCCTCATACCCAGAGCCCTGCCAGCCTCATACCCAGAGCCCTGCCAGCCTCATACCCAGAGCCCTGCCAGCCTCATACCCAGAGCCCTGCCAGCCTCATACCCAGACCCTTCCCAGCAACATACCCAGACCCCTGCCAGCCTCATACCCAGACCCCTGCCAGCCTCATACCCAGACCCCTGCCAGCCTCTTACCCAGGCCCTTCCCAGCAACATACCCAGACCCCTGCCAGCCTCATACCCAGACCCCTGCCAGCCTCATACCCAGACCCCTGCCAGCTTCTTATGCGGACCCCTGCCAGCCTCATACCCAGACCCCTGCCAGCCTCATACCCAGACCCCTGCCAGCCTCATACCCAGACCCCTGCCAGCCTCATACCCAGACCCATGCCAGCCTCATACCCAGACCCATGCCTGCCTCGTATCCAGACCCATGGCAGCAACATATCCAGGACCGTGCCAGACTCGTTCCCAGACCCCTGCCAGCCTCGTACCCAGACCCCTACCAGTCTCATAACCAGAACATTGCCAGGCTCATACCCAGACCCATGGCAGCCCCTTATGCAGACCCCCTGCCTATAAGTGGCTGTTCCGCTGGAACATCCGAATGCATAATTTACACACAAGTTATTTTTGAGCACATCTCTCACGCCTTCCTGCCCCCTGTTTCGACAGCATGGCTTCCTTTCCAAATGCAGTGTATTCCCTCCCTTTGTTTGGGAATGTTTACCTGCGCCTGCCAACGCTTTCCACAACTCACAGGCAGTAAATACGAAGCACCTCGAGGCGCCGCGCGCACAAAGAGGGCGAGGCCTGGGGGTGTAGGAACATTCACACACGTGCACTGCTGGAAAGAGGAGTGAATGCACGGAGCAGGCCCCCGGGGGAGAGGTGTAAACAAAAACAGCCAATGAATACAGAGGCCCTAAGAAGTGACTTTCATCAACTTTAAAATTCTCAATATTCCAAGATCGAAAGTTAGAATTTGAACCTTGTCTGTTGCCTGAAGTACGAGTCTCTCGCTACAGGCACGAAACACTGAAGTAATCACTTTGAAAGTGCTACATCTCTTATGCTGCACAGTCCCTGCTTGTCTGGTGATCACCAGGCATCGGTATTTGTGCTGGGTCTGCTCTGGGTTGCAATGTACATTCCGATGGGAAGCCCCATTAGCTCCGTTTTCAGCTTCATATAAATACCATAAACAGACGTGCCACCCAAGAAAGTGCCACATGGCACTGCCACTATTCACACGATTGCCTGCAGAACACACTTCAGACTGAACAGTAAATTGAGCCGGAAGCTTTTACAAGAGTTTGATTTCCGCTAGCGTAAGAAGTCTTTGCAATGTCCTCTAAAACCGTTGCAGGTATAGAAACCTTAAACAAGAAATCAAGGCTCACGTCTGCCTCCTTTTCAAAACACTTGCCCCCTCCCCCAAACTTCTGCCGGTGGATCCTCTCTCCTTACAACTTGCAGGGGGACAAGACTCGCGCAGGGGGACGGGACACGCGGGGGGACGGGACACGCGGGGGGACGGGACACGCGGGGGGACGGGACTCGCGGGGGGACGGGACTGGCGCGGGGGGTTAAAAAATACATTAAAATGGATCCTCTCTCCTTACAACTTGCAGGGGGGACAAGACTCGCGCAGGGGGAAGGGACACGCGGGGGGACGGGACACGCGGGGGGACGGGACTCGCGGGGGGACGGGACTCGCGGGGGGACGGGACTGGCGCGGGGGGGTTAAAAAATACATTTAAAAAAAAAAAGAAAACTTACCTGACTGCCCGTGTCCGCGTCAGAGCAGAGGAAGCGGCTCTAGTGTGGGTGGAAAGCGGCAGCATCACCTTACTCGGCGCCGGCTGGGCAACAATGGCGGCCACAAAGCTTACGACATTTTTTGGATTTGGGGGCGTGTTTTGCTGTGCTGAGTGACGGACGACGTCACTGTCTAAAGAACAGCAAAACTTACGCCCCCAAATCCGAAAAAGACGGGGCTTCTTTGGAGGGACGGCTCTCTCCTCCAATGGCTGGCCTCCGCCCTACTAAGTAACATTAATTCTCCGGACCGGAAGCTGCTTCGCAGCTTATAGGTCCCTCAACCTAAAAAGGTTAATTTCTCCTTATATTTACTATTCCTGAGTGACTTGAAAACATCATAAATCAAACCTATCCTAAAGAAGCAAGGAACTTGACCGGTCTGGCCTGGTAAATTTTAGGCCAATATCCAACGAGGAGTTCTTAGGTAAGCGTATCCAAAAGATTTCTTTCTCTCAAGTTTGTGCCTTATTTGAATAATAAAAGATCTTCTGAGACAGACCAGCAGAATTTCGACCCAGAGAGGCATAGAATATGTCTTATTTGCCTTCTGGGATGAAATAAAAACATTGCTGAATCTAATAGAGCTGTTACTCTCTACAATCCTCAAGGCTTTTTTACCTAATACCACCCCCAATACTTTAATAGCCTCTTTCTTATAGCACATAACTGTAATCACAGGGCTTTAACCATCTTCGAAACAATAAGTTATGCTCCTGCGATCTCCTCCGTGGCGTCTGCTGCTTCAGACAGAGTGTTCCCCCACCTCCCCCGCCCTATTGCTGAGACTTGGTATAACTCGGGCATGTACTGCATGGGAGATTTATTCCAGGATGATAATCATTCCATTTGACTTATTGGTTGAGCAATAAAGTATCCATGTCGGCCAATTACTGACATAAAAAAACCTTATGGCGGCTTCTACGATGGTTTGGGACCTAGCTCATGCAAGCCATTCCAAACCGATTCCATCTCCCCTCGAACACTTACGAGCAAAATTGGAAGCTAATGACATTAAATGTGAGACGCATCATTACACAAAAGGAATGGGACACAATCTTTTCTCACCCCTCCAAGAGTTCATGAAATGACAGATTTCAATTCATTCAATTTTACCATCCTACGTAGGGCTTACTTGACCCAGGCATACCTAGGGAAAATCTAGAATATGACAAACACTACGTGCCATCGCTGTCAGGCTCTAAACACATATTTTCTAGACTGCCTCATCGCTACCATCTTCTGGCTTGGAATAACTTGTGTGCTTACACTTGTCACAGGCCGCCATGACTTGCAGAGCCGGTAAAGTTGTTTCCTGGGTTTCTGTACATGTTCCAAAGCTGGGAAAGTCAACAGTCAGTTCTTGGACCTGACTTTTCTCGACGCACGACATACCCTCATCATGCACTGAAAGGCCTCCTCTCCTCCAGGATTCACTTACTGGCATGCCACAGTAACACGGAGGGCTAAACTTGAATCTGTCTACTTGTTGAGAGAGGATGTTAGGGGCCTTCTCAAACAACCCATAGCACCAGAGTGGGATGAGGTCTTATCCAGGTTTAGGGAACAACCAAAAGATGACTGGGTGCAATCGTGAGGGGTCTTCCATATTGTCCAGCTTTACTAGTTATTAGTGTGATTACTTAAGATTTCAACATTATGCAGCCCAGCCACACCACTTCATCAGGACGCTTATAAACACGTTTGCTCGGGGAGCCCTTACACGATTTACCTCAGTTGAGCCACGTTAATGCCTCCTCAGTTACTCCAATGTCAGTCTTACATCTCATTGATTTCTAAATTTCACACAGTTAGATAAAGCATAATTTTGGACCTCAGACTAGGCTTGAAGTTGAATTTGTTATTTCTGTTTCTTTGTTCATCAGTGACTTTTCATGCAAATGTTGATTTTTTTTCCTCATTTACTACTATGTAAACCTGGGATACACTGAAACACTAACTTTATCCTGATACGATATGCAATGCCATGAATATATTATCATTGATTACTTCAATGCAAACGGAACAAAAATACTTTTAAAAACTGGAGTTGCTTCCCCACTCTTGCCAGATGTTGACTCTTGCACACCAGCTGTTGATCCATGGCACAGCCCTTATTCAGACTAAGTCCTACCTCACCGACAGAGCCCAAATTGTAAAACTTCCCCCAGTCTGCTCATCTTATTTCACTGTTTAAATAGGTGTTCCCAAAGGTTCAGCAATTGTCCATTTACTCTCCAGTCAGTACCTGTTCCTGCTCTTGGGTGTCTTCCATATTTTTCAAATGTACCTGTTGAAGAAATATATTAATGTTCAGATCACATTAAAAGTGGAAGGTCCATGGAACCGTGACACTTTCTGCCCTCTTAGAATGTCTCGTGGGAATAGGCCATCACATGCTACAGAGCCTTTTGAAATGTAGTACCAAAAGAGAGCTCCTTACAACACTCTTTTCTCATTCCATTTAATGCGTAAGATGCTGCAGCAAGTTAATGCCACACCTTCAAGTCTCACACGTAACACCAAAATCTCTATTTAAGTGATAACATATAATAACACTGATATACATAGACCCTCGCACCCCTAGGGCCTACATTATGCCTCTAGCTATGTTGTAGTGTTATTACACGCTTTGTATGAAGGATGCTTAGGAACGGGAATGGATACAGAAACTACTAGAACTTTTATGTAACTGTTTCTTTTTGACAGCACAGTCACATTGGTGCAACACGAAATTAATTTTAAGTGAAGGGTTAAACAGCATCGTCCCACTGAACTTTTTTGTTATTTTAACAATTTACCTTTCATTTCACTTACCTTCAAGTCAGTTGGAGACCACTTTAGAGTACTAGGGGCATATTTACAATAAGTGGCGCATCCCTGCATGTCAGCAGGGATGCGCCACTTATTGTGCGCCATGCCTACGCCAACATGGTTGCGCTGCATTTACAATGCGGCGCACCATGGGGCAAAAACGGCACAGATACGTGACGCATCTGTGCCGTAAAAGTGTCGCATTGCTGGAGTTGCGTCGCAAGCGCGACGCAGCTCCAGCAATGCTCGGGGGGGCCCTATTCTTCCAATGCTGCGTTAATCCTTACGCCTGCTTCAAGCAGGCGCAGGGTTTTGACGCAGCATGGGCCCCAAAATGACTGAGTGAAATCTTGTAGATTTCACTCAGCCACTTTCAGGAGGCGTTCCTGCACCGGAACGCCCCCCGCTGCGCAGGAACGCCTCCTTCTGGCGCAGAGCTTTACAACGTGACGCATCTCCCAGATGCGTCACGTTGTAAATACCCCGCACCATGGCACATCTTTTGCGCCACCGCTGCGTCACAAAAGTGACGCAACGGCGGTGCAAAAGCGGCGCAAGGGGCTTGTAAATATGCCCCTGCTAGTGTTTAGATTCGCCAAACGACATTATATTAAAGCAGGTCGAATCTTTGCCCTCGGGTGCACATCATTTGCGAATATCAAGACGCCATGCCGAGTAGTTTTATTAACCGGTAGCTCCTGGCGAATGATTCCACCTGCACTCTGCACACAGTATTTCTCATTTATGAAGAAGTGTGATTTAATTACGGCCGATCCGAAAACAATAACGTGAAGCTAAAATGGCGGTCATTGGCAAAACAATCGTGTTTATTTCAGGGTGCAATGAATTTTGAGCTGCATGTAGAGAAATTTAATGGCTCGTCGGCCGATTTCAAATTGAATTATTTATATTAGCTAAGCAAATTGTGCATTACCATGGCACCGCGATCCATTTGGACAGAAACCGGACACTTGAACATTTTGCTTAAACTCGTGTAATAAACATTTTGTTCGTAGCTCATTTCCCCCCTGGTAATAGTTTTGAAACTGAACACCAGGGACATGGTTGACACTTGGGTATTTACGGCTGAGGTGACTGTTGCACTACTGTGATCAGATTCGGGAAACCAACAAGCATTTGCAAAGCCAATATGGGGGACTTGAATGGGTTAACATGTAGTGTTAGCACAACAAAGCAAGATGCACAAGATGGAGCCTGCATGAAAGGACAGAGACCATAGTAGTTGTAAAGTAGTCCCTCATGCAGTTCAATGCAAAACCTGGATGAAGGAAGACTTAATGATACACTTAGGCAGACAATATCATTAGGTGAAAGATAAACATTCCAATGTGCTGGGCCAATATGTGTTCAGCCAATGGCACATAGAGGTTGGCTGAAGAAAGACAGCGGTTCAATAGTGTGAACCCAGAGCCTACTCTGCTTTTATTGCTAGCAATAGGTCTGTATCTAGCTAAGGCTCCTTTTGCTCCAGACACCTGCACCCAGCTAGGACACAACCTGGACCAAAATAATGCTTGGAATAAGGTGTGTTTATGTACATTGGCGAACTGGGAGAGTAGCAAAGAACCTCCATGCAGTCCCAATCAGTGTGTGCGGGAGGTGATGGTGTTGGTGAACTCATGAAAAGATCCACTTTAGAGTATTTATGTGAACTGGCCAAGGCCTAGGTTGCAACATGAGTATAGTTGCCTGACCTGGATACCGGCTTGTTCTAGCTCCATTCCAGCACTATCTGAAGAACCCATAATGATTATAAAATGCGTTTAACATTGCTTTGACAATTTTGAAAAAAAAAAATACTAATGAATATAAAATGGAGGAAAATGGAGTGAACAATCCTAAACTTTAACCTTAACCTAATGTTACATCCAACCCTAAAGTGTATCCTCTAATCGTAGACTACAATTCTTAGTTCATCAATAGCTGTCATTGTGGCTTTTATTGAATTAATTATTTTAAAATTTTTCACATGACATTGTGTTTTGAGTGAACTATACCATTGTGTATTTAGACAGTCCGCTCTGGCTCCTTCTCCCTAATCATGATGGAGCCATTATGTTTTGCATTATGAATTAGTTGAACGCATTTTTCACTCCATCCAAGCCTGCTGTGTAGGCTTTGATAAATTTAACATGCCTTCACTTTTCCTAGTAACTCTAAGATGGGGTGCAGGGTAGAAAACCTTTTATATCTAGAGCATCAGTGGTGGTTCTCAGTGATGTCTTTTGGGACCATGATCAGCTTTGTGCTGGTTTTCTGGTGCTCACAAACATAAACGTGAAGGGCTGCTGCAGGTGAAGATGATTTTACAGAATACAGGAAAGGCCGCACTTGGGCTACTCTGACTGTGGCCACGTGATCAAAACATTTTTCAATGTGGAATGAAAAATTTCCTAGCTATCGTAACGGAAAGTTTAAATTCTATTAAGGACTCGGAGGCGAGGATTATGCTATTCTTTCTTCACTTTATTGAATTGCAGCCATTTAAAGATAACATAACTACCATTCCCATGAGACCTTGGGAATGACAACAAAGTTAAACAATAGAGTCTCTACAGATAGACTGTCCAATTCATCTCCACCAATCATGGGGCTTCAATCAGTTCAAAGTCCTATGTCATCATCCATTCCCCCTCTTTCGTCGTTCAAGATCAGGCAGCATGGACGCTTCATGAATCTTGCTAATTTGAATTCCCTCCTGAAAGCAAACAACATAGTTTAGGCAACAGCAATGGCTAAGGATTAGCCCTGCAAGGGAGAAAACAGCATAGAAAAACATTTAAGAGAAACTCATGCACAAACAATGTGAACATAAGTGAACAAAAGAGTTTACTTACTCCACTACGAGGGTGGGAAAGTTACAAATGAAGTTGTACCGTGGGTGGAATAATCCTCGCCTCCAAGTCCTTAATAGATTTGAAACTTTCCATTGCTATAGCTAGGACATTTTTCAATCTATGTCTGGACCGGAAGCGAGGATTATGCTAGTTTTTAAGATTACTCACTACCAAGTGAGCCATCTGAATTAGAGGTTTGAAGTAAAACCGCTTAAAGGTAGAGTCCGAAGACCAGTCTGCTGCATTAAGAATGTTTTCTAGACGGGCTCCCAAGGTAAAGGCTTTAGAGGCCATTGCCCCTCTGGTAGAATGTGCCCCCAGGCACGTAGGTCTGTGCCTGCTTCCTGCATCACCCACCTCACCCATCGGGCAATTGTAGGGGAAGATTCAGCTGCATGAGGTTTCTTTATAGCAATGAGCAGCTGATGCTCTCCTGGAGGGTGGATCTCTTCCGACATCTCCTCATAGGCTTTAAGGCAAGAGACTATACATAGCTTTGGAGAATCTGGGAAGGCTTGGTATGAAATGGTTTTCGTCCCACACTTGGTGTGCCTATGGATTGTAAAGCAATTGCCGGGCGCACGTTCCAGGTATGGGACAGCAATCACCACTCGTCCACCCTCCCCCTCACGAGCGGGGTCCCCCAGGGATCATCCCTAAGCCCTACGCTTTTTAATGCTTATATAGCCCCCCTTGAAGACTTGGTGACACCCTTCGGCATCAAAATAGTGAGTTACGCGGATGACACACAGCTGGTCGTCTCCCTATCCCAACTAGACGACCACCCAGACAATTTGGCAAATTGCCTTACGAAAATCTATGGCTGGATGTGTGAATCAGCACTCAAATTAAACGGGTCGAAGACCGAAGTGATGCTCATGGGAAAGCAATGGGTGACCATCCCCCCATCAGCCTGGCCAGACGTGTTCGGGAAAATTCCCACCCCGAAAAAAGAAATTAAGACCCTAGGAGTCTGGCTAGAACCCGAGCTCTCAATGAAAACACAAGCGGCCAAAACTGCAGGAACCTGTTTTGGGCTTATGCGCACCACCCGCAAGATTCTTCCCCTACTCCCGCCCACCTCCAGAAAACTCCTAGTCCAAGGGCTAATACTGTCACGGTTGGACTACAGTAACATGGTTTACCTGGGTGCCCCAGAGGCCACCTTGGCTAAAATACAACGAACACAGAACGCTGCAGCCCGACTACTCATGAACCTTCCCTCCAGAGTGTCAGCTAAACCTGCCATCAAAGCCCTGCACTGGCTCCCGGTGCGTCAAAGGGTGGAATTCAAAGCCATGTGCACGGCTTACAAACTGATTAATGGAGCTGGCCCTCCGATTCTCAGCGACCTGGTAACTCCTTATATAGCTCCCAGATCCCTGCGGTCCGAGAATGAACATCTAGCCAACATCCCCAAATTTAAAAATACACGCACTGGAGGCCGACGCTTCTCTGTGAAAGCCCCCACCGGATGGAACTCACTCCCCCGTACCCTCAGACTGGAACCCAGCTATCTTATTTTTAGAAAAAAATTGAAAACACTTCTATTTCCGAAATAACGTCCCCCCCTTTTCTTTTTTTCTCCTCCATCTCATCTGGACATCAAAATCATTACAGCGCGGGGATGCCTTCGGGTCACCAGGCGCTCTACAAGTCGTTAAAATAAAATAAATAAATAAAGGTAAACCCTGTAGGTGAAAATATCCTGCCGGAAATGGCCAGGGCTCTGACGTCTGGAACCCGTCTGCAGGAGATGAGGCAAAGGAGCATGGCCAATGTCACCGAGAGTTCCTTTCTAGAAAGGAACATGTTCGGTTGCCAGGACAGGAACAGATTCAAAACTTGGTTTAAGTCCCAGAGGGCCGAATATCGGGGCTCCGGAGGTAAAGAAAGGCGTATTCCTCTGAGGAGGCAACAGACAGGGGGGTGCTTCCACACTGGGGATCCATCCACCATGGTGTGACCCACTGAAATAGCAGAACAGAATGTGTTAATGGATCTATAAGCCAAACCTTCCTCAGCCAATGCGGGCAAAAAATTTAGGATAGATGTCACATCTGCTGTCACGGGATCGAAATCCCGTCGCACACACCAACGGTACCGGATGGAGTCCTTCGTCCAGCCTTGGATCGCAAACGAGCCCGCTAGTAGCTCCAGACAATATATATGTAATCATTGTTCTAGTGGAGACCACACACCTCCCGTGGTGAACTCGCCACATCTCGCGCCCCAGCCTGATCTGCTGGCGTCTGATGTTATAACAATGTCTGGCGCATAACCGAAAATTGCTCTCCCGTTCCAAGCCTCCATATTGGCAAGTCACCAATTGAGTTCTTCCTTGGCCTCCGTAGAGAGATTCACTTTCTGTGAGTAGGAGGGGCCTCTGCGCAGATGCGTGGCCTTGTGACGCTGCAGGGACCGGTAATGCAGCGATCCTGGGAAGATGGCCTGGATCGAGGATGAAAGGATTCCGACTATGCGGGTCAGCTGTCTGAGGGAGATTCGCGGTTTCGTGAGTGCCCTCCGAATTTCGTGGCGGATCTGTCATCTTCCAGGACGGGAGACTGAGAGAAGACTCTTCGGAGTCGATCAAGAAACCCAGAAAAACTACCTTCTGGGCTGGAACCAGGGTGGATTTGGTTTTGTTGACAACAAACTTCAAGCTCTGAAGGAGGTTGACCGCGGTTTGGAGTTGGCGTATGAGTACCTGGGGGCACTCAGCCATCAGCAAAATGTCGTTGAGGTACACAATGCGCCTCATGCCCGACGCCCTCTGGCGTTCCACTACCGGCCGGAGGACCTTGGTGAAGCATTATGGTGCTGAGGATAGGCCGAACGGCAGAGTTGTGAATTCGCACGTTCTGTTCGTCCAGAAAAACTGGAGGAACCTCTTGTGAGGAGGGAATATGGGAATCGAGAGGTAGGCGTCCTTGAGGTCCAGGCACGCCATCCAGTTGTGAGGTCTGAGGATGTCTCGAAGAACGTGAATCCCCTCCACCTTGAAGTGGCGATAGACCAGCCACTCATTGAATTCACGGAAGTTGATAACCGGCCGCTGGGCCCCATTCATCTTGTCCACCAGGAAAAGGTTGCTGATAAAACCTCTGGGATAGGGCAGGGTTTCTGCAGTCACTCCTTTGTCCAGGAGGGACTGAACCTCCTGATCGACTAAGGCGGCGTTTGCAGACGAGAGGCATATGGGCCGTGGAGTAACGGGTTGTGAGGGTTCCCCGTAGAATTCTATTCGGAATCTCTGCACTGTTTGCAGGATCGAGGCGTTCCTTGTGATGGAAGTCCACACCTCAAAAAAATGCGCCAGATGGCCCCATACCTTTAGAAGGGAGTACACTCACCATAAGTGTTGGAGGCGCCACCACCTCTGGCTCCTCTGTGCTTGTCGCGCCTTCCTCTGATCGGGTAAAAGTTCCAGAATCTGGCCTGATCTTGATACTGGCCTTAGTTGGAGCCTTGTCCCCTGTACTGGTTAGGGCGGCTGGACGAGCGGCCCCTTCCTCTCCAGCCCCACGGAAAACCCAGGGGTGAAACACCCTTTTAATCGAAGACTGGGCCTTATCCAGGGACGTAAAGGTGTTCACAAACCCCCCCAGCTCTTTAATAAAGGGCTCTCCAAAGAGGCCGCCCTGTGTGACCGGGCCCGCCTCTGAATCCGCTAGGTCCCCGAGCTTGCGGTCTACTTTAATGAGCAGGTTCCTGTGGCGCTCTGTAGACAGGGCGCAGTTGACATAGCCTAGAAACACCACTGCGCGTTGCACCCAGGAGAATAGGGTTTCGGGGGAGATAAGGGATCCTAAGGATTTCGCCTCCTCCACCATATCTAGGATCTTTGTAAGCAAACCTAGAGTATCCAAAAGCTTGTCATCGCAAGCCCGCCAGGATCTATCGATCCTCTTTTTTGGATCCTTGACACATTTTTGTAGGAACGTGGCCATACGGGGATCAATGTCTGTCATGGGCGCGCTTGGCCGTTAAGGGCTGTTAATCAGTGGGGGGCTTGTTAGGAGGGGTAATGGCCGGCAGGCTTGGCGCGGCTCTGGCCAGTTTTTCACATGCCTGCACGATTTGGCGAGACAGACTACTCTCTAGGGGGGCCATAGCTTCAGAGACCACTCTATGGATGGATGCATCTACTGCATCATAAAAATCGTCATCCCACTGTAGCGCAGAGAGGGGGTCCTCCTCCCCTTGGTCTTCTAGGTAGGGATCTATAGCGCAAGAAGACGCAGTGAACCAAAAACCAGGTAAGGTGTTAAGTATAGATTATGATAGGAGGTGTCAAATATGGGTGGCTGGATGTCAGCCTCTACTTTGGGCGGGCAAGTCTTGCAATTAGGTGGGCTGGAAGCCCGGGACCCTGTCGCCCTGGTGCGAGTAAATCTGAGGGCTGTCTGTTAGAAGCCCTCGCCGCAGTTTCGCGCATCCACAAATCCACCATGGGAGGAAGATCCTTCTCCTACTTGGCGGCCAAAACCTGGAATTCTCTCCCCAATCACCTCCGCCTTACCCAGAACCACATTTCCTTCAGGAAGGAACTTAAAACCTGGCTATTCGATAAATAATGCCCCCCTTCCCCAAGCGCCTTGAGACCCTCTGGGTGAGTAGTGCGCTATACAAATTCCTGAACTTGAACTTGAACTAGAAGAGAGGGTCCCAGCAGGACTTAACAGAGCATGCAATTCAGACTCCGCTTGGAGCAAAGCTAAAAAACCTAAATTACAGACCCCCAGGGCGTATTGGCTCAAAACTTGCCTAATGACAGCAATATAGACCCGTAAACTGGGCGTAACAGCAAGCAGGCGGACAAGGCTCCCCGCGGCGCTGCGCCTCTGATTCTGGAATGCACGGTATGCGCGGAATTCAGAGCTTGCGCGCACTGGGTTGAAGGCACCAACGGGCGCCCTGCCGAGCCAGCACTGTGAATACACGCCAGCGAGGGAGCTCAGACGCTCCCACAGCCCGAATCGGGTCAACCCGAGAAGCAGGTGACTCGACAAACAATTCCCTAAGGAAACAAGCACAATCGATAGGAAGAACAAAAAAAAGCTGGGTAGCTGTGTCAGTGACCACAATTGTAAAAGTATTGGCAAAGACAAATCCAATACTTGCAGTGGCAGACCATCCTTTTTATTGTATCCAGGCTCCAAAAGGGGAGAAAGAGCTGCAGATTGCAAGAGTGGGACCGAGAAACAGCAGGGGAAGCAAGAAATGGAGTACTGGAAACAAGCTACTAGGACAGAAAAAGGGGGGAAAAGAGGAAGAGCCTTGCACTCCCATTGAATGCATAAAGTAAAATGCCTTTGGAACATACTAAAAGAAAACTATTTCCACTATGTCAGTAGTGGAAGGAAACACTCCTCCAATCGAAGAACAGGGTGAAACTAAAATGCTGCAGTGGTGTAACAGACACATGAGTAGGGAGGAAATCCATCAAATCCGGAGCAGGGAATTGGAATAGACCTGAAATCATCCAGCCACCCAAAGCCCACTCTAAAGTATATGTTAAAGTACTGGGTATGGTGCGGTCTGTGAAAGACAGCTGAGGCAAAATGATAATAAAAATGAACACTGATTGCCATACCATGCGCTCTCGAGCTTCTCAAACAGTGAGACTCAAAAGGGGAAGCAAATGACTTTGGATGGGAGAAAGCTAAAGTTTTGCATGAAGTGCGCACGAGAATTAGCTGAATTCTCAGGAGAGTTAACTGATGTGTACTAAAAAGAATGTTGTTTTAGAATTTTATATGGCGCGAACTAGACCCGAAGATATCGGGTATCAGAGTGCTTTACATGAGCACCAGTTTCGTTACAGATGGACACATTCGTTTTTAGGACTCGCCTGAGCCAGCGCGCTTGCGCTGCTCTAGGAGGCATTAAGTAAGGGCTTTTGAGCTCTGAACACACTCTTGTGCGTGTGATTTTTTTTTTTTTCTGAGCCTGCATTTGGCTAGATAATCTGATCCAGAACCTCTAGTAATACCAACAATGTAGCCTTCAATGTGTAAATGTAGAGCACGAGAATTGCAAACATATGCCTGTAATATAGTTGTAAATATATTTTATTTTCTTTTAGAAATGTCAAGTGGTCTCCAGAAGAAGGCGTGAATACGCCGAAACGCGCGTAGAGACAAATCACTAACTCCACTTGTCTCTTTTTATTGAAAAAGAATAGTTTTTTAAAATATATGTGTATTAATTGATATGACTGTTATTTGAAATACTGTTATGTTACATCAAGGAAAAATCGATTAACAGAATTTTTTAACTGTGTTAATAATATGTTTGAATATTTTTTTTGTATTTTTAATAAATGAACTATGAATATAATTGTTGTTAATTGTTCATGTATTTGTCCTCTGTGCACTACATTAGCTATTGTTTAGATTGGCTACTAGAATTGATGCTGTTTAGTACCTATTATTTACTGTAGGACTCACTAGTTGCCTAGGATAAGTTATTTTGAAATATTTATGTGCCCTGACCTAGGAACTATCTAGCAGAATCAGGGGGTCCCTTTTGTTACATATCACACCCGCATTTGGCTTGTACATGTGTCTTTTTTTAAAACACAGCACGCAATTGGTGCTAGGTGGGTGATTGTCCCGCCTTGTTTGTTGGACAGCCTAGGGTCCTCGGACGTGAGCTTCAATCCCATCTGTCTTCAATTATCGCGTTGGCGGTATTGGAAACAGATGGTGCTCGCGTTTTTTAGTTCGAGCCGAGCGCCCGCACACCACTCCCACTGTGTGAGAAGTTGGCCTGATAGGTGATGTTTCCAATTCTGGAACCACCTATTATCAGACCAAACAATCCCTTATGGTGTCAGGTTGTAAGTCAACCTTGTTAGACAAGCTATCCTAGGGGTAGCATGGACTAAGCAGCCTAAAGGCTTAACTTAAGAGGTCGTGTTTAGCGAGCTGTTTTACCACATACAATCCTGTAATATCAAATGAAAGGACACCACACAAGTATATATTATAAAAATATATGTGTTTATTACTAAAAACAATCCCCAGTATTCTTTATGAATAAAGGGGCACAAGCGTTAAATCAAAAGCACAGTTTAAACATACAAGTTGCACAATTATGGATGAGGGCGGGTGGCCACTCAAACCATATACTAAACAAGTGGTATAAGAGATACCAATCAAACAGTGGTTAGACCTAGGGCCTAGGGAATCGCTGGGAGCAGTCAGGACAAGCAGTGCTGAAGTCGGGAGAGGCCCACGGGATTCGGGAGCAGTGCGGAAAGCGCACGCATGCACCAATGTTAACCAATGGTGCGTAAAAGTTGCAAAGTTAAAGTTTAAGGACACTTCCACTGAACCTAGAGGAACAAAACTTAAGACACAGACCCTAGAGATGTGTACCCGTGTGGGAACACCGGCGGAGCAAAGTTACCTCACCCACAGGAAGCGGGTGCACAGGGTCGAAGTTGAGTCGGGTTTCGTCACGCAGGCTCTTGGTGCTTAGAGCTGAAAGGGCTGCAGGCGGGGTGAAAGAGAAGTGTCCGGTGGAGTCCAAGGGTGGACTAGAGTCGAAAAGTACCTGAAAGCAGAGGGGACAGAGTCTGGGTCACTCAGCAGTGACCAGGGTGGAACCAGGACGGAACCAGGCAATGTCGGGCGCAATCAGGTCGCTGTCGAGGTGCTTCTCTCCGCTGTCACGTGGGCTCTGGGGCATCTACGACGTCCAGGAGCAGGTCACGATCTGTCCCACGCAGGCTCTCGCCGTCGGTGCTGTCGGCTTCAAGATTGGAGCAAACAACACTTGGCAAAAGCAATCCACGCGGAACCGGGAGATTGCTTCTCACTCGAACCAGGAGGGTCAGAGTGGGGGCTCCTTTTCAGGGGAGCTGGTGCAAATCTGGAGCAACCAGATTCACAAGTCGATTTCAAGTTTTCGTCGGCACAGGGGCCACTAGCCGGCTGGCAAGTGACCGGGCCAACGCGTTGAGCCAAAAGTAGCAGAAGGGCCCCACGCAGCACTCGATGAGTGTAGAGGGGTGAGCTTCGGTGCAAGAGTGGCTCAGGGTTGGGGCTTCTCAAACCCCGGTGTACAGCTTCGAGGGTCACTCGTGGGCTGCACAGTCAGCGTCTCGTGGTCAATTCAAGATGGCGTGCCCCACGCTTCCGGTCGCCTCCACGGGTCTCAGCTCTGCAGGGACTGTGGATCGGGCTGTTGGAAAGCAGGCAGGCTTGATCTCGTCGATCTCTGTCGCTCGAGTTCCGGCGGGAACTGCAACAAAGTAGACGTCGATAGCTGGATGGTGCCTGTTTGCACAGGGTGGTCACTCCTTGACCACAAGGGAGATTCTTCGGGCTTCTACGTTGAGTAGGATGTCGAAGGGTCCAGAATTTCGTTTCTTATGTTTCTTCAGGCTAATCTGAAGTGCATTGGCACTGCTCCCACTCTTATTCGAATCTGGGGGGCGTGATTACCTGCTAGGTCCCCCCCTATGGGTGGGACCCAGGAAGGGGGTGGATACACCCCTTTCCTTTGATCCAGGCCGCCCTGGCACGAGGGCTGGAGTGCCCCAGAACCGGTTTGGCCGGATTATGCAAGGGGCAGCCTTGTGCGCCCCAGGCAGTGTCTGGTTTCTTTCAGACCTCCCTGCTACAATCCACTATCTCCTGTCTGGAGGGTGGTGACACCCTCCTGTGGCAGGAAACCCTTTGTCCAGGCCCCATTTGGCTGAGTTTCGGTCAGCTGCAGGGGTCCAGACTCTTGTCTGTGGCAGAGGCATCCATTTTGTGGATCTAAGGCCCTTTTAGAAATTAACCCCATTAAAGTAAAGGAACATGTCTTGCCCCTCTAGAGGGGTGGAATGCTATCCCCGTCGCCAGAACTGGCGAGGGGATAGTATTCCAAATCGTATGACACCTTACACGACATGTTTTGATAAAGCCAAACCAGAGTTGCTATATAACCACGAGGATTATAAGGCACTTAAGAGTATATGGTATGGCATTATCCTGAAACAGCTTAGGGAGTTGTTCCCGACAGCTGCAGACAGGCTCAGCTCATGCTAGAGCTCCATCTCACATTAAACCACGCACTCTGCCTCCAGGATTGATGAGGCCTTCCATAGGAGTGGCTCACAGGTTTATATGTGTCCAGATATAGGTTTAGATATAGGTATACCATATCTAAGTAAGGGGTGATTACACCACCTTACCCCAGCTGAGTGATCAGCCAGTTGTGTCAATTTAAGAACCAGCCAGGGGTGGCAAAAGATATGCTGCAGCCCCTGGTAGGCCTTGGTGGCCCCTATGCCCTGGGCACCTATAGTGCATTATACAGGGGCTGACAAGGAGTCCATTTCCAATTGTGGTATGTGCCTATAGCACATGTATCATTAATTTAGTGAGAGAACAGCAGGCTGGGGGTCTGATCAGCAGGCCCACAGCCTCAGTAGTCGAAAACCAGTGAAGCAAAAAGCAAAAATTTGGGGTGACCATAGGATAGCAGACCCTACTCTCCTACACAACCCCCCCCCCAAACGCAGGGACATTAAACTAACCTTGACCAGATAAGTCTTCATGTTCTAAGTGGAAGTACCTGGAGAGACCATCTGCATTACCATGGTCAGTCCCTGGGCGGTGCTCCACTGTAAAGTCCATCCCCTGTAGGGAAATGGACCACCTGAGCAGTTTGGGATTTTCACCCTTCATCTGATTGAGCCATAAGAGGGGCTTATGGTCTGTCTGAACTAGGAAGTGAGTTCCAAACAAGTAGGACCTCAACTTCTTCAGGGCCCAAACCACAGCAAAGGCCTCCCTCTCAATGGCTGACCAACGTTTCTCTCTAGGGGTCAGCCTTCTGCTAATGAAAGCAATGGGCTGGTCTTGACCATCTTGATTAAGTTGTGAGAGCACAGCTCCCACCCCCAACTCAGAAGCATCTGTCTGTACAATGAACTGTTTGGAGTAGTCAGGACTCTTCAGGATAGGTGCAGAGCACATGGCCTTCTTCAGGTCATCAATTGCCTTTTGACAGCTAACTGTCCACTGAACCTTTTTTGGCATCTTCTTGGATGTCAAGTCATTTAATGGTGTCACTATAGACCCATAGTTTTTCACAAACTTCCTGTAATACCCAGTCAGGCCCAAGAAGGCTCTGACTTGTGTCTGGGTAACTGGAGGAGCCCAGTCCTGTATGGCCTGGATCTTGCTCTCCAGTGGCTGAACCTGACCTCCACCTACTAGGTGGCCCAGGTATACAACCTTACGCTGCCCTATCTGGCACTTGGTGGCCTTGATAGTCAGGCCTGCCTTTTGCAGGGCCTCCAGAACTTTCTTCAGGTGGATCAGGTGATCCTCCCAGGTGGAGCTAAAGACAGCAATATCATCTAGATATGCTGCACAAAAGTCATCCAACCCAGTAAGGACTTGGTTCACCAACCTTTGAAAAGTGGCAGGTGCATTCTTCAAACCAAAGGGCATTACCACAAACTGATAATGTCCACTAGGGGTAGAGAATGCTGTTTTGGCTTTTGACTCCTCAGCTAGTCTGATTTGCCAGTAGCCAGCTGTCAGATCAAATGTGCTCAGAAACTTGGCAGAAGCCAATCTGTCAATGAGCTCATCTGCTCTTGGAATGGGGTGAGCATCTGTCCTAGTGACAGCATTGAGACCCCTGTAGTCCACGCAAAATCTCATTTCTCTCTTTCCATCTTGGATATGAGGTTTTGGCACAAGGACTACTGGGCTGGCCCATGGGCTCTCTGATTGCTCAATCACTCCAAGCTCTAACATCTTTTGCACCTCAGCCTTGATGCAATCCCTGACATGGTCAGGTTGCCTGCAGATCTTATTCTTCACAGGCAGACTGTCACCAGTGTCCACCACATGGGTACACCAGTCAGTCTGGCTGGGTGTGAGTGAAAACAAATGCCTGTGGGCCTGCAAAACTTGTCTGCAGTCCATCTGTTGCTGGTCAGTGAGGCTGCCTGCCAAGGCTACTCCATCAACTGAACCATCATCAGGGTTCTGAGAAAGCAGGTCTGGGAGAGGGTCACTCTCTTCCTCCTGATCTCCATCTGTGGCCATGAGCAAGCTCATGTCCTCCCTGTCCACAAATGCTTTCAAACGATTCACATGGATTACCCTGTGAGGGCTCCTGGGTGTTCCAAAGTCAACCAAGTAAGTGACTTCTCCCTTCTTCTCAATGATAGGATAGGGTCCACTCCATTTGTCCTGGAGTGCTGCTGGGGCCACTGGCTCCAGTACCCACACCTTCTGTCCTGGTTGGAACTCTACCAGTACAGCCTTTTGGTCATGCCAAGCTTTTTGTAATTCTTGGCTGGCCTCCAGGTTTTTGGATGCTCTTTCCATGTATTCAGCCATCCTGGAGCGGAGACCAAGTACATAGTCCACTATGTCTAGCTTAGGCTTTTTGAGAGGTAACTCCCATCCTTCCTTCACCAAACACAATGGACCCCTCAGAGGGTGGCCAAACAAAAGTTCAAAAGGGCTGTAGCCAACCCCCTTCTGTGGGACCTCTCTGTAAGCAAAGAGCAGGCAAGGTAAAAGAATGTCCCATTTCCGCCTGAGCTTCTCTGGTAATCCTTTTATCATGCCTTTTAGGGTCTTGTTAAATCTCTCCACAAGCCCATTGCACTGTGGATGGTAGGGGGTGGTCACACTCCTTCCACATTGCTTTCGGATAGCTGGACATAAAATTGGTGCCCCTATCTGATAATACCTCCTTTGGGAAGCCCACTCTTGAGAAAACTGCAATGAGGGCTTTTGCCACCACAGGTGCTGTGGTGGTCCTCAGGGGAATAGCCTCTGGATACCTGGTGGCATGATCCACTACCACCAGTATAAATCTGTTCCCAGATGCTGTTTGGGGGTCCATGGGACCCACAATATCAATTCCAACTCTTTCAAAGGGAACCCCCACCACAGGTAGTGGTATTAGGGGGGCCTTTGTTGTGCCACCTGACTAACCACTGGCTTGGCAAGTGACACAGGAGCGACAAAACTCCTTGACATTTTCTGACATATGAGGCCAGTGAAAGTGTGAAACAAGCCTGTCCCACGTCTTGTTCTGGCCTAAGTGTCCTGCAAGGGGAATATCATGGGCCAAGGTAAGGAGGAACCCCCTAAACTGCAGAGGTATAACCAACCTCCTGGTCATGCCAGGCTTGGGGTCTCTAGCCTCTGAGTAAAGGAGTCCATCATCCCAATACACAGTATGGGTACCTTGGGCATCCCCAGCAGCCTCAGCAGCAGCCTGCTGTCTGAGGGGTTCAAGGGAAGGGCAATCTAATTGAGCCTGCCTCAGGTCTGCCCTTGAGGGTCCCCCTGTCCCCAGAAACTCAACCTGGTCAGGTTCAAGTTCCTCAGAGACAGTCTCCTCTTGGACTGCAGAATCAGTTTCCTCTGAAACTTGATCCTCAACCTGGGGCAAGGTGGAAGGCTCAGCCTTTCCTCTCTTGCTCCTTCTCTTGGGTTGTGGTTGGTCTATTGTTCCAAGATCCACCACTGGTTCAGGAAGGCACATCTTAGCCTGAGCCCTTGTCATGGCAAGGACATGCTCTGAAATCCCTAGCATTTCTGCATGAGTCCTGTACTCCACTTCTGACCAAGCTGAGCTTTCAAGATCATTGCCTAACAGACAGTCTACTGGTAGGTCTGCACTCACAACAACTTTCTTTAGGCCATCTACCCCTCCCCAGGAGAAGTTCACAACTGCCACACTATGGGAAGTAGTGGAGTTGCTTGCATTGGTCACTAGGTAACTCTCACCTAGTACAATCTGTCCAGGGTCCACAAAGTCAGGTGTCACCATTGTGACACTGGCACATGTGTCCCTGTAGGCTTGAGCCAGTTTCTCATTAATTAAAGGCGTCTGCCTATATTTGCCCAGGTTACTGGGACTCACTGCAGTGGGCAAATCTATGTCCACATCATATAGGAGAACTGCCTGAGTAGGGGTTCTGACTAGGCCAGATCCTACTTCAATACCCAGGGTCAACCCAGCTACACCCTTGGACTGTGTTCCACCACTGCTTACTGGACTAGGGGCTGCAGTTGCTTTAGGAGCTGGAGTGGTGGAGACTGGATTTGCCTTAGTGCATTCACTGCCCCAGTGTGAAACTGATTTGCAGGTATTACACCAAGGTGTCTTTGGACCTTTATTCTTCTTCTTCTTGTTTCCATTTTGGGAACCACCCTCCTTACTATTAGTTTGGGGGCCTGAAGACTTCTGGTCTTTTTCTTTATCTTTATCTTTCTGATTCCCACCCTTCTGGTCTGTTTTCTTCTGGTCACCACCTTGGTTCTGGGGTTTCTGCTTAATCCTTGTTCTGACCCATTTGTCTGCCTTCTTTCCCAATTCTTGGGGAGAGGTCAGATCAGAGTCAATAAGGTATTGATGCAACAGCTGGTTTGTACAGTTATTAAGGATCTGCTCTCTCATTATAAGATTGTACAATCCTGTATAGTCTCAAACTTTACTTCCCTGCAACCAACACTCCAGAGCCTTAGTGGCACAATCCACGAAATCAGTCCAGTCTTGAGTCTGTGCTTTTTGGGTGTCTCTGAACAACAACCTGTATTGCTCAGTGGTTAGGCCAAACCCTTCAATAAGAGCACTCTTCAAGACAGTGTAGTTTTTGGCATCCTCAGGTCTAACTGTGAGGAGCCTGTCCCTCCCTTTCTCAGAAAAGGAGTACCATAAAATTGCAGCCCACTGATCCTGAGGAACCTGCTGTACCATGCAGGCTCTCTCAAGAGCAGTCATCCATTTGTGGATGTCATCCCCTTCCTTGTAGGGGGGCACAATTTTTGTCAGGTTTCTATTATCATAGCCCCTGTCTTTTTCTTTAGGAATATTGCTGCCACCAGTGGCATCTAAGCCACACAATTTCTGCTCTCTTGCCAAGGCAAGTCTAGCTTGAGCCAAGGCTACCTCCTCCCTCTCTATTTGGAGTTTGACAGCCCTCATTCTGGCCCTATGCTCTAACGTTTGAGAAGCAGTCATGCCTCTCTGAGATTCTCTAGAGGCACTAGAAATATGAGAGTCCCCTGAGGGAGATCTCACTCTTCTGTTGCCTGGGAGAATGACATGGTTGGATCTGGGGAGGTGCTGGCCCTCTCCATTTCCCAGTAGGTCTAAGTTGGCCTGGTTAAGCCTGGCAACTTGGACCTGGCTACCCCTCTGATCCTGATTCTCTGGGTCCTCTACTTCTGAGTCCTCCTCCTCCTCCTCTTCCTCCTCTTCTTCCTCCTCTGGAGTGGTATCAGTTACAGGGGGGTTCACTCCTTCTCCTGATTCTAAGGGGGGTTCATTTCCCTTCTCTAAGTCATCCTGCTCTAGAATGGCTATCAGGATAGGACATGTGGGACTTCTGCCCCTTTTTAACCCTCTTGATATGCACAAGGCTATCAAGTCCTTTCGGGTTAGTTTGTCATAGCTGGAAGTTGCCTTGGTAAGGTCAACTGTCACAGGAGCAGACCCTGAGGCTTTTCCTGTGTCAGACATGACTGCTAGTGAGGTGTAAGTGGTGCACTTACCTACACTAAGTGTTTTCCTACTGTACCTTGCTAGTGAGTTGTAGTCAGGGTGTGCTAATCCCTTTAATCTACAACTACTAAGTTCAGTAGAACTTAATATGCTAAGCTTTTGATTTATATGTACCTAGAGGTACTTGATGTGATCTTTCAATTTGATAAAAGATTGCAATGGTAAAACAACAGCAAGCTCAAATCCGCACCGCTGCTCACCAATGTGAGAAGTTGGCCTGATAGGTGATGTTTCCAATTCTGGAACCACCTATTATCAGACCAAACAATCCCTTATGGTGTCAGGTTGTAAGTCAACCTTGTTAGACAAGCTATCCTAGGGGTAGCATGGACTAAGCAGCCTAAAGGCTTAACTTAAGAGGTCGTGTTAAGCGAGCTGTTTTACCACATACAATCCTGTAATATCAAATGAAAGGACACCACACAAGTATATATTATAAAAATATATGTGTTTATTACTAAAAACAATCCCCAGTATTCTTTATGAATAAAGGGGCACAAGCGTTAAATCAAAAGCACAGTTTAAACATACAAGTTGCACAATTATGGATGAGGGCGGGTGGCCACTCAAACCATATACTAAACAAGTGGTATAAGAGATACCAATCGAACAGTGGTTAGGCCTAGGGCCTAGGGAATCGCTGGGAGCAGTCAGGACAAGCAGTGCTGAAGTCGGGAGAGGCCCACGGGATTCGGGAGCAGTGCGGAAAGCGCACGCATGCACCAATGTTAACCAATGGTGCGTAAAAGTTGCAAAGTTAAAGTTTAAGGACACTTCCGCTGAACCTAGAGGAACAAAACTTAAGACACAGACCATAGAGATGTGTACCCGTGTGGGAACACCGGCGGAGCAAAGTTACCTCACCCACAGGAAGCGGGTGCACAGGGTCGAAGTTGAGTCTGGTTTCGTCACGCAGGCTCTTGGTGCTTGGAGCTGAAAGGGCTGCAGGCGGGGTGAAAGAGAAGTGTCCGGTGGAGTCCAAGGGTGGACTCGAGTCGAAAAGTACCTGAAAGCAGAGGGGACAGAGTCTGGGTCACTCAGCAGTGACCAGGGTGGAACCAGGACGGAACCAGGCAATGTCGGGCGCAATCAGGTCGCTGTCGAGGTGCTTCTCTCCGCTGTCACGTGGGCTCTGGGGCATCTACGACGTCCAGGAGCAGGTCACGATCTGTCCCACTCAGGCTCTCGCCGTCGGCGCTGTCGGCTTCAAGATTGGAGCAAACAACACTTGGCAAAAGCAATCCACGCGGAACCGGGAGATTGCTTCTCACTCGAACCAGGAGGGTCAGAGTGGGGGCTCCTTTTCAGGGGAGCTGGTGCAAATCTGGAGCAACCAGATTCACAAGTCGATTTCAAGTTTTCGTCGGCACAGGGGCCACTAGCCGGCTGGCAAGTGACCGGGCCAACGCGTTGAGCCAAAAGTAGCAGAAGGGCCCCACGCAGCACTCGATGAGTGTAGAGGGGTGAGCTTCGGTGCAAGAGTGGCTCAGGGTTGGGGCTTCTCAAACCCCGGTGTACAGCTTCGAGGGTCACTCGTGGGCTGCACAGTCAGCGTCTCGTGGTCAATTCAAGATGGCGTGCCCCACGCTTCCGGTCGCCTCCACGGGTCTCAGCTCTGCAGGGACTGTGGATCGGGCTGTTGGAAAGCAGGCAGGCTTGATCTCGTCGATCTCTGTCGCTCGAGTTCCGGCGGGAACTGCAACAAAGTAGACGTCGATAGCTGGATGGTGCCTGTTTGCACAGGGTGGTCACTCCTTGACCACAAGGGAGATTCTTCGGGCTTCTACGTTGAGTAGGATGTCGAAGGGTCCAGAATTTCGTTTCTTATGTTTCTTCAGGCTAATCTGAAGTGCATTGGCACTGCTCCCACTCTTATTCGAATCTGGGGGGCGTGATTGCCTGCTAGGTCCCCCCCTATGGGTGGGACCCAGGAAGGGGGTGGATACACCCCTTTCCTTTGATCCAGGCCGCCCTGGCACGAGGGCTGGAGTGCCCCAGAACCGGTTTGGCCGGATTATGCAAGGGGCAGCCTTGTGCGCCCCAGGCAGTGTCTGGTTTCTTTCAGACCTCCCTGCTACAATCCACTATCTCCTGTCTGGAGGGTGGTGACACCCTCCTGTGGCAGGAAACCCTTTGTCCAGGCCCCATTTGGCTGAGTTTCGGTCAGCTGCAGGGGTCCAGACTCTTGTCTGTGGCAGAGGCATCCATTTTGTGGATCTAAGGCCCTTTTAGAAATTAACCGCATTAAAGTAAAGGAACATGTCTTAACCCTCTAGAGGGGTGGAATGCTATCCCCGTCGCCAGAACTGGCGAGGGGATAGTATTCCAAATCGTATGACACCTTACACGACATGTTTTGATAAAGCCAAACCAGAGTTGCTATATAACCGCGAGGATTATAAGGCACTTAAGAGTATATGGTATGGCATTATCCTGAAACAGCTTAGGGAGTTGTTCCCGACAGCTGCAGACAGGCTCAGCTCATGCTAGAGCTCCATCTCACATTAAACCACGCACTCTGCCTCCAGGATTGATGAGGCCTTCCATAGGAGTGGCTCACAGGTTTATATGTGTCCAGATATAGGTTTAGATATAGGTATACTATATCTAAGTAAGGGGTGATTACACCACCTTACCCCAGCTGAGTGATCAGCCAGTTGTGTCAATTTAAGAACCAGCCAGGGGTGGCAAAAGATATGCTGCAGCCCCTGGTAGGCCTTGGTGGCCCCTATGCCCTGGGCACCTATAGTGCATTATACAGGGGCTGACAAGGAGTCCATTTCCAATTGTGGTATGTGCCTATAGCACATGTATCATTAATTTAGTGAGAGAACAGCAGGCTGGGGGTCTGATCAGCAGGCCCACAGCCTCAGTAGTCGAAAACCAGTGAAGCAAAAAGCAAAAATTTGGGGTGACCATAGGATAGCAGACCCTACTCTCCTACACACTGCATCTGCTTTCACTTTTGCAGCCACTTGTTTCGTTTGCACAGAACAATTGTGAGGGGGCGCGGCCACGCCAGGCTCCTTCCAGCACACTTTCTGCTTGTCGGCTGATTGTATTTTAACAACTTTTTCTATGAAATTTTAATGCCATTCTTCTCCAGCTTCCAGTGGAGTTGCAACATTTAGTTGTCATACAAAGCGCCCCGTAGGAACCGTAAACCCCAGCCCTTAAAAACCACAAAGTAATGTTGTAGGCCAAAGCCTTTGAACGCAGTGACCTTTCACAACTCAGCAATTCATTGTGACAAAATATTGCTTAACATTTTCCAGTTTCAGAAACCATTTGCCTTGCAGATATGATTTTGACCGGTGGTTTAATGGAAATTGAAGGGGTCGGGTCTCCTGCAATGCAGGACCCCCTCCGGACTCAATAGAGAGCTCTGAGACCAGGGTACTTTGCCGAGGGAGGCCCCTGACTCGCCCCAGTGCCACGAGGGCTGCGGTGGCCAGTGTTACTTACGCCAGTGATTTTGCCCCCAAACTTCACTGATCAGGAACGACTTTTAACACTGCAGTCCCTTGCGCGCACAAGAGCAGCGGCCGACAGCTACAGCAACAAAAGACCCAACGCGAGCCCGAGGGAGGCAGGAGGCTCGCACGCCACAGTGGGAAGCCACCCTCTCCCCAGGACCACGCAAACAGGGTGGGGATCCCGCCCTCCCCCCACCGGGTTACCATGTCTCAGCCCAACAATTGGAGACAAGATAACCACAAACTAGTAAGTCTATACGAACCAATGTACATATTAAATGAATGCTCTAAGATTGAAATCATACAGACCAGGAATGTACAGCCGGAGATGTGTTAGTATTTTCATTTAAGGGCAATATCTGGTAGATGTCCGTTTTTATTTTATTTGATACTTCTTGTATTGTATCATAATTGCTTTTATATAGCACTTTCTACCCCTGAGGAGGCGTGGAAGCACTTTGCTCCGGGTACCACGTCGCTCTAGAGCCCAAAGTGAGTGGTATTGGTTATTTTTGGATTTTGGGCTTCGTTTTGAGCTCAGCCACTCGGGAAAACCATTACTCGTGGATGAGTAACCTAATAGGGGCTAGCTAGTATCACTAATAGGAGCCGTGTGCATTCGTGCAGGTGGTAGATGGGATTAGTAGATGGACTAAATGAGATCAGGTGTTGTTAGATTGTAGGAGTATGTTTGTATTTCGTACACTGCTGAACATTACCCGAATGCACAGAGGTTGGTGGATTAGTGTATGTGCCATGGGAGGTTGTCCTCCTGGAAAGAGCCATGGTCTGCTGTGTAATAAAGGCCCAAAGATTTTCTTATGAGTCCGACGTGGGTGTTGCTGAACGCCACTATTGCTGATTACTAAGACTGTCCAGTCTTCATTCCACCTCCCGCCTCTTTCTTCTTCATTTTATGCTTCCTGTCTCTTTTATCTCAGTTTTGTGGATTCTTTTCTTTCTCTTCCCCCTTTCCGCCTTTCTGTTTCTTGCTGTAGGTTAAAGTCTGTTGGTGGAAAATAAGTCCTGGTTATAAAATAAGGGCCTGTGCCAACTACCTGCAACCACTGGGACACTGGCCAGGTTCAGTCATGGAGAAACACCGCCCTCCTCAGATCTTACTTTGTTTTATTTATTTATTTATTTATTTTTCACATTTTTAAAACGCGCTGTTACCCGGAGGTGTCCTGGCGCAAGCAGTGCTTGAGCTGGTACCCAAGCCGGGAATGTCACAATTGTCAAATGTGAGAGGGTCACTGGGTGTGGATAATTGTACCGAACATAAATGTAAGTGGAGGAAGCCGACTCATAACACTTTTGGACTTGTGTAACCACTGCCTCCACTTCCCTTAACCGCCCAGAAAACTCAGTTCCGCACACCTCACAGGAACCCCGCGCATTTGCCACACTGGAGGAATATCTTTCACCCATCTCTCCCACCAAAGTATGAACACCCTCCCACTACAACTCCACACCACACTATCGCTCTCGGTCTTCAAGAGGGACTCAAGACCTGGCTTTTCAAATAAGACAGGCAGCCAGCGCCTGGATACACTTGCGGGTGACAAGTAGCACTATACAAATACCTCTTGATTGAAAAGGAACATGCAGTCCCATCAATGGAAAGTTTGGCTAGGCCTGCGTTGCTGGCTCTAGATGTAGCATAAGCTGTTTTGGCACGGCCCTTCTTCCACTGCCTAGCCCAGGGATGTCTAACATTGAGCAGCAAGGACCAAATCAGTGCATATTTACTAGATACCTCTGATATATTTAGTTACAATAAATCAAGATGGGAACCATTGCCATAGTCAGTTGATATCAATGCTTAAATGTAGCCGGTGGTTGCCGGCGCTCAGCACCGGCACTTAATTATCAACACCGGTGCTTTGCACAAGCACCAGTTCAAGACACATTCACAATCATTTATGAGGCTTTGGGAGATCACAGGATTTTGAGCCAACCGGAGGCTCGAACCTGGTTGCCCAGCTCTGAAGTCGGTGGCTCTAGTCATTAAGCCACATCCTCGCTCCTCTTTTAGGGTTGACAGTTGGTTCTGGCGGCACTAACAGGAGAGCTGGGGCTCTTGTCAGGGGGTAAACTGCATCCTGACGAGTCCCGGCACTTTTATTTTTTACAAATTAACCACTGGTTAATATAATTAAAAGCTGACTGATCTTCCCTGTGCCGGGCTGTAGCTCGTGCTGGCTGGTGATATTGCAGATCAGGCCTGGCGAAACGGTTATGTCTTGATGCCTCGGCGTTGATTCGAGACTGAGTCATTGAACTCGAAGGGGGTGGTGGTGTATGGCTCGGGGACGACCGATAGAGGGCTGCCACTCTCCTACTAAGGTGGGTGGTGTTGTTGAGGGAGGGGGGTAGTGATAACTGAGTTCCGGGGAGTTGGGATCCATCGGCATGGTTGGTCTTAAGCCCTCTGTTTTGGGCTTGGGAGTGCCCATGCCGCGACAGGTACTTCATTGTTTTGTGGAGTATAGGGGGGGGGGGTTGGGGGAGTTGAGGGTCGGAGGGATGGAGGTTGAGAAGGGTGGGGTTTGGAGGGTGGAGGAAGAAACAGAAGTTGCATTTCTTGTGGGGTTGTGTTCCTTTGGGGTTGGGGGGACAGGGGTAGGGGACTGCACGTGTTCTTTACAATGATGCTGATGTTGGTGCGTGGTGGGCGGTGTTGGCGCAGAGGGCCTACCAAATGGGTCCCGCTTGACTATGGCTGAAGGGTTACGTAGACTCCCGGAGGAGTCCCTGCGAGTGATTACATGGAATGTTAGGGGGATGCTGGATAAAGTTAAACGTGGGGCAATCTTGCGTTGGGGAAAGAGAGAGGTTGCTGATGTGCTCTTGCTTCAAGAAACTCACATGATGGGATCGAAGGTGCTCAGTCTTCAGCGGTTTGGTTATCATCAGGCTTTCCACGCTGGGTTTGCTAGGGGATCCAGAGGGGTGGCCATTTTAATTCATCGTAGAGTGGCCTATGTACATGAGAAGCAGTGGGTGGACCCACAGGGTCGATATTTATTTGTCAAGGGCAGAGTGGGTGTTGAGCCTGTGGTTTTTGGAAGCGTTTATGCTCCCCCCCCCTCTTCAGTGGGCCTTGGCTGAGAGGCTGTTCACGGTGTGGGAGGACATTCCGGAATCCCTGGCGGTGGTAGGGGGGGACTGGAATGAAGTGATGGACGTATGTACGGATCGCCAGAGGCGTCGTGAGATGCTTGGGCCGGCACACATTCCTCCCCCCCCCTAGTAGGTTACATGCTATGAGTGAGGGAATGGGCTGGATGGATGCGTGGCGACATATGCACCCTACAGCGCGCGAGTAACCGTTTGTATCTGCTGTACATGGTTCCTTTTCACGGTTGGATTATGTGTTTGTGCCCAAGGTATACATGTGCAGGGTGCGAGAGGTGGAGATTTTACCGAGGGGACTGTCTGATCACTCCCCAGTGTCGGTTCGAGTGGAAATCCTTAAGAAACGTCAGCCCTTCAGATGGAGAATGTCCTCGTGGCATCTCCAACAGCCTAGTTATGTTAAACATCTTAGGGAAGCTATCGACCACTACTGGCGGGAAAACCTAGTGGATGATGTGGACGCAGTAGTGGTGTGGGAGGCCTTGAAGCCCACTATGCGAGGGGTAGACATTGCATGGTGTACTGCGGCCCGACATGGGCGTCGAGAGGCGATCATGGCCGCGGCCGCACTGGTGGAAACCTTAGAGCGACAGAGCCGGGGTGGGGGGGACGAACTCGGAATACGGCTGCTTCTCCAGGCACAACAATCCTATGCGTCGGTCTTAATGGACGAGGCTAAACAGGCGTCGCTGGCCACGCGAAGTAGAATATACCAGTGGGGAGATAAGTCATGCACAATGCTCCACCGACTCTGTCAACGCAGCCTTCAACCCATTACGCTGCCAGGCCTTACAACGACCGACGGAGTGGTTATTACTGACCCGAATGAATTAGCGGCAAGCTTTGCTAGCTACTTCAAGACACAATATGCCCCGAATGACCATTTACCGGTGGACGACGTGGCTAAATTCATCGATGATTTGCCCCCAAAGGCAGTATCTGATGAGACCAGGAAGGCCCTAGATGCTCCTCTTACGGCGGAAGAACTAGGGGAGGCTCTAGGACAGCTCAACGTGGGTAAGGCCCCCGGGCCGAGTGGCTACCCATGTGAATTTTATAAGAAGTTTCATGTACAATTGGGATCCCACTATCGCCGCGCACTTGAGACGGCGCGCACACGAGGCAAGCTGCCCCCGGATTGGCGCCATGCCGAAATAGTGGTCTTTCCAAAGCCTGGTAGGCCCCCAGATAAACATGACTCGTATCGCCCTATTTCGCTACTGACCGTAGAAGCTAAGATACTGGCCAAGGCCCTGGCGAATCGGTTGCTCCCTTATATAACAGACTTAGTACATAAAGACCAAGCGGGCTTTATGCCTCGCAGGGCAACGCGTCACAACATCAGGCGCGCGTGGGCTGCGATAGATGCCATTGGGGCCACCGGGGAACAGGCGGCTTTATTACTAGCTGATATCCATAAAGCCTTTGACTCGGTGAGCTGGTCCTACTTATTTGCGCTACTGCCCCGCCTCAATTTAGGCCCAGTCTTTTTGTCGTATGTCAAGCTCCTCTATACTGATATCACGGCGGCGGTGCGAGTAGCGGGGGCGGTGTCGGAGACCTTTTGCGTAGGACGAGGAACCCAGCAGGGGTGCCCTCTATCCCCGTACCTATTCGCCCTCGCCATGGAGCCTCTGGCTGCCTGGGTGCGCATTGATGCACAGATGCGAGGTTTTGTGTGGCCCGGGGGCATTTCTGATAGGATTGCGTTATACGCGGATGATGTCCTTTTCTTTCTGACTGACCTGCGACGTTCCGGGCCGAGGGTGCTGGAAATAATGCGGGTCTTTGGGGAGGTCTCGGGCCTTTACCTCAATCTGCGTAAATCTACCCTGTGGGTCCTTGGAGGTGGTACTGTAACGGACCCCTGGATGTCTGAACTGCAAGCAGCAGCCGGTGGTTTGAACTACTTAGGGGTGTTTTTATCGGAATCGGTGAGCCTTACATGGGAACGCACCATACTGCCTGTCTGGGAGCGGGTTCAGGCAGATGTGAAGACGTGGTCTCGGATGCCCCTCAATATCTTTGGGCGGTCTGCAATTTTTAAGATGGTTGCGCTTCCACGCCTTCTGTACCAACTGCAGAATTATCCTCACCCCATCACGCCCCAATGGTTTAGGCAGGTAAACTCTGTATTGGGACGTTTCCTGTGGGCTGGAGGGGCAGCCAGAGTGGCACTACGTACTTGCTTCTTATCTACATATTGCGGAGGACTAGCCACCTCGGACCTTTTGTCCTACTACCAAGCTTCCCACTTGCTTATTCTAAACGACTGGTGGTATAGCGGCAGAGATGATCCAGCCTATGCTCTAGAGCGCGCATTGATGGGTGACCATACGCTCCACACGCTCCTCTACTCGGTCCGCCTGCGGCGGACATTGCCTAGAATTACAAACACTGTTTTCATAGTGTGGCGACAAGCATTACGCCGGATGGGTTGGTGGGGTAGGCTAACTGCGGAAACACCGCTGTGGCATAACGGACGACTCCCGGGACTGGCGTCGCTGTCAGGATTCGACGGCTGGGACAGGATTGGGATCTCGCTGCTGGGACATGTGATGTCCGGGGTCACGCTCAAATCATTCCAGGACCTGAGTGCAGAATTCCTTATGCCTCAGACCCAATTCTTTCGATATTTGCAGTTTAGACATGCCCTGGCGCCCAACATTGTCAACTTAGACTCGCTTCCCGAGTTTAGCCCGATTGAGGCGAAAGTCTTCATGGGTGATCTTGGAGATAAAAAAGTGTCCCGCATCTACCAGACGATGGTCACCCACTGCTCATCTACCCTTCTTCCCCTGCGGACGGCCTGGGAGACTGACGTTGGCCCTATGGATGAGGATGATTGGCGGGAGGCCCTGGAGTCCCCGCGAGGAACTGCCATAGCGATGCGGCTCAGGTTCATCCAATTTGTGATCCTCCACTGGGCGTATTATACCCGTGAACGATAGTGTAAAGCAGGGCTGATTGAATCGCCGGAATGTTTGCGCTGTGGTACGGAAGTTGGTTCATTGCTCCACACTATATGGTCGTGCCCGAGAATAGCTGGTTTCTGGGGAGGTGTGTGGCACTGCCTGTCCGAAGTACTGGGTTGGGAACTCCCACGCACTCACCGCCTAGGACTACTTCACATCCTTGAAGGGGTTGGGGGGAACATTTACAAACGTCATTTACTGCTTCTGGGGCTTGTGCTGGCCAAATGGGATCTGGCACGGGCTTGGAAAGATGAAAGGGCCCCTTCCCTGGGTGCATGGAGAGCTGGATTGGACTTTTGTATGGGTCTGGAACGACCGATATTTGAGGCTCGGGGATGCCCCCGCAAACACTTCAAAATATGGAAGAGGTGGGCTGACTACAGGGAGTTGACACTTGATCCCCCGGTGGAACCTGAGGAAGATCCCTAAAACACTCATCTTTAAGTGGGCCTGTGACAAGCGCCATATCTACCTCACCGAGATCACACGCTGCTGCTCCTACTACACACGTGCATAGGGTTAGGGAGGGTTGCTGGGAGGGATTGGGAAATGGGTGGTGGGAGTTGCGGGGGTAGGGGTGGGGCGGGGAGGGGATGTTCCTGTTATTCATGTTTTCCTATAATTCTTGATGGGACTCGGGTCCAGTAATGTCACTGTATCAAAATGCCTGGTGGTTTCTCCTGATTGTGGGGTGCCACATTGATTGCTCTGCCTAACCTCATCAATAAAAATTTTGTTATGAAAAAAAAAAAAAAAAAGCTGACTGATCTGTCAAATATGGACCCACATTAGATACCACTGGCTGCAGCTCTCTATATCCTCATCAGAAAGAAAAAAGCTTTAGGAAGCACAACTAAGAGAAGAGCTTTGGGTCCACTCACATATTGATGACAACATTCGATACGGGAGAAATTGTTTTAGTCCACTTACAAAGTAGCTCCATTCCCTCTGCTATCGGGTTGTGTATCACATGTTGTTCTGGCACCTTTGACACCCGCAAGGGTCATGTTTGCGCTATATAAAACTTTTTACATTAATTAATTAAATAAACCTGTGAACGATGACAGAGATCTGCAGGTTAGTGCTGCACAGGCTGGTCGTGTTTTTCCCTTTATGAAGGTGATATGGTGTATTAGAGGTGGTTATGTTTGTCAAAATAAAAGGCATCTATAAAAAGTATTCCTTGGAAAAGGAGTAAGAAGGAGCCCATTTCATCTAGGGTTGTTAGACCGCACTCAATGCAACATACACTCCAAAGAACACTAAATGCCCCATAATTACACACCACATGATTAAACACTACTAAATACAACATACAAGGCATCTATAAAAAGTATTCCTTGGAAAAGGAGTAAGAAGGAGCCCATTTCATCTAGGGTTGTTAGACTACACTCAATGCAACATGCACTCCAAGCAATACTACTAAGTGCCACATAATTACACGCCACATGCAAGTACAAAAAAATAGAAGGCATTTTTTTTATGAATATTTTTTTTAATAAGGTTTTTCAGTTATATATAATGTCATCTTTGTTTCTTTAAAGGTAACAAAAATGCTTAACACTTTGTATCATAACTTTTCAACATAATGCACATCAGCCACAAAGCTCTACAACCTATCCAAAAATTCTGCCTAAACACATAAGGTCCCAAAGGCGAGACCTATTGGCTATTCCAATGCTTGTTTTGTTTGACACGGGAAATCAAGTGATTTGCCCAGAATCACATGAAGTTGAACCTCGTTGCCGAGACTCAAACCCAGTTCCCCAGTTTCCAGGTCGACCGCTCTAGCTGTAAGGCTACACCCTCTCCCTTTTAATGCTTTCAGTCTGACACTCTAGCCTCTCTTTGCCTTAAGTAGTTTACTCCATGGGTGTGGTGCCCGGATATTGTGAACTACAGGACTCCCTTTTAATTAAACCTTCTTTAGTCAAATAAGCTACAAATCATTCCATACCACAAAATGAAAAGAAGTTGCTGTGAGCATTGTAAGAGTAATTTTTAATAGAAGCAGTGCCTCCAGTGAATGCCAGATCCACAAGTGCATTTTAAAACATAAACAATGCCCATGAATGGTCAGTTTCTCAAAGCCCAGGATCCCAAGTTCAGAAATCTTCATCTGTAGAATCGTTGTTCCGTTTGGAACAGATTTCAAATGTTCACGAGCTTCGCAAAGAATCCTAGAAAAATCTATGGAGTAGCTTTCCAAGAACTCAACATGTACTCGTGAAATTTTCACTTGGGGGAAAATTGCACATGGGTAAATGATGCAGAAAAGTAAGTACATTTGCCGGAAAAAATGTACTTTCTTTTCTAGTGGAATAATGTTTTTTATGGTGTGACAAAGCTTGCAAATTGTTTGTCCATACCCATAGCCTTATAAATGTGTCCTTGTTTGCTGCAGTTTTTAAGGCTAAACCTTCTGGAACACCAACATACCCGCCCCGACAATATATTTAATAGTAATAATAATTTGTTTTATGTGTGTGTATATAGGTGTATGTGTATGTATATATGTGTATATATATGTATATATATATATATATATGTATATATATATATATATATATATCACCAGAACCTCCTTTGAAGAAAAAGAGCAGAGGCCACAACAGGGGAATACAGTGAGGCCTCTTTATTCTGCAGCAATGTCAGCAAGGTGAATGCATTTCAGCATGTAAATATGCCTTCCTCAGCGCCCAGAGTCTTTTAGGAGTTGCAGATGACATCGTGCTTTTAAAATACAAACCGCAGAACAATTGGTTCTGGTCCGCTCCGCCCCCAAGGCCGATGTCCCTTTTCACCTTCTGCAGCGCACCGAGTGTGTATGCACTACAGGTCCCAGAATGCTCTGAAAATCCAGGTAGGTAACTTGCGGGGTAAACAGTTTTATAATGTGGATAATGGTGCCACAATGTCATATTGCCACTTCCCCTGCATGCTGCTCGAACTCCGGTGCCCCCCTGAGTCCCCAAACCGCACCAACCTCCAAGGAACAGGTTTCCACTCGGCGGGGGCAAGGCTGGTGATCCAATCCCTCTACCTGAGAGCGTAACAAATCACGTGCCCTGCAGAGGCGTAATACGTAAACACGCAATTCAAACGCACATTGAAATTTAGACGCGGGCCCATTTAGACCGCGAATTGCGATAAACAGTACACGGAGACGAAAGCTACAAGACTAAAACGGTGAGTGGAGGAGCGGAAAGGTCTTAGACATTTTCGGTTCATGAAACTCAAGCTCTCTCATTAAGAAACGAGAGGTGACGTAGCGGTTAAAGACAACAACGGTTTTTGTCAAAAATGTGTACCGTATCCGTCTTTAATTTTTAAAAATTCTGGGAGATTTAACGAACTCCGCAGTTAAGTATAGTTTGTATTAACCTTTGAGATAGGTTGTCTCGAACTTCTGATTAACATGCATGTATTGAGTGTAGTTTATCTTTAGCAGCACGTAATTTTGTACCCTACCACTATTGAAATACATACCACATCAGCTTATAAAAAAATGCATCATCACAATAATTGTTAAAACTTAGCGCTATGTACAGATATTAAGATCAACATTAGTGTCTTAGAGTATAGGTATTTTCAGTTTACATTTGAAATGTTTTTCAAACAATCTTTTTTTCTCCTCTTTCTTTCTTTCTTTGCATCAACTTTATTGACAGAGAAATGTATACATAAGATATATATAATACGCATGAACTGAACCATGTAAATTCAATAGGACTGAATGTTTTTCGATTTGCTTTATTTTTTAGACCCCTGAAGAAGGGTCCACTATTGTGACCCGAAATGCATTGGGTTTTGTAAAGACAAAAATAAGATGAAAACAATGTGATTACAACATTGAAATAAGGAAGAAATAATAAAATGATTCAATGAACAAGAATCTGCTGTTTTATGACGTTTCATTGAAACACATTTGAACCTACACAACTGTAAGATGTAAAGAACCACGTTCCAAAGGAAAGTACACTTATCCACTCCTAAACCGACCATTGGTAATATATGTTACAGGCACCGTGACTTGGTGCAACGGATACAGTGGCACACAAAGAACTTTGAATTAAACGAATAATCAACGAGTGCGCAGAGAATCTATTTTTGGATATGTAATTTGCTCTCACAAATCACTGATTCTGTGCACCTATATAGAGTTTGGGTGCGCAAAAACATTTGTACATTGGGTCCAAAAGGCATAATAAGCAAATTATTCACTCTAGTTGATCAAACCAAGTCCCAGTTGGTATGTGTGGATGAAACATCAGCACAAGCCTTTGTCTCATTGTACTTGTAGAGTCTTCGCTGATTGATTAGGAGTTCTTTAGTCCGGATGCCGACCACATCGGCTTGGCTTAAAGTGATTATCTGTTCACTTGAAATGGATACAGTATTTAAATGAGCATTCTTTATCATTACATGGGAAGCTCTTTGTGCAGTGACAGCTTAGCTGAGATGAAACTAATATTTTCCCCTTTAAATAAAATAGATGGATTTATTTTTATTTTTGCATCATCAAATTGGAATCGTAGCCTGGTCTGTGTGCACAGCAGTGCAGCCTACATCCTGCGTCCTACGGCATACCAGTAATTAAGCCTCTTCTCATCACTTTCCTAATAGCCTCGGGGTCAATATGTTAAATGTAGTAATAAATCAGTGTACCAAAGCAGAAAAAGCACCCGTCTATAAAAGATTGTTGTAGGACTTAATGGAGTCTTTCGAAAACTTGTCTAGATTCTGCCTACTCTGTATTCTAGAATGACTTGTATTGGGATACTTTTCACCCATGCCTTTCTGAAACTGTAGCTGACACAAAATCCATTCTCTGTGTTTTAGTGAAACGGCAAGGCAACTTATTCAAGGAATGACAATGGGCCTCATTGCGATGGTGGTCAGGTGAGCGTACCACCATCAGCAGCAGGATTGAGATTGCCCAACAAGTAGTTAACAATCCCACCTGCCATATTTTGATTCCGGGCCGCAGTATAAAAAGGCATGTTTTCAAACATCCATGCACTGATGTTTGTGGGGGCACTACATCTGCCCCCCCCCCCCACACTGGCCCCTTAGTAGTGGGCCTTGAGGGACGGGGCCACTGCTTCGGGACCTCAAAGTTGCTTTACGATAGCCTTTTCATGGCTGTGGGACCACCAGGAAAAGGTTGTGGCAAATGGACATCCCAATCCCTATGGCGGTGACTGCACAGGCACCGTCTAAATTGTAGGAATTAGTGTCCGACTGCCACCCCGACGGCCTCTTTGTGCATGTCTGAGGCGGCGGTCTGTCCCCCAGACCGCTGTGGTAGATGCGGTGGCCAGACCGTTGGACCAATGTTGCACCAACATCAAAATGAGGTCCAGTGTTACCAGAACTCACGTGACAATAAGTGAATGTTGCACAAACACCTTTGTCTTTAGTTTTATCATTGAAACCTTTATATCTGCATTACATCGTACATATAAAAATAGCTATCCAAATTGTTTTGGCTATTTAACACTTTTTCAGTTGTGAACAATAAAATGAATGTGAATAACAATGATCAATAACCATGCATTGTAAACATCAGTCAGTAATTCATGAATATTACGAAGTGATTTATGCCAATATCACTGTCCATTTATAATGCTAATGTTAAACAGCATTTTCAGAAGTTGTCTAGAAATATCTGTCACGCCAGCCTCATCAAATACAAAAACATAAAAATACATTCATGTACATTTACATATGCATACATTAAGGGGGCTTTGTGTCAGCCCTCTACGCTTATTTGTTTATTGGCTGTCATTCACATTTTGCTTCCGCCTACAAATGAATACAGCATGGGGCAATGGGTTAGCCGAATTCAGCCATCGTCTCTCTTGTACTGTGAGTGAGAGCATTATGCCTGATCACATGTGCACACTCACCTAAAAAGAAGTGTGCTTCTGTGTCAGCTGTGGGCCTATAATTTACGTTGCCAATGTTTTGTTAAACTATGTCTTTAGGTTACAGCAATCAATCAATCAATCAATATGAACTTTATTCAGATAAAAAACAACATATCCATAAAAGTACAAGTTAAAAAACATACATCAGGATTAATATTTGCCTCCAGTAATACAGTACATAATTCATAGTTAGACAATCATTAAGACATCCAGCTTAAAACATAGAATAAAATACATATGATTTAACAAGATTGCATAGATTTGCGAATACGCACCGCAGCTTTCAAAAACGATCCAACCCGGAAGGTTAGTTCATCATCGTTTAGAGCTAACGCCCTCCCATAGGCTACTTTATAATCAATTACATGTTACAGCAATATATATGTTATTTGCACGAATAAGAATGTTATTTTAATATGATATTCATTGAAACAAAAAAAGGGTTTCTATACCTACTCCAAGCCCATCATCCTGCTAGGAATCACCCATAATGTTAAAATAATGTGATGGTTATTTATTTGTTTTTCGAATGTACATTTTTTTACTGTAAGCAAATGGCGACTAAGTCTAGGTTGTGACGTGTTTTATTTTATCTTATTTTTTGTGGCATCTTCATGCATTCAAAAAACTTTTTTAAAGTATGCAATCATCGAACCAGCTTGCACAACTAGACCTGTTTACTTTGGCAATTATTGTTTTTTATCTGCTCCATGTCCAAGCATAGACTGAATTATTTTAGCCAAGAATATGCTCTTAATTCCTATTACAAGTGGCATTCCCACATACAATTTCATGTAGACTTTGGTTACTTTTGTACAGTTTTCCCATTTCCGTTATTTGGGACTCAGTGCCGTTTGTCCCAACCTCATCTTTATGGACAACCAAATCAGGTTCACATTTTAATGTTTAGGTTAGGGCCACTGATTGGTTGATTATTAATAGAAAGTTTAGGGAGTAGCATTCAGTTTTTTTACCTTCTTAATAATTTGTTTTCACAGGATAAAAGCTTGGCAGTACTGATGTGGTAAAAGGAGAGTTGGTGCAGTGCTTATTTCTTAATGTCTGTTCAGAAATCCCGAAATTTGGCGTGTCAGTAAGATATGGAGTGACGCCGTCAGGCTTAAATGCTGAGAGACACCCATAAACTTGTTGCTTACTGTCGCTGGCAGGAAGCACAAATTCTGCTTTGAGGGGTTTGGTTTGAAGGTAGGCCTTAGTCATCCAGGCTTGAATAATGGTTCCAGCTTCCTTCTGACTACCAACATTGTGTCCCAAGTAGGCTTTAGTTAGAACAGAGTATTACCCTCAGACTGATGGATCTTGACACTCTTCCGTCTTACAGGGGCTTCATATAAAAGTTTATCTTTGCTAGTGACAAGATAGAACCATGTGTGTCGCCTTGTCTCACACCTGGAGGAGTTCACCTGGAGGAGCTGAAATTTGATGAGCATTAAAAATTGATCTTGTTGCTGATATGGGAAGCTTAGATCTGCCTGCTGCTGCTTTAGTCAGTGCTGTGGGAAAGAGGTGCAGCTTGAGGTGGTATCTCCTTCCACTGTCCATGTTACTACAGTGTAATTGAGGCAGAAGAAGGACACTTCCGTCAGAAGTTGTGAGATGGTGTGCGGACACCAAGCACATACACACTTCTCTGAAAGAGGTTGGACCTTGCATTTTATTGCTTGTTTGTGCAGTGTACTCAGACAGTGCAGGCCTTTTTGACAGTTTCTTATAGGAAACATCCTTTCCCCAAACCCTGCCGCCTTGAATGATGGGGTACTGTGATAACATTTCTCATCAGCAATATGAAATTGCAGCAGATAGCAACATAATTTTCTTTTAAAGATGTGGAGAGTATTAAAAATGGTGGTATCCCATATTTATTTATTTAAAGAGTTTTATATAGCGCTGGCTAGACCCGAAGGTATCAGAGCGCTTTACTTGAGAATCAACAATGTAATAGAGAAAGTTCAACAATTACACAATACTTCCCAAAAAATTAGGCAATACAATTAGGAGAGGAAAGGAGAGAGAAAAGTAGCTGAGGGGGGAGGGGAGGTGGGAAAGGGAGGATAAGGGAAGAGTCAATAAGGAGAGCCTTAAAGAAGTCTTGTTATAAATCTGGTATGTGCACGGCTAGAAATGTTAAGATCCCGAATTGAGCTCAGGAAAACAGTCTTTGTGACATTAGAATACTCTGTGAAGAGCCCACAGACATCATTAACATTCAGATATATCCCACTGCAGTACCTGTACAACTTGGGGGCAAGTTTAAAAGGAATTCTCTGTTGTGCGTTTTAGGATTTTTGTGTAATAATGTGTGTTACTTGCAAGACACTGTAACCATGACTGCATATAATATTAGGGAATCCACGTAATAGATGTGGGGCGTAGAAAAAGCTGATGTGTTCTCAATCTGTGTGCTTTCAGTTTACAAACACCTTGTAGTCTGACACCGTTCATACTAACAAGGCAGAGATGGAAACCTTTCCTTGTAGAGACCAGTCTTAGTAGAAAGAAGAGAAATGTAGCATTAGCTTCTATATACTGCTGCAAGAAGGCATTGTTTGTTGTACATTTTTGTAGCAAAGCAGGAGACGAGCACTAGTGACCCCTCAGTCCATACATCATTGGTAATACATGTATATATATATATGTGATACAGGTGCAGGGACAATACAGCCATTTTAGTTCTATTCTGACAACAGTCCACACTTTGGGTAGAAACAGGTTAGTGAAATATTATTAGGGCCTATCTGAGATTTACCCTCATCTGCATAATAGGTGCGGAGTTATATACTTATGATCATTCTACTACACATGATTTGCACAAAAATATTGCAAATTAATCATATGATAGTGAAATACCGTTCATTGTGTGTGTGTCTACTGATTTGTGGTTTCATGGGCGGGGTTCCACTTAATCATCATCTGCAGATAGGAGTCAGAAAAACCTGTCTGAGAATAACTTACTAGAGATAGAGTGTAAGAAACACCTGCCGGTTTTCACCAAAAAGGGTTTACTTCCTTTGGTACTAAGCGAATCTCCTGGGCGTGGACCCAATAATATGGACTGAACACAACAATGCCGACAATGTATGTAGACCCACCAGTTTAAAATGCAGCTGCTGCATCCCATACTCCTGCATCATAGAGAGGCTTGTTCTCACTGGAAGCAGATGAGACTGGACACAATAGTTACTCCATTCCTCGTCAGTGCATATAACTACTGCATTATCGGAGCAATTTTAAAAATAAGTATGTTATTGATACAACTAATACTATTCGAGATAGAATATTCCAGAGAGATACACCTAACTCTATCAAATGTATATAATAGTAACTTTTAACAGAAGGATATTATCTTCTGCCGCTCCCTTCACCAAGAGACCCTGAAAACTTAAATATTTCTGACGCTGTTATGGGGGAAATACCAAATTCTGCAATGATGTCTTCCAGAGGGTATATTCTCCCAGGCATTATGACCCCTGTGAATGTCAAGAAACCAGTCTATCACCAGACCAGAGTATCAATATTTTTAATTTGTTCCATAAGCTCGGGATTATTTAACAGTGGTTGTCTTTGTGCCAGAGCAAAATGTCCTTAGCTTTTGTAATCATGCTCCACATTGTACACAGCACCAGTCATATTTTGTGAGTCAATGGTTTTAAAGCAAAAATCCTTTCACCTTCCATCATCTTTATCAGAAAATAATTGTTGTATTGCATTTTCAGACAAGGGTAGAGAAGCATCCTCAATTAATGCACAGCTGTGACAGTATAATAGTTCCCAAATTGAGGTCTCCGTCACCAGTGCTTGAAATGGAAAAATTGAAGTGCGGTACTCTCCAATTAAAAATATTGCATTTCTCTTGAGAAGTGCCGGTACTCTTGTCCTCAAAATAAAAAAGTGCCGGTACTCCGTACCAGCCAGTACCGGCCCATTTAACCCCTTCCGCGCTCATGACGAGCTGAGCTTGTCATGAGTTGCGCCGCTCGCATGCTCATGACGAGCTCAGCTCAGCTCGTCATGTAATGCGGCTTTTTTTTAAACGCTGCACACAGCGGGAAAACCGCTAGTGGCGATGCGGTTAAAGCACTGTCTGTTACTCATGGTATCTGACATTATAGTGAAATTATGAGCCTATGCTGCTGCTGCTCTTTCTGAGATTTCATAATTACATTTTATAACCCCTGGTGCTATTTCATTGCAGCCAGTGATGATGAATCAGAGCTAGAGGTACAGGACATTGTGATATCCCAAGTCCAAGTAGCAGTATTCTTCTTACAATGTTGTTATGATGGCACAAGAATATAACTGTGGTGGTGCGGTAAATCCAGCGTGATAAAAAAAAAACTGTCAGCTGTGTATTTATGTACATCCAGTCTAAGAATTTGACAGAAGAAGATGATAGTCTGGTTTAGTGCATACACCTCCTTTGGATTCAGTATACCTGTCCAAGGGTCCACTAATGCAGGAATGCAGTTTGTTACAGCTGACTATAAATGGGTGGTAGGATTTTCAAATCTAGTCATGGATACCATGCAGTTTAGCATGCCAATAGGTGAAGTCGAAGGGAAAGCCAAAGACTGAGCTCCCAGGCAGATGCTGAAACGCACATCCACAGTTAACTTAGTTCATCCGTTGTTTAGGCCGTTACAAAACAGTCAATCAATTATGCTTACTACCATTCTGCTATATTATGCAGATTTGTAGAGTGCACTATCACCCAGGAGGGTATCCTGGCATTGACCGGCTGTGAATCTAGCCATTCCTAGGCCTAGTGGGAGTACTCGAAAAGCCAGGTCTTCAGCTTCTTGCGGAATTCGTCAGCTACTTGTAGAGTTCAAAAAGTGAACTGGAGACTCTTATATGTAGCGGCAGATCCTTCCACGCTTTAGGCGTGATGTAGGAGAAGGCTTGATTACCAGATCTGGTTTTCCATATGCATGGGATAATGGAAATGTTCATATTTTAGAACTTCTGAGTATCTGTTATTTTTTAGTTAATTTATAACATGGTTTTGTATTTCTAAAATTATGGAGATTGTATTTTTTTATCTTTATAGAATTCCTATTTCTGTACTAAATACACACTTGTGTCTGGAAGCTCTGTAGCATTGCCGCTGCATTACGTGAAACGTCCAGATATTTTATGTTTCCTTTTTTATTGTTTTTCCTTGCAACCAAGCCTTGGGAAAATATGTTTCGGTCATAAAAATGTGCACAATTGTACCATCACCTTCCAGTCTCTATCTAGGGATTCCATCTCAGAATAAAGAAATACTTTGAAGCTGTGGTTCTATAAATTTCCACTTGGAAAAAACCCATCTATCTTTAATATGCTTACGAAAAACATCAGTGTGTTATAATCTGCATCTTGTGTTACTTCAAATAAATACTAAACTCAATGATGTTCAATATTTGTACACAAATTCACCCACTTTGGGGCTCATTAGTGCAAAGCAGCCAACATCTTTTTAAAAAGAGGACTGCAGATACCAAAATCTTTATTCTACAAAATATCCAATCCCATTGCCTGTCCCAAAGTGATTCAGACATCTAATTACCTCGTGCTATTGTTACTATGGTTTATATATCGCCTGCAAGTTCGTGTCTACATTGTTACTGTTGCACCCATAATGTTCTTTTAGGTTGGATACTTGCCCTCCTGGCAATGAGAATCCTCACGAGTGATAATTCATGTAGATCTTCTGGAATGGTATTGCCAAAAGAGAATCTGAAAGCATGCCTTTACCAACTCCCAGAGGCCTCGGTAAACAAGTAATAAGCATATACTATATCTCATTAGCATTGTTTATCTTTAAATGTGTCCATGTTTTCAGTAGCTCATGACTAGTGTCCCCGTTAGACCGTACATCTTTGAAAAATATTGTGAAGGCATTAGAGAAGCCTTTTTTATTGGTTTCAGATTCCTCTCGTTCTGTATCAATTCTCTTTTGACAGACAATTTACATTTAATTCCCCTATTATCAAAAGATAAGCAAAAAACCTGTCCAAAGTGAACAAATAATTCGTAGATCTTCCTTGTGTTATGACTATTTGGGCATTTTTCTCATAAACCAACATAAGCCCTTGCAGCAGAGTTCTGGGATTAATGTGCTGCAATGCTTACTAATTCTCGTCCTGACCTTGCCCCCCATCTCCCAAAGGCCCCCCCCCCCCGGCTTCCACCCATAACCTTGCTGTGCCTTCCATAGTAGCTGCCTTCCAGTTTTCCAGAAGGAAAACCTTTTTCTTGGACGGGGGCTATTCCAAACAATAATGCTTCATCTTCTAGTGTCCCATTTAAAAGATAACCCAATGATGTGACAGTTTTCGAGTGTTTCTTTGGATTCCTGTCAAGCAATCCAAAGTATTGCACATCAGAGAAAGCTTGTCAGTGTCATGTCTTCTCGTACCAAATAGCAGCGCAGTTTTCGTTTCTTTCCAGGATTTGACAGTATTGAAGGTATTCTCCAGACTGAAAGTTTAAAAGTGATCAAAATGTTTGAATGAATCTGACCACTGGTAATTACACTAGGCTCATCCCATTTCATCTTTTGATATTTAGATAGTTTGTGGGCGTATGTGTGTGTGTCAGTCTATATGTTTGTGTGTGCAAAATATAGATAGATATATCAATAGATACAGAGATATATAGAGATATAGATCTAGATAGATTGAGTCTTGGCGCTATCCCAAAGTCGAAAGCCTGCCTGAGCTGCCGGTGCACTTCCCCTCTAAACAGGAACTCAACACCAACATGATTTCAACTATTTGTGACTTATGTGAAGACCAATGACATTGCAAAACCTCACACTTGATGGGAAAGTAACGCTGGGCGTCTGCATAGCTCTGGAATCCCATGTTACGTTGAAATACGCCACGAAAGGCTCTGACAGCAATCATTAACAATAGACAAGAAAATACCAACAAGTGCGAAATTCTCTGCTATACCTTGTATATTATATCTGATGGAACAGCTCCCAGATGATTTGAATCCAAGGGTCCCTTGTTTTCTTGATTAAGCTGATGGTTAGTTTGTTTTTCTGCTGATGATACTTTGTTTCGGGTGGAAAAGAGCATTAATGCTTAGTTTGTGATGGAGATACAGCCCGGTTCTTTGTTTTGAATGGAGTGAGATGCAGCCATTTTTCATTGGCAAACATTCTTGGTGTTTCTGGTGAGTCATTTGCTCTTAATCTAATTTCCAATCACAGTTTTCATTTTTTGAATGCTCTACTGCAGAGATGTAGCTATTGGTTACACCCTTATTGTATACTTTTTACCTGATGGTTTTCGCCTTACTTGGAACCAAACAATAGTGAATGTGGGTATGAAAATAGGTTCATTTGTGTGAGAAGTTGGCCTGATAGGTGATGTTTCCAATTCTGGAACCACCTGATATCAGACCAAACAATCCCTTATGGTGTCTGGTTGTAAGTCAACCTTATTAGACAAGCTATCCTAGGGGTAGCATGGACTAAGCAGCCTAAAGGCTTAACTTAAGAGGTCGTGTTAAGCGAGCTGTTTCACCACATACAATCCTGTAATATCAAATGAAAGGACACCACACAAGTATATATTATAAAAAATATATGTATTTATTACTAAAAACAATCCCCAGTATTCTTTATGAATAAAGGGGCACAAGCGTTAAATCAAAAGCACAGTTTAAACATACAAAGTTGCACAATTATGGATGAGGGCGGGTGGCCACTCAAACCATATACTAAACAAGTGGTATAAGAGATGCCACTCGAACAGTGGTTAGGCCTAGGGCCTAGGGAATCGCTGGGAGCAGTCGGGACAAGTAATGCTGAAGTCGGGAAAGGCCCACGGGATTCGGGAGCAGTGCGGAAAGCGCACGCATGCACCAATGTTAACCAATGGTGCGTAAAAGTTGTAAAGTTAAAGTTTAAGGACACTTCCGCTGAACCTAGAGGAACAAAACTTAAGACACAGACCCTAGAGATGTGTACCAGTGTGGGAACACCGGCGGAGCAAAGTTACCTCACCCACAGGAAGCGGGTGCACAGGGTCGAAGTTGAGTCGGGTTTCGTCACGCAGGCTCTTGGTGCTTGAAGCTGAAAGGGCTGCAGGCGGGGTGAAAGAGAAGTGTCCGGTGGAGTCCAAGGGTGGACTCAAGTCGAAGAGTACCTGAAAGCAGAGGGGACAGAGTCTGGGTCACTCAGCAGTGACCAGGGTGGAACCAGGACGGAACCAGGCAATGTCGGGTGCAATCAGGTGGTCGTCGAGGAGCTTCTCTCCGCTGTCACGTGGGCTCTGGGGCATCTGCGACGTCCAGGAGCGGGTCACGATCTGTTCCACGAGGGCTCTCACCGTCGGCGCAGTCGGCTTCAAGTTTGGAGCAAACAACACTTGGCAAGAGCAATCCACGCGGAACCGGGAGATTGCTTCTCACTCGAACCAGGAGGGTCAGAGTGGGGGCTCCTTTTCAGGGGAGCTGGTGCAAGTCTGGGGTAACCAGAATCACAAGTCGTATTCGTAGTTTCGTCGGCACAGGGACCACTAGCCGGCTGGCAAGTGACCGGGCCAACGCGTTGAGCCAAATGGAGCAGAAGGGCCCCACGCAGCACTCGTCGAGTGTGGAGGGCTGAACTTCGGTGCAAGAGTGGCTCAGGGTGGGGGCTTCTCAAACCCCGGTGTACAGCTTCGAGGGTCACTCGTGGGCTGCACGGTCAGCGTCTCGTGGTCAATTCAAGATGGCGTGCCCCACGCTTCCGGTCGCCTCCACGGGTCTCAGCTCTGCAGGGACTGTGGATCGGGCGGTTGGAAGGCAGGCAAGCTTGATCTCGTCGATCTCTGTCGCTCGAGTTCCGGCGGGAACTGCAACAAAGTAGACGTCGAGGGCTGGATGGTGCCTGTTTGCACAGGGTGGTCACTCCTTGACCACAAGGGAGATTCTTCGGGCTTCCACGTTGAGTAGGATGTCGAAGGGTCCAGAGTTTCGTTTCTTATGTTTCGTCAGGAAATCTGAAGTGCATTGGCACTGCTCCCACTCTTATTCGAATCTGGGGGGCGTGATTACCTGCTAGTCCCCTCCTATGGGTGGGACCCAGGAAGTGGGTGGATACACCCCCTTCCTTTGATCCAGGCCGCCCTGGCACGAGGGCTGGAGTGCCCCAGAACCGGTTTGGCCGGATTATGCAAGGGGCAGCCTTGTGCGCCCCAAGCAGTGTCTGGTTTCTTTCAAACCTCCCTGCTACAATCCACTATCTCCTGTCTGGAGGGTGGTAACACCCCCCTGCGACAGGAAACCCTTTGTCCAGGCCCCATTTGGCTGAGTTTCGGTCAGCTTCAGGGGGTCAGACTTCTGTCTGTGGCAGAGGCATCCATTTTGTGGATCTAAGGTCCTTTTAGAAATTAACCGCATTTAAGTAAAGTAACATGTCTTACCCCTCTAGAGGGGTGGAATGCTATCCCTGTCGCCAGAACTGGCGAGGGGATAGTATTCCAAATCGTATGACACCTTACACGACATGTTTTGATAAAGCCAAACCAGAGTAGCTATATAACCGCGAGGATTATAAGGCACTTAAGAGTATATGGTATGGCATTATCCTGAAACAGCTTAGGGAGTTGTTCCCGACGGCTGCAGACAGGCTCAGCTCATGCTAGAGCTCCATCTCACATTAAACCACGCACTCTGCCTCCAGGATTGATGAGGCCTTCCATAGGAGTGGCTCACAGGTTAATATGTGTCCAGATATAGGTTTAGATATAGGTATACTATATCTAAGTAAGTGGTGATTACACCACCTTACCCCAGCTGAGTGATCAGCCAGTTGTGTCAATTTAAGAACCAGCCAGGGGTGGCAAAAGATATGCTGCAGCCCCTGGTAGGCCTTGGTGGCCCCTATGCCCTGGGCACCTATAGTGCATTATACAGGGGAGTCCATTTCCAATTGTGGTATGTGCCTATAGCACATGTATCAGTAATTTAGTGAGAGAACAGCAGGCTGGGTGTCTGATCAGCAGGCCCACAGCCTCAGTAGTCGAAAACCAGTGAAGCAAAAAGCAAAAATTTGGGGTGACCATAGGATAGCAGACCCTACTCTCCTACAATTTGGAATGAGTGTGCTTGACTAGGGGAAAACTGTGAAACATACTTGTTTGTGTTTTATGCTATGCTGAAATATTTTGCTTTTATTTGTGTTGGTAACAAAGCTGAAAAATAAAACTGTAATGAAGTTTATTTATTACCGTTTTATGTTTTTTCAGCAACTGACCTGTCCTGAACTGAGTGACGGGATGGGGTGGGGCCAGTGCCCAGTGACAGCAGCAGGGGGCTCTGTGCTTAAAAATGCGCATGTCTAGCCAGATATGTGCATTTTAAACTACTCTACAGCTAGGTTAAAGAAAGCTCAGGCCTCCAGTGCTCTTAGGAGCACTGAGAGTGCCTGCTCTATCCAATCCTTACACTGCTCTCATGTTGTGAGAGCAGTGCCAGGATTGGTTAGAGTAGTTTACTGCAGGGTCCCCAGAAGACCACAAGAGAACATGGCATCACGTCAGAAGGTAAGTCTGTTTTATTTTTGTTTTATTGTGTCCCCCCCCCCCTACCTTCCCTACATGGTAGCCGCCACCGCATTTTACATATCAAGTATTCAGAATATCAATCATATTTCAAATGCCCGTTAGTACAGCTATCCTATAGAGTCAAGCAAGATTCAAACAGGTGAAAACCAATTGCTGTATATCATCCTTATGCCAGTGGAAGAAGGAGGTAAGGGAAGTAGAGAAAAGATGATCAAGGGATACAGTCTAAAATCGAGAAAGGACAAATGTAATATCTGCACCGATGTGATTAGCATAGAATACCAGCTGTATTAATAACAGGTTGCAGGTATAAATAAATAAACAATTAAACATGAAACTAAACGCCTCCTTATGTATAGTTGCCATTCAAATATTTTAATATACACAACTTCATACCCATTCTTCGTCCTGTGATATTGGGTGGAGATGAGAGGTAGAACATACATTTTTGCCTGCTAGCTTAGATGTTTTCTTTTATAAACTTTATTTTTTACTTTTTTCAGCAAACATTGCAGCAGACATTGTTACGTAGAAGTGTGCACAACACTTGATAGTCCAAGGCCAACATTTAGTTAGGTGTACTATTACAACTGACAATGAGGGATAATAAAAAGCGATTACCGTGTGCCTTCTGGGTTAGAATGAGTATTTATTCCAAAATAACTTGGATAGTAATTTGAGTTACAAATGTTTGAGTGGGGAAGATGAACTTGATGTGAGAAGGTGGCAAAAATGAATAGCAAGACACAGGGCTATAGCATAACCCTGCCCTTTTATGAGCAATCAATAATCCATTATTCCTTGACCCACCCTAGATCAATGTATTTAACTATTAGTCCTTATTCCTACTTCTGTAGAAGGCCCCCCAGGTCTTTTCATATTCAGATATTTTATTCACTTTGTAAAGGATTCTTTCAATGTGGACTATCCTAGCCAGCACTATGATCCATTTTTAATTTGTTGATAAGGTGACTTGCTGCCAATGTCTAAAAATGTAGATATTGGCAGTCACCAGTGAAGTTGTTAGCCATCTATTGGATTGAGAAGCCAATCCCAGGATGTTCACGACATCCTGTATTAGGGCTAAATGGATGGATGAGGTAGGATGAGGAGAGTATTCACTCAATAGTTCTGACCACGCGACTTGCCAGTACTGTCACAACATGTTGCAGTGTCACAAGACGAGAGGTATATCACAAAGCGGTGCATTGCACCTCCAGCAACTGTCAGTGGGTAACAGGCCAGCCTTGTGCAGACGTTGCAGCATTGAGTAACATAGTTATAATCATTTGAAATACAAATACTTCATGCTAATCTTCTGCACCATTTTTCAGGGGGATCCACTCTAACTCATAATAACCATTGTTCGAATATTTCACTCATGCAACCTGGTAGTAGGTTCTGTGGGTGCAGAGCAAAGTGCCTTGCACTAAAACATTATAAATCTCCGATACTAACCCCTTCTTGTCCGAACGTATTCAAGTATTAGGGTGGGGAACTAAGAAGCTCTAGAGCTGTTGGTCCTGGGTGACTTCAAAGGCAGCTGCGTATCTGCCTGTATCACCAATACTACAAGGCCAAATCCTCTGTAGAAGTCGTAAAATATCTTGTATCCCCCTATAATCAGGGTCCAAATTCCGTTTGCTTCCTCTCCTCTCCTCATGGGTTTATTATTGATCTGTAGCCCACCGTTCTCCTACGGGGGGGGGGCTTCTAACAGTTTGGATCGGTATCTATAATTTTTGACTTGGGATTCATGGAGACATTTGGCAAAAGGTTAAACAGGAGTCAAATGCTTAGACATACACCATATTACACGTTTGACTGTTCTGTAAATTAATTGCATGCTAAACTCAATATTTCAAATTGCAAGATACCACCTATATTTTTAGGTCGAGCCTGGGCAGCACATTAACTGCTCTGTGAGACATGCTGTTTTCGAGAATGGATTCGAAGCTCCGCCCCTCTCCGCCCATATTTCCCATTCGGTTGTGTCATTGACCTTTGTAAATGCGGGCTTCTGATTTGTTAATAGGCTTGTTTGTCCCTCCTTAGGACCACCTTGTCTTGATTTGTAACCTCCCATGAGGACTGGCCCGGTTACTTCTGTTGGTACACAGTATGTCTTATTTAGTCTGTAGGCACAATTTTCTTTAATGAGTTTCTCCTACTGCAGGCACCACATGCTCTCCTGCCACATTCAGCTCGCCATGCACGGTTTTACTTCCAACCAGCCCGGGACATTGGCGGCCACTTCTTTGAAATGAAATAGGTCTCACATTTACAAGAGTTTGAGCTATTGGCATTGTAAATGACAATGCCTTTTATTTATGTGTTCATTGTCAAAACAGATAAATAAAAGGCATCGTCATTTACAATGCCAATAGCTTAAACCCTTGCAAATGCGAGACTTATTGCATTGTAAATGCTTGTTTCCGACAGGGGTTGTATCAACATCTGGGAGGACAGTCTTAGCTTGTGGTTAAGAATACGCGCTATTACTACCAAGTGGAAAATGAGCACGTGTTCAGTACATTGTGTACTAATAATAGAAATTGATTACTGTTTAATTATGTTAGCTTTATTGTAGAGTAAACGTGCCTTGGGAATCTAACATTTACATTTGGTGCACTTGTTTGTTTATGCATTACTCTGTGTTCAGGATTAATCATCATGGTGTCGGAAATCCTGTCTGCGAACCAGCCTCCGGGCTTAAAATACTTTGCTTCTTGTTGGATTCATGGTCTCTGCGGAGCAGTATACTCCATCATTATATTCAACATGAAATGCTGCAACTCATGCTATACGTACACCTGATATATATATATATATATATATATATATATATATATATATATATATATATATATTTATTTTTTATTGAGCAGAAATAACCAACATGTAACAGTTGGGGAAAAAAAATGCATGCTAAAAAGATAAAGTAGAGATATACATTAGCTGAAAAAAACAACATTATGGTGACAAAGTGCATTATTCTGATCAACAGAATAAGTACACAAATCCAAATTGAAAAACGAATCTGGTTTCAGAAGCAATAATAACATTGCAAGGTCCTTCCAATACCCGTCTTGGTTGTCAAAATCAAAAAGTGCAACGGTGCATATAGAAAACATGGTCAGTGACCACATGGAAATTAATAGCAGCTCATCATATCTTTTGTAGCAGCAGGAGGCCTACGAATAAAACATGTGCAGTGCTCGAAATCCTTGGCATATCCATTAATCAATCAATCAATCAATCAATCAGAGCATTTGTATAGCGCACTACTCACCCGAAGGGTCTCAAGGCGCTGGGGGGGGGGGGTCCGCTACTGCTCGAACAGCCAGGTCTTGAGCTGCTTCCTGAAGGCGAGGTGGTCCTGGGTCAGGCGGAGGTGGGTCGGAAGGGAGTTCCAAGTCTTGGCGGCCAGTTAGGAGAAGGACCTTCCTCCTGTGGTGGCTCTTCGGATACGGGGGACGGCGACGAGGGCGTGGCTGGTCGATCGAAGCTGGCGCATGGGAGCGTAGAAGTTGAGGCGGCTGTTGAGGTATCCTGGTCCTTGGTTGTGTAGGGCTTTGTGTGCGTGGGTGAGGAGCCGGAAGGTGATTCTCTTGTTGACCGGGAGCCAGTGCAGGTCTCTCAGGTGTCCGGAGATGTGGCTGCGGCGGGGGATGTCCAGGACGAGTCGTGCTGAGGTGTTCTGGATCCCCTGGAGTCTCTTCTGGAGTTTGGCGGTGGTTCCGGCGTAGAGGGAGTTGCCGTAGTCCAGACGGCTGGTGACGAGGGCCTGGGTGACCGTCTTCCTGGTCTCGGTGGGGATCCATCGGAAGATCTTGCGTAGCATTCGCAGGATGTTGAAGCACGACGAGGAGACGGCGTTGACTTGTCTGGTCATGGAGAGGGAGGAGTCCAGGATGAAGCCCAGGTTGCGTGCATGGTCAGTTGGTTTGGGTGCGCTGCCCAGGGCGGGGGGCCACCAGGAGTCGTCCCAGGCGGAGGGTGAGGATCCCAGGATGAGGACTTCCGTCTTGTCCGAGTTCAGTTTCAGGCGGCTGTTCGACATCCATTTGGCTACGTCTGTCATCCCTTCGTGCAGGTTGGCTCTGGCGGTGGTGGGGTCGTTAGTGAGGGAGAGGATCAGCTGGGTGTCGTCGGCGTAGGAGATGATGTTCAGGTTGTGCTGGCGTGCGATGGCTGCGAGGGGGCTCATGTAGACGTTGAAGAGAGTTGGGCTGAGCGAGAAGCCTTGAGGAACGCCGCAGATGACTTCGGTGGCCTCCGATCTGAACAGGGGGAGGCGGACTCTCTGTGTCCTTCCGGCGAGGAAGGAGGTGATCCACTCCAGTGCCTTCTCCTGGATTCCGACGTTGCTGAGGCGCTGTACTAGGGTATGGTGGCAGACAGTGTCGAAGGCCGCGGAGAGGTCCAGGAGGATGAGGGCCGCTGTTTCTCCGTTGTCGAGCAGGGCTCGGATGTCATCTGTAGCTGCGATCAGGGCGGTCTCGGTGCTGTGGTTGGCCCGGAAGCCAGACTGCGAGAGGTCGAGGTAGCCGTTCGTCTCGAGGAAGGCGGCCAGTTGCTTGTTGACGGTCTTCTCGATGACTTTGGCCGGAAACGGGAGCAGCGAGATGGGGCGGTAGTTCTTGAGGTCGGTAGGGTCTGCTGATGGTTTCTTGAGTAGAGCGCTGAGTTCGGCGTGCTTCCAGCTCTCCGGGAAGGTGGCGATGTCGAAGGAGTTGTTGATGATGTCCCGCAGGTGGGGTGCGATGACAGCGTCGGCCTTGTTGAAGACGTGGTGAGGGCAGGGGTCTGTCGGAGATCCGGAGTGGATGGAGTTCATCGTGCGGATGGTGTCTTCGGTGCTGATCGGGGTCCAGGCGCGGAGGGTGGTGGTGGGGGGCGGTGGTTCGGTCGTGGCGTGCGTTGGTTGAGTGCTGAAGCTGTTGTGTATGTCTGCGATCTTGTTGTGGAAGTAGGAGGCGAGGGAGTTGCAGAGGTCTTGCGAAGGGGTGATGTCGTTGTTTCCGGCGTTGGGGTTGGAGAGCTCTTTGACGATTTTGAAGAGTTCTTTGCTGTTGTGTGCGTTGTTGTCTAGTCGCTCCTTGAATGCGGTTTTCTTGGTGGTGTGGATCAGTTGGTGGTTTTTTCGGGTGGCGAGCTTGAGGGTGGTCATGTTGTCTGGTGTTGGGTCTCTGCGCCAGGCTCTCTCGAGGGCTCTGCAGTTCTTCTTGGAGCTCTTGAGTTCGTCGGTGAACCATGGTGCTTTCTTACTGCCGGGTCTGCTGGGCGGGGTCCTCAGTGGGGCGAGGTCGTCTGCGCAGTTGCTGATCCACCTCGTGAGGTTGTTGGCGGCCTGGCTGGGGTTCGCTGAGCTGGCGGGGGGGTCCTGGCTCAGGGATGCGACGAGCTGGTCGGCTGTGATCTTGTTCCAGCTTCTGCGTGCAACCTGTTGCTGGTGGTGGTGGATCGTGTTCAATTTGAAGCTGAAGTGGACGCAGCTGTAGTCCGTCCAGTGGAGTCCGGTGGCGTGGCTGAAGGCGATGTCCTTGCTGGAGGAGAAGACGGGGTCGAGCGTGTGTCCGGCGTAGTGGGTGGGGGTGGTCACCAGCTGCTTGAGACCAAGGTTGGCGAGGTTGTCCAGTAAGGTGGTGGTGTTGCGGTCGTTGTTGTTCTCCAGGTGGAAGTTGAGGTCCCCGAGGAGGATGTAGTCAACGGAGGGGAGGGCGTGCGGGCTGATGAAGTCGGCGATGTCTTCGCTGAATTGTGTGCGTGGTCCCGGGGGTCTGTAGATGAGGGTGCCTCTGAGGGTGGTTTTGGGGTCGGTGTGGATCTGGAAGTGCAGGTGTTCGGCGGCTCTGAAGGTGTCGTCGATGATGGTCGTGACACGGATGGTGTTCCTGTGGATGATGGCGATGCCTCCTCCGGTCTGATTGACGCGGTCCCTCCGGGTGATCTTGTATCCGTCTGGGACGGCGATGGCGATGTCGGGTGCTGAGGAGGCGTTCATCCATGTTTCTGTGAGGAAGGCGATGTCTGGTGATGTTGTGTCGAGCAGGTTCCAGAGTTCCACGGCGTGTCTGTGGACGGAGCGGGTGTTGAGGAGGATGCACTTGAGGTGGTTGCTGCTGGTTTTCGGGTTGGCGGGTGCGGGTGCCGTGCAGGTCCGGATGCAGGAGAACTTGCAGGAGTGGCAGCTGAAGGGTCCGTGTGTGCGTCTCGGGGTGGCTCGGTAGCATCCAGGGATCCGGCCGGTGTTGAGTGCGTTGAGGGCGGCGGCGTCGTAGGTCTGTCGGGGCATCTTGCATCGGCGGGGGCCAGGGGTCCTGGCACTGGGCGCGGTCCAGGCGCGGACGGGCGCAGACGGGCTTATCTTTGGCGTGCCTTCGGCGCACAATCGGCGTGCCCGCTGCGCGTCAACGCTGCGCGTGGGAGTGGGCATCATAAGTAAGGAGCCGGGAGGGCGGGTCAGCTGGGTGGCGGGAGCGGGGCGGCGAATGGGCAGGAGGGGGGCGTGTCCGCCGGGAGTCAGCGGCGGGAAAGTGGCGGCCCAGCGGCGGCCCAGCGGCGGCTGGGGCGTCCAAGGCAGGCAGCGAGGCAAGCGGCAAAAAGCGAGGCAGGAGTCGGCAGGATCAGCGGAGAGTGGGGGCGACCTCGCCTGAAGGTAGGCTCGCCAGTTGGTTGCGAAACAACCTAAACCAATTTCCAATACCTGTGAGCTTACTCTTAACAAGTGTACGCATACAAAAGTGGACTTCTTGACTTGCTTCCTGAATATTAGTGGCTAGTATGAAATGAGTTATCTGCCCAAAGCTTAAAAAGAAAAAAAAACACAAGTTCCACTGTGTCCCATACGGCGAGATGAGTTCTTCCCATTTGGTGTGGTTGTCCCTTATTACAAAATCACCTAACTCCTTGAATCCCTTAGAATTCCAGAATCTTATCCTTGCTATAGATAAATTCAGTCCAAAATATTTGTTATCCTGTAACTTCAGGTAGCTATACCCAGCTCGAACCTGATGTGATCTATACAGGGCTCTAATCCAACTACCTACTGCTGGAGTGCATTATATCTGTTTTTCTTTGGCATTTTTGCATTTTTAATAAAGGCCCAACTTGGGGGTAGGGAGGCTGCCCGTGTGACCTCCGCACCCCCCACCCTTGCACCCGAAAAAAAATGCAATGGTTCTGCACCCTGCTACACTTATGACCCAAAAACGGCGGGAATCTGCACCCCTTACATGTACTGTTTTAACCACTACATTACTCAATTGTGCTAAGAGAGAGTAACAAAAGTTAGAGAAGAAAAACACGCCAGAACTCCTGAGCCTCTAGTACATTAGTAAAGAGATCAATCAATGTAATCAATCAATCAATCAGCAAGAGATGAAACTGTCCTTTCTCTAGCACCTTCAGTTTAGACTGTTGCACAATAGATGCCCGGGCGCCCTGAGTTCTTAATAATCGTGCCATCCTTGTAAACTTCTTTCCTGCTGGCGCTGGGCCGCCGCTGCTGACATGTCTGAGAAAAGGCAGAACTGGGGTATTTCTGGGATGGAGAAACCATTCCTCTCCATTACTTTAGACAGAATACGCTCTTTGATTTGACAGTCACCAAACTTCACCAAGATGGTGCATGGGTGAGCTGCTAAGCTACATCTTTGATGAGATCAGTGATGACATCACTAATTATCACTGATAATACCATAGTGATAGTGATATACATAGTCATATACATCATAAAGTTACTGGTGACTGAGCACGTTGAAAGATATATAGCGCACCGTTTACAAATCATTAACACTTGAATTGCAAGTGGTACTCCATTTTAAAAGAAGCACAGGCTGAGCACATCTTATTTAGTTTTCAGAGATATGTTTCAAAGTCAGTTTTTGCTCAAACCAAAGCCTGTTTAAAAAAATCTGTGCGGAAAACAAAAGCTTATTTGATAATAGATTATCCACCAGTGCCCACGTTAAATATTACTAATATGTTAGTACAGACAAAGTCTATGTAACAGGGATGTTTGGAAGTAGTGGATGTGTATTTTGAGGCAGGAGAGTAGTGACCCCCCCGAAGGAATATTGAATGGAATGAAGGATAGAAGGAAGGGTGTATGATTGAGTGGGTTGATGAATGAGTGGGTGAAAGGATAAGTGAATGAATAAGTGGATAGATATGAATAAGTGGATAGATAGGTGAAACGTTGGCAGAGTAAGGGGATGTATGGATAGGTGGATGGGCAGGTGAAAGGATGGCAGAGTAAAGAGATGGATGCGCGAGTGAATAGATAGATAGATGGATGGGCAGGAGAAAGGATGGCAGAGTAAAGGGATGTATGTATGGGTGGATGGACAGGTGAAAGGATGGATGGATGGATGAGTGGGTGACAGCATGAGTGAGTGAAAGGATGAGTGAATGGATATGTCTCTAGGTGGATAGATAGGTGAAATGGTGGCAGAGTAAGGAGATGAATGGACACGTGGATGGACAGTTAAAAGGATGGTGGAGTAAAGGGATGGATGGATGAGCGAGTGAATGTATAGGTGGATGGGCAGGTGAAAGGAAGGCAGAGTGAGGGGATGTATGGATAGGTGAACAGACAGGTTAAAGGATGGATGAGTGGGTGAAAGGATGAGTGAATGGAGAGGTGGATAGACAGGTGAAAGGATGGCAGAGTAAAGGGATTGATGGATATGTGGATGGACTGGTGAAAGGATGGGTGAGTGGGTGAAAGGATGAGTGACTGGAGACAGAGTGGCTGGCAGAAAGAATTGATGGGTATATGGCTGAATGGATGGTTGAATGATGGGTGCATGGGATGGTAGAGCGGAGGAATAGATGCATGCCAGAGTGGAGGGATGGGTGGCAGAGTGGATTGATTGATGGATGGATTGCAGAGTGGAAAGATGGAACAGGAAATTATATGGAATGAATGGTTGACAGAATGTAATGCTGAAATAGTGGATACCAGCAGGTGGATAGGAGGGCGAAAGGATGAAGGGATAGATGCTTGAATGGAAGGGACAAGGGAACTCTTTTAAGGAGTTAAGGGCTCATCTGCTTCGTTGGTGCCCTCAGAGCATTAGTTTAAAGTGTGGGGTTATCTTAATTTTCTGGCTACTCCCTTGTTTTGAGGCATTTAAGATTGGTGAATAATGTAGAATGTAGGGATGTCCCACTTAAAGGTGGCTTATCTCACACTGGGGTTTTAAGCAAGGCTCTAAGTTGTAAGTCATTATGCTCATCTCAGGAACGTTTGTTCTGTCAGTGGCAAATTCATACCTGTCAACCACTTTACTTAAAATTGCGGGTCATGTGAGAGTAATGCATTTAAGGTGATTTGAAAATTGGCCACACATGTAGCGTGTTGAATTACTTCAAGTCCACAAACCCATAGAACACTTTCACAAGGACTGGATGATGTAACCAGTTGTGTCATTTGAGATGTCATAAGTGATGCTATTTAAAATGTCATGAGTGAATTAATATGTAAGGTTGTAAGCACTGTATAGTGGGGGCGCAAGTTCTAGTTAGCTCAAACCGCATCTTATGAATTTTAGGGTGTTTCTTATTTTTTAAATGGCAGTTTAACATCACTTTAACTTTTGAATATTTTCTTGCAGTCAATTCAGTTTTTTAAAATCATATTTGTCCAATGCCCCTACAGTGCACCTGTTCAACTACGCCTCTGGCCAGGTACTGCACCCAACATTCCACAGGAGCCCAAACCATATTTCCATTTTTTTTCTGTACATTTCTTTTTCCGGGTACCTCAGTATCCACTGCTCAAGTCTCCCACCCATTTTGCTGCTACAGCCCAGAGGAAACTTGCATTGTACCACTGCACCATGGGGGTGAAGATTGAACTGCTGGTTTTAGCTCACAGGAGGGCCGCACTGGATACCACAAGAGTACGTGTACATTCGGTTAACATTTTTTCACCACAATTTCTTTTTGGGGTCCTCCGGGTCTCTGTCCACTTATGCCCTATTTCAAAAACTTTTTCAGAACACGTGGGGCGAGTCCTTGAGTCTTGCAATGGTGACCGCTACATTTTCTTCCAAGTTGCTTACAGTCAGTCAGATCACTTGGAATAGCAGGATCGAGACCGCATTCCATGGTACCGAAATGGCTGACTGTAGAAAGATTTCCCCAAGTTAATCAGGGGGCCCTATTTTCTAACATTTCTGTACCAGGGGACTATCCTGATATTCTTAACTTTTTAACCCACCTAAGTACCTGTTTGAAATCTAATTTTGCAAAAGGCTGAAAGGATTTACACCAAATCACAAAATGAAAACTTTCTGAGTAAAGTTTAAAATTTCTGCCAAATTTGGTGTATTTCTGTTTAGTTGTTTTTTCTGTATCAAGAGCAAACTTTTGTATGGGAAATCAACGTTTTTGGGACCCCTCCCCTTTATCTTGGTCCCACTTGATGGATCATTGCAAATATTTTCTTGAAGAAGCTGAGTGTTTTTTTTGTGTGGAAAGTAATGTAAATCTGGTGAACGCGGCCAACGTTATTAGTCAAACAAAAAGCGCACTTTCTATTGAAACTCTGTCATAACAATAACTGCACAGTAGTGACTGACACTGTTTAATTTATAAATATGTGTATCAAAAAAGACTAAAGAGCCCCGAGGCTCCCGCAACTAACAGCTCTATGCGGGGAAGTAAAATTAGATAGTTTAACAGCCTACATGAATTTGGTAAATACCGAGGACAGGCTCTATAAGTCCATTCCTCTGGCTCTGGTCTCCAGTAATCTATGCATAAACACTGTGATACACTAATGAAGGTGGCAGATAGATCCAGTAAGATCAAAGTAATCTTGAACCACCACTGTTCAGCAACATTTGACAGAGGCAAGAGCAGTCTCTCTAACATATGCTGCTCTAAATTCAGTTTGAGCACAATCCACTAAATTGATGGTATGGATGAAGGAGGTAATAATAGGATCAGAAATATGAAAACAACATGACATGGGTCTAAAGGTGATCCCACCTTTACTGAATGGATCAACTTGAGAACAGACAGACTCGTGAGATAGGTGAGACCTGCTTTTTTTTGAAAGTGGAGGAATAAATTCCTTTAACTTCTAGAGAATATCCGCCATCCTGTCATGCTACATACAGTGACTTACATTGTCACTTATGAATAATAGAGCTGTTAGAGTGGCAGGAAGCTGAATCAGAATCCAAATACAGTATGAGAGTGCTGCAAGTGATAAGTAGCAGAACTACGCATATAGTCTTGTCCTACAATACAGATTTAATTCATCATTTATTCTTTGCATTTCAGTTTGTTGTTGTTGAACCATCACTTGTTAGACTGATATTTTATGTTCAGCATAAAAAGAAAGTACAAGGTAATATTCTTAAGTGAAAGGTACCAATGTTTATAGATATGTGGTTTTTTAAACTCCTGTGTGCTTCTCTTATGTATTATCTGAAAAAGTCAACTGAAAGACCCAACAGGAGTTGAAAGTCGAGCAAATTACACCTTCCTTTTGAAAACAGTTTGAGCTGTTTTCAAGGCTAAAGGTGTGCAGTTGGGAAAGTCGTAACATAGCTGGTAACAGTGGCTGTTGCCTTGACAGATATTATATGTGTATCACAGACCCACATCCCAAACTATTTTGGTATTGTGTCAAGAGGTGAAAGGCAATTAAAATAGTGAATCCACATGATGTATATATCATAGAGACATAACTATAGTGTTGGAATGAGTAATAGTTTCTACAGTGTACTCCCAAGAGAAACTCCCATCACCACCCTCAGCCCTAAAATCTGTCTTCCATATGTGCACCTTAGCCATGCATAGCTTGGTATACTTCAGTGTGACGCCCGAAGTGCAACGGGTATGTGGCCGTCACACTTGACTGAAGAGCCCCAATCAGGGCAAAACTGATCTTGGGTTGCTTGAGCTCCAGTTCAGGAAGGACCTGGCTCAGCAGTTTGGGCAGGATTGTTCTGATTGGAGCAGGGTCAAGGATTGTTCTGATTGGAGCAGGGTCAAGACTGATTTGTATATGTCTGGGGCCAAACTGAGTTGGCATGGTGGGCAAAATAACAATGGTCTGCGATGCTGCCGCGAGAAATTTCCAGTGACTGAAATGAATTCAAACATTTCAGCCATAACTTTCTTCTATACTTAAATACATTGCTTGGTGACACTAGATTTAATATGAGAACACAAGGTAACTTATAGCCACTTATTAGCTAACAACAATTGTATTAGCCACGTATCATGTTACGGTAATATTTAATGAGGTACTAGCGTACTTATTTATAGAATCTTGCTCAGAGGTAAACTATTAAGAGCATGTGATGTTGGCTTTGTCGCGTATGCTGCTTTAATTGACAATCATAGCTATGTGAAAGGAATTTTTAGCCACAAAGCATTTTCAGTTAGACCTTCATGCAATGACTCATTAGTACACACCATGTGGTGGGGAGACATATCCGAACTCACACTAATGAGTTAATTCTATACCATGTTTAAAAACAAATGTTTTATAGTGATGTCTCAAAGAAACCTGGTGTTAAATGCCATGTAGCTGTGGTGTTTCTTAGGAAGTGGGTGTAAAGATTGTCCACAAACCTTTTAGTTACCAGTTTTGCAGAAGACTTCACATCAGAATGTACATTGCATTTACCAGTGTCATTTAATGATTCACTTCTTTTGCCAAGATTAGGATTTAACAACCTGTTTCCTTAAAATCTGATTCACGCGGCATTAGTTTGGTGTCAAACTGTCCTTCTCCCATGTAGTGGAAATTAGTTGTGCCCAAGGGACAGCAGGGCAAAAAGACAATATTTTTACATTGCAGTTCTTATTTTTACTGTAAAGCTTTTGTAAGTTTATCGCTGGTACTTGACAGCTTTTACAGACTCTATTAGATGAAGTAGCTGGTACATTGTGGCACCCTCACAAGTTCTGTTATTCAATTGCTTAAAACTGGGTTAGCCTTTAATAACGTGTTGTTTTCTCAACTACAGTGTGCTGGGGAAGAAGATTGGGTAGACAATCGCACAATTTACATTGGACATCGAGAACCCCCTCCTGGCACAGATGCATATATTCTGCAAAGATATCCTGACAACAGAATAGTCTCTGCAAAGGTAAGATTACTTCCTTAAAAATTTGACTTGTCCAGTCTTAACTGTATGAATTTCAAAACAAAAAAAACCTTTGTTGAGCTTCTTTGTATTGTTGCATGGTTCCTACAAATCTATATAGGATCTGCGCGTTTAGACAACATAAACTTAGGGGTTGTTGTCCAGAATGATTCCATACACCCCCTGAGGATATGGGAGTCTGTAGACCAGCTAGCTCATAGTGCCACTATGAGCCCCTCTTAGCAAGGAGCGAATAGTCTCTGGCAACTATCGAACATGGCAACACTGACCGCTCAGGGATCGTGGAAACAGTGCAGTAATTTCCGCTCAGTCACTGGTGCTCACTTGATCTCAGAGAAATATAAAGAATAAACAGTGGGGACGTTTTCAATAAATATTTATTGAACCTGCGTCATTCTAGTATAAAATACATGTGCTGCAAAAAGCATGAGACAGAAATAGATATATACAGTTATAAACACCAGCGTAATAAAGAAAAGGTAGAATTCTACAATAGTTCTAAAACAATGAATTTAGGCAGGCATATAGATACATGACAATAATAATGCGTACTCCTACGACGCAATCCTGACTAGGTGTACCTAAGTATACCTAGCATGTATGGAGGTGTATAGCCAAGAAGTCTCCTAGGAAAGAGCCAACCCCATTACCAGATGTGAGAGCGCATAGCATCCCATCTTGGTCTCGAGTTGAACACCCCACAATGGATGTCAGACCACTGTGTGCTGGAGTATCTGGTACAGGGACCTCAGCGTCTCCCGTCAGCATGTCAGCATGTCAGCATGGACGTCTTTCTCCTGTGGTTTGCCCAGGGAAGATGTGGTGCTTATATACCCAAAAGGTACCCTTAGCGATTCTACATAGATGTGTCATGGTACTGTGGGCATGTCAGACAAGGATGACAATAGTGATGACTCTTATACAGAGTTATTATGCAATAGATGATAATCCTGCTTTGATACCGAGAATCCTCATGCATAATAAAAGAGGATAGTTTTTGGAGAAAACAAAACGACATTTATGCAGCACCGAACTAGGTAAAAGGTCAGCGCCAAACCCATTATGTAGAACAATGGTAGGACGAATGTAGGTAAAAGGTCGTGCAACCACTTAGACCTATTTTGGGGTACATTGGGGTTCATAATAGTATATCAATCCAAAACAAAGCGCTCCTCTCATTACCAAGTTTGTAAGTAATCAAATTCAGTTTTGAGCTTGAATTTTTACTGTGCTTACTGCACATGTCTGTCTGTTATGTACATCATTTATTCAGGGTTAGGGGGAAACATTACACAAATGCGTTTCAACCTCTCGGTCCTTTTCACAGCTGATGAGAGGTTGTTTTCTACTCTTTTTCTACTCTTATGCTGCATATTGGGGGACGTAGTCGACCTCTAAAAAAGACCGAGAGGTTGAAACGTGTTGGCATAATGTTTTCCCCTTAACCTCAATAAATTAATATTGTACTTAGACTCTCGGAGCATAGGGTGAGGCATGCTCTTTTGTTGAATTTATATTGTGAGAGATTGGTGACCTGAACACCAGCATCCACGATTAAGCGCACCGGAACAGAGAGAGAAAGTAACTTAGGCCCCATTTGATAAAGCGGGGGTACCAAGAGGCAAAATCCTCATGCATTGTTCATTGACATCTTTATACAAGGCTACAGCAAAAACTGCTGAAATTCATCAGGAAGCCAGATCTTGGTCCTCAGATTGTGCTGTCTGTGATTTGGTGCAAACCCACTTAGTATTAGTCTATTTTGACAGATGGGCTTGCAAACGTCCTGTGACTAGTGCAGAATCAAAAAGGGAGGCCTGTGATTGGTCAAGAGGCTCGTTTTTCCCATGAGCCCTCACGCTCTTGCGGGAGCGAGAGGCTCCCCTTGAGTCCCCCAACAACAAGCACTCTGATTGGCTTGATGTTGGAATTTTAGAAATGAAATGACTGCCATTACTGTTTACTGTGAAAAAATGGAGGTGTTGTGGAAATGAAGAAAATTGCTATATAAGAATGCAGCAGAAAAGCATGTTGCCCTCTTAGATTTAGAGAGGAGGTGTCTAAGGGATAAGTACTGTAACGAAAATAAATGTATATTGTTTTTAACTTAATTTTGACAATCTCGCATGACTCTTGCGGGATTGTGAATAGTAAAAAGGAGTAGATGAGCTCTCAATACACTCTACTAGTAGGATTGAATATTGAGGTCCTTGTTTTTGAGACGATCAGAACTATGAAGAGTATAAGGTTTTTTTTGTTTTTTTTTTAAGTTACCATCTCGCAAGACTGTTGCTGGAAATGGTGTTTATCAGAGTCTACTATTTATGCTTATTGGTTTGTGCAGAGTTATGAATAGAGTTAAGGCTCTTCCCACACCCTACTATGCACACCCGTCATCTGAGAGAGAGAGATGTCTGAAAGGAGAGCCCAGTCCTTATCCATATCCTATTGCGCAAATCCATCATTACAGAGAGAGGTCTCAGCAGAGATCTGAAAGGAGAAACCAGTCCCTTCCGCACCCTACTACGCACACCTGTCATCTGAGAGATGGGTCTGAAAGGAGAGTTCAGTTCCTTCTCTCACCCTACTACACACACCTATTATTTCAGAGAGAGGTCTCAGCAGAGAGGCATGTCACTCCCCAAACCCTACTATGCACATCCGTAATCCTAGAGAGTTGTGCCACCGGAGAGGTTTGTCCCTTTACACACCCTACGGTGCACACCTGTTAGCCCAGAGAGCGGTCTCAGCGGAGAGACTAATTTCTCTCCTCACCCTATTACACAATCGCCTCATTACAGAGAGGTTGCAAAGAAGAGCCTAGTCCCTTCACACACCCTAGTATGCACACTTGTCATCTGACAGAGAGCTCTCAAACAATAGGCTAGTACCTCTCCACATCCTACTTTGCATATTTGTAATCTAACAGAGAGCTCTCAGCGGAGAGACCAGTCCCTCCTCACCCCCTACTACCTACACCTATCAGCTCAGAGACAGAGGTCTCGGCGGAGAGACCAACCCATTCACACACCTTAGTATGCACATTTGTCATCCTACAGAGAGGTTTGAAAGAGAGGCCAGTCCCTCTCCACATCCTACTATGCCTTTTTCTCCTCTGACAGACCGGTTTTAGCATCGAGGCAAATGCACACCCTATTATACACACCCATCATCCAAGAAAGGGGTCTCAGCAAGTACTTTCACACATCCTACTATGGTCACACATCACCTGAGAGCATATTCTCAGTAAAGAGGCCAGTCTCTCCCACACACTAGTATGCATATAGGTCACCCGGAGAAGAGGTGTCAGCGGAGAAGCCAGTCTCCCCTTCCACCCTACTACACACTCATGTTATAGCCTGGAAAGCTCTGAGTGGAGAGGCTACTTTCCCCCCATACCTCAGTAGTGAGAGCTATTAATTATAAGTATTGTAATCAAAGAAAATGTAAATTCTATCCCCTACAAAATTTACAATGTTGCTAGTCTTTCGCGGGATCGTACAAAAAAAGTAGCGTGGGGTAGAGCAAAATGTGTCTGAAAAGAGAGATCTCAGCTGAGAAGGTAATATGTTTGCACACTACTACCCACACATACAGGAGTGTTTGAGCTTACAAGACTCCTACGAAGGCTTCGGAGAAATGTACGGGCAAAGACAGGCATTTGCATGCTCCCGCTTTCTGAATCACATAGTATAGCAATAGGGTGTCTCTGACAAGAGTCTTTGTGTGTGTATAGTGTGCAGTGTTTAGTTGCACATAGAACTGGATGCATTCCTTGATGTTATTAAAGAAGATCCTGTTCCCTTCTGCAGTGAAGTGCACTCCATCTTGCCTAGACACCTGGCATATGAAATTGGTTATTGTTATAATATATAGAGCCCATTTCAGCCTTGTACCAGTGTACAGCTGTGTGGTCCATGATTGGCACCAGGGCTGACATGGAAATTGCCAATGCCACCATCACTACCAGAGCCGCACTCTGTCCCATCAGCGCCTCCTTCTTGACTGCTGAGCCCCATCCTCAGAAGAGATCCAGAAGGGAGGCTCAAAGACGTATGGAAGAAGAGTGTTATAGGAGAAGCAGCCATATCTTGTTGATAGAGATTTTAACCCTTTGGATCTGTATGCCCAGGATGATGATGCCGGCGAAGACCCTTCTGAGATCCCGAACTGTCCTCTGCCATTGACCTGGACACTTTGCTATAATTGTTAATGGAATTCCCTCCTGGACCTCCTACCCCAGAGGTTCTGTCTTTACCCTGCATATTAGAGATAGATAATTAGGTTTTGGACCTGCAATTACCCTCAGTGGATGTAAAAACAATTGATCTAATGGAGGTCTGACTACCTCGACACCCTCATCAGAGCCCTGCTGCCTTTTTAAGAGGCTGTGGTGGAATCTGTCTTAGCAGCCTGGTAAAAGCTGTCCTCTGCACCTGCAATAAACACACTAGTGGCCAGATGCTTTTGCCCTGCTCCTGGTGACCCATACTTGCTCTTTGCTCACCTTTCTCTGGAGAGCTGGTCTTTCAGGGATCCTACTCATCAGTGCAGGCAAAAGGCATGTTATCCCCCAATCCCCTCAGACAGAGAATCCAAAAGGCTAGAAGCATGGTGGGAAGAAGATATCGTCAGCTGATAGTATGGCCCTGAAATCATTAAGTATAAATTGTCTGTTGGCTCACTATGTACATGCCCTGCGGGACATGACCCAACTGATCCTGCCTCATGTTCCTGAAGAGATACAGACACTTTTCAGGAAGTCTAGCATGATGGTCAGATGGCTGTTCCGTGAGCCGAGACGCCTTTCTAGGAGACTGCAGGAATACCTTATTGGCCCTTATCAGGGAGGCCCATAGATTGTATGCAGCTACAAGACCAAGTACACTTGTAATTTTCTCAGACCAGGGTACGGACCAGATTGGGCCAGCAGAACCTCCTTTCACAAGCACCATAATAGACATATACACCTTCCGCTACGCTTGCCCTGATGAAGTTCAACCTTTGGACGAAACGCGTTGGCTGACGTTTTGCACAAATCCCATGGATTGTTTCAAATAAAGATTGATATATTTTTGCAAAGAAAACACTGATCAAGCTTCTTTATTGATGCTATATTAACTTGGTAGTGCACCCCTCCATTGTTCTCAAAATGATGGTCAGATTGCGTCTAGGTACATCGTCAAGTCTGGATTTAATACTGCGGACTCTGTGGCACAAGCGATGGGTATCTCGATCAGATAACAAAAACACTACGGTAGGGGGGGACCTAGGGGAAGTTTACAGACCTCGCTCTGGGTACAATCCCCAACAGGCATATAAACAACAAAAGGTACCAGAGGGTCTCGAGGAGTGTGCCCACAAGGAACAGAAAGCCAACCTATCCCTGCAGACCAAAGTGATACAACACAGAAGATTCTCAACAAGATGAGGAAAATACCCATCAGTCACCATACGGATCCGCCCTTCATCATTTGGGATTTTATCCGTACCACCCGTCTGAGAAGCTCGGTGCCAGGTGACTTCTTTGCTCTTGCACTGTTACCCTGGTGTCATTTTTCACTTAAATTTTAATTCACTTGGTGCAGTAGTTTTTATTTATATTGGTCCTGATGAATGCAAGGGAACAACAGTCCCAGTATTGCAGAAACTAGTTGACCTATCCTGACCTAGAGCAGTCTACCTTATGAGAAGGCCTTAGGTTGTATTGTTTTTATACTTTGGTATGTTAGGCTAACACGGAATAAACTTCTTTTCAAGTGCCTATTCAAACCAATTTTAAATACACTCTTTATTGGTTTCTTTCACTTTATCACTTTCTCTAGCACTGCACACCCCAGTCCCATATCTAGGGCCACTTACTAACATCGAGTGGTCTACCACACTGTCACTGCCATTCTCCTTTGAGGAACCCCCTTACCACCGGGTTGACCTCTCAGTGTGGCACCGAGCTTCTCAGACGGGTGGTACGGATAAAATCCCAAATGATGAAGGGCGGATCCGTATGGTGACTGATGGGTATTTTCCTCATCTTGTTGAGAATCTTCTGTGTTGTATCACTTTGGTCTGCAGGGATAGGTTGGCTTTCTGTTCCTTGTGGGCACACTCCTCGAGACCCTCTGGTACCTTTTGTTGTTTATATCTCGATCAGATGCCATGTCTGGCTCAGAACCTCTGTTGTTTCATCGAATGTACAATCTAATTTGATGGACTTACCCTTTAACAGAACTCATTTATTTGGGGGAAAAGCTGATGTCGCCTTGGGAAGATTGAAATTCAGCAAGGCAACTGCCCACTCTTTGGGTCTTCAACAGCCGTAACTCCAAAGAGGCTACAGGAATCTTTGCTGCTGTCGGGGATTTGCCAGAAGTTCCTCCTTTTGGCATAGACAACCCTATCAGGGACCAGACACACCAGTCCCTGAACCTGCTGATCCAACGCTGCTGGGCCATGATGTAGAGGCAGAGGTAAGGGATGTGGATCCTTCCAGCAAGTCTCCTCCTCCCCGGAAGGCAGTCTTTAGTCTCTTCCCTAACCTCGCTCAGAACTGTGGGAAGCCGAATGTCCTCCTTGTGCTGTCCTGGAAGGCCATTAATTAGGACCATTGTGCCCTTCTGATAGTGGAAAGAGGTTACACCCTTCCCTTACTTTGCAATCTGGAAAGTAGATGATGCCACTCTGCCTGCAGGATGTGTATTTCCTCATCCGAATCCTGTGGGCAGAAGAGTTTACGATTTGTGGTGGGTTCTAGGCATTACCAGTTTGCAGTACTCCCCTTTGGCTTAACATTGCCAACTTAAACCTTCATCAAGGTTATGGCAGTGGTTGCAGCCCATCTCAGACAGTCAACTATTCCAGTTTACCTGTATCAGGACGACTGGCTGATCATGTCGGGACACAAGAGGTGGTGTTGCACCCTTTTCAGTGACAGTGTCCCTGCTGTTCGACCTGGACATTTCCACCAAGGAGAAAACATCTCAGGTGAGGCCCTCCCAACGATTCCAGTTCATAGGGTCAGTACTGGATACCACTCTTCTCTGCGCCTTTCCTCCTCATGCCTAGAAGGGTTTCAGGCATAAAGGACGTGGCCCCACACTGGGTAAGAGGAATCCAGTCCTATGATTCCAGGGTCTGCTGGCTTCCTGCATTCTCCTTGTCACGCATGCACATTGGCACATGAAGGCCCTGCATTGGTGTCTTTGTATGCAGTGGCTACAGTACATAGGAGACCTGTCAGGCTTCATCGTGATATTTCCCAGCACTGAAGCAGTAGTAGTCTGGTGGAGGAATTAGGCGAACAACCCCCCCTCCCCCCACCCCCATATCCATGGCCACTGCAGTGACAGATGGCTTTACCTCAGGGTGGGTATCTCACTTGCAGTATCTGGAGATGATTGGCTTGTGGTTTCGGAAGAAAGGTTTCTTCACATGAACCGGTTAAAACTACAGGCGATTTGCCTGGTGCTCAAGGCCTTCCTCCCCTCCATCAAAGGTTGGTCGGTCCAGATCTTGATGGACAGCAAGATAGCAATGTGGTGTGGGGAAAGTAGGCTGTCAGTGGTCTTAGGCATTCCTCCAATGGATCTGGCTAACTGCCAATCACTTGCCAGGGACTCTGAATGTCAGAGCATTATCTTGTTGATTGTCAGAATCCCTTTCAGAGACCCACGGGGCAAGCAGGAGCTACTGGACCAAACCGTGGTGGTTGAGGCCTTTTTCTCCTGATGTCCCGAAGCCCCACCTATTATGGACAATGCATACCTGGGTCTAGTATCCATTCTGCACTTGACTCTCAGTGGCAGTGTGAGTCAAGTGGTCCAAGGCCTCTCGAGGAGGAGGTAGGTATAAGGAGATTACAGCCTCACAACTCCATCCATGTTCAGTTACCACAATAATAGAATGTCCAGCCAAATACTCCCTTTTCTAAAAAGTAGTATTTATACACACACACACAAAACAAAATAAGTACACATTAAATAATAACGCACTCTTCTTAAGGTCTGTATTACGAGCACGGTCCCCACGGGCACCAGCGTCACACTCTTCTAGCTATGGACTTTGCTAGTTCACATTTACTTGAGGCAACATCCCAGCTAGGCCGGCTAGAGAATACAGGTTTTAGAAGTCCCACAATGGCTATTCAAAGTTAAGTGCCCCCAGTGCTTCAGTTAGTGCATTTTTCCTCCCCAAGGGCTCAGTGACTTGAGGTGCAGTCTTACCCGCTCCTGCTTGAGACAAGATGGAAGGCACAGGAGAGTTCGGCCGTCCTGGATTAAGTCAATTTAGGCTGGTGCTGATGATGAGTTGTAGTCTAGTAGTGGCCGGCACTGGTTCTGAACCTTCTGAACCTCCCCAGTGTTTCCTCTGTTGTCATGCTAAGTACTGTGTGTCTCTGATGGCAGACCAATGTACTGCATGCGTTCCGATAACTCAGTAGCCTCTCCCAACTCCCAGTGGCAAACAACTTACAGGCAACAACCCTCAACTTCTTGTGTGGCTCACACTCAGCATACAGGGTGATAGCCCTCAAGATTCCCAGCGGCACCTTTCAGGCATACATGGGTTGTGATCCTCACCCTTAAGGTGGAATCCCTCTTTGGGTCACAGTGCTGGACAGGGCAACATCCCTATCTTCACCACAGTGCTTCACCAGTGTGACTCCCATTAAGATTTCCTGCGGCCCCGGCCTGGCATATAGGTGTCATGAACAATACACATGGGCAGATGGCCCGTTTCCTGCAGCAACATGTACCTGAATCTCACACACTACTTTAGGGATTGACTTAACAGGATCCATTGGATCTCGCTCCCTCCAAGTAATCTCTCCAGTTCCTCACAGATTCCTCTGATCTTATGTCAGGCAGAAGCTGGCGCTCCACGCCGCCCAGCATTGGAGGGTCCCCCTTATTGACTCTGGTTGGATGCAGCTATAAATGTGTCTAACTTAGCCCTAGTGGGGGCAGATCTGTGAGGTTTTCAGGATAATGATTATGTCCATGAGTTTAGCTTACATCACTGTAAATAAGTTCATTCTGTGTGGTTATTGTGGAAATCTGGCGTTGTTTTGGCCCTCTTGGAATATGTTTCAATAAAGGAATTGCTCAGTGACCACCCCAGAATATTGTGAAAATCATGTACTGATGGACCTGATTTGATCTGGCCCCTGACATTAATGTACACATCTATTAGTAATCTTTGTGAATAACAAATTACTTTGGTGGACAACATTGTGACAAACAGTTTTTTTGTTTGCTTTCTTATCATTAGGAATTGCGATTCTCCTATTAACATGACCAGAGAATCTGGATTTCATTAAAGACACGGAGGCTGACATTATGCATTTATCCTTTAATAGCAACTCACACAGCCGCACTACATCACAAAGGATAAAGTTCTAGAGTCATAACAAAGGATGTATCTAGGAGATGATCTGCCTCTTTTAAAAGAATCGCAGCAGGAAGAACTTCAAAAGGAACTGAGAGATCCGGTAACGGGAAACAACTTCATGAGAAGAAACATCAAGGAAGAAACTTCAGCAAGTCAAAGGCCAGCCGGTTAAACGGAGTTGCCTGAAAGAAAGAAATGAGTAAGAACCAAGAGCCTGAAGAGCAAATTCATCACATGGTCATAGCAAAGATTAAAACCAATTGAAGCAATTCATAAAATCATGCACAAATACAATATATCAAAGATGTAGATGTAATAAGTTGACACCCCTCAAGTTGTGAAAGGGAGGAGGGAGGGATAATGTCAGCCTCCGTGTCTTTAATGAAATCCAGATTCTCTGGTCATGTTAATAGGAGAATCGCAATTTCATTACAAGACCGGAGGCTACATTATGCATGTTCGTAGCCCCGAAGGACCACCTCAGACATATGCTCGATAGGCTTACAGTAATGACGAGCAAAGGTATTAGCATTTGACCAGTCAGCAGCTTTCAGAATATCATCCAACTTACCACCTGACCAGAAGGACTTACTGGCCATAGCTCCTCTGACAGAATGTGCTTGAAACTTAGAGAGGTCAACACCAGCGAGCTTCATGGTAGACTTAACCCATCTAGCAATGGAGGTGGAAGAAACAGGTTTGAAAGGTTTCACAAAGGAAACTAAGAGTTGATTTGCGTCATTGGGGCGCAGGAGAGACATCCTAGCGTCATATTCTTTCATGCAAGCAACCACACAAAGTTTAGGAAAGGTGTCAAAACGAGGATAGAAGATAAAATCTGACATCGTTTTGGTTCTTCTAAGTAATTCGAACTTGACACCAAACATATCATAACATCTATTTGAAATGTCTAAGCTTCTGATGTCAGAAACCCTCCTACAGGAAATTAAGCACAAGAGTGTAGCAAGCTTAAAGGAGAGAAACTTTCTATTAAGGGAAGAATTATCTGGCCAGGAACAAAAAAGGTCTAAAATGCACTTGACATCCCAAAGGGTCTGGTATTTAGGTCTAGGGGGTCTCCTTAGTCTTATACTCTTGAGGACCCTACAAATGATAGGATTTTTACCTACCGATTTACCGTTGATAGGAGCGTGACCAGCGGAGATTGCGGATCTGAAGCAGTTAATAGAGCGATAGGAAAGGCCTCTGTCAAATTGTTCGACCAGAAAATTAACGATATTCACGACAGGAGTCTCCACGGGATCCAGACTCCTTTCCAGGCACCAATGAAACCATTTCTTCCAAATGCTGTTGTATCTAAGGTGTGTCCCAGGTGCCCAAGATTCTCCGAGAAGAGAGAGAGCTGTCGACGAAAGTCCAGACAGCTCGTTAGATTGCCTGACACTTTCCAGGCAAGAAGGTTCAAATTCCCCTCGAGAATAAGACGGTGATCTTCCCCGTCTGCGTTTGAGACCAGGCCTGGAGAGGCTGGGATCAGAAAGGGGATGTCGCATGCTAGTTCCAGGGCTGTCGGGAACCAGGCTTGGGACGGCCAAAAGGGAGTTATCAGGATCAGGGAGCATTGATCCGATCTGACCTTCTGAAGGACTCTCTGAATCCTGGCGAAAGGAGGAAAGGCATAACCCAGGAAGTGGGACCAGGGTTGGAGAAACGCGTTCACAGCAAGAGCGCCCGGGTCTGGCATCCAACTGAAGTAGTTGGGAAGTTGGAAGGTAAGCCTGCTGGCGAATAGATCCACGTCCATGGGACCCCAAAAGTGGGAGAGGGAATTGAAGACGTTCACATCGAGTTTCCAGTCCGAGAAGTCTATAAGGAATCTCGAATTCCAGTCTGCTGAAATGTTCGATTTCCCGGGGAGATATTCCGCCCTGAGGGAGATTTTGTATTCCAGACAGAACATCCAAAGTCTCCTTGCAAGATTTGAGAGATCCGCAGATCTCGTCCCTCCAAGGCGATTGATATAGGCCACAGCGGAAACGTTGTCCATCTTCAGAACAACGGACCTCCCTTGGATGGAGTGTTTGAAGCTCATAAGAGCGTATAAGCCAGCCGTTAATCCCAGAAAATGTATGTGTTGGGAGGATTCCGATAGGGTCCAAACCCCACCGGTGTCCTGGTCCCCCAAACGAGCCCCCCAGCCATGAAGACTGGCGTCTGATTCTAGGACAAAATCCGGGGATGAGCCGAAGATAGCTTTGCCGTTCCAGGCGTCTAAGTTCTCCAGCCACCAAAAGAGCTCTGTTCTGGCATCCGGATCCAGAGAGACAAGGTCCCCATACCACAGACCTGAATTGAGAGCATTCCTCTTTATTCTCTGAAGTGCACGGTAGTTCAGAGGGCCGGGAAAAATAGCCTGGATGGAAGAAGAAAGGAGCCCAAGAAGTCTGGCTAGTTCGCGGAGAGTTAAAGACTCTTGTTTCAGAACGGACCTGATCTCCTTCCGGATCTTGGCAATCTTCTTGGCCGGAAGAAGGAGGAGACATTTTGTGGTGTCTAGAGTGAAGCCGAGGAATTCTATAGTTCTGCAGGGAGAGAGCATGGATTTGTCTCTGTTGATGATGAACCCTAGGCTCTCTAACAGGTTCATGGAGGTTTCTAGATCTCTTAGGAGGTCTGAATGTGATTGGGACATGATAAGAATATCGTCCAAGTAAATGATGAGGCGGATACCTCTCTCTCTTAGAATTGTAACGACACACTTCATGATCTTGGTAAAGCACCAAGGGGCAGAAGAGAGGCCGAAGGGAAGAGCTTGGAACTGGTAGAGATGTTCCTTCCAAGCAAATTGAAGGAAGGGTTGATGTTCCTTGTACATGGGAATCGTGAAGTAAGCGTCCTTCAGGTCTAACTTGGCCATCCAGTCCCCTTCCAGAAGGAGATCCCTCAGGAGGTGGATACCCTCCATTTTGAAATGGCGATAAACTAGGAATTTGTTGACTTCTCGAAGGTTTATTACGGGTCTCCAACCCTTGTCCTTTTTCTGAACGAGAAACAGTGTGCTTATGAATCTCGCATCGGACCAGGGAACCTCCACTATTGCGTCCTTTTTGAGCATGGAAGCGATTTCTTCCTCCACGATCTTTTCTTGATCTTCTGAGAGGACAAAGGGGCGGGGTAAGTGTGACTGGACGGGAATCTGTAAGAAGTCTATCCTGAAACCCATGACGGTCTCTAAAACCCATGGGTCTTGGGTAATTGAATCCCAAACATGATAAAACTGTTTTAGCCTGCCCCCTACTATGGGAGGGATAGAAGAAGGAGTAGTACTTACTTGTAGAGTTGGAGGTGTTGGAAGTACCTCGACCTCTTGAGCCGCGGTTTCTCGGGCCTCTTCCTCTCTGGGGAAAGAAGGGTTGTCTAGGGGGGTAGAAGCCCCTGCCTGTTCCTCTGAAGGATGAATAGGGTCGTTGGTTGCCTCGGCCGGAAGAGCGACCCCTTCTACCGGCCTGGCCAAAAAGGTTGTTGTTGAACACCCGCCTCAGGTTACTTTGGGCTCTGTCGAGGGCGGTGAAGGTGGAAACGTATTTGCCAATTTCTTTGATAATGTCCTCTCCGAAGAGGAGGCCCCTGGGGTTCTGGGAGGGCTCTTTTTCAGCCATATCACCTAATTTAGGGTCAATCTTGTTCAAAATGGACCTTCTTCGTTCAATATTTAAGCTCGAGTTGGCATTACCAAGGAGGACGATGGCCCTCTGGCTCCATCCTCGGACAAGATCAGTATTTAAGGGTGTGGAGGAGAGGTGGGATTGCTCGGCCATATCGAGGATCCTAACAAGGGGTCCCAAGACGTCCAGGAGGCGGTCTTGGCAGCCTTTAAGGGCTCTTTCCAATCCTTTTCTGGGGTCTCGCCCTAATTTAAACAAGAATTTGATAAGACTAGGATCTAGGTTGGGGGTTTGACAAACCCTCTCATCGATGGTAGGTCTGGGGGATTCAGACCTCATAGTATTCCTGGTGTTTCTGTCTAAAAGGTTTCTCAACCAACGAGAAACGAATTTAGAAACATGATCCTGCGGGAACCATTTAGAACTGTTGGGGTGAGAGATGTTCAGGGGAGAGAACATCTCCTCTCCGACAGGATTGAGAATAATATTCTTAGAGGAGGGTTCCGGGTCAGGTTGGGAGTTAAAGTCATGGTGGACCTCATCCAGGTCGAAGACGAATTCGTCTGAAAGGTCTTTGGAGGCATTATCATCAAAGGAGGATGAGGAGGAGTCAAGACCAACATTCTTCCTTTTTTCGTTAGCACTATCCCAAAGTGTGTCGCGAGGGACACCATACACATTTGTGCCGCCATGGGCACCGATCAGGGTAGTGTCCCGAGGGACATCAGGTTCAAGTGGGGCGCGATGGCCACCCATCCAAAGCGAGGTGCTAAGACCTCCTGTACTGTGAGAGGCGCTAGGGCCCGCAGTGCTTTCGCAATGTTTGGTCTTTTTGGGTCTCTTACCGTGTAGGGGAGGATCCTGAGGATCACACGGTCTTTTGGAGAGCATAACTTCTTTAAGAGAAGACATCATACATGCTTTAATTTCCTGCTGAAGGAATTTTTTGAGGGAGTTGTCAAGGGGGGCCGGTGAACTAGCAGTGGCGTCATCGGAATCCATGTCAGACATGGTGTAGTAGGGTCAGAAGAGGGTATTAGCAGGTAGAGTAAGCAACTTCTCCTCTTTATTTCCTCCTTCCTCTATCACCTCCTCTTTTTTTTTTTTTTAGGTATTATTATTGTTTTTTGATTTTTTTTTTGGTTTGTAAGGGGTAAATCTATTTATGAGGGACGTGTAAATCTAATCAGGGAATATATCACAGGGTAAAGGGGGGGTTTAAGCATGAAAGGGCAGTTACAGCATGTAAGGGCAGTCAATCCGGTTTAAGTACTGTTAATCCGGCTTTAATATGGATTAAAAGAGCCTTGGGGGATGTTTATAGCGTTTGTAGCCCTAACGCAATGCGTGGAAGTCTCTCCGGCGGCTGGAGCGGAGCAACTGGCAAAATTGCCGAGGAGTGCTCGAGCTCAGCCGCCGGGGAGAGGAAAGTCGCTTGGGAGGAAAGGCACGCAACGCGGGCGTTGCTAAGGTGCCTTCCTCCAAGCGGCGCTTGCTCCGGGAAACCGGAGAAAAGGAAGCAAAGCAGTCGGGAAGGCGAAAGCGCCGAGAAAGCAGTCGGAAAGGCGAAATCTCAGACGGGTGAGAGGCGGGCAGCGAAGGGGACGCTGCGGGGTCGGACAGGAGAAGGGTGTGAGGGAGAGCGAAGGACGACCATAAATTGGAAGTCCATGGAGGGGGGGGGGTGGGGGAGGTAGAACCAGCGCCACCCGGGTGATAACAAGAACGTCCCTGGAAGGGGCAGGGCGCAATAGGATTAAAAACTACATAACAATTCAACAATTAAAATTAGCAAAACAACATTTACATAGCGGACCCTCAACACAATATGAAAAAGGCATTAGATAAAGATATAAGCCCAAAATAGCTTAAACAATACAAGGAAATTGCCATAAAATAGCGTATCAAGGAAAGATATGAGAGAGAAAGAAAGTAGTGACTTATCTGCTGGCGAGCCGCTTTTAAAAGAGGCAGATCATCTCCTAGATACATCCTTTGTTATGACTCTAGAACTTTATCCTTTGTGATGTAGTGCGGCTGTGTGAGTTGCTATTAAAGGATAAATGCATAATGTAGCCTCCGGTCTTGTAATGAAATTTACTTTGCAGATTGTGGGAAATGATTGTGAACCACACACCTCTTTGATGAGTCCCTTTCAGTTTGCATTCATTGCATTACCCTTAACTGTTACAGTTTTGCTTGCTAACTCGGCTCTCCCTGTAACTTGACAACGAACGTTTGCACCTTTCTCTAGCCAATGTTATTGACTATAGTAAGTGGCTCTAGTTTTTGGTGCAGCTCGGATAGGTTGTTCTTATAAGTGAAACTGAGCCAGCAGGAAGGCAGCCAGTGCTTAATTTGAACTAGTGCCTGCCGGTGAGCTTATTTTGGGGGATCAGCACTTATTTTTCCTTATTAGACTTTTACAGAGAACAAGGGAGGGAAAAACAACAAAGGGGAAAGTAGACGGAAAAAAAAGACTTGAAAACCGTCACAAACTAAGAAAGCAGGACCCTACGCAAGTTATAAAAAAATGGGCAAGGAGTGTCTGGTAGCAGATTAAAGTGCCATTCGGTGGATTCAATACCACATAGCCTTGGTATTCGGCGCACTGACCTTTGATAGTGCCGGCCGTGGGCTTCTCAGCAGAGTTGTGGGTGCCAGCACTTATTCCTTTACAAATAATCCACTGAAGGCAGCCAATGAACTAATTACGTCAATGTTGCTATACTATTTTTTAACTGAAGGTCAGGTCCAACCACTTCATCTGATTATCAAGGGTGGACATTCATTGGTATTAGGAGTTATAGAATTATTCGATACAGACGAGTAAGTGCCTAGTTCTTATTCTAGTTGTAATATTCTTTGAATTTGCAATTTACCAGTCTGTGAAACAAGGTGGGCTTTAACAAAAATGCACAGTTGGTTGGAGTGGCAGGCAGTATTGATAGTGCTTGGCTAGTAATAAAGAATTACATTCTAGCGAAATTGCAAGCTAAGGTTTGGTTGACATCTTCATGTTTACCTGTCAAACAGTGAGTATGAGTGGAGTGGATTTATTGACTGAAAAGGATAGACTTTAAGTATTCTCTGAGATTTTAGTTAGAGGGCAGTGATTCAGCTCGACTTGCCTCAACATGTGCTGCTCAGTTAAGCCAGCAGCCATTTTCTTCACAAATAACTTCAGTGTTATAAGAGGATCCTCCCAGCCATGAAGGGCAATTTTCATCTGTTGAATCTGAGGGGGACACTAGTAACTCATACCTTCTGTGATGCTTTTCTTAGATTTCTTTTTTTATTAAGAACATTGTTCTTTCTGGATCAGAGAGCTTGGCTGGAACTTTTTGACCCAGTTCATTACTGGAGTGATTTATCCTGTCTCGTATACAGATTAGAGATTTAGTCTCATCATGGGACTGTCTGCTAGATTTAATCCACAGTGGCATGGCTCTCATTAATTGCAGTTAATTTATGGACAGAATAAATTCAGACGAGTGCCTATCTTTAGTTTCAGAAATATATAAAATGAGTGCCTATCTTTAGCTGCAGTAATATATATTTTTAAAAACGACACAGTAGAAAACATGGTGTATTTAATGTGTGTGTATTATTTATTTAGGTATCCCTTGAGGGTAGCACTTCAAAATGCTTAATAAGCCCTAATACTGACCCCCTCCCTTAAACATAATCCCAGCCCAATTTACCTCGTCGTCTCCGTCCTTAGTGCAGTTCCTACTTTCGGTTCCTCTCCCCGGCCGCCAGAAGCTAGAACGCTGACTGAATTAACAGAGCGGTTCAGCCATAGGCATGGTTAAGGCGAGCAGTGTTCAGCTTGCGTTGAAAGGGATTGTGTGCTTTAAGCTGCATTGTAAAGTCGGTTTCCCTTATTTGACAGCAAGTCTCGCCTAGCAGCCGTATGATAGCGCAAAGGTGGATGGGAAATGGGCGCATGCACAGTAGGGCTGAGAAGGCTTGGCTGGTGGGGATAGTCGAGAATAAACTGGCAGGAACTTTTATGAAAGATAGTGTAACATTGAGTTAAAAGTGGCACAAGTCCAGTTGTAGTTATCCATGAATGGACAGCCGTCAGACTCCATAAACAGGCATTGTTACTTTTGAGCTGCTCAGGTTTCTTGTTTCAGAAAAATAGAACAGTTTTGTATTTTTTTTTGCACATATATCTAGCGCGAACGTAGCCAAAAAAAGGACAGACTGGACCCCTTTGGCATTTTTTCTCGTGAGAGCTGCTCACTCACTGATCTTATTAGCAGGGCTTTAAGTGGGCCGGGTCTCACCAGTGCTGAGCCCCCGGCAGTTTTTTAAACAAGGCCTTGAAACAGGTCTCTATCGGGCTCTGTTTTGTGCCCTGGCACAGGCGGTCCACTTTTTAGGTCTCACCTAGCGACGCAACGCATGCGCTGCTCGCCTTGGCTAGACCTCTTGTTGTCGGTTTGGTGGGCGAAGGGGGACAGGACATGTGCACGTGTACGGACAGGAGATGTGCACTCCGTACACGTGCACATCTCCTGTCCCCGCGTTGGCGGCGTTTCAACACAGCGCACTCATGGCGCGCTTTCACTTTCCCTCCCTCCCCAGTCGGCTCCAGATCATATCAGAAGCTCCCGGGGACCCTGCACGGCATCAGCAGTAATGCACGCCATGGATGTGCACACGTACGGAGGCTGTCCAAAAAGTTCTGTTGCTTCCCGCGAATTCATGAGTTTGTTTAATCCAGCGTCGTTCCTGAAAGCCTTTTCCACTGCCTCTTGCAATTAGTATCCCTTCTTTTTTTTTTTTTTTTTTATAAACCTTTATTTGTACAGAAAGGATATACAAATCTGGGCCTACAACCAGTCCAGCCGGCCACGACACGATAGAGCAGTCAAGAAATCCAGAAGGAAAATATACAGAATCAATCATAATGGAGCGCAATCAATACAGCCCAAAAAAGGGGAGGGGGGGGGGGAAGGATCTGGACGGCCCGCAAACAGGAACAAAGAAGGTTAATTTTTATAATATTACGATAAGGAGTATAACAGGCTCGGTTACAGCATAAATGAATCCGGGTTCCCAAAGCAAACCAGTGGCTACAAGAAAGCTAAAGGGCAGCAATGCGGAGGAGCGTCACTACAGTATACATCAGTATGAAAACAGATGCGGTTAACACAAATCAATATTCAATTAGACTCATCTTATGCACATCCACCACCCAGTAGTACATCGGAAACAGAACAAAGGAACCGGAATATTGACATCACTAGAACTAACCCGTCATACTAACCTTTGGGAGAGAAAAAAGGAGGAGGGGAGGGGAAGGAAGAGGGGAAAAAGAAAAATACAGACTGAAAGAGAAGAACGCCGCGCCGATACAAGCACCCCGTAGCAAGGACACATAAAAGAGCAGGAATATTAGCAACGAGGAGGGGATGGGAGTCGCAATTGAAATGCAGCATAGCCACAAGAAGGAGAGCAGCGACGATACAGACCCCACCCCAATCATACCATGGGAGGCAGGGACAGACGCGGTGCTCCTATAAAGAGACACAAAAGGGCCATAGAACTAAGGAAAATAAAACAGCAGATAAGACCCATCCCACCCATCCCACCCAGCACCCCTGCAGAAGGCTACGGCCTACGCCCCCAGCAGCGTGCCTGTCGCCCTAAATCAGAACCCGAAATGTAGTAGAGACAAGAGAGAGAAGAGGAATAAAGAGACAAAAAGAAGGACATGAAGACAGAAAGAAGTAGGAGGGAGGAGTAAAGGAGCAGAGACAAAACGGTCGGCCTCAGCCCTCCGCCCAACCATACAATCGTAATACGTTTAAACGAAAACGACACAATCTCGAGCGTCATAAAACTTACAAGGGGGTCACCCACAGCACTATGTATACGGGCAACTTCGCCACGGATCTGTACACCAGCAATCCACCGGGAGCAATGTTTCTCACCCCAGGCCTTTCTTAGCCACAATTACCACCCACCACATGACAGCGGGAAGTGAGCAACTCAGTGTGGGGCAATCACACGAATGAAAAAAATTCCGATAAAAACGTAGGCCAGGGAGGTCAATCCATAGGCAAGAGAACAAAAGTCCGGGTATGCAGTTCAAGTGTCCCAACAATGTTAACAAGGGCAGTAAAAGACAGGAGTTCAGTCTCGGCGTTCGGGAAAGCGGGGGTTCCCCTGCAGTACAGAAACACGACCTCATCAAGGCAAAGATAGGCAGCAATCCACCATGCTTCTCGGGCACTCGGGTAGGATCGGGCCCCAGCACGATATCCAAGTCCCCAAACTCCAAACATTGAAGCGCAGGAGGTTCCAAAGCCACTTGCTTGCAGACCTGTCGACGGACAGCGGTAGTAACCCTCGTCGCGACCGAGGGGGGCGAGGCAGTGGCATCACTGAGACGAGAGGAGACCATGAAGAACCGTCCATCTAAGATGGCGGCGGACCGCACCGATCCCCCAGGGACACCGGGGGCCAAGGCCGCATGCAAGGATCGTAATGCGTCAAGAACGTCGCCAATTGTAGGCTCACGCACACATGTCCAGGCCCCCGTGCAGTCCAGCAACCCAAGTCCGCCGTCTTGAGGATATCCACGGCCTAGTTCGTCGGCCGCCATTTTGTAGATTCAGCCTCGTCACCACCCTCCGCGACTCTCGGAGCAGTCCCACAGATGCGGACCCCCTCAGGTACTAAGGGGGTCCCACTAACGGCAGCCTTGGTGCAGAAAGGAGAGCCGCCAAAGTCGGGGGTCCGCCTGTACTATCGCTGGCGTGTCTGACGAACAGAGCCCGGGCGCGAGGCTCCAGGGTGGATGGACGGAGCAGCGGCGGGGGGACCCCTTCACACGATCAGTCCTCGGAGCACCGCGCCCCACACCAGCCTCACGGCCGCCAAGGCAAGCCCGGATCAGGACCACCGGGATGCTCGCACAATGGCCTCTCGCTAGTGGCTCACTCTCTCGGCCGGGGCCGACGTTTACATCAACGCCAGGCTGGGTCCAATAGGCGAGGCCCCGGTCTCATCACCGCAAAGGCCCCGGTCCCTCCGGGGGCACAACTTCGGAACCGCGGCACGCAGGAGCCTCCAGGTCAGACGGTGAGTAAGAGCAACACGTTACGTTTCTGTTTCTTCTCGAGTGTGTCGTCTCGGGGCAGGATATGCAGCAGGATATGCGAGTCAGGCCGGAAGGCTGACGGAGCCGAGCTACAAAGCGACCATTACGATCGCGAGCTTGGCTCCTCTTAGTATCCCTTCTTGGGCTTTACCTGGATGTGGCGTTTTTTTCCGCGAGCTGCCAAGGCCTGGACATTGCGCAGAACAGTTTTTGTCACACGCACCTACCAGAGCTCAGGGACTGGGCAGAAACGCAGCCAAGGCCTGGACCGGCGCGAGAGGCAGCGGTCGTGGGGCAAGCGGTGTATCGATCTCAACCCAAGACAACAGTTGCAACCACTGGTGGTCAACACGGATACCGTCAACACTGTTCAGCTGCGCTGTCTGTACTGCTGTCTGTCAAGTGTCACACCGTCCCTTGACTTGTCAAGATGAATGCTGGAAAGAGGTGAGCGATGCTCCTAGGTGGAAATGTTACCGAACATGGCGAGAACCGTCCTTGATACACAACAGAGGCATGTAGAGAGGGTGCCATTGTTTAAAGTTCAAGGGTGTGTTTAATTTGAATCTTTAACAGCATGAAGCGCTTTATAAGTATGCTGAGGTTTTCTTATCTCAATTCAATCTTTTTTCAGTTTTATTTTATTTTATTCCTTTCTCTTCTATTTTTAATATTTACTCTTTTATTCTTGTGTGTTTAGTCGTTTTATTTGAGTTTATTAAGACACTGCACTCTGCCTATTTAAATTTTACTGAATTTATACATCACTTTTATCCAAAGCGTGGATTACATGAAAAAGTGGAGTGGAGCACAGCACAAAACAAGTGACTTTAAGGACATGAACAACAAGCATTTGCAATGCAATAGGTCTCGCATTTACGTGAGTTTGAGCTTTTGGCATAGTAAAGGACAATGTGTTATTTATGTTTTGGTTTGTGAAACAAAATAAAAGGCATTGTCATTTGCAATGCTAATAGCTTAAACTCTCGCAAATGCGAGACCTATTGCAATGCTTGTTTCCCGACTGCAGCGACAGCAGGCACATCGATGTGCGCATGCTCACACTGCTTACCTCTCACTAGTGGAGACGTTACGGCACGACGGCATGCCAGGTGAGCATTGTAGGGGAAGGGAAATCCTTTAAAGAGAGTCTTCTCTCTATGGATTTCCCTTCTCGTTTTGAAACTCTGGAACAGCAACATTGTTGTGGTGTCACCAGGGCTTTTAAGTGGAAGCTTTTTCAATATTATATACACGCCATGGTTGCTGCTTATTTATCTTATTGACAAAGCAAATATGTCCTGACTTGTTGTAGGTATGTTACTTGTCGTATCATATATCTGGATGCACAGACAGAAACAGCAAAATACAAGTCGGGAGGTACACTATGGTAAGCACAGACTTTTAGCTTACGTGTTTTTAAACCACACCCTTAATTACATTTGTCACGCCCCTATGAGCCCCCCTTGCCCCCTTTTAGTTTTTTCATCCCACTTAAAGCCCTGCTTATTAGTCATCATTGCGAAATAAAAGTTATGGGTTTTCTCTTTGATAATGACTTTGTCATATTGAATGAAGTTTTAGAAATGCCTTGTATTTGTGACTTGAAGAAGTGTGCAGATGGCTGGGGCCTTCAAGGTACCTACATTCTAAACAAAGTTTTGGGCCAACTGAATAGTTACTGGCCTAGTGATAATCAAGCTAGAGCCCTATTCAAAAGTGAGTACAGATCTTAGATTAAAACATGTATGATTTTTAGACATTTTTATTACTTGAATGTGTGTAATCATATGGCCTGAGCAACAGCGAGAAGTAGAGACTCTGTAAGCAATATAAAACAACCACTGGCAAAGCCAATTTTGGCTAAGAGATTAAATCAATGGCTGCAGTGAATAAGTAATCTGAAAAAACATTGCTTACTTGTATATAATTAATCCCGGGGTGTTTAAAAAAGGTAACTTTATTTACATGGCAATAGTCCCTCATGCACTACAGTGCATGCATTCCAAAAGTTGCCTGATACGCCAAACAGCCAATAGAAGGAGGGGCTAGAGATATACCCCCCTTGGAGGACTTAAAAACCCACTGTATGTATATTTTATAGAAATGGGAGCAATAGGCTTTGCGATAACTTCACTGTCAAGCCAGATGTAAAAAATAATAACATTTGGCATGTATGAGCAATTTTGTAAATCAACAAAAAGTTTAGTGATGTATGATGATAGTGGGGGTGTGAGAAGTTGGCCTGATATATGATGTTTCCAATTCTGGAACCACCTTGTATCAGTCCAAATAACCCCTTATGGTGTCTGGTTGTAAGTCAACCTTGTAGACACGCTATCTTAATGGTAGCATAGACTAAGCAGCCTTAAAGGCTCAACTCAAGAGGTCGTGTTAAGCGAGCTGTTTTACCAATCACAATCCTGTAATATCAAATGAAAGGACACCACACAAGTATATATTATAAAAATATGTATTTATTTCTAAGAATAATCCCCAGTACTCTTTATGAATAAAGGGGCACAAGCGTTAAATTAAAAGCACAGTATAACATACAAAGTTGCACAATTATGGATGACGGCGGGGGGCCACTCAGACAATATACTAAAAAAATGGTATAAGGGATACCAATCGATCAGTGGTTAGGCCTAGGGCCTAGGGAATCGCTGGGAGCAGTCGGGAAAAGCAATGCTGAAGTCGGGAAAAGCCCGCGGGATTCGGGTGCAGTGCTAAAAGCGCACGCATGCACCAATGTTAAGTCAATGGTGCGTAAAAGTTACACAAATAGAGTTTTAGGACACTTCCGCTGAACCTAGAAGTACAAAACTTTAGACACAGGCCCTAGAGGTGTGTACCAGTGTGGGAACACCGGCGTTGCAATGTTACCTCACCGACAGGAAGCGGGTGCATAGGGTCGAAGTGGCGTTGGGTTTCGTCACGCAGGTTCTGGGTGCTTGAAGCGGAAGATGCTGCAGGCGATGTGAAGGAGAAGTGTCCGGTGTGATCCAAGGGTGGATCAGAGTCGAAAAGTACCTGAAAGCAGAGGGGACAGAGTCTGGGTCACTCAGCAGTGACCAGGGTGGAACCAGGACGGAACCAGGCAATGTCGGGCGCAATCAGGTGGTTGTCGAAGAGCTTCTCTCCGCTGCCACGTGGGCTCTGGGGCATCTGCGACGTCCAGGAGCGGGTCACGAGCTGTCCCACGTAGGCTCTCACCGTCGGCGCTGTCCGCTTCAAGATTGGAGCAAACAACACTTGGCAAAAGCAATCCACGCGGAACTGGAAGATTGCTTCTCACTCGGACCAGGAGGGCCAGAGTGGGTGCTCCTCTGGAGCAACCAGAATCACAAGTCGTATTTAAGTTTTCGCCGGCACAGGGGCCACAAGCCAGCTGGCAAGTGACCGGGCTAACGCGTTGAGCCAAAGGAAGCAGAAGGGCCCCACGCAGCACTTGTCGAGTGTAGAGAGGTGAACTTCGGTGCAAGAGTGGCTCAGGGTTGGGGCTTCTCAAACTCCGGTGTACAGCTTCGAGGGTCACTCGTGGGCTGCACGGTCAGCGTCTCGTGGTCTTTTCAAGATGGCGTGCCCCACGCTTCCGGTCGCCTCCACGGGTCTCAGCTCTGCAGGGACTCTGGATCGGGCTGTAAGAAGGCAGGCAAGCTTGATCTCGTCGATCTCTGTCGCTCGATTTCCGGCGGGAACTGCAACAAAGCAGACGTCGAGGGCTGGACGGTGCCTGTTTGCACAGGGTGGTCACTCCTTGACCACAAGGGAGATTCTTCAGTCTTCTACGTTGAGTAGGATGTCGAAGGGTCTAGAAGTTTCGTTTCTTATGTTTCATCAGGATAATCTAAAGTGCATTGGCACTGCTCCCATTCTTATACCAATCTAGGGGGCTGGATTACCTGCTAGGTCCCCTCCTATGGGTGGGACCCAGGAAGGGGGTGGATACACCCCTTTCCTTTGATCCAGGCCGCGCTGGGACAGGGGCTGGGGTGCCCCAGAACCGGTTTGGCCGGATTATGCAAGGGGCAGCCTTGTGCGCCCCAAGCAGTGTCTGGTTTCTTTCAAACCTCCCTGCTACAATCCACTATCTCCTGTCTGGGGGTGTGTGACAGGAAATCCATTGTCCAGGCCTCCTTGGCTGAGTTTCGGTCAGCTACAGGGGGTCAGACTTGTGTCTGTGGCAGAAGCATCCATTTTGTGGATCTGAGGCTCTTTTAAAAATTAACCGCATTTCAGTAAAGTAACATGTAACTTTGTCCAAGCTGCCCTCGCTGGAAGGACTCCCAGCAGCAGGAGGTCAGACTTGTGTCTGCGGTGGCAGCATCCATCTTGTGATGCTGAGGCTCTGTTTAACTTTAACCGGGGTTCAGGCTAGGTACATGTCGTGTCCCTCTAGAGGGGTGGAATGCTATCCCCGTCGCCAGGACTGGCGAGGGGATAGTATTCCAAATCGTATGACACCTTACACGACATGTTTTGATAAAGCCAAACCAAAGTTGCTATATAACCGCGAGGATTATAATGCACTTAAGAGTATATGGTATGGCATTATCCCGGAACAGCTTAGGGAGTTGTTCCCGACAGCTGCAGACAGGCTCAGCTCATGCTAGAGCTCCATCTCACATTAAACCACGCACTCTGCCTCCAGGATTGATAAGGCCTTCCATAGGAGTGGCTCACAGGTTTATATGTGTCCAGATATAGGTTTAGATATAGGTATACTATATCTAAGCAAGAGGTGACTACACCACCTTGCCCCAGCTGAGTGATCAGCCAGTTGTGTCAATTTTAGATAGCCAGCCAGGGGTGGCAAAAGATATGCTGCAGACCCTGGTAGGCCTTGGATGCACCAATGCCCTGGGCACCTATAGTGCTCTGTACAGGGGCTGATAAGGTGACCCAAGCCAATCTAGTTATGCACCTAAGGGTACATGGAATCCATTTTACAGAGATAGCAGATGGCCTGGGGCCCTGATTAGCAGGGAACCAGGCCAACTAAGTCGAAAACCAGCTAAACACAAGGCAAAAAATCTGGGGTAACCATAGTCAGGTAGCCACCTTCCTACAGGGGGAAATCATACTGATTGGAAAAAAATTGCAAAAATTAGGGATGGTGAGGGAGTGAAATCATGCTTACCAGGATTACTTGTGGAAAGAAAAATCTACCTTCTGTCAAGAGATCCTAGGTATGGAGAGGGGGCCTAGATCACCAATGTGAAAATAACAAAAGTCTTGGAGTTATAAAATTTGGTCAAAAGGTCAGCACTTCATACTTGCTGTAATGGAAGACTCCTTGTAGATTTTCAGGCAACTGGAATCTTTGTGATAGCTCAGAGGATTTGGTGCCCTCTGCATCGTTCGATTTAGACCCTTAAACACAGGTAGACCTGAAATTATTTTTTGTATTAATAATAGGTGTTATTAGAACTCGTCGTGTCAGTGGTACTCATTTTACTTCACAAACAAGAATGGCTACGTTTTCCCAGTGCAAAGTCAACCATGTGACCTGCAGGTCAAATGGGTAACTCCAACAGGCACATTATTAAGCGCCTTAACCCTCTGAGCTCTGTTACTAGAGGGTAGTAGGGGGTACATATTAATTTATTCATTTATCCTGAGGCCAAGATTGGAAACACATTTAGGGGGAGTACAGTCAGTGAGAGGTGAATGATGGCGCTACAAATACGAACAAATATAGCACACCGTATATTTAATATTTGCATATTAGTACTTAATCAGTCATAGTTTCATTGTGGCCGGACTAAGAAGGAGGTAAAGAGAGTCAGGGCGGCTATATGGGGGAGTGCGGAAGTGGAAGTGTGTGGGTTATTTGCTGTTATGCACGCAAGGTGAAAGATGTGACTTTATAGAGTAGTATTAAATGCTGGGTGGATGGTGATTGCCCACAGGTCATTGGCAGTGATTGGGGGGTGGGGGGCATACGAGGTTGAAGAACTAAAAACTGGATGAGTTGCATGTGGTGTAGCAGAAAAATACATGTTGGTGAGCCATGACAAAAACATGAATGGACATAATTATAGGTAATGACCTTCGGTTTGTAGTGTGCCCTTTTTTGTGCATTTGTCACCTGGCATGATATTGGTATTGGGAGCGGGCTGTCAGTCTGGGGAAGCCACAGAGGCGCTGCATAGCAAAGTTAATCATTTTGTTTAGGCAAGTGAATCCATATAGGCTGAATAGAAGGGATTAAGATGAACTAAAAAATGTCAATGTTTATTGTAAAATTAATTAAAAATATACAATACATAGAGCATTAAAATTAACAATTAGACTACAGAATCTAAACAGTCTTATTTTGATTGATGTAACTCATCTGCTTTCTTAAAAATGTAACCTCCAAAATCCTTCATCGTGGCCTAAAAGAACAGAAATATAAGAAACATACCGGCAAGCCTTAATTGGTCGTAGATATAAAACTATGATAATAAAAGTTTATAATTTAACTTAAAATCAGACCAGTGGTCATTTTGCTGGTATGGGCCAGGCTCTTTAGCCTATAGGCGTGACAGGGCAGCGTCTATGAATTTAACAAGGCATCTGGTTAATTTGAGATTCTCTCTGCCCAGTACATATTTCAGGGCATCTTTAACAGAACAACACCCTTTTTAGGTCTCGGCCTGCGAAAGACTGCGCACATGCGCAGTCGAGGTGGCGAGATTTAATGAGGCAGGGAGAGTTTCTCTAGCGAGGTTAAGCCACTCCCCTCTTCTCCATTGGCCGGCCTCCTAAACGGTGGCCAGCCATTGGAGAAGAGGTCCTAGTGACGTTCTTCGTTCTCTTTTAACCCCGTCCTTTTCAGACTGGGCTCCTTGACTTACTGCTGCAGTAAAAGGTTTCTTATCTTCTTTATGGGGTCATCTGTTTCGCCCCATAAAGAAGATAAGGAACCTTTTACCGCAGCAGTAAGTCGGCAGACAAAGAGAAAATGACGACATCACGGCCAGCGCTTGTTACTCTCTAACTTTCAAGACCCACCCACCCTTTGCACTGCAGCCCTTCCACCACCCAAAGCTTCCCATTTGGCAGGTCCTATTCACTTCCCTTAAACTTTTAGTGCCCCCATTTTCACTTGAAGTGCACCACCCCCTCACCTTCAGCACGCAGTCGCGCCCCTCGCTCTGGATGTGGAACAGGCCCTCCTCCTCCTCGGGGCTGAGGCCGAAGCTTGCGTTAGAGATGTCGATGCTGCAAAGTGCTGGATCAGTGCACTGCCCCCTCACTTTGAGCTTCGCAGTCGCGCCCCTTGCTCTGGATGTGGAACAGGCCCTCCTCCTCCTCGGGCTGAGGCCGAAGCTTGCGTCGGAGATGTCGATGCTGCCAAGCCCTGTATCTTTCAGGCCCTTATGGTAGGTAAGATGGCAGCGTCGCGGGTGGAAGACGAAGCAACGGCTCCGGAAGCCTCGGAGGGGCCTGTTTCGACACAGAAGGGACAGGGGGCCGCACAGAGGTGCGGGCCCGGGCAGAGCTGGGGCTGCCTCCTCAGGGACCACACCAGTGGCCGCCTCACCCTCCTCTGCTACGGGCATCTCTGCCTGGCCACGGTCCTCTCTTGCCACATGACTCTTGCGCCCCTATCACTTCACACATAACTCTTCTCTCTTTCTTATACAGACGTACGTAGACGTGCATTTTCTCTCTCTTACAACGTGCACACTTTCACAACTCGTGCACACACACACATTCACTCTTCCTCAAACGCAGTCACATACTCACTCTCTCCTGTACAGTCCATTTATCACTCTGTCACTCTCTTAAGAGTTCTTTACATGCATAAAGGCAAGCGGGCTCCCCCTTAAACCACAAACATCCTAGCACACATGTACCAGACGGGCTGGCACAAACAGTATAGTTCTCCACCGCGTCACCTGTCTGGGGCAGGTGCTGTTAAGAAATAAATAGCCGCCAGCAGCGGAGACGGTGATAATATCTAATAGTTTATCTGAAATATGCCAAATTGGCAGAGGTAGTTTCCTAGAAATTAGAGGCTTGAGGTCCCTCGATGCTATAAAAACAATTAATTGGGACTACAAAACAGAGGCTTGTGGGTAGCCGTGATCGGAAGTGTCGTGTCCCAGCCAGGGATGCCGGGAATGCGAGCAGTATCTGTGTGCAGGTGGTGGAACGAGAAATCAAAAGAAAAGCAGCATGACAGACAAAGGTGGCACGCGGTAGTGACACCTCCCGGAGAGACCTTGCCTTGGTGAGAGTGAGCCTGTGGTCCTTCCCAGTAATACTTATGTGGAGACCTTCTCAAGTGGGGCGAAAAACGAGGAGGGCTGTTTGGAGAGTGACAGCCCTCTGAGGTGAATGCTTTGGCTACCTAAAGAGTGACAACCCGGGAAATAATTTACCCTCGGAGGTGAGAGCGTCAGCGCCCGAGAGTTAGCCCACCTCCGCCTCCACGTGGATTTAGAGCCATGTAGTGGGGAGGGGGCTGAGGCCCCCTGACGTGAGAACCTTAGAGAGTGACCAGGGGAGTGACATTTCGCCCCCCTAGAGACACGTTCCCTGAGCGGTGAACCCAAGTGGTTCTGCAGAGGGATCCCCACCTCCCCCAACAGCTGTGCCGTAGACGTGGGGCTTGGAGGTCTTCAAACTTTTTTTCTGGTCCACACCCCCACCCATCCCGAAAATGTTTTAAGTCTGTGGCCCCTCAAACTTTATGATAGATAATGGCTGTAGGCCATAACTGTTTGGAGTAGACTGAGATAGAAAGTCGCTGTGGGCCATGACTGGTTGGACTAGGCTGAGCGTATTAAATCATTGGGAGAGGGGACACGTAAGCAAATGAGGTGTCAGCGCCTCCACGGTGCCCCGGATGCTTCTTCACAAGTAATTTTTTAACTACATTGGCTCTTGGGATTATGCTCTGTGTCTGTGTGTGTGTGTGTGTGTGTGTGTGTGTGTGTGGCTGTGTGTGTGTGTGGCTCTGTGTGTGTGTGTGTGGCTCTGTGTGTGTGGCTCTGTGTGTGGCTCTGTGTGTGTGTGTGTGTGGCTCTGTGTGTGTGTGTGTGTGGCTCTGTGTGTGTGGCTCTGTGTGTGTGGCTCTGTGTGTGTGTGTGGCCCTGTGTGTGTGTGTGGCCCTGTGTGTGTGTGTGGCCCTGTGTGTGTGTGTGTGTGTGCAAGTGTGTGTGTGTGCGTGTGTGTGTGTGCGTGTGTGTGTGTGCTCCTGTGTGTGTGTGGCTCTCTGTGTGTTTGTGGCTCGCTGTGTGTGTGTGGCTCGCAGTGTGTGTGGCTCTCAGTGTGTGTGGCTCGCAGTGTGTGTGTGTCTCTCTGTGTGTGTGTGTGGCTCTGTGTGTGTGTGTTTGGGTGTGGCTCTGTGTGTGTGGGTGTGGCTCTCTGTGTGTGTGTGGGTGTAGGAAGGTGGCTACCTGACTATGGTTACCCCAGATTTTTTGCCTGTGTTTAGCTGTTTTTTTGACTTAGTTGACCTGGTTCCCTGCTAATCAGGGCCCCAGGCCATCTGCTCTCTCTGTAAAATGGATTCCATGTACCCTAGGTACATACCATAATTGGAAATGGACTCCTTGTCAGCCCCTGTATAATGCACTATAGGTGCCCAGGGCATAGGGGCCACCAAGGCCTACCAGGGGCTGCAGCATATCTTTTGCCACCCCTGGCTGGTTCTTAAATTGACACAACTGGCTGATCACTCAGCTGGGGTAAGGTGGTGTAATCACCCCTTACTTAGATATAGTATACCTATATCTAAACCTATATCTGGACACATATAAACCTGTGAGCCACTCCTATAGAAGGCCTCATCAATCCTGGAGGCAGAGTGCGTGGTTTAATGTGAGATGGAGCTCTAGCATGAGCTGAGCCTGTCTGCAGCTGCCGGGAACAACTCCCTAAGCTGTTCAGGATAATGCCATACCATATACTCTTAAGTGCCTTATAATCCTCGCGGTTATATAGCAACTCTGGTTTGGCTTTATCAAAACATGTCGTGTAAGGTGTCATACGATTTGGAATACTATCCCCTCGCCAGTTCTGGCGACGGGGATAGCATTCCACCCCTCTAGAGGGGTAAGACATGTTACTTTACTTTAATGTGGTTAATTTCTAAAAGGGCCTTAGATCCACAAAATGGATGCCTCTGCCACAGACAAGAGTCTGACCCCCTGAAGCTGACCGAAACTCAGCCAAATGGGGCCTGGACAAAGGGTTTCCTGTCGCAGGGGGGTGTTATCACCCTCCAGACAGGAGATAGTGGATTGTAGCAGGGAGGTCTGAAAGAAACCAGACACTGCATGTGGAGCACAAGGCTGCCCCTTGCATAATCCGGCCAAACCGGTTCTGGGGCACTCCAGCCCTCGTGCCAGGGCGGCCTGGATCAAAGGAAAGGGGTGTATCCACCCACTTCCTGGGTCCCACCCATAGGAGGGGACCTAGCAGGAAATCCCGCCCCCCAGATTCGAATAAGAGTGGGAGCAGTGCCAAGACACTTCAGATCATCCTGAAATCACCTTTAAACTAAGAAGACGACTGGACTTCGACATTCTGATGAACAGAAGACTGAAGAGCATCTCCCTTGTGGCCTAGGAGGGGCCACCCTGTGAACACAGGCACTACCCAGCACCTCGACGTCTGCTTTGCCGCCGCCTCCCGCCGGAGCCCGAGTGCAGAGCCTGACAAGACCCAGCTTCCCAGACTTCTCCCAGCCCGATCCACAGTCCCTGCAAAGAAGGGACCCGTGGAGGCACCGAGAGACGTGGGAGCGGACATCTTGAAAGACCCCCGAGACGCTGACTGCGCAGCACCCGAGGCACCCTCGAATCTGTGCTTTGGGGTTTGAGAAGCCCCACAATCGAGCAGCATTTGCACCAAAGATCAGCCCTCCAGCATCTCCACGATCTGCGTGGGGCCCTTTTGCTTTGTGCCACTCGACTCGCCATCCCGGCCGCTTGTCACGTGGTCAGCGGCCATCTTGGCGACGAAACCTACGATTTACACTGTGGGTCTGGTTGCTCCAGACCTGCCCTCGCTCTTGTAGAAAGGAGTACCCGCTCTGACCTTGCTGGTCCGAGTAATAAGCCTTTTTCAGTTTCCCCGTGGCTTGCATTAGCCAAGGCTTGTTTGCTTCAATCGAGTTGCCAACACCGCCATCAGCTAGAGCCTTCGAGGGACAGCTCGTGATCGACTTCTGGACGTCCTTGACCTCTTCGTGTCCACGTGGCTGCAGAGAGAAGCACCCCCTCATCACCTGTTTGCACCCGACTTTGCCTGGTTCCAATCTGGTTCCACGGTGGTCACTGGTCAGTGACTTTGAACACTGTCCCCTCTGCTTTCAGGTCTTCACCACTTCAGATCCACCCTTGGATCCACCGGACACTTCTCCTTCACATCGCCTGCAGCATCTTCAGCTTCAAGCGCCAAGAACCTGCGTGTCAAAACCCGACGCCACTTCGACCCTGTGCACCCGCTTCCTGTGGGTGAGGTAACTTTGCTCCGCCGGTGTTCCCACACTGGTACACATCTCTAGGGTCTGTGTCTTAAGTTTTGTTCCTCTAGGTTCAGCGGAAGTGTCCTTAAACTTTAACTTTACAACTTTTACGCACCATTGGTTAACATTGGTGCATGCGTGCGCTTTCTGCACTGCACCCGAATCCCGCGGGCTTTTCCCGACTTCAGCACTGCTTGTCCTGACTGCTCCCAGCGATTCCCTAGGCCCTAGGCCTAACCACTGTTCGATTGGTATCTCTTATACCACTTGTTTAGTATATGGTTTGAGTGGCCCCCCGCCCTCATCCATAATTGTGCAACTTTGTATGTTTAAACTGTGCTTTTGATTTAACGCTTGTGCCCCTTTATTCATAAAGAATACTGGGGATTGTTTTTAGTAATAAATACATATATTTTTATAATATATACTTGTGTGGTGTCCTTTCATTTGATATTACAGGATTGTATGTGGTAAAACAGCTCGCTTAACATGACCTCTTAAGTTAAGCCTTTAGGCTGCTTAGTCCATGCTACCCCTAGGATAGCTTGTCTAACAAGGTTGACTTACAACCTGACACCATAAGGGATTGTTTGGTCTGATAATAGGTGGTTCCAGAATTGGAAACATCACCTATCAGGCCAACTTCTCACAGTGGGGCTCTGTGTATGTGTGTGGCTCTGTGTGTGTGTAGGGCTCTGTGTGTGTGTGTGTAGGGCTCTGTGTGTGTGTGTGGGTCTGTGTGTGTGGGGCTCTGTGTTGGGCTGTGTGTTTGTGTGTGGCATTTGCGAGAGATTAAGCTATTAGCATTGTAAATGACAATGCCATTTAGTTATCTGTTTTCAAAAACAACACATAAATAAAAATGTTGTCATTTACAATGCCAATAGCTCTAACTTTTGCACAGGCGAGACCGTTGCATTGTAAATGCTTGTTAAATGAAAAGCGGTCTTTGCCATCTAAAGCGTTGGGCAAGTGCAAACAGTGTATATCGGTGATTCAGTTTTGTAATTGCACAAACGTCCGCGTTTTGAGTAGTCCTTGTATGTTGAACACTGTTGCTTGAACTCCATTAGAGGGATCCATAAAAAGCAGATGCAGATAAAACGTCTCCCTGTTTGGCCAAAGGACAAGAAAGGTAGTTCATCAGTTTCTTGCCAGAGAGGCTCTCTGCTGTGTAGTCAGCATTTCTCCTTGACTCAAGCTCTCAATATCGCATGCAACAGAAATCATTTTTGACTGCTTTTTTTTCTTTCCTGCCTGTCTGAATTGAGATTGAGAGATTTTTAATTCTCATAGGTCTTTTAGATGCAAAGTGAAAAAACTTTTGGATAGGTTGAAGGTAATTATCTTGGTTGGTGCACTAAATTATGTGGTATATTCACAAGATCGTGTGAGCGTGTGATAACTACCGCAAGAGTAGCGCAACACAACTTTATCGCAGGAAAATAACCCTGTGTCAACGTGGAATTCACAATGCAGCAGTAGCATGCAATAGACACCAGATAACGCGGCAAATGTCAGCGTAAAAATCAACGCCACACCGCAAATATGCGATACGCGAACGCAAAAAAACATGCGATGAGGCCAACCGTGGTACATAAAAGTAGCAAAAATCAGCCACAGGCCTGCAAATCCTACGCGTCTGGCGGGACAATGCACCTTAAAAACCACAGCAAAAATACACCAGAAGCAAGTCAAAGCACTTAGCAACATGGATGCACCCTGACTCAGCGCAGAGGCCAACTCGAACCCCACAACCCTCACAGACTACCAGCAAGGAACAATGGGGTCGGGGAAGGCCTAGGAGAAGAGGGAGAGGAAGACGGGGTGCAGACCGCAGGAAAACAAAACCAGCGTCACTGAGGTGACAGAACACTACCAGCAACTGACCCACTAGCAGACCACCTGGAATGCAGTTGGAGTACTGAGGAGGCCAAACCAGGAGGCAATAGACGCTGTCATGACGTGACTACCTAAACCAGGCACCAGATGGCGGTTGGAGGTGGTCCCTGCGGTGGTGGCGTGCGCCTCCTGCAGTGATGCGACGTCCGGGCCAGTCTGGACTCGCTTTGGTGTGTGAGCCCTGGTGGGACGCATTTGGGCCCGGAGGCTAAGTACAGCACAGGGCCACACAGAAATGGCATTGATGAACCCAAGGCCTACGCTTCAGGGGCCATCCAATATCTCCGAAGATGGGTTCCCAGACCATACCAGAACAGAGTCAGTGGCCCTGGATGCACTGCGGCCGAAACAGGCACCCAGCCACGGGACGGTGACTTGCGGTGCAGTCCGATGGGTCATGCGACCTGAGCGGGTCACCATTAATGTCCGAGGTGTATGGTGCAGATGGTTGCGGGGGACAGTGGAAGGTGTCCTCCAGGGCATGACGCCGAAAGGTTTGATTTTTTCCGAAAGCAGCAAATGAAGGAGTGGAATGCGTCAGCCTCGTTGTCACCGCCAATTCGGTATCAGCTACATGAGGATGAAAACTGCCCCCTAGTCCATAGACTCAGACGCCACCAAAGTTCGACCAGAGAGTGTCCATGAATGTTGGGGAACAGACTTAGTGGCATCTGGGCTGAGAGGGGATGCAGTCTGCGATGATGAGATACACTGATGTGAACTCCGCCATTGCTAAATCATGACTCTGTGACCTACTGGACCGCAGTGTAGGCAGCGGTCAGCAGTGGCCCACAGTCACCTGTCGTTGGCTCGAGATGCACAGCGCTAGTGACACCAGGGCAGTTGTCGGTAGTGTACGAACACCTCTGTAACATTGATCCTTTTCTCTCCCCCAAGATGCAAGGCGTCATCCTCTTAAGCCTTTCCTTGTGTGCAATGATATGTAATCTGCCTTTGCATACTCGATGTTCAGTTCCAAATCTTTTTTTTTTTGATTTCAAGAAAATTTTATTGATAAAGAAGTGATAAAGAATAGATGGATCAAAATACAATACAAGTGATACAATTTGAATCAAGAGAAAATATACAATCAAGGACCAAACTTGAGTATTAAGCAAAAGAAATGCATATAAAAGTAAAAAGTAGCCTGTTATAGTGTATATAATTTGATTAGGTGAAAGCTACTATCCAAGCACGAAAACAAACGTATCACTATCAAATCTGGAGATGGGGGCAGGGGAGGAAAAAGAAGAAAAGAAAAGGAAAAAGGAAAGAAGAGGGAAAGCAATAGAAAAGATAAAAAAGAGTAGAGGACAGGAAAGAGAAAAGAGAAGAAGAAAAGAAGAAGGATTCCCACAGGACTAACCCAACCTAGAAATTATAAGACAACAATTAGACAGACAGATCAAAAGGAAACTGAGGAACCAACCCTTTTGAGGATAACTCCATATAATCATCCAAAGCTTTCCAAACCCCACTAGAAATAGATGGAGAGAGGTGAGCTTGATCCACCGAAGTGTGAGCACTGCGTAAAAAGGAGACCCAAGCCCACCATGTATGATAGGAGACCGAAGAGAAGGATTTCCACTCCATAAGAATAATTTTCACCGCAACAGTTAGGAGAAGATCGAACAATTGTAATTCCAATGGATCTAATGGGAGAGGAGTGGGGGCTGCCAGTGGACCCAATAAAATTAAAGGGAAAGAAAGTTGGAACTCAATATCAAAAATAAGAGAAAGATGTTTATGGACGAGGTTCCAAAAAGGTTGAAGCAAGGAACAACCAAAAAACATATGCTGAAAATCGCCGGCCAACAAACCACAACTCCAGCATAAGTTGTCATCTTTAAGTTTAAGCGAATGAAGACGCACAGGCGTCCAATGGAGGAGATTGATAGAGAAAAACTTAGACTGCATTAAAGATGGTGCAATTTTATTACGAAGGGAATATTTACCAATTAATTGCCAAGTGTCCGAGGAAATATGATCTGTAATGGCATGATCAAAATGATGTAACCATTTTTGTTGAGCAACCGTTTGTGCAGGTAGTGAGGTAGATGACAAAAATTTATAAATGTTGGAGGCGACATGACCAGATTTAATCCAGATATGAAAAAGTGAGATAGTAGAAGAGGTAGGATGAAGACGAACTTTAGAAAGGGCTACTTTAATTTTAAGAAAAGTATAGAAATCAAGATTTGTTAAAGAATGTCTGTGAGCCAAGGTGGAAAAAGGTAATGGCTCATCAGAAGCACCATATAAATATTTAACAAGAGAGACCCCCTTATCTGCCCAATAGGACATGAGGCTAGGAGTAATGTTGAGTTTAATTTTGGAATTCCGCCAGATAGATGACCACCTAGTTTTATGTAAAGGGATTGCCACCTTCCTGTCTATCTTCCTGACCGCAGCTAGAGTATCAATAATGATAGACCGAGAGAACAGGATATGTAAAGTAGAGGTAGTGCAAAAAGAGGCAGTAGGCAAGGGGGATGCTAATTCTTGTTCTATGAGCAACCAAGAGGGAACATGAAGAGATGGAGGAGAGAACCATAAAGCACCTTGGGATGCCAAAAAGGCAGTTTGGTATTTTTCCCAATCAGGAAAATTACAACCTCCCATGTCGCAAGGACGACGCAAAAATTTGTATGCAAGCCTAGCACGTTTGTCATTCCATCAAAATTTTGATGTCAGAACATCGATTTCGCGAAAAAAGGAGTCCGATAATTTTACCGGAAGCATAGATGAAACAAAATTAATAATCGGCGTGATCATCATTTTTAGAGTCTGGAGGCGACCCCACCATGAAATATGTATTGGAGACCAAGTATCCAAAAGACGACGCACTTTAAGGAGAGTCTGGGATTCATTATAGGTAGTGGTGGCATAGAGAGTAGAGCAAAAATAAATCCCTAAGTATTTCAGGTGTGTAGACTGCCACTTAAAGCCCGCTGAGCCCATATGAGAGGGAAAACAATAGGCATTCAAAGGGAACATTTCCGTCTTATCTTTATTTAGGGTATACCCGGAAACCGATGAGAAGAGGGAAATGGTATTTGAGATAGCAGGGATTGCCAAGGCAATATCATCCGAAAAAATAAGAACATCATCTGCGTATGCAGCAGTTTTAATACAGTGAGGCCCGAAAGAAAAACCTTTAATATCAGGATGTAACTCAATCAACCGAAGAAGAGGATCAATAGATAATAAAAACAAAAGTGGGGATAAAGAACACCCCTGTCTAGTGCCCTGACGAAGATTGAAAAAAGGTGACGTAGCGCCATTAACTCTAATGTTAGCTTTAGGTTGAGAATATAAGGACATTATCATATTAATGAAGGAGTCACCAAGGTTGTGCGCGCATAAAACAGCACGAAGAAATGGCCAAGAGACCTTGTCGAAGGCTTTTTCCGCATCAAGGGCCAAGGCCGCGGCAGGAAGTTGAGACCGTTTAGCAGCACCGAGAATATGACAGAAAGTGCGTATATTGTCTCGCGCAAGACGACCCTTCACAAAACCAGTTTGAGAAGGATGAACAAGATGAGGGATAAAGGATTCCAATCTTTTGGCCAGGATTTTAGCAAAAATCTTAGCTTCCATGTTAAGGAGAGAAATAGGACGGAAGTTTTTGGGATCCGAATGGTCTTTCCCTTCTTTCGGGATCACTACTATGGTAGCTTCAGCAGCTGTACCAGAGACAGACCCATCCCTAACAAAAGCGTCAAAGACAGATTGTAATTTGGGGACAAGCGTAGGAAGAAAGGTTTTATAAAATAAAATTGGATAACCATCAGGGCCCGGAGCCTTGCCAGAACGAGTAGCTTTAATTGCAGAAACGATTTCCGCAGGGGAAATAGGCTTATTTAAGAAAGTACGATCATCATCAGAGACCGACTGGAGCGGAATAGATTTTAAAAAATCCTGACATTGGTGAAAAGAAGATTGAGTAGAAGGAGTATACAATTTATTATAAAAGTCACGAAAAACTCCAAGTATTTCTCCTGTTTGGAATTTTTTAGACCCGGTGTGGTCAGTAATAGAAGAGATCTGCGAGGACTTGAAAGAGAAATCGTGAAATTTTAATGTAGCAGCTAAAATCTTTCCAGCTCTATTTTTTAGCAACAACTTCTTGGATTTCTGTGCTTGGACACCAATATGAGCTCTTTTAGTAACAATAGTATTATATTTGTATTTTAGTAGTTTTATTTGTTGTAAACAAGTTGGGTCCTTAGAGTGCCTAAAGGAAGCTTCCAGAGTTTTTATTTCAGATGACAAATCTGTAAGTTCCTTTTTAATTTCGAAATTTTGTTTGGACATACATTTAATGACTTGACCACGGAAAGTGCATTTAAAGGAGTCCCATAGAACGATTGGGGAAGAGACAGAGCCTTCGTTTTCATGGAAAAAAGTATCTATAGCTTTAGAAAATTCATCAACTTGAGAAGGGTCATGCAAAACTTCGGTATTCAATCTCCATGAACGAGCAAGTGACTTAGGGGCAAAGGATGACAGCGTAAAAGTGACCGCAGCGTGATCAGAAATCAAAATAGGATGTATAAGCGGAGAAGAAGAAGATGAAACAAGAGAAGAATGAACCAGGAGATAGTCAATACGAGAGAAGGAAGAGTGAGGCGAAGAGAAGAAAGAAAAATCACTACCAGTGGGATTATGAAGACGCCAAATATCTTGAAGATGAGTAATAGAACACATGTTAAGCATTTGTTTGTGAGATTTAGGAGGACGGAACTGAAATGCAGAGTTCCTATCTAAAAGAGGGTCCATCGGTAAATTAAAATCTCCGCCCACAATAAGATTGCCAGAGTGCGGGGTGTCATGTAATTTTTTGGTGACCGATTTCCAAAAGATCGGATCGTCAACGTTAGGAGCATAGATATTCATCACATACAGATCATGCTGTCCATCCGACAATCTAGATAACAGCCAGCGACCATCAGAATCATGATCAGACGAGATTATAGATAAACCAGAACTTTTTGAAATTAATGTAATAACTCCATTTCGTTTACCAAAAGCATCAGAACAACAAACATCCGAAACCCATTCTTTCTTCAAAAACAACGCTTCTCTGTTAGTGACTTTGGTCTCTTGAAAAAGAACCAGGTCAGAAGACAGAGATTTGCAGTAATCTAAGGCTTTCGATCTCTTCACCGGATGATTCAAACCCTTAACATTAAGGGATAAAACATTTAAACCCGGCATGGAAATGCATGATAAGAAAGAAAAGACGACATGGATAACAGAAAAAGAACCAACCACACAAATACAAGGAACCTATGAACAACCATAAGAAACACGGAGGGAGAATCCATGTGGGGAATCCAAGATAGCGAGAAAGAAAGAAAAGAAGAGAAGAGAAAAGAGAGGAGGAAAAGAAGAAGCAGAAGGGGAGGCCTAAAAAAGACCAGCATCATACTAGGGAGAACGTGGAAAGGCGAGTAAGGGACCCGTACTAGGAAGAAAAGCAATTGATAACAATAGCCTCAAAAACTATAGCAAACTGATAACAGTAAAATAGGAACTGGTGAGAATCAAAAGTAGCAACGCAAAACAGCGTAACGATGTAAACAGTCATATTGTAACCAAGAGATTTGTACAAACACATTTAGTTATCAAACTAGTATTAAGAGAACATATCTATTGTAATTAATACTATCAAACAAACTGATAAGAAAAACAAAAGCATGAGATAAATCATGAACAGAAGATGAATACATGACGGTCAATCTATATAACCTAAAAAGAAATACTTAGTTAATGATCAAACAATAATGTATACAATAGCAACATGTAGCTGAAGTGGAAAAAGTAGAAGCATATAAGTAGGTAAGAAGAGAAACGGAGGAAAATAGCCAAAGATAAAGAAAAGAGAAAGATATAAAAAGACAAATACCAGAAAAAGCACGGTAACTATTAAAAAGATAAGTATCAAGAAAAGAGAAAAGTAACGTGAAATAACCTTTTAGAGAAAGAAAAGACAAGAAGAGCTGAAGACAATAGAAAGAGCAAAAATAAACGTCATAATTGTACAGGAGGTAAGAAAATAGGAAGGAGAAATGACAAGAAGCGAAGGAAAATAAAAGGACAAGAAACCAAAAGAGAGATAGGAAGGAATGATGAAAGATCGAGGCAGTATAAGTCCAAGGAAGAAGGATAGAACAGAAAGTAGTGCGGACACAAGAGGAACAGAAGAATGCCATCAATAGCCTCTGAGGTTAAGACCAACATATAAGTACAACAGGAGAGAGGAGAGAACTAAGCATACAGAAAAGTACATCCAGGAGAAAGAAGGAGACAGTTCAAGTGCCTGAGGCACCAGGAGTCTGCGATGTCGCCTTTTGAATCTCCATCTCTATCTCCAACTGGTTGTCCAGGAATGTAGTTAAATCAGCCGGCTCATCGAAAATTCTAGAACGTCCTTTATAAGTAATGCGGAACTTCGATGGTCCAGAAAACGAAAAAGGAATGCCCATCTCAGAAAGACGTTTCCGAAGATTAAGGAAGCCCTTTCTCCTTATGACCGTATCTCTGGCAAAGTCCTGAGAAATTGAGATTCGATGACCTTCCCAGATGACTTGTTTAGCTTTCCGCATATGAGAGAGAATTTGTTCAGTATGCTGATGCCTCAATGGCTTAAAAATGATTGCTCTTGGCTGGGTTGCCGATTTAGACCGAAACGTTGGAACACGATGTGCTCTTTCTATCTCAAACTCTCTGTGGAATGAGATTTGTAGGGTGTCCGGAATCCAATGAGATAAGAACTCTATCATAGATGAAGATGATGTGAGAAGTTGGCCTGATAGGTGATGTTTCCAATTCTGGAACCACCTATTATCAGACCAAACAATCCCTTATGGTGTCTGGTTGTAAGTCAACCTTATTAGACAAGCTATCCTAGGGGTAGCATGGACTAAGCAGCCTAAAGGCTTAACTTAAGAGGTCGTGTTAAGCGAGCTGTTTTACCACATACAATCCTGTAATATCAAATGAAAGGACACCACACAAGTATATATTATAAAAATATATGTATTTATTACTAAAAACAATCCCCAGTATTCTTTATGAATAAAGGGGCACAAGCGTTAAATCAAAAGCACAGTTTAAACATACAAAGTTGCACAATTATGGATGAGGGCGGGTGGCCACTCAAACCATATACTAAACAAGTGGTATAAGAGATGCCACTCGAGCAGTGGTTAGGCCTAGGGCCTAGGGAATCGCTGGGAGCAGTCGGGACAAGCAATGCTGAAGTCGGGAACGGCCCACGGGATTCGGGAGCAGTGCGGAAAGCGCACGCATGCACCAATGTTAACCAATGGGTGGTGACACCCTCCTGCGACAGGAAACCCTTTGTCCAGGCCCCATTTGGCTGAGTTTCGGTCAGCTGCAGGGGTCCAGACTCTTGTCTGTGGCAGAGGCATCCATTTTGTGGATCTAAGGTCTTTTTAGAAATTAACCGCATTTAAGTAAAGTAACATGTCTTACCCCTCTAGAGGGGTGGAATGCTATCCCCGTCGCCAGAACTGGCGAGGGGATAGTATTCCAAATCGTATGACACCTTACACGACATGTTTTGATAAAGCCAAACCAAAGTTGCTATATAACCGCGAGGATTATAAGGCACTTAAGAGTATATGGTATGGCATTATCCTGAAACAGCTTAGGGAGTTGTTCCCGACAGCTGCAGACAGGCTCAGCTCATGCTAGAGCTCCATCTCACATTAAACCACGCACTCTGCCTCCAGGATTGATGAGGCCTTCCATAGGAGTGGCTCACAGGTTTATATGTGTCCAGATATAGGTTTAGATATAGGTATACTATATCTAAGTAAGGGGTGATTACACCACCTTACCCCAGCTGAGTGATCAGCCAGTTGTGTCAATTTAAGAACCAGCCAGGGGTGGCAAAAGATATGCTGCAGCCCCTGGTAGGCCTTGGTGGCCCCTATGCCCTGGGCACCTATAGTGCATTATACAGGGGCTGACAAGGAGTCCATTTCCAATTGTGGTATGTACCTAGGGTACATGGAATCCATTTTACAGAGAGAGCAGATGGCCTGGGGCCCTGATTAGCAGGGAACCAGGTCAACTAAGTCAAAAAACAGCTAAACACAGGCAAAAAATCTGGGGTAACCATAGTCAGGTAGCCACCTTCCTACATAACCCCCCCCAAACGAAAGGAGATAAGGCTATCCTTGGCCAGGTAAGCCTATATTGCCTGAGTGGCCATATAAGGAAGTACCTGCACTAGCATGGGTACCCCCTGTCTCATGGTCCACTAAGCAGTCCCTCACCCCTGGGGTATTAGAGGGTCTCCACCATAGGGAATCACTACCTTGGGTGTGTTTATGCAAAGTTAAAGGCTGGTTTGGATATGGAGTATTGAAGTGAGGCTCTACTAATTTAGGGCTTAGCTTCCTCCAATTATCTTCCACCATGTGTGCCTTTCTTTCTTTAACTGAGTTGCACTGTGCTCTCAGGGTCAACCTCTGGCTACCTAAAGCTGGAGGCTGGGTCCCTCTGTTTGGCTTGCTGGAGGGACAGTTCAGGTTTGGGCCCTTTGGGTCCCAGGTTTGGCTGTGCCCAACAGAATCCATCTGGGGGAGGTCCCTAACTGTTTTTAAGGGGCTCCCTCAGGAGTTTTTAAAGTTTTCACCTCACTAGGGCTACTAGTTTTGGTGCCCCTAATCTGTTGATGGGGGTGCTTTATTTGACAGGGGGCCCTCTGGGTCTCACTGTCCTTCTTGTCCTCTGCAGCCCTGGGCTGGCTAAGGCAAGGTAGAGAGGGGCAGGTTACCTGCTCCAGACTGGGTCCCACCTGAGAAGGGTCCACTGACATCAGAGGTTCTGTCAGGCTAGGCCCAACCACCTCTGGGGCAGTTCCTTCATCAGGGGTAAGATCAGTTCCCTGAGGAGGCTGATCCTGTCCTAAAGTCTGGTGAGGGGGGAGATTTCTCTTCCTCCTCCATGCTCTCAGTTTGTGTGGAGTTATCCATCATTTCAGGTTTCACAACACACATATCAGTTTGAGTTTGGGCTGTGGCCATCACAGCCCCACCAACCTTTTCAGGAGGAGACTCAGTTTGGGTTTCTGCTGTTATCATAACAGCTTTGCTATTCTGTTCAGGAAGAGCTTTTGCTAAAGATGGGGCAGAGAGTTTCTCAGCCCTACCAACCCTTTCAGGAAGGACATCTTGAATTGGGGCTGTAGCCATTACAGCCCCACTAACCTTTCCATTGGAATTTACCATTCTAGAATGGATTTCCTGTTCAACCTCAGCCCAGGCTGAGATTTCCAAATCATTACCAAGTAGACAGTCCACAGGCAAGTTTGATGACACTGCCACTCTCTTTGGGCCAATGACACCTCCCCAGCTGAGACTTACTACTGCCATGGGATGATTTGTTTTGATGCCATCAATGTTTGTTACCTGGTATGTGGCACCAGGTAAAAGTTGCTTAGAGGGGACTATACAGTCAGCCACCATGGTGATGCTAGCCCCTGTGTCTCTAAAAGCTTCAACTTTCAAACCATTGATGATGGGTTCTTGTCTATATTTGCTCAAAGTATTTGGGCAATCAGAGAAGTTGGCAAACCCCCTGCCAGTCTCATAAACAAGATCATTTGGGGAGGGGGACCTGGATAGGCCAGGGTCCTCATGTGCTCCAAAAGTAAACCCACCCAGATTCCTGGGTGTGCTCCCACTTCCTGGGGGATTACTGCTGACAGTAACAGGAGGTGTTGGAGCTGGCTTTGGAGGTATATTCTCTTTATTGTTATTCTTGGGACAACAGTTGTCTGTTTTGTAATGCCCAACCTGTTTACAGGCATAACAATAAGGCTTTTTCTCTGTTGAAGAAGTGTCGTGGGACCCACACCCCTTCTTGGAGTTTTGGGGCCCTGGGGAAGTCTTTTCTTTATTTTTATCCCCACCCTTATCTTGAGGCTTGGTAGACTCCTTCTTCTGGTTACTGTCCTGATTCTTAGGCCTAATCCTGGTTCTGACCCACTTGTCTGCCTTCTTTCCCAATTCTTGGGGAGAGGTCAGATCAGAGTCCACCAGGTGCTGGTGTAAGAGCTGGTTCTGACAATTATTTAGGATCTGCTCCCTCATAATCAAATTATACAATCCTGTAAAGTCATGTACTTTGCTGCCATGTAGCCAACCCTCCAGAGCCTTAGTTGCACAATCAACAAAATCAGTCCAGTCCTGAGTCTGTGTCTTCTGGGTGTCTCTGAACTTCAACCTGTACTGTTCAGTGGTTAAGCCAAACCCATCTATTAGGACACTCTTCAGGACTTTGTAATTGTTTGCATCCTCATGTCTGACAGTGAGGAGCTTATCTCTCCCTTTCTCTGAAAAGGAGTACCATAAGATTGCTGCCCACTGTTCCTCAGGAACCTGCTGTACCATGCAGGCTCTCTCAAGAGCAGTTATCCACTTGTGGATGTCATCCCCTTCCTTGTAGGGGGGCACAATCTTTGTCAGGTTTCTACTATCATAGGACCTGGGTTTCTCTTTAGGAATATTGCTGCCACCAGTGGCATCTAAGCCACACAATTTTTGCTCTCTTGCCAAGGTAAGTCTAGCTTGAGCCAAGGTAAGTTTAGCTTGAGCCAGGGCTACCTCCTCCCTCTCTATTTGGAGTTTGACAGCCCTCATTCTGGCCCTATGCTCAGTCTTCTGAGAGGCAGTCATACCTCTCTCAGATTCTCTTGAGGCACTAGAAATATGAGAGTCCCCTGAGGGAGATCTCACTCTTCTGTTGCCTGGGAGAATGTTATAGGTTCTGGGGAGGTGCTGGCCCTCTCCATTCCCTAGTAGGTCTAAGTTGGCCTGGTTAAGCCTGGCAACTTGGACCTGGCTACCCCTCTGATCCTGGTCTTCTGTGTCCTCAACATCTGAGTCCTCATCCCCTTCTTCTCCTTCTTCTCCTTCTTCCTCCTGAGGGGTACCAGTTACTGGTGGGTTCTCTCCATCTCCTGACTCTAGGGGAATTCCATTCGCCCTTTCTAAGTCATCCTGTTCTAGAATGGCTATCAGGATAGGACAGGTGGGACTTCTGCCCCTTTTTAACCCTCTTGATACGCACAAGGCAATCAAGTCCTTTCGGGTTAGTTTGTCATAGCTGGAAGTTGCCTGGGTAAGGTCAACTGTCACAGGAGTAGACCCTGAGGCTTTTCCTGTGTCAGACATGACTCTAGTGTGGTGTAAGTGATGCACCTACCTACACTAAGTGTTTTCCTACTGTACCTTGCTAGTGAGTTGTAGTCAGGGTGTGCTAATCCCTTTACTCTACAACTACTAAGTTCAGTAGAACTTAATATGCTAAGCTTTTGATTTATATGTACCTAGAGGTACTTGATGTGATCTTTCAATTTGATAAAAGATTGCAATGGTAAAACAACAGCAAGCTCAAATCCGCACCGCTGCTCACCAATGTGAGAAGTTGGCCTGATAGGTGATGTTTCCAATTCTGGAACCACCTATTATCAGACCAAACAATCCCTTATGGTGTCTGGTTGTAAGTCAACCTTATTAGACAAGCTATCCTAGGGGTAGCATGGACTAAGCAGCCTAAAGGCTTAACTTAAGAGGTCGTGTTAAGCGAGCTGTTTTACCACATACAATCCTGTAATATCAAATGAAAGGACACCACACAAGTATATATTATAAAAATATATGTATTTATTACTAAAAACAATCCCCAGTATTCTTTATGAATAAAGGGGCACAAGCGTTAAATCAAAAGCACAGTTTAAACATACAAAGTTGCACAATTATAGATGAGGGCGGGTGACCACTCAAACCATATACTAAACAAGTGGTATAAGAGATGCCACTCGAGCAGTGGTTTGGCCTAGGGCCTAGGGAATCGCTGGGAGCAGTCGGGACAAGCAATGCTGAAGTCGGGAACGGCCCACGGGATTCGGGAGCAGTGCGGAAAGCGCACGCATGCACCAATGTTAACCAATGGTGCGTAAAAGTTGTAAAGTTAGAGTTTAAGGACACTTCCGCTGAACCTAGAGGAACAAAACTTAAGACACAGACCCTAGAGATGTGTACCAGTGTGGGAACACCGGCGGAGCAAAGTTACCTCACCCACAGGAAGCGGGTGCACAGGGTCGAAGTTGAGTCGGGTTTCGTCACGCAGGCTCTTGGTGCTTGAAGCTGAAAGGGCTGCAGGCGGGGTGAAATTGAAGTGTCCGGTGGAGTCCAAGGGTGGACTCAAGTTGAAGAGTACCTGAAAGCAGAGGGGACAGAGTCTGGGTCATTCAGCAGTGACCAGGGTGGAACCAGGACGGAACCAGGCAATGTCGGGCGCAATCAGGTGGTCGTCGAGGAGCTTCTCTCCGCTGTCACGTGGGCTCTGGGGCATCTGCGACGTCCAGGAGCAGGTCACGATCTGTCCCACGCAGGCTCTCGCCGTCGGCGCTGTCGGCTTCAAGATTGGAGCAAACAACACTTGGCAAAAGCAATCCACGCGGAACCGGGAGATTGCTTCTCACTCGAACCAGGAAGGTCAGAGTGGGGGCTCCTTTTCAGGGGAGCTGGTGTGGATCTGGAGCAACCAGATTCACAAGTCGTATTCGTAGTTTCGTCGGCACAGGGGCCACTAGCCGGCTGGCAAGTGACCGGGCCAACGCGTTGAGCCAAATGGAGCAGAAGGGCCCCACGCAGCACTCGTCGAGTGTGGAGGGCTGAACTTCGTTGCAAGTGTGGCTCAGGGTGGGGGCTTCTCAAACCCCGGTGTACAGCTTCGAGGGTCACTCGTGGGCTGCACGGTCAGCGTCTCGTGGTCAATTCAAGATGGCGTGCCCCACGCTTCCGGTCGCCTCCACGGGTCTCGGCTCTGCAGGGAGTGTGGATCGGGCTGTTGGAAGGCAGGCAAGCTTGATCTCGTCGATCTCTGTCGCTCGAGTTCCGGCGGGAACTGCAACAAAGTAGACGTCGAGGGCTGGATGGTGCCTGTTTGCACAGGGTGGTCACTCCTTGACCACAAGGGAGATTCTTCGGGCTTCCACGTTGAGTAGGACGTCCAAGGGTCCAGAGTTTCGTTTCTTATGTTTCGTCAGGAAATCTAAAGTGCATTGGCACTGCTCCCACTCTTATTCGAATCTGGGGGGCGTGATTACCTGCTAGGTCCCCCCCTATGGGTGGGACCCAGGAAGTGGGTGGATACACCCCCTTCCTTTGATCCAGGCCGCCCTGGCACGAGGGCTGGAGTGCCCCAGAACCGGTTTGGCCGGATTATGCAAGGGGCAGCCTTGTGCGCCCCAAGCAGTGTCTGGTTTCTTTCAAACCTCCCTGCTACAATCCACTATCTCCTGTCTGGAGGGTGGTGACACCCTCCTGCGACAGGAAACCCTTTGTCCAGGCCCCATTTGGCTGAGTTTCGGTCAGCTGCAGGGGTCCAGACTCTTGTCTGTGGCAGAGGCATCCATTTTGTGGATCTAAGGTCTTTTTAGAAATTAACCGCATTTAAGTAAGGTAACATGTCTTACCCCTCTAGAGGGGTGGAATGCTATCCCCGTCGCCAGAACTGGCGAGGGGATAGTATTCCAAATCGTATGACACCTTACACGACATGTTTTGATAAAGCCAAACCAAAGTTGCTATATAACCGCGAGGATTATAAGGCACTTAAGAGTATATGGTATGGCATTATCCTGAAACAGCTTAGGGAGTTGTTCCCGACAGCTGCAGACAGGCTCAGCTCATGCTAGAGCTCCATCTCACATTAAACCACGCACTCTGCCTCCAGGATTGATGAGGCCTTCCATAGGAGTGGCTCACAGGTTTATATCTGTCCAGATATAGGTTTAGATATAGGTATACTATATCTAAGTAAGGGGTGATTACACCACCTTACCCCAGCTGAGTGATCAGCCAGTTGTGTCAATTTAAGAACCAGCCAGGGGTGGCAAAAGATATGCTGCAGCCCCTGGTAGGCCTTGGTGGCCCCTATGCCCTGGGCACCTATAGTGCATTATACAGGGGCTGACAAGGAGTCCATTTCCAATTGTGGTATGTACCTAGGGTACATGAAATCCATTTTACAGAGAGAGCAGATGGCCTGGGGCCCTGATTAGCAGGGAACCAGGTCAACTAAGTCAAAAAACCAGCTAAACACAGGCAAAAAATCTGGGGTAACCATAGTCAGGTAGCCACCTTCCTACAGATGATTTCTCTGAATCTTCCGGCAAACCAAAAATGCGTAGGTTAGATCTGCGATTACGGTCCTCCTGCTCAGTGAGATCTCTTCGCAATGCCGCCATTGAGCGCTCCAAGTGGTTGAGGGATCTGGAATGTTTCTGCACACCATCCTCTGCACAACTGATTCGTGATTCCATCGCAGATACACGTAGAGAGAGGGCCTTAAAGTCATTCCTGATAGCAGACACTTCCACTTGCAATAAGTCTGTATTAGTTTTTGTTGACTGCGCAATATCATGTACTTCATTCAGGCGCGTTAGTATTGTGTCCAGCGTGGAATTAGTGTCTGACTGAGCAGACTCAGGCGTAGGAGACACTGGCTTAAGCCTTTTCAACGACGTGCCAACATCTTTTGAGTCTTTGTTGCTCGAGGAACGACCCATATTTGCAGCCATGAAAGAGCAGCGACAAAGAAAAAAAAAAAAAAAAAAAATGTACAACCACTTGAGGGTAAGAGGAGAGCAAAAACTGCGCAGTCTGTATTCAAAAAGAAGAGATATAGTCCACTGAGCTCAATGGGCGCTAATTAAGTAATAGCGGCGGACTTATATGCAGGCAAGCAGGTAGCAGAGTAATGATATAATTGTAATTAGAGCAGGAGGACACATTAATGAGGTCGCAGAAAAAAGAACTACACCGGTATAAGAAAACTGCACTGAAAAGAAAAACAGCGCGTGGGCAACCTAATTACCAGCCAAGCAGCAATAAAATGACATAAGAAAGGAAAAAATGTTACCAAATGAAGGCATCACAGCATAGATATCCTGGACAGCCACCCCGACCTGCAAGAATGTAATCAGAGCGGCACTTCCGAGGAGAGAGTGCTGAGTGCGTCAGGAGCGGGAAATGGCGGCCGTATATGAGGAAACTAGCGTCTCTGGGTCGTGAAGAAGAAATCTCTCAGCCGGTGCCCAAATCATTAGGAAAACATCGTCAAGCAGCTCCGCACATGTTCCGTTGTTGAAAGCTGCTTTCTCCGCACACAGAGGCCGTCAAGGAACAGAGAAATGAGCCCGACGGGACACTCTCACCCCGGAGCTCAAGCGCGACCCGCCATGCAGAAGCGGCGCGCAAGCCACGCCCCTTCAGTTCCAAATCTTTGACCTACTCGAGCACAGCTTAGGTCGAGACCAGTGCAGGCTGGAGGCAGCGATCAGCACGGGCCATTCACCGAGTGTCGCCGGAATAGGTTGGTGGCCCGACCGGCCTGCGTAGTTCAGGTTCAGTGGCACCACGTGTTCGGTCACCACTTTCGTACGGCCTGAGCCGCATTTCCTCTTACTCCTCTCTGTGCAACCACTGGAGTGGACTCTGCCATTCGTGATTCGCGACTAGGTGCTGGATGTGAGATCTACTGGTCCGCAGGATAGTCCTGGTCCCTCATCCATGTGTCTCCGGCTGGCGTTTAACTGGGTTTGTGACAGCACGTGTTGCCGGCTGGCGTTGAACAGGGTTAGTGGCACCATGTGTCGCAAGATGCCCATATGGAACTATGCCTCACTGGACAGGGGGGGGGTCTGGTGCTCTGGCCGTTGGCCCGGATTTGGGGTCACTGCCATTCAGGAGCCAGGACACAGTTTCACACATGGGACCTACTGGGCCACAGGGGACGCCGATGGAATATGTAAATTAGGAAGGAGTAATTTTGGCCAGCGATGGGGGGGGTGGGGGTGGGGGGACAGCGATGGTCTGAGTGGCTAGCAGGGTCGTGGGCCTCGGGCTTGGAGCTTACACAGGCACGTGGTGAGCCCTCCTTGACACACGCCGGTGTCGGCTGGGGATCAGTGTGGCCTTGCTGCGCAGGGTCGGGCCTGACTGGTTTGTGGTCCAGTGGGCCGGGGTACGTCAGGCACACAGGATCGCAGGCAACTCCGCTAACGTGGACGCCGTCGGCCTCTTGGCGAGGTGGGAGGCGCCGCCCTGGCAGAGACCTTGGCCTTTCCGAAAGAGGACCACGCCCAGGCCAGCGTGCTTTTTATTCACACCCCTACGCTGGCTTGGCGTACGCCGCCCCATCCCACTCTGCTCATGCTTACGGTGGGGACGTAACAGGCAACATTTCTGCAAGTACCCCCACTGACTGGGCTGTCATTGTTGCGTCCACTGTCCACTACACTCCATACACCTGATGTGTATGTCCTAGAGGATATGGGTTTGTTCTGCATACTGCTGTCTGTCCAGCACATCGCCGCCACTCTTGGCATTGTGTACTTTCCCAATCATGGTTCTACTGCATCCTTCACACATGCCTGGTTGCCATCTCTCCCCACATTCGGCTATTGTGTGATTGAGGTGCCATGCCGTTGATTGGTCATGTTCACGGCTTGCCCATTTTACCATTGTAAGTTGTTCTATCGTGTCTGGTGGGTGGGCATGTTGTTGTGCATGTTGGTTGTGATTTTGTGATGTGTGCATTGCCAGAGTTCTGGATTGCATCGTTGTGGAGTTGAGGTGAGTGGGGTGTTAATTTGGAACTTGCCAAGGGGCTGTGCATTTCCCTTGGTGCCATCCTGGGAACGCTGGTTGCTGATGGACTGTCGGAGGGTGAAAGGATCATGCACAACCGCTGTGTATTTGGAGGTGACATTGGTGAAGGTCCCACGGTGTTCTGATGTTGCCTGCACTTTGAAGTGTGCTTCCTGTTGTGCTGATTGTGTGCTGCGTCACCATTGTGTTGGACGTATGGGGACTGGCGTGCCAGGGTGATGGTGATGTCCAGGACAGGTGTGGTGGACTTGGATGTGGCTGGTTGTGAGACTCCGATGACTCTGGCAGGTGTTGGTTGGGGTGTGCCAGGGGCCAACAGGTGTAGCACAGCCAGCAGCTTGGTGTGGGGTGGGATGTTGGTTGTCCGCTGTGTTGGTGCCGTAGGCCTGTTAGGCGATGATGGTCAGGATGCGTAGGATGCTTGTCCCTTTCAGCCTGTAGTGGACAGTGACATTGTCAGATTTTGGGCCTGTGAGGCAGGTGCGTTTCCTGGGGGGCCTCTGTCTTTGTCTGCGCTGCCTCTGTGGTGGTCCGGTGGGGGCACTCTTGGGTGTCCGAGCTGCATGATGAGTGGCTCCATGGCATCTGTTGCCCTTCCGATGACGCCCTGGGCTGGGCTCCCTTTTGTGGCGCAGGCTGCCATCCGACAGGTCAGAGCAGGTGTTAATTTCCTGCTGCTAACGCACCTTATTGCGTGTTTTGTGTTCTTATCACAGATCTGGCTGGTCGTTGTGAATGTTGAGGTGTCGTGTTGTTGCTGCTTTTTGCATGGGAACGCCTGCTCTGAATCTCAATAGCAATAGTTGCGGGGGTCCTCAGTGGCAATGTTTTTTACGGCTGCTATCGTGGGAAAACTGGTGCTGTGAGCTGTTAGCACCAGTTTGTGAATGGGGTGGTAAATTTATCACAACTTTTGGCTGCGATAAAGTGCAGTTAATTCGGCAATAGCTCCTTGTGAATGTGCCCCTATGTCTCTTAACATGCAGTATCTGAAAGAAACAGGTTAGTATTAGATTCCTTACCTTAGAATATCCCCAGGCGTCAGTCTGGATCCGGAAACTTTTGCGTAGCAGAACCCCTGCGCGTCGGTAGGCGTCGTCTGCAGGCGTCCCCTGCGGCTCCGCGTCGTCGGCGTCATGCGCCGTGATGACATCGCTGGAGTATATAGACGCCGCCTCCGCGCGCTGACGTCAGTTCTTCTTTTTTCCGCGCCAGTTAGCGCAGATCCGAAGAGCAGTACTCCGGTCTTTTGACCTAAGTTTTTTGTTAACTCTTTCAGGTGCCGGTAGGATGCCCGGTTTTAAAAGTTGCGACGGGTGCGACCGCCTGATGTCGGTCACCGACCACCATCGACTCTGCCTCCGGTGTCTGGGCGCGGACCACGACGTGGAGTCCTGCGTCGACTGCCGGGCCTTGACGGGCAAGGCTAGACGGGAGCGGTCCCGCAAGCTGCTCGAGCTCCGGGTGTCGGCCCCACGTCGAGAGCGGTCCCGGTCCGGACGGAGGTCGAGGGAGCGGTCGAGAGAGCGGTCGCGGAGCCGCCACGAGCGCTCCGGAAGTAGTCACCATTCCTCCGGTTCCTCAGGTAAGCGACACAAGAAGTCGGGGCGTCACCATCGTACCCCCGACTCCCCCTGACGCCCGCGCGATGCGGCCGGGGGTTCGGGTGGCCCCACCCCCGAGTGGGTCGCCGACGCCGCCTGCTCCATACCCGCCGGTCCCTGGGCAAGGCGCGTCGCGTGAAGAGGTAGAAGAGTTCCTCATGGCCATGAGGGTGCTGTCTCCTCCGGCGGGGCCTACGGCGCCTGCGGGCCCGTCGGTCCCGTCTGGGGGCCCGAGCGGTTCGGGTGCACCTGCCCCGACGCCGCCGGCGGTTCCGGCCCCGGCGCCGCTGGGCCCTTCAGGGTCGTCGCCGGCTGGTCAACCGGCCTCTCCGGCGCCGATTCCATCGGGGCAACCCGTGGTGCCGCCTCCGCGCGGCGCCGTGACTCCGACGCCGGCCGCGTGGCGCCACCCCCATTCCCTCTCCGAATCCGGACGCGGCGTCGGACCGGCATCGTCCGACGCCGAGTCCGGCGCCGTTGGGGCCCATTGGCTCCGAGGAGCCGGTCTATATCGTTGATTCCAACTATGGCGATGAGGACGATTATGGAGAGGGTTGGGAGGGGTCTGAGGACCCTCTGTCACGAGAATGCCAGTACGACGTGGACTGGGTAGGTGACTTGGGTGATGCCAGTGGTCTGGACGAATCGCCTAACCCTGGGTTTGTCTCGCCTCCCACTGTGGCGTCGGAGGCTGGGGCTGCCTATTCGGTGGTACTGATGAGGGCTGCCAAGGCCTTGAGCCTTGAGCTCCCCGTCGCTAAGGTGAAGCCTAACATCCTCACCGAGGTATTCAAACCGCAGTCATGTCCACAGGAGCCTCTGCTGCCGTTTAATGACGCCTTGACGGATGTCCTTTTGGGCACGTGGTCCAGGCCCGCTTCCGGTTCACCTGTTGATCGGAACGTTGCCAGGCGCCACCGTCCGTGTGCGGACGACCCTGCCTTCCTGTCCACCCATCCCTCCCCTGAGAGACTGGTGATCCAGGCCTCCACTTCCCAGTCCGCATTCCCGACGGCCCCGCCCGATCGGGAATCTAAGCGGTATGACCAGTACGGCAAGAAGGTCTTCTCGTCGCTGAGTCTGGGACTGCGGTCTTGCAACACCGCGTGCCTCTTGGGCCGCTATACCCACTCTCTGTGGGATACGGTCGCAGAGTGCCTGCCGCAATGCCCGCAGGAGGTACGGGACAAGCTCGGCCAGGCTTTGGTTGAAGGCCGGGACGCGGCGAGGTATTCCATATGGTGTGGTCTTGACACGACCGACTCGCTGGGCAGAGCAATGTCCACGACGGTGGCGATTCGTCGCCACGCTTGGCTAAGATCCGCCAACTTCTCGCCGGATGTCCAGAATGCCCTGATGGACATGCCATTCGATGGCAGTCGCCTGTTCGGCGACAAAGCGGACAACGCGCTTGAGCGCTTCAAGGACTCCAGGGTCACGGCCAAGTCCTTGGGTCTCTCGACCCAGCGCCAGCAAACGGGTTTGTTTCGCTCCTTTCGTGGCCACGGAAGGGGCGGTCCCACACGTGCTGCCAGCCACGCACCGCAGAACGCTCCTCAGCACGGTGGCGGCCGTGGATTCCGCCGTGGTGGCGGTCGGGGACAGCGGCGAGGTCAGTCCACACCTCCCCCCGCAGCAGCCTCCAAATCCTCCTAGTCCGAGCTTTCAGGCCCATGTGACGCCAGTGGGTGGCAGGGTTCGCCATCAACACTCCCGCTGGCGCACTATCACATCGGACAGGTGGGTGCTGCAGCTCGTCCGAAGGGGCTACTCCCTCCCCTTCGAGACCACTCCTCCAGCCATGCCACCGCAGAACCACCGTGTGTCGGGGGACCACTTGACACTTCTGCAGGAGGAAGTTACGGCCCTCTTGGCCAAGGGGGCCATCGAGCGCGTTCCTGGGCCAGAAGTAGGGTGTGGTTGCTACTCCCACTACTTTCTGGTGCCCAAGAAGGACAAAGGGGGCCTACGTCCTATCTTGGACCTACGGAACGTCAACGGCTTCCTCCGGAAGGAGAAGTTCAAGATGTTGACCTTGGCTCAGGTCTTGGCTGCTCTAGACCCACAAGACTGGATGGTAGCGTTGGACTTGCAGGATGCGTATTTTCACATCCCCGTCCTGCCGGCCCACCGGCGTTACCTGCGGTTTACGGTAGGCCACGAGCACTTTCAGTTTATCGTGCTCCCATTCGGCCTTACCAGCGCCCCACGGGTGTTCACGAAAGTGATGGCGGTGGTCGCAGCTCATCTGCGCCGGTTAGGGGTTTCAGTCTTCCCCTACCTCGACAACTGGTTGTTGAAGGCGGGCTCGCCCCAGACAGTCGTCCACCACCTTCAGGTGACGGCAGACCTCCTGCACGAACTGGGGTTTTCCATCAATGTGCCGAAATCACACCTGTGTCCCTCTCAAAAGCTCCTTTTCATCGGAGCGGTTCTCGACTCGGCGCAGTTTCGGGTTTATCCTCCGGAACGGCGGGTCCGGGATATTCAGGCCTTGATTCCCATCTTTCAGCCGTTATCCCGGGTTTCGGTCAGGTTGACGCTGCGGCTTCTGGGGCTGATGGCCTCCTGCATCCTTCTGGTGCATCACGCCAGGTGGCGGATGCGGGCTCTGCAGTGGGACCTGAAGTTTCAGTGGGCCCAGCATCAGGGCAATCTTTCCGACCATGTCCTGATCTCGGAGGGCACTGCGAGACAGTTGCAGTGGTGGCTTACGGACCGCGATTGGGTCAGAGGCAGATCCCTCTCCCTTCCCCAACCGGAGCACGTGGTTGTGACGGACGCGTCCCTCCAGGGCTGGGGTGGCCACTTGGGAGAGGCGGAGATCAGAGGCATCTGGTCTCCGGCGGAGTCCCGGCTCCATATCAACATGTTGGAGCTGCGGGCGATTCGCCTAGCACTGAAGGCATTCCTCCCCTTTGTCAACGGGAGTGTAGTGCAGGTGTTCACGGACAACACCACCGCCATGTGGTACTGCAACAAACAGGGCGGTGTGGGGTCGTGGACCCTTTGCCAGGAGGCCCTGCGTCTCTGGCAATGGCTGGAACGTCAGGGCGTGACTCTGACGGTTCAACACCTGGCAGGTTCTCTGAACGCCAGGGCGGACGAACTCAGCCGTCGGTGCTCGGTGGATCACGAATGGCGTCTGAACTCGGACGTGGCGAAAGGCCTCTTTCTGCAATGGGGAGAGCCTTGGTTAGATCTATTCGCCACAGAAGAGAACGCGCAATGTCATCAGTTCTGCGCGTTGGAGTTTCCAAGACGGCTCTCGCTCGGCGACGCCTTTCGGCGCGAGTGGAGTTGCGGTCTATTGTACGCCTTTCCGCCTATACCACTTCTGCCCAGAGTGCTGAAGAAGATCAGGCGCGACCGGGCCCAAGTTATCCTTGTGGCTCCGGACTGGGCTCGAAGGTACTGGTATCCCGAGCTACTCAGCATGTCAGTCGGTCCCTCGATCCGCCTGCCCCTTCAGGAGGACCTTCTGTCGCAGCAGCAGGGGACGGTCCTCCACCCGAACCTGTCCAGTCTCCACCTCCATGCTTGGAGATTGAGCGGCGACAGTTGAGGCCATTTGACTTGCCTCCTGAAGTCTGTGATGTGATTCTGGCAGCCAGGCGTCCCTCCACAAAGTCGGTATACGCCTGCCGGTGGAACAGATTTGTGGCATGGTGCACAGCAAAGGCTGTGGATCCCCTTTCTGCCCCTCTTTCCGAGGTTCTCCTCTTCCTTCTTTCTCTTGCCCAGCAGGGCTCTGCTCTGGGCACTATCAAGGGCTATCTTTCTGCCCTTTCCGCCTTCTTAAGGCTACCTGATCAGCCATCTTTATTCAAGTCCCCTATTGTACTGAGATTCTTGAAAGGCATCACGCACATGTATCCACCTGTTCCGTTCGTGATGCCTCAGTGGGACTTGAACCTGGTTCTGACATTCTTGATGTGTGCTCCCTTTGAGCCGCTTCATTCCTGTCCTCTCCGTCTTCTCACTTTAAAGACGGCCTTCCTGGTTGCCATCACCTCTGCCAGGAGAGTGAGTGAGCTCCAGGCTCTTTCTGTTAAACCTCCTTTCTTGTCCGTTCATCCTGACAAGGTGGTTCTTAGGACTGGACCTTCTTTCCTGCCCAAAGTAGTTTCTGCTTTTCACATCGGGCAGTCCATCACCTTACCCTCCTTCTTCCCGCCTCCGCATCCTTCAAAAGATGAAGAGCGGCTCCATCGTCTGGACCCAAAACGTGCGCTTTCATTTTATATGGATCGCACACGCCAGTTCCGGGTGGATGACCAACTGTTTGTTGGCTACGTGGGTGAGAAGAAGGGAAGGGCGGTACAGAAACGAACCATCTCTCGGTGGGTCGTCCTGTGCATCAAAGCATGCTACTCTTTGGCTCGGAAGGAGCCTCCTGTTGGGCTGAGGGCCCATTCCACTCGGGCCACGGCGGCTACTACTGCCCTGGGCCGGGGAGTCCCTTTGCAGGACATTTGCCAGGCGGCTACGTGGGCCTCGCTGCACACCTTTGCGAGGCATTACTGCCTGGACAGTCCGTTCGGTCCTCCAGGATTTTCTGGTGTAGGATTGTATTGGTTCGCAGACCCACCACCGGGGTTGGTATTGCTGGGGTATCTATTCTAAGGTAAGGAATCCAATACTAACCTGTTTCTTTCAGATGAACAAGTTACTTACCTTCGGTAACGATATATCTGTAAGAAACAGTAGTTAGTATTAGATTCCTTACCGCCCCACCCATCCTCCCCGTTCTGCGAACTGATACCTAGGGTTAAGGACATCCCTTTCAGGGCCCTAGTTTCAAATGGCACCAGTGTTAGTTCTCACATGGCTCTGCGTGTTCTGGCGCGGAAAAGCTGTGTGCAAAGAACTGACGTCAGCGCGCGGAGGCGGCGTCTATATACTCCAGCGACGTCATCACGGCGCACGACGCCGACGACGCGGAGCCGCAGGGGACGCCTGCAGACGACGCCTACTGACGCGCAGGGGTACTGCTACGCAAAGGTTTCCGGATCCAGACTGACGCCTGGGGATATTCTAAGGTAAGGAATCTAATACTAACTACTGTTTCTTACAGATATATCGTTACCGAAGGTAAGTAACTTGTTCAACGAGTAACAGTTTCTCAAAAATAGGGATATTAATTTCTGCTGTGGGTGCAGTAAATAAAATTACAACCTTATTCTTGATTGCTAAGTGGAATTAGGAAGTTAGAATAGCTGTCTAAGCAGAATGCACTGTGAGCTGTCTAACCAGGTGCTTAACTTCCCTGGGAAGGCCGCCAGCCTGCAGGTAGTAGGCAGAAGAAATTTTGCATTTAGTACCTTAAGTATTGGCTTAATCGTTGGTGCCTCTAGGTTGTTGTGTAGCTGACGTACGGCATATGAGAGTTAAGCAAATTTAATTTTCAGGTAGGACCAGTGTTCGTTGGCAGATCTTTTAGCAGCGATCCATATACCTAAGTAAAAAATATGTTGAAAGCTTCTCGATGGTGGTGAGGCCGACTTTCTTGCTTTTCATGTCACACCGTTTGTCGCTGAATACTGAAACGGCTGACTTGCCAGTGTTGACTGCTAACTTAGTATCTTTATTGAAATTATCAAGAGAGTCCAAGGAGTTCTGGAGACCCGAGGCTGTTCTCAGGGAAGTCTTTGAGTGTCATTCACCACACTACCTTTATTTTTTCCTTTTAACTGCGAACGCAGCTTGACTTCTGACAACGACTGTGACCTGCGCCCAATCAACAAGATTGGCAATGTAATATAATCTGATGCATACGGTTATAGGCTAAGCTGAAAGGGAAGATGAGTGTATAACATGATATTTCTGATGTTTTTATAATGATGTGAGATTTTAGATGTATTTTTAAAGTATTTGTGAAAATGTTTAAGGATCTTTGGTACAAATGAGCCTGAATAAAACTTGAACAAGATTGGCAAGATGAACAAAGATTGCCGCAAGAAGGCGAACAGCTCTAAACGGGCAAATGGCACACTCTATCAGTCAATATTTCCTCTTCCACCTAAACAATGATAATTTAGTCGCAGAAAGCAAACAAAGAACCTTGGACAAAGTTCATTCCGACCACACAGCTATAGTTTTCAGCCTTGTACTATTAATGGGATTACAATTAGTCAAACTCTCAACAAAATTAAAGTTACAGAAAAGTTTGAGCAGGTAGCATTTTGCTGTAGTAAGCTGAATATAGAACCCGAAATCCACGTTGAAGCAGATTATCTGACACCACGTGATGCACCTCTTATACTGAGTCAAAGCTTGCATTGTAGTCCGCCCTCTTGTGCCATACTCCCATCAGTGCAAGGCCCTTTAACACGTTTAGAATAGTCTAACACAAAAATAAAGGTGAGCATTACACCAAAGACGGGCGCTGTGTCACAGCGTCAGGCAGGGTGGTGCAGTCCTTTGGAGATACCGGGGTCGATTCAGGCCGTGTCCAGGTAGAGCATCGGCGGCGGGGAGGCACTGTTGAGTCGAAACGCAGTCGACCCTTCAGCGCAACTAAAGGGGCAGCCTTCATGGTTCCAACGAAATCATTCTCAATTCTTTTGTCAACCGTACATTTATGTCTAGAACCACCCCAATCACTGTACATTATTGCTCACTTTTTGCCCCGTTCCTTTTCGCTGTTCACCAATTGTCACTTGCATCCCCACTTTCTGTGTAACTTTCACATTCAAGCACCAAGGTCAATTCTAGTTGTTCACGCATTTTAGTTTACAGTGCTGTTATAACTGTATGTTGTTTTTTTATGTAATTGTTCTCAAATATATGATGCTGTATGCACATTCTAAAAATCTACATCTACCAAGAGTCTCCTGGTTTGTCCTCTCGTGTAAAGTTTTTGACTTGCATACCTAACCGTCCTCCTTAACTACACCAGTTGAGATATTGTTGTTTGTTTCACGGTTAACCTGTGGGGCACATTGTGTGTATTCACCCTTTCAATTCTATTGCCGCCTTAAAGATTAATAAGGCATGTCCCATAGAGGTGGGCGAGTCATCAGATTAACAGGGAGAGCTGAGCTGAGCCAGAGCCGTAGCCAAGAGTCTGGCTCGGATCTCAGCCCATGCATGAGCCGAGCCATCAACATATTTGCTATGAAAATCATACATCAAACATCACGCAAAATATGATAGTCTCATCATAATTCAAAAAAGTGAATTTCTTTAGCATGTGGAAGCTTTGACATTAATAGGGCACATTATAGCACTGCATGAAAAATACTTATTAAAAGTGATAGTTTTGTACAACTGGTATTCTGAACTCACTTAGTTGAAAGTGTTTTTATATGCGATAATGAAGAAAAGAGTTTTGGTGAAAAAAATATTTGCCTAAGATCGCACAATGTAAGCAGGGAAGCTGCAAGTTATTCGAGTTTTCTTGTTTCTCTTTGTGCAATGAGCCAGTACATGGGTATCTGTTTTTTTTCCTCATGTTCAGGCTTCATTTTTACCTCTTAGTGCATTTTTCTGTAGATTTTAAATATAGTGCAAACTCGAGCTCAAGGCTGAGCGCTGTACAGGAGCACCAATTACATTACACGACGTCATATGCATTGCTTATAGGCATGGGGAGATTACGTGATTTGCCCTGATTCTCAGTATATTGAGCTGATGCCTAGATTCCAACCTGGTTCCCGAGGTCTGCAGTCGGCAGCTCTGACCGTAACACCACATCCTGGGTAGAGGGAGGGACACAAGCAGAAGCCACATGAAAGCTCGCCTTGTTATGGGATCTGAATCAGAGCCAGACTTCAGGCTCCAGCCTGGTTCGAGCTTTCACTGGCTCGCCCAGATCTAGTGTGCCAATGGCTGTGACATGCACTTCCTATTGAGAAAGGCATTCTTAGATTTGATGATTGATAAGACGATACCTACAAAGCCACAAACCATAATTGCTCTGAATATTTGCATAGTGATATTTACACTCCAAAGGGAGAGTCTAGTAGCCAAGTTCGGCCTAGTTCAGATGGCTTGAGGGGTGATCTTATATGCCCGCAGGATCCTGATGAACGTGATCAGTATTTCATAACTTGCAAGCAAAATAGTGCACATTCCTAGGGAGGCAGATTAACTGCACTCCCTTGCCCCCCACAAATTGTATCGCTGTTTTGTCACTATCAAAATTAAAATAACGAAACGACCCTAAGGAACATATTATTTTCCCCCAAAACATCAGAAAAAGTCATGAAACACACCTCTTTTTAGGGCAAAAAACACTAATCGAAAATGATGGATTACTTTATAGAAGACTGTAATCCACAGAGTGCTGCCACACAGATCTTACACCAGCTCGATTGCCATCTCCCCAACCTTTTATGTCTTCGGATAGGAGCTCTTTCTTAAAGACTGCAGTGGCTACCCCTTGGTTGAACATAGTTTGTCCGTGTGGCCCGCTACTCAGGGGCCTTCATAATCATGGTACAATTGCGATTCTCCTATTAACATGACCAGAGAATCTGGATTTCATTAAAGACACGGAGGCTAACATTATGCATTAATCCTTTTAATGCAGCTCACAAACACAGCCGCTTACATCACAAAGGTAAGAACAAGAATTAGGTGACATCATAGTATCCATAAAGGCCAGGTGGAAAGGGAGATCAGCCTCTTTTAAATGCCTCAAGTGACAGGAGAAGTTGAAACGGAGGAACAAAACTTGAACTTGAATGAAGAACTGGAGACCATCTTGAATTCCATGTAGATTCATCAATTAGAATTGTCTGAAATGGAAAGACGAGGTAAATCAAGGAGAAGGAAGAAAAGGTCTTCATGAGAAGCATGAACAAAAAACATAAGAGTAAGAGAGCATGAAAATATTGTAAAACAGATTAAATAATTGTAAACCAGATTAAATAACAATTCACAATTACCCTCAGGGAGGGACGGGAGGGATAATGTTAGCCTCCGTGTCTTTAATGAAATCCAGATTCTCTGGTCATGTTAATATGAGAATCGCAATTTCATTACAAGACAGGAGGCTACATTATGCATGTTGGTAGCCTTGAATAACTGCATCAGAAACATGTTCAATTGGTTTACAATAATGATGTGCAAAAGTATAGGCATTAGACCAATCGGCGGATTTAAGGATAGCATCCAACTTACCACCAGACCACAATGATTTGCTGGCCATAGCACTCCTGAGAGAGTGAGCCTGGAACTTAGACAGGTCAATACCAGCAAGGTTCATAGCAATTTTAACCCACCTAGCGATAGAGCAGGATGAGATGGGTTTAAAGGGACTAACGTAAGAAACTAAAAGTTGATTTGCCGCCAGGAGGACGAAGGTTAGACATTCTGGAATCGTATTCCTTCATGCAATCAACAACACATAGTTTTGGATGAGAATTGAAACGAGGGTAAAAGATAGAATCAGACATGGTTTTAGTTCTTCTAAATATTTCGAATTTAACACCAAACATGTCGTAACATCTATTAGAGATGTCAAGAGCTTTGACGTCAGAAACTCTGCGACAAGAAACTAAACATAAAAGAGAGGCAAGCTTAATTGAGAGACATTTCCTGTTAAGGAGAGAATTGTTAGGCCATGAACAAAAAAGATCAAGCAAAAGTTTAACATCCCAAGACTGTAATCCACAGAGTGCTGCCACACAGATCTTACACCAGCTCGATTGCCATCTCCCCAACCTTTTATGTCTTCGGATAGGAGCTCTTTCTTAAAGACTGCAGTGGCTACCCCTTGGTTGAACATAGTTTGTCCGTGTGGCCCGCTACTCAGGGGCCTTCATAATCATGGTACAATCTTGATAAACTAGGAACTGGGCAGGAGTGTTTTTTCTCTAAATGGTACAGTAAGTAACCTGCTCTTGGTGGACTAACTGCCAAGAAGGGCCCGAGTATAGCTTTGAGTTGACGCCAAGAGACCTACCCGGTGATCGTGCGCTCTATAAATAACCAATAACATAACATAACCAGGTGAATAAATCAGTTTTCCTAAAGTCAGTCTTTCCAGTTAACTGCTGGGCTGTTTTGGTGCTGCACACTCGTGTTTCAATCTCTTTGTTCCTGAGGGCAATGCCATCAATTTACAGCACTTGCACACTGGTGTTGCCTGTTCCCTGGAAACAAGCTTCATACATCTGAATGTCCTAGGTTTCGAAACTTAATTTCGTTGAGGTTTGAAAATTACGTGTGGAGATCTGAAGGCCGATATGGCCTGACTATGTAATTCAGAATTACTTAGTCACAATAAAACGTGTTTTGGGGTAAACCTAGTATTCATCTTTTTTCATCCAATTCGAAAGGATGAAAGGCTGAGTTATTCTTGTGCCCTACGTGTTATTTGCCTACAGCAGACAAAATATAAATATGAGCTACCTACCATCCTCAGGTAAGGAGAAGGCCATTCGTATTGCTTAATAATATTGTGCACTCCACAAAGATAATTGTTATTTTACACTCCGAGTAATAGGTTACCACGGAAGTGTGCAATTTGTGTAATCTTGATTTGCGTAATTATGCGAAGTGGAAGGGAAATGACGCGACGTAAATCACGCGTAATTATGGAACATTTAAATCCGTCATGCAGCGTGATATGTTAAAGTAGTAGACATTGCTGTGATCAATAGCCACTTGCGTTCTGCATATTTGCATCCATCCTGTGCTACAATTTTGCCACGAACGGAAGTATCAGTTTTTCCAAGATGTTGCTGTACTTTGACATTTAACTCTGGGCGTCTTCCACTCCATTATCCCTTTGAGCTTGTCTGTAGTTATCTAGTGCAGCCTTACAACGCAGAGCCCAATGCGAACGCGGGGTTTCAACAGGTTAACAAGTCTGTTGGTTCTAAGGGCGGTACACGTGACGCACTTGTTTTGTGCCTCGATAAATTATCGAGGGATAGAGCCACTCGAATGAGATGGGAGGCGATGGCGTCTTACGAACGAAAGCCATCGCTCACGGAGGTTGCTACACAATTCTACCCTTGGGCTGCTGGCTCACTCAGGCACAGGACTGTATCTTGCCAGCTGGGCACAACGACTGGTGTTAATGGCTCCCTCGGGTGAGCTGAGTATTTATAAATCCGTACAGCGTTGCATTCGTCACGTTGAAGTAAATTCTCGACAGGTTTATGCATTGTCATGCATTACTTGCAGATGGATGTTTGCATCCATCCTTCAGAAACAACAGTGCAGTCTGGCGTGCATCCCCCGCCGCTCAAGGGGGTGAAGTTGGCAAGCACTGTTTTCAGCTCAAGCCTTCTGTAAATGGAGTGATTTGTCCAGGGTGCTGGGAAGAGGCAATTAAACAAGTGCCCGGATCACTGTCAACCAATTACTAGGCAGCCAAAACAAAATAAACACTCTGGGCATTCTTAGGAAGCGATTAAGCCTCTCACCCCCTGATCAAAGCGTAACAAATAATGACTTGTAAATGACTGTGCTGTCTCTTCCAGATAAAGTGTTGTTTTTCGAGAAGAAGGAATGACAATTAGACTCTTGAGCTCATCGACCTATTTAGTCAACCGTTTTGCAGGGCCCTTTAGTGCTCGACCTGCTGTTCCTGTCTATTGTTTAGACAAAGGCCTAGCTGCCCTGGCCCTGGACTAGGGCCAGGAGAGCATTGTGAACAGGGAAAATGGCTCGGTGTCTAGGAGGGCAGTTGGCGCCTACCGGCCTGCTGCAACTGAAAGATGAGGCAAGGTGTCGCGTAAATACAGAGATGCAATTGGCCAGTGCCCTTTGAAACAGCCAAACCGGCCAGGGCTCCACACTTCAAGAAGAGGGCGCACAGCCCCTGCTGCAGGCAGAGATGGCAGTAATTCTAAGATGATGTCAGACCAGCGCTGCAGAGCAAGAAGCCTAGTTGGGGAAGGGTTTGCGAAGCTCCAAGTGGAACTAGAGCAGCGCAGAAAAGCATCTAGGCAAGAAGGGAGCGTTGGGCTGCCGGCAGTCAGAAAACCCATCTAGAGCAGCTTGAGAGCCTTGGTGGAGTGGAGAACCAGATAGAGGCTGACCTCTGGTGAAGAGGGACTTGTGGCTAAAAGACCAGGACGATCCACACCTACACCACACCCTCCCCCTTCAACAAGTGAGCGCCAGGGCCCGGAGGAATTAGGAGGTTGGCCAGGCGTTGAGAGGAGATGGCGGGTAAAGGCAAAGAGCGACTCACACCCCATGCTCCCCTTATTGCAAGCGAGTGAGCGCTGGGCCCTTATAAAGTAGCCCAGCTTGCTTAAAAAGCAGTATGGAGCACGAAATTAAGTGTGGAGTGCTGTAAGCGAGTCTCTGGGAAAGTAGAACGGTTCGCAGGGCAAATTACTTCTTTTCTTATTCTCTAACAGAAGCAATCAATCAATCAATCAATCATGACATTTGTATAGCGCGCTACTCACCCGGAAGGGTCTCAAGGCGCTGGGGGAGAGGGGTACGTTACTGTTAGAACAGCCAGGTCTTGAGTTGTTTCCTGAAGGAGAGATGGTCCTGGGTCAGTCGAAGGTGGATGGGGAGGGAGTTCCAAGTCTTGGCTGCCAGGTAGGAGAAGGATCTTCCTCCGGCGGTGGCTCTGCGGATGCGTGGTACGGCGGCGAGGGCGAGGCTGGTCGATCGTAGCTGGCGGGTGGGCATGTAGAAGGTCAGGCGGTCGTTGGGGTACTTGGGGCCCAGGTCGTGGAGAGCCTTGTGTGCGTGGGTGAAGAGCCTGAACGTGATCCTCTTGCTGACGGGGAGCCAGTGCAGGTCTCTCAGGTGGCCCGAGATGTGGCTGTGTCGGGGGATGTCCAGGATGAGTCGTGCGGAGGCGTTCTGGATGCGTTGGAGTCTTTTCTGAAGTTTGGCTGTGGTTCCGGCATAGAGGGTGTTCCCGTAGTCCAGTCGGCTGGTGACGAGTGCCTGGGTGACGGTCTTCCTGGTCTCGGTGGGGATCCATCGGAAGATCTTACGGAGCATACGCAGGGTGTTGAAGTACGATGAGGAGACAGCGTTGACTTGTCTGGTCATCGAGAGGGAGGAGTCCAGGATGCAGCCCAGGTTGCGTGCGTGGTCCGTTGGCTTGGGAGTGGTGCCCAGGGCAGGGGGCCACCAGGAGTCGTCCCAGGCGGAGGGCGATGATCCCAGGATGAGGACTTCCGTCTTGTCTGAGTTCAGTTTCAGGCGGCTGTTCTTCATCCACTCGCCGACGTCTTTCATCCCTTCGTGTAGGCTGGTTCTGGCGGTGGCGGGGTCGTTGGTGAGGGAGAGGATCAGCTGGGTATCGTCGGCGTAGGAGATGATGTTGAGGTTGTGTTGGCGTGCGATGGCTGCGAGGGGGCTCATGTAGACGTTGAAGAGGGTTGGGCTGAGTGACGATCCTTGTGGTACGCCGCAAATAACTTCGGTGGCCTCGGATCTGAACGGGGGGAGGCGAACTCTCTGGGTTCTTCCGGCGAGGAACGAGATGATCCACTCTAGTGCCTTCTCTTGGATTCCGATGTTGTTGAGGCGCTGTACTAGGGTGCGGTGGCAGACAGTGTCGAACGCTGCGGAGAGGTCCAGGAGGATGAGGGCTGCTGTTTCCCTGTTGTCGAGCAGGGATCTGATGTCATCGGTGGCTGCGATCAGGGCGGTCTTGGTGCTGTGGTTGGCTCGGAAACCGGACTGCGACGGGTCGAGGGATCCATTTGTCTCGAGGAAGGCGGCGAGCTGTCTGTTGACGGTCTTCTCGATGACTTTGGCAGGAAAAGGGAGGAGCGAGATGGGGCGGAAGTTCTTGAGGTTGGTGGGGTCCACTATTGGTTTCTTCAGAAGGGCGCTGAGCTCGGCGTGCTTCCAGCTCTCCGGGAAGGTGGCGGTGTGGAAGGATGTGTTGATGATGTCCCGCAGTTGGGGTGCGATGATGGAGTCGGCCTTGTTGAAGATGTGGTGGGGGCAGGGGTCGGTTGGTGATCCGGAGTGGATGGTGTTCATCGTGCGGGTGGTGTCTTCGGTGCTGACCGGGGTCCAGTTGCAGAGGGTGGTGGTGGGGGGGGTTGGTTCGGCGCTTGGGTGCGTGGTTGGTGTGCCGAAGCTGTTGTGTATGTCGGCGATCTTGCGATGGAAGAACGAGGCGAGAGAGATGCAGAGGTCTTGCGAGGGAGTGATGTTGTTGTTTCCGGCGCTGGGGTTGGAGAGCTCTTTGACGATGCTGAAGAGTTCCTTGCTGTTGTGGGCGTTGTTGTCCAGTCGTTCTTTGAATGCTGTCTTCTTGGTGGTGCGGATCAGCTGGTGGTGCTTGCGGGTGGCGTGCTTGAGGGCGGTCATGTTGTCTGGGGTCTGGTCGTGGCGCCAGGCTTTCTCGAGGATGCAGCAGTTCTTCTTGGAGTCCTTGAGTTCGTCGGTGAACCAGGGGGCTTTCTTGCTGCCGGGCCTGCTGGGAGGGTTCTTTAGTGGTGCGAGGTCGTTGGCGCAGGCGGTCATCCACTGTGTGAGGTTGCTGGCTGCTTCGTTGGGGTCCATAGTGCTGGTGGGAGGGTTCTGGCGGAGGGAGGTGCTGAGCTGCTCGGCGGTGATCTTGCTCCAGCTCCGGCGAGGAACCTGTTGTGGGTGGGGTGGGTCGTGTTTTTCCTGAAGCTGAAGTGGACGCAGCTGTGGTCAGTCCAGTGTAGTCCGGTGGAGTGGCTGAAGGAGATGTGCTTGCTGGAGGAGAAGACTGGGTCGAGCGTGTGGCCGGCGTAGTGGGTGGGGGTGTTCACCAGTTGCTTGAGTCCGAGGTTGGCGAGGTTGTCCAGCAGGGTGGTGGTGTTGCTGTCCTTGTTGTTCTCCAGGTGGAAGTTGAGGTCCCCTAGGAGGATGTAGTCAGCGGAGGCGAGGGCGTGCGGGCTGATGAAGTCTGCGATGGCTTCGCTGAATTGTGTGCGTGGTCCCGGGGGTCTGTAGATTAGGGTGCCTCTGAGGGTCGTCTTGGGATCGGTGAGTATCTGGAAGTAGAGGTGTTCGGCGGCGGTGAAGGTGTCGTTGGAGTTGGTTGAGATGCGGATGGTGTTCTTGTGTACGATGGCGATGCCTCCTCCAGTCTGGTTGACGCGGTCCCTCCGGGTGATCTTGTATCCGTCCGGGATGGCTATGGCGATGTCGGGTGCTGAGGAGGCGTTCATCCAGGTTTCCGTGAGGAAGGCGACGTCTGGAGATGTAGTGTCGAGCAGGTTCCAGAGTTCCACGGCGCGTCTGCGGACGGAGCGTGTGTTGAGCAGGATGCACTTGAGGTGGTTGCTGCTGGTGCTCGGCTTGGCGGGTCCGGTGCAGGTCCGGAGGCAGGTGAACTTGCAGGCTTGGCAGGTGAAGGGTCCGTGGGTGCGTTTCGGGGAGGCTCGGTAGCAGGCGGGGTTCCAGCCGGTGTTGAGTGCGTTGAGGGTGGCGGCGTCGTAAGTCCGTCGTGTGGGCTGGTATCTTCGGGGGCCAGGGGGTCTGGCGCTGGGCGCGGTCCAGGCGCGAACGGGCGCAGACGGGCTTGCCTTTGGCGCGCTTTCGGCGCACAATCGGCGCACTCGCTGCGCGTGTCCGCTGCCCGTACGCCGTGCGGCCTCCATATGAGGGGCTGAGTGAGAGAGGAGCAGCGGGAGGCGGGAGCGGGGTGGCGAATGGGAGCGTCGGGGGGACGGGGCCGCAGGGAGCAGCGGCGGGAAACGAGGGCGAGGCGGGGGGCAAAGAAGGCTAGGGGTAGCGAGAGGAAAGACCAATTGACAATAACAAATAAAATATAAAGAAAACAAAAGAAAAATGGGAACAGAAGGCAAGAGGGGAACGAGGGGATACTAAAGAAACAAAATGGGTAAAAACGGCAAACTCACAGTGGGGTAAAAAACGGCGAGCTCACAGGCACAGAAATGCAGGAGGAAACCAGCGGGCAGAGCGCAGCACACGGCACGAGGAGGTCCACGCGGTGGCTAGGGGGGCGACCTACCTGGTGACAGGGTCAAGCACAGTGATGGAATCCCAGACCGTGGGGGTGAGAAAAGCCAGCCATAGAAAAACAAGTGGTGGGATTAAATAGGTCACCTCTGAAGGTAGTGGGGGCAGGTCAGAAGCAAGAGCGCCTCTTCAACTGAACTAGTTATCAGATGGATCTAGCAAGACTCACTAAGGCACAGGGGAGCAAAACAGCAGACCAGAAGCCAGGATGGAAGGGCTACATAGCCAAGAGGACATGCAGATACGGATACAGCAGGCACTTACAGTTGCTGCAAATTATGGCTGCAGATGTTTTTTTAGGTCGAGCATAGGCAGCGTAGATGCTCCGTCTTGGAGACATGTGGTATTCACTCTATGACCTTCAGGCACGGCATAACTTTTTCATCCTTTCCTCTACTGTCCTTTGTAAATTCTGGCTTTTGATTGGTGTAATTACTTACTGCTAGTCTGTCCTTTTGCACTTTTGTAACCTCCCATACTGACTGCGCTGACGTGCTCCCACTCTTCATATTATTTACGATACTTTCGGAGCACTCTTAATTTTGTTTACCTGCCTCTGCTTGTGTGGTGAGAAGTGTTATTGTTTACTTCATGCGCCGGCATGTTTTGTTTCTTCGAGACATGTGGTATTCACTCTAAGGGCTTCAAGTACTGGCCATCTTTTTCATTGGTTCCTCTTACTGTCCTTCGTAAATTCCGGCTTTTGATTGGTGAAATGGCTTACTAGTCCCTCATTTTGCACTTTTGTAATCTCCCATACGCACTGCCCCTGTTACATGTGCTTTTACTCTTCATGTTATTTACGATTCTTTCGGAGTACTTTTTTTTTGTTGGCCTGCCTCTGCTTGTGTAGTGAGAAGTGTACATGTTTACTACATGCGCCGGCTTGTTTTGTTTAAGACTACAATGTGCTTATGCACTTTTTTTCTAGGTTCCACAGTGGGTGCTTTGAACGTGGCTGTTTACAGCGCAGGTCTTTTGTTTTTCGTAATCCGGCGTCAGCATGCTGGATGCTTCAGCTTTACAACTCAAAAAATAATTTGTCCACTCCCTAAAATATGCACACTTATCTTTAAAGGAACTCGATTTATTCTAGGTTCCACGCAGGGTGCTTTGAATGTGGCTCTAGTGAGACGCTGTGCAATTGAACAGTGTTTGGTGCATAAATCTGACTTCAGCCACCCGGACTGTACTCTAGCTTTGAATACATCACTGCTCTGATGCCATCAGGAAAGTGACGCCTACCCTTCAACTTCAGAGGACTATAGTTTACCTTACAATTGGCCAGGCTGCATTGTTGTTGGGTCAAGAATTCGAGATGCCGATGGTATACTGGGGTGAAGCGGCGTCCCCTGCTTTCCTGCTCACTTCTGTGCTCTCGGCTCCTCCGATTCTACATTCATCTTTGTATTTCTTCTCCGCTTTTTGCGCACCCATTCTTTATCCACTGCTCCTCCTCTACTGCTGCCCATGTTTCAGCACTGACCTCAGGGCAACTCGTTTCTCCTTTTCTCCATTCCCCTCAGTAATTTTGCGCACACTTTAGTTCGCTTTCGTCACTACCTTCTCTTGCTTTGAGGCAAACATGCAGTTGCCTGGGGCCAGCAAATGAACTGAACTGCTCTATTTCAGCCTCCTGTGAAGTGCGCTTGCCGATCCTGCTGTTATGTTAAGTCTCCTGTTTGCTTTCAGTCCAGCATCTTCTTGGCATAAACAACAAAGTAAATAGTTTTTTATTTTTATTCAGCACACTTCCACATTTGATCTCAAAAGAAGGCAATGCACTCAAGCCTCACGGGGCCATATGGTGGTAACTCATCCAGTCCAAATTTGTATTTTTGTATTCCGAATTCCTCAGTTTTTAAAGTATTTTTATCATGGTATTATCAGGGTAGTACTAAACAAACCCAAGCCATCTCCGGCCCTCTGCGACTCTCTGAATACCTACTTTATCGACAAAACAACTACCATCAAAGCTAGCATTCCCCCCAAGACCTCGCAAGGAACCACCACACACACCTCCGGGAACCCCCACTCTATGGATTCCTTCACCCCCATCTATAAAGAGACCCTGAACAAACTACTAGCCAAGGTCAGATCCGGCTCCCTTCTGGACCCCTGCCCCCCTCACGTACTGAAAACTGCCTTCATGGCTTTCCCGGATCCAGCCCTTGCCCTCCTAAACCACTCCTTGGACCAAGGCTGTGTCCCCAATGCCTTCAAGGAAGCCATTGTAGTCCCCCTCCTTAAGAAACCAGGTGTAGATCCCCAGATACCAGCAAACTACCGCCCCATCTCTTTACACCCTTACATGTCCAAATTACTGGAAGCCCACATGGCTAGATGCTTGTCCAATTTCCTGGAACAGACAGGCTTCCTCGACCCTAGCCAAGCCGACTTTCGGCCATCGCATTCCACGGGAACAGTGATCATAGCAGTACTTGACTCCCTATGCGAAAAAGCAGACACAGACACACCCCAGGCCCTGGTGCTGCTTGATCTCTCGGCGGCCTTCGACATGGTTGACCATGACATCCTGGCTGATCGTGTCAATGAGGCAGGCATCCAGGGCCAAGCACTCAGCTGGATAAAATCCTTCCTAAAAAAAACGCACCCACGCAGTTCGCACCGGCCTTTTCATCGCCCTCAAACTAAAAATGACATGTGGGATTCCACAGGGCTCGTCCCTCTCCTCCCACCTGTTCAACCTCTACCTCCTTCTACTAATAAGATCGTTGAAAGAAAGAAGAGTCACCATCTTTAACCACGGTGATTACCTCCAACTCCTGTTCTAGATCGACAACTCTCCCCAGTCAATCTCAGACTTCCAAGCTACCATGACATTTATTCACCAATGGATGGATCATAATCCTTTAAAGCTGAACCCCAGTAAACCTGAACTGATACTGACGGGCGTTGCATACATACACTGGGGCCCACATTACTGGCCAAATGACCTAGGCCCCCCCCCCCACTCCCACCACCTCAGTAAAAAGCCTTGGGGTCACCATTAGTAACAACCTGTCCCTTAAAGCGCACATAGGCACCGTGATCTCCACCTGCTTCGTGCAGCTATGAAAAATAAAGAAGATAAGCTGGCTACTATCTCAAAAAAGGTCGTGAAAGCCCTGGTCCTATCTCGTCTCGACTATGCTAACGCCACGTTCCTGGGACGCCCACTCTGCCTCACCAGGTGACTTCAACTGGTACTAAACCAAGCGGCAAGACTAATATTCCAACAACCCAGGTGGCAACATGCTTCCCCTCTCCTCAGGAAACTGCACTGGCTCCCTATCCCCCAGCGCTGTGCTTTTAAAGTTAGCTGCCTGGTGTATAAATCCCTAAACGGTTGCAGCCCCAAATTCATCGACAACCGCATCTCCCATTACACTCCCTCACGCAACCTCTGCTCAGCCCATCTCCACCTCCTCACAGTGCCGACCTTTATGCTGAAGCGTCAAGGGGGATGCAGGTTCGCGACCATAGCCCTCGACTATGGATTTCCATCCCCTTGGAAATTAGACTAAGCACAAACCTGCTCAATTTCAGGAAGTCTCTCAAAACATGGTTATTCACACTTGCCTATAAATGATCTGCCTCAGGCTGGCGATCCCCTAGCCTCCTTAGCGCCAAGAAACCAACTGGTGATCGAGCGCTCTACAAAACATTGCTAACTTAACATAACTAACATGGTATAAAACCAAGGCTGCAAATTAGACAATGCAGTGAGAAAATCTAGGCTGGATGACCAACTCACACATGGACTTCAGGAAACTCTGGAGCTCTGAAACATTGCGTCAGCGGTGTTACTATGCTAGAGATGTGCAGCGGGACAAGAGGGGATTTACAGCGCACACCACAATATAGTGTTTTAGGTTTTGAGACACTATGCATTTTATTTATGCACATTTTCATCTTTATTACCTCTCATTATTTCGGTGGTAAGTTGACATTATAGCAACCGACAAATGATCTTGGAAATCTTTATTGATTTTCCTAATAAACATAAGCAACTGCAGCTTAGTAAAATTGCTTTTAAAACACAAAATGCGCTGCATCCTGTGATCTAATTATATTTTTCAAAATCATGCTATTTTAAAGATCCTTGAGTAGTCATCTCTTGTAAGTGGCATAACATACCTCATTCATGTAGTCTTCAAAGGGATCACTTTGTGTAAACATTTGCAAAGCCAATAGCTTTGGCAATGCACTTATAAAGTCCCAAAGACGAGACCTTTTATCTATGCCCATGCTTGTTGAAGTAGCTGCTTGGAGAGTCCCCGGGGAGCCAGCAAGTACTTGCAAGTCAGCTACCACAGAGCAGCCCGGGAGCCATCAGGATTCACAAACGACAGCAGCGATTGCTAATGGGCAGCCCAAGACGCAGCATTGGGCATTCAGGGCACCCTGCACAGGGGCAACAATTGTGGAACCCAGTTGGATGTTATACTTTGGGCAAGTGGTTGGAATAGGTGAGCCAATAGTGGCAGCAAACAGTAAGGGCACCAATCAGCACCAACAACAGCCACAAAATCAAGGGTCCATGGGGCAGATACTCAGGGGGGACTGCCAACAGTAGTTGCGGTTGCCGCAGTAAGCATGCCAAAGCAGCATGCCACTGCCATATGGCATGCAAGCAGGAGACAGTTAACATGCCTGCCCATGGGCGAACTGGGCAAGCAATGCAGTGTGCTCAGCAACAGGCTATGCCTTGTATCAGGCCCTGGGGGCAGTTCCAGGTCATGTTATATACCAGTGTCCTAGGTCAGATGCAAAATCTTATGGTGGCTAGGAGTAGCAAGTGCAGGGCACAGGGTCCCAACAAGGTAGAGGAGGCACCAATTTGGAGCAACCAAGGGGTCAGGTAAGTGCAACCCAGACAGGGCAAGTGGGACCAGGCAGCCTAGCACCATTGGGGTAGACCGGGCTTTGCTGGGCAGAATTGATTGGGGAGATCTAGCTAGGAGGCATAGGCATAATGTAGTTGGCACAGCCACACCATGGGGCACACTACACATAGCCTACCGTTCCTCAGGGTGGGCCCACAGGTTTCCTTCAATAAAGCATTGTGCAGTAATGGATGGGGACCATCCTTCTTTCTAATAGATGTGCTCTCTGGTACACCTTGATTTTTGAGGCAGAAGTACTTGCTGGGCTGAACAAAGGGGCCATAGATATAAAATTATACTTCTTGAAGAAAGGGTACAGGATTCTATTCCTTTTTAATAATTTGGCCCCAAGAAGGATGGCGGTCCAAGACCATTCTCAACCTTCACTTTTTGAACCTGTTTGGTATCCACAGGATAAGTCCAAGTTGTTGTCCCATGGAAAGATCTTGCTTGACTTCGATGCAGGATTGGCTGGCATCCCTTGACCAAATACAAGGTGTTGGAAGGAATGCTTAAAATACTCAGAGCCACTAGCAATCACTTGGGGCCACAACTCGGCCCATGATTTTTCACCCACTATGCCACTGTAGACAGTGAACTGCCACATGCAAATCTGTCTTGGTCCTGCACCAAAAGAAAAGTCCAGGCCCCAGGATTCAGATTTCCATATACCAGTTCTCCCTCCCCTGGGTGGTACTTGGGGTTCACCATGGGGTCCCAAGACTATTGGTTAATTGTTCTGCAGGTTGACAAAACAATTGCAACAGTTGTTCTCACCTAAGTGTCAACAGTTGTGGCGACATGATTGTGGAGAGCAGGAGCCCCTGTATTTTTGTACCTGGATGACTGGCTGCTGAAAGCAGGCTCTTTGGTGCTGGTCAAGGATCATCTTCAGTGCTGTACAACCCATCTCTATAACTTGTGCTGTATAGGAGTGGTACTGGACATGAACTTCATAAAGACTGATCCTCTTCCTCAGAGGATTTTGAATATTCCAGATATGATTGCAATGTATGACTCCGACACAGACCCCGGTTCTACAGGTCCGGTGCCTGCTGGGTCTGATGGCCTTGTACATCCTGTTGGTGCTTCACACTAGGTGACTGATGAGAGCCCTTTTAGTGGTGCTTGGGAAAGCAGTGATACCAACACCGGGGTTAACCTGTCAGCTCAGGTGCAAATCTTCGAGTCCATCCAGATCTGAACTGGCAGAAGTATCCATCCAGTCTGTTTGTGGTTTGTCCCTTCAGTTCTCTGCAAGTGGAGGAGATGCTTAAAGTTCCCTCTCTCTTTAGAGGACAACAAATGGTAACTTCATTCCCTATGTGATGAAAATGGTCATCTCCAGATTGGGGTGCCCCTGGGTCGATATCTTGGCCACTGCTTGGAACAGGAAGTGTCCTCAGTTTTATGCCATACACTTTCGTCTGAATGGTTACCTGTGGGATGGCTTTAGGTTCAGTTAGTCACAGGGTCTGTCATGTGTATTCCCTGCAATTCTGTTTCTGTCAAAGATTGTGGGAAACGCAGCTGATTCGGATCCTCCCAGACTGGGCGAGGAGGACTTGTATGCCGATCTGTTGGCACTCAGCATTTGACCCTTTCTGATGTCCTGCACAGTGCGGGCCTGCACTCGTACCAGGATGGTCAGGGCCTCTACCCCAGTTCCCAGATGCTGCGGCTGCACGTGCAGAGCTTCAATGTCTCAGCTAGAGAACTTTGGCCTATGATTTGAAGTTGCAGATGTCATTTTGGTTGTACAGAAACCCACCACAGAAAAATTGGTTTATTGGTGCAAGGTGGAAGGTCTAAACCCATTGAATTCCTGCCTTTCTGATATCTTAGGTTTCATCTTCTGCCCATCAGGGTTTAGCAGTAGCTAAGGTTAAAGATTATTTGACTACTGTCTCAACCTTCATGAGCCTTCCTGAGCGTCCTTTTTAGGTCGAGCCTAGCGCATGCGCTGCTCTAGGAATCGGCTTCTTGAAATCACTCTGGACTTCGAGCAAGCTCGTGCTTGAAGAAGTGACATTTCATAGGCCTTTGCGTGTCGCTTTAAAAAATGAAAGCACGCAATTGGCCAAAGGCAGCTTTTTGTCCCACCTTTTTCTTAAAATGGTGACGCCTACGGCCTAGACCTTGCGGTTACGCGCAGCGTGCCATATGTTCAGTGTCAGAATTCAAATGCTTTTTTTTTTATCTGCTTCGCGTGGCCTCGCTTGCGAAAGCTTCAATTGCTGTTTGGGAGTATGCCTTAGAGGCCGAATTGGGGCTCTTTTCTTGAGTATTCATGAGCAGCGGCACGCAGTGTGCCATATGTTCAGTTTTAGATTTCAAAGGCTTCTTTTGGTCTGCTTCGCGCTGCTGCGCTTGCGAAAGCCTCAATTGCTGTCTGGGGGTATGTGTAGGAAGGTGGCTACCTGACTATGGTTACCCCAGATTTTTTGCCTGTGTTTAGCTGGTTTTTTGACTTAGTTGACCTGGTTCCCTGCTAATCAGGGCCCCAGGCCATCTGCTCTCTCTGTAAAATGGATTCCATGTACCCTAGGTACATACCACAATTGGAAATGGACTCCTTGTCAGCCCCTGTATAATGCACTATAGGTGCCCAGGGCATAGGGGCCACCAAGGCCTACCAGGGGCTGCAGCATATCTTTTGCCACCCCTGGCTGGTTCTTAAATTGACACAACTGGCTGATCACTCAGCTGGGGTAAGGTGGTGTAATCACCCCTTACTTAGATATAGTATACCTATATCTAAACCTATATCTGGACACATATAAACCTGTGAGCCACTCCTATGGAAGGCCTCATCAATCCTGGAGGCAGAGTGCGTGGTTTAATGTGAGATGGAGCTCTAGCATGAGCTGAGCCTGTCTGCAGCTGTCGGGAACAACTCCCTAAGCTGTTTCAGGATAATGCCATACCATATACTCTTAAGTGCATTATAATCCTCGCGGTTATATAGCAACTTTGGTTTGGCTTTATCAAAACATGTCGTGTAAGGTGTCATACGATTTGGAATACTATCCCCTCGCCAGTTCTGGCGACGGGGATAGCATTCCACCCCTCTAGAGGGGTAAGACATGTTACTTTACTTAAATGCGGTTAATTTCTAAAAGGACCTTGGATCCACAAAATGGATGCCTCTGCCACAGACACGAGTCTGACCCCCTGAAGCTGACCGAAACTCAGCCAAATGGGGCCTGGACAAAGGGTTTCCTGTCGCAGGGAGGTGTAACACCCCCTCAGACAGGAGATAGTGGATTGTAGCGGGGAGGTTTGAAAGAAACCAGACACTGCCTGGGGAGCACAAGGCTGCCCCTTGCATAATCCGGCCAAACCGGTTCTGGGGCACTCCAGCCCTCGTGCCAGGGCGGCCTGGATCAAAGGAAAGGGGTGTATCCACCCCCTTCCTGGGTCCCACCCATAGGAGGGGACCTAGCAGGTAATCCAGCCCCCCAGATTCGAATAAGAGTGGGAGCAGTGCCAAGACACTTCAGATTATCCTGATGAAACATAAGAAACGAAACTCTGGACCCTTCGACATCCTACTCGACGTAGAAGCCCGAAGAATCTCCCTTGTGGTCAAGGAGTGACCACCCTGTGCAAACAGGCACCATCCAGCCATCGACGTCTGCTTTGTTGCAGTTCCCGCCGGAACTCGAGCGACAGAGATCGACGAGATCAAGCTTGCCTGCCTTCCAACAGCCCGATCCACAGTCCCTGCAGAGCTGAGACCCGTGGAGGCGACCGGAAGCGTGGGGCACGCCATCTTGGAAAGACCACGAGACGCTGACCGTGCAGCCCACGAGTGACCCTCGAAGCTGTACACCGGGGTTTGAGAAGCCCCAACCCTGAGCCACTCTTGCACCGAAGCTCACCCCTCTACACTCACCGAGTGCTGCGTGGGGCCCTTCTGCTACTTTTGGCTCAACGCGTTGGCCCGGTCACTTGCCAGCCGGCTAGTGGCCCCTGTGCCGACGAAACTTGAAATTCGACCTGCGAATCTGGTTGCTCCAGATTTGCACCAGCTCCCCTGAAAAGGAGCCCTCACTCTGACCCTACTGGTTCGAGTGAGAAGCAATCTTCCGGTTCCGCGTGGATTGCTTTTGCCAAGTGTTGTTTGCTCCAATCTTGAAGCCGACAGCGCCGACGGCGAGAGCCTGCGTGGGACAGATCGTGACCTGCTCCTGGACGTCGTAGATGCCCCAGAGCCCACGTGACAGCGGAGAGAAGCTCCTCGACGACCACCTGATTGCGCCCGACATTGCCTGGTTCCGTCCTGGTTCCACCCTGGTCACTGCTGAGTGACCCAGACTCTGTCCCCTCTGCTTTCAGGTACTTTTTGACTTGAGTCCACCCTTGGACTCCACCGGACACTTCTCTTTCACCCCGCCTACAGCCCTCTCAGCTTCAAGCACCAAGAGCCTGCGTGACGAAACCCGACTCAACTTCGACCCTGTGCACCCGCTTCCTGTGGGTGAGGTAACTTTGCTCCGCCGGTGTTCCCACACTGGTACACATCTCTAGGGTCTGTGTCTTAAGTTTTGTTCCTCTAGGTTCAGCGGAAGTGTCCTTAAACTTTAACTTTTCAACCGCACCATTGGTTAACATTGGTGCATGCGTGCGCTTTCCGCACTGCACCCGAATCCCGTGGGCCTCTCCCGATTTCAGTATTGCTTGTCCCGACTGCTCCCAGCGATTCCCTAGGCCCTAGGCCTAACCACTGTTCGAGTGGTGTCTCTTATACCACTTGTTTAGTATATGGTTTGAGTGGCCCCCCGCCCTCATCCATATTTGTGCAACTTTGTATGTTTAAACTGTGCTTTTGATTTAACGCTTGTGCCCCTTTATTCATAAAGAATACTGGGGATTGTTTTTAGTAATAAATACATATATTTTTATAATATATACTTGTGTGGTGTCCTTTCATTTGATATTACAGGATTGTATGTGGTAAAACAGCTCGCTTAACACGACCTCTTAAGTTAAGCCTTTAGGCTGCTTAGTCCATGCTACCCCTAGGATAGCTTGTCTAATAAGGTTGACTTACAACCTGACACCATAAGGGATTGTTTGGTCTGATAACAGGTGGTTCCAGAATTGGAAACATCACCTATCAGGCCAACTTCTCACAGTATGCCTTAGAGGCCGATTTGGGGCTCCTTTCTTGAGTATTCATTATACCCAAAGCACTTAGAAGCTCTGCATACTGTGCATTATTAGTGCATTCCCCATCGAATCGAAAAAACATGTTGCTCCCCAGCATGACGTTTTCTAGGTTTAGAACCCTTGCACATGCACAGCCTGTTACCTGTCTTCGTCCGAGAGACAAGGAGTTAATACACATTTTTTGTCATCTGTATAAAATATGAACAAAAGAAAAGATCTGCTCATCAGCTGTGCAGAGAGCCTTTGATGTCTGCGCTTGAAGTTCTCTCCTCCCCTTCCCTCTGCTTGCTACCTTCGAGTGGAACCTCCCCTCCTGACTCTGGGACGCGGGCTGTGCTCTCCGGGGCACCCTGACTCTCTCCTGGGATCGCACTGGTGCCAGAGTGCTACTAGCCTGCATGGAAATCTGGAGATTTCACAGCAGGCCGGTGGCTCCCAGAAGCAAGTAGGGCTGGGGCAGGGATAGTTGCGTGACAGAAAACTATGTAGGATTGTAACTTAAGCAGTTAAAAAACATTAAATCAATGCACTGTAATGATTTTCCATCCTTTAACTGGTATAGTTAGTGTGCCATAATTTAATTCAATATCCCATGATGCTATAGAATTCTCACACAGCCATTGTCTGCTAGAACAGCCAATCAACACATGACATTCCACAAATAAACTTCATTACTGAGAGAGTTGGGGTGGTATATTTGCCAAAAATGTCTGTTACACACCTAGCACTGTGCTCGCCCCCTTTCCTTTCGAAGTCCATGAACTCTTTCATCAGGTATACCCATGAAATACAAAACAAAGTACGTCCTCCTTGAAGTTATGCATGTGGATTGTTGTTAATACGACCGGCTGGACTTATTCAGAGGAAGTCAGAACAGAAACAGTAATGAAATGTGACCAGTACTATCATTGAACAGAACGTTTAAGGACATATTAATGGCATTGTTATCATGCTCAGGGCCCACAGGCTGCACTGCTCCTAGCTACAGCATGGCCATTCACCAGTGGCAGATGAAGTAACTGTAGATGTTGTAGCACCCAGGATAATGTGCTGCATGGCTAAATACTTATAAGATCCCAAAGGCGAGACCTATTGGTTATGCCAATGCTTGTTCATTTAAGTCACCACTAATGTTGTGTTTTCTAAAAGGTTTACTGTATTGGTCTGCTCCTATTTTGTTTATTATTGCTCACTGAGATTTGACTCTTTTGTTAACTATGCTCATTGCTCTTACATTCGTGCTGATGCCAAATTAACTGGTTTAACTCTGAAGACTATTCTTAATTGCATTGACGTCAGTCTGTAGGGTCAGATAACTTCAGTCAGAGACTGTTGTCATAATTTAACTCGACAAGTTCACTCTTCACACCTTCCCATCTCTTCTATTAATGGAAAAGATTCTAGATACGAGCTGGCACCTGGAACATATTGATGAGGCGAGGAATCTACAGTAAGATTTTTGGTGCCCACCAGAGATACAGTCACTAAAGGTATGTGACTTTTTTTTTCTTGGACAGAACCAACCCATGCACCCTCTTCAATGTTTGGGAAAACAGGAAATTCAAAATGTGCAGTTTCACACTCTGATCCACTTTCGCTATTGCTGACTTTAAATAAGTAAAATGCAGGACTTGTAAAAATATCAACACTAAATAATTTACACGCTTCGAAAATGTATGTTACATTTTTAATACGTGTGAGCAAATATTAATGCCAAGGCTTCCAAGCAAAAATTTTAATATATCAAAGCTGGACATAAAAAGCAGGCAGAAAATGTAAAATAGTTACAGAATTTTAAAATAATGGCATAAACATTCAGATGTCTCAATATGAACACCATCCTTGTGGGTCCCAACTTTCCCTTTTCTTCACTTCTCAAAGACTTCGGGGCAGATTTATGAGGCCCTTGCGCCACGTTTACGCCGCTGTTGCGTCACGCAAGGCGGCGTAAACGTGGCGCATCCCTATGAGGCATTTACAACGTGACGCATCTATGGAGATGCGTCACGGTGTAAGGCCCTGCGCCACATGAAACCTGCGTCAGGTTTCATGTAAGCGTTACGGTGCAGGGGTCGGCGTTCCGTCGCAGGAACGCCCTTGGAAAGTGACTCAGTGAAATCTACAAGATTTCACTGAGTCACTTTCTGCGTCAGGTTTCATGTAAGCGTTACGGTGCAGGGGTCGGCGTTCCGTCGCAGGAACGCCCTTGGAAAGTGACTCAGTGAAATCTACAAGATTTCACTGAGTCACTTTCTGCGTCAGGTTTCATGTAAGCGTTACGGTGCAGGGGTCGGCGTTCCGTCGCAGGAACGCCCTTGGAAAGTGACTCAGTGAAATCTACAAGATTTCACTGAGTCACTTTCTGCGTCAGGTTTCATGTAAGCGTTACGGTGCAGGGGTCGGCGTTCCGTCGCAGGAACGCCCTTGGAAAGTGACTCAGTGAAATCTACAAGATTTCACTGAGTCACTTTCTACGTCAATTCCTTATGGCTGCTTGAAGCAGGCGTAAGGGTGATGCCCCATGCAATGTAGGGGTGGCCCCTGTGCATTGCAGGAGTCATGTCGCACTTGCGACATGACTCCAGCAATGCGCCGCCCGTACGCCGAAAGTGCGTCACGCATCTTCCCTGCCTTGCACCATGGTGCGCCGCATTGTAAATGCGGCGCACCATGGGTGGCGGAGCTGTGGCGCACTGTGGCGCACATTAACTGGCGCATCCCTGGGGATGCGCCAGTTAACGTAAATCTGCCCCTTCATATTTAGATTTTTCACTATCTTCTGCGAAAATCATTTAAGCCCCCAAGGGCTTTCAGGCTCTTCATGTTTAAACCGTCAAACTTGAAATATTTTATTTTCTTCTATCACTTCTCCGCTTTCAGTTTAATGGCGATTCCACTCGCGTGCAAGAAAGTATGTCATCTTTTTCAGCTGTTTTTATTAGGTCTCATATAGAGACATCTGTAGCTGTCTTACCAGCCTTGTGTAATAAAAAAATCATAAGCTAGAAATGCATACCTATATGCATAGATTTTACAAATATGTTTGCCAAGTTTTATTTAGTAACCGTACATATCAAATGCTAACCATAAAAAAACTGTTTTTGTTGGTTGATACAGAACATTTCAAATTTACACTGCAAGTCCGCATATAATAGCATAGTAGAGAATATTCCTGACAAACTTATGTAGACACTCCCAGGATATCAGTGTCGAGGATATCCTAAGTAAGCAAACGTTTTTTGGCACCATTCACTCCCATCTCAATGTGCAGCTCCATCACAATAAGTTAACACAAAAAAAAAAATACAGCGAGGATGCTTTGAAATCTACCTATGGCCACGCCTACAGCATTTGGTTATAGTATTATCTAGGAATGTCTAGCTTCATTCTCCAGTGTCAGGGCTAATAAAATATTGTCACACCTTTCTATGCTGACATTCTTTATTCCTTTTATGTTTTGCTTGCGTAGTGCAGCACTCTGAGCTTAAGCCCATTTTAATTATTGAGCTTTCCGTAAACGCATATTTGGGAGCAATAATGCATCTTGGGGCCATCAAAAGTGCCACGTTGAAAACCTAAATACGGCTTTTTGCTTTTCAGACCTGGACATTAATCCCAAAAGCCACACTATCGGTCAGTTTTTAGGTCGAGCATCGAGAGACCTATTGTTGCCCGTATTTGGGAATGTAGACACGAGAGGGGCACGAGCGCAGATTTCACCTCGTGGGCGCGCACGGCGCCGTGCCCCTCTCGTGCCTCATATTCCCATGCGCAAACACACTCACACAGCCACACTCACGCATGCACACATACACAGCCACACGCATACACAGGCACACACACACACACTGCATACACACGCACACACACACACACTGCATACACACACGCACCCCCATGCTTTCACTTTTGCGACGCAACATGAGCCTCTCGCAGGCACCTTCACTGCCGCCGACCTCCCCCCCACAGTGCTTGGTATCTGGAGCAGAGACACCCGTGGACAGATGGCTTTTGCGAGTGTTGACGGAAGTTGCTGGAAGTAACTTTGAGCTGCAGAGTGAGACACGTGTGGGAGTACCTCCCCTGAAATAGCTTCACCGTCCCCGAGGAGCGCCCAGGGTCAGAACAGCTGTGCAAGCACGCGGCACTGGAGAGCACCGTCCAAACTCCAGGGACAGACCCTCCGAGCGAAGGAAGTTAGCACCCATCCTGAGGACAGACAAAGGGAGCACGCATCTGGAGCCGGGGCAATCCGGGCCGGTGAGCATGCGGGGACAAAGGGAGCACTCACAGTGTTGTACATCAAACTTGAATGGCACCTGCACCTACTGGACTCTACCACCCGCTGAAAGCACGACATCCCCCCCCTCCCCCCCCCCCCCGCAGCAGCCTGGCAACACACAAGCACACAACTCCCCGCTCCCCCTTCCAGCACTGCTGCGTCCCTGGACTCAGATAACACCCCCTGGGGGGCGAATTGCATACGAGTTCCTAAAAGTGAATCTTATTGTTAGCGATGTGCCGCACAGTAACTCACGTACGCTCCGCTCTCACGGCTGAGACCTCGTCTTCGAGCCCGGCAGGCGGCAGGCAGAGATGCGAGCAGATGCCGGGAGCGCATGGGACAGCATCGCCCCTCCACCCTCTGGTCTCGCCGGCTCTCGCGCGCTCCCTGCGTACCTCCCCTCATCCAGAGTTACGTGCCTGCCTGTGGTGTCTTCTAAGTGTGCATTCAGTTGAGGGTGCGGGCCGGGGTCTGTGCACGCGGAGGTGCGCGCGTGGCCGCCTCTGGGCCGTAAGTTTCACTTTCGAGAGCCTTTTCCGGGAAATGAAAACTTACGGAGGAGGAGGGAGGGTGGAGGACGCGCCAATGGCTGTCCCTGGGTGGCTACTTGTGCACAGGCTATTCAGTACACACCATATCTGTGCATGCATGGGAGCCAGAGGCAGGACGGGCAGAAGCAGGTAGCAGATGGCAGGGCACCCGACGCAGTGCCCCTGACTCGGTAAGTGTCACTCGCGTGAAGTGTGCCATAGTATACAATATTTTTGGTGCATTCTACTTGTGTGCTCGGTATTCTGGCATACAGTTCTGTCCATGTAATGCAGGCAATATACAATATATTTCATAAAGCGGCCACCCTGTAGTCTGGGCCACACCCAGCTGATGTCATTAAGGATGTCACCACGCTGGCTAGAGTACGTCTGATTTATGTGTCGACAGGGAAATCATCATGCAGCCTGTGCGCAGAATGCTTAAGTTGGAACCAGGCATTCTGAGTTAAATGTGCCTTCTTTCAGAGCGTCCATCTTCATGTAGTCTGGGTTAAATGCCATAATTTCACTTGAACATCCGGATGTGGGAAATGAAGGTTAAAGGTAGCTGATTTGAACATGCTACCTCCATGTACTGCAAGACATGTGTGTAGAGTCAGCTATATTTATACATGGTAAATATTATTCATATCGGTGCTATTATTTAATAGAATAAATAAAAAAAAACATTTCACCCTGCTAATGAGCCTACATCTGTCTCCGGCCTGTGAGAATGGAGTCTATTATGTAGCGCACAAAACTAATTCTGTTGTCTCTTAAGTTCTCCAGCGCTGCACAGAGATACATTTTTATTTAATGCCAAAGACAAGGTTAGATGGAATAAGGGAGTGAAAATCAATGCGAAGTAAAACTAACATTTAAGTGTCACCAGGAAACTGGCCGTGTCCGTGCCGTACACAGTTAATTGATTCTAAATGACATCTGAACCTAAGGACAGCTCTGTTTTCAGTGACCCGAAGCTGACATCCAGCAAATGTGTTATTGGATGCAAGGTCGCTGGACAGGCGAACCTGTCCTGCAGATTTAAGAGAGCAGAACCAATGCGAAGCACGCGTGGAGGAAGTGGCCTTCCTTGGGGAGAGGGTTGGCGCAGCGGCCAGAGCGGCTGGCTGACTCTGGAGCACGGTCCGATCCCCAGCGGCAGCTCAGCACCATGTGACTCTGGGCAATAGCTCATTTAATTTCCCCGACTTCCCCCACCGCCTTAAAAGCATAAGGGGTGATATCTCCGCGCATTACAAATATGAATTATTCCTTGCAGATGTATAAAATGATATTTCTTTATTCTAAAAGGTATAACATATTCACCCACTCTGACTGGCATCCTGGCTGATCTCTCTACAGCTGCCGAACACAACAGAGGTCACACATCACAGTCACTACATCACCTACTCAGCACCGAAAGTTACAGCTGCTTGTTTAGAAACATGCTGCAAGCAGACAGCATACGCATAATTGGCGAGAAATGCTCTCCAGATCTGAAATGCTTTTTTTTAACACTGCACATCTAAACGACTCTTTCCAAAGACGCTCTTCAGGCTGTATTTTTGGTAATGTTTGTTAACTGATAAATAGTTCCAGAAATTCAACAGCATGTAACGCCACAGCATCACTCAGCGCAACAGAATCACTCAGCACCACTGAATGCAACAGCACCCCTCAACACCACAGCACCCCTCAACACCACAGCACCCCTCAACACCACAGCACCCCTCAACACCGCAGCACCCCTCAACACCGCAGCACCCCTCAACGCCACAGCACCACTCAACGCCACAGCACCACTCAACGCCACAGCATCCCTCAACGCGACAGCATCACTCAGCGCACAGCATCCCTCAATGCCATAGCATCACTCAATGTCACGGCATTACTCAACGCCACAGCATCACTCAACGCCACAGCATCACTCAACGCCACAGCATCACTCAACGCCACGGCACCACTCAACGCCACGGCACCACTCAACGCCACGGCACCACTCAACGCCACGGCACCACTCAACGCCACGGCACCACTCAACGCCACGGCACCACTCAACGCCACGGCACCACTCAACGCCACTGCACCACTCAACGCCACTGCACCACTCAACGCCACAGCATCACTCAACGCCACAGCACCACTCAACGCCACAGCATCACTCAGCACCACTGAAGGCCACAGCATCACTCAGCACCACTGAAGGCCAGAGCATCACTCAGCACCACTGAAGGCCACAGCATCACTCAGCACCACTGAAGGCCACAGCATCACTCAGCACCACTGAAGGCCACAGCATCACTCAGCACCACTGATGGCCACAGCATCACTCAGCACCACTGAACGCCACAGCACCACTCAGCACCACTGAACGCCACAGCATCACTCTGTGCAACCATTCAACAACAACTGGTTCTAAAATGTTCTCTCAATGTTTCAAGCTTTATTACAAATGTCACAAAAAGATGTTAATATTTCACTTCTGTTCTTGGATTTTCATCACAATAAAATACACTGAACATAATCTTCCCAAAAGTTATTTACAAAACTTTAAGCTATTGCCATTATAAATTACAATAACTTTTATTTAAGTATTAATTATTTAAAAAAATAAAAGCCTTTGTTATTTGTAATGTTAATACATCTAAGTCATGTAAATACAACACATATTGCATTACAAATGCTATAGGTGTCACGTTTGCAAAAGTTAAAACTATTGGCATTGTAAATGAAAAAGCTATTAATTTCGCAATTTTCAAAACCAACACATAAATAAAAATGTTGTCATTTACAATACCAATAGCTCAAACTTTCGTAATGCGAGACCTATTGCATTGCAAATGCTTGTTATGAATTGTGGTCAGCGATGGTGTAAGACAATGGGTTATTAGTTGGGGAAAATGTGAGTTCGGCCCCAATAATGGGTCCCAAAATCCTATCACGTCAAACACAAGGTTTCAATAGTTGGAAACCTGGACTCAAGCTGTGGTAGGCATGGAAGAGAGCAGACAGGCTTGACCTTGGAAAATGGGCAAGGAATTAAGAAAAATGACAGCAAAACAGCAAAAAACTAAAAAGGGGAACTAGAGACATGAATTTATAAAGTTTTAATGGGAAAAAGTGGCATGAAAAAGTAAAGCACCAATCAAAAATCACTGTTCGTGGTTGACCGAGACCTAGGCGTATTTTCAGGCCTACCGTGATGGAGCATAGATGGGATATAAACAACCGGGTCGTCCCAGTGAAAGTGTTTACCTTCTGACTTTTTTACTCCAGTGGGGCAAGGTTGAAGACTATCTGCCGAAGTCCTCTGAAAGCCATATAGCCCTCTGAAGCCTTTGGTGTTGGCGGGAAAAGCTTTGGGCGGGAGAAATTCACATTTTGCAGCCGCAAAGTCCTCTTGTCATGCAGATACTATATAGGGCTCGATTCAGATCTCATTTGGAAAGCATACCGAACGACTCGGGTCCAGAATGCTTTCCAGATGACTAGGATTTGCCAAGGACCCCACAAGCCTTACAGTCTGCTTGTAGAGTAGTCTTGCAGGGATGATTTGAATAACCTCCACCGTCTCCCACCTCCACCTTTGTCCTACTTTAATTAGTACCAGACTGGGGCGTGGTGAAGGCCAGGGGAAGGAATCCTTGAGAAGTGATTTGCCTGAAGGTGTAGTGAAACGTTAATGGACCCTCCGTGGAGTTTGTTGTCTCTCCTGACCTGTAGCCTGGAAAGATAACCAACAATGGGTCACTTACTGCCTCAACCAGTATACACACATACACATACATTCGTCAAGAGGATGGTAGGGAGAAGAATAACAGTCACCTGAAAGGATGTGTTTGTTCCAGGAATCTCCGGTAGGTGCGCCTACCACCAAGGGACTAGGAAAGAACAAATAGTGCACCTGCGCTGGAAACCACAGTCTCAAAATAACAGGGGATTACTAAAATCAGCAGTTAGAGTATCAGGCGCTCCTACACTACCGTAAGGATTAAATTAACAATGCGCTCCTGCGCTCGATGTGTGGTAAAAGAAATGGGAGTCGGTGATGCACTCCAGCGCTCACCGTGGTGTGGAACAAATAGAAGGCGGCAATGCACTCCGGTGCTCACCAAGTAGTAAAAGGAAAAGAAAGCGGCGATGCGCTCCAGCGCTCACCATGGTGTGCGAATAAGAAATGAGCAGTGACGCGCTCCTGCGCTCACTCGCGAAAGGGAAAGGGCGGTGATGATCTCCAGCGCTCACTGCGAAGTACCAACACGGAAGGAACGGTGAGGCGCTCCAGCGCTCACCATGGTGTACAAACAAGAGATGAATGGTGACGCGCTCCAGCGCTCACCACAAAGTACAAACAAAGGAGGGATGATGACGCGCTCCTGCGCTCACTGTGTAATGCCACGAGGAAGAGTGAGTGCGCCTGCACTGGACTCTTCCGTGGCAGTAGCAGTGCTCTGGTGCTGACAAGGTCGAGGAGACTGGACAAAGGGGCGAGGGCGAGTCAACAAGGGTTCGAACACTGGGTACCTGACGTGAACGGCAGTTCCACTGGTACTGGCTCCGGATAACGTCTATATCAGGATCAGAAGCACTTGTGTTTGGGCATTGCGGGGTTTTGAAGGTGTCACCCGGCCAACCACACAACACTCACTCCCCACTACGTACGGGGACATGACAGGATTGGGTGGAGGTGTGCAAAGGCTTTTAAACAAATTGTGTGAGATCACCAAAGCCAATAGTCTTGAAATCAAACTGAAAAAAACAGTGGTCTCAATTAGCAAAAAGTCTAACAAATGGGGCCCCTGGTTTTTGAATAACCACAAAATGCCCAGAAGTCTGAATACAAATATTTGGGAGTAATCACCGACTCCCAAGAACCTTCACAGCACACAATGATCAAATAAAATCTAAATCCGGTTGAATTGATTTCAGCCTTCATCTCTGTATACAGCCCTGTGGGGACAAATACTATTGATGATGCTGACGGTTCTAAGTGAAAAGTTACTGCCAACCATCTCATATGGGCGCAAACCATTGTGTGGCGGCGAAATAAAATTGTTGGAAACAATAAATGTAAACACATATAGTCAGATTTTCTGGTCACCACGGATTGCATCTCCAGGGCAAGTTAGATTAGAATTTGTTGTCACTAAGCAAGCCATCTCAAGACATGGGGTCTTTGTGAAAATGTTTTTTAAGTTGAGATCTTCAAGAGAGGGCACATACTATTACCTGCTTCTGGCTGAACTATCCAACATAGTCAGGATATTGACACACAGGGAATATTAACTAGAATGTTTGAACTGCCTATACATATCAATGTCTGGAATTCATCAGCGTCACTTGGTAAGTTCAAGAAGAGCATGATTAAAAGTATGCAAAAGCGGTGATACATCCAAGATAAGAACATACAGGCGTCAGAGTCACATGCTAGGATCGTTTTAAACTCATATCGAGCCCCTGCTCATCAGTCGTACTTGGACTGTTGCAATTTAAAGTTCACAAAAAAGGGGTTTTGGTGGCTACCCTACCTTGGACTTGGCTCCCAAATGGTCTACTATAAAGCATGCAGATGGGCTAAATAAGTGCAGGAAACCATCTTACATGTGCCCCATGGTTCATTCAGAACATAGACATTTACTGCGCCAACGGGGTGCGGGCAGGGGGTGCGGAACTGTAGACAAGCAGTTATCAAATTCTTCAGTGGGAAGAATACCAGGCTAACTACATGCATGACCAATGTTTAGACTGGTTGAGAAAACCTTACACCTTATGACCTGATGTTACTTGTCAATCTGTTTAGTGTTTTACTGACCACAGCGACTTTTAACATTCATTATAAATTATTGAATATGGTGTTTTTATTAACCTGTTTCGCTAACCATGAATATCAATTCTGTTTTCTTAATACTGCTATATTAATGCAATTAATTAACTTGTGAATAAAATCTCTTTGAAGTGTGAGACATATAAAGTAAACAAAAAAATATTCACATCTAAACAGTTATCCCCAGGCTTCTGATAATCACTTGTTTTCCTTTGGCTTTTAAGATAACAGATTCCATTTAATAGAAATGGGACATTAACGTCCACAAATTATTCATTGAAGGTGGAATTTGGTTTTCCCATTTTTTAGGTATACAAAATCCAGCAACGATTATAGCAGTGAGTGCAAACAAAATTAAACACTTCACACGAATTACAGTTAAAAACATTTAAATTAAAACCAACTTAGCCTTCAGCAGTAGAAGTTAAAATATTGTTATTCGCTCTGTTGTCTTAAATGTAATCCCCCCAGAGTCTCTCGGCTAGTTTCATACATTTAACAAATGGGTCTACATGCAGTTATTCTGTAAACACAGGGCAAACAACTGCTTCTTGTTCTTTGTCTGTATATCTTGCCCATCTCTTCTCCCAAATAATCTAATTTATACATAGTTCAGTAATATCCCTCAGTGTACTGAGGATATTAGCTTTTCTCTTAAAATCATTCATAATCATTTGGTGAGAGAGTTTCCTAATGTGAAGCTTTAAACATGTATTTGAGAAAATCTATACCGTAAGCTTACTTACTTGGCAAAATGAAATGACGAGTGATAAATTACAAAATTGTTAGATTGAAGTAATTTGCTGCCATCTCCATTGTTATCAGTTTGATTACCACTTCCGTCAGCACTTGGTGTATGTTGGAATTAGTATGTAGCATCAGAATATTGCATTATACTGTCTATTTACTTTTAAAGCACCCTGTAAGCACTGGTAACACAACACTTTGTTTTGTGTTTTTTTTTTCAGTATACCTTTTGGAACTTTGTACCAAAGAACTTGTTTGAACAGTTCAGAAGAATAGCAAACTTTTACTTTCTCATCATATTTCTTGTACAGGTAAGTTAGTAAAAATGTATTTTTTTACTTGCCTGATTTTAGTAAAGCTGTGCTGCCTGCATATTAGGTTTACCAACAGTACATTCATTTGTTGTTAGTGTCACCACATGTGCCACCTTTCGAGTATGGGCAATGGAAAGTCTTGTACTAAAGCCCTTAATAGCAGGAATAAGCTGGACAATTGACCTGAGGGGATTTTGTCCTTCTTTAGCCATCTCTGCCTTGGCCTGTACTACAGCGGTACGATAATCTCATTTTATGACACCTACACCTAATTTCCAATAGTACGCTTCAAGAAACCAGAGGATCAGAGTATGCTCACCCCAGCACTGGTTCTGCATTTTTAATACTGCAAGTAATCTCACTGCAGTTGAAAGGCTAGCCCGGGTCAAATTGTTCACCTATGTAATTTAACAGCTGGATAGGCTGGCTCCTTGACAATTATAGCATGGTGTACGGTGCACCAGCAGGTATAACATGTTTACTTTCGTAGGTGTTCAGTCCCTAAGTTTGGAGGCAGCAAGCTGTATAACTCTAATCTGCCAGATCATTGTAACAGCAATGTGACAGGTTGTGGCGATCAGGTCACAACCCAGGTGGTATTTGAAGAGCATCTCCTCATGCCCACAGAGAGCTATTATGTTGATTGCACAATATATCCGTACACCATTTTACTCTTTACTTCTTCCAAGTCATCATGTTGTGAGCGGTTGTGCATTGCTGTAGATAATTTGTGAAAACCAGTTTTTCTTTTAGCGGAAGACATCCTAAAACTATGTTGTGTCAGCAAGATCACTAGACACGAAGTACTGGTAAGCACTCATATCATGGTGACAGGTTGAACACTGCCTCCTTATGTCAACTGATCAATTGTTTTTAAGCAGAACTTTCCCCCAGTTCAACTCTTTGCTGAATCAGTGAATTTTCATGCATCAGTTTCAAGCCCCCTGATCTAACCCTAGTGAGGGTGGCATCAAGCTCATGTCTGAGGACCCCTCCAGAGCAATCATAAACACCCCTTCCCATCTCCCCCTCCCCCAAACAGCCCCACACCAAAAGTAAAGGAACCAAGCAATTCCCATCATGGTGGTGAGACATGAAGTGGCCCTCACACCTCCCCCCAGGTCCCCCCACACCTGAAGAAAGCATTCTGAACCCCCGTCTACACAAAAATGCACCAGCTAGTCAAGAGCAGTAGTTGAGGCCCAGCTAAAACATCCATTTAATCTCTCCCATCTCAGGGAAGCTTTTAAATGTCCATGTGTCTCTCTCTTACTGCATTGAAATGCACAGAATGCCCCACGCATAAACATGCAGTGGAAACATCGTGCAGGTAGTAACAGTCCGGGTATGTGCGCCTCGTGCCTGGCTCTGCGACCTCCACCTCAGCTCCGGCCCCCACCCATCTTCCTCCGTGTCCGCTGCTAGTTGCCAACCTTTTACCACCTGTGCCTGTTGTGCCACAGCTTGGCCCTCTCTTCCAGTGGACCAGACGTCAGGATGATTCCCTGAACAGAAGTTTGATTCTCAGGAGCTTGTTCCGAGGTATCGGGGTGTTCCTTACAGGGCCCCAGAACCTCTTTTGAAGGCTCCACCGCGCAGACTACGTGGGTCCCAGCCTCCACCCTTGACCATAGCGCAAGGGGGAATATCCATCAGTAGCGTATTTGCCACCATCTGAGTTCTGCAGTCACCGGGGCTATCAATCGTCACCTATTGAGGGTAGCCAGGGATACTTCCTGGTACAAATCCATCACTCGATCCCAGAATGGTAATACCGTCCGTCTACCTGGCCTCCCTCATAATAGCGTCCTTGAGGTGAGACGATCTCCGTTTGGCTATAATGTCTCTCTGGCAAACACCAGGAGAGTCGCGGGATGCTCCCACCCTATGTCAAGATGACGTTGTCTATAAGAACAGAAAGAAAAGGAGCTTTGCATTAGTCTATCACATTGTTGCCTTTTTCTCCTTTTGGGACTTTGTGGATCCACAGATTCTTACCGCGAACGGTCTTCCAGGTCCGCACATTTGTCCCATATCGCTCTAATGTGTTCCTCCATCTTTCAGTGTGACTCCTCAAACTTGTCCAACTCTATGCTCATGACCATTAGATCGACCTCATTAGTTGCCAACCTGGTCACCCAGCTGCTGAAGGTCTTTAGTCACCTCAGAGAGACCCGAATCCAGATCTGCTTTCAAGGCCTGCAGTTGTGTTACCAGCATATTGGAGAACTTCTCATGAAGCACCCCAGGCAGGGAGTCAATTCCTCCTTCGTTAAGGAACTCCCCATGTCACTTTTCTTTGCTGCTATGGCTGCTTGCTGATCCGGCAGGTCAATCTCTCCACTCTGGCTACTCCCCAAGGGTGCCTGCCGTTGGTGTTTTCAAAAATCCCCCATCTGCTTCTGTTTGCCTGGCCCTGATGCAGCAGCCACCTCAGAGCACTTCTCTACTGTGTGCTGTATGGGTCCAGAGTGCCGGGGTCCACTCACGGTTCGGTACAGTAGTTGGTGGCTTCCAACAAACAGACAAATGTCAACTCCACTGTGTGTCCACCGTCTCCCAGTCCATTGGCCACATCGAAGAAAGAAGTGCCTCCACAGCAGGTGAAGGCAATCCCCCAGGGGGCTAGTCTCTTGAGGTTCTCCCGATGTCCAGCTTCAGCAGCCATCTCTAAGAACTCCAAGGCCCGGCCTCCTCATGCCTCCGGAGTCTCATGGGCTGGATGCAGCTTCCATCCCTGCTGCGGTCTAGCGTGGTCCTCCAAGCTGTAGCTATGGGGGGCTCAGCGGGAGATCAGCATTCACCTCAAACGCTACAGTGCGCCTGCTCCTCAGAGATGCACGCCTTCCCGCCCTCCCCGCAAGACCTCCAGCTGTCTATCTACTCGAGGGGTGGCCTCACTTCCATGCTCTTAGGCTGACGAAGAGCCTTAATATAGCTGCTGCAGCACTGCTCGTTGCTCGGTACCTCAAATGCCTCCGTCACCCGCTCCTGCTGCCAGGAAGCTCTGTAGATGGCTCCATCTGCGCCAGGCAAGGCCCCATGCTGTGAACTCAACACCATTACATCCACTCGGCTCAGGCCATACACCCTCCACCTGTTGTATTTTGACACCGTTGTGAGACGATATCAACCTAGCGTCATTGTTTGGGTACATGGCTTAGGACGTTTCTGGTTGAAAGTGAAGCAGGTACCTTAAATGTCTTACCCTTGAATAGTCTTTGCTTGCTGCAAAGTTAAGCTCTTGTAACCAGGAGATATTGCAGAAAGGAAGAGTAAGTAAAGGGGAATAGAGAAAGCGCGAGAGAAGTCTGAATTCTAAAGCATGTTATAGACATCGTTAAGAGATTGCTTGAAGCAAGCTATCAACATAAGGACGTATAAACCATGAATTCTGAAATACAGTCACAGCGACTGACAAATTTAAATGTACAGTGGAGTAAGTTGGCAAAACAGACAAAAAGGCATAAAAATTCAGTATGGGAAATCAGGTTAAACCTTGCCTACCGAGTCGCTGACGCAGAGTCCTTCCTTTCTACCTCCAGTATGTACCGTACATAGGGCAAGGTCATGCATTTCCGTTGTCCAGTATATATATTGAACTACCTTCATTTACCCTGCCAGACTGAAACATCAACTACTTGCAAGTGGCTTATAAAATTGGGGAGAGGGGTTGGCCTAACGGCTAAGGCGCTCGACCTCGGACCTGGGGAACTTGGTTCGAGTCTCGGTAACGACGCCAAAAACCCCCTGTGATTCTGGGCAAATCACTTAATCTCCCCGTGCCTAAAAAATATGAAAGTGTGTCCTCATGTAACGTAACTGGTGCTATGTAAAGCGCTCTGATAACTGATTCGGTTCGGTTCAAGTTCGCGCTATATAAAACTCTCTAAAAAAATAATAATAATAAATAAATAAATAAAATAAAAAAAATTGCTGTTGTGGATCAAACATTAATGTATTGTTGGTCTCATTTCCCCCAACTTTGGCCTGCCTCTTATTTAAAGGCTTTTATAGGAAACATACACTATCTTTTTTAATAATATTTTGTCTCACTTTGTTTGGCTTTACTCATTTTACACTGGGTACCTTGTTGTTAATCCCACATTTATTTTGTTTTATTTATTTCATATAATACATGGTTCCACACAAAAAGTAATATTTCCTTGGTGCTCTGTTTCTCTTTATTGATGCACCCATACATCCGTTTTTTACAACTGACTAGCATGAAAATGATATTCCGCTAAGAAATTATTTCAGTTTTAAACTTGTACAGCCTGTATGTATTGGTGTTTAGTAGGGAGTGGGAGACTGCCTGCATTTGTGCTTACTGCAGGCAATGTTTGTAGTAATATCAGAAAAATCTACAGTAAAAACTGGCTACCAGACCATAAAACTGGCTCACGAACAGCCAAAAAACAGTCCATACACTAATGTGTCAGATCTGTCGTTCGAGCACTGCCTGATTGCCCTATAGGCCAGCCCGACCCTGCCCCACTAGGTTTTGTTTTTTTCACTCCCTATAAAGGAAGACACAAAGGCTGCAGATACGGAGACTGGAATCTTGGTAGCAGTATGCCTGCACCACTGTTATGTCTTGATTCTCCTCCATTGCTTAGAAAAGTACTCTCAGTGTAGTGTTTAGTTTATTCATCAACAAGGATCTTCTCTGTGTGTGTTGTTGATGGCTTTAGTCTTAGGCAAAATGTATCTGCCAAGTACTACTTCAAGCTAGGTATTGATGGTGGCTAGGATAGTCTTCACATCAGTCAAAGAATGCGGCTGAATCCTAAAAAAATACTTTACGAATGTAAAATCTGGCCTTTCTCTAAGAAGACGAACCAGGCATATTATTTTGAAGGCCAGATTAGGGCTATCAATCAATCAATTAGTCAGACTTTGTATAACGCGGCTTATCACCCCAGGAGTATCCAGGTGCTGGGGATGGCGAGAGTTAGTCAAAGAGCCAGTTCTTGAGTCTCTTCCTGAGGTCAGTGATTGAGGGGAAGGTACAGAGGTGGAGTGGGAGGTTGTTCCAGGATTTGGCAGCGAGGTAGGAAAATGAATAACCTCCACAGCGGCTCTGCCAGATGCGAGGGTCGTTTGAGAGGATAGGGAGGCGGATCAGAGTTGTCTGGTCGGCTGGCGGAAGGTCAAGTGGTGGTTGATGTAGGAGGGTCCAGCGTTGTGCAGGGCCTTGTAGGTGTGAGTCAGCAGTTTGAACTGGCATCTCTTGTGGACGGGGGAGCCTGTGGAGGCTTCTGAGGTGGGGCGTGGTGCTGCTCTGTGTGGGGTGGTTGAGGATGAGTCTGGCTGAGGTGTTCTCTGTGGTCTGTAGTCATTTGAGGAGCTGGGAGGTGGTTCTGGCATAGAGTGCATTTCCTTAGTTCAGTCAACTAGTGACGAGGGCTGGAGGAACCTTTGGTCACTCCACAGATATTGCTCTTGGGTTCATAGGTAAAAGTGGTAGATGGATTTTCTGTGTGCATCCTACGCTTAAACTTTTGAAACGTGTCTCCATTTATATTCCTCTGTATGTAACAAACAGGTTAGATGCTTTATTTTCATTTATCAAGCTGTGTTTGCTCATTGGGAACTTCCACAATAGTGCAAGTTTCGCTCAATTGCCATTTTCAATTGCCCATTGTGGATAATAGTAACTAGTCATCAATACTTCCTTCAGGCTAGGTCCTTTTTCACGTGCATCCATTTTGTGCCTTTTTTTAAAGGACTTCTGCATAGCAGCCCTTGATGTTTGTTTATTCTTTGATGTTTGAATTTGACTGTTGTGATTTTGAGTAACATGTTCCACCCATAACTTGTTCCTTTCCATATTTCTTTTATATGAGTATCAATAGTTATTATTACTCTACAATAATGTGAGTTATTTTCTTATTTCTTTGTCGGCATCTCATTGTCATTTTCCTTTGCTCCCTATAGAATTTTCAGAATGTTTCTCTTGCTTCTAAAAATCGTCAATGAACAACAAAGTGAACTTTCAGCTTGCCTACTCTGGGCTTTGTGTGTGTGCGAACTTGTACGCGATCTCCTGGTTGTAATTGCGAATACCTTCTTCCATTGCATAGATGTGAGATACTTGTTCTGCATTATAGCGGGCCCTGAAAATTAATATTAATAACTATATTAGTATTAAATCTTTTTATTGAGAGAAAAGACATCACAGGTAATACAGCGGCTCGCATTCGAAGTGGTACGGGCCCATCAATGATAATACAGGTGTGTAGGCAGTTCTGTAACAAGCTCCTCACAGTTGCGTTTATACACAGCAAGCCGCCTACAACCCAGCTGGGCCGGCCGCGTAGTAAAGGATCAGGAGCCATCGTTGGTTGTGTTATGTCATAGAACAAAAGAAAAACAACCCCAACAAGCCCTCCTCCCAACACCACCTGCCCCACCCCCCTCCTTGTCCAACGAGCAAGTAAACAGCAGGAAGCCAACCAAGTAAACAGCAGGAAGCCAACTTAATAACTATATTAAATCATTTTTGATATGTAGTGATTCATGCAACAATACTGCCTTGTGTTGTAAAGAACCTGTGGTACCTGTGAAAGGATAAGGCGAGTTGCATTGCTTGGATTCAAATTTATGAATTGCTCATCATGACCTGTTTCAGGGGCAAACATTCAGCTCACTGAGCCATTGTGTTGGAGCCTAAATGTGCTTAAATAATTGAGTTGTAAGAACAGAAGCACACAGCACAATTTTTCTACCTTGTCTCACCTCCTCTTAAGTTCTGTCTGTAAAACTCCTCAGTTTTCCCTGTCTTTAAGTAGGATAATAGTTACCAGGGTCCTGTATTCTGACTTCATAGGCATTGAATCGAATTTTTTTTAGGCCTTGTCTACAGACAACTTTTAGCTTTCTGTTGCCGAAGAATTATTGTGTTTAGTACCAATTTTGCAAACACAAGGAGAGGAAGAAACGCCATTGAACAAGATGCTTTGGTAAAGCATGTGCATTCACTTGTTGCATTATGCGCTTCCTGCAGCGTCGTGCTTTGTGACTGTGCTAGGTGGCGACGAAAAAGTAAGGAGAGCATAGTCTGAAGTTATTGGTTACGTGTGCTTGCGTCTCTACATAGAGGCATTTTTACTTGGAGATCAGCACTTAACAGATTGGTGCCTCTCCACCTGTGAACCACAAAGGCCTGCAGTATAGAGACAGATTTAAAAGGTACATCATCACCAGATCGTCATTCATACAGTGACGAGTGGAGTGGAGTGGAGTGGACCGGACCAATAGGGGAAGTACTCCATATGCCCTTAGTAAATAGTAGATAACTGCTTGTTACAGTCCTATCTTTAGCCTTGTTAGACTGTAGTGAAACAAAACAAATCTATGCACTGTCTGCTGTAGTCTTCTAAATTTCTGTTGCACTCCCTTTGTCCACTTCAGATGTGCACATGGGTTGCACAAGGTTGTGAGTTATAAATCTCCATGACAGCTCCATGAGTGACAGAAGAGTATCCAGCGTCCTATTGATGCTTCTCAAATCTTGAGCAGTATGTGCTATCAATTCTTCTTTAGCCTCATCTAGTACAAGAAGTTAAATACATAATTTCCCTTTGGAGCGACTCAGTATTATCTCTAAGAACTATTATGGCTCTATTCACCCCAGTCAGTCATACAAATCATGCTCACATCTACACACGCAATAGAAGCGCTCTACTCCGGATGTAAAAGTACTTATGCACAAGTATAATAAGTCAAATAACAAAAAATGGCAGTCAAAAAATCAATGACAACTATGTCACGTCATAAAAAATACATACAAATCAATGAAACAATGCTAGTAGTTCAAGGAATCCAAATACATACAATATCAAAAAACCCTGGAAAGGAAAAGATACACAAGACAGAAAGATTTGGTCTTCTAGATCGTTAATTTGCATATAGTCTCAACAACAACCAGCAGGGTAAAGAACTGTCCTGTCTTAATTGCTGCTGCCACACAACAAATGTAACAAAACCTCTGCGTTGACACGTTTCGGTGGTATAGTGTTAATTAGGCCACCGTTAATTAGGCCACCTTCTTCAGGGCAAATAATATTCTTTTCTCCTCCAACTTATCTTGTTGTTCAATTTTTCCCCCGGTGCCCCAGGACTCATGTCAGTGTAGTTCCCATATACTTAGGGAAGTTTATGCCAACATCTTCAGTTTATGGCTTTATTTTATTTCTGATGTTATTCCAACACTACTGTAGTTGGATGGATAATCTTTTTTAATTGGATGCCTTCCTCGGTTTTTAGATATATATTCAGTTTTTAAGGGAGTGGCAGCAATGCTCTACATCAACCGGACCGGCCCACGTCTCAGTTGTCCTGATGTTTTGCGGCAAGCCCACATAGGGATAAAAAGAGGGCAATAAGTACCTCCTCTCGCCTGGTCACCGGAGCACTTTTCGGTTGCCTCAGTGGTCCAAGCCGTCCCACATACTCCGGCGTTTCCGTATCACGATTGAATGAAAAGAATTTCATCTAGTACAAGTCCAGAGACTCTCAGCCCTGCGAAGAACCATGCATCCTGGGTTAGACTAACACATTTTAGTGCTGGTTTCTGCATCACTGCGCTAAAATGCTTTTGTCACTCATTTACAGCTCCTTGACACTTCAAGGGGAGGTGGGTCACGCAGGGAGGGGGTTGCACGTGTGGGTGGAGTTAATTTAAAAAGAATTATTAAAAAAAAATTAAACTCACTTTTCCGCTGGCCAGGTCCTGCATCTCAACTTCTCCTGCTCTTCTGCTTCTGGCAGGAATAGAAAGCAGGCAGCCAGGCTCCCACCCCTAGGCCAATCAGAACGATGCAAGCAGCGTTGTGATTGGTCAGGATGCCGCCCAGCCAGCGGCTTATGGGGAGGCCATCTTCTCTATGCAGAAGGGCAGAGTGTGCATGATTGGTTTGGGGGCGGCCCCAGGGGGCCGACCAAACAGTCTTTGTGCACTCGGGAGAGGTCAGGCACACCCCTCCTCCCCTGCCCTGTTTGCAGAGTAGCCCCACCCACCCTCCCTCCCGGAAGCAAATATAAAATGGTAATAATTTGAAGTTATTACCATTTTATGTTTCTGCTTCTTGAACTGCAAGAAAGTAGTGGGGCGACGCTCCTCCACCCTATTTGTGGAGCCGCCCCTGCTGACAGCTCAGGACTTGACCACCCACAACTCTTATGAGCTTAATCCATACTGCCTGCTCCTGCAGCCAGGTGGCCCTTCAGGGCAGCTTGGAAAACCGGTGCACTGAAACTCAGCCTGGTAGACACACTTTCTTGCAGAGATGCACTTCTTTTGGCACACTGTAGTCAGGTGAGTCACTAGCTCTCTGCACTGCAGTTCACTCATCCCTACAGTATGTGCATTAATCCACTAGGCTACCCTTCGAGTTCATATTGTACTGACAACTAGAGCCATATTTTTCTTTATTTTTAACTATATTTTTTCTAAGGGACAAAATAAGAGGGGTTGTTCCACACAGCAATTGAATGCATGTGTTTAATATAATGCAAGCAGTTTTGTACACACACAGGTGGCAAAAATGACTTGCCACGCTTGCAAAAGGCACCCAGTGGAAAGAGGAACATTGCCAATAATCTGTGCTACAAATCTACAACAAAAGGACACTGGTCTGTAAAACTTATTTGTTGCATATTGTATAGTACTGAGCCTCAAATGTTGTCTAAGCAGGCTAAGCTTATGCCTCCACAGCCTCCCTGCACAATTCCTAATTTATTTTTTGTGTGAAACCAGAGACAAATGGATTTGACTCCTGATTGGCGCAGTAGGGAATAGTGACATCTCTATTATAGTGCTACAAAGTCCCAGACAGTGACTGAATGTATTGACAAAGAAGTGTTACTCTAACTGTTACACATTTGTCAGGTGAATGTCACTCATAAGTGCACTGAACCATTGAAATGGCACACGTAAGCGTTTGAAAACTTGGCAGCTAAGTAGAGTCTACCATAATTATATTGTATACTTCTAACATGCATTTGCGTTACCCCAGATTGGTATTTTCCATCTATCTACCTGAATTAGTATAGCGTGGCTAATCACCTTTGAGGGTGTCTAGGCGCTAAAGTGACAGATGTTTGTTTTTCAACTCAGTGACACTCATCTTAGCGTCCTCGGGAGAATGTAAGGTTGAGTTGACCTAGTGGGATTTGTATTACTGTAGGGCAGTTGTTAGCAAGCTACAATGACAAACAGTTGCTGAGCAGTATATCCAGGTAAATAAATATCCTTCACCAATGCACTGTCAGGGTAACCACACAAGTGAGGAAAGTAGTCACTGCATGAGTCTCCGGACTGACAATACAAAGACCAGTCCAGCAGGATTTGTTTATGTGGTATTGGGCATTGTATGTCTATTTTGAATGATATTGGTATGTCCCTCACCCCTCTTTAGTGTTTTGGGTCATTCCATATGTATTTATTTTTGGAATGCATCTTGTGAAAGGGATGATGGATTGTGAGTAAGGTTGGTTGGAGGATCAACCGTTTGACCAGTGGTTGGAGTGTCTTCATGTTATAATAAAGCTTTTCTTAGCTTTAACATCTAGCATCTGGATCTTTATCTTCTAATCGCACTTCCACATTTGACACAAGAATAGGATACCTCGTCCCGTGAAGGAACTTCAACACTGCGCATATTTTCACTATGAGGTGCTGTTTTGAGAATTTCTTGCCTCAATATTATTAAATTCCTTTGGAATCCTTTCTCTTATTAAATTTCACGTGCCGCTACTTCAATTGGGAGCCTTTAACAATTCGGTGTTATGCTTGTGAGTTTTCTTACCCTTTTTTACCGGCTTGCCCTGTCTTTCTCGTGCTGCATTCCGCTCTCTAAACAACTGGACACACACCACTGTTTCAGGGATCTCAATCTAGATTTCTACAAATCTTGGGCTCGAGGAAGTGCCTTGCCGTACCGTTCCCTTCTTGTTCTCCTTGCAGTGAAAAGACCGCAGTATCTATCGACAGCAAGATCAAAGCGTGCTCTGCTCTTTGCTCCAGCCTGCTCTTCGTCTGCTACTTGAGTAAAAGCTTTGGGGCAGATTTATGAGTTCTGGCGCATCTCTGCAAATCAGCAGGGTGCGCCAGAACTGATGCGTCACGCAATTCCCTCCTTGCGGCACCACAGATGCGCCGCATTTACAATGCGGCGCACCATGGTGCAAGGAAGGGCAGATGCGTGACGCATCTTGTGGTGTACGGGCGGCGCATTGCTGGAGTAGCGTCGCAAGTGCGACGCAACTCCTGCAATGTACAGAGGCCACCCATACATAACGTGGTGCGTCACTCCTTACGCCTGCTTCGAGCAGGCGTAAGGATTTGACCCAGCAGCGTCGTAAAACTGACTCAGTGAAATCTTGTAGATTTCACTGCGTCAGTTTTACGGGGCTTTCCTACGAGGGAACGCCCACCCTGCGACAGAACGCCCACATGAAACCTGATGCAGGTTTCATGTGGCGCAGGGCTTTACAACGTGACGCATCTGCCTAGATGCGTCACGTTGTAAATAGGTCGCAGGTATGCGCCACGTTTCCGCACCGTTGCGTGACGCAACGGCGGCGTAAACGTGGTGCAAGTCCGACATAAATCTGCCCCAACGTTTCTGCTGAGATTCAACGTCGTATCCTTATCTTCATTTATGAACAAGACAAGAAGACTGCCAACATTGGAGTAATTTCTCTGAGTATAGAACATTTCATTTATGCTACCGAGTACACCTTTGTTCAATGTTAAACGTTATTTACAATAACCTTATTTCTTTCCCCTTTAGCTGGATTCAGGTTCTGTTTCCTGGTGCCGGTGATATATTTAGTGGTATTTTCATTTTGTTGAGTGGATTTGTTTTATATATCATGCAATGCAACATATCGCTCTACTACTTTTTTTCTTGACAACAACAGGGGACCCTCCGCTTCCTTGACCGAAGTGCAAAAAGGTTTTTTAGGTCTCGTCCTATTCCATTCCGCAAGGAATGAATAGGACGAGACTATTGGGGCTAAACTAAGAGCTAAACTAAGCTCTGAAAAATGCGGATTTCCAGAAGTGCATGTGGTCTCGTGAACGCGCTTCTATCCGCCTGCCTTGCATCACCACATAAAAGCCATTTGTTGCTTGTTCACACTTCTTTCACGGCCGCGAGGCCGTGCGTGCTTCAAAGGGATCCACTCACTTCTCCTCCCCCCTCGCCGAGAGCTTCACATTTCAAAGAGCTCTCCCCCGACTCCTCCTCCCCGGCCCCACTCTGACTTCACATTCTTTCTTCCTCTTTTCTTCCGTTATCCCATTTCCCTTAATCAAACTATGTTCCTCATGTAGAGTTTGCAATTCATGTTTACTTGTTTGACGTGTTGCTACTTTCTCTTCCAGTAACGCTATTCCCTATGCCACATACAATGAGAGGCTACAATGTCCCTGGACTTGCAAGCTGCGTGATCTGATAAGGGAAACAGTGACGCATATCTCATTTGCACGCAGTAGCCAGCCGAGCACGCTGTATGAACACTGACACATGCTGCTTTTGTACATTTAATATTGTATGTGTTCAGATTGCGTGAACTACTTGTCCTCTCCGGGCCACTGCAGGCCACTGCAGCTGCGCCCCGCCAAGCACTTTTTTTTGTTGTTTAAGCACTCCATGAGTGCTTCTCCAGCAGCCCCCCACATGTTTGTTTTATTTCTTTCTGCAGTCTGGCTCTCTTATATTCTAGAAGGTCAGTAACTTCACCGTAGGGTAACGTAAAATTCACTTAAAACTTAACCCAAACACGTTCATAAATTTCTTCACTGTAAATGCATTTTCCAAGGAGCATGTTACGGTTTTTAAAGTTCTGCTAATACTTTCTTCCTCTTTGTGCAGCTGGTCAGTCTCAAGCACCTCCGTTGCTCCCTCACCCGCCGACTAACCATTGTTCCCCCCACCGTCTCCTTTGTTGCTCTCCAACACCTAGTGGCAATGCTTTTCCCCTTTCCTGCATGTGCTACTGCTCCCCTTCCTCCTCGCACTGCTGCTAGCCCTACTCAACGCTCTGCCCCCACTTCTCTTCTCCCTCGTCAACACACTACTGACCCTCCCTTGTTTATTCACATTTCATTTCTTTTCGAAAACCTCTCCAACCTCTCAGGACTCTGTTGGTTTCGCGGATTTTGTTAATCTCCTGAGTTTTATTTTTGACATTTTGCTACTATGGAGGTGCTCCAATTCACGATTTCTTTTCATGAATTCATCCTGTACCACAAGAGACAAAAATGTAAGCGAAGCACTATGTAATGTGAAGAAGGGGACAACTTAATCACAAATGTCACTCTGGAAGCTTTTCTTCGCACGTGCCCCATTACCACCTCTGGGGACACTGCTTTACACATACCAGCTTTCCCACCTCAGGAAACAATCTCAGCGCACATTCAACTCATAAAGCACTGTCTGACACGTACCCCTACCAACACCTCTGACTCTACCAATCTACTGCCCTCACTCTACCGCCCTCACTCTACCACTCCACTGCCCTCACCCTACCACTCTACCGCCCTCACTCTACCACTCTACCGCCCTCACTCTACCACCCTACCGCCCTCACTCTACCACTCTACCGCCCTCACTCTACAACTCTACTGCCCTCACTCTACCACTCTACTGCCCTCACTCTACCACTCTACTGCCCTCACTCTACCACTCGACTGCCCTCACTCTACCACTCAACTGCCCTCACTCTACCACTCTACCGCCCTCACTCTACCACCCTACCGCCCTCACTCTACCACTCTACCGCCCTCACTCTACAACTCTACTGCCCTCACTTTACCACTCTACTGCCCTCACTCTACCACTCTACTGCCCTCACTCTACCACTCGACTGCCCTCACTCTACCACTCAACTGCCCTCACTCTACCACTCTACCGCCCTCACTCTACCGCCCTTACTCAACCGCCCTCACTCTACCACTCTACCGCCCTCACTCTACCACTCTACCGCCCTCACTCTACCGCCTTCACTCTACCGCCCTCACTCTACCGCCCTCACATTACCGCCCTCACTCTACCACTCTACCGCCCTCACTCTACCGCCCTTACTCAACCGCCCTCACTCTACCACTCTACCGCCCTCACTCTACCACTCTACCGCCCTCACTCTACCGCCTTCACTCTACCGCCCTCACTCTACCGCCCTCACATTACCGCCCTCACTCTACCACTCTACCGCCCTCACTCTACCGCCCTCACTCTACTGCCCTCACTCTACTGCCCTCACTCTACCACTCTACTGACCTCACTCTACCACCCTCACTCTACCGCCCTCACGCCCTCTCTACCACTCTACCGCCCACACTCTACCGCCCTCACTCTACCACTCTACCGCCCTCACTCTACCACCCTCACTATACCGCCCTCACTCTACCACCCTACCGCCCTCATGCCCTCAGCTGCTCTCTTCCACCCTGCCTCCTTTTCTAACTCCCTGTTCTCTTCTCTTCGCCTGTGCTGATCTGCTGCTCTCTTCCACCCCACCTCCTTCTTTAACTCCCTGTTTTCTTCTCCTGCGCTAATCTGCTGTTCTCTTCCACCGCCTCTTTCTCTAACTCCCTGTTCTCTTCTCCTGTGCTGATCTGCTGCTCTCTTCCACCCGCCTCCTTCTTTAACTCCATGTTCTCTTCTGCTGTGCTGTTATGCTGCTCTCTTCCACCCACCTCCGTCTCAAACTCCCTGTTCACTTCTCTTCTCCAGAGCTGATCTGCTGCTCTCTTCAACCCGCCTCCTTCTCTGCCTCCCTTTTCACTTCTCCCTTGCTGTTCTGCTGCTTTCTTCCACCCCACCTGTAGGAAGGTGGCTACCTGACTATGGTTACCCCCGATTTTTTGCCTTGTGTTTAGCTGGTTTTTGACTTAGTTGACCTGGTTCCCTGCTAATCAGGGCCCCAGGCCATCTGCTCTCTCTGTAAAATGGATTCCATGTACCCTAGGTACATACCACAATTGGAAATGGACTCCTTGTCAGCCCCTGTATAATGCACTATAGGTGCCCAGGGCATAGGAGCCACCAAGGCCTACCAGGGGCTGCAGCATATCTTTTGCCACCCCTGGCTGGTTCTTAAATTGACACAACTGGCTGATCACTCAGCTGGGGTAAGGTGGTGTAATCACCCCTTACTTAGATATAGTATACCTATATCTAAACCTATATCTGGACACATATTAACCTGTGAGCCACTCCTATGGAAGGCCTCATCAATCCTGGAGGCAGAGTGCGTGGTTTAATGTGAGATGGAGCTCTAGCATGAGCTGAGCCTGTCTGCAGCTGTCGGGAACAACTCCCTAAGCTGTTTCAGGATAATGCCATACCATATACTCTTAAGTGCCTTATAATCCTCGCGTTATATAGCAACTTTGGTTTGGCTTTATCAAAACATGTTGTGTAAGGTGTCATACGATTTGGAATACTATCCCCTCGCCAGTTCTGGCGACGGGGATAGCATTCCACCCCTCTAGAGGGGTAAGACATGTTACTTTACTTAAATGCGGTTAATTTCTAAAAGGACCTTAGATCCACAAAATGGATGCCTCTGCCACAGACAGAAGTCTGGCCCCCTGAAGCTGACCGAAACTCAGCCAAATGGGGCCTGGACAAAGGGTTTCCTGTCGCAGGGGGGTGTTACCACCCTCCAGACAGGACATAGTGGATTGTAGCAGGGAGGTTTGAAAGAAACCAGACACTGCTTGGGGCGCACAAGGCTGCCCCTTGCATAATCCGGCCAAACCGGTTCTGGGGCACTCCAGCCCTCGTGCCAGGGCGGCCTGGATCAAAGGAAGGGGGTGTATCCACCCACTTCCTGGGTCCCACCCATAGGAGGGGACCTAGCAGGTAATCACGTCCCCCAGATTCGAATAAGAGTGGGAGCAGTGCCAATGCACTTCAGATTTCCTGACGAAACATAAGAAACGAAACTCTGGACCCTTGGACATCCTACTCAACGTGGAAGCCCGAAGAATCTCCCTTGTGGTCAAGGAGTGACCACCCTGTGCAAACAGGCACCATCCAGCCCTCGACGTCTACTTTGTTGCAGTTCCCGCCGGAACTCGAGCGACAGAGATCGACGAGATCAAGCTTGCCTGCCTTCCAACAGCCCGATCCACAGTCCCTGCAGAGCTGAGACCCGTGGAGGCGACCGGAAGCGTGGGGCACGCCATCTTGAATTGACCACGAGACGCTGACCGTGCAGCCCACGAGTGACCCTCGAAGCTGTACACCGGGGTTTGAGAAGCCCCCACCCTGAGCCACTCTTGCACCGAAGTTCAGCCCTCCACACTCGACGAGTGCTGCGTGGGGCCCTTCTGCTCCATTTGGCTCAACGCGTTGGCCCGGTCACTTGCCAGCCGGCTAGTGGTCCCTGTGCCGACGAAACTACGAATACGACTTGTGATTCTGGTTACCCCAGACTTGCACCAGCTCCCCTGAAAAGGAGCCCCCACTCTGACCCTCCTGGTTCGAGTGAGAAGCAATCTCCCGGTTCCGCGTGGATTGCTCTTGCCAAGTGTTGTTTGCTCCAAACTTGAAGCCGACTGCGCCGTCGGTGAGAGCCCTCGTGGGACAGATCGTGACCCGCTCCTGGACGTCGCAGATGCCCCAGAGCCCACGTGACAGCGGAGAGAAGCTCCTCGACGACCACCTGATTGCGCCCGACATTGCCTGGTTCCGTCCTGGTTCCACCCTGGTCACTGCTGAGTGACCCAGACTCTGTCCCCTCTGCTTTCAGGTACTCTTCGACTTGAGTCCACCCTTGGACTCCACCGGACACTTCTCTTTCACCCCGCCTGCAGCCCTTTCAGCTTCAAGCACCAAGAGCCTGCGTGACGAAACCCGACTCAACTTCGACCCTGTGCACCCGCTTCCTGTGGGTGAGGTAACTTTGCTCCGCCGGTGTTCCCACACTGGTACACATCTCTAGGGTCTGTGTCTTAAGTTTTGTTCCTCTAGGTTCAGCGGAAGTGTCCTTAAACTCTAACTTTACAACTTTTACGCACCATTGGTTAACATTGGTGCATGCGTGCGCTTTCCGCACTGCTCCCGAATCCCGTGGGCCTTTCCCGACTTCAGCATTGCTTGTCCCGACTGCTCCCAGCGATTCCCTAGGCCCTAGGCCTAACCACTGTTCGAGTGGCATCTCTTATACCACTTGTTTAGTATATGGTTTGAGTGGCCACCCGCCCTCATCCATAATTGTGCAACTTTGTATGTTTAAACTGTGCTTTTGATTTAACGCTTGTGCCCCTTTATTCATAAAGAATACTGGGGATTGTTTTTAGTGATAAATACATATATTTTTATAATATATACTTGTGTGGTGTCCTTTCATTTGATATTACAGGATTGTATGTGGTAAAACAGCTCGCTTAACACGACCTCTTAAGTTAAGCCTTTAGGCTGCTTAGTCCATGCTACCCCTAGGATAGCTTGTCTAATAAGGTTGACTTACAACCAGACACCATAAGGGATTGTTTGGTCTGATAACAGGTGGTTCCAGAATTGGAAACATCACCTATCAGGCCAACTTCTCACACCACCTCTTTCTTTAACTCCCTGTTCTCTTCTCCTGTGCTAATCTGCTGCTCTCTTCCACCCCACCTCCTCCTTTAATTACCTGTTCTCTTCTGCTCTGCTGATCTGCTACTCTCTTCCACCCAACTCCTTCTCTAACTCCCTGTTCTCTTCACCTGTGCTGATCTGCTGCTCTCATCCACCCCACCTCCTTCTTTAACTCCCTATTTCCTTCTGTTCTCCTGTGATGATCTGCTCTTCTCTTTCACCCGCCTCCTTCTCTAACTCCATGTTCTCTTCACCTGTGCTAATCTGCTGCTCTCTTCCACCCTGCCTCCTTTTTTAACTCCATGTTCTCTTTTCCCATTCCGATCTGCTGTTCTCTTCCTCCCGCCTCATTCTCTAACTCCCTGTTCTCTTCTCCTGTGCTGATCTGCTGTTCTCTTTCACCCCGCATCCATCTCTAACTCCCTTTTCTCTTCTCCTGTAACTCCACGTTCTCTTCACCTGTGCTGATCTGCTGCTCTTTCACCCCGCCTCCTTCTTTAACTATGTTCTTTTCTCCTGAGCTGATCTGCTGTTCTCTTCCACCCGCCTCCTTCTTTAACTCCGTTCTCTTCTCCTGTGCTGATCTGCTGCTCTTTCACCTGCCTCCTTCTTTAACTCCCTGTTCTCTTCTCTACTCCCGTACTGATCTGCTGCTCTCTTCCACCGCCTCCTTCTCTAGCTCCCTGTTCTCTTCTCTTCTCCTGTGCCGATCTGCTGTTCTCTTCCACCCTCCTCCTTCTTTAACTCCCTGTTCTCTTCTCCTGTGCTCATCTGCTGCTCTCTTCTATCCCACCTCCTTCTTTAACTCCCTGTTCTCTTCTCATGTGCTGATCTGTTGCTCTCTTCCACCAACCTCCTTCTTTAACTCCCTGTTCTTTTCTCCTTTGCTAATCTGCTGTTCTCTTCTACCCGCCTTTCTCTAACTCCCTGTTCTCTTCTCCTGTACCAATCTGCTGTTCTCTTCCACCCGCCTCCTTCTTTAACTCCCTGTTCTCTTCTCCTGTGCTGATCTTCTGCTCTCTTCCACCCCGCTTCCTTCTTTAACTCCCTGTTCTCTTCTCCTGTGCTGATCTGCTGCTCTCTTCCACCCCACCTCCTTCTTTAACTCCCTGTTCTCTTCTCCTGTGCTGATCTGCTGCTCTCTTCCACCGCCTCCTTCTTTAACTCCCTGTTCTGTCCTCCCTGCTGATCTGTTGCTCTCTTCCACCCGCCCCTTCTCCAACTCCCTGTTCTCTTCTCCCGTGCTGATCTGCTGTTCCCATTCACCACCTCCTTCTCTAACTCCCTGCTCTCTTCTCCTGTGCTGATCTGTTGCTCTCTTCCACCACACACCCAACCACACACCCAACCACACACCCAACCCCACACCCAACCCCACACCCAACCCCACACACAACCCCACACACAACCCCACACACAACCCCACACACAACCCCACACACAACCCCACACAACCACACACACAACCACACACACACAACCACACACACAACCACACACACACAACCACACACAACCACACACACAACCACACACACAACCACACACACAACCACACACACACTACACACACAACAACCACACACGCAGCCACACATACAACACCACACACAACCACACACAACCACACACACAACCACACACCCAACCACACACAACCACACACACACAACCACACACACACAACCACACACACACAACCACACACACAACCACACACACAACCACACACACAACCACATGACAAAGCTATTAATTTCGCTATTTTCAAAACCAACACATAAATAAAAAATGTGTCATTTACAAGACCAATAGCTCAAACTTTCCTTATGCGAGACCTATTGCATTGCAAATGCTTGTTTTTAACAGGGTCTGTGGAACTAATTTATCTCCGGAAAAGAAAACTTCATTATTGATGCATTGCCTTGGTGCTGAGGGGCAGGAAATTGTAGAAACATTACCATATATTCATCCTGAGGAGGCAGGAGAGCGTACTGCGTCTCTCAGTGGATTTGAGAGTACATTGTTAAAATTAGATAAACATTTTTTGTCCAAAATTTTTATTATATTTTAAAGAGTCTAGTTTGATGAATGTAAACAGGGTGATGACGAATTGGTTGAAGATTTTGTTACTACTCTCCGGAAGTTTGCAGCCTCATGCAATTTTGGTGAGTGTGTTGAAGGACGAATACATGATCAGTTCATGCTCGAGTGCAACTGTGTTAAGATTACACAGGAACTGTGGTCTAAAAGTGATCCAAGTCTTACTTAGGTACTAATGATAGCAAAACAAGTAGAGCATTCAGTGTTATGTATCAAGGAGTTACTGAAGTACAAAGAATCTACTGCTTCTGTGTATTCTCAAAATTTTAAGTCTTAAAAACAGAATCAAGCTGTGACCAAAGGAAAGTTGGTGTGTTACAGGTGTGTGTCTCCTAATCACTTGGCCAACTCAAAAGATTGTCCAGCCCTACACTTTGTGTGTAACATATGTGGTAAAAAAGGACACTTTGCTAATCTACAGACAAAAACCTAAGTTGAAGTTGAAGATGATTCTAACTTTATTCTGCATGTAGTCCATGATGTGAATTGTGTTTCAAATGTTGGCTGTGAGTATCCATCTGATGTGGTGGAACTAAATGGCATAAGTATATCCACGATGATGGATTCTGGAGCAAAGTTTTCACTAGTTTCGGAATATGATTTTTCTACATATTTTCAAGGGAAGGTTTCAATACATGACCCAGATGTCCAGTAAAAGGTGATACTATTTTTAGCTGGTCAGACCACAAGTTGTTGAGAATTTATCTACATCCAAATGCAGTTCCTCAGTGCAAATTCACAAAGTTGACATCACGAAAGATATATTTGAATAAAGTTGGTAACCAGTTGTGTAAAGCGGTCAGCAATGTCAAGGGGAAAGTTGTCCTAATTATCTTCCTTGGTGCTACTAGGGGTGAAGAGTACGGTTACCATACATACCCACTCAGGGCCACCAATGTGACAATGAAACAAAATTATATGTGTTCTCCCCAAGCACTCAAAAACAAATCTATAGTAAGTACACAATCCAATATCCTCAAATTCTCTTATTGTAGGAAGAAACTCTCAAATCCAATTAATCCACTGTAGCCAAGTTATCCAGTTTGGATTTATTCATCCACTTTGATCTTCAAAACGTAGCCAACACGTGTTTCGTCATGTTATATAAAACACATTGACTTCTTCAGGGCTGCAACCCAAACATATAATATGTATACAAATTACTAGAGAGTTTATACAATATAAACAGCTCAAAACCAAATTCAAAACACAAGACACAATCCAATGTGATCAATAACGATATTAACCCGAACATTAGTATTGTCGGGGTATTACCGAAATTAGAACACACTAAAAGATGGCGCCCATAGTTGACGACTATAAGAGGTAAAGCCAAGAAGGCGCCCATGTAGAACGCCGGCTACCAGAGTGATACTTCACTCGTGGACAGATTTTGCCACAGGTAAGATATATGGGTGTGCTGGTTGTTTATAGGATATTAGCCGAGTATTTTATTTTGTCAAGTTTGATGAAGTAGGACTGTAGTCGATAAGGTTTTACATGGACGGTATTATTTATGTATTGATGATTTGTGAAGTCATTATATTGCTCGTGGGAGACTGAGTATAGATGGGAACCCACGTTTCATCTAATAATGGGTGCATGGAAGACTGGTGACACATAGGGCTCTATTGAAATTATCAACAATTACTGTTGTTATAATGTGAGCCATTGATAGTGTGTTTTACATATATAATGAAACGAGTAGGACATAATTATGAATAGGTGTATTATAATTTTCTAGTGACCAGCGATAAGAGAAATAGACCCGACGCAGGGAATCTGATTATTATTGACATTCGAACGCGTGGGGTGAGTAGTTGCGGTCATTTATAGATATTATAGCTAGATTAAATTTAGCTTTTTGATAAATATAGTTACATACATATTTGGGTTATTTCAGATATAATATACAGAGTGTGATTGATATAAGTACAGAAGATTGGCAGTTACCGACGTGGGACAACGCGGAACGGTATTGATTTATAATTATATTTTTGTCTCATAGATTGTGCATACCCTGAGTGAAGTTGTAGAGGGATTGTTTTTACATAGTAATAAGAGTGTATTATTATGATTGCAGGATTACACAAAACATTTTTTGTTGACTCAATTGAGGAATAGTTGAGGAGCTTTATTTTGATCATAGGACAGGTGAATATATCTCTCCTAATTGTTCTATTTGCTGTTTTGACTCTTTTCTGTCATCATTTCTTCACTATACAGCATGAGTATTGTACGTCTTGAACTATGGTGGTGGCTTTCTTTGTTTTTGAGCACGATTTCATGAATAGGTGACTAGTACTTGGTTTGACTTTAAGGATTGTTCTACTCTTTCACGGGATTCTAGTGAGATTGGATTGTTTCTTGTGTTTTGAATTTGGTTTTGAGCTGTTTATATTGTATAAACTCTCTAGTAATTTGTATACATATTATATGTTTGGGTTGCAGCCCTGAAGAAGTCAATGTGTATTATATAACATGACGAAACACGTGTTGGCTGCGTTTTGAAGATCAAAGTGGATGAATAAATCCAAACTGGATAACTTGGACTATAGTGGATTAATTGGATTTGAGTTTCTTCCTGCAATAAGAGAATTTGAGAATATTGGATTGTGTACTTGCTATAGATTTGTTTTTGAGTGCTCGGGGAGAACACATATAATGAAAGATATATTGATTAAAAAAAAAAAATCTCAGATGTTTTTGATTCCAACGTTGGTTGTGTTAAAGGGTACAAACACGTGTACGTCTTAAGAAGGATGCATTATATGTCTCTTACAAGGTATGAAACATTAATTTTAGTCTACAAGGGAAAGTGCATTATGAACTTAAAAGGTTATAGGCAGATAGTGATATAGAAGCTGTTGAGGAGTCTCAGTGGATTGCTCCAGTACTGGTAGCCACAAAAAGCTCTGGGGACATCAGGCTTTGTGCAGATCTAAGGCATTTCAATGAGGAAGTTATTGAAGACAAATTTCCCTTACCCAATATTACGGAAATATTCTGTTTATTGTGGAAAGCCAAGTATTTTACTATATTGGACATAAGTTCTGCATACCACCAGGTTGAATTATGTGAAGAATCGAAAAATGTGACTCCCTATATAACTCCATTTGGAGTTTAGAGGTTTAATAGGATTCTGTTTGTACTATGTTCAGTGTCCTCTGTGTTTCAAAGACTAATGACACAGTTACTTGGTAGCATTAAGAGGGTTCCGTTCTTTCTGGACGATGTCCTCATTTTCACTGATACACTAGAGGAACATTTACATAAAGTGAAAGATGTATTGAGTATTTTCCACACAAAAGGGATCACTCTGAAAAGTGAGAATTGTAAATACTGTTGTCCAGAGATAATTTACTTAGATCATGTGATATCTGAATTTGGTATAAAATCTGATGATGAGTTAGTGACAGCTCTCTTAAATTGGGTACAACCTAACAAGAAGGAAGAAGTTAAATCTTTCTTAGGTATGGCAGAATTTTAAGCCAGATGTGTGCTAAATTTGGCTAAACGCTCATGTTGCATCAGAGAGTTGCTCTAAAAAGGGACTCAGTTTGAGTGGATGGGCTCTTGTCAGAATGAGTTCAGTGATATTGAATCTGTATTGTTGTCAGCAAAATCACTTTAAGTTTTCATCCAAGCTCACCATGCTGTGTCTCTACTGACCCATTTGATAAGGGTTTGGGTTTTGTCCTGAAGCAAATGCAACATGAAGAGGAAGTCACAATAGCTTTTGCCTCCCATGCTCGAAGAGGAGCAGAGATGCTGTATTCTACTATTGAGAAACAGGCTCTTGCGTTCTTTTGGGCTCTCAGAAAATTCAAGGGGTGTGCGTTTTGTAGTGCAATTGGATCATAAACCATTCCAAGACATTTTTGTAAAGAAGACTGTGTCTCTTATCATATTTGTCAATGAATTGTGGGTTTGCAAGGTTTTCAGTTTATAGTGAAACATATTCCAAGATGTGAGAATAAATTGGCAGACAGTTTATCAAGATGAACTAGTGAAGTTGAAGGGGCAGGAGAAAGTGATGGTGCTTAGTGGATTGAGGATGAGTTTAAAGTATGTGTGGTGACCAGTGGTTGTGTGTCAGAAAGTGAGCAGCTGGAAGGATTAAATGAGGATGTGAAGTTGAAGACTGTGAGAGAAAGTATTGCTTTAGCAAATGGTTTGTGTTCTCGTGATGACAATGTTATGGCCTAGTCAGCTCTTCACAGGAATTGTCTGTTGACAATGGTATTGTACTGAGAAGTTGCAAATTGATTCCTCCCATTAGTATTAAGGAGAGTTTGGAAAGTTTGGCTCATGAGGGACATCAAGTAATGAGTAAAACAAAGGAAAGGCTGAGACCACCTTATTGATTAGAGATTGTGAGGAATGTAAATTGTCTAATACGACCCTTAAAGTTAGAACTCCCCCCATGGTAATAAGAGGGATTCCAAAAGAAGTGTGGGGAGATGTTGATTTAGATATTATGGGACCTATTAGCTGTGGCTTCACATCCAAGTATGTGTTGGTCCTGATGGACACACTTTCCTGATGGTCTGAAGTCATAGTAGCAGCTGAGATTACTTCAGCATGAGTTATGAAGTTTTTGTCTGAAGTGTTTGTGCGTGAAGGCAACCCCAAAGCATTTTGACGGTTAATGGGGTGAAATTTACATCAAAAGCAATGGGAGAGTTTTTAGATTACAGAGGAATTTTACACAAACAATTTGCATTGTATCACCCAGAAACAAACGGAATGGTTGAAAAATTTAACAGGATACTTAAGGAAGCAATTCAAATAACTAAACAGAGGGAGGTGAGTTGGATTGAGATGGTAAGATGTAGAGTGATAGAGTATAGGTACATGCCTCACTCTACCACTTGAATTAGTCCATTTGTACAATTCATGAAACAGGTTCCCCATACCAAGTTGTGTCACCCATGGGTGGGAGTGTATGGTAAAGAACTGTCTGATTTGGATGAACAGTTAACAGACGGAATGATGAAAGAACTTCATATTAAAGAGCAAAGTAAGATGAGATATGATCTATGCAAATCAGTCAAATCCCTTGAGGTTGAGGTGGGGGATGTGGTGAAAATAAAATTACCCAGGAATCTAGGTAATGCTCTTTCTCATTTCAGTAAACCAATGAAAGTTATCAAAGTGTTCAAAGGAGCGATTAAGGTGGAGGATGGCCACATCTGGAATCTTAATTTTGTTGTAAAACTATCTTAATATATAATGTTTAGGTGTTAGATTTTGTTGTTGGGGTTGGGGGAGGGGGGTGGTGCTGGGCATTGTATGTCTATTTTGTATTATATTGGTATGTCCTTCATCCCTTCTTAGGTGTATTGGGTCAGCCCATATGTGTTCTTTCTTGGAATGCATCTTGTGAAAGGGATGCTGGATTACGAGTAATGGCAGTTGGAGGCTCGACCATTTGACCAGTGGCTGGAGTTCTTTCATGTTATAATAAAGCTTTTCTTAGCTTTACCATCTCCCGTCTGGATCTTTGCCTTCCGATCGGACTTCCACAGTTTACAATCTTGGATGAATTTGAAGAACTGAAATCTTCATTCTCAGGGAATACTTAATAATAAAAAAGAACTTGGCACAGAAGCTGAAAATATGAAAAGACATCTTTATTAAATTTAATAAGTGAGGCCACGTCACACAGAAGCCGTAGCAACTGAATGAGGTAGTCTCAGGAGTACAGAGAACCGAGGTCTTATATATGCTTCAGGGTTACAAAACTCAGCATAAAAGTAAGGGGCAGTCCTTGCTTTTGCAAGCATGCAAAATGCCTAACATTCCTTCTTACACAAGCCGGACAAACCCATAATAAAAGGACCACAACCCATATCATAAACTGACCATAAAAGAAGGAACAGAAACAGATAGAAGTAGGATAAGGCATGTTTGTGTGCAGTAAACTTTATGATGTCCTGTGCTCTGATCCTTAATCTTGATCAGCTAAAGGGCAGGAACTGGTTTAACAAGGTCAGCTTCAGGCAACAGGGTCAGTTCACTCAGGTCAAACAGGAGTCAGCACGAACTCGAGCTAAGGTGTACATGTCCTTAAAAAGACTAGTTCAGCCACAATCATCGGCCTATGTGAGGGCAACCACAAAATGGCTGCCAAACACAAAATGGAACCCACGGGTTCAGAATTCACAGAACCTCAGACCCTCCTTTTGCCCTTACATAGGCAATCACTCAATCTGTGTCTGAATCGATATCAATATTATCTGTTATTCCCTTCACTAAGGCATTTTTACTCGAGTTATCTTTCACGGAACGCAAGGGATAGACTTCGCTGGCATAAATAAACATCGTCTGATATGCCCATACAGACCCATTGTAACTAAATGGCAGAACCAAATAGGGAATACCTCTATCTGTAGTATGTGGCATAAGACCACATACCCAACAATTAGCGGTGTTCATTACTAACTGGTGTTGATGCAGAAGCTGTACAAAGGAATTATTAGTAAACTCTGACCTCCTAACCAGTTCATGTTCAGGTAAAGTATGGAAAGAATGCAAAGAAGTAGTAGTAGGAAGAGACATAGGTTGGGAGGTGGGTACAGATGTCAATTGGGTAGCAAAAACAATTCAACCCACAAAAGACAACGTCATGCCTAAAAACACTAGAGAACACGTTATTAAGAACATATAGACAACAGGAGAAAGCAATGACCACTATTACAAGCAAAACTATCATTTTTCACAACTCTAAAGAGAAAGCAAATCCCAAAATTATCTAGTAACACCTTTATGGCTCCTATGCATTTCAGCAACCCGTTATATGTTCAGGTGAAACAGTGGTGATATCCCCATCAATGCTTTGAGGTGAAAAGGGATACTCTTCCACAGAGAATGGACCCCATTCTGCTTTTACTAAACAGAATACCACTCCAAAACAATGCCAGCAAAACAGCAAAAATCAGTCTCCCAACACCCACCCTATGCAATCGCACGGGAAATATCCAGAGTCCGTCCAAGCCTCTCCGGCAGGCTTCTATTGTTCATCAAATCCTCTTCTGTTGTTTTCTTCCGCATGGGCCTCTTCATTCAGGCCTTTCATGAAAATGGTGCTTCTCAGTATCCGTTGGAGTGCCCTCCTGGCAAACACTCATAGCTCATTCGAAAGTCTCAATGTCTCAATGCAGTGCACCAATATCTCTTCTCTGCGGCAGGCACTACAGATAGTGTGCTCTCCAATGATCAAGGGCACAGATCATTTTATGCAGATCCGGGCCTACATTCTCAGGCTCCAACACTCATTACTCAGTGTCAGAGAACGCTCAGGCTGCTCTTTCATGGGCACCATAATGTAATGCCTTCGGCCAATCTCGAATCCTCCGGTGCACTGTACTTCAGTTGGAGCAAAGAAAAGGGGGTGTGTGGCCAAAACTCAGGCCAAGGGACTCAAGGGACGGCACACTGTCAGAGGTTACCAGTACATGACAGGTGGAAGACTGAAGCCTCAATTCTTTCGCTCTTTTGCACTGAAACTCTGGTTCTGTGGCAAAACCAGCTCCTCCTTCTTTTTTGATGTTCGACGCCTTCTGATGAAGCAAGCACAATACTTTGGCGATATTATTGATGGCACGCTGGCGATCGCTGTCTGGGTGCTGGGACTTTTCATCTGTTAGCTGTCGCTAATGGGATTGTGGGTGAGTTCCGCAGGTTATTATGACTTAATCCCGCAGAACCTAGTGACGTAGGAAATGACATAGTTGTTATTTTCCTTCAATTCAGTACAAAAACAGTTCATTTAACAAAGGGACTGCAAACAGGTGGCCTGCAATCTTCAAAGGAGTGGCTATACGCCATGGAACTATTGTGATCTAAAATACACTGTCATTCTCATAGAATACCAAGACAAAGGCAATAAGCAAAACAGTGCCTCTAATTTCTTCAATTGGGTTTCCATGTGAGAGCATATCCTCTACCATCTAAGGGTAGATAACTATATGAGAATTTTATCTAAATGGATGTCCTCACACAGTGACATCGTCTAATGGGGTAAACACTTTTTTTTCTATCAATGATTAAGTCTAGGTGTTCCTAAATTCCTTATCTAGAACATCTAAAAAGAGAAATCACATGATACAGATTATCAGGGACATGTAGATACCTCCCTTTTAATAACTGTGCATCAAGTGCACTATGCAATACACAAGTTAATGATCAAAATGTGGAAACTTGTCTTATAATAGCATTGAGTCAGTTAACCTGTCCATCACTACCATGACGGTCAGACTGGAAAACATCAGAGTAGGCCTAAAGAAAATTCTTTAAAAAAGGTCTGGTCATACAAAAGGGAATTATACATAATATGGGGTTCTTAGTACATTACTGCAATCTGGAAGTGTGAACCTAATACAATAATAACAATAAAAGAAGGCTAGCTGGTGAAAGGAATATGGAAAAGGGAAAATGGGACTTGGACACAGCTAAAATCCCCAATTACTAGGCACGATGCAACATCAATCAGGGGAGAAGTTACGAAAGAAAAATCTATAGGAAGAACAAGAAATTTCTTGGGTGATAGTCAAGCATGACACATTACCAAAAGTGGGGGGGTGATACACAAAAATCAAAATAGTTCATGAATGTTAGCTCTACTGCTGGCCTCTACACCATATACGGTAATCTCAGCTAATGTTCCAGTTCCTTTTTCAGGGAGGAAGAAAAAAAAATTAAGCCTTGTTTCCTTTATGGTACAAAGCCATACACTATTCAGGAAGCAGAACAAAACTGACTAATGGAATATAAAAATTAGGTCACCATGCACAAAAGTCACAGATCTATAATGTATCCTTACGTCCAATTCAGGATACATAATTTTGGGGCTGCCTCTTCCTTACAGGAAAGTGGGCAGTAACGTGACTGTAGGTGAAACCTTGTTTCCTGTATATCTCTTTTATTTTACTTCAATACTATATAGCCAAAATAGACATGCACTGGTGAAGTGTTGTCTGTCTTTCGGTGAAATTTAGTGTCAAAGCAAATCTACCCAACTGTTTGCAGGATACACATCGTCATGTATATCCCTTCACAACACAGGTAAACTTGTAATAGTATTAAAAGCAGCAATATAAAACAAAAAACATGCAAAAAAACGCACAAAACGCACATGTCAAGCCATCAGATATACTTGCTGTATATCAAGCACAAAAAAACATAGACAAGACAATAGCATATGTAAATGAGCGGCGACACACACACTTCAAGTCCTTTACTTTATGCACTGTGAACCTGCAGCCCAAAACTCAATATTTGGGCTTGCTTAATTTGTCAGGTTTAAAATCCTCACCCTCCTTTTGACAGCAAATCACCAGTTAGTGGACATTTGGCTGTCAAATACAACCCACTATGTCTCTTCTGACACACAGGACCCGCAGGAACAATTCATGATAGGACCAAATACACAAACTTTAAAAAAAAAACACATGAACATTTCTTCCCAAAGGCTACGCAAAAACACATCCCTTTTTAACCAACCAAACTCACGTGTCTTGTCAGCCTTAAAATCACCCAGAACAATCCATGAATGATCTGTGGGCAGAAGCAAAAAAATACACAACACACAAAAGAGAGACATTTCTCATAACAAACAGACATCAATTATAACTTTTAATCAGAAGACAAAACATAATACACATGAACAGACACAAAAATAAATGTCCATTACTTAACTGTTACCATCTTGTCAGTCAGCTTGCAACATTAAGCCATTTTAACTTTTCAAAAGTTACATTCTTTCACTGACACTCCATGTTATCTTTGGGCCACAATTTCCACTGTAAAAAATAATTCTTAATTGGAAAATCGTTCTCACTTAGGCATGTAGCCTTCAAAATTTCAATAAAAAGCTTTGTCTTATTTTCTGTCTAAGACTTAATGCAATGCTTCATTTTCGGTCAAATAAAAGCAACTAGCAGACATTATTTTTTTTAGAGCAGAACAAATGCTTGTTGCAATGGTACTTATTTCATCAACCTTAAATGAATCTCACTGGGCCATTTAAAAGCAAACCCCAAATGAGGACAGCCTGCAAATTTGTATTATACCTAAATATATGCATTCACTGAAGCCTAAAAGCACTTTAAAGCTATTATAAATGGCAAAAATATCCAAATTCGACTTTGATATTTGGGGCACTTAAAAATAAATATCCTATAAGTATGTTACATATTAATCATCCTCAGAATGTTCTTTACACATTACAGATATTAGACATTAGACATATCTCATGTAAATCCTTTGAAAAATGAGTTTTTTACGCCTGCGCTAAGTGAGATGTCATATGCTAATGTCCTCATTATGCAGTGCAACACAACTCAAATTAAATGTTAATGCTAGGGGGTAATAGTATGAGTATTAAGCTTCATGAATAGTAAAAAACGAATTTTGTAGCACTTATTTTTAATAATTATTTTTCATAATTTAATAATTATTTTTCATAAACCCAATCATTTTTGATAATACCACATATAAAAGCAAGCTGCATCCCTTATTTCAGACATAAACAGAAAGCGGTGAAACACTCAGGAAACACAATACGGCGCGCTTTAGCCATGCCTTTCATAAATAGCGCCAACGCTATTCACTTACAGAAATTGCACTAATGGGAAAACCACATAGACATTTAAACACACATTTAACCCACAAACCAATACTCAGAACAAAAACAAAGGACAGCCCACAGACTGTACTTAAACCAAACCATTTGTAAATACTAGTTGTAAGTCATATTTACAAGAAACGATTCTCAATTGTGTTTCCAAAGACTGCAAAAACAGCCCAACAGACTGATGTATGTCCAAGAAGCGAAAATACACTCAATTCACTAGCTTTGGCTAGCAGAACACCAAAAAATCGCTCTGCATATCTTCCTTCATAACATTGCGCAGAACAAAGGATCCTTATATGTATTATGTCATATTTTAATTCCCTGGGGATACAAAATCACCAAGGAAGAAATATGTTTGTAAATCTAAACCTATTTAGATATTCCCTCTAGGGAAGCCGGCTAATTAATTTCACATCACACTATGGTACCTTCCAAATAAAGCCACACATTCTTCTTATGTGAGCTTTTAAACAGGCATCCCAAAAATATTGCAAAATATGCAATATTATATTCAATGTAGTGCTTAATGTACTTTTCGTACGTGCACCGTTCAACTAAACCAAATAGAGAAATATCTCCTCATTGCCTGCCTACACAAATTGCAATTCGCATATACAAACCTATACAAATCCAAAAGTTGGCCAACACAAATTTCAAAGTTCCAAAGTTACAGTCCTAAATTTGCTAAGACCAGGCATCTTATAGCTCACTAATCTAGCTTCAAACTTCAAGGGGTTATCAAAAACGATATACTCGCAAATATACGAGACCCTCGGCTTTGGTAATTGCAATAACCAAATCAAAACCAAGAAACCAAACAAAGTTGTGGGAGCGACCCACTTGTACTTCTTATTTTTACTAATCAAAAGGTTATCCAAATTCTAACTGTCAAGTTCTACATGACCTAACAGTCTTTTTTAGAATACTCACGCCAAAAAGGTTCTCAGTCAGGAGTGACATCATGCGGAGGATCAAAATCAGGAAGAGCAGAAATATACTGGGCTGCAGAAACAGAGAATCTCCAGAATTCCTGTGCACAGAGTAGTAGAGTCCCGTCCTGTCCTCCTCAGTAGATTTCAGTCTTCTGAGAAGATCACTCCCACAGAAAGTCACTTCTCTGATGAAGCCCACGTTGGCCGCGCCATTTGAAGAACTGAAATCTTCATTCTCAGGGAATACTTACTAATAAAAAAGAACTTGGCACAGAAGCTGAAAATATGAAAAGACATCTTTATTAAATTTAATAAGTGAGGCCACGTCACACAGAAGCCGTAGCAACTGAATGAGGTAGTCTCAGGAGTACAGAGAACAGAGGTCTTATATATGCTTCAGGGTTACAAATCTCAGCATAAAAGTAAGGGGCAGTCCTTGCTTTTGCAAGCATGCAAAATGCCTAACATTCCTTCTTACACAAGCCGGACAAACCCATAATAAAAGGTCCACAACCCATATCATAAACAGACCATAAAAGAAGGAACAGAAACAGATAGAAGTAGGATAAGGCATGTTTGTGTGCAGTAAACTTTATGATCTCCTGTGCTCTGATCCTTAATCTTGATCAGCTAAAGGGCAGGAACTGGTTTAACAAGGTCAGCTTCAGGCAACAGGGTCAGTTCACTCAGGTCAAACAGGAGTCAGCACGAACTCGAGCTAAGGTGTACATGTCCTTAAAAAGACTAGTTCAGCCACAATCATCGGCCTATGTGAGGGCAACCACAAAATGGCGGCCAAACACAAAATGGAACCCACGGGTTCAGAATTCACAGAACCTCAAATTACATTCCTCGTTGCACACAGAACCTCAGGGTATCTTACAGTTTCTCTTATTTAGGCCACTCTGCATGTATCCATTCATCTGATAAGAGACATCTAGCGCAGATTCCTTAACGTAGAATAACCCCAGGCGTAAGCCTGGATCTGGAATTTTTTTTGCAGCAGAACCTCTGCGCGCCGGGGATGGGCGGCGCTACATGAACCCGCCCTGACCCCGTCCACGTACGTGATATCAGCGAGGTCATATAAGTCCCTCCTGGCGCCCTGACGTCAGTTTCCTTCTTTTCCGCGTGCAACGCGGATCCGGAATAAGCGGCTCTTCTGGCCTGTTTTAGGCCTTTTTTAACGCTTCGCGTCTGGATCAGTGTGCGATGCCTTCGGGCTTTAAAACTTGTACTTCCTGTTTGCAGCAAATGTCTGCGACGGACCCACATCTTATCTGTATGTGGTGTTTGGGCGAACACCACGACTCGACGGAATGTGATGCCTGCCAACACCTCAAGACGAAGTCCCGGCTAGAGCATCGGATGAAGCTTCTTTCGACTCGCCTGTCCCGGTCAGAGTCGTCTCGTCCATGGCCTCCTCATCGCCGGCAGGCCCCTCTGGGTTCCAGTTGCGTTGTCGGTCTCCATCCGGGGCCCGGGCACGTCGTTCGCCCCTTATTGGTAAGTCGTGGCTCATGTCGCCAAGGTCCTCGACCTCAATTTCATCTGTTATCGAGGGCACTGGTTCCCGGAAACTTCCGGATCTGCGCCCACGGCAGTCGCCCCTCCCCTATCTGACCTATCCGTGCGCGATACAACTTAGACCCAGATTGAGGCCTTTGCCGTAGCTCTGTAGGCCTCCCTTGGGTCCTCTCTTGTCCTCGGGGCCTCCGCTACTTACGGGGTTCCTGACAGACTATCCGGTGGGTTCGCCCACCGGCGCCACATAAACCCTTGCCCTCCAGGGACGACGGGGATGTGGTGTTGTCAGGGTGCGGCCCAGCTGGGTCCCCCTCTACGACCCATAGCACCCCTGTTGCACTGCATAGTCCCGTGGGGCTCCCTGTGGCGTCGCAGGTGTTTGCTGGTGCTCAAACCCTTGCTCCGAGCACACCTCACCCTTCCGGGCAGGCGGCTGCCTGTCCGGAGCAGGGGTCAGGGCCGTTCCGGCGCCGTAAACTCCCCCCCCCCCCCCCGGCTCCGACTCCGCTTCTTACTTCGGGGTCGGAGCTTGTTGAAGCTGAGTCGGTGCCGGTGTGGCGCCTGAGGCTTGCCTCCCTGGATCCGGCGCCATCTCCTCCTTAGGAAGCGCAGCTTATTGTGCTGGACGTGGAATCGGCGCCGGACGGGGCTGACTTGGCGCCGGATGGAGCAGAGTCGGCACCAGACGAGTCACGATCAGCGCCGACCAATGTCGTTTTGGCGTCGCATCGACGCCGGGTCGTTGACTCTTCTCTGGAAGCTTATGGAGACAGCTTGGCGTCGCCCTCACGTCTGGCGACGCCGGATATATCCTTGCCTGTGCCCCCCTTAGAATTTGTGGACCCGGCAGGATTCTCGCTTCCTCAAGAGCCCCATCAGGACCCCCATTCGTCCATGGGGCTCCCTTCTTTTGGACATTGGTTGCACCTTCAGTGTCTTGGAAGACTTAGTTTACAGCCCTCACCTACAGATGAACTGCTGTCCCCTCCACGGAGGGCTACCGAGGCCGGTGCGGCTTTTCTAAGAGTAGTATCCTTGGCCACTCGTGTTCTGAACATGCAGCCCCTTTCAGTCCCCTTGTTTGTGGACCCTCTGCTTGATGTCCTTCACCGTGGGTCAGGGAATGTGGAGCCGCTTCTGCCCTTTGAAGCTTCTTTTTATGATGCTCTTTTGGGCACCTGGGTTCGGCCAGCTTCCGGTGATCTGGAGGCTCGTTCTATCTTGCACCGCCACCATCCTGCTCCACATGATCCAGTTTGCTTATTTGTCTACCCTGACGTTCAAGGGTTTGTTTTGCAAACTGCCTTCCATTCCTTGCCTCAGTTAATGCTTCCTCCCTCCCCGGAGTCTAGATGGTTTTAGTTTAGGAGCTGGAAAATCTTTGCCTCCACTAGTGCTGCCCTACGGTCACTAAATACAGTGTGTGTCCTGGCTCGGGCTACCTCTGCCCTGTGGGACTCTGCAGAGTCTTTGCTTTCCGCCACCTCTGAAGGCGCTCTTGTTGACCTCCTTCATCTTCTCTGGAATGTTCGTGGCCTTGCTGAATTTACGATCCACTCGCCATTGGATACTGCTGATTCCTTAGGCCGGGATATGGCTGGTTCAGTTGCCTTGCGGCGCCATGCTTGGTTGCGGGATAGCGTCTTCCCGGAAAATATCCGGGAACGACTTGTTGATCTACCCTTTGATGGGGTTTTATTGTTTTGATGCCCACGCCGAATCAGCTGTTCAGTGCCTCCTTGCGGGCTTTCACCCTCCCCCTTAAGCCTGTACTTCTCAGTTGGCATCCTCTAGATGCATTAAGCGTTTTGAGCTGGCAGTAAGCCTCAGGAATTCTTTTTGCATGTTCTGGGGTAGTTACCCTTTCATTTGCATCTTTTAGATGCATTCTGTGTTTTGTGCTGGCAGTAAGCCTACTGTGGAAGTGTTCCACAGGTTGTTGTATCTGGTCCTCTGCCTATGGTTTGCCCTAAGAGTGTTCCCCATTGTTTGGGGTATGCCATACTCCAGGTGGGTATAGCTCTCCTTATGTCAAGTGGGCCTCGAGATCCTTTGGGCTCTATGCTTCTCCTGGTGCTGTTATCTTGCCGTTCTACGGTGCTCAATGTTGTGACTTGGCGCTATCTTCTATACGTCATGGGTTTTCTTCCTTATATGCCTCATTCTCCGCCTTGGGAGGTTTTCATGGTGTTGAGTAAGTTACTCAAAATGAGTAAGTTACTCATTTTGGTATTCACAGAAGGCACTTACTCATCAATGAGTATGTGCCTTCTGTGAATACCAAAATGAGTAAGTGCCTTCTGTGAATACCAAAATGAGTAAGTGTCTTCTGTGAATACCAAAATTGTAGTAAGTTTATGATTTTGTCATAAGTTAGTTCTGTGAATCGAGACCATCGTTTTAGTAGATAAATTCACACACAGATCTAGAGTTTATTCATTTGAATTAAACTATTTTTTCCAGGGTCTATTATCACAACTTTTGTTCTTCAAATTAAGTTTCCAAGATATGAGACTTAGAAACTTAACAATTTGAAGAATATAAATTGTGATATAACAGATCACAAGAAAAATCTCATGCTAGGCATTTGTTTGGGGTCTACTGATCTATGTGAATTTATCTGTCAAATGATATGTGGAAGATTTAGCGACATTATATGCATAATTTTCTCCCTGCTATTCCAGAAAATGTTCAACAAATAATTTACATTGTACGGTTTGGAAGCGCAAATAGTAAAGTTCATGTCTCAAGTTGGAGGAATAGGCGTATGTCTGTCTGTTTGAGTGACTGAACTGTTGAAGATGGGAGCTTTTAGTAATTTGTGACTTTCTTTTCGTTTTAGTTAATTATTGACACTCCAACGAGTCCTGTGACAAGCGGGCTTCCACTTTTTTTTGTGATCACTGTAACAGCAATTAAACAGGTGAGCATCACTTGTAATATGGATTTCATAGAAGGTATTGCTTTACTTGCATGATGTATTCTGTGTGCTCTTTTTCGCATACACATGAAAATACCTTGGTGCTCAAAGTGTTCTTTGGAAGCCTGTGTCTTACAGAGGTGGGCACTTAAACCTGTTTTCTTTTGTTTCAGGTATGCATGCATATTTACCAGTGACCAAATACAATTTCCTTTATTTCCTCTGCACCTAGAATCTTGAAATTCTTTTACTATGGTCCTCCTTTACCTTACAATGTTCAGTGTTATTTTTAACATATATGCCTTATCACCTCAAATATGAACAGAATTTGCAGTTGTGACTATTGTATACAAAGTTTTAGTGCCAATGTTGACACCAGTGTTATCTACGTATAATGCACACAATCCCCTAAAAAATATTTTGAGCTACAGCTCAAAAGGATATCCAGTCATATTTTCAGTGTGGCAACAATATGCGTCTTTTGTCAAGTTACACATCCTGAGCAGTAGTGGGAGAGTTGTCCATTCGAAGTATTACATGAGAAGACACCCAGACATCTTCGCTTCCATCAGTCTCTTTGATCCCATTTCTTTTGTATGCTCTCCTCTCGAAAGGGTCCAATACAATGCAAGCTCTCCCTGCATTATCACTGCCCCAAAGTTGAATATGTTTCTACCTTGATAAATCTCAACAGTTGTCAATGTCCACCAAAATATTAAAGTGTAATATATCAATTTGAAGGGTCTGTGGGGTGAAGTGACATATCAGCACTAGAATACCTTGTTGCAGACTGTATTTCTTCTTCATACTAACAATTGAGATCCCCCACATTGAAAGTGTGAGATACCTAGCATATCTGAACACTCCTTTATAATGAGGATTGTTGGGACACAGTCCAGATGCAGTAGAACTACCAGACTTAAAAGTTTCAGGGACTGTCCGGGACTATGTCTGGGACACAGTCGGGGACTTGAGCAAGGACTGGTGACTGGGTAGAGAACGTAAGCAGAAAGAAGAGTACAGCACTGCCCAGGATCACACAGGAAGTCAGAGGAGAAAAGGGATCCAAAGGGGAAGCTTGCACAAGTGAACACGATGACTTAGACTCAGAAAGGATGGGCACTCAAGGGGCAATTTAGCATTCTGAATAACTACAACCAGGACGGACGTGCAAGACATATATATACACATAACAACATTAACAATAAAGGGAATGTGGGGTAAAGCACCCGGGAACTCCACAACAATAAGAGTGAAGCTCAGTAAGTTCCTCACCCACAATTGCTGTTACAGATACTGACTGCAAATACCCACTTATAGGATATACATGCAAAGGCAGGGTCTGTGGAGCGGATACCGATGGTGATATAAATGTAACTCAAAGACAATAGTCATAGTAGACAAGAAACACCACCTAGGTTGTCAGCTGTGACCACTGATCCTGGCGATTAAACAAGAACACGTAAGGCAGTAACAGCAAGGGCGTAGAACTAAATACACAGCCACAATAGATAAGGAGCAAGCAAGGAGGAATGCTTAACAGAATTAATGAATACCTTTATTTGCGTGGTTACTCAAAACCATTACAATGGAAAAGAAGAACACTACATTTAAAAGAAAACAGCCTGATTAAAATCTAGAGGTCTAAAATCCAAGGTCTAAAAAGAGATAAATCTGTGTACGCAGCAATTGTTAAAAGTTTTACATGCTTCAATTAAACTAGTCCGGTAATGAAAGATGATAGGCAGCCTCCGCTCGAGTGCCTGCCTGATTGCTTAGGGGGGAGCGTCCATCAACTTTGTGCAGGTATATTGTACAAATTTGCCAAAAGTAGCCATGTGCTTCACTGTGTCCAGTGTGTAAAGTCGATGGACCGCCTCCTTTGCGGTGCGAGTACCCAATTGTAGCAAGATCGGCCTGAGCTAGATTCTGTGGGCTAAGAGCAGAGCCAGGCAGCAAAATAAGATGTGGACCAAAGACTGACGTTTATATTTACAAAGCCGGCACTCCATGATCACTGGTCTTGCTGACTCTGAAGGGTACAATTCTTTAAGGGGGAGAGGATGTAGTCTGGCTGCTAAGATCCTGTGTAGGGCTTGTCTCCCCACGGCCTGCGTGAGATGGTATTTGAGGTTGTGCTCTCTATGTGGGAGGCTTTGGGACTCATGGAATCCTCTTGTTGCCAGGGATTCCATGTCCAAGGTACGAGAGCGTAGATGTACTTGTTTTTTATTGTGCTTTTGATAGTGGCATACTTAACTATCCTGGGGTCCCAGTTTTCTGTTGCAAGTTGCAAGAGGTCTTTGGCGGAGGTGAGATCGTCAGACCAAGGATTACCGGATTCTAAGAAAATACTTTTTATAGCAGCCTTCATTGTGTTCTCCGGTGCCGCTGTTGTTACGTAGAAGTATTTGCTCAGAGAGGCCATCTCTTCCAGTGTTTGTTGGTTGAAGTTGAATTCCAGCCGAACCAGATTGTTCCTGGTGCAGGCAGGTAAGTGAAATAGCTTTTTGTAAGCTGTGCAGTAGATTATTTCTAGATCTTTTGTGAATTTCCCTGGGAATGCCTGTTGTGTGTAATTAAGAGATGGTATTAATTTCACCCTCAGAACTCTTTGGATTGCCTTTGTTGTAGGACTATGTAAGGTAGCCTATAGTTTACAGAGGGCGTAGATAATGCTTTTCCCTTTCATTTTGTGGAGGTGGACTCCTGGGCGGCCTGTTTCACTAAACCAAACCCCCAGGTAGTTGTAATGATGTATGCAGTCCAAAGTCAGCGACCCAGCCTCCATTTTGCTAGTTTTTAGGTCTCGGCTAGCGTAAGCTGCGCACATACTCCGTCTCACTGGCGAGATTTTATGTTTTCAGAGTACGTTTCACTAGCGAGGTTAAGCCCCGCCCCTCTTTTCCATTGGCTGGCATCACCGTTCATGCTAAACGGTGTCCAGCAATTGGAAAAGAGGTATTAGTGACGTACTTTTTTCTCTTTTGAAGCCGTCCCACTTGGACTGGCTTCCTTGCCTTACGTGTGTCATAAAAGGTTTCTTACCTTCTTTATGGGGCGAAACAGATGGTCCCATAAAGAAGATAATAAACCTTTTACCACACACGTAAGTCAGGCCAAGCCCGTCCAAGTGGGACGGCTCTAACAGAGAAATTTCTTTCATTTTAGTATAAATGTGGCACCCGCGCTTTACTTTTAAAATGTTATAAGTATAGCCCGGGTGCCGCGAATATACCAAAATGAAAGAAAAAAAACACATCTATTTCTTTCATTTTGGTATAATCTTGGCACCCGCGCTTTACTTTTAAAATGTTATAAGTAAAGAGCAGGTGCTGCGATTATACCAAAATGAAAGAAATAGAAAAAACATCAATTTCTTTCATTTTAGTATAATCGCTGCACCCACGCTTTACTTATAACATTTTAAAAGTAAAGCGCGGGTGCCGCGATTATACCAAAATAAAAGAAATAGATGTTTTTTCTATTTCCTGCCATCTCCAACTCCATGCAAACAGTGCGCACCACGGGCCACAGAAAGAGGTAATGGAAAGGAAAAAAAGACTAGCCTGCTTTTGGCACAGACGCAATGTGACTGGGCTTCCTGACCAAGGCCACAAGTATTCTTCCTTTTCTCAACCTCTAAAATGGAGGTACCAGCGTCAGACAGAGGTTTCAGTGAGCTTCCAGAAGGTCATTAACGGCAGCAGATTATGATGGTGTGGCTGAATATTCTTTCGTTCTTAAAATAAAGCGCTCCCTATCGTGTGCACCCCAGATAGCCCTCAGCGGATATTAACATGTTGGGGCAGTATCTATTAATTTATTCCCCCTTTTATTGAGCGCCCCTAGTCACCAATGGCTTCTTTGAAGTTGTGGCTGGCCGCTTGTTTCTATCGTGGTACATTAATGTTTAAATGACGCTTGATTTTACCGAATGCACGTGCCCTGTCTAGAAATCTCACTGGGATGTCTTTACCTGTTGCCGTTTCTTTCTTTTGCCTTGGTGACTGCTTCCTGTATGCTCTGACAATATTCGACCATGTTTATTCCAAGTTTATTTATACCCCAATGAAGACTACCGCTCCCAGAATGCACTCCGTTCATTAAACATCATGTATTTCAGTGACATGGAGTTACCTGCAAGCAACATCTATCGGCTTCATAGATTTTCCGATATAGGTCATTATCAATCTATGGTCAAAGGTTCTTCATTCCCTTTTAAACCGAGCACTCATTTACAAAAAAAAGTTTCCCCCCACATCCCCTTTGTGTCATAATCTAGCAAAAAGCTTTAAAATGTTTTCAGTGTGTGACAGGAAAGGTGGGGACTGGAAGTAGTGGGGCTTTATGCTAAGCTGCCCTTTGGATGCGTTCCCCTGTTGCAGCATCCTTCTTTTGCCAGGTTTCTTATTTCTGCAGTGTCCTCAACAGCAGATGTAGCTAAACGCATTGGAGTGTTTTGCACAAGCACCTATTACATTACACAAGGTCAGATCCTGCGTATCTTTTGTATGTATATATTTATTTATTTACTTATGCTGGAAAGTGCATTGCTAAACACTTATAGGGTCCCAAAGCCAACTGCAAATCAAAACACATAGGTAAAACACATTTTCATTTCCATTGCCAATAGCTCTAATTCTCACAAATGCGAAACCTATTGCATCTAACAAATACAATTCTAACAACATAAAATCACAACATATCACATACATACACTCAATAATACATAGCTATATACAATGCTATTAGCAAAGCAAATGGCTTTACCTTAAACAAAGGCGAGACCTATTGCATTTACAATGCTTTTTTTTTAGGGTAGTGCCCAAAAATCACTGTTTTGGACTTTGTTGGGTTGGCAACCAGCTTGTTTTAAGCATTGTAAGTTGCAAGGGCTGTGAGTGCTTTTTGTAAGCCAATTTTGGTGTGATCTAAGAGTACCAGGTGGTCAGCATATTGCATCAGTTGGATCTTGGTGCACCCAGTCCTGGGTGGGGCTAGTGTAGCTCCAATCAAGGCTTGGCCCATGTCTGCGGTGTATAAATTAAAAAGCATCAGGGCCAGGACGCAGCCTTGCTTTAGCCCGCGGTCCGTGCCGATTTTCTCTGTAGCAAATTCGCTCGAAACTTTGATTCTTACCCAAGTTTGTGAGTACAACTATCTGATCGCTTGTAATAAAGATGGGTTGATGTTCCAGCGTGTCAGCTTCTGCCAGAGGATGGTACGATCTACACCGTCAAAGGCTGCAGAGTAGTCAATAAAACAGGCAAAAAGCGGCAGGCTTTGGTAAGTCACGGCTTGTTGGGCTAGATATGACAGGGCAATTATGTTGTCCACCGTCTAGGCCCCAGGTCTGAACCCAGTTTGAAAAAAGGGCAAAAGGCCTTCTGTGCTGGCCCAGTCTGATAGTTCCGCCAGAAGGGTGCTTGCGTAGGCCTTGCCCTCGATGTCCAGCAGGGCGATCATACGGTCGTTTTTTGGGTCAGATTTTGGCCCTTTCTTATATATTGAATGCAATAACGATCCTCTCCAGGAGTCTGGAACGTCCCCCAAGAACCTGCATTCGGCATATAGCTGGGTCAGATTATCCATCCAGAAGTCTGCGTCTGCCCTGAAAAGGGAGCCTGGCAGGCCATTGGGACCCGGTGCCCCGTTGTGTCGAATCTTTTTTAAAATTGTACAAACTAAAATTTTACCTGGAGGAGCTGGGTCATCCTCTGGAGCAGCTGAGTGCTTAACAGGAAAGAAGGGAAACAATGACAGACTTGGCAGAAAGCAAGTAATAAACATACAAGGAATCTAGAAGGAAGACAGTAAACCAGTTAAGGGTCAGGGTTCAAGGTAGCACTGAAGACAGTGCTAATTCTGGAACAAGGAATGCTATAGCTCAGGAACAGGAATCAAGTTAGAGCCACAGGCAGTTATTAATTCAGAAACAAGGATAGCTAGAGCTCAGGAACAAGAGTAACAAGGAGTAACTATAGCTCAGGAATAAAGAACTATCAATAGCTCAGGAAGCAAGGATTGGTCCCACCGAAACACAGCTACAATGACCAACCTGGACTAAATGGAGATGGGGTTAAAAAGAGTTCACAGTAATCATGTGCATCAGGTGAGAGCAGGCTAGCAGCAGCCAGCCACAGGTGAACTGAATTCCTCCACCCATCCTTGGCCTGCAGGGGTGCAGACGAAGCAGTGAGCAGGGGATTATAGGTAATGGAGTTTCCAGCATGAGCAGACTGGCTTCCACAAAACCTGGCATGGATTGGGAATGGATGTCAATGCCCAAATAGTGTCAAAATGGCTGGAAGTCAGGGAATGCATGCAGGAGAATGTCTGGAAGCTTATTAGAACACTGGAAAGTCACACAATGCGGCCCCCTGGTGGTAGATACGAGGGCGCAGGGAGCGAATTGTGACAAAAAGGTAGAGAAACCTTCACCACCTTGTAAGAAACTAATACTAACTATTTCACAGGCCCAGCATCATGCCGCAGACATAATCCTGCAGCAGGAGACCCACTTGATGGGCAACCACTGCTCCTTCCTGGCGTGACATGGCTATGGCGGAGTCTGGCACTCTGCATTCAGTAGAGGGTCGAGGGGAGTGGCTACTCTGGTGCATCGCACTCTTCCTATGGTGGCACGTAGAGTGACGCACGACCCTCAGGGATGCTTCATCCTCCTGGAAGGGACCCTTGGGGACCGCACTCCTAACCTGTTGGCTGTCTATTCTCTTCCCACCCTGTTGGCCTTTACACTCCAAAGACTCACCTCCACAGTTGCTGCCTTGCCCTTGGGAATGACCGTTATTGGGGGAGATTTTAACGCAGTTATGGATCCCGGCCTTGACACCACCTCGCCCCCCTCCGCCTCTAGGATTGCCCAATCTGGCCTCCTCTCGGCATGGGCTGCCAGCCTGGGTCTTGGGGATGCCTGGAGACTTTGGCACCCGACAGCGCGACAATACACCCATACCTCAGCCTCCCACCACACACACGTGCGCATAGACTATGTTATCCTGCCGGCCCAGGATTGCTGAACGATCCAAGCTATTACTATCCTCCCCAGGGGCTTTTCGGACCATTCTCCAATGATGTTGCACATAGGCTCTCTCCCTCCGTCCTCGCGCCCGATCTGGCGACTCAACGCCTGGTTTCTCCAGGATGAAGAGTTCAAAGACCAAGTAGGTGCTGAGCTTTGCCTCTACTTCACCATTAATCAAGATTCAGTGTCCTCCTCTCATACCCTTTGGGAGGCCGGGATGGCCTACCATTTGGGTTTTGCCAAAGGCCAACTCAAACGTACCCGTAGGGCGTGTGATTCCCAGCTCACACTTAAGACCCACAGGCCGCCCCTCTCGAGAGACTGCCCCCTGAGGGCAGGACTGAGGCTCAGGACAGGAGGCTTGCGTTCTTGAGAGATGAAATCAGACCGACTTTCCTGGAGGCTGCCAAATTGCTTGGGCGATCTTCCATAGCCCGAGTATATGGTTGGCGAGATAAAAACGGGAAGCTCCTCCATCGCCTCGCTACCTGGCCAACAGTATACCAGAGGTGATCGACACGGGCGGTGAGATTCACCGCACCCTGCTGGCAGTGGCCCAGTGCTTCACCGCTTACTATGTGTAACGGGGTGGAAGGGGAGGGAGTGACTGAGTCAGAGACTTTGAATAGTGATTTAAGAGATGGCTTTATTTTGGTGTAAGACTTCCTTCTCCGACTTGTTATCCTCTCTCGGGCAAATGCTGCAGGGTCCGTGGCTGGTTTCTTAAGAGGATCCAGGGTGGGCCAGGGGTGGTAGGTCGGTCCTCCGTCCGGTTCGGCAGCCGTAGGAGAAAAGGAAAGACAGAGGGAGGGGGGTTAGATACTCGTTCGAGCTCTGGGGAGACCAGGACCGGGATTGAGGGAAACCAAGTGGTACGTGATATTTACAGAAACGGTAGTAGTGCTTCCAAAATTGCTCGTGAGGAGGGGAGGGTTTCTGGAGACTTTACAAGGGCTTTACAAGTATTTACACGCAGGTTATTAGTCAGTAGGTTGGACACGCCGTCCCACCCAACCCGCTACTTTGCCCCGTACCTGTTGGAGCCACAATCCTCCCGCGGGAGCGTGGCGGGGCGACTCATGAAGACGGTGGCCTCCTGGCTTCTCGGGGTCCCCTCTGGTCTTCTGAGTCGGGTCCATCTCGTCCTCTTCCTCCTCGCTCTTTGGTCTCGTCCACTTCCTTCGTTCTCCTTCTCGTTCTTCGTCCTCCTGGGAAACGTCGTTCGTTGCTTCCTGGGTTCCTCCCCCTTTTGACGGGGCCGGAGCGGTGACGTCCAACATAGGAGGGGTCTCGTCGGATCGACACTCCCAGTTAAAGGGACCGTACTTCGTAAACTCCTCGCAATTCCATAGGGGATTGGTATCCCTTACGTGCCACTCCTCCTGGGAGTATGGAGCAGGGTGCTGTAGAGAGGGGACAGAAGCAGGTGAAAGGGGGGCCACTGACCACCAGTCGGGTATATGATCCAGTCCCTCGGACGGGCGACCCGCCCCGTCACACTATGCCACTCTCTATTTGGCACGGACACCTAGCCTTTCGCTCCCGGAGCTCTTCTGACGAGAACGGTTCCCCCTACCACGCCTTGGTGAATTTGAGGCGGAGGCACTGGACCTCCCGATCACCCCCGAGGAGGTTCTGGATTCCATATCGTGCATGGCGGCCGGTAAGACTCCGGGACCAGATGGGCTCCCCCAAGAGTTTTACTGTTCCTACCAAGACACCCTGGTCTCGCCTCTAGTGGTGATGTACCGTGAAGGGGTGGATTGTGGCTTCTTCCGTCCAGAGACGGACCTAGCCCCAATTGTAGTGATCCCTGAGTCTCAGCCCCCCTCAAACTGCTGCTCGGACTACCGTTCCACCTCCCTTATTAACACTGAGCTTAAGATCTTCGCCTCTGTCCTGGCCAACCGCATAAGACCGCACCTAGCCAGTCTGGTCCATCCAGATCAATGCAACTTTATGCCTCTCCGACGAACCAGACACTGCCTTAGACACCTTCACCTTGCCCTCGTGAATCAGCACTTGCTGTCCCCCTATTTATCTCTTCTTCTCGTAGATTTTTTGAAGGCTTTCTATTCGGTTGACTGGGGTTACTTGAAGGCGCTGTTGGAAGAGATGGGCTTTGGAATCCCTTTCTGCAACCTGGTGAGGATGCTGTATTGTCACCCCTGGGCGCAGGTCCTCGTCAATGGAGCTCTTTCCCGTCCCTTCCCTATTAGAAAAGGCACGAGTCAAGGGTTCCCTCTCTCACCACTTCTGTTTGCTTTGCCAGTGGAGCCCCTTGCTTGCCTTATTCGATCAGACCGCGCTCTCACCGGGTGGAAGTGGCCCGGCTTTGAGGAGGACAAGATTGCGCTCTATGCGGACGATGTGCTGCTGTTTCTGGCAGACCCTGCTCAATCGGGACACCGATGCCTTCAGGCCTTGGACCTCCTTGAGCACAATTCAGGCCTCCGGTTAAACCCGACCAAGTCCGTTCTGGTTCCCTTTCACCTGTCACGAGAATGCTTTGATTGCGGCAATCCTGCAAGTACTTGGGGATCTGGGTGGCCCTTCTCCCCGACCTCACCTGGTCGCTTAACGTCACCCCGCTGGTTAAGCGGGTCCGTTCTGACCTCCTTAAATGGCAAGCGCTACCACTGAACCCTCTGGGCAGAATAGCTCTATTTAAAATGATGATTTTACTTCGATTTCTATACATGCTCCAGAATACACACCTCTCTTTCTCTAGGTCTTGGATTCGTGAGATGGACAGTTTGGACACTACGTTTTTATGGGGAGGGTGGAGAGCCAGGCTGGCCCTGGCCCAATGCCGGATCCCACCCTTTGGCGGAGGTCTTGGGATGACAAGCCTATATCTTTCTTATTTAGCAACTTGGCTCCTTACTGTGCACGATTGACTTAATGGCGGCTGGTCTGACCCAGCGTACCATCTGGAACTACACACCCTAGGTTTTTAGGTCTCGGCTAAGCGCGCGGAAGCGCGTTCTCGCCGAGAACCTTTTGTCGCCGTGTCTGCTTTCCAGGAGACAATCCTGGCCGCACGCATCGCCTTGGAGGCGATTCGAAACTGTCACGCGCACAAGTACGAGCGCTCAATTCACACACACACACACGAGCGCCCATGCACGCACGCACCCAGACATACAGAGAACCCACCCCCACCGTCGCGTACACACACACGCGCATACACACACACGCGCACACACACACACACACACACAAGTGTGTGATGTATTCCTATAGGTTCTGTATCGATCCCCCTGTTCCTGACCCTGTTCTGGTTAACAAACTAACTAGCAGCCATCCCATGATGCAGAAACCGTTATCTGATTAAGCCACACCACGGCACAGGAACGCGTTATCTGATTAGGTCATAACGCTTGCCATCTAATTAGGCAAGCAATATTCCTCCAGCCCCTGATAAGGCATACGGAGTTCTCAAAACAAATCAAACCTATGACAACCTGGGAAAATCCCTGCGGCCATTGTTTTGATTTCACCGAGAAGTTCAGTAAAAGAATGTGCTAACGACCAGTTCGTATGACATCCTTATTGACGTATCTATGTCCATCCTTACGTCCATCTCGGCACCTTACAGGTATAAATATTACCGATATTGCCTTAAGCAAACACATGCGGTGGTGACGAGATCGGAGCAGCGAGACTTGCCGAAGAGGCCAGCACAGAGCGGACCCCGCTGGCGCTGCCCCGCCTTCCTGACGCGCTGAGAACGAGACGCTGCTTTCTCCTGCCGAGAAATCCAGCTCCGGCGCTTCCAAGCAGCCCTTGCAGGCAGCCTGGAATATCGAGACCAAAGACGAGAGATACCATCCCTCAACCATCCTAGATCTCAGGTACAGAACTGAATAACCCCCTGCAGAGAATTCTTGAGTCAGTCACTTGGCAAAACAAACTTAACTTAAACTGCTACTTTCTATTCCCGCCCACGTATTAGGCTTAGGTCAGGTACACCGGGGTAGGCGTAGTTAGAAGCACCAGTTGAGTACGATTAGTCAAATGTATATATGTATGTATCTATTTTATCCATTTTAAACCACCATATGGCTTAGAAACCATATAAATGTTTTTACAGTATTATTTTATACTTCTGCTTTTATTGTATGCACTTTACTTAACCATAAGTATTGCAATAATATCGATTCATTTCTCTTGTACGAGAAAAGAGACTGATCAATAAATAACATCTTTTATTGAACACGCCCGTCTCTTCCTTTTCTCTGCAATCTGGTGAGACTAAGAATGCACGTACTGACTGAGTAAAATAAGTTGTCTTTTGTTTTCACACGACTCTAGAGATACACTCTTGATTAGGGGAGAGCAAAGTTGTCATGTTCTATGGTTGTCAGAAACTAAATCCCTTCTTGTCTATCCAGGGAGGTTCAACTCCTCCTTGCCTATTCTAGAAAGTTTCTAGTGAACTCTGAGCTAGCTGGCAAACCCAAAACTTTAAGTCTAATATAGACAATAGAAGACCTAGTTAACGTCTGGTCTAGGCCTATACTATTGAAGGTATTATTCCAATGCGCAGAGCCTATTGGGATAATAGGAACTACACTACATGGCGCCCAACGTTTGGAAAGGCGATAAAACTAACGCAAGACATTAGAGTAACTCAGTCGTGCTTTTTCACTCAGACCCCTTTTTTCCCATAATACTCCAAAGACGTCTGGAGTGGGTGAAAGGTCATATCCGCCAAACCTCGCAGGAGGAGACTCCTATGTATGGTTCTTGGTTTAGTCAACGTTGAAGGATACACTGTTCCAAAATATTGTGCATCTAATCTTTGTTTCCATAAGAAACCTGATCTGCAAACAAACGGAATAACCTTCCTGTCGGTAAAATGGTAGACAGTGATGAAGAAAGAGAGACAGCTAGAATAGCAGCTGAACTCGTAGCAGCTGATAATACTATGCAAGAAGCAGACCCGGATATAATACTCATCCCGGTTAACATAAGAAAATCTGTAACTTTAAAACTTATAGAAAATGGACTGACACCTAGAGGTGACACAGTCATATTCGTAATAGAGGCACACGAATATCGGCAGACAGAGGTATTCTATTCATGGATACACTTTCCAGCAGCAAACGCTGTAACAAAGCACTTCCACTATTACAAAACAGAGGAACCTCCTAATGAGTACACTCCTTTCGAGGAGGTGGAAGTACCACTTAAATTCCAAGAGCACCTGCTCTTGTTTAATGGCGCCCTAAAACATAACAATCACATCACCAGGCTCGGTCCATTAGGTAGACCAGGAGCAACGTGGCTGGTCCTAGCCGGATACACACCACATCCAGACATCGAAAGAATGTCTGCAGCAGATCTTTTAATACAACTAAAACAATTAATAAAAGTACATAGACAATTAGTCCAATATTTAATGCGGACTTCAACAAACCAACCAGCAATTAAAATTCCACAGCTGACCCCTCATCAGGGGAACACAAATAAAATTACACCACAGAACATACAGTCCTGCCTAGGTAAAGTACCAGCTAAACGGGAACAAATACCATTCTGGTTAGCACAAAAAATCACCCAAATAGAGGCGGTGTTTCCAGACACCACCCCGTTAGAAAAACACAGGATTCTGACTATCTGTCTTCCAATGGGAATCGCACCACACGTGGAGGACTGTGACACTTGGGGTACAGTCTTTGCTTCCATTTACACAAAAACGCATGGTGTTCCATCCATCTCGGTAATACCAGATGTGCCAAAACAAATTCAAGATGAATACGGTCCAGAACCCGCTTTAACTCTCGGTATGAAATTACTAAAAGACTTCAAGCAGGTCTCGGCAATACTATTAGCCAACATAAAGGGAGAAGCAGCAAACGTGGCGATCCGCCAAAGGTTAAAAGAGACAGTTTTGCAGCGTGAATCTTTCTGGATTCACTATGCTGTGCATTATTCCGCGGTCTTGTGGTTGGGTCCGGATTCGTAGTCTTTTTTTTTTTTTCTTAGCCCAGGTGGGCATCGGCGTCACACCCCCTTGGGTGTATTTCCGGTGACGTCGGCATGCTTCCTGCGGAAGCTCCCACTCTTGGGCGCCATCTTCAGATTCTTTTTTTCCGCGGTCGGGTCTGGATCGTTCCCGTTTGGGCTCCAGACATTTTTGGAGAAAGAAGAAAGAAAATACAGAAAAGACGAGGAGAAGTCATCTGAAGACTCCAGGGGACTTCATCGACGAGAAACCAGCAAGGATAAGGCGTTTTCCATCGAGATCTTCGACGACCGTCGACGAACACGCGACCAGAGAGGCCCTGGACACTCGAGGATGGACAACACGCCGTTCAAGTTCTGCCGTAACTGCCACCACAAGTACGCGCAGAAGGACCAGCACCCGGTATGCAACCTTTGCCTACCGGTGGACCACGAAAGCGGAGACTGCAACGCCTGTTCCGCCTTCACCCCGAAGACCCTTCGTGTGAGAGAGAGGCAGAGGGTAGCACACGCCGCCCTGCAGGGGAAGGCCCCGACTCCGTCACTCTACGAGCTGGGGATGTCCTCCGAGGAAGAAGACAACGCTGCCGCCGAAGACGACAGCTACACGGTCGTAGAGACCGATTACACGAAGACTTCTGACAAGGTAGGAGACTCTTCGGCCCCCAAGAACCCGAGAGACTCTGAGTCTAGAAAGATCGAGGGCAAGACCCCGAAAACGCCGACGCCAAAAAAGGCGGCGTCCGCGACTACTCCCAGGCCCAGCGGATCCTCCGAGAAGGAGTCCCCGGCGCCGAGAGATGCTGATCAGCACAAAACGTCGAAAATCGTCCCCGAAAAGGATCGATCGACGCCGAGGGAGAAAGACCCAAAACTGACGACGACGACCAGAGAACCGAAATCCGGTTCGACGTCGAAAACTTCGACTCCGAGAGGCACGGCGACGAGCCTTCCGCCGAAGAGAGCGGCCGACCCATCCGACGCGGAACACGCGGCCGAGATGGAAAAGAAGAGAAGGCGCCTCGAGGCAGAAATGGAGAACATCATGCAGCGGAAGAAAGATTTCGACGCAAAGATGAAAGCCTTCACGATCCCTCACAAGACCAAGCCACCGGTGATGGAGCCGGTCGAGGAGGAAGAGGAGATCGCCGAAGTCACCGAGGAACAAGACCAGGACGTCGAGGTGATCGACGACCAGGAGGAGTACGAGAACCCCTACGATAGTTACAACTATGGGGAGGAGGAGGAGGGCAGGACAGACACAGAGTCGGCACCCTCGGACCTTCAGGAGGTAGATTACATCGATGTCGACACCGACAGCCCGGAGGAGGTGGTCGACACCTACCCCTCGAGGCCCTCGCCGCCGGACGACATCGGGGCCTACAACTCGGTGATACAATCTGCCGCAGCAGCTTTCAAGCTCAAGCTCAACGAAGAGAAGCAGAAAGCAGACTTCCTTCTAGAAACATTGCTCCCAACACAAACGAGGAGCCAGTTCCTTCCAATGCTCGAGAGCGTCTTGGCTCAGGGGAAGGAAGCTTTCAGGGAGCCCGCAACATGCAAGGCAGTAACTCCCAGAACTGAGAAGAAGTACAAGCATGCCACAAAGGACCCGGCCTACATTCAGGGCACGGTCTCCGCAGACTCCATTATCACGGCCACAGCAAGGAGGAGGGCTAACGTACCCACTACCTCGGGGCCACCACCGGATAAGAAGAGCAAAAGGATGGATCTGGTGGGCAGAAGGATCGAACGGAATGCCGCGACCCACTGGCGCATGGCTAATTCCAACGCCCTGATAAACAGGCACATGTACCAAATCATGGAGGGACTAGGGCAGTTGGTGAAGGACTTGCCCCAGGATGCCAGGCAGAAAGCCGAAAAGCTGGTTGAAGAGGGAAAGAATGCGGCAAATTCTTGCCTTAAGACGGCCCTGGATGGGGCAGACACCGCCAGCAGGCTCATGATGATGGGCGTCACGGAAAGGAGGCACGCCTGGCTCAGAATATCCGGTTTTAAACCGGAAGTGCAACACAGTATCCTGAACACACCGTTCAACGGCAGCACGCTTTTCGGACCAACAGTGGATGAACAGCTCAGCCAACTAAAGAAGGATAACGAAACAGCAAGATCCATGGGAGCATTGCAGTTCAGAGGGAACAAGAGGGGCACCCCGTCACGGAGGCCCGGCGGGAGAGGCGGAAACCAGCCAGGTACATCACACCAGGCTTTCCAGCAAACGCACCAGGCAGACTCGCAGAGTCAGCAGGGTCATCAGAAGCAGCCCTGGCAGTACCAACAAAGAGGCCAGTCCTTTCGAGGGAGAAATGGACGGGGACAAAATAGAAGAGGGGGCCAGCAGCCCACCTCCAAGTGACTTCAAAAAACTCCGTGTGCCCGCCCGCAAAAAAGACCCCAGGGGGCAGCACGTACAGATGGGTCAAGACAAACTAGACACCTACGACCACAGGACACCAGTGGGAGGAAGATTAAGATTCCACCTCCAAGAGTGGAGAGAAATCACATCAGACAAATGGATCCTCAACATTATCCAATTCGGATACTGCATAGAGTTGGAGGCGAGGCCAACAAGCAGAAAACCAAAAAGAAAGCCACTAGCAAGCAAGCAGCTGCAGTGCCTTCAGGAAGAAACAAAAGAACTCCTGCAGAAGCAGGCCATAGAACGGGTACCCTTCAAGGAAAGAAACACAGGAGTATACTCAACGTACTTCCTGGTACCTAAAGTAGACGAGACAATGAGACCCATTCTCGATTTACGGTTCGTGAACAAATTCATAAGAACGCAAAAATTCAAAATGACCTCCCTGCAAGAGGTGCTCCCACAGTTGCAGATCGGGGACTTCATGGTCACTATAGACCTCAAAGACGCATACCTGCACATCCCAATGAACAGAAAGCACAAGCACATGCTCAGGTTCACCGTCGGAGAAAGCCACTACCAGTTCACGACACTGGCCTTCGGTCTAAAATCGGCACCAAGAGTTTTCACAAAGTGCCTCGCAGCAGTCGCAGCGCACCTAAGAAGGCAGGGAATACACGTATACCCTTACCTGGACGACTGGCTGGTGAAAGCAAACTCATACCAGAAATGCAAGCTGCACGCACATACAGTGACCAGCACGCTCATAAACCTGGGGTTCTCCATCCATTGGAAGAAATCATCAATGGAGCCGGAACAAGTGAAGATCTTCCTGGGAGCACAGATCAACACCTTACAGGGCAAGGTGTTCCCCAGCGAGAAGAGGGCGAGGGCGCTGGTGAAGGAAACTCGCCTCTACCGGAAGGGACAAGCTCGGACAGTGAGGACTGCGAGCAAGATCATGGGGATGATGGCATCATGCATCCACCTGGTACCGAATGTACGACTCCACATGAGACCCATTCAAGAATGGCTACAGGAGCAATGGTCACAAGCTACAGGCAGTTGGGAGGATCTAGTGGTTGTAACGCACGCAGTGCAGAAGGAGATGACATGGTGGACCATGGAGAACATAGCAAAGGGAAAGCCTCTAACGCCCCCAACGCCAACAGTGACCATCACCACAGACGCATCCCTGAAGGGATGGGGCGCTCACATGGAGGAGCTCAAGGTGAGGGGACTGTGGACACCGACGGATGCCACAAAGCACATCAATTACTTAGAATTGAAGACGATCTTCCTTGCACTGAAAGCCTTCCAAACAAGACTGTACAAGCACAAGGTGTTGATACAAACAGACAACACCACTGCGATGTTCTACATCAACAAGCAGGGGGGCACCCAGTCGGCCCCGCTTTCAACGCTAGCGCAGGAGATATGGAGATGGGCCATCCCTCTCAAGATAGACCTGCTGGCCATACACCTGCCAGGGAAGGACAACATACAAGCAGATTGGCTCAGCAGGCAGACATCGGCATCCCACGAGTGGGAGCTCAATGCTCAGGAGACAAGGCGCCTATTCGACAGATGGGGAACTCCATCGGTGGACCTGTTTGCCACACGCCAGAATGCAAAATGCCGAAACTTCGCATCCAGGCAGCCCGAGGAAGGGTCACTAGGGAATGCCCTATGGATAGATTGGTCAAGGACATTTGCCTACGCCTTTCCCCCGATACCACTGATGCACAGAGTACTGAGCAAGTGCAGAGCGAGCAACATGACACTCATACTGGTCGCACCACAGTGGCGAGGCAGACATGGTACTCGCAGATCATGGAGATGACACAGTGTGCACACCACAGATTCAGCAGGCGAAAAGACTTACTCTCCATGCAGAATGGAGAGGTGCTACACCCAGAGCCAGAGAGCATGAGCCTAGTAGCGTGGCTCCTGAGGACATAGAGTTCGCACATTTAAGATTGCCAGAAAGTACACTGAAGGTCCTGCGGGAGGCAAGAAGGCCTAGCACTCGGAAGTGCTATGTGGCAAAATGGAAGAGGTTCACAATATGGTGTAGACAAGAAAGACTTCACAATAAAATGAAGAAGGATTCCACAGTGCTAAAGTACCTGACGCACTTGCTAGAGAAGAACCTTAGCTCATCCTCCTTGAGGGTTCACTTAGCAGCGATAGTCGCCTACACAAGGGGTGAAACTTGCAGGAGTTTCTTCACGTCACAGGTGGTGAAGAGATTCCTAGAAGGGGCGAAAAGGATCGCACCGCCCAAGCGGGTGCCGCCACCGGCATGGAACTTGAACATAGTCCTAACGGAACTCATGAAAGAGCCCTTTGAACCGCTCCACAAGGCGTCCTTAAAGATGCTAACTATGAAAACAGCTTTCCTGGTTGCAATAACGTCCCTACGCAGAGTAAGCGAGCTTCAGGCTCTGACGCTACAAGAACCCTACATACAAATACACAATGACAGGGTTGTGATGAGGACTGACCCAAACTTCATGCCGAAGGTGGTATCTAAATTTCACATGAACCAGTCTATACAGATACCGAGTTTTTTCCAAAAACCAACAACTGCGGCAGAGCGAGCTCTGCACACCCTGGACGCCAGAAGGGCAGTCATGCACTACATCGAAAGGACGAAGGGACACAGGAAGACAAAACAGTTCTTTGTGTCATTCGCCAACAGTTACATGGGAAAAGCAGTAACCAAAAAGACCATTGCACGATGGATCGCACAGACAATCCAACTCTGCCACAAGCGGGCAGGACAAGAGCTAGCAGAGGGGACACGTGCCCACTCCACTAGGAAAAAGGGCGCTACAATAGCCTTCCTGGCTAACACACCCATACAAGACATATGCCTGGCGGCAACATGGGCTTCGGTGCACACGTTCACGAAGCACTACTGTGTGGACATACAGATGAACAAGGAAGCTCAAGTTGGACAGAAGGTGCTACAGCACATATTCAATACCCAACGCTCATCTTCCACCCAACCGCCACAGAAATGAGAAACCGCTACAAAATCTATGCACAGCATAGTGAATCCAGAAAGATTCACGCTGCAAAACGAATAGTTTTCTTACCTGTCGGTGTAGTTTTGCAGCTTGAAGATCTTTCTGGATTCACTAGCGAACCCACCCACCTCCGCCAGAAAGATGAGGCTGGAGAGAGAAGAGGTGGTTAACAAAAGAAAGGATATTTAAAAAGTACAAAGCGGTAAAATACCAACTAATTAGAACATTGCCATTACTTCGGAAACGAAAGAAACACGGAAAAAAAGAACCCGAAGATGGCGCCCAAGAGTGGGAGCTTCCGCAGGAAGCATGCCGACGTCACCGTAAATACACCCAAGGGGGTGTGACGCCGACGCCCACCTGGGCTAAGAAAAAAAGAAAAAAAAAAAAAAAAAAAAGAAAAGACTACGAATCCGGACCCAACCACAAGACCGCGGAATAATGCACAGCATAGTGAATCCAGAAAGATCTTCAAGCTGCAAAACTACACCGACAGGTAAGAAAACTATTCGATATAGCAGACCAACCAGCTGAAATTGCCAGAATTATAGAAAAATCCTATGAGGAATTAGGTAGAGATAGTTTAGGTGCAATACCAGTAAAACCCCAACTGATTGAAAGTCCTGAAAAAGTATTTTTTTTAAATAATTTAACAACACAAAAAAAGAGCTGGGATGGAAACAAACAATCCAATCCTAAAGAAAAGAAATTCCAGTCCAGAGGAAGGTCTCCTCGGCGGAGAGAAAGATCTCTGAACCAAGGACGCAGGTCTCCCCAAAGTGAGCCCTCTGGGAAAAAATACAATCTTAGAAATAGGGATAATATAAAGAAGCCTGATAGATATCAAGAAATTGATACACGTCCCTCTCAATCTTTTCAGACTTCCTCGCAGAAATCGGAAAGAAGAGGACGATCAGAACACAGGGAAGAGCACGTCAAGTCCAAAGACAAGGAACCTGCTCATCTAAATAAGAAATTACAATTTCCAAAAAAGAAGGTAGCCAGTATTAAAGTAATCAACAATGCCGAGAATACTGAGGACACAACTGAAAAACGGAGAATGGGCTCAGACAATGCTAGACAGCGCAGCAGAAGTGAGCATAGCTCGCAAAGTCCTTATGAATCATCTGGAGACAGTGGACACGAATGAATACCTTCAAGTGGAAACTGCAGACACCAGAGTTAGCAAACCTCACAAAATATATGAAATAACTTTACGTATAGAAGGGGATAAGACTAGAAAAATAAGGGGCCTATTTTGGGATAATCTCTCCAAGGGCTATGACATCCTTCTAGCTGAAAAAGACTGGCCACCAGAGTTTGTCAGGGAGTGCCCACATGGCGAAGAAATAATTATGCCTGCCTTCTCAAATAATATTCCAATCCATAAAAAATACACACTTGCTAGAAAATGGGCAGTAGCTCAAGCTCCTGCTTTATATAAAAATCATGTAGGATGGGATGAGGACTCTCCTCCTCACAAAATCCAGTTAAAATCACAACCTACTGCACAGAGACAGTATCCAATCAAGCAAGAAGCTAAAAAACAGGTAAAAGAAATCCTAGATCAACTAGAATACCAGGGGGTGATTGAAACTTGCACCTCACAAATGAACAACCCTTTGTTTCCGGTCTCCAAACCAGACAATTCATATCGTCTAGTTTTGGATTACAGACACCTTAACTCATGTTGCAAAACTTTTGCAGTGCAAAACTCGCATAGTGCTGCACTAATGAATAACATAGTGCGCAAAAAATATAAAACAACATTAGACATCTCTAATGGATTATTTTGTCAAAATATAGCACCAGAGAGCAGATACTTGTCCGCGTTCTCAATAAATGGTGCTCAAAAACAATTCTGTCGGTTACCCCAGGGGTACAAGAACAGCCCAGGATTATTCTCAGCGAGAGTAACATAGTTACTACAAACCTATGATGACGAAGCGTTATCTTATGTCGACGACATATACCTAACAGATGATGACTTGGATACTCACTTGAAGAGAGTGAACACCATAATACTTGGGTTCGCAGCAGAGGGTTACAAATTCAACTTTAAAAAATCTAGAATTGCCCATCCAAACAGTCCTGTTCTTAGGATATGAATTATCAAGTGAAGGTAAAAGCCTGGCTGACAATTTCCTAGAGAAATGTGCCGTACTCCAAGCACATAGAACACTAAAAAACCTACAGTCAATTCTAGGCTTCCTAAATTTCGGAAGAACATACATTGCAAATTACGCAGAAAGAGTGAAACCCCTTTATGATCTAATAAAAACAGATTTTAAAAGAACCAATTGGACTCAAATACACACAGAAATTCTGAGATCCTTACAAACAGACATGTTAATTAAAACAAAATTAGAAACACGTGATAACACACGCAATCTTGTGATTCGAGTCATCCCAGGAAGATGCGGATTCACATACCTGACCTCTAATGAGGGAGAAAAGGTACCAATTGCATTCAAATCAAACTTGTACACTAAAGCTGAAATGAAATTTAGCCCAACGGAAAAAATTCTTACTGCAACACAGACCGCTATAGCAAAAGAACGAGCCCTGGCACAAGGTAAACGAATAATAATCGTGACACCAATACCAGCCCTAGAGGCGGTAACAAAGGCAAGCATTCCGAATGCTAAAGCACTACATCCAAGGTGGATACAGTGGGCTAATTCTCTTGCTGCAACAGACGTGGTATATGAATTTGATCCCAACTTAAAAACACAAGAATTTCTCCAATACGAATTCGAATGTCCTCCGCCGACCGAAATTCTGCCTCTAGCACATTACGGCTGTATAATATATACAGACGGATCAGCACAACCCGCAGTGGGGGGTAAGCAAGCTTACAGTGCTGCGTGCGCGATTGTTAAAGGTCACTGGCACGAAGGGAAATTTAAACCAGCGGTCACTAAAACGCAATCTCTAGGAGATTGTACAGCTCAGCGAGCTGAACTACTGGCATTCAAGATGGCGCTTGAAAATACAGATCGAGAATTCCCCACACTCATAGTGTGCGATTCGTATTATTGCGTTCAGTCTTACAATGAATACTTGCAGATCTGGCTTCAGAATGGTTTTAAGGATGCAAAAGGAGGCACAATCAAGCATAAAATGCTCTGGGAACAAGTAGTTCTTTTACAGAAAGAACTACCAAAGACTCACGTGATACATACACTGAGTCATCAACGTGATGGCGTTCACGTTGCAGGGAATTCATTGGCTGATGAGGCTGCGAAGGCAGCTGTGCAAACGGCTTCCGTAGCTGCCATCACACGGTCAAAAACAAAAATAGACAGCGATATATTACAAGCTGTCAGCGCTACAGAAAAAGATTCGATAGAAACACTCCCGAAAGGCTTTCCAGTGAAGTACTCATACATAACTGATGCAAACAATGTTCCGTTTGCTCGAATCCTTGGAGTGGGGGATAGGGCAATTCCAAACATGGAACATAGGTTAGGACTCATCATAGCGGCACACGAAGGGCTCGCTTCTGTACATGCTGGCGTCTCAGCCACAGTATCGTTATTAAAACAGAGATACTGGTGGCCACAAATGAGAAGACAAACACGGAACTATGTTCTAGAATGTGAAATATGTCAAAAAATGAAAGTATCAACAGTGAGACGACCAGCGCAGACGCCCCTTCTAATCTCGGATAAACCATTAGCCTGTGTTTACCTGGACCACTGTGGTCCCTTACAAAGGGATGGTAACTATAAATATATCTTGGTTGCAGTGGATTCATGCACGAGATTCATATGGATGTGGCCCCAGCGATCGGCTGACGCCAGAACTGTTATAAAAGATTTGCGAGTCTTTATCGGCACATACGCAGTTGGCATGCTGCATTCTGACCAGGGTCCTGCCTTTAGCTCTAGAGCTTATAAGGAGGCCATGACCAGCATGGGCATTGCATTGCGGTATTCTTGTCCATTTCATCCTGAGGGTAACTGAATTGTAGAAAGAAAAAACCGTGACATAAAGCAATCTATAACAGCGAAGGTATTAGGTTCAGGAGCTGGGTGGGTCAAACATCTAATAAGTGTCCAACGTAGTCTAAACAACCTGCCAAGAAATTCTCTGAAGGGATTCAGTCCGTACGAATTGTTGTTTGGGACTAGGATGATGGTCTTAGATCTTGACAGTCAGACTTCAGTGGTGAAAGAAAAAAGCTTTGATATCAAAGATCGTTTGGCTATTTTGCAGGACTTAAACGAAACAAGAAAAGACCTGAGCAACATAAAGTTGAAACAGCAGCCAACAACCACTGAAGAAAAACCACCTGTCCCAGCAAGACCTGTCTGTATTCCAAAAGTCGGGGATCTAGTCAGAGAAAAGATCGCGGTAAAGAAGGAATTTGGGCCTTCTTACAGAAAAGCAGCTCCTGTCTTGTCTATCAACGGGACAAGATCAGTAGTACTACCGCCCCTTGCTGGTAAAAAGGAGAACAGAGTTGTATCAATCGACCTGGTAAAACCACAATCATGTGGCCGATAACAAACAGTAGGCCAAGTGGACTCCCGATAAGTAGTAGAACACCAAGGTTTGCTACAAATACAGAGGTCCTAACTAAGAGGCTAATCACATTCGAAACGCCTACAGAACAACAACAAGGACTATGCAGCAATGCATTGGAACTCAGACCTCTAAAAACCCAAATAAAAACATTTAGTAGAGACACACCAACCTACAATGAAGTAACAAATGAATATGCTGAAGCTGCATGAAACGGTAATCCTGAAGCAATTGGAACAATAGACAGAACGGCATCCGGCTACTTCATCAACTTCGATGATTCTTCTGAAGATCTAAGTGAATCAAAGGAACGGACATCAACAAAAACCTTTAAAGATAAAGCTAAGGACCTTTTGAAACAACTGAAAGAAACCTATCTGATTTCTCCATGGATTGAATTTTGGGTGGCCTTTGGTGTATTTATCCTCATACTTTGGCTCATCATGGTACTATGCTTGGGACGCTTCATTGAGGGAAAATATACTAAAATGGACACAGCAAGCCAGAAAATCAACTTGATCCTCAAGCCACACACGTCTTCACACGTCGAGAAAAGAGAACTTTCTTCAGTCAACTTCACAGCCAATCCTATACCGGGTGGGGTAGCATGGGACAATACTGACTATGAAATTTATGGTCCGGTGGAAATCCTGAAATATCTACACCAAATCAAGATCTCGTTGAATGACTTTGTAAAACCAAGCTCATTTGCTGATGATTGGGACTTTGAAAGCATTAATGATATGATGTCTGACCTAGTGATGTCTGCTAAATTTACCAAACATGATTATTTGCAGGGTTCATCTAATTATGATAGTATGTACTGTTACAACCACTATGGTAACCATTTTCTACATAAATCGGCACAACCTAGAAATGTTTTAAATTATAATCAATGGGAACATTGTGCAACCCCTCCAAAAGGAAGCTCAAGGACCTTTTATGACAAATATTCATATTTTTCAGGGTTCAACACAAGTAATGCTGAAACATTTTATTTCAAATTGTCAAATAAGACAGGAACAAAAACTATGCTTACAAACACGAAATTGATATATTCGGACTCGTTTTTTGAACAAATGAATACATTTGGTTTTGATTATTGGGACAAAAATGTTGCAGTAAAAAGTGTTTGGGGTACAAAAGAATGGCAAGTACAAGGTATAGAATCATTGTTTAGAGCCTGCATGATCCCGGAACAAATTGTATTTTTGAATGACACTATTCAACAAACTACCTGTCTTGGCCTAGCCAAAATCAAAGACTTAAATAAACCGTCTATCCCAAAGCCAACAATGAACAGCAATAGCTCTACAGATGAAGAGATAGACGTAAACTATGTATTAAACCAAAACAGAACACATCCTGATTGGAAACAATGGTTAATCTGGCCCGCAGATACTAATAACTGTCAAGACAGATTCCTGAACAAAACACAGGGGTTCACATTGACCAGGCCAGACCCTAGATATTCCCAAAGACAACACCCAGGGATAATCACAACCTACAGTGTGGGCAAACTATGCCTTCAATGGCTACAAACTTCCACACTGACAGAAATTAAGCAACACCTAACTTTACTTACTGATGGTGCTGACTTGCGTGATTTCATTATAGGAACCGCGCAAACAGCGTCAAAAACGCTTCATAGCAGCCTCTATATATGCAGCTTACAACGAGGCCTGGAAGATAACTCAAATTGAGACAGCAGAAAGTATACGGGAAATTGACCGTATTAATTTGGAAAAATCACTTTCTGTAGTGGACAATGGGTTAATGACTCTGTCCTCCAGAATCTTTTCATTGGACAGCATTGTGTCTTCAGCAATCGACATAATATCGCAAGACTTACTGTTGTTACAACACGGTCAGTCTCAATTGCGTTCTATTATACAGCTTGGCTGGACGTTACAAAATCTGCGTTCAGGCTATGTGCCTTGGCGTTTAATCAACACAACGTCACTATTCAATATCTTTAACCTTACTGATAAACAAATCAGTATGGCACAGAAGGGGGCTGATTATGCAATCCTGAGCATTGAGAAACTCGAGAGATTACCATTGACAATGTCAGAACGACCTGTCATTGAATGGATAATACATGGGATAATTAACATTCCAATATCTACTTTCAGGTTTCAATAATGCCAAAAATATATACAGGCTGGCATGTACGAAAAATTGGGAAAAGGGTACATTAAGTCAACATGGAACTTGCCCTATTCACATGCATGTGTCAGTAATAAAGGACAGAAAGTGTTTCTTAGTCGCAATAATTGTGCGATGTCACTAAGCGGTACACTTCTGTGTAATGGAATTAGTTTGCATGGAGCCTGTGAAGGGAACTCGAACAACCTTTCATGTCACCAGCTAGGCACACCTGCAACACAGATAGAACCATTCTTTAAAAGACTCTATAACGGGAGTTACATTTTAATTGTGGATCACAGATGTTGTAGTTTACTGCCCGGGGTTCCTTATCTCATAAGTACGACTGCGAAGGTCATGTGCTGTGGACGCTTATTGTTCCCCAGCTCCTTTCCAGACAGGGAGGCAAGGACATGGCCCAACTTGAAAATTACTTCTATTCGAATTGATACTTTAAGCAGAATGAAAACAGTGCTTCTTCAGACGCCGACCAGGCTCACGTCATCAAAAGAAACGTATGATCTCCTAGTCGCAAGGACGACTGCAGAGATTCACTCATTGTTATCAACTAATTCCCCCATACATTTCGCAGAAATCCTGAATGAAATCTTAAATATTTCTGATACCAGTGGAGTCTCAAATATATTTAAGACAGTGTTTTCAGGGGCATTAACACCATTCAAAGCCATACTGGGTATTTTTCCAGACTTTGTCCATTCGATTTTTGGCGGACTTCCCCTCATTTTGGGACTAATTGCAGGAATCCTATTCTTGGTCCTTATATTACGTTATGGCAAACCATGTCACAGACAAAACACCTGCGACAAGGGAAGAAACAATCCGAGCCATTGGATACCGGGACCGGATATCAAAAATCCTAGGACTATCCCGGCTTAGAGACCTAAACATGACTTGGTTTCTTTCATTTCAACCAATGTGGCATCGATGTGTTTTACCTGTATTAAGGTGCATGCTGTGCGGAGAAGAATGCGTGTTGGACACCTGTCTGACGCTACAATCGGATGCGCCAATGGATGCAGAAACATTGTTGGGTCCGGTAACGGCTCATGCACTGTGCTGCCCTCAGCGGCTGCCAATCCTGATGACGGCATTCGTGGAAACTTCACCACTACGATTGAGGGGTAGTGAAGTTCAAGATGAAAGCAGCATCGATCAGGTACGACCTTCTGTCAGCAATACTAATCAAAACGTCAATGGAGACAATCATGCACATGAATGCATGGTTACGTCCTTTTCCGAGTTAGTGGAACTTTCACAGGAAGCTGTTGACAGCTTTTTCGACAGTCTCAATGATATGATGTTCTCTCCAGAGCAGAAATAACGACTTTTTAGCAAGCTAGCACACGGCGTTCCCAACACCCTGAATTTGGCCTTCAACTTTAATAATAAAGTAGCATGAACAATTTTCCCTCCAGTTCACGGACAGCAATTTTTCAGCAGCCCCAAAATATTTTTACAATTTTTCGGGACACTTATCTTCTGCTTAAAGTAGAAACTATTCTTAGAGAACTAAATTTCTATTTTTAGTAAATTCATAGACATTAGCTGCTCGCTGGTATGTTCATAAATATTTTGATCTGTGATGAAGTGGTCTCGAACTTTTTTCTTCTGTATTAAGAGCCATTTCATGTGTAATTCTCATATTCGATTAATACTAATGTATACATATGCGTGATTAATTTAGCATTTTTCTACAGCTTGAGTGCATATAGTACATGTGACTATTTTTTTCCGTATATTACATAATTTCGAAATGCATTATATGTATTTTGGGGTGGTAAGGTATACACGATACTCTACAGTATGTTTTACTATGCCTAGATTCGTAAATATGGCCATAGTTAGCGTGGAGTGGGTGTGATGTATTCCTATAGGTTCTGTATCGATCCCCCTGTTCCTGACCCTGTTCTGGTTAACAAACTAACTAGCAGCCATCCCATGATGCAGAAACCGTTATCTGATTAAGCCACACCACGGCACAGGAACGCGTTATCTGATTAGGTCATAACGCTTGCCATCTAATTAGGCAAGCAATATTCCTCCAGCCCCTGATAAGGCATACGGAGTTCTCAAAACAAATCAAACCTATGACAACCTGGGAAAATCCCTGCGGCCATTGTTTTGATTTCACCGAGAACTTCAGTAAAAGAATGTGCTAACGACCAGTTCGTATGACATCCTTATTGACGTATCTATGTCCATCCTTATGTCAATCTCGGCACCTTACAGGTATAAATATTACCGATATTGCCTTAAGCAAACACACCTGGTGGTGACGAGATCGGAGCAGCGAGACTTGCCGAAGAGGCCAGCACAGAGCGGACCCCGCTGGCGCTGCCCCGCCTTCCTGACGCGCTGAGAACGAGACGCTGCTTTCTCCTGCCGAGAAATCCAGCTCCGGCGCTTCCAAGCAGCCCTTGCAGGCAGCCTGGAATATCGAGACCAAAGACGAGAGATACCATCCCTCAACCATCCTAGATCTCAGGTACAGAACTGAATAACCCCCTGCAGAGAATTCTTGAGTCAGTCACTTGGCAAAACAAACTTAACTTAAACTGCTACTTTCTATTCCCGCCCACGTATTAGGCTTAGGTCAGGTACACTGGGGTAGGCGTAGTTAGAAGCACCAGTTGAGTACGATTAGTCAAATGTATATATGTATGTATCTATTTTATCCATTTTAAAGCACCATATGGCTTAGAAACCATATAAATGTTTTTACAGTATTATTTTATACTTCTGCTTTTATTGTATGCACTTTACTTAACCATAAGTATTGCAATAATATCGATTCATTTCTCTTGTACGAGAAAAGAGACTGATCAATAAATAACATCTTTTATTGAACACGCCCGTCTCTTCCTTTTCTCTACAATCTGGTGAGACTAAGAATGCACGTACTGACTGAGTAAAATAAGTTGTCTTTTGTTTTCACACGACTCTAGAGATACACTCTTGATTAGGGGAGAGCAAAGTTGTCATGTTCTATGGTTGTCAGAAACTAAATCCCTTCTTGTCTATCCAGGGAGGTTCAACTCCTCCTTGCCTATTCGAGAAAGTTTCTAGTGAACTCTGAGCTAGCCGGCAAACCCAAAACTTTAAGTCTAATATCGACAATAGAAGACCTAGTTAACGTCTGGTCTAGGCCTATACTATTGAAGGTATTATTCCAATGCGCAGAGCCTATTGGGATAATAGGAACTACACTACAAGTGCACCGAGACACCCCCCCCGCCCTTTGGAACTTACCGCCCCAATCTCGAGGGAATCCGCTCTCAGCACGCGGCAGGGGCAGGCACCGGGCATGTGCCTCGTGCCCCCTCCGCAGCGTTCACGCTGCAGCTCTTCAACACTTGCGCAACATTCTACTGGCGGCCCTGGGGCTCTCCACCGCTCACAGGAGCCCCGGGCCGCGAGACGCATTTCCTCCGCCCGCCTCCTCTTCCGGTCCGAACGCGGCCCGCCCCCGTCACAGGCGACCTTGCCTGACTTCCGGTGCGGCCGCGGCGGGATTCCGGGGGCAGTAAGAGTTATTTTTAATATATGTATGCCATTGGTTACAGTGTGTGCTCTGCTCTCCCGGAGCCTGACTCAGTCACCGCATCCCATGTGCCGCGGCGTGTGATCTTACTACTGGGTCTCATTGCAGGGTGTAAAGTGTGCACCACGTCTTGGGTTGCTTTACGCAGTGTTTGGTTTTGGCACTCCGCCCGTGCATGCTTTTACTGCCTCTTGGGTGAGCAGCCGGATCCTGCCGTGGGAGTTTTGTTTAACTCGCTGAATGTCGCCCGTGTAGCTTTAATGAGACTCCGCACCCAGAGTGAGCTGTTTACTCCCTCGTCTTGGTTTTATTTTACTTTGACAGCCAGCCGGTTCTCCCATGGCCGCGGGTGCAGCTTGTCATGCTGCTGAGTCACTGGGGGTAGCTGGGACAGTTTTAGGTAGGGGAGTCTGCAGAGGGGTGCGCGGCGCCGATAAACAGGCTGGCTTTGCCTCCTCACGGACACGCCCGCTGTCCGTGTTCGAGTTCCCGCCCGCTGTCCGTGTCTTTGTTCCCGCCCCCCTCCCGCCCGCTGTCCATGTCCTCGTTCCTATCCTCGTTAAAATCCCAAGATTTCCAAAGCGTGCAGCCCTTGGCCTCCAAAATAGTCATTGTTGTTCGCTGCACAGTGCAGGACATTTGTCCGGCTAGGCGGCTTGCCACGTCCTCTGTGTGTGTTTGCTGGTGGTCCGGTATGACGCGCTGTTATGTGCTTCGATACTGTACATTGCAGTTGATAGAAGGTATGTATGTATGTATGTATAGGCATTTATATAGCGCACTACTTACCCGTAGGGTCCCAAGGCGCTTCGACCGCTGCGAAACCCTTCCTGGCTTCCCTGAGAGATGGTCCCTTAATGGGTATCTCCAGGGTGAGACCAGGCATCCCCGGCGGTCTGGTGGGGCCGTTAGTGAAGATGAGGCAAGCTAAATGCCCAGAGTTGCCGAGTGTGAACGCTGATCAGAGTGGGCACCGAGGCGAGAGAATTATCGAGTCCGCTGACCCTGGTCCAGAAACCTGCCGCGCCGGGAATCGAACCCTGGTCCCGGGCCGTCCTCTGCTCTCGGGTCTGCCGCCTCTAACCAGTGAGCCACACTACTTCAAGTTGTGTGTTCATGTTCCATATTGAGGGCTGGGTGCCTTTGTGACTCGCACTGAGACTTCGCAACTGTGGCTGTCGTGCTTTGGTGTGTCTTTCCTGTACTCCTTTGGTGTGTCTTTCCTGTCCTCCAGTCGCTTTCTAGAGATTGTACTTGGTCTGGTGTTGGTATTGCAAGGTAAGCAGGTGACGACGTATTTGGCTTTCCGAAAGTCTGCGCATATTGTGTGCCTCGAGTTCTGTTCAGGTGTAGCCAACTCAGCCTTTCATCCTTCTGGGGCCAGTGAAAAGAGGAGCGTTTATATTTGTGCAATATTGAACATAAAAGTACAAGGCGTCATGACAGCTCAGCTAGTTGAGCGCGTGCTCGAGGGTGTGAGCCTGTGTGAAAGAGAGCTTCGAGTCCAAGCTGAGCAGCATCCGCCTTCGAGCCTTCCGGTTTGGATAAATGAGAACTCTGAGGTGGGAGATGGTGACTTCTATTATTGTAATCTTCTTTTATACCATAGTGTGTTTAGCTGAGCGTTATTGTATATATTATTTATGAAGATCAAAAAGCACTACGTAGGGGTATCTTGGCGCTATGCAGACACATACATGATATGATGCTGCTACCACAAATGAGGATGAATTAGATCAGTGAAAGGCAGAGTGAGTCAGCGGCTCCAAAAATCCGGGTTTTCAAGGTATTTCTGAAGCAGAGTTCTGAATGAATGAGGCGGAGATGACAGGGAGGCGTATTCCATGCTTTTACCCCAAGAACCCGTGTCTGGGTTTTAGTAGATTTGCAGACAAGGACCAAAGAAGGCATGTGGTGAGTCCCATGAACAGGTGTTGCTGCAAACATGGGGGCTGTGGATAGCGAGGCATTTCCATATGTAGAGCTTCCCCAGCGACCGGAAGTGTATGTCTGAGGGGGTCAGGCGCCGGCGCCCGCTGGCAGTAAGTGTCCTGGCATTCCGCTTTTAGGGAAGACCAGTGTACACCCGCAGGTATAAGAGCACTTTAAATCAGCATGCTTATAACAAGCAAGACTAGCACTCTATATTACTGCCAACTTTGCTTAGCATAAGCAACAGCTAACCATTCACAAACAATGTTTATATACCAATTGTTAATTAAAGAAAAACATTAATGCAAATCATTGTCATTTACAATGTCAGTAACTCAAACTTTAATGCTGCGAGACCTATTGCATTGCAAATGCTTGTTCTACTATCCAGGGCACAGCTTTCCAAACTTTTCATGTTGGGGACACACTTTTTAGAAATGCATCATTTTGGGACACAGTAAGGCAGTGTAGTGAGCCCGAAACACCTAAGGGGAGTTTGCGGGGTTCTCTGTCTTACTCCCTCTAGCTCCCTCTCTCTCTGTCTTGCTCCCTCTAGCTCCCTCTCTCTCTGTCTTGCTCCCACTAGCTTCCTCTCTCTCTGTCTTGCTCCCTCTAGCTCCCTCTCTCTCTGTCTTGCTCCCTCTAGCTCCCTCTTTCTCTCTGTCTTGCTCCCTCTAGCTCTCTCTCTCTCTGTCTTACTCCCTCTACCTCCATCTCTCTCTGTCTTACTCCCTCTAGCTCCCTCTGTCTCCCTCTCTCTCTGTCTTGTTCCCCCTAGCTCCCTCTCTCTCTGTCTTGCTCCCTCTTACTCAATCTACCTCCCTCTCCCTCTCTCTTGCTCCCTCTAGCTCCCTCTCTCTCTGTCTTGCTCCCTCTAGCTCCCTCTAAATCCCTCTCTTGCTCCCTCTAGCTCCCTCTCTCACTCTGTCTTGCTCCCTCTAACTCCCTCTCTCACTCTGTCTTGCTCCCTCTAACTCCCTCTCTCTCTGTCTTACTACCTCTAGCTCCCTCTGTCTCCCTCTCTCTCTGTCTTGCTTCCTCTAGCTCCCTCTCTCTCTGTCTTGCTCCCTCTAGCTCCCTCTCTCCGTCTTACTCCCTCTAGCTCCCTCTCTCTGTCTTACTCCCTCTAGCCCCCTCTCTCTCTCTGTCTTGCTCCCTCTAGCTCCCTCTCTCTCTGTCTTATTCCCTCTAGCTCCCTCGCTCTCTGTCTTACTCCCTCTAGCTCCCTCTCTCTGACTTGCTCCCTCTAGCTCCCTCTCTCTCTCTTACTCCCTCTAGCTCCCTCTCTGTCTTGCTCCCTCTCTCTGTCTTGTTCCCTCTAGCTCACTCTCTCTCTGTCTTACTCCATCTAGCTCCCTCTCTCTGTCTTACTCCATCTAGCTCCCTCTCTCTCTGTCTTATTCCCTCTAGCTCCCTCTCTCTCTGTCTTACTCCCTCTAGCTCCCTCTCTCTTTGTCTTGATCACTCTAGCTCCCTCTCTCTCTATCTTACTCCCTCTAACTCCCTCTGTGTCCCTCCCTCTCTCTTACTCCCTCCAGCTCCCTCTCTCTCTGTCTTACTCCCTCTTGCTCCCTCTCTCTTACTCCCCGTAGCTCCCTCTCTCTCTTGCTCCCTCTAGCTCCCTCTCTCTGTCTTACTCCCTCTAGCTCCCTCTCTCTGTCTTACTCCATATGGCTCACTCTCTCTCTGTCTTACTCCCTCTAGCTCCCTCTCTCTCTGTCTTACTCCCTCTAGCTCCCTCTCTCTCTGTCTTGCTCACTCTAGCTCCCTCTCTCTCTATCTTACTCCCTCTAGCTCCCTCTCTCTCTGTCTTACTCCCTGTAGCTCCCTCTCTCTGTCTAGCTCCCTCTCTCTCTGTCTTACTCCCTCTGGCTCCCTCTGTCTCCCTCTCTGTCTATCTTATTCACTCTGTCTCCCTCGCTCTCTATCTTGCTCCCTCTAGCTCCCTCTGTCTCCCTCTCTCTATTGCTCCCTCTGTCTCCCTCGCTCCCTGTCTTATTCCCTCTAGCTCCCCTTGTCTCCCTCTCTCTCTGTCTTACTCCCTCTGTCACCTCACCCCAGCTTACAGGGCACATATCTATATCATAGACTACTTTGACTCTAAATTCTCCTCTTTAAAACTCGTTCACTCCCCTGCGACACACCCACCACTTGCAGGCGACACAGTACTGTGTCGGGACACACAGTTTGGAAAGCTGTGATCCAGGGGATGCTGTACTGTGACTCTGTTTCCCAAGCTCTCACTGAGGAGTACTCCTGGCCTGGCGGGCCTCCCTGCGCCATACCCGCTGGTCGGGCAAATTGACCCAGTATACCCCCCTGTGGTGCGGCACCAGACTCCGGGAGGTTGCTTCTCTTTCGGGATTCCGACCCTGGGATCTCATTGGGATTTCCCTGCTGGGTGATGTCTGGAGTCGGACGTGCTGGCTTTGTTGAAGATGTGGTGTGGGCATGGATCTGACGGAGATGCGGAGTGGATGGTGTTCATGATCTTGATGGTGTCATCGTCGTTGATGTTGGTCCAGTAGAGCAGGCAGTTGGTGCGGATGGTGGTCATGGGGGTGGAGGTCTCAGTGGTTGTCGGGGGGGTCGTGGCATTGAAACTGTCGTGGATGTCTGTGATCTTGCCGTGAAAGAAGGTGGCCAGCGAGTCGCACAGGTCTTGCGAGGGAGGGACGTCGTTGGTGTTGGAGCTGTGGTTGGAGAGTTCCTTCACGATGTTGAAGAGCTCTTTGCTATTGTGCGCGTTGTTGTCTAGGCAGTCTCTGAAGGAGGCCCTTTTGGCGGATCTGATGAGGTGATGGTGTCTGCGGGTGGCATTCTTGTGGGCAGCGTGGCTGTCCGGTGTTCGTTCACGGGACCAGATCTTCTCCAGCTTTCGGCAGGTTTGCTTGGAGGCCCGGAAGTCTTCAGTGAACCAGCTGGCTTTCTTGTTGGTATGATTGTTGGAGGGTTTATTGATCGGGGCGAGGGTGTTGGCGCAGTCGTTGATCCACTGTCTGAGGTTGCGGGCGGCGGTGACGGTATGGTCGGCGGGGCTCTGGGCGAGGGTGGCGGTTAGCTGGTCTTCGGTGACTTTGCTCCAGCAGCGGTGAGGCGTCTGTTGGGTGCGGTGGTGCGTGGTGGGTTTCTTGAAGGTGAAGTGGATGCAGCGGTTGTCGGTCCATTGGAGTTCGGTGGTATGTGGAAGGAGACGTGGGGGCTTGCGGAGAAGATGGGGTCAAGCGTGTGACCGGTGGAGTGGGTGTGTGTTGTGACGAGTTGTCTGAGTCCGAGGTTGGCTAGGTTGTCGATCAGGGTGGTGGAGTTGGTGTCGTCATTGTTCTCGAGGTGGAAGTTCAGGTCCCCGAGTAGAATGTAGTCCATGGAGGCGAGGGCATGCGTGCTGACGAAGTCGGCGATGGAGTCGCTGAACTGTGGTCGGGGTCCGGGCGGTCTGTAGATGAGGGTTCCTCTGAGGGTGGTGTTGGGGTCGATGTGGATCTGGAAGTGCAGGTGTTCGGCGGTGCTGAGGGTGTCGTCGGTGTTGGTCGAGACTCTGAGAGTGTTCCAGTGGACGATGGCGAGTCCTCCTCCCGCTCTGTTGGTGCGGTCCTTGCGGGTGATCTTGTAGCCTTCCGGGACAGCTATGTCTATGTCGGGTGCCGAGGCGGGGTTCAGCCAGGTCTCCGGCAGGAAGGCGACGTCTGAGGAGGTTGAGTCGAGTAGGTCCCAGAGTTCAACGGCATGTTTTCGGGTGGAGCGGGTGTTGAGAAGGATGCATCTGAGGTTGTTGGGTTCTTTCCTGGTCGGCAGCATGGTGGGGCGTATGCTTGTGAAGCTGCAGTTCCGGCAGGTGAAAGCTCCGTGGGTGCGCTTCGGGGCGGCCAGGAAGCAGGTGTGTGATTGTCCGGTATTGAGTGCGTGGAGGGTTCTGGCATCGTAGCGGTGTCGGGCGTCGTGGCGTTCGTGGTGTCCAGGGGTCCTGACGCTGGGCTCCGTCCAGGCACGGACGGGCCCAGACGGGCTTGCCTTAGGTGTGCCAGCGGAGCGCCCGCTGAGCGCGGCCTCGTAGCGGCTTCCATATGAGGGGATGTGGGAGGGAGGAGCAGCTGGGAGGCGGGAGCGGGGCGGCGTATGGGATTGCAGGTGGGCAGGGCCACAGGGACGCAGCGGCGGGAAAAACGGGCGGGGGCCGCGGGAGAACTGGGCACCGGAAGGAAAAACAAGTTTAGGCAAGAAAACAAGTACAGGCACAGAGGAATAAAAACAAGTCTGGGCAAGAAAGCAAGTTAGGCACAGGGAGAAAAAAAAAGATTAGGCAAATACAATGCAGGCAGAGCCGTGCAGCAGAGTGAGCTAAAGAATGATGATGGATTAAACCCAGATCAGTTGACAGGGGGTGAGTGCTTGCATTGTTCAACACTCTGTCCATCATCCCCTTTGGTTTTGGTTTGTTCGACCTAAGTTGGCAGGGTATGCCCAGACGTGGGTCCCTTCCTCATGGTGAATCTTCAGTTGAGAAGCTACCCTATGCCATGTCAGTCAGTAGCAGTTGCCACTTGGAGGTCCGTCTGGCCCACAGTGCTGGGAGGGATTCAGGACTTGGTCGGACAGGATTTATTTCGGGTTCTCGGATGATCTGCATCTGAGGCTGATGAGTCTATCAACTCCTTGGGAACCACCGACCTGTGGTAAATAAATAATTAAATACCGGTTCTATTTTTCGGAATAATCAATAAACAGGTAGCTCAATAAATAAGAGTCAGGATTCGAGGTATCTTGAGTTTTGCAGGTTTAATAAAGCATAAGGGACAGGAACAGGACCACCTGCACGGGAATAGGATGGCAGCTGCCGGGGGCAGGGTTTGGAAAAGGGATCGCTTTAATAACAGTGCACAACATATATATACTAAAACAATTACATTGCATTCAATACAGTAGGCGTAGCAGTAGGCGGAGTTTGTAGCAGTCGCGAAAGATAAGGCATAAAGTGGGTGTAACAAGAGGTGTGTACAGGGCGTATACATAGACACGTGATGCAAACGTAACAGAATATGTCATAAACGGGGCGGAAACATGGAGGGGGCTACCTAAGGAGCCGGGACCTCTAACCTAGTGGTGCGCGCAAACGGGCAATGACGTGTTACTAGGGAGAACTGGGGGCTATGACTTCTGCACTAGAAGAGGAGACGAAAGTCTGGAGGGTCAGAGCGACATGTACCTAGGCATATCTAGTATCTGGTGTTTATAGTACATGTTGATAGAATCCAAAAGTTATCAGGGTAAAGGCTAACAGACACTAAGACTGGTGCATGCATTATTCTAAATGTATTGCATGTGCGAGGAATATTCTATGAATATGAATACAGTATTTCTCTTACATGGAGACATAAAGGCTAGACCATGACGGAAACTATTGATGCGATTCAGTAGCTTAGGAATGCAGAGAAGGAGGGCTGGACTGATAACTAGAAACATAACATACTCTTGGCAGACTGGGAGGCAGAGCCAGGCCTAGCCGGGCACTGCGAGGCATGAAAGTAAGTGAAGGGTCAGGGATACAGGTGGGGGCTGTATCGCTCCTCGGAGAGGGTTCAGGAGACAGGAGCTGAATCTGGTGTTCAGGCCCTTTTGAGGCCTAGAAACGGGGACAATTCAATGAATTAACGTGCACACTGTAAAACGTGGCAACGTAGCTTTACATAGGCCTGATATTCGTTATATTTACGAAAACTGGAAACTGGCATACTAGAGATGGACACAACTGTAATTGCGTCTTTAATCGATCAGAGGGGAATACATGCATATCGATCATGCACATATAACATAAGATGGGGAACACGTAGGCACATATGACATGGCAAAATTTACTTTTCCACATTCCCTCCTTGTGCCCTACGTTTCCATCAGGAAACATCAATATTCATGATACCATCTATCATTTCATACAGTATCATTTGTTCGTCTCGAATTGTCTTGGAACGGGACTTAGGACTAGGAATACAAGAGGTAGCACAAATGCCGCAAATCGCAGGGCCACATTGTATACAGAGGCAGCAACTGAATAGGATCATTACTGCAATACCTAGAAATGACAATACTTTCCATCCCCAGGCAGATATGATACTCCAGAGCCAACCGGACCATGTCCAGGTGCCTGGATTCTGGTGTAACTGATGGGCAATTTTATGAAGTCTGGTTATAGCTGAATAAACAGACGGCGCGTTATTAGGAATGAAAATGCAGCAACTAGATCCGATGACTCTACATGCTCCTCCTCTATCGGCCAGTATGACGTCAAGAACGAGACGATTTTGGAGCACGACAAATCTCATAGCAGATTGCTCTTCGGTTAAATTACCTAGAGCAGAAGTAGTCTCATTCACTACTGCTTCAAGGGTTCTGGTTAACCTACGTATTAACTTACTATTCTGGACAGGGCCTATAAAAAAGAAGAAACCTTTATTAAAGTCTTGATACTGTTCTAGAGTAGTTTCAGTTTGATCGACAATTGGGGACTCAATCTCCCTTCTATGTCTGATGTGTACTAGATGTGTGTTTCTATGATAATCAGATGGGGCTAGAAAAACTGGTGGCAGTAGGAAGGCAATGTAACATGTTCCATCCCAATCGAGGGGCAGACGAACATATGCGGTCTGACCACAAACAAAATAAGAATGACGTGATGCTTTGAAAATAGATTTCCCACTGTCACTATACTTGACAGTAGTAGTACAATCACTATGTCCTACATGTGCGGAACCATTCTTTCTGACACATAATTCGCCTTTGACTGGTAGTACTGAAATAGCAGGTAAGTCTGGAGTAGTATCGGATTGAACATTCAGGACCATAAAATTCGAGGAATAATTACCTAAATCATATACTTCATTTTCTAGATCTAACCCTGTTCTATGGGGGAGACCTTGCTTGTCTGGGAAACATGTACTATTCAGAAGGGACATATCAGTTGAGGATGACGTTAACGTGGACCATGCTCCACATGAACCATTATGTGAAAACGGATAAGGAAAGAGTGGCAGAACTCCCTTCGGTGTCTGGAAAGGGGGGAGTCGACCACACACCCAACAATTAGTGGCATTGCTGGTCTGGTGTGAATAGTGTAACATTCTGATAAATGTATTATTTCGCATAGCAAGACGATAGGATAGCTCGTGAGGAGGCAGATCACTAAATGTGTGCTCTACTGTAGCATTAGAAAACATATTTACATGAGAAATTGGAAAACATAAATGTAATGCATAACTTGTGCAGGTAACCATTAAACTCAAAAATAGAAGAAAACTTAGAACAATGATACATTTGATAGAGTTTTGACTAACTCTCTCACTATGGGGGTCTATCTCATACATGTCAGAAACCTGTCTAACCGTTTCACCCGAGGGGGACTTAGACAATTAAACTGGCTGACTTATTTTACTAGACCTGAGTTTCTTTTTATACTCCTGCTGCGGAGTTTCCTCTAACAGGGGAGGCTTGAGTTCAGTGTCAATTTTTAGGCAGTCTTTCGGAAAAAGGTAGTCCTTTGAAATGTTCTTGGCAAATGTTTTTATACGCAATCCATGGAATTTCTTGATATGGGACATATGTACCCAGCCTTTGCGGCCCTCCAACTTGGCCGCGGTCCTTGTGGTAAGTAAGACTAGGCGTGGCTCCCTCCAGCGGGGCTCCAGCGGACTTGAACGATCAAAGTTCCTGACCAATACGAGGTCGCCTGGAATGACCTCATGCGGTTTCACTTCAGTATTGTCTGGAAATGCAGCGGCAACCTGTGAACGACAAGAGTGTAGGGCAGACATCAAGGAAGCTAGGTAATCTGTCAACATATTGCTGGAAACATCTGTAATACTGCGGGGTCTAGGTGTACCCCACATGTTTGGGGGGCGGCCGAATACGACCTCATAAGGGGACAGACCTGATCTGGAATGTGCAACCATGCGCATATAAAATAGGGCAACTGGCAGGGCTACTAGCCAGTCTACACCTTTCTCTTTACAAACTTTGGCAATTCGGATTTTCAATGTCTGGTTATGTCTCTCTACGAGACCTGCTGCTTCAGGATGGCGTACACAATGGAACTTCCACTGGTACCCTAACAGAAGGGACACATGTTTCATAAGCTCAGATGAGAATGGCTGGCCGTTATCTGAATACACGACCCTAGGGAGTCCATAACGAGGAAAGAATTCACGAACCAACTGCTTGGCAGTGGTCGCGGCTGTGTAATCTGGGACTGGATATGCCTCTGTCCACCTGGACAAAGCGCATACAACTACGAGGACATACTTGAAACCTCGACATCGCTCCATCTGAATATAATCCATCTGGAGGACCTCAAAAGGGTGGTCAGGAGGTTGGAATCCCCCTTGTTCCACCGGGACACTTTTACCTGGATTGAACTGGCAACATATCATACAGGCACGGACTTTCTGCTTGGCTGCAGCTCGTAAATGCCTGTTGAACCAAATGTTCTGGATACTGTCTAGCATAGCTTTTTCTCCTAAATGTGCAGGACTATGTGCGGTATTAATAATGACTTGAACCATTGAGTCGGGGAGAAACCATGTGGCTTTTCCCTTCGTCAACCATCCTTGATCTGTCTGGACCCCTCCTTGTTCGGACCATTTCTTGATTTCATCGGGAGTAGCATGTGACTGGATATCTATGACATCTTGTGTAGGGTCCTTAACTGTCATACAAGTTGTCTGTTCTGGAGTGTGTGTCAGTGTCGTGTTAACTGGAATGTCTGGAGTCTGAGCTGTGAGCTTGGCTGTTCGATCTGCTAGATCATTACCTTGGGAAATAATGTCAGTGACTTTCGTATGTGCTTTGCACTTCATGATAGCGATAGCTGTCGGTAAATGTATTGCATCTAACAGAGCTTGAATGAGGAGACCATGCTGAATCTTGGTTCCATGAGAAGTCATGAAACCTCTCTCCTGCCAGAGTACTCCGAAGTCGTGTACAACTCCGAATGCGTAACGTGAATCTGTATATATGTTTACTTTCAGGTTCTTGGCACGTATGCAGGCTTGGGTCAGAGCAACTAGCTCTGCTGCTTGAGCAGACAGGATGTCAATACGGTGTGTCTCTATAACTTCAGTTTCAGTAGTCACTGCATACGCGGCTACTAGTTCTCCTGTACTTGTTCTCATACATGAACCATCCACATAAAGTGTCAGGTCGGGATCTGGTAATGCAATATCTGTCAAATCTTGTCTTGGCTTTGTCATGGTGTTAACAACTTCCACACAGTCATGTGTGGCAGGATTGGAAGTAACTGACGGTAACAGTGTAGCGGGATTCAGAACGTTGCAGCGTCTGATTTCTATGTGTGGCTGGAACAGTGTCAGTTCATAACCTGTTAAACGTGCAATAGTCAAGTGCTGGGTCTGTGTTCGGTTTAAAAGAACTTCCACGGAGTGTGGAACTTGTACTGTCAGGGAGTGTCCTAACACTATGGAATCACTTTGTCTGATAGCTAGAGCTGTGGCTGCAACTGACTTGAGGCACGCAGGCAGAGCCTGGGCTACTGGATCTTATGTGCTCGAAAAATAAGCACAAGGCTTGTATTGTCCTGCTTGATCTTGTGTGAGAACAGATAATGCTGTACCTTCACGTTCTGTGACAAAAAGTGTAAAAGGCTTACTGTAGTTCGGTGTAGCTAGAACAGGAGCTTGGCATAAAGCTTTCTTTAATTCATTAAAAGCAAGTGTATGTTCGGATGTCCAAGAGAGGACAGTCGATACGGCTGCCTCCTGTGTCGTTAACTGTATCAGTGGCTTGGCTAGATATGCATACCGAGGAATCCATTGTCTGCAATAGGAAGTGAGGCCGATAAAAGCTCGTACCTCCTTCTGGGTCTTGGGCTGAGGAAGACTCGCTATTAACTGGATACGGTCAGGTGTCAACTGCCTACCCCTCTTGGACAGTAAGTGTCCTAAGTAGACCACTTGCTGGACACAGAATTGAAGCTTCGAAGGGGACACCTTGTGCCCCATCTCGGCTAGGAAATACAGAACTGTAAGTGACGCACGCTCGCAGTCACGTTCAGAACGGGCTGTGATCAGTAGATCATCGACATACTGGAGCAGGGCAGTGTCAGTTGGCATGTGAATATTGTCTAGTTGTCTCTTAAGTGCTTGACTGTAAATACTAGGACTTTCTGTGAAACCTTGAGGAGCTCGTGTGAATTTATAGCTCCTTCCATTTAAACAGAATCCGAAAAGGTACTGGCTGTCTGGATGAATGGGGACACTGAAAAATGCGTTCTTGAGGTCTATAACTGTGAAGAACGTAGCTTCAGAATCAATGGCTGTCAATAGGGAAGAAATATCTGGAACTACTGGGTACTGGGGAATGATACATTTATTAAGTTCTCGAAGGTCAATCACTAATCGATATACTGGAGGTGCATTTGGATCAGTACGTTTCATGACTGGAATGATAGGAGAATTACATACATTGGAGTCAGTTTCTACAACCACTCCTTGAACAATGAGCTCGTCAATAATTTTGGATAAGGCTGCTACAGCCTCAGGTGGCAATTTGTACTGTCTGATTCGTGGCAGGACAACACCTTGTTTCAGAGTCACACGATGGGGTGTGATTTGCATACAACCAACATCAGTTGGACCTTGTGCCCATAGATGCTGGGGGACATTCAGTAATCTTGGATCAAAATCACGTAATACATAATGACCTTTATAGTCCCTTAAAAACAAACGAACTCCCTCTGGGGAGCAACAAATTACTGCACCTAATTCTTTTAATGTCTTGATGCCTAACACATTTTCTGGACATGACTTTGTAAGTAACAAATCAGTAGTTCGGGACAATGGACCTACTTCTAGAGAAACTGGTTTCGAAATCTCGTTAACAATTGGCTTTCCTGGAAATCCAAGGGAAACATTTCTTGAGCCTGAGAGCGGAGCCCCTGGAACCTCGTCATGACTGATAGTAGTCCTACTTGCCCCTGTATCAATCAGAAACTTTCTGTCTTTCCCTAATACTTGACTGTGAACATAGGGACCCTCTTGATCTACAGGTATCTCGATGAGAGGCAAGCCTACCTCCCTCTCTAGGCTGTTTCATGAATACTGCTGGTACTCTGGATACTCGGACTGTGCGTACTGGTACATCTGTTGTGTAACATGCTGTGTTGCAGCTATAGGCTGCGGTACTGTAACTGTCTGTTGTGCATTCTGTGGTGACTGAGAAGTCTGTGTAACTTGTTCTTGTCTAGGCGGACGTGGTCTTTCTTTAGTCTTACCAGTAGCTATGTTGTGTTTCAGAACTGCACACTCGTTTATAAAATGACCTGGCTGTTTACAATAATTGCAGGTCCCTTTAACGGGAACTGCAGTATGACTGGCTTGATTCGGACCCCTCTTCTGACTGTCTTGGGGAACAGATTGTGCAACTAATACTTTCATTTTCGTATCTTTCATACGTTTCCTTTCGTGTTCTTGCTCTTCTCTGATTCTATTCTGGTGATACTGGAGCATTTGAAGCATTTGTGACGGAGTATTAGCTTGCCAGGTACTTTCGACTTTCAAAACTCGATTTTTGACTTGTGGGCTTGAATTCTCGACTAGTTTAGTAACAAAAAGATGAGGGTATGACTCGCTACTTGTCTTCAGACCACTATTAATAATAAAACATTTCTCGAATCTAGAATAAAAATCACTAGTATCTTCGTCTGGTTTCTGTTTACAGGCTGAGATGGCATCCCAGTCTTCCTTTTTCGTGGCTAGTAATCTTGGCAAAACTTGTATCAATAACTCAGGTAATTCTTTACATTTATCTCCAAGACCGGTACCTGGTACACGTGCATTATCTTCAGCTTCTAGAGCTGTCCAATCTATCTTTTTCTCTCCCACCTCCCATTCTTTTTCCTTGAGTTTTTCATATATGCCCGCAGGCAACAGGACCTTTAACATTTTAATGATATCTGGATACGTGTATTCTCCCATACGGAGCATGTCTTTTAATTCACGGTGGAACCCTGCTGGATCTTTGTCGTGACAGGGAATTAACTTCTTCATCTCTAAGAGTTCCATCTTGGTAATCGGGGTGTAAACAAATACTCGTTCTAGATCGCCACCCGTTCCTCTAACTGGGTGGACTTCTCGTAACGGATGCTGTCTGTCTATATAGAATGGTTTACTGTCTGGAGGTGAGACATGAACAAAATGCGGATTCAGAAACGTTCGGTATTTGTGGCGCTGTTCTAGAATGACACTAATTAGATCGGTACCTAGACCTTTCCATCTATACTGTAGTAACTCGTTTAATACATCATGTAACGGACCTGGATCGGAATGTTGACCCTCATACAGAGTGATGAGGTGCTGGATCATATACATACCCACCAGTCGCTGCTCGGCTGGGGATAGTTTCAGAAACATTTGTGCCACTATTTCGTCTGGAAAAGTGGTAGAATCAGTAGTCCATCGGACTGCTGATCGGGCTAGTTCTTGTTCATGCATAGTACTAAGTTCACTATAACCTATTCGTGATTTCAGGATTTTATCGGTAGCTTGGAATACTTGTTCGAGGGAACACTGTTCTGGTACTGGAGAAGGAACAGTTTTCTTGTAGTCTAGACGTGAATGTCGGTCGGAAAGTCTAGTTCTACCTACATACGCTATTCTGGAAGGATTCTCGTCGTCTACCTCTTCAGTAGAAGAGTCATTTTCTTTCTCGGTTGCTTGTGTTGCTTCTCGTTTCTCGTGTAACTTTATTATTTCTTTACGGATTTTCTTGTACATACTCTCTATACTGTTCTGTGTCTTGTGTCTTCCCTCGGCTATATGATCACTCCACTTTGTCAGAATTTTCATTTCTTCTGGATCTTTTCCTGGATAATCTTGTTCTCTTATTAAACAGTTAATTAGAAACTTTAAAATCATGAGCTGAATTTCGACTTTTCTTTGGACCATGGTGTCGCCAATACTTTCTGGATCTCTTCCTGTACGGATGAAATGATATATTCTGTCTAGATAACTTTTCATATTCGGCAGGGTGTCTAAATACTCGGTCACCCTTCTTACCCGCAATGAATACAAGACCATATCATCATCGCCTGGGACTGGATCATAACGGCATTCTGTAAGGGCTCGCTTGATATCTGCAACTGACTGAAATTTGGGCGAGCGCTGTAACGCTCGTTCATGTAACTCGAGTAACGTTAGACGTTTGTGTTGAGGCGGGGTACGAGGAGAACCTCCCCCCGCGGCTCCTAGACTGGAATCGTCGGTGTGTACTGTACGGGCTGGGAGAGTGACTGATGTAGCGGGTACTTGTACTGTAGGCTGGACCGGGGGTACCGTAACAGGTGCTGTAACGGGTGCCCCGGTGGCCAGAGGAACAGGAATTACATTATTTACAGGAGCTGGCGGAACAGAATTTGCATACTCTGGAACTGTGTCGTCCAAATAGGACGAGAGAAAAATATCAGCTGCGGTCGGTTTATGACGTAGCTTGGTCGGAACTAATGGTGGCGGGAAATTACTGGATGCCTCCGGGGTTGCCTTTGGCAAACCCTCGGCAAGAAGAGGGTACATACCCTTAATAAGGGCATTCCTCTGTCTGTCTGACTGTTCGGTTTTAACTCGTTCACCTACTTCGATTAATTCTTTTTCTTGGGCTCTTTCTGAGGATTCTCTACTTAATTCTGCTTTTCTGATTTCCTTTTCGGTTCTTTTATGAGATTCCTTGCGCCATAACTCGATGGCATCTTTCTGTGACTGTCTGGCTTTCTTTTTCCATAATACTTCTTCTACTCGCATGATGCACTCGGCATCCCATGTGCCTGATACAGGCCATCTATATTTCTCTTCGAGATGTCTGGTATAATCAGACCATAAATCTAGATATATTATGGCACTCAAGCCATGCTTATGATAGATAAAATGTCCTGGATTGTCCCTAGGCGGGACAGGGACTGCTTCCTCGAGCAGCCCTTTTCTAGTTTTTAACTGACGTAACTTAGAGAACAGAGGCATACTTTAGGCTGAATCTGAACACAATACAATACACGATAAACACAATAATAACTTGAAGAAACAAATCACTCATACCACGACATTGAATACACATTGAAATAACATCTAAAATAACAGTTCGGACAGAATATTACCTGGAATACTGAGAACAGAAACACATGAATTTCTCGAGAACAGAACTTACTAGAATTACTTAGATGCACTGCTGAAACAGTACGAAACATACCGGTCTCATAAAAAAACACGTCAGGACCCGCATCCACCTAGGTGGACACTTCGTGTTGGATTTGCGTACCCAAACCCACGGACCAGAGACAAATTAATTGACCCTGTCTAGATACTACCCCAGCAACGGTACTCACCGGGCAGCAAGAACGGAAGGCCTCGGACTGGACTGGACTGCTACGACGACGGACGACGAACTTCGGACTTCAGTTACAGGTGGGCCTCCGGATACCTCGAACCTTGAACTCTCGGCTTGGGCTCTGGTCGGGACTCGCCGCGTTCCTCCACAGCCTCGTCTGGATGCTGGACCGCAACCTCCGTCTCCTCCGTGGACCTGAGGGATACTTGAAGCAGAAATATCTGCCGCTGCGCAGGATGGTTCCGTCACGGCTGCAGAGGATCAGGGGGCCTGCGTGGCTTCTCCGGCGCGTGGGGAAAGGGCAAGTCCCTATTCGGGCGCCATTATGTGGTAAATAAATAATTAAATACCGGTTCTATTTTTCGGAATAATCAATAAACAGGTAGCTCAATAAATAAGAGTCAGGATTCGAGGTATCTTGAGTTTTGCAGGTTTAATAAAGCATAAGGGACAGGAACAGGACCACCTGCACGGGAATAGGATGGCAGCTGCCGGGGGCAGGGTTTGGAAAAGGGATCGCTTTAATAACAGTGCACAACATATATATACTAAAACAATTACATTGCATTCAATACAGTAGGCGTAGCAGTAGGCAGAGTTTGTAGCAGTCGCGAAAGATAAGGCATAAAGTGGGTGTAACAAGAGGTGTGTACAGGGCGTATACATAGACACGTGATGCAAACGTAACAGAATATGTCATAAACGGGGCGGAAACATGGAGGGGGCTACCTAAGGAGCCGGGACCTCTAACCTAGTGGTGCGCGCAAACGGGCAATGACGTGTTACTAGGGAGAACTGGGGGCTATGACTTCTGCACTAGAAGAGGAGACGAAAGTCTGGAGGGTCAGAGCGACATGTACCTAGGCATATCTAGTATCTGGTGTTTATAGTACATGTTGATAGAATCCAAAAGTTATCAGGGTAAAGACTAACAGACACTAAGACTGGTGCATGCATTATTCTAAATGTATTGCATGTGCGAGGAATATTCTATGAATATGAATACAGTATTTCTCTTACATGGAGACATAAAGGCTAGACCATGACGGAAACTATTGATGCGATTCAGTAGCTTAGGAATGCAGAGAAGGAGGGCTGGACTGATAACTAGAAACATAACATACTCTTGGCAGACTGGGAGGCAGAGCCAGGCCTAGCCGGGCACTGCGAGGCATGAAAGTAAGTGAAGGGTCAGGGATACAGGTGGGGGCTGTATCGCTCCTCGGAGAGGGTTCAGGAGACAGGAGCTGAATCTGGTGTTCAGGCCCTTTTGAGGCCTAGAAACGGGGACAATTCAATGAATTAACGTGCACACTGTAAAACGTGGCAACGTAGCTTTACATAGGCCTGATATTCGTTATATTTACGAAAACTGGAAACTGGCATACTAGAGATGGACACAACTGTAATTGCGTCTTTAATCGATCAGAGGGGAATACATGCATATCGATCATGCACATATAACATAAGATGGGGAACACGTAGGCACATATGACATGGCCAAATTTACTTTTCCACAGACCTCCTCCCAGAACCCCTGCACTTGTTCTGTCTTCAGGGTCTGACTAGGTCAGAACAAGAGTCTCTGTGGCCCAGTGGTTCCTGGGATTGGAAAGGGTTGCATCTGAAGGGCTGTTGTTCCGTTGTCCACTCTAAGCCACTTCGGGATTATCAAAGGAGAGGGACTTTCGGGGATTTTCTCTTGGCTATCAAACCAGCAGCAAATTTCCAAAGAGGGGGATGCCTGGGCTAGTACCCAAGTCCTCTGTATGACTGACCCCAGAGTGCGCTTCAGCAAAAGGATGAAGGCCGATTTCTCCCGGGGGGAGTTGAAATGTCATAGCAGGACGTCCACCGTCTTAGCCATCCAGGCTACGTCCCCGCCAGGTGGAAATATTAATGTGTATCGCAAGGTGCAGTGTTTGTTTTTCTCCGTGTCATTCCTGCCACATGGGGCAACAGTCAAAAGCTGTGGAGGTGGGACATAAGAGGGGCCAGGACAAATGGAGCTGGGTCACAGGCGCCATCTGACCCCTCTATAGAGATGTAACAGGTAAAATCTATTTTCTGATACATTTTGTAGATGGAAGCTGTAAATGTTAATTTGTAGGTCCTCCTTCTATACTACAGAAAGAGTTTAAGCGAAGTGGCCCATAACCTGCAAAGACTCATTTACACATAGTTATATTATTAGTTTGTTTAACTTCTCACTGCCCTGAAGAACACTACAAAGATAATCCCCCGCTTTGAGAGGGGAATAAAAGGTTGTGTCAAATTGCAAGTTGAAAGATTGAAGGAACAGCAAGAAGGTAGGCTATATTACATGCAAAAGACAGGTTATTTCCCTCTCTCTTACCTCTCACTCTGTATCCGATGCACAACAGAGTTCTAAAATTCACATTCAATCCTGTGCATTTTTTAAGATTTTGCTACTGCACACTGGAACACAAGTCACTTCATGTTGAAAGCAACGCTTTGGGGGAAGGTGTCATTTAGAATCAGGCTGGGCAAATGTGATTCCAAAGAACTCTGCTGTCTGCCCCGTTTTGTCCAAGAGCCTGGACAGCATTGAAGTTGAGAAATATTAAAAATATCCATGAATGCTCCTCCAAGGGATGCTTGGCATGAGTGTGAAATGTCTGCTCACTCCAATGTTCAAGGAAAACAAAGAGAAAGAGGACCCGCCCACTCCCCAAGAAGTGTAGAAAGTGAGGCCAGCTTAAGGACAAATATGTGGTGCTTGGTTTCAGACTCTTGTGAGCAGGCTCGTTTGGTGGAAAGTCGCTTGGTCCCAGGGGAGTGATAGACACTGCGATGACCAAGAGTTGATCTACATTTGCAGCAAGTTAACCAAGTGTAAATGAGAGCTCTTTCCATGACAGATGGGGGCAAAGAAGAGTAAGAAGGGCTGGACAAAGGCACACATTGGGTTAAACAGATCAAGCACACATTGGTGAAGCGGGTGGAAATTGAAGTACTCTCCACCAACTAGAGGAGTAGAAAGGACAGAAGAGGAGAGAGTATACGAGCGTTGGGGTGCCAGAATAGAGAAGCAGAGAGAAAATGAAAAAAATAATACCATAGCGAAAAATGAATTAAATGGAGCTACTGGCCCTATATAAATAGTAATTACCGACCTAGGAGGTAAGGGCCAGAAAAAAGAAGTACTGGATGGATTAATTGGAAATAACATGTATATGAATATGTGATTCTGTGTTGGCATACAGGGCATAATGCTATTGGTAGAATTGCATAGCACCCAAGTTGGAGCCATGCATATGTTTGTATTGTTGTGAATCTATCTAGGACCCTAATCAAGATATCCCCAATTCATGCCCTTATATGGTTATAACAAAACATATCCTTATAATGGCATAGGAATCATGTCCATATCTAGTCATAGCCCATGCAGTCCAAATACGACAAGGCTACTCCCATAGACTCCTAGAAAGTACAACGCGTTCTTTAAACAAACCAAGCCTCCAGCAGCCCGGGAAATCCCCCTGCTTTTGTTTTGATTTGCACAAGAACTCCTGGAGTCCAGAAAGAACTGTTAGTTCTTAGTGACGTCTTATGTCCAACCTTACGTCAAACTCGGCACCTTTCAGGTATAAATATAGCAACAGTTGCCTTAAGCAAACACACGGTGGTTTGGAGCAGAGCGGCTATCTACTTGCCCGACACCCAGCTGATGCGAGTGCCGAAGGAAGCCGACCCTCCCATTTGACGCACTGTAAGGCGGAGAGGCCGTCAAACCCCCAGCGCAGGAAAACCTTACCCCCTAGTGGGGATTCATCCTGTGACCCCCCCCCCCTCTTGTTTCCACAGCATAACGACTGGAGGTGTCCGATAGACCCCGGCTGCTCCCGGGACGAAGAAGAAGTAGACGGCGACCTCTTTAACTGGGAGATCCTAGAGGAGGAGGAGGAGGAGGAGCCTGCAGCAGAGTCAAATCTGGAAGACGACGGCACACAGGTGTGCTTGTTCACCGGAGGAGTTGGAGGCGAGTGTGGAGCGGAGTCGAGTGGGGAGTCGGAGAGAGCAGAGAAAGAAGAGGACGAGGGAAGAAGAACCGAATTACCATCAGCGGAAAGGAGGAGAAGAGACCCGTTGGCGGCGCGAGAGCCAGGAGGCCATCGACACCACGAGCCGCCCAGCCGCACACCAGGAGGTGTGTGGCTAACCGAGGTACGGAGCCGTATAGCGGGCTGGGTAGAGAGAAGGGGGAGGTCAGTCCCGTGACCTGAGACCCTGTGGAGTAACCCGGTTTCCCCTACCGTCACTTCCCCATCCTCTCACCTGTTTGTACAGAACCACGAGTGGGGTTCCCTCACTCCCCTTTCCCTGTAATAATCCCGAGAGTGGACGTAGGACTGATTCCTGTCCTTTCTTCCTTTCCTTCCATACGGCTGACCTACCACCATCACGGAGGCGGAGGAATTGCGTTCCCGTAGAAGCCCTCGACGCAGCCCAAGGGACGAGAGCACCTGCCCACAAAGGAGAACGGTCTGAAGCAGAGCACCCCGGAGGCCCCCGTGGAGAAAGACTTGTACTGACTTTTTGTTTTCCCAAATAAAACCAGCTATCACTAAAACACGCCTCCTGCCCTTTCCTGCGCAACCCGCTACACGCACTGAGAGATGCTGTCTTTTCTCAAGCGGAGAAATCCAGCTCCGGTGTTTCCAGTCACCCTTGCGGGTTGCTGGGAGATCGAGTCCTGAGAGAGAGAAACAAGACCTCCTACATTCTATTACCAAGGTACGGAGCTGACTAAACCCTAAAGAGAATTCTTGATTCAGATTCTTTGCAAAAAAACAACTTAACTTAAACTGCAACTTACTTACTCCTTCCCACGTATTAGGCTTAGGTCAGGTACACCGGGGTAGGCGTATCTTAGAAGCACCAGTTGAGTACGTTAGTCAAAGTTTTTATGTATGTATATATTTTATCCGTTTTAAAGTATCATATGGCTAAGAAACCATATCAATGCTTTTACAGTATTATTTCATAATACTCCTTTTACTGTATGCACTTTACTTTATGATAGGTATTGCAATTGTGGCAATTCATTTCTCTTCCATGAGAAAGAAGACTGCTCAATAAATAACACCTTTTATTGAAAACGCCCGTCTCTCTATTTCTCTGCACCCCTGGTGAAATTAAGCATGCACGATTGACTGAGTGAAATAACTGTCTATTGTTTTCACACGACTCTAGAGATACACTCTTTATTCTGAGGGAGCAAAGTTGTCATGTTTATATGGTTGTCAGAAACGAATCCCTTCTTGTCTATTCAGGAAAGTTAACTCATTCCTGTTCACTCGAGAAAGTTTCTAGTGACCTCTGAGCTAGCTGGCAAAACTAATTAAGTCTAACATAGTCAGTAGAGACCTAGATGACCTCAGTCATACGTCTAAACTGCTGTTTATGTTATTCCAATGCGCAGAGCCTATTGTGAATTTAGGAACTACACTACATGACGCCCAACGTTTGGTAAGGCGATAATCTAACGCAAGACATTAGAGTAACTCAGTCGTGCTTTTCACACAGACCCCTTTTCCCTTAAATACTCCAATAGACGTCTGGAGTGGGTAAAAGGTTAATATCCGCTGGAACTTAGTAGGAAGAGATTCCTATGTATTAGTTTTTGGTTTAATCAACGTTGAAGGATACAGTGTTCCAAAATATTGTGCACCTAATCTTTGTTTCCTTGAAACTTGCTCTGCAACAAACAACTTTCTGTCAGTAAAATGCCGGACGGTGACGAAGAAAGAGATGCTACAGCGTCTCAACTGTTGTTAGATGACACAACTCTCCAACAGAATGACCCGAATGTTATAATCATTCCGGTTAATGTAAGAAGAACTATAACTCTTAAGCTTATAGAAAATGGACTATCACCGAGAGGTGGTACAGTCATATTCGTGGTAGAGGCCCATGAATATCGGCAGACAGAGGTATTCTATTCATGGATACACTTTCCAGCAGCAAACGCTGTAACACAAGACTTCCACTATTACAAAATAGAGGAATCTCCAGAGGAATACGCTCCTTTCGAGGACGTTGAAATTCCACTAACTTACCAAGAGCACCTGCTCAGGTTTAATGGCGCCCTAAAACATCAAAATCACATCACCAGGCTCGGTCCACTAGGTAGACCAGGAGCCACGTGGCCGGTTCTAGCCAGCTACACACCACATCCAGACATTGAAAAAATGTCAGACCGGGAACTTTTAGCTCAGCTAAAACTACTAATTAAAATACATAGACAATTGGTTCAATATGTCATGAGGACTTCAACAGTCCAACCAGCAATAAGAATTCCACAACAAACCCCTCAACAGGGGAACACAAATAAAATCACACCACAGAATATACAATCAGCCATTGGCAAAATACCTGCAAAACGGGAAGAGATTGCATTCTGGTTAGCACAAAAAATCACTCAAATAGAGGCAGTATTTCCTGATACTACACCTCATGAGAAACACAGAATTCTGACTATCTGTCTTCCAATGGGGATCGCACCACATGTGGGGGACTGTGACACTTGGGGTTCAGTCTTTGCTTCAATTGACACAAAAACACATGGTGTCCCGTCTATGGCGGTATACCAGACGTACTAAGACAGATTCAAAATGAATACGGTCCAGAACCTGCTTTAACTCTGGGTATGAAATTACTGAAAGACTTCAAGCAGGTCTCGGCTATATTATTAGCCAACATAAAAGGAGAAGCAGCATCTGTGGCGATCTGCCAGAAACTGAAAGAAACAGATATAGCAGAACAACCTTTTGAACTTGCCAGAATCATAGAAAAATACTATGAAGAACTAGGTAGAGATAGTTTGAGTGGCAAACCACTAAAACCACAACTAATTGAAAGTCCTGAAAAAACTTTTATTAAAAATAATCTGAACACTCCAAAAAAGAGTTGGGATGGTAACAAACAATCCACTCCCAAAGAAAAACGTTTTCAGTCCAGAGGAAGGTCTCCTCAACGGAGAGATAGATCTCCAGAAAGAGGAAACAAGTCTCCCCAAAGGGAGCCCTCTGAGAAAAGATACAACCTTAGAGATAGGGATAAATTGAGAAAACCTGACAGATATCAAGATATTGATACACGTCCCTCTCGATCTTTTCAGAATTCCTCACAGAAATCGGAAAGAAGAGGACGGTCAGAACACAAGGAAGAGCACGTCAAGTCCAAAGACAAGGAACCTGCTCATCAAAGTAAAAAATTACAATTTCCAAGAAAGAAGGTAGCCAGTATTAAAATAAAACATGCCGAGGATACGGAGGACACAACTGAAAAAAGGAGAGTGGGCCCAGACAGTGCTAGACAGCGCAGCAGAAGTAACCATAGTTCGCATGATCCTGATGAATCTTCTGGAGACAGTGGACACGAATGAATACATTCAAGTGGAAACTGCAGACACCAGAGTTAGCAAACCCCATAAATTATACGAGATAACATTGCGTATAGAGGGGGACAAAACTAGGAAAATAAGGGGTCTCTTTTGGGATCACTTATCTTTAGGCTATGATATCCTGTTAGCTGAAAAAGACTGGCCACCAGAGTTTGTCAGGGAGTGCCCTCATGGCGAAGAAATGATTTTGCCTACCTTCTCATATCATATTCCAATTCATAAAAAATACACATTTGCAAGAAAATGGGCAGTGGCCCAAGCCCCTGCATTATATAAAAATCATGTAGGATGGGATGAGGATTCTCCTCCCCACAAAATCCAGTTAAAAAGTCAACCGACTGCACAAAGGCAGTATCCATTTAAACAAGAAGCTAAAAAGCAAGTCAGGGAGATCTTAGATCAACTTGAATATCAGGGGGTGATTGAAACATGCACCTCACAAATGAACAATCCTTTGTTTCCTGTCTCCAAGCCAGACGATTCATATCGTCTAGTTTTGGACTACAGACACTTAAACTCCTGTTGCAAAACATTTGCAGTACAAAACTCACACAGTGCAGCACTAATGAATAACATCGTGCGCAAAAAATATAAAACGACATTAGATATCTCTAATGGATTCTTTTGTCAAAACATTGCACCTGAAAGCAGGTATTTGACCGCTTTCTCAACAATGGGGTCGCAAAAACAATTCTGTCGACTCCCACAGGGATTCAAGAATAGCCCAGGATTATTCTTAGCAAGGGTAACAGCGTTACTACAAATATATGATGATGAGGCATTATCTTATGTCGATGACATCTATCTAACAGATGATGACCTGGAGACTCACTTAAAAAGAGTGAACACCATAATACTTGGGTTCGCAGCTGAAGGGTACAAATTCAACTTTAACCTCTTCCATGCTCATGAAGAGCTGAGCTCGTCATGAGCCACGGCGCTCCGGTGCTCATGACGAGCTCAGCTCGTCATGAGCCGTGGAACGCTCGCATGCGGGGATAATTCCCCTGCTGTGCTGAGCGTTCCACGGCAGGTAATGCACCTGTGACGAGCTGAGCTCGTCATGAGCACCGGAGCGCCGTGGCTCATGACGAGCTCAGCTCGTCATGAGCATGCGGGCGCCGTGCGCACCCCCCTCCCCCCCAGCACAGCGGGAAAATAACCCCCGCGGCGAAGGGGTTAAAAAGTCACGAATTGCTCATCTAACTGTCCTGTTTTTAGGATATGAATTATCAAGTGAAGGCAAGAGCCTAGCAGACAATTTCTTAGAGAAATGTGCTGTACTCCAAGCACCAAAAATGCTGAAGAATTTACAATCAATACTAGGTTTCCTGAATTTCGGAAGAAGATACATTCTAAATTATGCAGAGAGGGTTAAACCTCTCTATGAATTAATAAAACCTGATTTCAAACCAATCAATTGGACTCAGAAACACACAGAAATTTTAAGATCATTACAAACAGACATGTTAGCTAAAACAAAACTGCAAACACGCGCAAACGAACGCAACCTTGTAATCTGAGTCATCCCAGGAAGATGCGGATTCACGTACCTGACCTCTAATGAGGGAGAAACTGTACCAATAGCTTACAAATCACATTTGTACACCAAGCTGAAATGAAATTCAGTTCTACTGAAAAAATTCTAACTGCGGTTCGAACTGCTCTAGCAAGAGAAAGAGCCCTAACCCAAGGCAAAAGGATATCTGTTTTAACAGCAGAATCAGCGCTTGAGGCATTAACAAGTCCACGCAATCTGAAAACTGTGGCATTAGATCCAAAATGGATACAATGGGAAAATTCTCTTGCTGCAGAAGACGTGAAACACTATTTTGACCCGAAAATGAAAAAACTAGAAAATCTACAATACGAACGAGAATATCCTCTGTCAATCGAAATTCTGCCTCTCGAACAGTACAGCTGTGTAATCTACATGGACAGATTTGCACAACACTACGATGTGGATAAAAAATCCTCCAATGCAGCGTGCGCGATTGTTAAAGGTCGTTGGCGCTTTAGTAAATTCAGACCGATAATCACCAAAACTGAATCACTCAGAAACTGTACAGCTCAGCGAGCTGAAATAGGATCTTTAAAGATGGCGCTTGAAAATGCCGATCGCGATTTCCCCACACTAATAGTGTGCGTTTGTATTACTGCATCAGGTCTTACAATAATGACATGCAGACATGGATCAAAAACGGTTACAAAGATGACACAGGTGCCACAATAAAGCATAAAAAGCTCTGGGAACAAGTAGTTCTTTTACAGAAAGAACTACGAAAGACTCACGTGATACGTACACTGAGTCATCAACGTGATGGCATTCACGTTGCAGGGAATTCATTGGCTAACAGAGCCGCAGCGGTTCAACCGGCTTCCGTAGTCACAAAAAAGTGTACTAAAAAACAAATAGACGGGGGAGGAGCTACGCTAGCAACCAAGATGGCCGCATAAGCTCCCGGCTCCGCCGACCTCCGCCGGAGGCTCATGAATCCTGACTCCCATCCTGATTTCCCACCGGACTCCCGTGCAGCTGAAGTGCGCCTGATTCTAAAGGTGCAATCCCGGAATTTCTAGCTGCTCGGATGACGAAGATACGTCGTGCACCATTCTTGGCCTAACTCAGAGTTGCAGCCGGGGCCTCGAGTTATAACCCGGCCGGGTTGGAGTTGAACAACATCGGCCGCGGGACGTGGGTGGTTCCGGTCTCCCGAAGTGGCATCTTTCTTTTCCGTTTTGGATGGTGACCTGGTGGCAGCTTTCTCTTGCAACTACGGCGGCTTCCATATCGACTGCTTTGACTGGGGATCCGCTGCCCGGACGCCCCGTTGAGCTCCCGGGGTTGATGGGCTTGGTTCCTCGTTGGCGGCGACGGCACTGCGATCGTGCTTTGGTAGCGCCCACAGTTGTCATCTACATTGTTTCTGGCTGGTGCCCCGGAGAAGTCTACCTCCGGGGTTCAGATACCCGCCCGGTCGCTCACTGAGGGGCGATGTAACGGGCCGAAACTACACCGTCGCTGCGCAATGTAATGGCCGCCATTGGGGAGCTCCACAAACGAGTCACCGCCACCATCCAAAGGATGGTCTTAACGGTTGATCACATCTGCCGGAGACCGGATTCCGACCCTTTGTTGGTCGTGAGCCGAGATGCCTTACCCGCGGAGCAAGCTCCGATTGCTACCGAGGACCCTGTGCGGACGTCGGACTTGGAAATTTCTTGCGACCCTAAGATGGCGGCGAGCGAGCCCGAAAGTACTGGCTGTGTGTTCTGCCCTCTGTCGATACCGCCCGAGATGGATGTGCCTATTTCTGTACTTCAGTGTGTCTTCTCCACGGACTATCGGATTCATACCTCGCCTCTTTCAGAGAATGCTCAAAAACGCTTTGCTGACTTATCGTTGGTGGGCAGTGGACCTGGTTTGACTTTTGAACTTTGTCAGCGTTTATCCTGGTATCACTCCTTCTGTGGCGACCTTGAGCCGTTTCTGTCTTTGGATGTTCTTGTTGTGATGGCGGTTCGAATGGTCAGGGCTCGCATGAAGAATCGTAGCGTCCTGGTCGTACTTGATGGGGTCTGCGTAATGGATCGTCAGGGCCAGGGCTGACTTTGCAATGTTTTCTTTTGGCTTTGCCGGGTTGTCTCTGTGCGAGCGAGGGCCAGATGGGATTTTGATTGTCTGGGTATTGTGTAACTGCTATGTTCGAATCGGGATGTGCTGCCTCTGTGGTGCCGGGAGCCGGGCGGGACGGTCCTTTCTCTGTTTGTGGCTCCCCTATTGAAATTTTTTATTGATCTGCTATAACTTGCTTAACGCTGCGGTAGGGGATGTCTGCTTCTGGTGGGGGGATGGGAATCTGGGAGCCCGTATCGTTTTGTACCATATCTCCTCCTCCAGCTTTTCCCTTCCTTGGGGTGTAGTTTAGTGGGCGACAGGCACGCTGCTAGTGGGGTTAGGTCGAAGCCATCGGCAGGTTGTGTTTTTTTTTTTTCCTTTATTTTTTTCTATGACCTTTCTATTCCCTTTTCCTTTCTTCACAAGAAATGTGGCATACTCTCCTGGTCTTTTGTTCATCATATCTGGGTGTCGCATGTCCAATTCGTATATCCTGTATTCCTGGTGGGCGGGTGCTGTTGCGATGTACTTGTGGTCCTCTGCATCTTATTGTTTTGCTTCAGCTTTAAGCTGGTATTGATCTTTTTTCGATGCCTATGATTGTGGTTTATTTCTTCAACTTATTTGCCTGTCCCCAGCTGGACTGTATTTCACCAAATGACACCGGATATGTATATTCTTTCTTGTGTTATAATCAATAAAAATATATATATAAAAAAAAAAAATAGACGGAGAAACCATGCTGGCGGTAAAAGCGTCTTTAAAAGGCGACTATGCAGCATTACCTCTCGACTATCCACTCAATAATACATACATAATTGATGCAAACTCCGTTCCTTTTGCTCAAATCCCTGGAGTGGGGGACAGAGTAATTCCAAACACGAACTGGAGAATCTTCTTGATTGAAGACGCACATATGGGATTGGGTCTAAGGCACCAAGAGATCGTGAAATCTCTAAAAGAACTACAATCAAAATACTGGTGGCCGGGGTTGAGCCTGCAAAATTACAAATTTGCAAAGGGTTGTCCAGACTGCAACAGAGATCGCAGTTGTGAACCGGACCAGACTACTGCCAGGACTCCTTTAGTAGAAAGCATAAGGCTATCTATACGCAGAAATCCAGCAGGAGAAATGCGTTCCCATAATTATTCAGACTAGATTCACTTAAGATGTAGACCCCAGCGCTCGGCTGACGCCAGAACTGTTATAAAAGATTTGCGAGTCTTTATCGGCACATACGCAATTGGCATGCTACATTCTGACCAGGGTCCTGCGTTTAGCTCTCGAGCTTACCAAGAGGCCATGACCAGCAGGGGCATTGCATTGCGGTACTCTTCTCCCTTCCATCCTGAGGAAAATGCAGTAGTGGAAAGAAAAAAACGGGACATAAAGCAATCTATAACGGCGAGGGTATTAAGTTCGGGTGATGGGTGGGTCAAACATTTAACAAGTGTCCAACGTAGTCTTAACAATCTGCCAAGAAATTCTCTAAAAGGTATCACTCCATACAAACTATTGTTCGGTACTAGAATGCACATCCAGGATTTAGATTGTCAGACTTCAGTGGTGAATAAAAAATCCTTTGATATCAAAGACCGTTTGGCTGTTTTACAGGACTTAAATGAAACAAGAAGAAGTCTAAGTAACATAAAGTTAAAGCCAACAGCCACTGAAGAGAAACCACCTGTCCCAGCAAGACCTGTCTGGATTCCAAAGATTGGGGATCTGGTCAGAGAAAAGATCGCGGTGAAGAAGGAATTTGGGCCTTCTTACAGAAAAGCAGTACCTGTCTTAGCTGTCAGCGGAACAAGATCAGTAGTACTACCGCCACTTGCTGGTAAAAAGAATAACCGAGGTGTATCAATCGACCTGGTAAAACCACAATCATGTGGCCAAGGATAAGTAGTAGGCCCAGTGGACTCCCAAGAAGTAGCAGAAGACCAAATCTTGCTACAATCCAAGAGGTTCAAACTGAGAGACTAATCACTTTTGATAAACCTGCAGTGAATAAAAAAGGACTATGCCACAAAGCCATGGAACTTGTGCCTCTTGAAACCCAAATTGCAACAGTTCGTCAAGAAACACCTGTCTACAACGATGTAGCTTCAGACTATACTAACGTGACAAAAGAAGATTCAAAGACTAAAGAAAATCTGGCCGCAATTCCAACAATTGACAGAACTGCATCTGGCTACTTCATCAATTTCGATGACTTTTCTGATGATCCAAGTGAGCATGAAGAAACGCCAGCAACAAAAACTTTCAAAGAAAAAATGACTGAACTTTTTCACCAACTAAAAGAAACATATCTGATTTCACCATGGATTACATTTTGGATTGTGTTAGGTGTACTTTTCCTCCTACTTTGGCTCATCATGGTTCTATGTTTGGGAAAATTCATTGAAGGAAAATATAGTACAATGGACACAGCAAGTCAGAACATCAACTTGGTCCTAAAGCCTCACAGATCCTCTCACATCGAGAAAAGAGAACTGTCATCAGTGAACATCACAGCCAATCCAATACCCGGTGGGGTAGAATGGGACAAAACTGATTATGAATTTTTTGGCCCGATTGAGCTCTCGAAATATCCACATCAGTTCAAGGTTTCATTAAGTGACTTTGTGACACCAGGTACTTTCTCTGATGATTGGGACTTTGAAAATATTAATAATATGATGTCAGATTTAGTAATGTCAGCTAAATTCACAGAACATGATTATTTACAGGGTTCATCAAATTATGAAGAATTGTATTGCTATAATCATTATGGTCATCACTATTTGCATAAATCTGCTCGATCTAGAAATGTTTTTAATTATAATCAATGGGAACATTGTCCAACTCCGCCAAAAGGCAGCTCGAAAAACATTTTATGAGAAATTCCAATACTTCTCAGGGTTTAACAGTGATCCAGAAACATTTTATTTTAAAATGTTAAATAAGACAGGAATGAAAACAATGTTGACAAATACTAAATTGATTTATTCTGAAAAATGTTATGACAAAATGTCTACATTTGGTTTTGAATTTTGGAAAAACAACGTTGAAACAAAAACCATCTGGGGTTAAAAAAACTGGCAGGTACAAGATCTAGAAGCATTATTTAGAGCCTGCATGATCCCAGAACAGATAATATTCCTGAATGACACTATTCAGCAAACAACCTGTCTTGGTTTAGCCAAGATAAAAGAGTTAAATAAACCGTCTATTCCGAAGCCCATACCTGATAGTAATAGCACTACAGATCTGGAGATAGACGTATCCCATATTTTACACCAAAACAGAACAAATCCTGATTAGAAAAAATGGTTGATCTGGCCCACAGACACAAATAACTGTCAAGATAGATTCCTGAACAAATTACAGGGGTTAAAACAGAACAGGCCAGACCCAAGATACTCCCAGAGACAACATCCAGGGATAGTTACAACATACAGTGTAGGGAAACTAGGAAACTATGCCTCGAATGGCTACAAAAATCCACACTGGCTGAAATTAAGCAACACTTATCTTTACCTAAAGACGGTGCTGACTTGCGTGATTTCATACTGGGACCACGCAAACAGCGTCAAAAACGTTTCATATACGCCGGTATATACGCTGCTTACAACGAAGCTTGGAAAGTAACATAAATTGAAACTGCAGAAAAAATACGAGAAATTGATCGTATAAATTTGGAAAAATCACTTTCTGTAGTGGACAATGGGTTAACGACTCTGTCCTCCAGAATATATTCACTGGACAGCATTGTATCATCTGCTATTGATATAATAGAGCAGGACTTACTAATGTTACAACATGGTCAGTCCCAATTGCGTTCTATTGTACAACTTGGCTGGACGTTGCAAAACCTGCGTTCAGGCTACGTGCCATGGCGTCTAATCAACATAACGTCATTATTTTCTATCTTTAACCTTACTGATAAACAAATCAGTTTGGCACAAAAAGGAGCAGACTATATGATTCTGAGCATTGAAAAACTTGAGAGATTACCATTGACAATGTCAAAGAGACCTGTCATTGAATGGATAATACACGGAACAATTACAATTCCGATAACAACGTTCCAGTTTAAGTATTGCCAAAAATATATACCAGCAGGCCTGCATGAAAGGTTGGGTAAAGGATACATCAAGTCAACATGGAATTTACCTTATACACACAAATGTTATAGTGAAGGAAAAAAGGAGGTATTTCTTAGTGGTAACAATTGTAAAAAATCACTGAGAGGTACACTTCTGTGTCAAGGTATTAACTTACATGGAGCCTGCGAAGGTTCATCAAATAACCTTTCATGTCACCTGCATGGCACTCCTGCGACACAGATAGAGCCATTTTTCAGACAGCTTTCCAACGGCAGCTACGTTCTAATAAGTGACCACAGCTGTTGTGGCATGGTGCCAGGAAAAGCCTATCTCGTGAGCGTTACTTCCATGGTCACTTGCGGTATGCAAGTATTGTATCCAAACAGCAATCCAGACATGGAGGCGGCAATATGGCCTTCTTTGAATATCTCTTCTATTCGAATTGATACTTTAAGCAGAATGAAGTCTATTCTTTTACAGACAACTGTGTCTTTAACCTCGTCCAAAAAGACGTATGATCTGCAAGGACAGCGGCAGAGATACATACACTATCAACAAATTGCCCCGTGCATTTCGTGGAAATGTTAGGTCAAATCTTAAACACGTCTGATACCAGTGGCATCGCACATGTATTTAAGACAATTTTTTCGGGACTGTTAGCACCATTTGAAACACTCTGGGCATTTTTTCGAATTTTGGCCATTCCCTTTTCGGCGGTCTGCCTCTTCTTTTGGGACTCGTAGCAGGAATTTTATTTTTGATCCTTCTTCTCCGATATGGCAAGCCAAGCCACAGACAAAGCTCCAGCTACAATGGAAGAGACGATCCTAGCAATACGCTACTGAGACCGAATCACTAAAGTCATCGGATTAGCACGGCTAAGAGATCTGAACACAACATGGTTTCTTTTATTCAGACCCATCTGGCAGAATTGCATCTTACCTGTGCTTCAATGTCTGCTATGCGGAGAAGAATGCGTGTTGGACGTCTGTCTTACACTACCATCAGCAGTACCAATGGATATCGATACTTTGCTAGGTCCTGTAACGACTCATGCAACGTGTTGTCCCCAGCGGCTACCTATTCTGATGACGGCATTCGTTGAGACTTCACCATTACGAGTAGGTGGCAGTGAAGTACGAGAGGAAAGCAGCACCAAACAGGTACAACCTTCTGTGAGCATTGCTGATCCAAACATCGATGATCGCAATCATTCTCACATATGCACAATTTCAACTTTTTCAAACTTGGCCGAACTTTCACCTGATGTTGTAGACCAATTTTTTGCAAGCCTGTCTGAAATGATGTTCTCCCCTGAACAACGAGAATAACTTTTAAAACAACGAGCACACAGCGTTCCCTGAACTCTGCCTTCAGTTTATGATAAACAAAACTACTGAAAACATTTGGAACTATTTTTTCCCCTGAAAGCGAAATTATTTTTTTTTCACTTCCAAAATATTTACCTTTTTCTGGCACATGGTACTCTGCTTAAAGTAGAACTATTCTTAGAGAACAGAGCTTCTATTTTTAGAGATACTAGAGACAATATTTTACCTCAACCTCTAGCACATGTACAGTATTGTATAAATATGTGATGGAATGGTCTCGACCTTCTTTTCTGTATTCAGAGCCATTTCATAAATGTAATTTTCGCAATTCATTCAGCTAATATTTATATATGCATTTCCTGAATGATAACATTGCTTGAAAAACGTACAGTATAAATACTCATTTTCGTGTATATACCATACGCCATTTCAAATGCAATTTATGTATTTTGGGGTGGGTTGGAAAACACATGCATCGTTATATGTTTAGTATTGCTTAGTATTTAAGTAATGATGGACATTAATACGTGGAGAGGGTTTATGAATCTATCTAGGACCCTAATCAAGATATCCCCGATTCATGCCCTTATATGGTTATAACAAAACTTATCCTTATAAAGGCATAGGAATCATGTCCATATCTAGTCATAGCCCATGCAGTCCAAATACGGCAAGGCTACTCCCATAGACTCCTAGAAAGTACAACGCGTTCTTTAAACAAACCAAGCCTCCAGCAGCCCGGGAAATCCCCCTGCTTTTGTTTTGATTTGCACAAGAACTCCTGGAGTCCAGAAAGAACTGTTAGTTCTTAGTGACGTCTTATGTCCAACCTTACGTCAAACTCGGCACCTTTCAGGTATAAATATAGCAACAGTTGCCTTAAGCAAACACACGGTGGTTTGGAGCAGAGCGGCTATCTACTTGCCCGACGCCCAGCTGATGCGAGGGCCGAAGGAAGCCGACCCTCCCATTTGACGCACTGAGAGAGACGCTGTCTTTTCTCAAGCCGAGAAATCCAGCTCCGGTGTTTCCAGTCACCCTTGCGGGTTTCTGGGAGATCGAGTCCTGAGAGAGAGATACAAGACCTTCTACATTCTATTACCAAGGTACGGAGCTGACTAAACCCTTAAGAGAATTCTTGATTCAGATTCTTGGCAAAAAACCAACTTAACTTAAACTGCAACTTACTTACTCCTTCCCACGTATTAGGCTTAGGTCAGGTACACCGGGGTAGGCGTATCTTAGAAGCACCAGTTGAGTACGTTAGTCAATGTTTTTATGTATGTATATATTTTATCCGTTTTAAAGTATCATATGGCTAAGAAACCATATCAATGCTTTTACAGTATTATTTCATAATACTCCTTTTACTGTACGTACTTTACTTCATGATAAGTATTGCAATTGTGGCAATTCATTTCTCTTGCATGAGAAAGAAGACGGCTCAATAAATAACACCTTTTATTGGAAACGCCTGTCTCTCTATTTCTCTGCACCCCTGGTGAAATTAAGCATGCACGATTGACTGAGTGAAATAACTGTCTATTGTTTTCACACGACTCTAGAGATACACTCTTTATTCTGAGGGAGCAAAATTGTCATGTTTATATGGTTGTCAGAAACTAATCCCTTCCTGTCTATTCAGGAAAGTTAACTCATTCCTGTTCACTCGAGAAAGTTTCTAGTGACCTCTGAGCTAGCTGGCAAAACTAATTAAGTCTAACATAGTCAGTAGAGACCTAGATGACCTCAGTCCTACGTCTAAACTGCTGTTTGTTATTCCAATGCGCAGAGCCTATTGGGAATATAGGAACTACACTACAGTATAAGGGGAAATAAAAAAGAACTATCTTTGTTTCAGAGTAATCTAAGACTGTAATACTGAGCTGGTGATTGTTCGTGGCTGCAGGTTATTGGAAGCAGCAATCCTTTTTAGTGGACTTGTTCTTAGTTTTCATCATCATCAGACTTTGACCCAGAACAAGAGAGAAAAGGGCAAAAAAGCACAAAAGGTATGAAGGAAGTGCCAAAGGGAAAAAGCAAGGATTATAAAGAACCAGCATCCGTGCAACAGAGGACAGGTGGTAGGTGGAAGAAAGAAACATGAAAGGGAAGCAAAACTAAGTAGCTGTATGTGGCAACCCCTTTGGGTCCTTAAGGTAACATTTGGGCTGCTGCACTTTCTGCACTTGAGATCTATTTGTGGAACACAGTACAATCTGTGTGTGTTCCAAAAAAACAAGAAACCTTTTTGTAATGGAGACTGCAACATGAAGTTTATCGTTAAAAATTCAAAGAACCATATTTTCTACATGCTGTAATCATACCTAGACAAAAGTTGAGTTTATATCTTTATATTATAGCAGGAAGAAGGAGGGCATCTTAAAAAAGTGATGCAACATGCAAACATTGAAAACTAGTACTCTTTCCACCTTGTTCATCACAGTTTTACTATGGTTTCAATCGGATTAATATCAATAGATTTGTGCATGTAATACTCGTTGGCAAACATTGTTTGATGTTTTGGATGGTCAGATAGTTTTTGTGAGTTTTAGAGGGCACATTGACCAGTAGTTAAAAACAAATGAAAGTAATTAGGTAGTCGGTTCTGTGAAGGCTTTTTAAACTTCCGTTTACTGTTTTCTAGGGCTATGAAGACTGGCTACGGCATAAAGCAGACAATGCAATGAACGAGTACCCTGTTCATGTTATCCAACATGGCAAGCTAGTTAGAAAGCAAAGCAGGAAGTTACGGGTAAGAAAGTGTTTTTGTTTTGTATCTGATTTTGGAGAGTATGTGCTATCCAGGTTTTCTGTCTTGCCAAAGACAGCTCATGCACTGTGGCTTGCGGGAGAGATTGTTGACTAGAATGGGCCTCAAGCCTACCCATTGCTTACCTTTCATTGGCTTTATTGTCACTCTGATTTGCTGCCCCCTAATTTCCCAGTGTGTTGCAGTTTCACTTCCTCTTCTTTCATGTAGAGCATGGACTAAGGACTGCTTCATTTTGATTAGTGTCCTTCTGCTGCTCGAGCTGTGATTATGGTACTATTTTTCTTCTTCTTTGCTGTCCATGTTATTTTTTTCCCTTCCACCCCCATTTTTACCTCCCTCCTCGTTCTCTCTGTTGCTTCTGCCCTCTCACTCCCACTTGTCTGTGTTGCTTCTTCACTCCCACCCTCCCCTTGTCTGTGTTGCTTTTTCCCTCTCTCCCTCTCTCCCTCCCTCCCTCCTTCCCTCTCTCCCACCCTCCCCTTGTACTTGTTGCTTCTTCCCTCCCACTTTCCCCTTGTCCGTGTTGCTTCTTCCCTCCCACCCTCCCCTTGTCCATATTGCTTCTTCACTCCCACCCTTCCCTTGTCCGGGTTGCGTCTTCCCTCCCATTGTCCGGCTTGCTTCTTCCCGCCCACCCTCCCCTTGTCAGTGTTGCGTCTTCCCTCCCACCCTTCCCTTGTCCATATTGCTTCTTCCCTCCCAACCTTCCCTTGTCCGGGTTGCTTCTTCCCTCCCATTGTCCGGGTTGCTTCTTCCCTCCCACACTCCCCTTATCCGGCTTGCTTCTTAATTTTCTGGTTTGCTTCTTTCCTTCCACCATCCCCTTGTCCGGGTTGCTTCTTCCCTCTCACCCTCCCCTTGTCCGGGTTGCTTTTGCCCTCCCACCCTCCCCTTGTCCGGGTTGCTTCTTCCCTCCCATCCTCCCCTTGTCCGGGTTGCTTCTTCCCTCCCACCCTCCCCTTGTCCGGGTTACTTCTTCCCTCCCACCCTCCCCTTGTCCGGGTTACTTCTTCCCTCCCACCCTCCCCTTGTCCGGGTTGCTTCTTCCCTCCCACCCTCCCCTTGTCCGGGTTGCTTCTTCTTCCCTCCCACCCTCCCCTTGTCCGTGTTACTTCTTGCCTCCCACCCTCCCCTTGTCCGTGTTGCTTCTTGCCTCCCACCTTCCTCTTGTCCATATTGCTTCTTCCCTCCCACCCTCCCTTTGTCCGGGTTGCTTCTTCCCTCCCACCCTCCCTTTGTCCGGGTTGCTTCTTCCCTCCCACCCTCCCATTGTCCGGGTTGCTTCTTCCCTCCCACCCTCCCATTGTCCGGGTTGCTTCTTCCCTCCCACCCTCCCCTAGTCCGGGTTGCTTCTTCCCTCCCACCCTCCCCTAGTCCGGGTTGCTTCTTCCCTCCCACCCTCCCCTAGTCCGGGTTGCTTCTTCCCTCCCACCCTCCCCTAGTCCGGGTTGCTTCTTCCCTCCCACCCTCCCCTAGTCCGGGTTGCTTCTTCCCTCCCACCCTCCCCTAGTCCGGGTTGCTTCTTCCCTCCCACCCTCCCCTAGTCCGGGTTGCTTCTTCCCTCCCACCCTCCCCTAGTCCGGGTTGCTTCTTCCCTCCCACCCTCCCCTAGTCCGGGTTGCTTCTTCCCTCCCACCCTCCCCTAGTCCGGGTTGCTTCTTCCCTCCCACCCTCCCCTAGTCCGGGTTGCTTCTTCCCTCCCACCCTCCCCTAGTCCGGGTTGCTTCTTCTCTCCCACCCTCTCCTTGTCCGGGTTGCTTCTTCCCGCCTACCCTCCACTTGTCTGGGTTGCTTCTTAATTGTCTGGGTTGCTTCTTCCCTCCCACCTTCCCTTGTCCGTGTTGCTTCTTGTCCGTGTTACTTCTTGCCTCCCACCCTCCCCTTGTCCGTGTTGCTTCTTGCCTCCCACCTTCCTCTTGTCCATATTGCTTCTTCCCTCCCACCCTCCTCTTGTCCATATTGCTTCTTCCCTCCCACCCTCCCATTGTACGCTTGCTTCTTTCCTCCTACCCTCCCCTTGTCCGGGTTGCTTCTTCCCTCCCACCCTTCCCTTGTTCGGGTTGCTTCCTCCCTCCCACCCTCCCCTTGACTGGGTTGCTTCTTCCCTCCCACACTCCCCTTATCCGGCTTGCTTCTTAATTGTCCGGTTTGCTTCTTCCCTCCCACCATCCCCTTGTCCAGGTTGCTTCTTCCCTCCCACCCTCCCCTTGTCCGGGTTGCTTCTTCCCTCCCAACCTCCCCTTGTCCAGGTTGCTTCTTCCCTCCCGCCCTCCCGCCCTCCCCTTGTCCCGGTTGCTTCTACCCTCCCGCCCTCCCCTTGTCCGGGTTGCTTCTTCACTCCCGCCCTCCCCTTGTCTGGGTTGCTTCTTCCCTCCCGCCCTCCCGCCCTCCCGCCCTCCCCTTGGCCGGATTGCTTCTTCCCTCCCGCCCTCCCCTTGTCCGGGTTGCTTCTTCCCTCCCGCCCTCCCCTTGTCTGGGTTGCTTCTTCCCTCCCGCCCTCCCCTTGCACGGGCTGCTTCTTCCCTCCCACTCTCCATTGTCCGGGTTGCTTCTTCCCTCCCACCCTCCCCTTGTCTGGGTTGCTTCTTCCCTCCCACCCTCCCCTCGTCCGGGTTGCTTCTTCCCTCCCACCCTCCCCTCGTCCGGGTTGCTTCTTCCCTCCAACCCTCCCCGTGCCCCGGTTGCTTCTACCCACCCACCATCCCCATGCCCGGGTTGGTTCTTTCCTCCCACCCGCCCCTTGCCCGGGGTTCTTCTTCCCTCCCACCCACTCCTTGCCTATGTTTCTTCTTAATTGCCTGGGGTTCTTCTTCCCTCCCACCCGCCCCTTGCCGGGGGTTCTTCTTGATGCTCAGGGTACTTCTTCCCTCACAACCTCCCCTTGTCTGGGTTTCTTCTTACCTCCCACCCTCCCCTTTCCCGCATTGCTTCTTACCTCCGACCCTCCTGTTGCCTGTGTTGCTTCTTACCTCCTGTTGCCTGCATTGCCTCTTCCCTCCCACCCTCCCATGGCTCGCGTTGCCTGTTCCTTCCCACACCCCCTTCTGTTGTTCTGTTGTCCATGTTGCCCCCCCCCACCCCCCACTTTGTTCTTCAGGTTTCCCACTTCCATAACACGGTAATAAGTACAATAGAGGCCATAGCAGGCATGTTGGCAAAAGGAGGGGTGCAAGAAAGATGTCTCAGAACAACCATACGCGTATTCCCACTGACTCGCTTAGAGAGCACATTTTAGTCAATCATCATCTTCGTACAATATTACTATTTAAGAGGAGGAGGACTAGGGCAAATGTAAAGTTAAGAAAAGAGAGGGAAGACAACATTTGGATAAATTTGAGAGAAGCAGTGTCAAAACGCCAAGTAAGAAAGTATTGGTCTCTCATTGGAGAGGGATGTGGAGCTAGATCATGTCCTCTCCCAATTGCTATTGAGGAGCATAAATGGGTTAGTTATATACAGGAACTATATGCGAGTAATGCAGCTACAATGGTATGCACTGCACTAAAGGAAGATCTATCATTATATGGCTCGCCATCTGAAAAAGATATTGAAATGGCGATCAAGGGGATGCGATCCTCCGGGGCGATGGGCCCGGATGAGCTACCAATTATGGTTTTAAAAAGGAGGAGGAGCTACGCTAGCAAGCAAGATGGCCGCATAAGCTCCCGGCTCCGCAGACCTCCGCCAGTAGCTCGTATATCCTGCAAGTTATCCTGTTTTCCAACCGGACTCCCGGATATATGAGGAGTGACTGACTCTGAAGGCGCAATCCCGAACTTTTTATCACACCGGATGACGGAGATACGCCGTGTTTCATTTTCGGCCTACCTGGGAGTGGAAGCCGGGGCCTCGATTTCTAACCCATCCGGGCTTGAATTGAACAACATCGGCTGTGAACCTTGGGCTTTGTCCGGTCTCCCGAACGGGGACATAATCTACCTGTTTTAAACGGCGAATTTGTATCCTGCCTGCAACGCACACGCCATGGAATGACACATCGTTTGCTGCGGCCCTGTATCCGACGCCCGGAGACATAGTAAGCTTGTCGGGGGGGTGCGGACGGGAGCCCCGACCAGCAGCGAAGGTGCAAAATTGTGAGGTGAGAGCGCCCGTGGTTGGTGTCCGCTCCAGATTTGCCTGCTTCCCCGGAGTAGCCGGCCTCCGGGGTCTGCAACCTGATCTGTTGCTTGCGAGAGGAGATGGAGGGGACGAAAGACACACCACCGCTGCGCGCCGTAATGGCGGCCATTAGAGCGCTCCACTTACAGATCATCGTCAACTACCAGGTACTGTCGGTAACAATGGATGATCTTTGCCGGAGACCGGACAGCGGCTCTTTGCCATCATCGCAGCCAGCGGTGCCACCAGTGAAACATCGTGTATCCAACTTCGAGGTCCCTGTGCAGACGCCGGATCCCTTTCGCGCTGCTGATTCCTATGAGACGGATCGCGCGCTAGTGGACATTGTCAGCGTCCCTTGCTTGCACCCTATCTCGCCGAATATCACTATGGACAACTTTGACTGCCTTAACAAGATCACCTGTGACTATTGGAAAGTTTTATCATCCCTCCACGCTTTTCCTCGCTTGCTCTGTGGAGATCGTGAACTTTTATCCTTTATTTGGCTTGCTCATACTGACTTGAACTTTCATGAAAACTTTACCTCTCTCATTGTTGCAGTGGCCTGGGTTATAAGTGCTCCAGTGGACATTCGTACTGGCCAGGGTTAACTTGTGGGACTTTTTAGGATACGTGAAAATAATTTAATCTGCTGCTGGGATTGTGACCTGTGAAATGCGGGAGTCGGGCGGTATGTTTCGTACTTCCCGGATTGATTGTGCATCTCGCTACATTTATTTTACACTTGTTTCCGGGTGGTTGCGTCTGGTGGAGGGTAGGGGAGTCCGGGAGTGTGTTTTTTTGTCTCTCCTCCTCCGCTTCTTTCCTTCTCTCTTTTAGGGACGTTTCTGGGCGACAGGCACGCTGCTAGTGGGTTAGGCCGTAGCCATTGCAGGGGTGCAGGGTGATGGGGGGGGTTTGTTATTTTGCCTTTGTTTTGTTCTATGGCCCCTTCTTCTTCTTTTTCTCTCTCTTTAGGGTATTCCTCTGGGCGACAGGCACGCTGCTAGTGGGGTAGGCCGTAGCCATTGCAGGGGTGCAGGGTGGGGGGTGCGGGGGGGGGTTTGTTATTTTGCCTTTGTTGTGTTCTATGGCCCCTTTTCTTTTTCTCGCAGGGTCCGGTAGCGATACTTTCGATCTCATCCTGCAGCATATGAGTGGGCGGGGTTTGGGGTGGGTGGTACTGATGATAGATAGGTAGCTTTGTTCTTCTCCCTTAGTGAACATACTGGCGCTTGCATTTTTACTGTTGGTCTATCTTGATCCATGATTGCCTTTTAACGCCTACCCGCATTTTTATATCTCCAGTGTGTAGCTCCGGATATCCTGTATCTTCTTCTTTATCTTGTTTTTTTTGGGGGGGGGGGTTAAATATAAAATGAAACCTTAGGCATATCCTTGATCTCGAAATGTTTTCAATACATCATCTATCCTCTACCGCTGCCGGACCCATGGGTTGTCGGCTGAAGAGCTGTGTTATTGGATTTCCTGATACGTTCTGCATACATGTGGTGACCGGCCCCTGTCGATGCAGGGCTACTTCTGTATTTTGTGTTGACCGATATAATAAAGGTTTTCAAAAAAAAAAAAAATAATAATATGGTTTTAAAACAAAACAGTAAAATGTGGAGTAAAATCCTTTATCCGGTGTTTAACTACTGCTATGCAAACAAAACGGTCCGAGATGCCCCAAAAAACTATCGTCAAATTGCCCTTTTAGATGCAGTAGGTAAAGTTTTTGCTAAATGCCTCCTGATGCAAATAAATGATTTGGTGAATGGGGGTGAAATTTTACCTTTTGAACAAACAGGGTTTAGGTCAAAACATGGAACTATGGATAATCTAACGGCTCAGAGGTGGAAGAGTGTATAGACTTCTCCACAGCATTTGATAAAGTAGATCGATTATTGCTGTGGGGAAAATTGTCGAACCTGGGTATGCCAGCCATCCTCTTGGAGTTAGTCCGTGCCCTCTATACAGATACCTGGTGCAGAGTCTTATTGGGAGGGGAAAGAGGTCTCTCCCAAATAATTCCCACTGTAAATGACCTAAAACAAGGATGTTTATTGGACCCCCTACTTTTCTCCCTTTATATCTCTGACCTTCCCTATGTTCTGTCTCAAAGTGAAGGCATTGCCCCATTATTGGGGGGAAAATCAATTGTTTGTTTACTCTCTGCGGACGACATTCTAATATTGGATTTGACACCGAGGGGATTAAATAGTCGTCTTAAGGTGCTTCATGAATATGCAGAGGCCCATTTTTTAAAGATAAATGGAACTAAAAGCAAAGTAATGTGCATGCACAGTAGAAAAAAGGTGAAGTATGGAAACTTCGTTTGGTCTGTAGGTGGGCAAAAACTAGAACTTGTAAAATCCTATGTCTTCTTGGGAAAAACGGTGTGTAGCAATTTAAGTGATAAAGCACACATAGAAAATAATATTCTTAAAGCAATTACACAGGGGAAAAGTTTGGGTTCCCTCTATAGGTCAACTGGAAGGAGACACTTTGGAATGCTATTGGAGGTCTTTCGTGCTAAAATTCCTGCCTCTTTGTTATATGGTATGGAATTACTTGACCTAGGAAAATGGGGTTTCCTAAATATAACAGAAGGCAAACTTTTACGGGGCCTAGCCTCAGTTAACTCTGCTTGTCCCGTGGCCGCTTTAAGGTTGTAATTTGGATTAAGAAGTACCTGGGTACAGGGACTTGCGGGGATAGTACGTTGGGTTATAAGTCTTGTAAAGGGTGAGGTAGGTACAATAAGATCTTTTATCCGGAAAGAATTACTGGGAAGTTTAAATGAGCAATCTCTAATTGTTAAAAATTTTAGAGCTGCGGTAGACTTACTTCAACTGGATGAAACCGTACTTTTCACCCTAACACCATATCAATTAAATGCCACTCTGAAACAGGCTACCTGGAAATTGAGTTTTTCGAGGGATAGGGAAGCCCGCATCCTAAAGAGAGGCACCGACCCGCCTATTGACTCCTGTATGATAAACAAAGCACAGGCATATATTACTTGGAACCTGCCGCATGGAGTGCGCCGTTTTTGGTTATTAATGAGGCACGGTCTACTCCCTTTAAACTACTTACTATCCAAATGGTATGGTTCATCTCCAGCCTGTAATTTGTGCAATAATCCTGTCCAGGACATTATGCATGTACTGTTTATTTGTCCTGCTCTATTATTTTGTCGTCGTAAATGGATAAGGCCTATCTGTTTATCTTTATCTATTCTTTCTGCCCGGGCTCTGACAGATTCCATTTATGTACCACCAAATACAATATTTTGTCATAGAATTTTTAACTTTTTTAAGTGTTTTTTAGATATATATTGAAACATTTATATGCTGGGTATTTTAGTTAAAATTGGTTTTACTCTGATGTTTTTTTATATTTATAACATTTGTATATTATAGTTGAATGTTTCGAAAATGTAGATTTCAAATTTTATGTGGATCTCTTCAAAGTTCCAGGATCATAAAAAAATAAATTGTCCAATTGTCAATCATCATCTCAGACTACACTTCCCCCTCTTCTCCTCGTACCATTGCAGCATGGGGCTTGACCTATCATCTCTGCTGGCTCTTTTGTCCCCACCTTTTCTGCACCAATGTGGAAGTACAATTACCCCTTTTATCCTAAAAATAATAGTCTTAGAAGTATAATAGATGCAGATGCAAAAATCTATACAAACGTAATACTCCATTACTTGAAATAATGGCTAGATAATAATGATTTGGTGTCTGTCAAGCAAGATGGCTTTAAAGAGGGCACTCCATGATTGACATTTGTTTTAGCATCTGGTCAATAAGCCAGAAAGCAATGGAAACACAAGGACACTTATTTTGTTGCTTCATTGATTTCCGCTCAACCTTCGATCTAGATAAACAAGAGATTATTTGAGTAAAATTAAGAAGCATGAATATACCTAGAAGCCTAATAGCCTTGTTGTAAGAATTACATCAAGGAAACTGGGCCAAGGTAGAATTAGACAGAAAGGGAGAATTATTCTGCAAAATTCCAAAAGCAAGTGGGCTATGGCAGGAATGCGTACTAGCGCCAACTCTGCTGGCATTGTACCTCACTGACCTTACTGCGAGCCTTCAATGAAGATGGGACGGAGACATATTCTGTGTTTGCTATGTGCAGATGACTTAGTTATTCTCGACATTACACAAGTGGGACTTCAAAGGCAATTATACATTTGTATTAAATATTGTGAGGCGCATAACTTAGCAGTTAATATAGGGAGAATGTAAATCTTGATAATAGGGAAAAATTTACATTTTTACATGGTTGATTAGGGCAATGGTAGTGGAAGAAGCCTCCTCATATAAATATCTATGTATGTTGTTGAATAGTAAACTAATATGTGGTAATTCATCTAGACACTTTAAAAACTCAGGCTCGGGCTACAAAAATTTAAAGAGGGATTTTGATGGCCCTTCCATTGAACCTATGCTTACACTATATTTAATGCTATGGTACCTACACAAATGATATATGGAACAAAGATCTTATGCCTGTGTTCAAGGCATGAATTGGAGAAATTTAAAAGTAAATGCTGCAACAATCTCTTTTAGGTTTTACCCTTATGTGCCATGGTGCATGCTATTAGAGTAGAAGCAAAGCTAAACTCTTGGAACTGTATTGTGATTCATCCTCTGACTGGTAATGCGCATTGGGCATTGGCTGCATTGTTGCATTGTTTCCTTCCGCTGTCTGGTGTGGATGTGTGTCGCTGAAGCTCCTAGTCAGTACCTCATGATGCCCCACCTTGGGGCCTTCCCGTGCTTCCACCCTTGTTGGCACAAAATGACTGCATTGTCTGTAGTCTTTTCAGCTTCGTCCCCTTTCCGTCAGCTCCGTGCCCAAGTTTTCTTCTATTTTCTTTAGGCTCTCGGCTCCAAGTCCTCAGCTGCCCTCCTTGAAAATACGCAGGCTATTATGGAAAGGACCTCTTTCCATACTGTCCAGAGTGCCACTCTAAGTACTTGTGGCAAGATCACCATCTGGTCTGTAATCTCTGCTTGTTGCCTGATCATGATGAGACCTCCTGCCCTGCTGCCTCACTTTTCGGTTCCAGAAGACCTACTAGTACTGATGTGATTGATGCTTCGCTTGATGCAAGATGGTGCTGCAGCAACATGAGGACATCCCCCAACATCTTCGGGGAGGATGCTGAAGGGGAAACGGATGCCTACACCTCCACCGATCAGTCAGCATCCTTCAGGCCGGGGTTGATCTCCATCTGGCACAGAGACCAATCAACCGCCCCTGCCAGGCCAATGCCCAAAAATATGGACCATGTGAACTGTATTCCACCACCAAAAACAACCAGTTGACCCCCCTCCTCTCCGGGGTCATATGTCCATCCCACTACCAGCCCAACAGCCTTCCGCGCCACCCCTGCATCATTGCTTTGGTAAGAAACTGCACGAGGCTTTGGAAGCGACTCCGATCACAGCTCTGAAACATCTCCTTAAGACCCAGCCTTTTTCTGCACCAACAGTGCCCTCAACACCTTTCAACTCCTCGGCACCAGAGCAGGCGAGCTGTTTGAAGCTGAGGCACCATTTGACGTCTAAACCGGCTTCAAACCGGAAACAGGTTTTAGCACCCACTCGACCATCCACTGCGCATTTCTTAACAGACTTTAAGGATCTCGACACCCTCATTCTACAGCGCCTCCAGAAGGACCTGGACAATAGGCAGAAGAGACTATTCATCCATCTGCAAATGGGCAAGATTTGTGGCAAACCACTACAGAAGGAGCAGGACATTCTTGTTCGCAAAAGGGAGCTTACCTTTGACCACCACCATATCTCAAGCTGTAGAATAATTGAGACAGGAGCACTAGCTGTATACGCTCTCATTCCTCCATTCCTCCTCCAACCAATGTATACCTACCTCTCTACCTAATGCTCCACTTCCATCACAGGCCACATCCTCCTTCCTTGCCAGAGGGGTCCTCAAATTCCTCCTGTAGGAAGGGTAGTCCTCTAGATCGTACAGACCAGTGTGATACCCCATATAACCCAGAGCCCAAGTGGGACCTCCAGGATGATTATGGTGTTTCCTCTACAGGTGACAACAGCTGTGACCTCTACCCAGCCAAGCCTTTCTCTCTGGATGATACCACCTCATAACATGAGGTCATCCACAGGGCGGCACCTTGACACCTTTCACAAGATGGACTTACCCACCCTTGAGGAGGATGACTTCTTAGCTCTCACACACTCAGCAGTCAACACAGTACCTACCAATTCTCAAGGATATGTTAAAATTTACTGAAGATGTCTTTAAAGACCCTGTTAAGGACAGAGTAGTCATTCCCATGGTGGACAAAAAGTATAAGGCCTCCCCTTTGGACTCTCCTTACATGCTTCCACCAGTCTCTGGTCATGCATACCTCTTGTAAACACACAAATGCGCAGGGTATGGAGGATGCTCCGCCGCCTGACAAAGTAAAAAGATTGATGCCTCAGGCAAGTGGGTGGGCAATCAATCTGCAACCCATTGGTGCATCGCCAACTTGGTTTTCCTACTCTCTAGGTACGACTGAGTGCAGTGGGATGAGATGGGAGACCTGATCCAACACCTCCCAGAATAATGCAGGCAAAGGGTTCAGGAGCTCGTAGTGGAGGGCCAAATCATCTCCAATGCTACCATAAGCTGTGCTCTAGAATGGGCCAAAACCGCCTAGGGGTATTATCGCTAGCATTCTCATTTGCCGACATGCTTGCCTCCGTGTCTCTGCCTTTAAGCCAGAAGTTCAACATACCCTTTGATGGGGAAGACGTTTTCGGGCCTCAAGTTGATCAGATGCTAGAGAGGATCAAGAATGACACAGTTAAGGCTATGAGGGCCTCTCCAGTCCCCATCACCCTGTGGGTCCTTTAGTTGGTCACAGTTCTGTGGGGGTGCTACAGCAACCTACTTAGAGGCTTCCACCTCATATCACCGGCAACAGAAATAGCAGCAAGCCTCCCGGGCATTTTTCAGAAGTGCCTACAGGGAAAATAATAACCACAAGAGCAGAGGCGGTTCGGCAAAGGGAGCTTCCCCACCCAGCCATGACTCCCTCTCTCTTCCTCTAACCCCATTACACCTGTTGGGGGATGCTTGCAGCAGTTCCTCACACAGTGACAAAACATAACCTCAGACAAGTGTGTTCTGTCCATTATGCAATAGGACTACTGCCTAGAACTTACTGCTCCACCACCAAACATCATCCCCAGGAAACACTGTCTCTCTGCTGAACACCAGTGCCTCCTCCAGGAGCAAGTGGATGTGCTATTACTCAAAGGGTCAATGGAGCCCTGTGCCGCCACACCTAAGTGGCAAAGGGGTGTACTTACTGTACTTTCTCATTCCTAAGAAAGACTCCGGTCCCTCAACAAAGGCCTCCTGTCACAGCACCTCCACGTGGTCACCCTCCAGGACGTCATTCCTCTCTTCAACAAGTTGACTTTATGACTGACCTCGACTTGATGAACACCTATTTCCACACCCCATTCCACCCTGATCACCGTCTATACCTCAGGTTTATGGTAAGTGCACAGCACTTTCAATTCAAGGTTCTGCCTTCACCGTAACTACAGCTCCCAGAGTCTTTACCAAATGCCTTGCAGTTGTAGCTGCTTATCTCTGGAGGAGTGGCGTCCATGTTTTCCTGTAACACAATGACTGGCTCATTAAGAGCACAAGCAGCCTACAGTGCTTGCCCAAACTCAAATCACCCAAGATATTCTCTACTGTCGTAGTTTCACCATCAACAAGAGCAAGCCCGCCTCCAACTGCTTCTGATACAGACCTTTTTAGGGGCAATTCTGTATTTGTTCACTTGGAAGAGTTATCCCAGCTCCTTATGAGTCCAAGCTTTTCAGCTTCTGCTGCCTCTTTTTCAGCCCGATTGCCAAATAAAAGTCAGGATGGTAATGTTCCTCCTCGGCATGATGGATTCATTCATCTCCATCGTTCCCCACGTTCTATTACACTTACTTCCGCTACAAAAGTGCCTGGTGCCACAATGGTCACAAGCGGGGAGCGTCTCGAGGATGATCTAGTGTTGATTTGGGCCATCACCCATCGCACTCTGCAGTGGATGGAACACAACCAACCTTTTGCAGTGCAGGCCTTTTCTAGACCTGGTTTCCCAAGTGACCATCACCACAGATGCCTCTCTTACATGGAGAGGGGCACATTTACAAGGCATGTGGATGCCCCTTCAGCAGACCTTCTACATCAGTTATCTGGAATTGCTGGCAGTCCAACTGGCACTCAAAGCTTTCTTCTGCCACGTACTCCACAGAACAGTCCTAGTCAAAACAGACAGCATGACTGCCATGTGTCAGCTTCAGAAACAAGGGGGCACGTATTTTCCCCAGCTCTCGCCGTTAGCGCAGACCATTTGGCGTTCCACCACAAGGTTAATCTGTTAGCGGAGTACCTTCTGGAAGCAGGCAATAACTTTGCAGGTCTACTCAGCAGGATGCTGCAACGAGTCCTCTAGTGGGAACTCCACCCCCAAGGCCTGCTCCCATTTTTTTTTTTAATGTATTTTTATTGCAGACAATAGAAAAGTTGCATGTTACATATTTCATAATTACAATCCCAGCGGCTGCAACATATCCAACTCTTAAAATCTCGTTACACAGCCCATGAGCCCACATCACGGAGGCCGGGCGGCGTCAACCAGGAGAAAGTGAACAACTTACAGCAAGAGTCAATTGCAGCCGTCTAGTAAGGAGATCTTGTGTACGCTTTTCAATTTTTTAACAACCCCTCTCAGGTAGCCCCCCCCCCCTCAACAACTCCCATCTCGTAACCATCCTCAGGACACAATTATGAGCGACTAGGAGCACCGTAAACCAGCCTACCCTGCCAGGTCTCGCCACTCCCCCCCCCCAATATCTTGCGAGCACCTAGGTGGTTGACTATACCCATCAGGGACACCCCTTCAATATTAAGTGGAGTGTCCTCCAAATTACCAAGCTTCTCAACCACCTGGATTTTCTCCCTCAACACGAGGGCCCAGTCAGACACCCCAGCCCCAATCAGCTCAACTTAGTGATGTGGCTCCTGAGGTCCTAGAGTTTGGCTACCTCAGTCTCCGCACTGAATGTATGTCCATCCTCAAAGAGACTCGCCGTCTCACTATTTGAGCCTGCTGTGCGGCAAAGTGGAAGAAGTTCATCCATTACTTCCTACCAAAACACATTGATTGAGTCAACCATCAGTGCAAGACATCGTCTGCTACCTGCTTTACTTACAATGCTCCGGCCTGGCCAACTCTTCAATTTATTTACATTTGGCTGAGGTGGCAGTATACCTACAGACCTGGGAACACTCTTCATCAACCCAAGTCTGAGCAATTAAGGCCTTTCTAGAGGGCAGGTAAGAGGGTTATCCCCTTAAGTTACACACAGCCCCATCCTGGAACCTCACAGCAGTCTAAAGGGAACTCCTTTTGAGTCCCTTCACTTGTGCCCTCTCCAGTTTTTGTCCTGAAAGGTAGCGTTTCTGGTCGTAATCACTTCCCTTAGGCACGTGAGTGAGATCCAAGCCCTCTGACAAAGTAGTACTTAGAACTAACCCAAAGTTTGTTACCAGGGTGTTCACCCCTTTCCACCTTAACTGCACAATTGAACCCTAGGTGTTCTTACCAAACCCAGACTCATTTGTAGAGGGAGCCCTTCAGACACAAGAGGGCCCTCATGGACTACAATGACTAGACAAAACCATTTTGTAAAATGAAACCGGTATTTGTCACACTATGCTACACAAAGGCAGTGCCATTTCAAAAGTAAAGATTGGTTACTGGCTAGTCAAGTGCTTTCAGACCTGCTACGCCAAAGCCAAATGACCACTCCCCGAGGCTGCATTCCACACGTAAGAAGCTAGCTTTGGTGGCCTGTCTGGGTAATATCCCAATAGCCGATATCTGTAAGGTAGCTTACCTGGTTTACACAATTCACATTTACCAAACACTACTGTGTCACCATACAAGCACGTCAGAAAAGCTCAAATGAGTCTGGCTGTACTATGAACACTTTTTCAATCTACTGACTATCCACCACTTAGGGGACAACTGCTTTACAGTCTATTCAGAGTATGCAGATCTACAGCTACACATGCCAGGAACGGAAAATGTTACCCTATAAGTATCTGTTTGTGGCATGTTGCGCTGTAGAACCCCAAAGCATCATCTTACATGTAGACTAGCAAGTACTATCTCTGCTGCATCAGTAGGGGATGAAAAAACGCATTGCAAACTATTGGTTAGTTAAGCTTGAATTTCACTTACTTGTCGAATGTATGATGTTACAACGCATACATTTACAACGCATTTCTTCACAACACAGTTTTTACATCGCCACATCCTTTACAACGCATTCTTTTACATTGCATGCCATTATATCGCATTTTCAGAAACTACCATTACAACTCATTCCATTGCTTCGCATTGTACCTTTACAACGCATACCATTACAATGCATACCATTACATTGCATTTAAGGTAAGTGTTGGATAGTATAGGGGTAAAAATTACTATTCTAACTCCAGTGAGTGCAACAGTACGGTAAGTGTTGGATATTGTAGGGGTAAAAATTACTATTCTAACTCAAGTGCGTGCAACAGTGGGGTAAGTGTTGGATAGTGTAGCAGTAAAAAATACTATTCTAACTCCAGTGAGTGCAACAGTAGGGTGAGTGTTGGATAGTGTAAGGGTACTATGCGTTGTAATGGTATGCGTTGTAATGATTTGCGATGTAATGACTGCGTTTTAAAGACATGCATTGCAGTGACATGCAATGTAACGGCTGCGTTGTAATGCCATGCGATGTAAAGGATGTTGCGATGTAATGACTGCTATGTAAAGGTAGTGCGATGTAATGACTGCGTTGTAAAGGTTGTTTCCCAGCTTGAATACACTCTTTGTTAATTCAGAAAGAACCATATTCGGCTACCATGAAACTGGCGGCCTTTTCACTACTGAATAAACTCAATAGACCCTTGAGGAATTCTTTAGCAAGTCTCCTAGCCTCCAATACTAAACAAGCATTTACATAGCCAATGGGACCTTATAAGTATTTAGCCATGAAGCACATTATCCTGGGTGTTACAACATCTACTTTTCTTTCAAGTGGAAACTTTGGCACTAATAGGCACATTATAGCACTTAATTGAGAAGTATTCATTTAAAGTGTTATTTTTTTTACAGCTGGTAGTCTGAACTCACATATCTAGAAGTGCTTTCATACACGATATTGAAAAAAAAAGAGTTTTAGTGAAATAAATAATTTGCCTGATAACACAGTTTAAGTGAGGAAGCCATGTTGTACCCAGGTTTTTTGGTTTCACTTGTTCAAATCAACCAATAAATGGGTATCAATGTGTCTTTCTTTATGCTAAGGTTTATTTTTATCTTAGTGCTCTTTTCAAACTATAGAGCAAACTGGACTGTGAGGATATTGGAGCACTTTACATGTGCACCAGTTCCATTACACAAGGTCACATACAATTGTTTATTGGGATGTGGAGATTAAGGGCCATATGTAGGTAATCACTATTTACCGATTCTCAAATACCGAATTTTACCGATTCGGTATTTGAAAATCGGTAAATAGTATGTAGGTAAAAATTTGGTAATTTTTACTGAATCGGTAATATTCGGTATTACCGATTCGGTATTTACCGATTCTGTAATTCCCATTCATTCCTATGGGCCTGGAGGCCCATAGGAATGAATGGGAAGCCAATCACTATTACCGATTCGGTAAATACCGAATCGGTAATAGGGGGAACATATTCAAGGGTGGCAGGGTGTCACATTGACACCCTGTTGCACCCCTGAATCGTGCATGTGTGCACATGTGGCACACATACATGGGCACGTATGTCTGCCACATGGCACATTTAAAAAAGCACAACATTGCTTTTTTAAAGGTTTTCGATATTTATCACCAACTTGTAGTTGGTGGTAAATAACGAATCCTTAAATGAAAAATGCACTCACTTGAGTGCTCCCTACATAGGATATACATAGGATATAAGGATTCGGTAATTTACTGATTCAGTATTTTAAGGATTCAGTAATTTACCGATTCCTTAAATTACCGAATCGGTAAATTACCGAATCCTTATATCCTGCCACATACATCTCAAATCCCTAAATACCAGTCGGGAACGGTGACATTTACCGAATTTCACCGTTACGGCCGGTATTACACCACCTACATATGGCCCCTAGTGATTTGCCCAGAACCACAGAATGTTGAGCAAATGCTGAGACTCAAACATGGTTCTCCAGTTAGCAGCTCTGACTGTAATGCCACATCCTGAGTAGAGAAAGGCAGGCAGAAGCCAAATGAAACCTCAGCTCTTTATGGGCTTGAGGTTTCATCAGGAATGTTAAGAAATGTTTATAGGGATTGGACAGTAAGATGCAAGTCCCCTTAAACAGTACTGAGGGGTAGGGTAGTGTGGCAGACTTTGCCCGACATGCGACATGCAATGCCCAAAAGCTTGGGGCAAGGACCTTTGCTATGGAGAGTAACCTCAACTCTGACACCGGCAAGACCTTTAGAATATACCACCACGGTCGACTGACCCGACTCCTCATGGATGCATGATGTGGACAATCGAGTAGGAGAGGCTGAGTGGAAAGCCTGCCCGCCTTTTTGGGGGGGGAGTTTTATATAGCGTGAACCAGACCCAAGACATCAGGTATCGGAGCGCTTTACATGAGCACCAGGTTCATTACAGATGAACACATTCATTTTTGTTCGGCACGGGGAGATGAAGTAATTTGCCCAGAATCACAGGATGTTGAGCGTCGTTGCCGAGACTTGAACCCGGTTCCCCAGCTTCGGATTCGACTGCTCTAGCCGTAAGGCTACATCCTCTCCACTAGTGACCCCAGACTGACCTTCAGAACATAAGGCAAAACGTTAGTACATTTCCTGCTGCCACTTTCATGACCCCCTTGGAAGGGCCAGATTTACAGGCACATTGAATGTAAGGCCAATTTCTTGGTTATGTAAGCGTTTGCAAGACCCATTATATTATCCGCAGTGCTCAGTGCTTTAAATAGAAATATAGAAGTACAGGTACTCGCTATTCAGAGTACCTGTTTGCTCCTGAAACCTGCTGGTACTCTCCTGGTAAACGTATTGCAGCAGTGGTAAGAAGTGCAGGTACTCTCCCTTTCAAATTCATTTAAGAAGTGCAGGTACTCCAAACCGAACAGTACCTGCCCACTTAAAGCGCTGGCAGTGCTGTAAGATGAAGCTTCTGAGCGCTTTTTTGATATGTGAACTATTAACAAAATGGGTCATAAACTTCGGTTGTTTCTTTTTTTTGTTATTGAATACTGCTGTTTAAACATACCACATAGTGTGCACACGTCCCACGATCTGAATAGCACACACTTGCAGTAAGCACATTATCAGGAGAGAGAAAGTAAATAATACCGATGAGTGGGGGACCACAAAATGGAGAAAGTGGAATCGGGGTTACATATGAGAGAGTATTAAGGAGGAGTGAGAAAGTGTTAAGGAGGGGAAAAGGAAAAGATGCATAATAAAGGGGAATAACATAAAGGGGAAGCAAGTAGTTAACAAAAATATTTAAAGAGAGTTAAAACTTCATACAGAATAAACAGATTTTTAGAGAAAGGTCGACAACCTGAGAAGGAAAGCAACAACGTGTATGGGAAAGAGAGTTAAAAAGAAGAAAGGCAAATATGGGTGGTTGGGGTAAGTAATAAGACAAAAGTGAGAAGGTCACAGAAACCACAGAAGGGTTATGAATGAGTTAAGAGTAAATCGAAGTGCAAATGAAAGGAGAGACTTAAGGAAAAAAACTCAAGGACAAAATATAACTTGGGAGGAAACAAATTTAGAAAATAGAGGTAGTGCGGACTTGACCTCAATTATCAGATTGGTGCTGGAAAAAAAAGTTCACTGAATCGCCACAAAAAGAGCCCTAACCCTATATTTCCTAAGTGAAGCATGCAGTAGTTTCGAAGCACTAGTTAGCTTCCGCTTTGACTATGGCCATCCTCATTTTTACGTCTCACCTACGCAGCGCGAAAGCGCTGCATTGAAGTGACCTTTTGAAATCGCTCCGGGCTTTTGTGGAAACTCGTGCGTGTTCTGCACTGTTTCCAATCAGCCCTCTTGAATGTACAGCGTTTACCTTACGGGAACGAGCAGCGGTGCCATCTTTTTGCAAGTATTGCGGCTGCCGCTGCTCGCTCCCGCAAGGTAAACGCTGTACATGCCCTCAGCAGATGGTGGTCAGCGCTGGTCGTACTGGTTTTCCCTTGTAGTGCGCGCGCGTGCACCCCACTCGCAGATAGTTTTCTAGTGCTTGTCTGCTATAGCTAATGGGATCTCAGCAGTGCACATGGTTAAATGGATTTAGGGGTCAGCAGAGGTCGATCTGGAATAGAGGGCGCCCTTCCTTTGATAAACAACCATGCAATGCCATTTAAAAACAATACAGCTAACTTCAGACTGCTGTCATTCATACATACTGCCCTGTAGTGGTTTCATTTTGCAGCATTACATTGGCACGGCTCCAACATGCAAAATGTGTGAAGTATGTCCTCCGTTATGGTTGTGCATTGAAAGTGTGGCTCAACGCGAGCTTTCTATTGAAATTCACACCATTGCCATTGTGCCACATTGTGATGTAAAAAGGTGAATGTGGCTAGTAGGCGTGAGTTTCCGCCTGCCCCCTGGTGCTCCTAATGCTGTGAATTATTATCGCGGGGTAACTGCAGACAGCCTGCAAATGTTTACGTTTAATTTCTCTCAGCACTTCCTCTGTAAGCATTATCTCCAAGAGGCATTTCAGGCAGGCTGAGCTAAATCCCAGCAGCCCCGTCTCCCCGCCTGCTGAACTTGTGCGTCCCCGCCCAGTCCTCCTCCCCGGAGAGGTGCTGCCTGGCTCAGGTCAGGCCACCTCCTGCACTTTTCAGTGTTATTGTGGGAGAATCGTGAAAGGCCGACTGGACTTTGGGCACAGTGGAACAGCGCGCTCGCAGTGCATGAGGGGTTTGTGAACTTGCTCCAGAACTCCAGCCTCTTCTGTCCGTCCCTACTGGTGCGGAGGAGCCGCCTCACCCTCATAAGTAAGCTGCACGGAACATGCAAACCCCCCACTGATGATGAATTACCTGCCACCCATCCCGAGGGCACGCACAGCTGCCAGCATGTTTGAAGGTACGAGATACATTGTTTTACGTTTCCTGGTTTCTACGGCATAATCTTGTAAATAGTTTATTTTGTAAAATTCAAAGCAGAGTTTAGTTTAATAACTTCTTTACGATCTTCTTGATCCTCTCGTATAAACACATGGTATTTTTTTATTTCATTGATCCGCTCTTAAACGTCATGGTGAAAGTAATAGGTCAACTAGTTATGCTTTTTCTCCTAATTTTGGTATCTGTATTTTATGTTCGTAATTAAAGCCTTCATGTACCAGAATGCTGTGTAAAGGAAGCAGGGCTAAATGAGCGTCTGGTATCTAACACGATGACGCAGCTCAAAGCCCGCTTCCACGCCTCTCTCACTTTGGTGCCGATTTAAGTACTGTTTGTGTAGTGAGCACCTCTCCCCCAGGCCCGCTTTTGTTTGGTTTACCCAGCTGTTCCAGCAAACAGATGTAAGTGACCGCAGCCCTGCGAGCCAGAAGCCCTGCGTGGGCCTTGTACCCCCGTGGCATTCCCCCTCGTGGCAGGTGTATTGCTTCAAACCAACTTTCACACAGTGGAGGGCGGGCAGCTCCCCCACTCCCCTCCCTTACTCCCCTCAGTGCCCAGCTAAGTGACGCAGCTGCAGGTGCCCTGTTTACTAATTTGAATTATTTATGACCTGGACCTGCTTTGGTGCAAATGAAAGCCAAACTTGCAGGTCAGAACCGGTTATGTACCGGCATTACTTTGGTTCCAACTTATGTGCAGTAAGCACTGGTAATTTTGCTCGAGCCACGGGCATTCGTAAATCTTGAAAGTTGCATTACTGGTGGTTAAGCTATGATTTTTAAAGTAGTGCCGTAGCGGTGTCATCATAACGCAGTATAACTTGTGCTCATCTGCAACATTTTATCATTTGAAATTATTTCTTTAGCAGATTATATTTTTTGGGTGTGGTTTGAAGATGATCATGAAAGAGGCAACCTGGAACAATTCACAAAAAATATATTTATACATTGAAAAATGACTACTTTGTAAGTTTACTATGCATAGAAATATATGTGCATCACTGCCTAGACAAAAGTGTATTTGTTATAGATGAATTTGTATAGCGCAGTTTTGCCAGTTTATTTCCGATGTATCAAATAGCTTGTACTTTGAAATGAAATAGTCCGTGCTATATAAAATCCCACAGTAAACAAGCTTGCTTTTGGGACCTTATAAGTATTTAGTTATGCAGCACAATATCCTTGGAGCAGCAACATCAACTATTGCTTTGCTAAACACTTAACAAGTCCCAAAGGCGAGACCTATTGGCTATGCCAATGCTTGTCGGGTCTTGCCACACACCAGGTCCAGAAACTGCAGAAGGCTCAAAATGCAGGCATCCGCCTCACTCATCTTTTGGCTTTAAAAAAAATCTATATGTGACATCCAAATTAAAGGCCTGCACTGCCCAATAAAAATAGTACCAGGGTTCAATGGAACTTGCTTTATCTACAAATGCCTGGAAGGATTCGCCGTCATACACACAAAGGAACACCAACCATCCTTCCCCTTCTGCTCTGCAGAAAAGAAAACAAGCATTTACAATGCAACGGTTTCGCCTTTGACAAAGTTAGAGCTATTATCATTGTAAATGACAAATTGTTTATTTATGTGTTGGTTTTGAAAACAGATAAATAAATGGCATTGTCATTTACAATGTCAATAGCTTAATCTTTCGCAAATGCTGAAGTGGTGCAGTGTTGGAAAAAAAACCACTTCACTGAACTTAGAGCATTTTTACAGCACTTTCCGTATAGGAAGCATAAAGGAAGTTTTTTAACACTAGATCTGCCTGGGGCCGAACTACCAATATATACAAAATGTTTGTCCGGAGAGGAAAGGGGATATTGAATATACCAGAAATACTAACTAATACTGGACATATAAAACGGATCCAATTAATTCTCGTTTTTACTGGAACTGATATGGAGGAGGGGTTACTACTTTTGGACACCTAGTGCCTATGATGCGTCGCACGGATATGGTATTTGCATTGTGCTTTTCATGCCGCCCTTGAATACCCAAGCCTTGCATTTTCGAATAAATGCATAATTATCAGTCACTCTAACCATCTGGATTTCCCCCAATGTGTCTCTGATAGACATACTACAGCTCACTTGGCCGAAAGAAAATGTGCACGTCGCCAGTAGATCAAGAGTAAAGTTAATTTCCGGCATGGCTTATAAACGTGTGCGCCCAAATTCTACAACCTATTTGCCTTCATAAAACAAACTTTAGTCGCAACTGTTTCCAGCCCCCCAACCCCCTCCCATTTAATTTAGCTGTGGGCTCTGCACAAATAACAAAAAAAAGTCCAACGAACAGGGCCTTTTCTTTCTGTAAGACCCTTATTAAGCTCAAGTTTACGCCCCCTGAGTGAGGGGGGCTGGGTCGGTGTGGTTCTGTGTCGTCAGAGACTGGCGCTCTGCGGTGACAGGGAAAACACTGCCCCCGCCAAGAAGAGTTTGCTCAGCGGTGCCGTTTTCTCCGCCCTCGACTTGGCCATTAGAGTCCCTTCAAACTGCACGTCCCAAAAAAACTAAAAAAAACGCACTACGTTAGGAAGGGGAAATCTGTGTGCGCCTCGAAGTCGCCCCAATCCTCCTAAAAAACTGACTACAAACACCAGCCCTTGCGCCCCAGAGACCCGCGTGACGCACGGTGGCCAGCCGGGCAGAAACAACCCGCGCACGACACGGAGAGACGTAGGAGAGAGGGGGGCGGCGACGTGGAGCGCTTCCCACAAAAGGCGAGTGCGTGCAGACGGGGCGGTAGGCGGGGGAGGCCCATCCTTCAATGTCAGGGCTTTCTCGGAGCCCAGCAGGAAGCGTGAGGCCAAACAAAGGGCCGGTCTGTGCCTCGCCATACGGGGACGCCTGCAGACGGCGGACCGGCCTTTGTTGTGCTGCGCCTCCTGACCGGCCTCTCACCAATATTTACCACTGCCAGGCACATGACTCCGCTCTCTGCTTCTGACCGGCAACCGATACCTAACACATGACCACTTCGAGCACTCTAACACTGTTCTGCAGAACTACTCGTGCCTTGGTATGCACAAAACAACAAGACTGTCGACAGGGCACAGTAAATACAAGTCTACAGAAAGAACGCAAAGCTTTCGAATGGTACTGCATAAAGGAGGCTTAGTGTGTTTGAAAAGGAAGAGGGGGCGGAGAGCCCGTACAGAAGGGGCCATGTCAGAGCCTGACAGGAAGCAGCGCTGGCAGAGCAAGGCTGAGAAACAGAAAACACAGTTACTAAAAATAAATAATAAAAAGGTCTTACCTCTCATACTCGTAATGAACACAAAAACAAAATGCCGTGACGAAAAAAGGGGCGGGTGACGAAAAAAGGGGGCGGGACTTAAAAAACGCACGGGAACGCCCCCGATTCGCGTCCTGACGGGGGAAAGAGTGACGGACAACAATGTCTGCCAATGGCTAGCCTCCATTTATGGAGCTAGCCAATGGTAGACTAAGGCGGGACATTGCCACATAGTGTAGATCAACAGATTTCGCCTGCGCGAACGCTCCTGCGCAGCGGATGCCAGGCGAAACCTAAAAAACTTGGCACGTGTAGATTCAGAAGAAAAGCAGAGGAGATGGATGAATTTCAAAGGTGGCACCTTGCCTTTGGAACAACTGGTGCTCAGTTAGCCACAACGCTCCATCTCTTATGAACTTGGTGTTTGATGGCTATTCCTTTGTAGCCGAGGCTGCATAAGAGCAACTACTTTTGTTACGCCTCTTATTCTGTGTTTTTAAAGGAAGAACCAGCATTGTAAGTAAGGGAGCCAGAGGCTCGGTGAACCTACCAATGCAGCAATGTAGTGTAAATAACAACAAAACACGACAAAAGACAACAGTTTATAAACTTTACATAAGGTAAAGGCGCTAGGATACCGTGATTGCATGCTGTTAGACGGGGACCCTGAGGGTCGGCCGTCTACTGAGGGAGAGGTCCCCGATGAGGACCACCTCCGGCGATTGTACAGATATGTCACCTCCCTCCCCACAAACCGCCACCACACCAGGTTGAGTTCAATACTTTTATATAAGGTTTGTAGAGCACGGATATTGGCGATACAGGATATCTCGGACCCGAGGGTCCTCTCACTTCTAGTCTCTGTAGGGAAAAGGGGGTAGCGGGACAGTCTTGGTACCGGGTCGGTACAGGAGGTGGCAAGAGGTGAGCTCACAATCCTCGAGCTGGCGAGTCTGCAAGTCGGGCCGCGGCAGCGCCAGCAGGCCAAGACGATGGTTTCACGAGGCAGAGGGCCGCGGCAGCGCCAGCAGGCCAAGACGATGGTTTCACGAGGCAGAGGGCCGCGGCAGCGCCAGCAGGCCAAGACGATGGTTTCACGAGGCAGAGGGCCGCGGCAGCGCCAGCAGGCCAAGAGGATGGTTTCACGAGGCAGAGGGCCGCGGCAGCGCCAGCAGGCCAAGACGATGGTTTCACGAGGCAGAGGGCCGCGGCAGCGCCAGCAGGCCAGTCGCGGATGAGTTCTTCTCGGGTCTCTCGACCCCAGGATACAACTGCCTTCCTGGTCTGGCCCTGCCCCAGTTATAGGTCTGGTCCCCTTTGATGTCCGGACCCTCGCGCCTGGGGGCCGGGAGGTCCGGGATGAGGGAGTCCAGACACCCAGCAGGGGGGTGGAGCCAGCGCCCAGGGCGGCCTGGGGTGATCGACACCTGGCGGAGGAGAGCCGTTGACGATTCCTTCTCCCATTGACTCGCCAAGTGGTCACTCTGCCTCCTGGGAGGAGGTTGGTGCCTCGATGTCGGGGCCGGCCGGGCCCAGGGTTAGGGTCGAGTTGAGGCCACGCGGCCTCGTGCTGTAGTACCCCAAAATGGCGGCTGGGCCGAGGCCGGGGTGCGGATGATGACCCGGGCCAGCTGGGTCCGGAGCTGGTGTCTTGTGGTGGAGGGATTGCAGGTTACTTCGGGTGGTCGCCGGGGACTCTGGCTGGGGATTCAGGGAGAGCCAGGGTCCGGGTCCCGTTGCGGGGAGGGGGGACAGCCCGACCATGCGGCCTGTCCAACATGCGTCCCCCCCAGCTGAAGGCGGGGAGAGTCAGCCATCTTCCTGGGGACTCTCCTCGCTGAGGCGGAAAAAGCGTGACAGGCCGTCTGCATTGGCGTGGTCCTGGCCTGGACGATGTTCCACCGTGAAGTCCATCCCCTGTAGGGAGATGGACCAGCGCAACAGCTTCGGGTTCTCCCCCCGCATTTGCATCAGCCATTGCAGGGGTCGGTGGTCTGTTTGCACCCGGAAGTGGGTGCCGAAGAGGTAGGGCCGGAGCTTCTTGAGTGCCCAGACTACGGCGAAGGCCTCCCTCTCAATGGTGCTCCAGCGCTGTTCTCGGGGCAGTAGGCGTCTGCTGATGAAGGCCACTGGTTGGTCGACCCCTTCGGGGTTGAGTTGGGAGAGGACGGCCCCCACACCATGATCGGAGGCGTCCGTCTGCACAATGAATTCCCGGCTGTAGTCGGGAGCCTGGAGCACGGGGGCCGTGCACATGGCGGTCTTCAATTTCTCGAAGGCCGATTGGCAGTCCGGGGTCCAGTTGACTGTCTTGGGGCTCTTCTTGGAGGTGAGCTCTGTGAGGGGCCCCACGATGCTGCCATAGTCCTTCACGAACCGCCGGTAGTATCCGGTGAGCCCCAGGAAGGCCCGGACCTCCGTTTGGGTCGTAGGGGGTTGCCAGGCCTGGATGGCAGCAATCTTGAGCTGGAGGGGGGCCACCAGCCCGCTTCCCACTTGGTGTCCCAGGTAGGTCACGGACCCTTGGCCAACCTGGCACTTGCTGGCCTTGATGGTGAGCCCGGCTTGCTGGAGGGCGTGTAGAACCTCCCGCAGGTGGCGGAGGTGGTCGGTCCAATGATGGCTGTACACAGCAATGTCGTCCAGGTAGGCGGCGCTGAAGTCTTCCAGGCCCGCCAGTACCTGGTTCACCAGCCGTTGGAACGTTGCCGGAGCGTTTTTCATGCCGAAGGGCATTACTTTAAAGTGGTAGTGCCCGTCCGGGGTAGAGAAGGCGGAACGTTCTTGGGCCCTAGGGGTGAGGGCGATCTGCCAGTAGCCCGCCGTTAGGTCGAAGATGCTCAGGTAGCGGGCGGCCCCCATCCGGTCAATTAGCTCATCTGCCCGGGGGATGGGGTGAGCGTCGGTCCTGGTAACTGCATTCAGCCCCCGATAGTCCACGCAGAACCGGAGCTCAGGGGCAACGCCCGGGGCGGCCGCCTTGGGAACCAGGACGACTGGGCTTGCCCAGGGGCTGTCTGAGGGTTCGATCACTCCTAGGGCCAGCATTTTGGACACCTCGGTCTGGATGCAGGCTCGCACCCGGTCTGGTACGCGGTACGCCCGGTGTCGAATAGGAGGGCTGTCCCCGGTGTCCACATCGTGAAGGCACCAGGGGGTGACTCCGGGTGTGAGGGAGAACAGGGAGGCGAACCGCCTCAGGAGGGCTTGACAGTCTTGGCGTTGCTCCGGGGACAGGGCCTCGGAGAGCTGGACCCCTTCCACTGAGCCATCCCGCTCGAGGGTCCTCAGTAAGTCCGGAAGGGGTTCGGAGTCTTCTTCCGTCCCGTTATCGGTAGCCATCAGGAGGCTGAGTTCGGATCGCACAAAATGGGGTTTGAGCCTGTTGGCATGGAGGACCCGTAGGGGGTTCCGGGCAGTCTCCATGTCGATTAAATAGGTGACGGGCCCCTTGCGTTCGATCACCTTGAAGGGTCCGGACCATTTGTCTTGGAGTGCACAGGGTTCAACCGGGGACATCACCCAGACCCGTTGTCCCGGTTCGAACTCAATGGAGGATGCGTGCTGATCGTACCATCTCTTCATGTCCTCCTGACTGGCCTCGAGATTGGCTTTGGCGGTTTCTCGGAACCGCCGGGTCTGGTTGCGAAGAGCCAGGAGATACCTGTAGATGTCTGGGGGAGTTTTCTGGGGAGGCTGCTCCCAACCTTCCTTGACTAGGCTGAGGGGGCCCCGGACGGGGTGCCCGTACAGGAGTTCAAATGGGCTGAAGCCGAGGGATTTCTGCGGGACCTCCCGATAGGCAAACAGGAGGCATGGAAGTAGCACGTCCCACTGGCGTCGAAGGGGTTCCTCTAGGCCCATAATCATTCCCTTGAGGGTGCGGTTGAACCTCTCGACCAGTCCGTTTCCTTGCGGGTGATAGGGGGTCGTGAATTTGTAGGTGACCCCGCATTGTTGCCAGAGAGACTTCATATATCTGGAGATAAAGTTCGTGCCCCTGTCGCTGACGACCTCCCGGGGGAACCCCACCCGGGAGAAGATCCCCATCAGGGCTCGGCCCACCACGGGGGCCGTCACAGTCCGAAGAGGGATGGCCTCGGGATAGCGGGTGGCGTGGTCTACTAGGACCAGGATGAACCGGTGTCCTTGGGCTGTTCGGGGGTCGAGGGGCCCCACAATGTCTATTCCCACTCGTTCGAACGGGGTGGTGACGACAGGAAAGGGTTGTAAAGGTGCTTTGATTTTTCGGCCACTTTTTCCGCTGGCCTGGCAGGTGGGGCAGGCCCTGCAGTGGTTGGTGACATCCTTTCGCATTTGGGGCCAGAAAAAATGGGTCACCAGGCGGTCGTAGGTTTTATCCTGTCCCAGGTGTCCGGCAAGGGGGACATCGTGGGCTAAGTTCAGGAGAAAGTCTCGGAAGCGAAGGGGCACCACCAGCACCCGACTGGCTCCTAGTTCTGCAATTTTCTGCTCGCTGTAGAGCAGGTCTTGGTCCCAGTAGATCCAGTGGGCCCCCGAGGTATCCCCTGTGCTCTGGGCCAGGACTTGCTGCCGGAGTCCTTCGAGAGAGGGACATGTTTTCTGTTCGGCCCGGAATTGTTCCTGAGTGGGGCCTCCCTCCTGACGCCATTGTGCCAGGTCAGGGACATCCCGAAGCTGGTCGGATCCTTCCTCTGTTTGGGTCGAGGGACTGGCTTCTGGGGCGGCCTCCTCTGGGACGAGCGCGGGAGGAGGTTCCGGCCACTCGGGCTCTTCTAGACTGGGGACCGCGCGGGCGGTCATGGACCGGGTCGTGACGCAGACCCATTCGGGGAGGCCGAGCATCCCCAGGTGTTCTCTCCGTTCGACGGCTGCCCAGGGAGAGCTTTCGAGGTCGTTTCCTAGGAGGCAATCCACGGGGGCATCATCGCGGACAGTTACCTTTAACATCCCTGTTACTCCTCCCCACTCGAAGGGGACGCAGGCCATGCGACACAGACTTTCGGAGTTGTCTGCTGATCGGACAGGGCAAAGAATGTTCGGCAGGATTTGGTCTGGAGTGACAAGGTGGCGTCGGACCGCCGTTACACTGGCCCCGGTGTCGCGGAGGGCTTCCGCCCGGCGGCCATTAATGTTGACCCACTGGCTGTACTTCTGCGTGTTGGCGGGAAGGGGGGCCCGCGGAATCATCTCTCTCTCCCCCAAGCAGACCAGCGCCATGGCGGCTGGTGCCCACTCAGAGGGGTCGGTCTTGTACTCTTCTTGGTCGTCCGGGATTAGTTCTTCCCCTAGGGCGGCCGCTGCGACCTGGCGGGGGGTAGTGTTCGGATTCTTTGGGCAGTTGGGATCACTGGCGTAGTGGCCGGGTCGCTGGCATCTGTGGCACATAACGTTGGCCCGGAAACCGGCCCGGATGGCCGGGCTCCCTCGGCCGGCCGGGGTCGAGGGGCTGCTTGTGGGCGACAAGGGGCCGGGGTCTCTCCCCCGACCCTGGCCCCCTCCTCCTCCTCCCCGGGGGCGATGGGGCCCTGGGTACGGTCTGGATGATTTGCTGGGTCCGTTCCGGCTAACTCGGGTGCTTTCCCACCGGTCGGCTTCGGCGGCGAGTTGTCGAGGTTCGGTTAGTTTACTGTCCAAGAGGTGTTGCCGGAGTTCCACGAAGCAGTTGTTAGACAGGTGCTCCCATACGATAAGGTCGAAAAGTTGTTCGTAGGTGGTCACTTTGTTGCCCTTGATCCACCCTTCGAAGGCTCGACTAAAGAAGTTCACGTACTCCACCCAAGTCGTACCCGGAATCCGTTTGCAGTCGCGGAACCGCTGGCGGTACATCTCGGGTGTGAGCCCGTATCGAGTGAGGAGGGCGGCCTTCATGTGGTCGTAGGATGTCATCAGATGGTCCGGGAGTTGCAGCAGGGCGTCCCGCCCATTCGTTGACAAACCTCCCCCATAACCCGGCTCCCCAGTCGCTCCGTGGAATCCGGTGGGAGGTCATGGCCACCTCATAGGCTTTAAACCACTGCTGTATATCATCGTTCTTGTGGTATTCCCGGATGACATCTTTGGGGATGTGAACCTTGGGCTCGGTAGAGGCAGGCAGGGTCGGTCGTTCGGGGAACCCGAGTTCTTTATTCTGTTTCTGGATTTCCAGTTCCTTGAGATTGCGCTCATGTTCGTACGCTAGTTTCTTTTCCTCTAGCTCTCTCTGTTTTTGCTTCTCTTCTCGCTCCTCTCGGAGCCGTAAGTGTTCCAGAGTTATTTTTTGTTCCGCCAGTTTGAGCTCTCCATCCAAGCGAAGCCGGGCCAGTTCTAATTCGTGGAGTCTGCTTTTTTCTCTTTCTTGGATCTCTTCCAGGGAGAGACCCGCTCTTCTTTCTTCAATTGGTGCGGGGCCCGTCTCGGTTGTTCGTGTTCGGGGTACGGCCGTACCCGTTTCTGCCCAAGCTTCTAGGGCTCGTTTGAAGTCTTCCTTTGTGCTCAGACCTGTGGTTGGAAGGCCAAGTTCTATGCAATATTGCTTCAGTTCCCGGTGGTTGTAGTCTTCCAATTTTTCCATCTGGAATTTTTCCGTTGTTCCGCTCTCTGTTGTCATGGTGGTTGTGTGTCGTGGGGAGAGTGACTCTCTGTACTATTATGCGTAGGTTCGGATCGCGCCGCTGGCCACCAATGTTAGACGGGGACCCTGAGGGTCGGCCGTGTACTGAGGGAGAGGTCCCCGATGAGGACCACCTCCGGCGATTGTACAGATATGTCACCTCCCTCCCCACAAACAGCCACCACACCAGGTTGAGTTCAATACTTTTATATAAGGTTTGTAGAGCACGGATATTGGCGATACAGGATATCTCGGACCCGAGGGTCCTCTCACTTCTAGTCTCTGTAGGGAAAAGGGGGTAGCGGGACAGTCTTGGTACCGGGTCGGTACAGGAGGTGGCAAGAGGTGAGCTCACAATCCTCGAGCTGGCGAGTCTGCAAGTCGGGCCGCGGCAGCGCCAGCAGGCCAAGACGATGGTTTCACGAGGCAGAGGGCCGCGGCAGCGCCAGCAGGCCAAGACGATGGTTTCACGAGGCAGAGGGCCGCGGCAGCGCCAGCAGGCCAAGACGATGGTTTCACGAGGCAGAGGGCCGCGGCAGCGCCAGCAGGCCAAGACGATGGTTTCACGAGGCAGAGGGCCGCGGCAGCGCCAGCAGGCCAGTCGCGGATGAGTTCTTCTCGGGTCTCTCGACTCCAGGATACAACTGCCTTCCTGGTCTGGCCCTGCCCCAGTTATAGGTCTGGTCCCCTTTGATGTCCGGACCCTCGCGCCTGGGGGCCGGGAGGTCCGGGATGAGGGAGTCCAGACACCCAGCAGGGGGGTGGAGCCAGCGCCCAGGGCGGCCTGGGGTGATCGACACCTGGCGGAGGAGAGCCGTTGACGATTCCTTCTCCCATTGACTCGCCAAGTGGTCACTCTGCCTCCTGGGAGGAGGTTGGTGCCTCGATGTCGGGGCCGGCCGGGCCCAGGGTTAGGGTCGAGTTGAGGCCACGCGGCCTCGTGCTGTAGTACCCCAAAATGGCGGCTGGGCCGAGGCCGGGGTGCGGATGAAGACCCGGGCCAGCTGGGTCCGGAGCTGGTGTCTTGTGGTGGAGGGATTGCAGGTTACTTCGGGTGGTCGCCGGGGACTCTGGCTGGGGATTCAGGGAGAGCCAGGGTCCGGGTCCCGTTGCGGGGAGGGGGGACAGCCCGACCATGCGGCCTGTCCAACACATGCTGTAGTAAGAGGTAAATTCATATTGTAATAAATGGAGGCGGATGCTTTTTAAAAAGGAAATAGTAATAAAGTATACAAACAAGCACTGCCGTATTACCATTTTTTGGGGGGGCAAACGCATAGAAAAAAAGAAAAAAGCAACGTGTTTTTAAGAGACGTCTTTTCAAATGTGCTAATCGTTAGAGTTTAGTTCATCTTGAATTTTTTTTTGCAATGTGCAATCCCTATTCAGATTTCTAGTATAAATCAAGTGATCTTTTTTTACGCATGAAACATGTCAAACTAAAAACTCAGAATCGACATAAGTACAGACTCGCATCAGAAATGTAGTCATTTTGAATGTTCAGGTTTTTTTGGGCACAATGTAATCAAATACATTTTTAGAAATAGTCGTATGGTTAGTGTTTGGTGATGAGAATGAAAGAAATGCGTTTTTAAAAGAAATATTGCATACTGATGTGAGCATAAAGGCACATCCAAATGAAAACAACAACTGTTAAGCATTCACACCTCTTTGTTTAAAAAAATAGAGATACGGCAGGATGTAAACAGACCTGCTGTGCTAAGCTGGCGGATTTAAAGGCTGTGTCTGGTTTCCATGCTGCTTTGTAGACATACCAGTAATTAGGCTTGTATCCAGTGCTAAGTTGAAAAAGTTGCCAGCAAGTAAGATAAGCATCACTGCAGTAAACAGCATGTGTTTGAAATGTAAAACATTTGTCTTCATTTGAAATGCATGGTAACGACTTTGCTTTATACCAAAGAAAAGAACAACCCTGCACCAACTGCGTTTGTATTAAACCTAAGCGGATATGTGTTTTTTTAAAAGAGATAGCAGTTGCATTATCGGTAATTTTACATTTAGGATACCATGATTGCATGCTGTTTGAAAAGGAGACTCTGATTTGAAGAAAAATAATAAAACATCAAAGTATACAAATAATGACCGCTAATGCTTTTCAGTTGGCCTAACGGCTAGGGAGTCGACCTTGTATCTGGGGAACTGGGTTAAAGTCTCGGCAACAACACTGAACATCCTGTGATTCTGGCGAATCACTTAATCTCCCTGTGCCTAACAAAAAAATTAATGTGTCCTCATGTAACGCAACGGGTGCAATGTAAAGCGCTCTGATACCCAATACCTTCGGGTCAAGTTCCTGCTATATAAAACTCCTTAAAACATTTTTTTTAATTTAAACGAGCATGAAAAAAAAGAAACGGCAGCGTTATATTATGTGCATGTGTGCTTTCCACAGAGAAATTAGTTTCAGTTATATTTCTATACATTTGAGAAAATGGAAAATCCTTTTGCAGATTACTATTGTAATGAAGGAAGCTGTATGGCTGGTAGAAATGAACCATTTGCCGGGTATGCGCTGACTCTGTAGTTTTTTTTTTTACAAACAATATTAAAAGAAGTTTATGATGAGTTTTACCAAGAAGCTAGTGGAAAAAAAGCTGCACTAACAAAGTATAAAAACACATCCGTTGGCGTGTATTTACAATAAAAACCGACATTGTAACAAAAAGAGCAGAGGATCGGGGAACAAACCGGTACAGCAACGGATTGTAAATATAAAGGAAATACGCCAAATGAAAACATTTCGTAAAGCTTACTTCGAGTGAGGTCCCATAGGATACAGTGAATGCACACTGTTTCACAAGGAGATGGTGGTTTTTGAAAAAGCATCGAAGTATATGAACAGGAGAGCAACAGTATTTCAACATCAACATAATATCATGCGCTTGTGTGTTTTCAAAAACAAAAGAGATTTTTGTTACAGTTTAGATCAATTTAATGTTTGTAAAATAAAAAAAACCTTTGCCGATTGCGCCCTGTAATGAAAGGTGGCGAATGCTTGATTTACCTAAACCATTTTCTAATTTCATATGGAATCTGTAGTTTTATTTGCAAACAATATTAAAACAAGCTCACGATGAGTGCTACAAGGAGGCTAGTGAGGAAAGCCAACACCAACATAGTGCAAAAACACAAACGTTTGTGGTGCGGTTTTAAAACCTGTTCCGTTTTAAAATAAAGAAACTGTTTCAAACCAAAATAAATACCTACATTAAAAAAACATGCACGGAAGTCTGACTTTCATTGCGCACAAATTCACAAAATAAAACACGTTGTTTCCACCAAAAAATATCTGAAACACACAAACATCTCTTCAATTTCAGACCCAAGCCAGGAGGAGCTGCAAACAAAACATACACATACGTGCAACATGAGCAGGGTAAAAAGAAAATAGTTCCAAAACAAACACTTCAACACACCAGTTGAAACTTGTCAGTAGTTAGGCGCTGTGCTTTGGGTGTTAACAAACAACAAAAAATAGGAACTAAGAAGACAGGTTTGCCACTAGAAAGGAAGACGTTTTACACGACAATCAAAGTTACCAATAAAAAGCCAATAGGCGGGCTGAAAGCCCAAAAACTGATTACAGAATGTCTCAGAGAGTGTGCATGCGCTGCCTAGGCTTGACCTAAAAACTACAGTGTACATATAGGCAATGGGACTCATACCAAACAATTACAGTGGGCTTAGAACCCTCCCATTGCTTACCATTGGCTGACCTGCCAACACACTCATTTGCTGGCTCTTAATTTGATTGTTGCTTTCCTGTAAATGTATTTATTGCTGTAAAGCATAGTTTCTTTATTATCCCTGTGTTCTTCCACTGCTCACATTTAGGGATCTAATTCTTTAATTTCATTGAACTCTCCATGAGAATGCATGTATTTTCTTTCTCCACCCTCTCTTGTGTGCTGCCTTCCACCCTTCAAATACCCACCCCCAATAACTCACCCTTCAAATGTCCCCCACCTACCCCTATTTTGCTCCCCCACCCCTCACTGTCCTTTAAATAAAATATTTTCATTTTTTGCGAGGCCCCGGCAGCTGCTATTTGCTGTCAGGCTCCAATGTGATATAGAAAGTTCTTTCAAGGACCTGTTGCTCCCTCACCCCCACACACTCACTGTTGCTTCTTTGCTCACTCTCTCCTCTGTAGCTCTCACTTAACCTCTCCCTTAACTATTTCATTTTTTGGCAGGCCCAGCAGCTGCCATTTGTGCTATTTGCGCAAGCATATATCATCACACATGTACGCACCTAAGTATTTTCTTATTCCTTTTTTTGCTGATGCTGCACAGCATTGGGCCAACACATTGACAAAGCCATTAGGTCAACATGGTGAGAACTATTAGCTTTGTTAGTTGACCTATTTGCTTTGTCAATGCTTGTTTTCATATTAAAATCAAAGCTTACTCTCCAAAATGGCAGTGAAATTGCGTGCAAGGGCACCCACTATAGTTTGTCCTTCCTTCATGCTTAGGAAGAGGAGTGCAAGATCCAATTCAAAATCTCAGGGTTGGTAGACATGCAGTTAAGAATAATAAATCTGCTGTTATCTAAATATACTTTCTGTCACAGTGTTGTGGTAGGTTATATTCTGGACACAATATTTTTGTAGGTCGATATTTGAAAGTCAGTATTCTGGTAGTACACTCTGTCATCCGCCACTGTTCCCAGAAGATGTTCCAAAGTAGATAAGTCGGATCCTGCCTGATCCCGTTCACGTGTGTCACTGAAGTCTCCCTCAGATCTGGTTTAACCTCACTATGATAAACCAAGGAGGTCACCCAGGGAAATACGAGTATGTCTGTCTTGGGTTCCACAGGCAGTGACCAACTGGCCTCTGTCACTCCCGTGACTAGTTCCTCATACCTCACTTTTTACACTGCTAAATGAATACCTTCCACCGACCTTAACGCTTGTGAGCTCCTGAATGCTGCAAAGTCTGACCCTGCTGGCTGTAAATATGAGAAAAAAATAAGTTGTTTAACAGAGCTCTTTTCATCCTGGAGCGTGATCCCTCTTGCAATTTATGCAAGTTGTCAATATTATTCCAATTCTGTATCAAAGCACTGAATAAATAATTGGATGCGGGGAGACAGCTGAAGCAGCCAGGGCATTGGGGCTACCCCGCGGCCTCCAACAGTGGACGAGGTCCCCGGGACCAATGTAGGTCCAGGGAGGAAGGCTATGTTCCCCTCTCCCCCTTCATATACTGGTTGAGCCCCGGGATATGGGGTCCCCAGGGCCAGTATTGGTATGAGGAAGTGGAATGCGTACCACCCTTTCCCTTTATTTACTTGCCGGGCCCCGAGAGATGGTGTCCTCTGGGCCAATGTTGGCCCAGGGAGAGGGTTGTCTGCCCCCATCATGGAATGGCCGCGCCCTGGAAGATGGCGTCCCCCGGGCAGAAATCTGCCCAGGGAGAGGGGCTGAGTGCCCCACCTCCCTTCACAATAAGGCCTGGCCCCGGGAGATGGAGTCCCAGGACTGAGATGCAGCCCGAGACAGGGGGGCAACGTGCCCCCCTCTTAAATATGGCAAGGGCAAGGAGGTCCCCGTGGCCAGAAATCGGCCTGGGGAGTTGGGCTGCGTGCCCCCTCCACATTTACAATAAAGCTTGGCCTTTTGAGATGGGGGCCAAAATACAGCTGGGGAGCTTTCCTCAAGGGGGGCTGTGTGCCGCCTCCCGGTTGGCTGCCTTAGAGGTTTAGCCACAGAGCACTGGCCGCAGGCCAAGCCCTGCGGTCAACCCCCGCTGCACAGAGCTAAAATTTGTGTGTGGTGTGGATTGGCTACATGCAAAGGTTTGGTCCGGAGGCCTGTGGTCAAACCTCCGCTCTGTTAAAAATTCACTTACAAAACAAAAGGTTACAGGGACTTTATAGTTTGGTTCACAATTTACACACACAAAACTTTATCAATTCAGCAGTTATAGTTTGAGTTATCTCAAGAAACTACAACTCGTTCCCTAAGGTAACTATAATTTGAGCACTCGCCATGTATTGCTAATTACCCCACATATTACATCACTCGTGACATCTTCTGTGACATCATTGATAATATCAGTGCAGTATTTGCTGTAAATTTATTGATAAGAAAACTGCATGGCGGAGAGTGTTTTAGTGAATTTCTAAGGTTTTATCATTTCTATTTGCTAAATAAAACGTCCCTGTAAATTTTGTTTTTTTCAGTGAAAATATATTGGCGAATTGTACGTTGATCTACATTAATCATTAATCTAACCCCTCTTTAACCATAACCCTTAACTTTGTTTCCCATACACCTACTTGTCTTTACCATTTTATGGAGGGTGTACCTCTCCAAGTCTCCTTCTGTGCCACCCTGCTTATCCTTCTTACACCATGCTTTACAAGTTTCCAGCTCTCATTCTATCCCAAATCATGTGCCTAACTGAACGTTAACCCCTTCACTTACCTGAATCCTAACATTGACCCTTACTCTAACCCTAGCCATTACTTCTTCCCTTATTCAATCCCCGAATGCATGCATTTTTCTACCTTTTTCCTAGTTTGAAAACCTTTCTTTTGTGCATTGTTTTTTTGGTCACTCTACCTTTTAAAAGTGTTTTTTTTCTGACGCAGACTTGTTTCATATGACCATCGACTTATTTTTTGTTGCGATGAGAGCGTTGAAGGTACTAACGTTAAGGGATCACAGGTATGTTTGTATCATCTGTGGTCCGCCTTCGTGTTTCCCCTGCAATGAAGTTAATTGTGACAGTCCATCTGGATTGGCCAAGGTGAGAACTTCAGCAGCCTACCACAAAAAGACAAATTTAGCTGGCTGACCACCCAAAATGGTGTATGCAACCTGTTTTCAATCTCGGGGTCTCAATTCTGCGATGTCTGTGACCTGTTGCTGGGGAATTACTGCACTCGTGTGTTAGTCAGGCGTTTCTTTTCAGTGGGTTGTCATGGTTGTTACCACCAGAATTTGCAAACTTCTAATGATACTGGCCTTTATTGAGGTGGAGTTATATGAACGCAAATTCTGCATTCAAAAAGGTGGATGTTACGAGCATTCACCCACCAACTGTTCTTCCGATGCAGAAATGATATTGCAAACCAAGCATTGTAGTGACTAAAGTGTGTAAGTGTATAAAAGTAATCCATGGTGATGCAGTGTTGGGTTTAAGATGTGTGGGGTCCCATGCTGAATGCATACTTCTCTAACCCAGGGAACACGACCAAATAAATGTTAATGTTTGATCAGCACCTCTCTGTTGAATATGCATGCTTTGTCCAGGCCCTGGAGTAAAAAATGTTGAATTGCTTTCTTTTGAAGGTTGGTGATGTTGTGATGGTCAAAGAAGATGAAACCTTTCCCTGCGATTTAATTCTTATATCATCAAGCAGAATGGACGGGACATGTTTTGTTACAACAGCCAGTCTGGACGGAGAATCTAGCCACAAGGTAATCTATATTGTTAATAGTTCTAACAGACACAAGGAAGTGTCCTTCAGTGCGACAGAAAATGAACGTTCTTGTGATGATCTTTTTAATGCTTTCAGTGCAATTATTAGAGGCACCAGGCAATTGAAATGTGGTTACTGTTCCACATGTACATTGAGCACTGTTGATTAAGAGACTTTGTGTCCGCCTAGTCAAAACTCCTCTCTCACTCGATTTTATTTACCATAAATATGAAAATCTCAGGTAGTTTGCCAGTGGAACATAATGAATAACCCACGTCGGTTTGTGTTTAACTTACATAGGCAATGGCTAGATTTCAGCGTCCATATTCCTTTGCTGGACCCAATGAAAATTAATTGTGCTGTTGTTTCCTTATTGCATCGTTAGGTTCTCCCTTCCATCAACTTATCTCTGAGAGCTTACCTGGTGCAAGTGTATTGTTTACATTTTCATGGGTGATTTAAAAACATTTTTTAATTTGTATTGATTTTGTGTAATATCTTAGATTGCTAGTGAAAATATTTCGTATGCAATTTGCATTTATAGGTTTCTAGGGTATCATTGTTGCAACAACATCCTATTGTTACCTATTTTCAACACCCTGCCCTCTTATGTACTGTTTTATTTATTTATTTTGTTAATTACAGGGAGTGAGCTCTGCATCCGCTAATGGTGCCCAGTCAGAGACTTTGAGTTCAAGAATCCAGGTTTAGGCTCTAGGACTTGAAATTAACTTTTCAGGGTTATATCAGACTTCTGAATCCATACCTTTTGAATTCACCCAGGTGCCAGACTGAATCCGAATATGTTTCCTACCACAGATCTTGCGGGCTGATAGTTGGCACACTTGGACTCAGTGACAGCGATGTCCCGCCTCCGAAACGGACAGTGCAGAGCTGTACATAGGCACCATCTCTGCATGCTGATTTCAGTTCCTTTGTTTGCACCCCTTTTGACGCTAGTCTGTAGCACCACTCCTATACATTTTGTTCACCATCTCCCGAAAATCTGCCAACGATAGTGTGCAGAGGAAAAATCCCCCTCTGAAGGCTAGAAGCATTAAACCATGGCGTACCTGCAGAACACCGATGTCAGTCCAGATCCGTCAAAGTCTGCCTTTGGTGCTTAGGTTCAAAGCCAAAGACATGGTCTCCTTAATGCTCCCTACCCCTGGCAGGGAGCCCTAAAGGCAATGCATTTATACCACGAAACACAAAAAGCACTGGGACGATTCCAGTCCAGTTCTTGGCCTTGGTCCCCGTCCTCTGGTAAGTCCAAGAGAAGTCAGAAAAGTAAGCCTGGACTGAAGCACATAAAATCTAAATGGGAGTCCACTCCTCCTCGCCGCTACCACTCTATGGAGAGGTTGCGCAGTCATTGTTTTAAGGATCTGACTCCATTGTCAAACTCTGATCCCTTTCCGTGGTTAGTATTGATGGGCTCCAAATTTCCTGGGCCATTGTCGTCTCTAGAAACCTTCAGGGAGGTGTTGCAGCTTGTTGGGAATACTTCTGCATCATAATGTAGTACCATGGATCTGCTATGCCCTCCAGTTGGACTTATGCCAGCGGGACCCTCCTCAGCGCTAACGGAACTCGCAAATTCGTGCCTGGCCTCTTGCTAGCACCAAACCACAACTCCATACCTTTGCTGAAGGCCACTCTGGTTCCAGCCAGTTTATTGGTAGCCTTGGGCGCAGAGTTGTCTTTTCCACATACAAGCCCGCTGCCAGTTTTGGATCGGATCTGAAACAGATTTCAGCGAAGCCCCAGCACTTGGTCTTAAAAGAGAACTCTAGGCTGCCCTAGCTTCTACATCATTATCACAGATGGCTGGAGGCTATCTTTGGATCCGATTCTGATGCAGGACAGAACATTCAGCATTTTATCCAGAATGAAGGCGACGATGAGTAGGCTGACCGTTTGGTCCTCTCTCACTACACTGGTCTAAACTTAAACTTAGAGAATGCTGGGGTCCTTGACACCTCTCCTGAAGCTGAGTTGGACTCACTATTAGGCCCCTCCCAAAGAGATAGCCTTTTTCGGGGTCGAAGTTCAGAGAGCCACAGAGGTAGTAGAGTGCCAGATGCCTACTGAGGAGACTAAAGCAAAGGTGCTCACAAGGAGTTTGCAACAAGGTCTTCCGACCCATTGCTACTTTTCAGTGGGGCTTTCTTGATGGCTGCCTAGTATAAACAGATTTCTGGGGGTTTTGGTCACATTGCACATATTGAACTTTTTTTTTTTTTTTTTTTTTTTTTTATTGAATTTGTATTGCGCTCAGCTACCCGTAGAGGGTTTCCCGGCGCCAGGGACAGCCTAAAGAAGAAAGATAGGTAATTGCTGAAACAGGAGAAGCAGAGAACATTTGACCAACTAAAACAGAAAAGTTTTTAGTTTTTTGCGAAAGGCCAGAAGATTGGTCTCCATTTTAAGCGTCAGCGGAAGAGCATTCCACATCTTCGGCCCCAAATGGGCAAAAGAGCGGCCTCCCATTTTTGTCAAGCGAATTCTAGGAATTACAAAATTGGCTTGATTTGATGACCTAAGGGAGCGATTTGGCTGGTATGGCCGGACAAGATTGTGCAAGTATGTGGGAGCAGAACCCTGACGGATTTTGAACATAAGGCACAAAGTTTTAAAAGCTACACGGTCAGCAATTTTTAACCAATGAAGGTCACATAGGGCTTGTGTTGCAGACATTCTGCGTGGGACATTGCACAGAAGGCGGGCAGCTGAGTTCTGCACAACCTGGAGTATATTCATTGTAGCTCTATCAGCTCCCAGATAGAGCACATTGCCGTAGTCGATACGGGACATTACAAGAGCCTGGACAACAGTTCGACGAGTAGACTCAGGCAGCATCCATAGGATCTTCTGCAACCAGCGTAGAGTGTTAAAGCAGATTGCAGCGACCTTAGTTGCCTGTTGACGCATCGAGAGTTTCTCGTCGATTAGAAAGCCGAGGTTACGAACAACTGGCACGGGGGTAGGCAGTGGACCCATGTCACTAGGCCAGTGTCTCGAACCCCACAGATCTTTATGTTTGCCAAGTACGATAACCTCGGTCTTTTCACCATTGAGTTTTAGCAGGTTGACCTGCATCCAGGCTGCAACCCGAGAAAGGCCGATTTTAAGGGCAGAGGTGTCCTGAGACCTACTGTCAGACAGGGAGAACACGATCTGCGTATCATCTGCATAGGAGTAAATAGACAGACCGGCGTCCTCTACTATCGTGGCAAGGGGTCTGATGTAAATATTGAACAATAAAGGGCTCAATATAGACCCCTGCGGAACGCCATAAGCAGATGAGCAGATCGCCGATTCAGCTTTGGTTGAAAATACCTGAAAGGTGCGCTCATTAAGAAATGAAGCCACCCAGGCAAGCGCAGATCCTGCAACACCAAGGGAGCGAAGGGACTCTAGGAGAATGGAATGCGACACGGTATCAAAAGCCGCGCTTAAATCCAATAGTATAAGCGCAAAGGTCTCACCACTATCAATACCGTGTCGGAGTCGCTCAGTCACCCCCAGGAGTGCGGATTCGGTGGAATAATTGGCGCGAAAGCCTGATTGGGATGGATGGAGATATCCCGTATTTTCAACAAATTCGTTTAGCTGAAAGTTGACATGGCGTTCTAGTATCTTAGAACAAGCTGGCAGCAGGGATATAGGCCTAAAATTGGCCAGGTTAGTAATGTCCATACCAGATTTCTTCTGTAGGGGAACGACCATGGCGTGTTTCCATTCCTGTTCCACCCGAGATTCACTAAGAGAGATGTTAAGTAACCTCATTAGGAATCTACGTGGTTCAAGGTCAAGTTGTTTCAATATCCTCATAGGGACAGGGTCCCGAGGGGATCCTGACTTAATGCTTTTTAGGCACGACAGGAAGGAAACATCATCAAATAATTTCCAGTTGTGCAGAAACTCAGAAGGAGGGACAGAGACATTACAGCAAGAGCCAAGTAGGAAGGGATCAGTAGGGGGCGGAAGGGAAGCTAAGGATTGGTGAATGTCCTGAACCTTCGAAATAAAAAAGTCCGCAATAGCATTACAATGTTTACCATCCAGAGCCGGCAACACAGGAACAGTGTCAGCACCTGTGAGGTTATTAACAGTAGCAAAAAGAGTCCGAGGACAATTTTGCACTGAAGTAATAGTAGAGGTAATGTAAACTGCCTTGGCCCGTTTACAGTTGGCATGATAGGCTTTTAGCTCATCCTTGTAAATCAGTTTAGAGGGAATGGAATAGAATCTCCTCCACTTCCTCTCCAAGGCTTTACATTTAGCACGTTGGATTTTTAACTCATCCGAGTACCAAGGTGCTGGGGGACGCAAAGATCGAAATTTACTGCCCGAACAGGGGGCATGCACAGATACTGCATCCGTAAGCCACCTAATAATAGGGGCATTCAAATTCTGCTCAGTATTATTGAGAGACGGAATAGTCTTCGTCAGATGCAGATTAAAAGTGGCTATATCGATTTTGTCCCATCGATAAGAGGGTTTTGTTTCCTCTACGTAAACATTGGTTGTGTAAAGACTTTAAGCTTAAGCATGCCGCTAGGTTGCTGCACAAGACCCCAACAGGCAACCAACACACACTGCACACAGTATTTGGCCATGCACCTTAGTAGTTGGATACATAGCCTGGCCTAATGCACGCTATGCACCCAACTTTCCATAGTTGCTCGACACCCTCTACACACGTAACACCCAGCCTTGAAGACAGGCAGTCCTCGTCTTCAGTAATGTTTTTTTTGGTGCGGGCAAGGTTCCTTTTTTTAATGTGTTTATTGGGTTTTACATTACATACAGTAATTGCAACCAGTAATGCCTTCCAAAGGGACATGTCTACTGGTCATACACTATGAACATACCATCATGCAGCAAACCGTAGATTGGTACTTAGTCATTGTGCTAGAAGTAACAATAATCGTGAAGGACTTCTTATTGTGGACTAGTGAATATCATCAGCGTACCGCCGCAATGTCGCCAACTAGGGATGAAGCCTAAAACTAGGGTGGGAGCAGGGCATGTATGGGAGGTGGCAGTGTCAGGCATATCAATTGAAAGAGAAATGCGTAAACATGGACTGGTGTGCATGTGAAACTGAAGTCGCTAAGTTAGGCTGGGTGTAAACAGCAGACAAGTGCGTTTGCTGGGCATGGGTGTGTAGGGGGACGAGAGGGGGCCCCAGAAGCTCTCCCGGCCACCCAGTTTGGAAAGAGCAGGAGTTAGCGGGACAGACCAGGGCTCCAGCTGAGGAGTCCTCCCTGGAACGGGTTTGCTTAGGTCATGGGGGAGATTGTTGTTACCCAGCCCTTGTAGGATTTGTATGAGGAGGGTAGCCCACTGAAGAGAAATAGGTCTCTTGCGCAGGTGTCGGACCTCCTCGTAGCAGAGGGCCTCTCCCTCTCCCTCCCACCTACTTGCTCATTGCCCCATGCCAAGCAGCCACTGGTGGAGCCGTTGAAGATCACTATTGGAGTGTGAGGACACGTTTGGCGAGGAGGAGTGCCAGTGCCACAAAGTCGGCATGCACTTTGCGTTGTTTCCTGCCTTTAAAAATGCCCAAGGCGCACATTTCCCACGTTTGGATGTCCGTAATTCTGTGAACTCTCACGGGGTAACATGCACCGACTGGCAGTAACTCTGTAGAGCCAGACAGGACCGTAGCATATGTGTGAGATCCGTGTCAGGGGCATGGCATTGTGGATAGCGGATCTGCCTGTCAGGGAAGTAGCGACGTAACTGGGCTGGGGTTCTTGTGTTATAATTTCTTTTTGTAGTTTTTTAAACAACCTTTTTATGTTATTTTATTTGTAGGTTTTGAAACACAACATTTTCTCTCTTTTTTCCAGTTTCTAATTGTAAACTACTTTTTGATGTATTTTTTTTTTATATGGCTTATTTTATTTCAAGCTTGAATAGAAGTCTTTATGTTGCTAATTAACATGTTTATTCATCGTTGCTGAGATGGTCCTTAAATTAGTTTTCCCCAAGCAAATAACTTTTTTGTACGGGATACAGTATTTTGCTAACTTCTGCAGTCACGGATGAGAATGATCTTGATTGCGCCATGCAAATTCAGTTGCAACATCTTCCTGTTGCCTTCTTCTTTGAACTTCACACTAGAGTTCACTGGGATGCATTGTTCCGACTGTTGACAACCTTGTCGTCCCACACGAGTACATGCCTAGATGCTCTCTTTTTTGGTAACTTGTCACGAGGTATGCAAGTTACCTTGCTGGCATTGACCTTAATTTCACCTCCTGGTTTTGTGAAAAATTGCCAGGTCAAGGATTCCTTTGCTCACTTTGTATTGAAGCGGTGGGCTTTAAAATTAGTTGTTGACTTTTCCGCATGCTGATTATTTGAAGCCCCTCTGGCTTCATGTACAATTTGTTGGGTCTTGGCTTTGCTGCCTTTGTTCCTTCCTTTTTTGTTTTGCAAGATGCCGTGCTTCCCAGCCTTTTTTGCTCCTTCTCTATGCAGAGATGTATTTATCAAGCATTGGTAAATGCAATAGGTTTCACCTATGTGATTAATAATACGTTATTTTTTGTTGTAAGTTTTAGATTGTTGAGCAGTTGTGCAATATAAGTTACTGAAACTGCGTAAACGTGTTAGGACTTGTTTATGGAGAAAGGCAATATATTGTGCAGTAACTGGTGGTAATATAAAGCAGGGATATTAGGTGAAGGGCGGAGGATTTAACTAAAATGAAGTGCAGCCCACAACATTCTTCAAATAATATTTGTGACAAACATGTTTTAGTAGAGTTGTGATTTAGGGAGTGGAAAGGTGCATCATAGAAACTACGAGAAGGTCCTGCACTTCACTTCTATAGTGTCTTCCTCCAGGAGGAACATCAGAAAAGTTTACTGTCGAAAGCTTTCTTGAAGGCTGGCAGGAATGTTTAGAACCAAGCAGAGGTCCTTGTTGCTGTAGAAGAGTGTTGGTTTGCTTGTGATACTAAGGGACTTGGTGGAACGGTGCTGGGTAAGCATTGATGTCAAGGGTGTTGATGTACAGCTGTTTTTTGAAAATATATTGGGGTCTTGGATGAAGGTGGGCTCTTGGTGGATGGCAGTTGGTTTACCAGTGGTATGGGGGCCTTGATTTAAGATTGTGGAGAAGCAGTTACCTTGGAAGTCTCTGCACCCTGACACTAATGTTGTTTCACACGTGAAATCCGGGATCTTGGAAAATTGGACAGACTTCTGTCGCTTTCCCAGCAGAATCACAAGACTGGGTGGAAGGGTGCTGATGAACCCATTGGATGGAATGGGTTAGGCCGCCGGAGAAGTGCTGAAATGGCTCTCTAGATAGAATCTACGCACTTTCTGTGCGGAGCCTGTCCTTGTGATGTGCTCTTGGTGTGCTGGTGTAGTGTAGTTCCTATTATCCCAATAGGCTCTGCGCATTGGAATAATACCTTCAATAGTATAGGCCTAGACCAGATGTTAACTAGGTCTACTACTGTCGATATAAGACTTAAAGTTTTGGGTTTGCCAGCTAGCTCAGAGTTCACTAGAAACTTTCTCGAATGTTCAGGAAGGAATTAACTTCCCTGATTAGACAAGAAGGGATTTAGTTTCTGACAACCATAGAACATGACAACTTTGCTCTCCCCTAATCAAGAGTGTATCTCGAGAGTCGTGTGAACAAAAGGCAATTTATTTTACTCAGTCAGTACGTGCATTCTTAGTCTCATCAGATTGTAGAGAAAAGGAAGAGACGGGCGTGTTCAATAAAAGATGTTATTTATTGATCAGTCTCTTTTCTCGTACAAGAGAAATGGATCGATATTATTGCAATACTTATAGTTAAGTAAAGTGCATACATTAGAAGCAGAAGTATAAAATAATACTGTAAAAACATTGATATGGTTTCTAAGCCATATGAAGGTTTAAAATGAATAAAATATATTACATACACATATACATTTGACTAAACGTACTCAACTGGTGTTTCTAGATACGCCTACCCCGTGTACCTGACCTAAGTCTAATACGTGGGCGGGAATAGAAAGTTACAGTTTAAGTTAAGTTTGTTTTTGCCAAGTGACCGACTAAAGAATTCTCTGCGAGGGGTTATTCAGTTCTGTACCTGGAATCTAGGATGAATGAGTGATGGTATCTCTCGTCTCTGGTCTCGATATTCCAGGCTGCCTGCGAGGGCTACCCGGAAGCGCCGGAGCTGGATTTCTCGGCAGGAGAAAGCAGCTGCTCGATCTCAGCGCGTCAGGAAGGCGGGGCTGCGCCAGCGGGGTCTGCTCTGCTCTGGGCTTCGGCAAGTCTGGCTGCTCCGTCCTCGTCACCACCGCGTGTGTTTGCATAGGGCAAGATCGGTAATATTTATACCTTTAAGGTGCCGAGATTGACGTAAGGATGGACATAGATACGTCAATAAGGATGTCATACGACCAGGTCGTTAGCACATTCTTTTGCTGAAGTTCTCGGTGAAATCAAAACAATGGCCGCAGGGTTTTTCCCAGGTTGTCATAGGTTTGATTTGTTTTGAGAACTCCGTATGCCTTATCAGGGGCTGGAGGAATATCGCTTGTCTAATTAGATGGCAAGCGTTATGACCTAATCAGATAACACGTTCCTGTGCCGTAGTGTGGCTTTATCAGATAACGGTTCCTGCATCATGGGGGTTTTCTGCCTCATGGGATGGCTGCTAGTTAACTTGTTAGTTTGCTAACCAGAATAGGGTCAGGAATAGGGGGATCGATACAGAACCTATAGGAATACATCACACCCACTCCACGCTAACTATGGACATATTTACTAATCTATGCATAGTAAAACATACTATAGAGTATTGTGTATACCTTACCACCCCAAAATACATAAATGCATTTTGAAATTATCAAATATACGGAAAAAATGCAGTCATATGTATAGTATGCACTCAAGCTGTAGAATAATGCTAAAGTAATCACGCATTTGTATACATTATTGCTATTTTGTATATGAAAATTTACACATGAAATGGCTCTTAATACAAAAAAAAGGTTCGAGACCATTTCATCACAGAACAATAATAACTATGAACATGCCAGCGGGCAGCTAATGTCTATAAGTTATCTAAATTAAGAAATCTTAGTTCTCTAAGAATAGTTCTTACTTTAAGCAGAAGATAGTGTCCCGGAAAATATGCAAAAATATTTTGGGGCTGCTGAAAAAATTGCTGTCCGTGAACTGGAGGGAAAATTGTTCATGTGACTTTATTATTAAAGTTGAAGGCCAAATTCAGGGAACGCCGTGTACGAGCTTGCTCAAAAGTCTCTATTTCTGCTCTGGTGAGAACATCATATCATTTAGGCTTTCGAAAAAGTTGTCAACAGCTTCCTGGGAGAGTTCCACTAACTCGGAAATAGGTGTAACCATGCATTCGTGCGCATGATTGTCTCCATTGACATTCTGATTTGGATTGCTGACAGAAGGTCGTACCTGATCGATGCTGCTTTCATCTTGTACTTCACTACCCCTTAATTGTAGTGGTGAAGCTTCCACGAATGCCGTCATCAGGATTGGTAGCCTTTGAGGGCAGCACAAAGCGTGAGCCTTTGTTGGACTCAACAATGTTTCTGCATCCATTGGCGCATCCGATTGTAGCGTCAGACAGGTGTCTAACACGCATTCTTCTCCGCATAGCAGGCACCTTAATACAGGTAAAACACATCGTTACCACATTGGTCGAAAGGATAGAAACCAAGTCATGTTCAGGTCTCTAAGCCGGGATAGTCCCAGGATTTTTGATATCCGGTCCCGGTATCCAATGGCTAGGATTGTTTCTTCCCTTGTCGCAGGTGTTTTGTCTGTGACATGGTTTGCCATAACGAAATATAAGGACTAGGAATAGGATTCCTGCAATCAGTCCTAAAATGAGGGGAAGTCCGCCAAAAATCGAATGGACGAAATCTGGAAAAATACCCAGTATGGCTTTGAATGGTGTTAATGCCATCGAAAATACTGTCTTAAATACTTTTGAGACTCCATTGGTATCAGAAATATTTAAGATTTCATTCAGGATTTCTGCGAAATGTATGGGGGAATTAGTTGATAACAATGAATGTATCTCTGCAGTCGTCCTTGCGACTTGGAGATCATACGTTTCTTTTGATGACGTGAGCCTTGTCGGCGTCTGAAGAAGCACTGTTTTCATTCTGCTTAAAGTATCTATTCGAATAGAAGTAATTTTCAAGTTGGGCCATGCCCTTGCCTCCCTGTCTGGAAAGGAGCTGGGGAACAATGAGTGTCCACAGCACTTGACCTTCGCAGTCGTAGTTACGAGATAAGGAGTCCCGGGCATAAGACTACAACATCTGCGGTCTACAATTAGAATGTAACTCCCATTATAGAGTCTTTGAAAGAATGGTTCAATCTCTGTTGCAGGTGCGCCTTGCTGGTGACATGAAAGGTTATTTGAGTTCCCTTCACAGGCTCCATGCAAACTAATTCCGTTACACAGAAGTGTACCGCTTAGTGACATTGCACAATTATTGCCACTAAGAAACACTTTCTGTCCTTTATTACTGACACATGCATGCGAATAGGGCAGGTTCCATGTTGTTTTTATGTACCCTTTTCCCAATTTTTCGTACATGCCAGCCTGTATATATTTTTGGCAGTATTGAAACCTGAAGGTTAATATTGGAATATTTATTATCCCATGTATTATCCATTCACTGACAGGTCGTTCTGACATTGTCACTGGTAATCTCTCAAGTTTCTCAATGCTCAGGATTGTATAATCAGCTCCCTTTTGGGCCATACTGATTTGTCTATCAGTAAGGTTAAAGATATAGAATAGTGACGTTGTGTTGATTAAACGCCAAGGCACATAGCCTAAACGCAGATTTTGTAACGTCCAGCCAAGCTGTACAATAGAACGCAATTGGGACTGACCGTGTTGTAATAACAGTAAGTCTTGCGATAATATGTCGATTGCTGAAGACACAATGCTGTCCAAAGAAAAAATTCTGGAGGACAGAGTCATTAACCCATTGTCCACTACAGAAAGTGATTTTTCCAAATTAATACGGTCAATTTCCCGTATTCTCTCTGCTGTTTCAATTTGAGTAACCTTCCAGGCCTCATTGTATGCTGCATATACAGAGGCTGCTATGAAACGCTTTTGACGCTGTTTGCGTGGTCCCATAGTGAAATCACGCAAGTCAGCACCATCAGTAAGTAAAGTTAGGTGTTGCTTAATTTCTGCCAGTGTGGAAGTTTGTAGCCATTGAAGGCATAATTTGCCCACACTGTAGGTGGTTATTATCCCTGGGTGATGTCTTTGGGGATATCTAGGGTCTGGCCTGGTCATTTTGAACCCCTGTGTTTTATTCAGGAATCTGTCTTGACAGTTATTAGTATCTGTGGGCCAGATCAACCACTGTTTCCAATCTGGATGTGTTCTGTTTTGGTTTAATACATAATTTACGTCTATCTCTTCATCTGTGGAACTATTGCTGTTCATTGTTGGTTTTGGAATAGACGGTTTATTTCAGTCTTTGATTTTGGCTAGGCCAAGACAGGTGGTTTGTTGAACAGTTTCATTAAAAAATATAATTTGTTCTGGGATCATGCAGGCTCTAAACAAAGATTCTATACCCTGTACTTGCCATTCTTTTGTACCCCAAACACTTTTCAATTCAACATTTTTGTCCCAATAATCAAAACCAAAAGTATTCATTTGTTCAAAGAATGAGTCTGAATATATCAATTTTGTGTTGGTTATCATGGTCTTCATCCCTGTCTTATTTGACAATTTGAAATAAAATGTTTCAGCATTACTTATGTTCAAACCTGAAAAGTATGAATATTTGTCGTAAACGGTTCTTGAGCTTCCTTTTGGAGGGGTTGCACAATGTTCCCATTGATTATAATTTAAAACATTTCTAGGTTGTGCAGATCTATGTAAAAAATGGTTACCATAGTGGTTATAGCAATACATACTATCATAATTTGTAGAACCCTGCAAATAATCATGTTTGGTAAATTTAGCAGACATTACTAAGTCAGACATCATATTATTAATGCTTTCGAAGTCCCAATCATCAGCCAATGAGCTTGGTTTTACAAAGTCACTCAATGAGATCTTAATTTGGTGTGGATATTTCAGGATTTCAACCGGACCATAGATTTCGTAGTCTGTGTTGTCCCATGCTACCCCACCCGGTATAGGATTGGCTGTGAAGTTGGCTGAAGAAAGTTCTCTTTTCTCGACGTGTGAAGATGTGTGTGGTTTGAGGATCAAGTTGATTTTCTGACTTGCTGTGTCCATTTTAGCATATTTTCCCTCAATGAAGCGTCCCAATGTTAGTATCATGATGAGCCAAAGTATGAGGATAAATGCACCAAAACCCACCCAAAATTCGATCCATGGAGAAATCAGATATGTTTCTTTCAGTTGTTTCAAAAGTTCTTTAGCTTTATCTTTAAAGGTTTTTGATGATGGCTGTGTCTTTGATTCAGTGAAGCCTTCAGAGGAATCATCGAAGTTTATGAAGTAGCCGGATGCAGTTCTGTCAATAGTTCCAATTACTTCAGGATTACTGTTTCTTGCATTATCATTTGGTACTTCATTATAGGTTGGTGTGTCTCTGCTAAATGTTTTTATTTGGGTTTTCAGAGGTCTGAGTTCTATTGCATTGTTGCATAGTCCTTGTTGTTCTTCTGTAGGCGTTTCGAATGTGATGAGCCTCTTCGATAGGACCTCTGTACTGGTAGCAAACCTTGGTGTTCTGCTACTTATTGGGAGTCCACTTGGCCTACTATTTGTTATCGGCCACATGATTGTGGTTTTACCAGGTCGATGGATACAACTCGGTTCTCCTTTTTACCAGCAAGCGGCGGTAGTACAACTGATCTTGTCCCGTTGACAGACAAGACAGGAACTGCTTTTCTGTAAGAAGGCCCAAATTCCTTCTTTACCGCGATCTTTTCTCTGACTAGATCCCCGACTTTTGGAATCCAGACAGGTCTTGCTGGGACAGGTGGTGGTTCTTCAGTGGTTGTTGGCTGTTGTTTCAACTTTATGTTGCTCAGGTCTTTTCTTGTTTCATTTAAGTCCTGCAAAATAGCCAAACGGTCTTTGATATCAAAGCTTTTTTCCTTCACCACTGAAGTTTGACTGTCAAGGTCAGAGATTAACATCCTAGTTCCAAATAATAATTCGTACGGACTGAATCCCTTCAGAGAATTTCTTGGCAAGTTATTTAGACTACGTTGGACACTTATTAGATGTTTGACCCACCCAGCTCCCGAACCTAATATCCTTCCCGTTATAGATTGCTTTATGCCTTGGTTTTTTCTTTACACCATCCCGTATCCCTCAGGAAGGAAGTGAGAAGATTCCCGCTGTGCTATGCTCATTTGGTCATGTTTCCCATCAGGCTGGAAGGCTAGAGTGAAAACAATGATCAAACATAGCATGCTCTTAGCGTATATGCCATTTAGACTCGCAAATCTTTGTATAACAGTCCAGACGTCAGCCGAGTGCTGGTGATCTACATTATAAGTGGAAACTAGCCTGTATATGTTAATCGCAAGCCTTGCTTTTTACTCTTGATTTTTTCTGGAGTGAAACGACGAGGTATTACACTGTTTCTCTCCCCACTGCGATTTCTGTTGCAGTTTGGGCAGTTTTTTACAAACATGGTGTGATGCAGGCTCATGCCTGGCCACCAGTACCTTGATTGTAATTCTTCCAGAGAATCTTTTAGTTTGAGGTGTCTGAGACCCTCACCCATATGCGCGTCTGCGATTAACAAGTTTCTCCTGTCCATGTTTGGAATCACTCTATCCCCCACTCCAGGGATTCGAGCAAAAGGGACGGAGTGTGCATCGATTATGTATGTATAATTGAGTGGATAGTTGATCGGTAGCGCTGAGCAGTCGCCTTTTAATGACGTTTTCACCGCCAGCACTGTTTCACTGTCAATGTATTTTAATGTACGCTTTTTTCGAACAACGGAAGCCGATTTAGTTGCTACCGCTGTGGCTGTTTCAGCCAATGAATTCCCTGCAACGTGAACGCCATCACGCTGATGACTCAGTGAGTGTGTCACGTGAGTCTTTGGTAGTTCTTTTTGTAAAAGAGCTATTTGTTCCCAGAGCAGTTTCTGCTTTATTGTTGCATCTGTGTCATCTTTGTAACCGTTTTGAGTCCATGTCTGCAAATCTTTGTTATATGATTTGACGCAGTAATATGAATCTGACACTATAAGTGTCGGGAATTCGCGATCCGCATTATCTAGCGCCATTTTCAATGCTATTATTTCAGTCTGTTGTTCTGAATTAGTTTCTACTGAGTGTGATTTTGTTAATAGAGGTCTTAGTTTACCTCCGCGCCACACTTCTTTTGTAATCTCACATGTGGGGTTGTATGCTTGTTCTCCCCAAACGGAGGGTTGAGCATGTCCGTCTGTATAGATTACACAAGCGTAGTGTCGTAAGGGCAGAATGTCGATTGGCAGAGGGAATGTTCTTTCATATTCTAGATTTTTTAAATCCTCTAGTTCTGGATCAAAGTAGTAGTATACTTTGTCCGTTGTGATTGAATTTACCCATTGTATCCATTCCGGATTCAATGTCGTTGTTGGTAAATTACATGGGGTTGTTAATGCCTCAAAGGCTGGTTCTGCTGTTCTGACTGTGATATGTCTACCGTCAGCTTGATCTTTTTCTCTAGCTATTGCGGTTTGAACTGCATGAACAATTTTTTCTTCAATGCTGAATTGCTGTTCAGCTTCTGTGTACAAGTGTGATTTGAATGCAATTGGTACCTTTTCTCCCTCATTAGAGGTCAGGTATGTGAATCCGCATCTTCCTGGGATGACTCGAATCACAAGATTGCGTGTGTTATCACGTGTTTCTAATTTTGTTTTAATTAGCATGTCTGTTTGTAAGGATCTCAGAATTTCTGTGTGTATTTGAGTCCAATTGGTTCTTTTAAAATCAGGTTTTATTAGATCATAAAGGGGTTTGACCCTTTCTGCGTAATTTGCAATGTATGTTCTTCCGAAATTTAGGAAGCCTAGAATTGACTGTAGGTTTTTTAGTGTTCTAGGTGCTTGGAGTACGGCACATTTCTCTAGAAAATTGTCAGCCAGGCTTTTGCCTTCACTTGATAATTCATATCCTAAGAACAGGACTGTCAGATGGGCAATTCTGGATTTTTTAAAGTTGAATTTGTAACCCTCTGCTGCGAACCCAAGTATTATGGTGTTCACTCTCTTCAAGTGAGTCTCCAAGTCATCATCTGTTAAGTATATGTCGTCGACATACGATAATGCTTCGTCGTCATATATTTGTAGTAATTCTGTTACTCTCGCTGAGAATACTCCCGGGCTGTTCTTGTACCCCTGGGCTAACCGACAGAATTGCTTTTGAGTGCCATTTATTGAGAATGCAGACACATATCTGCTCTCTGGTGCTATGTTTTGACAAAAGAATCCATTAGAGATGTCTAATGTTGTTTTGTATTTTTTGCGCACTATGTTATTCATTAGTGCAGCACTGTGCGAATTTTGCACTGCAAAAGTTTTGCAACATGAGTTAAGGTGTCGGTAATCCAAAACTAGACGATATGAATTGTCTGGTTTGGAGACCGGAAACAAAGGGTTGTTCATTTGTGAGGTGCAAGTTTCAATCACCCCCTGGTATTCTAGCTGATCTAGAATTTCTTTTACCTGTTTTTTAGCTTCTTGCTTAATTGGGTACTGCCTCTGTGCAGTAGGTTGTGATTTTAACTGGATTTTGTGAGGAGGAGAGTCCTCATCCCATCCTACGTGATTTTTATATAAAGCAGGAGCTAGAGCTACTGCCCACTTTCTGGCAAGTGTATATTTTTTATGAATTGGGATATGATTTGAGAAGGCAGGCATAATTATTTCTTCGCCATGAGGGCACTCCCTGACAAACTCTGGTGGCCAGTCTTTTTCAGCTAGAAGGATGTCATAGCCCTTGGAGAGATTATCCCAAAATAGTCCCCTTATTTTTCTAGTCTTATCCCCCTCTATACGTAATGTTATTTCATATATTTTGTGGGGTTTGCTAACTCTGGTGTCTGCAGTTTCCACTTGAAGATATTCATTCGTGTCCACTGTCTCCAGATGATTCATAAGGACTTTGCGAGCTATGCTCACTTCTGCTGCGCTGTCTAGCATTGTCTGAGCCCATTCTCTGTTTTTCAGTTGTGTCCTCAGTATTCTCGGCATTGTTAACTACCTTGATACTGGCTACCTTCTTTTTTGGAAATTGTAATTTCTTTTTTAGCTGAGCAGGTTCCTTGTCTTTGGACTTGGCGTGCTCTTCTCTTTGTTCTGATCGTCCTCTTCTTTCCGATTTCTGCGAGGAAGTCTGAAAAGATTGAGAGGGACGTGTATCAATGTCTTGATATCTATCAGGCTTTTTTATATTATCCCTATTTCTAAGGTTATATCTTTTCCCAAAGGGGTCACTCTGGGGTGACTTGTGTCTTTGGTTCGGAGATTTTTATCTTCGCCTAGGAGACCTTCCTCTGGACTGGAATTTCTTTTCTTTAGGATTGGATTGTTTGTTTCCATCCCAGTTCTTTTTCTGTGATGTTGAATTATTATTAAAAAATATTTTTTCAGGACTTTCAATTAGTTGTGGTTTTACTGGTATTCCACCTAAACTATCTCTACCTAGTTCCTCATAGGATTTTTCTATGATTCTGGCAATTTCAGCTGGTTGGTCTGCTATATCTGTCTCCTTTAACCTCTGGCGGATCGCCACGTTTGCTGCTTCACCTTTTATGTTGGCTAATAATATAGCTGAGACCTGCTTGAAGTCTTTTAGTAATTTCATACCAAGAGTTAAAGCGGGTTCTGGACCATATTCATCTTGAATTTGTTTTAGCACATCTGGTATTACCGAAATGGATGGAACACCGTGCGTTTTTGTGTAGATGGAAGCAAAGACTGTACCCCAAGTGTCACAGTCCTCAATGTGTGGTGCGATTCCCATTGGAAGACAGATAGTCAGAATCCTGTGTTTTTCTAACGGGGTGGTGTCTGGAAACACAGCCTCGATTTGGGTGATTTTTTGTGCTAACCAGAATGGTATTTGTTCCAGTTTAGCTGGTACTTTACCTAGGCAGGATTGTATGTTCTGTGGTGTAATTTTATTTGTGTTCCCCTGGTGAGGGGTCAGCTGTGGAATTTTAATCGCTGGCTGAATTGTTGAAGTCCGCATCACATACTGGACTAGTTGTCTATGTATTTTTATTAATTGTTTTAGTTGTACTAAAAGATCTGTGTACTAAAAGATCTGCTGCAGACATCCCATTGATGTCTGGATGTGGTGTGTATCCGGCTAGGACCGGCCACGTTGCTCCTGGTCTACCTAAAGGACTGAGCCTGGTGATGTGATTATTGTGTTTTAGGGCGCCATTAAATAAGAGCAAATGCTCTTGAAATTTAAGTGGTACTTCCACCTCCTCGAAAGGAGTGTACATTTCAGGAGGTTCCTCTATTTTGTAATAGTGGAAGTACTTTGTTACAGCATTTGCTGCTGGAAAATGTATCCATGAATAGTATACCTCTGTCTGCCGATATTCGTGTGCCTCAATTACGAATATGACTGTACCACCTCTAGGTGTCAGTCCATTTTCTATAAGTTTTAAGGTTATAGATTTTCTTTTAATGACCGGGATGAGTATTATATCCTGGTCAGCGTCTTGTAGTGCAGTATCAGCTGCTGCGATTTCAGCTGCTAATCTAACTGCCTCTCTTTCATCATCACTGTCTGCCATTTTACCGACAGGATGGTCACTTTGTTTGTTTGCAGATCAGGTTTCTTATGGAAACAAAGATTAGATGCACAATATTTTGGAACGGTTTATCCTTCAACGTTGACTAAACCAAGTATCATACATAGGAGTTTCCTCCTGCGAGGTTTGGCGGATATTACCTTTCACCCACTCCAGACGTCTTTGGAGTATTATGGGGAAAAGGGGTCTGAGTGAGAAAGCACGACTGAGTTACTCTAAATGTCTTACGTTAGTTTTATCGCCCTTCCAAACGCGTTGGGCGCCATGTAGTGTAGTTCCTATTATCCCAATAGGCTCTGCGCATTGGAATAATACCTTCAATAGTATAGGCCTAGACCAGACGTTAACTAGGTCTACTACTGTCGATATTAGACTTAAAGTTTTGGGTTTGCCAGCTAGCTCAGAGTTCACTAGAAACTTTCTCGAATGTTCAGGAAGGAATTAACTTCCCTGATTAGACAAGAAGGGATTTAGTTTCTGACAACCATAGAACATGACAACTTTGCTCTCCCCTAATCAAGAGTGTATCTCGAGAGTCGTGTGAACAAAAGGTAATTTATTTTACTCCGTCAGTACGTGCATTCTTAGTCTCATCAGATTGTAGAGAAAAGGAAGAGACGGGCGTGTTCAATAAAAGATGTTATTTATTGATCAGTCTCTTTTCTCGTACAAGAGAAATGGATCGATATTATTGCAATACTTATAGTTAAGTAAAGTGCATACATTAGAAGCAGAAGTATAAAATAATACTGTAAAAACATTGATATGGTTTCTAAGCCATATGAAGGTTTAAAATGAATAAAATATATTACATACACATATACATTTGACTAAACGTACTCAACTGGTGTTTCTAGATACGCCTACCCCGTGTACCTGACCTAAGTCTAATACGTGGGCGGGAATAGAAAGTTACAGTTTAAGTTAAGTTTGTTTTTGCCAAGTGACTGACTAAAGAATTCTCTGCGAGGGGTTATTCAGTTCTGTACCTGGAATCTAGGATGAATGAGTGATGGTATCTCTCGTCTCTGGTCTCGATATTCCAGGCTGCCTGCGAGGGCTACCCGGAAGCGCCAGAGCTGGATTTCTCGGCAGGAGAAAGCAGCTGCTCGATCTCAGCGCGTCAGGAAGGCGGGGCTGCGCCAGCGGGGTCTGCTCTGCTCTGGGCTTCGGCAAGTCTGGCTGCTCCGTCCTCGTCACCACCGCGTGTGTTTGCATAGGGCAATATCGGTAATATTTATACCTTTAAGGTGCCGAGATTGACGTAAGGATGGACATAGATACGTCAATAAGGATGTCATACGACCAGGTCGTTAGAACATTCTTTTGCTGAAGTTCTCGGTGAAATCAAAACAATGGCTGCAGGGTTTTTCCCAGGTTGTCATAGGTTTGATTTGTTTTGAGAACTCCGTATGCCTTATCAGGGGCTGGAGGAATATCGCTTGTCTAATTAGATGGCAAGCGTTATGACCTAATCAGATAACACGTTCCTGTGCCGTAGTGTGGCTTTATCAGATAACGGTTCCTGCATCATGGGGGTTTTCTGCCTCATGGGATGGCTGCTAGTTAACTTGTTAGTTTGCTAACCAGAATAGGGTCAGGAATAGGGGGATCGATACAGAACCTATAGGAATACATCACACTGGCAGATGCATTTTTTCTATATTTGGAAGGGGTGGCCATGGAGGGGGAGTCCTTGACCCAGTCACACGCCCGGCTCTTCATTTAAAAACAGGGCAGCCCGGGAATGGTGCCAGAGAAGGCTGGTGCAACGTTGTGTGGCACAGCCTGCTTTTTGTCAATAGAAGTGCAGGTGTGGCTGGGAGGACCTGGTCGTGGAAGTAGGGTCCCAGGGCAATTATGCAACCGTTATCAGCAAAGCCATTAACACCGATGGGCCTGTGTACCAAGGCCTAGCGAGTGAGGAAGGAGGGAGGAGGGGAGGCTTGGGTGCATGGACATGTGGTGGAGATGGGAGGGTGGTGGGGTGGAGGTGCGTCCAAAGCAAAGACACAGGTGCATGGTCACCAAGGCCTAATAACTCAGTTATGAAGGGGATGTTGAATGCATACACACAGGTGCTTGGATACCAAGGCCTAGTAACTGAGATGAGGGATGGGGCGAAGGGAGCCCACGTGTCTGTGTATCAAGGCCTTGTAACTGAGATAAGCGTTGGGGTGAGTAGACAGATGCTTGGTACTAAGGTCTAGTAACAGAGGTGGGGGTGCAGGTGGCTGGGTCCCAAGGCATAGTAACTGAGTTATGACATGGGGTTGGGGAGCAGAGGCACAAGTACTGGCATACCAATATCAAATAACAGAGGTGGTGGGCAAGGACACAGGTGCCTGGATAGCATGATCCTGTGACTGAGGTAATGAGAGCAGTGGCGTGTGGCACAGATGCACGGGTGGTATAATCTAGAGAGCGAGAAATGAGGACAGGGAAAAAAGAGCACAGCATGCACACGGATACCATGCTCCTGTGAGTGAGAAAAGAGGGCAGTGTAGGCAACAAGTATGGGACGAATGTTCCTAGGCATCAAGGTCTAGTGACCGACCAACAAGGGCCATGCATGGGGGTTGAGGTGACTGAGTAGGATACGTCACAACAATCAGGCGTCGCAGTGGAGGGGGCACAGATAAACTGGGTGCTTCTATCTCCTCCCACCTCATCTGCTTAGGGGACACTTGTGCCAGAATACTCCCCACCCCCAGTGAGCACATAGACGCAGAGGACACACATGGCACGCCCTGAAGCACACACAAACACTCATAGCTATGCTGGTCGTTAAACAATCCTTACTGTACGGTATGCGGGTGCTGGAGGAACAACTTTTCACAGGCTGGCAATTGCAGTCAATGAAGAGGCAAGCAAAAAGCCGGCAGCTACCGGTATATCACGAGAACTCAGAGCGTCTCTTGGGTAAAAAGACCAGAAAACCCAGTAAGCAGCTTGCAAGTGACCCAGGGGTAACGCTGTGGTTATGACATGATAGGAAACCAGAATGACCCTCAAAAAAAGGCAGAATGATGGATGTCTCTCTGGTTGTACCACCACATGCAAAAAGTGAGAGCCTCCTAACAGAAATGATAGCACTTAAAAAACAAGCACAGCTGAAGCACAGTGAAAGAGTTCCACAAAAGCGGATGAAAACAGTACTTGGGCCACAGGACATGGATAAGAGAAACACACAAGTAGAACAAGAGGATATATTATGCTACAGAAAAAAGAAATAGAGGAAAGGTAAGTGGCAAGCACACTAACCAGTGAACAGTGAGGGCGGGATGTAAGCCCCTTTAAAGATGAATATTAAATACTATAGATTTCACAAGCACAGCGATGTTCAGGCGAAACCTAAAAAGGAGTTTACACAAGGGTGGGGGTCCTTGTTTCTACAGTGTATGATTTGTGACCCCCCCCTCAGGGTCTGTCCCGGGTGGCAATAGGTCTAGCTACGCCACTGGAATACAGGTAATGCAAACTCAAGGCAAACACCCATGCCTACTTCCTAGGGTCTTTGTTGGATCTGCAAAATTTTATGGACCAGATAAGAGGTTTCATTGGTTCCTGATCATTAATTCACCCCCCATACAAATACTTATTAGGTTTTTGACGCATCTCATTTGCCACCTTGCGACGGCTATGTTTTTTGCTGCAGATTTGTTTTCCAGGGAACCAAAACCGTTTGCTGGTTTGAAATGACTTCTAGACAGGTCAGATTGACAATAGTTTCACCTTATCTGATTGCCTGCCCTTCCACTAATTAAGATTTGTACCTGTGTTAAACCAAACTGGAAGTGTAGCATCTCATTCGAATGTCTGAAATACTTGGCGTCTTACTGCCTCACATTCCAAAAAGGCAAAAGGTTGTGGGGGTGCCCTGTGCTGACAAAGGTGCGAGTTTCATCTCGATGGAAATCAAGAGTAGAAATTATATGATTTATTGCCGGTTGATTACTAAAATAAAATGATGTGGAGTAGCAGTGTTATTTGTTGATCTTTTTTTATACTAGGATTTTCGTATTCTGTAAATAGTGTGCCAGCCTTGTGTAGTTTTGTTTTCAGTGTTAAAAATGTGTGCATTCAGACAAACATTTTTCTTCATTCCAGACACATTATGCCATCCAGGATACAAAAGCCTTTCGTACCGAACAAGACATTGACACCCTTCATGCTACCATAGAGTGTGAACAGCCTCAGCCTGATCTGTATAAGTAAGCACATTCTTATTGCCATTTACAATATCTTTTAAACCTGTTTTAATTCTAAAATGAAGTTGTTATTCCAAGTTCATATCCCTTTTTTTTAAATATAGCTTAATTCGATTGCACAAGTAAGTTGCATTGCTATGTGGTAGGGAGGGCAAGCGGTGACACTAAGGCTGGATTCTTACACATGAGGAGCTTAGTTTGAAGTTGCATCATTCTGTTTCGTCCATAGATTTTTCCTATGCTTGGTAATTTGTGCAAGGGTAAGACATCCCCAAAAAAGGTTGACTCGTGTGTAATCCTTTTAAGCAAAAATTGCCTTATCTTTGTAAAGAGCACTTCGGAAACATAAGGTAAATGTATTGAAATAGAAAAATAAGTTTATTTGACAAATATGAAAATTGGTGCTAAAAATTAAATTACAACTAGTGAATGTTGAGCTTTCTCAAAATGTTTAATATCCAGAGAGACTGCTCACCTTCGCAGTCTGGTGTGGGCTGAATTTAGAGTGTGATAGAATGAGATTTAGCTGTGTTGGCTTCTGGAGATGATCTGCTATACTCACTTATTACAAAACCTTGTTTCAGAACTCCTTTCAGAGGGCCATGGGGCATGCAGGAAGTGGTTACTGGGCCCAACCGTGGAGGTTGAGACCTTTAACTCCTGATGTCCCAAGGCCCGACCTACTATGGATCATGAGCAACTGGGTCAAGTACCCATTCTGCACTTGACTCTCAGCGGTAGCTGTGCATGAACAGTCAGCGGCTCCATTGGGGTGGGAAGTGTAGATACAGGTGAGTTAATGCGAATCATAACTCAAAGTGCACACAGTACTGTTAAAAAATCAATGTCCAGGCAAATACTTGAAATACTTACTTTAATAACAATAAATAACTCTTTTATTTTTAACTCAACGCATTCAAAGGAAGAATGACATTCATAAGCAATAATAGAGTTCCCTTGAGATTAGGGCTCTTGTGTTTGTTATGCAAAATGCCTGTCCCACCCTTTTCCTTGTATTGTGTTGGGTTTATTCCCTGTTGGCTGGTTGTTGCATCCATGGAATGCTCACTAGTAGGCTGTACTCAAGAGTTCTCCTGTTGACTGTAGGAGAGTAGGGTCTGCTATCCTATGGTCACCCCAAATTTTTGCTTTTTTGCTTCACTGGTTTTCGACTACTGAGGCTGTGGGCCTGCTGATCAGACCCCCAGCCTGCTGTTCTCTCACTAAATTACTGACACATGTGCTATAGGCACATACCAATTGGAAATGGACTCCTTGTCAGCCCCTGTATAATGCACTATAGGTGCCCAGGGCATAGGGGCCACCAAGGCCTACCAGGGGCTGCAGCATATCTTTTGCCACCCCTGGCTGGTTCTTAAATTGACACAACTGGCTGATCACTCAGCTGGGGTAAGGTGGTGTAAGCACCCCTTGCTTAGATATAGTATACCTATATCTAAACCTATATCTGGACACATGTAAACCTGTGAGCCACTCCTATGGAAGGCCTCATCAATCCTGGAGGCAGAGTGCGTGGTTTTATGTGAGATGGAGCTCTAGCATGAGCTGAGCCTGTCTGCAGCTGTCGGGAACAACTCCCTAAGCTGTTTCAGGATAATGCCATACCATATACTCTTAAGTGCCTTATAATCCTCGCGGTTAAATAGCAACTTTGGTTTGGCTTTATCAAAACATGTCGTGTAAGGTGTCATACGATTTGGAATACTATCCCCTCGCCAGTTCTGGCGACGGGGATAGCATTCCACCCCTCTAGAGGGGTAAGGCATGTTCCTTTACTGTAATGCGGTTAATTTCTCCAAAGACCTTAGATCCACAAAATGGATGCCTCTGCCACAGACAAATGTCTGGACCCCTGCAGCTGACCGAAACTCGGCCAAATGGGTCCTGGACAAAGGGTTTCCTGTCACAGGAGGGTGTCACCGCCCTCCAGACAGGAGATAGTGGATTGTAGCAGGGAGGTCTGAAAGAAACCAGACACTGCCTGGGGCGCACAAGGCTGCCCCTTGCATAATCCGGCCAAACCGGTTCTGGGGCACTCCAGCCCTCGTGCCAGGGCGGCCTGGATCAAAGGAAAGGGGTGTATCCACCCCCTTCCTGGGTCCCACCCACAGGGGGGGACCTAGCAGGTAATCACGCCCCCCAGATTGGAATAAGAGTGGGAGCAGTGCCAATGCACATCAGATTTCCTGGAAGAAACATTAGAAACGAAACTCTGGACCCTTGGACCTCCATCTCAACGTGGAAGCCCGAAGAATCTCCCTTGTGGTCAAGGAGTGACCACCCTGCAGCAGCAGGCACCATCCAGCCCTCGACGTCTACTTAGTTGCAGTTCCCGCCGGAACTCGAGCGACTGAGATCGACGAGATCAAACTTGCCTGCCTTCCAACAGCCCGATCCACAGTCCCTGCAGAGCTGAGACCCGTGGAGGCGACCGGAAGCGTGGGGCACGCCATCTTGAATTGACCACGAGACGCTGACCGTGCAGCCCACGAGTGACCCTCGAAGCTGTGCACCGGGGTTTGAGAAGCCCCCACCCTGAGCTACTCCTGAGCCGAAGTTCAGCCCTCCACACTCGACGAGTGCTGCGTGGGGCCCTTCTGCTCCATTTGGCTCAACGCGTTGGCCCGGTCACTTGCCCGCTGGCTAGTGGCCCCTGTGCCGACGAAACTACAAAGAAGACTCGTGAATCTGGTTGCTCCAGATCCACACCAGCTCCCCTGAAAAGGAGCCCCGACTCTGACCTTCCTGGTCCGAGTGAGAAGCAATCTTCCGATCCCGCGTGGATTGCTCTTGCCAAGTGTTGGTTGCTCCAAACTTGAAGCCGACTGCACCGACGGTGAGAGCCTGCGTGGGACAGATCGTGACCTGCTCCTGGACGTCGCAGATGCCCCAGAGCCCACGTGACAGCGGAGAGAAGCTCCTCGACGACCACCTGATTGCGCCCGACATTGCCTGGTTCCACCCTGGTCACTGCTGAGTGACCCAGACTCTGTCCCCTCTGCTTTCAGGTACCCTTCGACTTGAGTTCACCCTTGGACTCCACCGGACACTTCATCTTCAACCCGCCTGCAGCCCTTTCAGCTTCAAGCACCAAGAGCCTGCGTGTCAAAACCCGACGCCACTTCGACCCTGTGCACCCACTTCCTGTGGGTGAGGTAACTTTGCTCCGCCGGTGTTCCCACACTGGTGCACATCTCTAGGGTCTGTGTGTTAAGTTTTGTTCCTCTAGGTCCAGCGGAAGTGTCCTTAAACTTTAACTTTATGACTTTTACGCACCATTGGTTAACATTGGTGCATGCGTGCGCTTTCCGCACATCTCCCGAATCCCGAGGGCCATTCCCGACTTCAGCATTGCTTGTCCTGACTGCTCCCAGCGATTCCCTAGGCCCTAGGCCTAACCACTGCTCGAGTGGCATCTCTTATACCACTTGTTTAGTATATGGTTTGAGTGGCCACCCGCCCTCATCCATAATTGTGCAACTTGTATGTTTAAACAGTGCTTTTGATTTAACGCTTGTGCCCCTTTATTCATAAAGAATACTGGGGATTGTTTTTAGTAATAAACACATATATTTTTATAATATATACTTGTGTGGTGTCCTTTCATTTGATATTACAGGATTGTATGTGGTAAAACAGCTCGCTTAACACGACCTCTTAAGTTAAGCCTTTAGGCTGCTTAGTCCATGCTACCCCTAGGATAGCTTGTCTAATAAGGTTGACTTACAACCAGACACCATAAGGGATTGTTTGGTCTGATAATAGGTGGTTCCAGAATTGGAAACATCACCTATCAGGCCAACTTCTCACATTGACCCTTTAGGAATTAATCAAAAGTGTCTATGGTGCTGCGGTACCTTCAGCAGCAAGTCCCCCGGGGACCCAGAGGCCTAGTTCAAGTCTTACCCACTCCTACAGTGTGGAAGCAGTAAGCCTTGCAGCAAGTGCCCCCTCTGTGGGCACTCACAAGTTGGGATCTTGCCTGGAGAATTCAGACTGCTTGCGTTACACACAACAGCACCCGGGAGGCGCAGGCTCTCTCCCATTAGCCACGCTGCTGGCTTTTCCCAGTGATCAGAGCTGGCTCCCAATCCTCGAAAACGAGGCAAGTTGTTCTTTCCCGCACGCGAGCATAAGGGGGTGGGTGTTAAATCCTGACTGGAGCCCAACAGGGTATGACATCTCCTGTGGCGTCCTTCACGGTCTTCGGGGGGAGGGAGTGGGGGGGATCAGTAAGGGCCAGGCCTTGATGTGCTGACTTGACCTGCTGGCCACAGCTGCAATCTTCTTTCTGGGTAATGACCCGAACGTCTGGTAATTTTGGCACTGGCAGCCCCTTCTGACATACAGGGTGGCAGCGGTACTTTCTAGCCTAGGCACAGACTCCTCTGGTGCAATTGCCTACACCACAGAGACCGCTCCTGGCATACTGGGTCGCCACTTAAGGCAGACCCAAGTTTCGTCAGGCTGGCAACAGTAAGTTCAACAGTGACCCCCTCTGGCATACAGGGTCATAACAACGAGGCGGTGCGGGCCTGGCGCTTTTCGCATGGCACTCAGTACACAGCTTAGGTCACGGCAGCCCTCTCCTGGCATACGAGGGTCGCCGGATCTCCGATGCACACAGGCAACGCCCTGTGGTCACAGCCGTTTCCTCATACCGCACTCAGGGAGTCCTCACGGTTGGGCTCCCTACTGGACCTCACACCCTCCAACGCTCTCCTCTTCCTCACAGGGCACACTGGTCTAGGCAAGCAGGCAGGTGCTGGTGGTCCAGTCTCCAGGGCAGGTGATTTTGGTTTTACTGGGTGATGTCCCAAGGAGGATAGTGGGCCTTTACCTCCAGTCCTAGTAACAGGCAGAAGTCGTGCAGAGTGCCCCCTTCTCACACAGCCTGTCTGGCTACTTCGTAGATGACATAGTTTGGAGTCTCAACCTCCCCTTCTTATAGTCTATTTCCAGACACCAAATATAATTTAGGGTCTGAATCTTTGAAGTTTTATGTTGGGGTTCTGCTTCTTTTGAGGTTTAGACTTTTCTTTCTCTTCCTTTCTCTTGGGAAGCTGTCTCTCACAGCAGGAAAAACTCTGAAGCGGATTATCCCACAACACAGGCCATGGGGGTGACTAGAGCTCACACCTGGCGTCAGCCACAGTGATATGTGCATCAGAAGGTTATTCCTGGGCTCCCAGCCCCACCCTTTATGATTCACTTGCCAGCCCCATCTCTTTTCTGAGATGTGTCCAGGCCCCTTCCTTGTGATCTATCACTGAATCAAAGAGCAGGCTCTTGAAGTGTAAAGGATGAGTCTATTTCTCCCTTCCTCCAGTGTGTGTCCATCCCAGCTCACAAGAATGCAGCAATGCGGTAATCTGCCTGGGGATTCCTCTACTCCTCATGTCTTCACCAGGCTGGGCTGGGCTTCCCAAAATGAAACCCAGGGTCCTCCATGTCATTTACCATTGCAAGAACGCCTACACTCCGTGTACATTCACACCACACGTACAGTCCAGTACTGTTAACTCCATGCATAGTGCCACTACAGACACACATACAATAAGCTTACAAAATCAGTCTGTGTGCTCTGGTCAGTACTGTAGCCTTTCTGTATTGTACCAGGGTGTTCTATTTGTAAACACACTGCCAGCGTAAATACTTGCCATGTGCGTACTGCACAGCACAGCACTTCGCCCTTCACGCATACACCGAGCACATGCTTTTATTTGCGCATGCACTTCAGTGCACAGCACTACATTTCTTTGCATTCCTCGCAGGCATACATATACTCATTACATGCACTAACCCGTTAGGTACTACACTGTACTACTTACCTTCATACTGTACCCTTCCCTGGTAAACATACATCAAGCGCAGCGCCACTACTCCTGCACTGTGCAGCAATATACATCTACCTGATGTAGGCCAAGGGCGAGTTAAGGACCTAGCAGCGGAGCTTTGAAAAAGTGAGTGAGACTGTAGGCCTTACTACAGTGGCACGGGGTAAATAGGACTTGTTCACTCCTACAATCACTACACTGTATTCTGACACCACTGTGCCCGTGCTTCTTAACTCTCGGTAAAGGCAGTATCCTTTCACCACTATGAGCGTACCGCTTTGGATGCCCCTCCCGGTCTAACAAGACCGCAATTCGGGAGACAGGCCTCTGACATGGCGCACACGTATGATCCAGGTTTGCCTATGGCAAAAAAAATCAACATTAGGGATTTAGACATCAGTACAGTTCGGCACCCAGGGCAGGGGAGCACTTCCCTTACCATGTGTAGGACTTTTCTGTCCCAACTGCTTGTGTATGTCTGTATCGGTTAAATGATTTACAAAGATATTTGATGACAGGCTTAAACAAAAACTAGCAATATGAAGAATATGATCAAAAGTGATCTTCGAGAGAGATGTGGCATAATACTGCTTCTAGTACCATGGTCCCATGGTAGGTCTGACCAGTGCATTAGTAGTGTTGCTTAAATAAATCTTGTGTTCTCAGTGGTCCCATGGTTTTGGTCGAATATGGTAGGCATGCTTAGCATGCCAGTGGCAGGGTCCATGGTTTTGAAGGTTATAGATAACCTTTAGGTTACAGATATAAGCATGAGGTTTTTCCAAATCCCGAAGTACAAATACTTTGCCATGCAGGTTTAAAATGGCCTCTTTTATTGCATGCCGTGCATATTTCTGCTTCTTCACAGTGCAGTGTAGGAACTGATATGATCTCATTTGCAGGATAAAACTAGGCAAAGATGGTTGCTGTAAAAAATAATATGAAAAAAAGTCATAACAAAGCTAAATATCCAAATATGCAGCCCTGCTTAGACACTAGAGAAGGCAAGACGTATTAATTTCATGGAAACTAACGCAGAGTGTATTTTTCAGCAATAATATTCTCTGATTTGAGAAGAAAGGCAAATATGGCATGGGAAGAGTTGAGCCAAGGCACTTGGAGGCCATATGAGATGACCTTGGTAGTGCATAAAACGGAGCACATTATAAAAGGGTAAATACTTTTGAAATACTGACATGTGAGCATTCATCAATAAGGCCAAGGTGAATAAGCAAGCTAAACCTACTACATTGGATTAAGAAAGTGTTGCCTTCTTTTCACTGGCTAAGAAGGTAGCAATCTGAGGGAGCAAGGGCCCTTTTATGCATCATGGTAGTTTGAAGATGCTGTTAACCTTAACTTCATTACATAAAAAAGCGAAGTTGTGTTTTTTTAGTTATGTAAGTATAAATGCAAAAGCCATTAAACCACCTGATCTGCACATGTGGGCAGCAATATATAGTAAGCTGGCTACTGTGCAGGTGCTTTTGTAGAGCAAATACTGGCCAACAGCGAGTATCTAAAATAAGACGGAGCCCTTACTGTAATGTGTGGTAGAAATCTCGGTGAAAACGTTTACTTACCATATGTGTATGTATGTATATGTATGTGTGTTTATTACCTACTGGCGGTCGCAAGTAGGTAGTTATAGTTAGGACCTAGTTTCCATAGGAAATCCGCAACATTCTATTTTGAATAACTTTGGCGCCGGTCGACGAATCTTCGCGAAATTCTCCAAGAAGATGGGGCACTCCGCTCCGATCCTGAAAGTTTCGGGGTGATTTGTCAAGTGGGGGCTGAGAAAAAAGGGGGGTCCCAAAACGTGTTTTCCCCATGCAATTTTCCATAGGGACCTTCAGACACGGCTACAGCCTGAACTGCTGAACGGAATTACACCAAATTTGGCAAAAAGGTAGAGTTTGGTTCGCAGATTACGCTTTTTGTTAAATGGTGTAAATCCGTTCAGTAGTTCCTGAGTAAATCAAAAGTCATAGATATATCTATAGCCGAAGTACCGTACGCGTATTCTTCCGAGCACTAGCTTTATGCTAATTGGCTGTCAACACTCCAAACCAGGAAGTGTTGGCAGCCCCCTGGTGCATACTGGAGGTTCCTGGTGGGCTACTTGGCCCCCAGGGACCCCTAGTATTCAAGGGGATTTAGTTCCCACTCTGGAAACGCGCCAGGGGGCTGTGTTGCAGGGAGGTGTAATGAGGCCACGCCCCTTTTTACACCTCTCTGCAACGCAGCCCCCTGGCGGATACTGGAGGTTCCTGGTGGGCTAGTTGGCCCCCAGGGACCCCCAATATGCAAGGGGACTTAATCCCCCAACTTAGAACACGCTACGGGCGCGTTTGCACAGTGGTGAAGGTAGGGGGCGGGGCTTGAGGTGATATGATATGTGTGCAAACATGCCCTGTGGCGCGTTTTAAGTTGGGCAATTCCTCTTCAATCCAGAGGTACCCTAGGGGCCAACTAGCCCAACAGATACCTCCAATAAGCACCACGGAGCTGCTTTGCAGACTGTTGTAAAAAGGGGGCGTGGCCTCTGAACACCTCTCTGCAACGCAGCTCCCTGGCGCATACTGGAGGTACCTGGTGGGCTAGTTGGGCCACTGGGGACCTCAGGATTGAAAAGGAATTAATTCCCCAACTTAAAACGCGCAACAGGGCGTGTTTGCACATATGCCACCTCAGGCCCCGCCCCCTTCCTTCACTATTGAGCAAAATATTCCTCTAAAAACAGCCAACCTCCGAATTCCGATTTACTCACCTGTTATCACGAGAGACGTCAGTGCTGCATCTTTGAGCCCAGTACGGACCCTGAAAAGTAAATCTAAGCGTTCTTACCAGTAACTTGTATTTCCTTCCATAGGAATCTATAGTGTGGTTTTCACCAGAAAAGTTTCTAAGTGTCTATTTTTGAAACGTACAAATATTCCTCTAAAATCAGCCGAACTACAATTTCCGATTTACTCACCTGTTATCAGGAGAGACCTGTGCTGCATCTTTCAGCCCACTGCTGATCCTGAAAAGTAATTCTAACCATACTTGCAGTAACTTGAATTTCCTTCCATAGGCTAACATTGACTGGTTTCACTTGGAAATTCTTCTAAGTGTGGAGTTTCGAAAACTAAAAAAATTCCTCTAAAGTCAGCTGAACTACGAATTCTGATGTACTCACCTGTTATCAGGAGAGACCTCAGTGCTGCATCTTTCAGCCCAGTACTGATCCTGAAAAGTAATTTTAACTGTACTTACCAGTAACTTGAATTTCCTTCCATAGGATATCATTGCCTGCTATATAAAGTACATATAAATTAAAAAATATATAAAATAAAAAAATAAATATTACAATTTCAATATTTTTAAAAACATTTTTTTTCAATTTATATTAGAAATATGTAATGTAATTTAAAAAAATAAAATATCTAAAAATAAATACTTTAAAACAATGTAGTAAATCAGTATAAAAAAAATAACAATTAATCCATTTAAAAATTACCATTTACAAAACCTTTGAAATTCACTGAAAAAACCATAGGTTTCAGCCACGTTATAGTTAGGAATTAGCATTTAAAAAACCTTAGAAATTCACTGAAAAAACCATAGGTTTCAGCCACGTTATAGTTTGGAATTAGCATTTCAAAAAACCTTAGAAATTCACTGAAAAAAACAAAGGTTTCACACATGTTCTAGTTAGCTGGACATTTCACTCATACAAAACCATTGAAATTCCCCCGTTATAGTTAGTTCAGCTAACCATAACTCGCGCGCCCGCAATGCACTGCTGATGACATCACATATTACATCACTCATGACATGGTCAGTGACATCACTGATGACATCATCCAGTGAATGTGTGTCTTTCTGAAAAATAAATATTTTTTATATATGTATATCTAAAGGTCGATGGAGGAATAAATGGGTAAATAAGTGTCTAAATAGATTTTTTTTGTAAAATTGATTGTATAACTGACTTATTAAGTGCATCTTAGTGAATACATGTGCTAGTGAGTAATGTTTAAATATGTAAATATCTGTATCAGTGTCTCACTTTGTGGATAAGTGGCTGCATGGGTTGGTGAGTAGCTACATGAGTGTCTATATGGGTTATTAGTTGTTTATTTGAGTATCAGAATGAGTGTCTGTATGGTTTGGTGGGGGGGTATTACTTAGCGCACAGATGCATGAATGACTGACTCACTGTTTGTATGTGTTTTGAAGACAGCATGTGTGCAGGACTGTATGGGTGAATGAGTGTGTGTATGGGTGGGTGTGTTAGTGAGTGAATGACTGTCTCAATAGTATCTTTATGAGTAACTACATATGTTTTAAACTAGTATGTGTGAGTATTGATGTATATAAGTGAGTATATGTGAGAGTGAGAGATTGGAAGAGTTCCTGTATAAATAAGTATGTGTTTCTATAAGTGATTGTTTAAGAGAGTTAAGGTAAGTGTTCATATCTGCTGCAGAGAGTGGATGTGTGTTTTCTTTTACCTGGACTGTGTTTCAGTTGGATGCCTTTCTTGTTAAAGCCTGACAGAGTTGTTTCCAAAGTGCAAAGTGGGGTTGAAAGAGTGGAGAACACAGCTCTGTAAAGAACAGGTTCAGTACATTTCTGCAATGAAGCACAGAGGTGCACCCTTGGCGACAGCTGGGGAAAAGCCAGACCGGAAGGTATGCATGGCTCTTTTCTGAAATTGTGCCTTTGGCAACTTAGGTACCTCATGTGTTATCTGAATTTTGTTGAATGTATAGGTTGATTTGTGTGTGTTAGAAGAAACAGTCCATATATTCCTTGGGTAAAAAAGAAATCAGGTTTGTGAAAGTTAAATCTTTCAGGTATTTGCAACAATATATTGGCTTTAGTTAGGAGTAAGTCCCTTACTAGTAGTCCCTGGATCCCCCATGTGAGGTACTTTTCTTTTAAGAGTAGAGTCACTTCCTCTTTCCCTGCCAGTTCCGTCCATTGATCAGACATTTGTTCGAGTGCCCACTAGAAGCAGGGAAAGCTTCGCGATGGTGGGGGTTTGAATATTAAAACAGAATGTGAGTTTGTTTAAGAGAAGTAGCAGCATTAATACATTAAAAGTAACAGAACAGAATGCTGGGAGACAAAGCTATTTTGGAATCCTCAACATAACCCATGCAGCCATTGATAAGAATTGCATTAGAAGATGGTGGAAAGAAAGTACAAACAAGAAGCTACGTTTAGGTTTTCGTACAACAAAGTTATGAGAATTTTAATATACGGCGAAGTTAACAGAATTCTAGGAAACATAAGAAAGCCCCCCCTCCCATAGACACGTAATACGAATCCCAATACCACCAAGTCCCTAGTTAATTCAATCCTGTGTTATGACCTGGGACAGTGGTAAGATCCTTCCATGTAGAACAAGATGGCATTTGGTATTTTAGACTACTGTGGGGATTTTGTTTTTAAAGAAAACAATTTTCATCAAACCAGACTCCTATGTTCTTGACTAAATGTTGAAATGAGACAGGAATGGGAAAGTTATTAGTAAAGCAAGCTATAATCTGAAGGGCTTTCCAATCTGAGAATTGTTGTCTTCATTTTGTTTAGGCAGAGCTAGCTTTCTTTATGCGGTATTAGATGTGATTCAGGCTTGTGTACATGCATTTGTGATGCTCTGGTAGTTCTCACAGATTCATAAGAAGTTGGATGTCTGTTTGCATTACTAACTGAATGTAGAATTGGTGTCAGTAGCCTATCTAAATATTAGGTAGCAGAGGATATCCCTGCTGGAGCCCATATAGAATCTATTTGAGTGTGGAAAAGACAAGCCAATTCTAATATGCTGGCTTCTGTTTGTGAGCAACGATTGAAATACTTGGTTGGTCTTCCAGTGATTCCAGATCTGTTTTCCAGCAGATTTAGGAATGTTTTGTTGTCCGCTCCTGCATTTTATGCAGCTAAGTCAATGCATCAAGAAGCATCTGAATTTATGAGTCACCTCCATCGGGGGATGCAATCAAGTCTTCTCTAAAACCAGCCGTTGCAGTCTCTGTTCCTTTCCCCAGTCTAAAACCAGTCTGTCTATTGTGTAGAATATTATTTCCTTTTGCAAAAAATTATAATTGCCGTGTTGTCTGTGACTTCAGAATTTGCTGATTTAGGGGAGGTTAGAGATGGGACAGTAGTTTGTATGTATAGATTAGTAATTTTTTATGGTGCAATCCTAGCTAGAAAACAGAGCGCTTTACATTACGTGGGTGAATGGGAGACTATCTACAAGATCGTGCACATCAAATAGGAGTTGCACAAACACAAGTCATACATTTGGTGTTTGGTGCTTCTTGTGGATTAGTCAGTGTGGTTTCCAGTAAGAAGGTAATCATTGCATGTTTTAGGTTTGTGATACTCTTTCCTATTAGAATGAGATCTTTATCCCAATTGAATGAATGTCTTTCCTTTATTGTAGGCCGGTTTACCTTTATTATATAAAGGATATTTGTCTATCAACGTACTACCTTCTTTCAAGATGTGCAGCATCAACATTATGGCCTAAAGGTGTGCAGGACAGAGATGATTAACTATCTACATACTGTGAAACAAAGAGCTTCCTTTCCCTTCTAATACTTATCATTGTATGGCCTTACATTGACGATTTCACAATATTTACAATTTGCAGTATACAGATATTATGAAGAGTTTCCTGTGCGGACTAGTTCTATGGTGAGGGATACAGTAATATGTGTTTAAGTATCTACTTTTGTATTCCTTCAGTCTGTTTTATTTTGTTACAAAACCAATAGTCAGCTCCTTGGCTTGGCCATGATTAGTTAGAGAAATTCTCCACTATTTCTGGTGGCTCTCACTGTTGGTAGTCAACCAGGTGGGTGTGCGGGGGAGGGGTGCATTTACAGCCCTACAGTTAGAGTTGGATTCTCTCTTTCTCTTTCTTTCTGTATCTTTCTTTCTTTGATGATGTAATATGGGAGATTGTATGGTAGTCAGCCCAGAGTTAATAATGTAGACCTACCTGTGTTATGTTTGAAATTAATTATGATACGATTCGGGTCAGGTTTGCGCTATATAAAACTCTGTAAATTAAAATAAATAAATATTGGTTCCTAAATTGCACACAATACAGAATTATTTCTGCCAAAGTTAGAATCTATGATAAAAAAATATATTCTTGATAATTGTGTATTTACTGTCCTCAAAATTGATATGGTCTTAATTCCTGGACAAATTGATCTCAGGCCTCAGCCTAATGTATGTTCCATCACTTGTGTGGGAAGAGTGACCCAGTGCCTCATGATAACACCTCTGGATGTCTTCGGAGGGAAGTGATGCTTTTAACTGGTCTGCTAAGTTATAAAGGTCTCCCCAAAGAGAACTTGCTTGTCACATTCAGTACGAAAATTGAAAAGGTCTGTATTGTCTGTAAATACATTTTAATCCACAGAGGGCCTAAACAGGGAGACTGCCACCTAGGTGATCCTCACAGAAATAGGTATTTACAAGCAGCTGCATGTATGTATATATGGATTGATGTATATGTAGGTGTTAATTACATAGTGCAAACCTATCTATAAATGGTAGAGTGGTGTACAGGGCCTCAGACAACGAGACATTTAACATGTGAATATTGGGTGATTGGTTTGTAACAGAGAAAGTGGTCGTTATAGAGGCTCTTTATCAGATTGGAGCATATTGGGGCAGTTCCGATAGTAGATATGGGGAATTAGTTCCAGATGCTGGATGCATAGATGGAGAAGGTATGTTGCCTTGCTTTTTATTTTTTTCCACTTGTCTCCCATCTTATGGTGTCATAGCTGAAAGGGGGCTTCGAGCCACCGGACATACTGAGCTTATTAGCCAGATAAGCAGGGGACCTGATCATAATGAAATTGTTTTTGATGCAGCTGATTTTCAAGATGAGGAGGGCTAATAGGAGCAGCCAGAGGAGGCCCCTCAGAATAGGGGATATGTGATCATATTTCTTCAGACCTTTGAGGCATGCGACTGCAGGGAGGGTAGCATAGTATGGCGTCTGACCGGCTGTGGAGAGGAAGGCATTGCTTCCATCCAGATGCTTGAATAGTAGTTCTGAAGTCACTTTCTTGGAGATGTTGTTTCAAATTCTTTAGTGGAGAGAACTGGTACCAGGTTGTCTTCGTTTACTTGATAATCTGTTTCTTGAGGCTAAGTTCAGTATCATAGGGTAAATCCAAGAGAATTGGAATTGGGTAAAAGGTGTGGTTCGAGCCTATCCAACTTCAAGTCGCTGAGCCATGACTTCAAATAGTCCATACTCAATTAATTTTGAAGTCCATTTGGCCTTTGCTGGTAATAGTATCCTAATGTATTGGCTCTGATGTTGGTTTCATGGATGATAGACTAGTCAAATGGTAGTATGGCTTTATGCCTAAATCCTAGAAAGGTTCTTGAACTAGGTTTGACCTTTAGTAGGATATTTATTGCATATCTTACATAGGGTAAGGATCATAGACATAAGTGTGTCCTTGCCCTCAAATTAATTGACTCACGGTTTCTGCAACTACTTGCACAGGGTAATAACTGTCTGCTGGGAGAGGCAGTAGTCTCAAGAAGGAAAGACCTGCCCTAGGTGGTTTGCCGCAGAATTATTCATGCCTGTGATGTGGAGAGCTCCAAGAGTGAGCATATTTTTTACACACATTAGCACATCAGAACAGACAGCTTGATCAGAGCTTGCAACATGGTATCCCATTGCTTGTCAATGTAAGCTTTTGACACCATTTTGTTTTTTGAGCTAACACAGCCTGGCCATGGCATTATGAGGCAAATGTCAAGCAAGCTTGCTATTGGATAAGCCTTCCTGCAGAACCCACATCTAAAGAAATATATCTAGGTAGTGGAGTCATTCTGGATTTAGGGACCAGATATGAATATTTTGAAGTGGGGACAGCTGTGACCATCGTTACTTTTTTACATGCTACATAATCATGGGGTGCACAGACGAGCTGGAATTTGAAGATTTTATACAAACCTTTTAATCTTTTTTCCTTTAACCCTTTCCACTTTTGAGTGACATTGGGCCCAAAAGTGGGTTCAAGACTTACAAAGAATTCATAAACTTAATGTCAGTCTTCCACTCCCACAAGTGGTTTATTTAATGTTGTGTATTAGGTTTGGTTTAGTATGCATCCCGAACCTATCAAGTCGAGGAAGACCAACTTTTTTCGTCTGCCTCTAAACATAAGACCTCTTTTAGATGGCATGCCAGCATTCTGGAGGACAAGATTGATTTCTGCCACACTGAAGTGCAGTCAATGCTTCTTGAAGAATTGAGGAAGCACCATAAGAAGGAGCAGCAGTAAAGGTTGCACTCAACTTCAAGGCTCTAGAATGCGTTTGCCACCGCTGTGCAGTGCACAGCAGTCACTCGCGTTTGAGGCCACCACACCATATTGAACATATATTCCAAAGTAGCAGTGTAGGTCTTTGTGATTTCATTTTTCAATGGCATCTTTTAACATGGTGCACAGCAAATGCATAAAGTCATCCCCTGGGTCTCCTCTGAAAGCTTTGACTACTGCTGAGTACCCTCTGCTAATACCATCCTGCCCACGTATTTCCAGTATGGCACATGCCACCGACAGATTGCTTTTTGGTACCTGCACCAGTGGGCTTGAGACACAAAGGTTCCAGTGCAAATCCATCTGTTTCTTTAGGCAAGGGAGAGAGAGTCCTGCTTCCTAATGTTCATTGTCAAGCATTCCAGAGCAGCCAGCCGACATTCGGTAATGCTCACTGTGTTCTATGGATGCTCATGCACTGGGGGTATCGCCTACCCAGGGGGCTACCCGTGCTAAACCCGAGGGCAACTCTTGTGTAGGTCTAACTACATTTTGGATTACAACAGATTTTAGAGACTGTAGTCATTTTCGTTGTTGGGCAGGACAATACCCAGTGAGCACTGTTTGGAGATGTTAATTTGCAGGAGTCATCTTTGAACTACATGGCCATTAGATTAGTATAACATTCTGATCTTTTGCAGGTATTTTGGAATCTATATTTTGACAGCATTTCGGAAACAGTGCGAAGAAATACCAATGTATTTATTCTTTTTTTGTGGTATTTCTTGATACAGGGCTTCGGGCAGTAGAGCATTTAGATCATTGTGGAGAATGTTCCCATTCCACTGAAAATAGATGTCTCTAGTCTTACCAGATGTGTAATAAGCACTCAGTTTCTGTAGTTGATTCTCTACTCAATACACTAGACACGTTTGCATTTGCTATGCACAGATTTCAGTGTTGTTGCTTTTTATCACTTCTTAATGGCAAAAATGGTTAATAGCTGAAATAATACAACATTCACTCTCCACTAGTCACTATTGCTGTTATTTCCTACACTGCTTGTGTGAGATCCCTTTATGATCTGAGAGACTTTGGTGTTGAAATCCTTCCTACACGTATAATACTATTTTAATACTCTTTGCAGGTTATGGTGCACTTTTAGCTCTGTATTTTTTCCTTTTCTCATCATGTGGTGTATGAACAGGCACACCTTAATTGCTTTAGCTTCATTGACGCTTGAGCAGCGAGAGCTGTATCACTAGTGCAGGTGTCTCCAATGAGTAGCTTCTGAGCTACCAGTAGCTCTCCAGCTCCTGTGTGTACCTCTCCTGTGTGCAGCCCAGCCTACGACTATCAAAGCTTTTGCTTGGTTGATTTATTATATGTATACCAAAATTTAAAAAACTTGTATTCAAGACGCAAATGTGTGCATTTTCACAACTCAAAAGCTGATGTCTGTAGAAAAACAGTTACGTTTTCAAAATGTGGTTAAAGCTATTATTTGAGTTGGAGAGACGTATTACTCATATTTATACCTTGGTGCCAGAGGGATTGCAGCTATGGTTTGTATGTACCACCCATGTCATATTTCAGTTAGTTCAAATTATCAAAGCCCTTTTGGCAGTATTGCTGTAAACCCTGCCTAATGCACCCAAGTGATAACTGCTGTCACTCTTGGACAGGACGTTCACTTTTACATCACTAATATTAGAAGCTCTCTGGATGGTTTTCATTGAACATAAGCAGCTCTTGTTACAGAAAAGGTTGCAGACCCCTGCACTAGTGGCTCCAGTTAACTTGATGTCACTGATCCTTTTTTGCCTTCATTTTCTTTGAACGATAACACCCGTTATGGAGTAATCTAGGGTGAACGCTGTTGTTTAGCTTGTTTCCAGCATATTTTGAAATCCCTTGTGACCTTTCTCTCTTCACTAGTTATTGTAAAGGTTTTCCTGGATAATTTATGTGTAATATGATCATAATGTATATATTAAGATGCCATGAAGAGTGCAAGTTTCGTTATGTTATGATGTCATTCCAGTTGCTTGGGGAGAAATTAATGCTAAACTGGAGCCACGTCCAAGTGCTGCAGGGAAAGAGAAGTAGGAAACAAATTGCGTGAGAAAGAGCAAAAAAGAAAAGAAAGCTGTGGAAAGAAAGCAGGGGTAGTGAATCAGGAAGAGAGAAATAGGAGATATGACAGAGGAGTGTGCAAGAAAGAGGAATTAAAGGCACATGAGAAGGAGTCTGGGAACAAATTTATTGAGAGGGAGGGGAGATGAGATTAAAGGAGAAACAAGAAAGATCTATGAAACGGACACAAAAAGGAGGATGATAAAGGAAAGGAGTGAATAAGAAAGATGAGTAATGTGGACATAAAAAGGAGGTAGGAAATAAGTCACATGGTGGTATTGGGCTTGAGGGAAGGAGCCAACAAGAGAGATTGGTCTGTAAGAAAGATGGTAAAAGCAATCTTGTTAAGTCATGTTGTGTAGGCTCCTTCAGTGTGCTGAGGGAGAACGGAAGACATAAACCAGAAACAAAAATAAGGGAAGGCAATCACTGGAAGATAAAGTAGCTCATCCTGAGGTTTAAAGGCTGAGAAGCAGCGAGATCAGAGTGCAAAAGCCATTGCGGGACCCATTGACCATTCCTCCTTCTTTGCTCCTTACTCCATCCAACTTCTTGTTTGTCCAATTTACCCTCTGTACGCTCCCTGTAACCCACCACGCCACCATCTTGTGTTTCCTGTACACAACCCCAGTATTTCCTCCTTACGCCATCTTATAAATATTGCGGGAACTGGATTTTTCTTTTGTGTCATTGACATGAATGGTGTGCTCTATTGAAGGCTCCCTTTCCTTCAGTTCTGTCTTCTTTCTGTTTCTATGTCAAATGAAGGGCAGATGGCAAAAGAAACTTTGTTGTAGTTCTTTCTTCCTTTCTTGCTATGTCAAAGAAACTAACAAAAGTCTAATGAAAATTCCCTTACTGTGTGGCCTTTGTTTGAAATGGAACTAAAAGAAAAACTGTATCTGTTGGACTTGGCCCTTTTTTGGCTAAAGTTACCTAAAACTTTTTGCTTTCCCCTAGACTTTTTTAGGTCTCGGCTAAGCGCGCGGAAGCGCGTTCTCGCCGAGAACCTATTGCTGCCGTGTCTGCTTCCCAGGAGACAATCCTGGCCACGCGCATGGCGATTTGAAACTTCCACGCGCACGCGAACGCGATCTGTGGCCAGGCGCTGTCTCCTGGGAAGCTCGAAACACCACACACGCATGCGCATACACACAGACACACACACAAGCGCCCATGCACGCACGCACATACATACAGAGACACCCCCCCCCCACACATACACACACACAAGTGCACCAAGGCCCCACTCCCCCTCCCCTGCCGCCGTCACCGTCACCGTCGCACACATACATACACACACGAGCATACACACACACACACACACACACACGAGTGCACCAAGCCCCCCCAGCCCTTTTGAACTTACCTGGCCAATCTCGGGGGACTCTGCTCTCAGCACGCGGCGCGCAACCTCCTGCTGGCGCGGCCCTGGGGCTCTCCACCGCTCACAGGAGCCCCGGGCCGCGAGACGCATTGACTCCGCCTGCCTCCTCTTCCGGTCCGGACGCGGCCCCGCCCCCGTCACAGGCGACCTTGCCTGACTTCCGGTGCGGCCGCGGCGCGATTCCGGGGGCATTTTCTGCACAAACCTTGTTTTCATAAGGCGTTTCGTTTGCTACCCGCGCTAGGGGGAACCCACAGTACTGTGTACAAGGATTGACACCACCCCAGACAACCACTCCCCAGGCATAGCCCCACTCCCGTAACCTTCCGTCGCCTTTCTCGGTATGTTCCGAAGGGAGCCCTTACACCTCACCAGGGTCCCGCCGACTCGCCAGACTGATGATTTCAGGGACTGACGACTGACGGGGATAGAAGGACACCTATATGATTCAACCTACCAAAGGCGGCCTGTCAACAGGTTTTATGTAGTACCAAATACCGTACTTGAGTCGTTGTACGCGTTAAAAATAGCATATGTTAAAATCGGCGAATTTACGTGCTTTACAAACAGCTGAAAGGATAAAGGAGAGCGTTACTATGTGCATATGGACCCCGGCGGCATTCCTGTATATTCGCCAGGCCCTTGCATGCAGTCCAGCATGGCCTCAAATGCCCCCCCCCCCGGCTCAAGATGGAAGTTGCCGAGCAAACACAGTCACCCGCTGCCACCCACCCAGGAATGCTACAAACTGGCAATCAAGCTGTAGGCCTGCTAGACAATCAATGTCTCTGCTCAAAAGTACCCTTAAAACACGGCTGTGACGAATAGTCTTCCGAGAAAGCATGCCGGTTTCTCAACAATGCGCCGGAGCAGTCACTAACTGGCCAAGAGAGGACTGCAGCCTAAAATCGCGGAGCAGGCCTCTGGGATTATAAATGTGTGTTTTCGTGCTTCTAAACGTGGGTCGTTTTTTCTTACCACCATTGTTTTCAGTGTATTTGTGTCTAGATTTTTGTAGATGTCAGTAAATACATGCAGATAAATATTATAGTTGTGTGTGCGTGTATATATATATATATATATATAATTATTTATATATCATTTATAGCATGGATGGAAGAATGTTAAATATATATGCAGCTTATGTGTAACTTATATTCATGTATACATCTTGTTTATATATAGAGACATGAGGGGGCCTGCATCTTACTTTTAAGACGGGTCTCAAGGGGGTTAGTGCAGTGTTGATTCCATTAGTTTCTCTCTTTCCGCTTGGACAGGCTTTGCTTCAGCCTTGGCTAAGGGAATTTGAGAGGATTGATCTAAAAAACTTGATACAGGAAGGACAGAAATGTTTAAAAAAAAATAAGTAAGGGCATTTGAGCAATAGTAACATCTGTAAAAAAAAAAACGTTTCAAGTCTTCTGTGTGTCATGCAACTTAATCTCCCCATGTCTAATATAATGAATGTGTCCGTCTATTACGCAACTGGTGCTCATGTAAAGCGCTCTGATACCTCCGGGTCGAGTTGGCGCTATATAAAACTGCAACAAAACTAATACAAATACGTAAGAGATAGATGTATCGTCCATACTTATGAACAACTCATGCAGTCCCCCACGCCAGTTACAAGTGCCTCCTTGCTGCTCTGAATTCCAATTTTCTGCAGACTCCTGAAGCTACCGCCCTCTGCTGGAGCTCATCAGACAAGAACACGACATTGCTTGTTTTCATGAACTAGCAGGGTTCTCCGAGTCAGCCTAAACACAGGTTTTAACAATGGCACTAATTATTGTCTTCCTACAGCGAAAACATGTTGCACTATTCAGCACAGTACAGAACAGGTGTCACGTATGGATGAGCAGTGCACGCACCTCCCCTCCACGCGACAGGTGCAGCATAGCGGCATGGGACAGGTGCAGCATAGCGGCATGGGACAGGTGCAGCATAGCGCCACTGGACAAGTGCAGCATAGCGCCACGGGACAGGTGCAGCATAGCGCCACGGGAGAGGTGCAGCATAGCGCCACGGGAGAGGTGCTGCATAGCGCCACGAGACAGGTGCAGCATAGCACCACGGGACAGGTGCAGCATAGCGCCACGGGACAGGTGCAGCATAACGCCACGGGACTGGTGCAGCATAGCGCCACGGGACTGGTGCAGCATAGCGCCACAAGACTGGTGCAGCATAGCGCCACGGGACTGGTGCAGCATAGCGCCACGCGACTGGTGCAGCATAGCGCCACGCGACTGGTGCAGCATAGCGCCACGCGACTGGTGCAGCATAGCGCCACGCGACTGGTGCAGCATAGCGCCACGCGACTGGTGCAGAATAGCGCCACGCGACTGGTGCAGCATAGCTCCATTAGCAGTGAAGATGTGCAGCTCTGGACCAGCAGCGCGAGCATCCCTCCCTCCCGAATACCTATAGCACGGCCTCGGGGGTGGAAAGTTCCATCACCCAGCACAAGTCCATGGCAGGTGGTGGCAGCCAGAGTGCACGGTACCCTCACACGCGCCTAGTGCAGCACAGGATGTAGCAGTGCGACTTCCACACCCACTCTCTGCCCTGGGGAGAGTAGACAGCCATCTCAGCTTTTTTCTCTCTCTCTCTGCCTGTCTGTCTATATATTCTACGTTCTCTCACCTTCCCTCCCGTAGTGTGAGAGGCCTTTTATTATGTTTTGGCATTGTTATTTGCAATGTCAATAGCTCAAACTCGCGTAAATACGCGACCTATTGCATTGCAAATGCAATAGGTCTCGCATTTGCGAGAGATTGAGCTATTGGCATTGTAAATAACAATGCCATTTATTTATCTGTTTTCAAAACCAGCATATATTAAAAAGTTTGTCATTTACAATGCCAATAGCTCTAACTTTTTACAAAGCCGAGACCGTTGCATTGTACATGCTTGTTCTGACATGGTGTTGCCAACTTAGATGCTTGAGACACTTTGCCACGGCTAATCAGTGTCAAAATGCAAGTGCTCCCTGTATAGAGTGTAATAGTAATTGGTTGTTCATGATTGGTATGTTTGCCTTACTTGTAAAGTCCCTAGTAAAGTGCACTATGTGTGCCAGGGCTGGTAATGCAAATGCTACTAGTGGGCCTGCAGCACTAATTGGGCAACCCACACAAGTAGCCTTAAAGAGGGAACTCAGGCCTGCCATTGCAGTGCCTACGCACAGTTTGTTAAACTGACATGTTGTTATGACAACTACACTCACTTGCCAGACATTACCCTTCCCTTTCTATGCACATCGGATACCCCCTATGGTAGGTCCAGGGTATCTCCTAGGCAGGGTGCAGTGCATGTGACAGGTATGCCATGTACTAAGGTGTGTACCATGTCCTGACAGTGAAATAATCTCCATTTCGTTTTTCACTGTTGAAAGGCCATCTTGCCCATAGGATAGAATTGGGAGGCTGTGTAATATGTTTCCCAGCCTATCTTCCCAAAGGCTTAAGATGGAGAGGTGAACTTTAGTGTGCCTGAACTCACAATGTAATAACACATCTTTTTATGAAGGTGGTTTTTGCATTGTGTGTTTAGAAGCCACTCTTATAGAAGTGGCTGAGTTTTTGTGCTCTAACATTTCTGTGTTTCTCTGCCTGGTTGTGGATTGACTGTCTGGATTTGAAAGTGATAGGTTCTGGGGAATGTCTTGACCCAGGGGAGAAGGTCAGACAGCAACAGGCTGACTTGCATCTGGAGTGTAGGGGGAGTAGTAGCCCCTATAAGTGAAGAGGCCTGGGTTGCTGCCATAAAACAATTGTCCCATCTCCTGCTGAGTAATTGAGAATCCAGACCCCCACTAATCAAAGGAAGAAGGTGTCACTGGCAAGGAGACACCCAGAACTGGTTTGAACAGGGGACAGTGCCCCCTGAACACAAAGACTTCAAAGACATTTAGGGGTATAACTATGAGAGCTGAAGCCCCTAAACTTTAGAGAAATGGATTGATCAAGATTGAACAAGACTGAAGCTAGTTTGTGGTCAAGAGGAACCTTTGCCAAGGAAGAAACAACTGAAGAGACTGAAGAAAAGGACTGACCCTTGCTGTGTGTTCTGGGGCTGGCTGCAGTTTGCTGTTTTAACCAAGGAAAGGCTAAGGGGACTTTGTTGTGTGCTGTGTCCCCCTGCTTAAAAGGACTTTGCTGTGGTTTGTCCTGAAGTAACTTATCCCCAAGGGGCCGAGGTGAGCTGGCTCCCTGTTGCGGAAACTCCGGAACACAAGTTTCCCTGAGATTCTCAGTGACGCTGTGTGCAAGTGCTTGTTGCAGCCTGATACCCCCATAAGAAGTGCCCTGTGATCGTGGGCACCTGAAGTCCAAGCGAGGATCATCTACGCTGTGTGTGTGCTTTTTGCAGCCTGAGCCCTTCGTGAGGATTGTCCTGTTATTGTGTGCACCGTAGTCCAAGTGAGTCTCAGCGACGCTGTGTGCGTGTGCTTTGTGCAGCCTGAGACCTTCGTGAGAATTGCCTTGTTATCGTGCACACCCGGAATCCAAGTAAGCCTCAGCGACTCTGTGTGCGTGTGCTTTGCACAGCCTGAGACCTTCGTGAGGATTGCCTTGTTATCGTGCACCTGGAGTCCAAGCGAATCTCAGCGACCCTGAGTGGTTGTGCTTTGTGCAGCCTGAGACCTTCGTGAGGATTGCCTTGTTATCGTGCACCGGAGTTAAAGTGAGTTTCAGGGACTCTCTGTGCGTGTGCTTCGTGCAGCCTGAGACCTTCGTGAGTAGTGCCCTGTGTTCGGGCACCCGAAGCGCAAGTGAGTTTCAGCGACGCTGTGTGCGTGTGCCCTGTGGCAGTAGCGGCCTGGACCAGCAGCCCCGGAGGAGCTGAGCCGCCGGCCTGAGCCCGCCTTTGCCAGAGCGGGACCTCGAACCAACCTCGTCGATGGAGGATCTGAGTCCCGCTACCCGGAATTCGCAAAGATTGCATTGGAGGCCCAAGTCGCTGGAAGCAGAGAGGAGAGCGAGGTCGCACCCTCACAGGTAATGTGTGTTGACGCCTGGGGCGGGGTGCGGGCTCGGAAGGAGACGCTCTCGGCCGCTCTCATTCTGGCAGCGCAAGCCTCTGCTTCGGATCGTATCATGGCCAGTAGTTGCCAAGGGAGTGGCAGTACCGGGGCCGGATTGCTGAGCTGCACTTTTTGTTACACCATACCTATGTTGGGGGCAACTGTTGACAGAGGCTGACTGCGAGTCAGAAGGAGATAGCGGAGAGACCACCTAAGGCGCCGTGTTCGGTACTGGAGTGTATTGCGCATTGCATTATTTCTGCATAACGAAGTACCTGATTGTCGAATTACACATTGCATAATTTCTGCATAACGAACTACCTGATTAGTGCATTAGGCATTGCATTATTCCTGCATAACGAACTACCTGATTAGTGTATTACGCATGGCATTATTTCTGCATAACAAACTAACTGATTGTCGTATGATGCATTGCATTGTTTCTGCATAACAAACTACCTGATTAGTGTATTACACATTACATTATTCCTGCATAACAAACTACCTAGTTAGTGTATTACGCATTGCATTATTTCTGCATAACGAGGACCTGATTTTGCATTACAAATTGCATTATTCTTACATTGCAAAGTGCCTGATTCTAGCATTACAAACTGCATAACTTTGTATTTGGATTGCCATGGAACGGTTAGAAGTGCTCATTAATATCGCAAGAACATACAAGGACTGGCTGACATAACAACCAGCCAGGAGGAATATTACAAAAACGCATATGTTGGATTTATATCGTGTGGTCTTACCGTTTATCTTTTTATATAAATTTATACTCGTTTTTATGAAACTCGTGTGGAGTCCATTTGTGGTGTCATCATTGGTTGCTTTGAGCGTGGTTGCAAATACTTTACACATTCGCCTTGAAGATCAGCCTGGCTGCTCGTGCCAAGCTACCAAGGGGGTGAGCGGGGGCTATCTCAGAAGGTGTTCTTTCTTTCCCTGACCTGGAAACGAGGGTCCCTATTTGGCCTAAGGTACCTACCTTAGCCAACCAGGGATCCCGGGTCTAACAGTATCATAGGCGAGGGAGCCTTCTATGCTGTTTGCCTTTTGTTTCTTGTCTGACTTTAATGTGCTAACGCCCCACAGATTAGCATATTAAAGATTTAGTTAGCGAATCCCAGTTAAAAGTTACGCAAGCACAGTCTATAATATCATCTCCCTATATGAAGAGGTGGACGACTGTTTAGCTGTGGCACCAGTACTTCCAACCACACTACGGAACCAGACCTATACTGGAGTACTACAAGCAGAGGGCAGTCATAGTTCTCATTACTGTTAGAGTTGGGCATGGTAATGTTAGATCGGCTCTATATTTATAGTTTGTGGCGTTATATTTGGAGCTCTGGTAACACATATAGCTTTGAATGAAGAAAGAAGAGATGGAGGAGATGAAGAAGAGGGCCTGGTAGTAATATATTGACATATCAGTTTTTATTCGTACATTTGGAGTTAAGTTAGTTGAGAGAGATTTGGACACAAAACCAATCCTAGGCAGCAGCTGAAGCCCACATTATCTTTTTGCAGCCCCTCTGACTAAGTGTCATGCCTTCCTTTAGGTTTTATTAAACGATTTGGTGAGGCTGTACTGCTGTGCAGAATGTGTCTTTGTAGAAATGGATTTTCTTGAACGCTGTGACCGTTTACTCGAATTGATAACAACCCTGTTTATTACCACTAAACTAAAATACATGTTTTTGAAATGTATTTGCTTTGCAGGTTTGTTGGCAGAATCAACATTTACAAGGAGCGGGATGAGACTGCTGCAAGGTAAGAGATTCTTTATGATTTCAGAAATGTTTGTTTCATGTCCTCCTTTTTGGCACACAGTGTATTTGTTTCACTTTATTTTTTATTAAATTTTCAATAAAGGTAGTTACAGGAAGTCCGGATACCCGTTGTTAAGTCCATGTGCATGTGTTCACATTTTCAATTCTCCCTGAGGTTCAGGAGAGGCATATCTCCCTAGGTAGAAATAGGAGTTTAACTTATGTATTATGTCCCCAAAATGGGAAGTATGTTGTCCCATGCGACGAGGCAAGCAACCGAAACGCTATGAAGACAGCTGCCCAGAATGGAGGGCACACTGAACTAGATTAACCTGAGAATCTTAGGACAAAATGACAAACGTTTGCGGAGCAACCCATTTAGTGAACTAAAACTGTACATTTTGGATCGTACCTGTGTTGTGAGACCTACCAAACCTGAGTGTTTCCCATTATATTGTGAAAAGTGGGGTGTGCAAGAAATATCCGATTTTCTAACTGTTTATGTTTCGTGTTATATTTAATTCCACTACTTAACCTTTTGACAAATACACGTCTGGTTTGCTCTTTCTCACCTGCCAGGCCTTTAGGATCGGAAAATCTGCTGCTCAGAGGTGCTACGTTAAAGAACACAGAGAGAATATTTGGTAAATATATATTATTTGAATGAATCACAAAGGCATGGGTGGGACAGGGCGGGCGAAGGGAAGGGGACAGATCACGTTGCCAGACGTTTCCTTTGTTCGTGTCTTTTGTTATAGATTGGATCCGGGCCCTTTACCATTGGCAGCCCCAAGATAAGACTATCAGTATTGGCTTGTTGCTAACCTCACATTAACATAATGACTGCTGCCCGCCGCGATAAAGTGTGCGCGAGAGGCCTTTATTGGCGCGATAAAGGAATCAGAACAAAATAGAGAGAAGATAAGACAGCTGTGACGTTTATCATGCTTACCATAGCACGGCCTGTGCTCCAGCCAGTCGAGGATAAATTATGGGACAGTGTGGGTGGGTAATATTTCTCGTGGCGTTGTCCTGGCTGCAACATGACGTGGATGTGTGTGTCATTCCATAAAGGATGTCCTGTTGAGATGAAAGCGCTTAGACATATATCTCTGGGTCTGTCTGTGACACGTAACAGTGGCACATTGCAAACCATTTATGACTCTTTTCGGGCCCGGTGTATGATACTTTGAGGCTACAAACCCTTTAATTCACAAAAAACAGGATTTACGACCGATCCCAAATTAATGGTTTGCAGTGTAGCAAACCCTTTTTACAAGTTGGGGAAAAAATCTGACTCACAAAAGAAGTTCCACAACCTTTTCCAAATCACAGTCAGGTGGGGGCTTGCAGGTGACGTGCCATTCTTATTGTGAGTCGCAGTGAAATGTGAAAATGCTTTGTGACCACATTTGGAGCTGCTGCAGACCGTTTATCAGTTACAGAGCATTGAGTTGAGGGGTGGAAGCATGACTGATTCGCAAATTTCCTTTTGGGAGTCATGTGAGGTAACGGTGGTGAGGACAACTGCATGCTCCGCTGATGTCTTTTCTGCTGAAAAATTTATATAGCACCTGTGCCTGTCAGGCACACAAACTCTCTTTAAAAAAAAGAAATTATATATATATATATATATATATATATATATATATATATATATATATATATATATTTATTTTTTTTGGGAGACATTGAGGAAGGCGTAGCTGAAACGCGTCTGTCCATATGAACGAGTAACGATTAATTAACTTAAAAGACTTACGGTGTCAGTGTGCGCCTCTATTGGTAACCGGAGGATTTTGGGCACATGCTGGGAATATATATATATATATATATATATATATATATATATATATATATATATATATATATATATATATATAATGTGGACACAGGGTAATACGTTTTCTGCCATTTGCAGGCCTTCGTCTCTGTGCTTGCACCCATTCATAGAGGTTCGCAAACTGCAGCCCAATGTTCGCAAGGCAGGAGTTTTAACAAATATCTTTTTAGTGATGCAACTTATTAGTACTTTAATTTCAGTACAATTTTAAGAAAGTTAGCAAACCTGTTGGCTTGCAATTTGCACACCCTGGTTTGTGAACTTATCTTAGTACCCTAACTTCATGATCAGGGAGGGGGGAGGGAGGGCAAGGTGGGATGGCACATCAGCTTGTTCCTTTTTTTTCCTTGTTGCATTTATTACCTTGCCTACTTTGCAATGCCACTGGCTTTAGATGTCTTGGATGATTTATTTGTAAACATTGCTTTTTTTTAAAACTTTACATTGTTTTTCTCGTAGGTGTGGCTACATACACTGGCATGGAAACCAAGATGGCATTAAATTACCAGTCAAAATCACAAAAGCGATCAGCTGTTGAAAAGTAACGTTTATCTTGTTTTTTTCTCTGTGGGGCCTTAAAATATATGCCATGAATTTATTTTAGCTGCTTATAATTTAACAAGCATTTGCAATGCAATAGGTCTCGCATTTGCGAGAGTTAGAGCTCTTGGTGTTGTAAATGGTAATGTCTTTTACCTGTGTGTTTTTGTTTGGAGTGTTGTAAATGTCTGTGGTGTGGAGTGGAGTGGAAATATGTGGGTTGGATTGAAATTGTTAGTTGTGGAATTGTGTGGGGTGGTATTGTGCGGTGTGTAGTGTATTTATGTTGTGGAATTATGTGGCATGGTGAATAGATAGGGGTGAGAGGTGTAGAGAATAGATAGATTGGAAGACAGAGAGGGATAGGCAGTTTGTGCACAAAGTGGTGAATGAACACCAGACAGAGGAGCAGAAAGAGTGTGTGGGAAAGAGAGGAAGAAGGGGAGAACAGGCTGCAGACATATAAAGAGGGAGGACGTATATACGCAGAAAACACCCCAGGAGGAGGAGGGGAGTGTGCGATTGGGTCTTACTGGCTTACTTTCGTGCCATCGTGCACAGCTAAATACCATGTAGAACATCAATAATTATTGAGAGGACAAAGAAGCCTTCAAATGGGATTACTCAACTTCCCAAAAATGTATACTAGAATCATGAAATGTGTTTCCAAAGAGTGGCATAGATGTTCACCTCATCCGCTCTAGGTGTAAGCAGTGCTCACCCTCTGTCTCGTTGGCACATAATGTGTGCAGAGGCAGGATAGTGCAAAATTAGACACACATCCGGTGTAATGCAAGTAAGGGCAGAGGGACCGTTGCTGACACACCCAGTGCTTTTAAGTATATCAGCACTGTGCACCCACCTACATTTATGCCACTGTTGTGGCTGTATGTATACTTCCAACCAGTGCAGTGTTGAGATGGTGTACACTCAGGCACCTACTTAGTATGAACAGAACTTAGTCAGTACACACTGACTGACATACGCCTGCTGTTTGTAATTTATTTGACTGTCTACACACCCCTTCTGTGAGCAAATCTTCTGGCTCTGTTCACACGCTTACAGACGTGCATGTTTCATAGACACGCAGTGTGCACAGAGCTAGAGAGGTGTTAACTGTTAACTCACTAACACAAATCTAGTTTGTGCCAGTGTCTGGACTGTATGCACTCTTGCGTTTTCAAACTCAGTGCATGCAGGTATTCTGAATGGGTGCAAATCAAGCAGTGTGCCCCGCAGTAGCAGGTACACACACCTTGTGTTATACACAGTTATATACACATTATTCACAGAGGGATAGAGAGGTGTTAACTCACAAGCACAAACTGATTTGTGCCGTGACTCTATGCACCATCATGTTCGCACACCCACTGTATGCGGGTATCGTGACTGTGTGCCAATCAAACACCCACCGTGCACTGGCAATGGCAGGTACACCCACAGTGCCAGCATGTTTCCTGCTAGTGTAAACACTTGGGGCAGCGGCAAAGCATTACTAGTCACACAGAAATTGTACACACAAAGCACTCCGAGAAAGCTGCCTCTCCGAAAACTTTGTAAATCAGTGTACTTGCATAATAATTTGCATTTAGCTTGCATTTATAATTACACAGAACACGCTCATTATTGCAGCCAAGAGAGTGGGCAGGATGCAGGGCTTCTGTTTAGAGTGCTTCTGTGACAAGTCTGTGCAGCTGAGAGAAGGGGGGCCCAGAGGTTAGGCAAATGTGTGTTTTATTTTGGGGGCGAATGGAGCGTGACTAAAACTGCAATGTCACCATACTCTGACACCTCATAAAACAACTGTGTATATTTAACAACGCAGACAATTTTCATCGAAAGGATATTGTCCTGCATTCTGTGTGCACAAACCTCGCATGCACACTCACAGATTACCAGACACTAATGCAGACAACAACAAAACGAAATATACTCAACAGCACCAAAGAACTGGCATACATACGCATGCAATCACAATTTGGAACGGCCCCACTGCGTATTGAAGGGTTACGTCCCCAGCGCCAAGCCTAGCGGTTTTATGAGTAAGCAAGCCCCCAACACACTGAGATAACTGTGAATATATAACCATTGTGCGGATAGAGTGTTGTAAAGCAATAATCACACACCGCTTGCACAATAAAACACAAGCAGCATCACACATTACATGAACTTGTAAAGCAGTGTTCTCCACTGATATGTTGGCACTGCGTGTCTTGTTTAGTGATACCCAGCTCCATGGTAATCAATTTATCGACTTCAGAAGGAGAACATACTGAGTGAAACCACCAAAATCCTAATCTGTGACCATACGGTTTAGCACAGATAACTAAAATGGATGCACTAATCCAGTGAGCAACGAGACTGATCCTTAGCTACTCATCTCACAGTGTGCACCCAGAAGCTGTCTGCAGCATAACAAACATACACATGTGCTAACCGGCGCACACAAATATATTGTGAGTGTACGCATTTAATGTGGCCAGGGCTGGCTGTCATAGCGTTTTTCGACCCCCACACCCTCTGTCTCTATTGCCCCCATAACCCTCCCTCTGTATTGCACTTTCCCCCCACCCCCCGATAAAAGCAAGTGCTATGACCCAGCAAGCAAGCTGGCTGCCTCACACCGTTTTTTTTGATTTTTTAACTTTGCTAATGTTTTTTGCCATGTTGTACAGCAGTGGCTGAAAATGTAAAAATAAAAGCAGTATGATGCGACCAGCACTAGCTGCCTCATAGCACTTTTTTTTTAAACTTTCAGCTATGTTGTACAAAAGCCGCACTGTTGTACAACATGGCTAAAAATATTGCCAAAGAATATAGTTCTTGTAGGCAAAACCTAATGGCTGTACCAATGCTTCCTTAAACCATGCTGCAGGGCAGTTGTGCTGCTTTACCACATAGCTAAACACTGACAAAGCCAATAGCTCTAGTCTCACAGGCGAGACCTATTGGCTTTGCCAGTGATTGTTTAAAAAAATATTCTAAAATGAAAAGATGGAGCAGCAGGTGGCAAGTAGAATATGAGTAAAATTAATAAAGGACTGACAAGTGCTTTCATTCAAGGATGGTAATTCAAGAGCAGAGTTCAGGGCGGGGAGGGCCAGTTTACCTCAGTTCAAGGTAAAAGGTCTCCCTCCCTCCACAGACTGACACCAGACGCATATCCGGTGCACACATTTCCACACTGAAATGTGTTCGAGCATAATCTCATAGTCGCAAAGCCAGTAAATTAGTCACTATGTTATTAATAAAAAAAGAGAAGTTATTGCTGCTTATAATTATATTTAGCAGAGCTTTTAGCTCACTTCTTGCAAAATGTTCATCAACGATTTTGCCAAGTCACACCGTCGGAAAATGAGACCAGTCGGGAAACCGCTTCCACCGACAGGCTTGCACCTGTTACACTTCAAGTGTTTTTTTTTAACCACTTCTTCCCCATTGTTGTGCGGGATGTCTGAGCCTCGCATGACGTACATCTCTGATCTCTGTCGGGATAGAATGGGTTCTTGAGGTGGCAGTCACGCGAGGCAGGAAGCACTAGAATGTTTGCACCACTGCTGCGTTGGAGGGCGAGCCCGAGCACCCAGCAGTAAATGTTGTTGACTAGGCAGTACTGCCCGCATTGCCTTTAACCCCTTCCATGCTGATGACGGCCCCCAGCCATCATGCACTACAGTGCTCGTGTGCTGATGACGGCTGGGGGCCGTCATGATCGCACCCGCGCTGAAGTCTTCAGCACGGGAGCGGAATCGGCCCAGCATGCAAGGGGTTAACCAAGGCTTTCTGCTTTAGCTGTGTTGATGTAACTCATAAAAAAAAGCAATGACAAGCTTTTGCATTGCAATAGGTCCGATTGCATTGCAAGTGCTTAAGTTTAAAACTGAGTGCGGCGCTCCTTGAAGGACACCGCGCTCTTTTTTGTTTTTTAACTTTTACACTGAGCGTGGTGTCCTTGAAGCGGGCGCTGCGCTGAGTGTTAAAGTTAAAAAACAAACTAACAAACAGAGCGCGGTGTCCCTAGCGGGTGAAATAAATAAACATACAATTTAGAGGGCATAGCGCTGCAGCATCGCGCTTCGTGGACGACTGACAAAAAGAAAGTGCCTACCAAGTAATTGAAGGACACAGTCCAACGCTGCAAGCAAACAATCCAGTCTGGATGGGCGGGGCCTAAAGGAGACAGGGCGGTCACCAAAAAGCCTCACTTTCAATCGGAGGCCAGCATTTACCATAAAGGATGACACGCGTCAATCAAAAGCATGGGTGGAGCTTCCACTCCACTTCCGAAATCAACTCAATGACAATAGATCTTGCAGAGCGAGCAGCGCATGTGCTGCGACGCTAGACAATACCTAAAAATTACTAAGCATGTATGATTTTTTAAATCGCAAACTGGTTGCTTTTCAAAACTTTGAATTTTCGTTAAAAGGAGAGTACTCCGCTGTTGGATGCCTGAGAATTAGTTCACTGTATGTCCTGGCTAGGTTGAGTTTCTTTGTACTTAAAAAGCTTGTGTGAGAAAAGCGGTTTATCATATTGGGCCGTTGTGATACTTCACCCTTTAATAAACTCACTACCTGTAATGGGTCCAGACAGATTCATTTGAAAAACCTTAGGTCAACCCTGGGTAGCTGTGGCTCTGAGCAGCGAGGCTTTAAAAGGAACAAGTGTAAAGCATCAAGAAGCACCAAAGCAGCTGTATAACACACAAACAAGACTCTGTAGAACTCCGACACCAATTTATACAAATAGGTTGTATTTTTATCTTAAGATGACACCTCAACAAAAAAAATCTACTGGAGCGTTCCAGACATATAAATTTTTAAAGGAGCCATAAACCACTGCTTTTTCATTGAATGCAATAAATTATTGTAATGGACCGCGCTTGTGGTCAAACTTTGGAAAGCTTTGATAAAGTTGTAAACTACTATTTTGGCTTGTGTTGGCAAGCAAAATCCGACAGGGAGCAAGTTACATGGACGAAAGATGCTTGGTTGAACAGTTACCTTGCAAGCAACGTAGTTTCTAGTCTCGTTCCAGACCTTGTAGGCAAACTGCAAATGACTTTGAGGGAGTGGTCCTCATGCAAGGGTTACCTTACAAGATGCTGAAGACTGCTGATCCAATGACTGGAGTCTTTGTGGGGCTACTGCTTGGTCCACAGTTGAGGCGACTTTGGCCACTGGGGTTGATGTCTCTCAAAGTCCGGTTGAAGTTCTGCTAAAACCAGTTGCTACCGGTCCCTGGTTACAGCGAAACCAGCCATTCCCTTACACTGGGAATAACTTCCAACTAGGGCAAACACATTGCACTCCGACAGCTCTCCCGGGTCCAGCTGGCTCCGGTACAACCTTTGAGGGTTATGACTCAGTCTCCCAGGCTGCACTTCGGTGGTCAGACTTATTTAGCTACCAACTCGCCAAGGCAAGCTACTTCAGCGATTGTGACCCAGTAGTCTGCCAACTGACTCTTGGAGTTACCATTTCTGTCTGAGGCTCAGGGCTAACTTTTCCTCAACCAGAGCACCACAGGGACAGTCCTTGATTTGCTAGCCCAAGGAGCAACAAGTGCAGTCCAGTCTTAGCGCAGCCTCTTTTTACTGGTTGCAGGGAACAGCTGCGAAGTCTTTCATCAGTTCACTCTTCAGAACAGACGTGATGTCAGGTCTGGGTTCCAGGGGTGCCACTTTTATACCCAGATAGTGCCCTTGGGGGATGTGGCAACTACTAGCCAATGGGATAGCAGGTCCCTTCATGCCTAGTTACGACTTCCTGTGAAGTGTGGCATCTAGCTATCACAGAATATGGGACCAAGATGGCAGAACCCTTTTCTTGGTGTGTGGAGCTCCCTATCCCACCCCAGAGGTGTGGCTACTTAGGGGCAAAACACCCACAGAATTAAACGGTTTTATGCCAGACGGTATGCAAGAACACTTAAGCAGCCCCTCATATGTTTCCACCATTTACCTTTCAAAGTTGACTTGTCCTACAAAGCTAGCTTTTGTACCTCACACCCTGTTTTTCCTTCTTGCCAGAAAGTCACACTTCTCCCAACAAGTCCCTTTGTGTTTCTTCCTGAGAGCTGTTCACGCCTCTCGCCAGGAGAGTAGAAGGCTGTCTCGTGGCCACCAACTATTAACGGTCACTGGAAAGTATTGGGCGGGCAAGTGGCTTTTTAATAAAGTTGCTACTTGTGCAAACTTACATTAAATTCAATTGAGCATACCTTGAAGTATCATTATTAGTAGTCTAATTCATAAGTTAGCACTGCTGAGATGTCGGTGTGTAACTCTATATTTCCCAGTGGGACAACAATAACCTTTCCATAGTAATAACAACATGCAAGGTTTTTACTGTTAGGACATTTAAAGTTAAGATCTATATGTCCAATCTTTTTAAAATAAGGCACCCTGCTGTAGGGCGCAATAGGCCTGACTTAGGGGTGGCTTATAAGTAGCGCTTCCAGTTGTCCGTTTTTTACTAACTTTTACAAATTAATACAGACAGAAACTATTTATTTTCCTGTCTGTATTTATTTTTAAATACAGAAAAATATGGGAAATAGGCATTCTTTGGATGATTTTTTTTCTATTGTCAATCACAAGTGCCAGGTTAGTAGGTGCACAGAGGTAGAGGTAGGGGAGATGAAAAAAGACAACATATTTCCAAATGAAGCTTAACTAAGTGCAGATCTACAGTTAGTTATGCTATTCTACAATGCATGTGTAATGCTATTGCACTGCATACTGCTGAAACGTTTTGGACATTTAAATGTGAGAATACATTTATCAGTTAAATGTGGAAAAATACCTATTGTAACTTCATTTATACAGAAAACAAAAAATAAAAAAATGGCTAAATACAGAAAAAATGGGGGAAAAATAAATATGGATAAATACAGACGGAAATGTCAAAAAAATAAATACCATAAAACTGGGTGCCCTTCTTATAAGTATTAAAAAGGAAGGTTTTGGGCTTTGCTATTACTTTAAATGGCAAAGTCGAGTTAGCAGTTTGAACCTGCTCTGTCAGCCAGAGTGGTGGGTTTGAGAGTCATACTTTGCTTTGTCACACTCATAATGCAAAATAAGTGTTGCAGTACACGAGAGACACTTTAACTTCCAGGCCCTGAGTACCCCTGGTACCATATACTAGGGACTTAACCCCTTCCATGCTCATGACGAGCTCAGCTCGTCATGCAGTACAGTGCTCCTGTGCTCCACACCCGTTTTTATTGCTGTCCAGCACAGCAGGATAATCTCCCTAACAGCGATGCGGCTAAAAGTAAGTTAACTTAGGTCAACTCTGAGTGAACCCTTCTGATGCATACCTTTTAAAGGTCAGAGCACTGGCACCGAGGGCTGTTTAGCAGACCTCAGTGCACTTTCAAAGTTGAAAAACCAGCCGCCTCAGTCCAAAAACGAAGGGGTGATCATACAAAAAGAGGCATTTCCTTAACAACATTCTATTTGCTCTATGACATGCTTTGTTCACTTTCAGCTGAATCAAGTTGCTTCTCGACTTGGTCATAAACAGAAAGCTCAAGTTTCTCAAGTACATGCGTGATTAGCTTGTTCAGAATAGGTTTTTAGTTCCGTCTTTTGCTTTAGCCATTACGCCAAATATTGTTTTTTCTGAAAATTTCATACATAATCAACGTGTATAAAGAGGCTTTTAGGGATTCTACTTCACCCATTGGTCTGTTAAACTGTTGCATTTTGCTTCTGCCGACCACATTATATAGCTCGGGGAAGTGAGTCAGCCCACTATTCTCGTTATCTCCCGTTACTTTGAGTGTCTGCACAAAGCCTGTGCACATTATTCATATCCTTCTAAAAAAAAATCCCTTTTTCCAGTCACAAATCTGGTTCTGTTTCTTTATTTATTTATTTTTTTACATGTATATTACTGGTTCTTTATTTTTCCTGGTCTTAAGATCTTCAGTTAGATGGCAAATAAACTTTCTGTCTCCCTTTTTAGGTTGTTATAAAGTGGTTAAGTGGCACTGTGGTATTATAGCTGCTTGCAATTTGAGTGGTTGGTTTGGTGGTGAAATGTATCCTGTCTGCTTCATTGATAATAATAGTATTAATAATAATAAAATGCATGTCACAACTAAAAGGCCTTTTTTTTCCAATCACAATTAAAGTGAAAATATGAGTGAATGTTTTTAAAAAAAGAAAAATGTATTGGAAGCAAGTGGCTGCAATATTTAGGTGGCAGCTTGTTTTCCTTTTTTCTGTTTATTTTTGTGGCATGTGCTTGCGGGAAACATCATTTACTACGAAGCAAATAACACGCATAACGTTTACCACGCGTCACTCACCACGCAAAGGTCTTTCCCACGCGTAAGCCTTCAACGACCGTCTTTACCACGCGAGTGGTATTCCTTCCTGTCGTCGTTCTGCAAGTACGATCTGCGTTGGCTTTGGGGGGCTGGGGGGAGGGGGGGATTAAGGGGCTGGGGGGGGGACTGGGGGGAGGCTAGGGGGGGTTGGGGGGGGCTCCCCCCCCCAAAAAAAACCAAGCGGATATTAATAAATAAATAAGAAGAACATTTCAAAAACGTAAAAAAAAAACGCTCTACAATGCCTCAAAACGCTGAAGGGAAAGAGCACGTCATAATAGAAGTCCGTTATCAGTTTTGATAGACGTGTTTTGACGCTTGTTTCCGTGGTCGGTGGAAGAAAGGGCTGATGGTGAAAGACGTACAGGGGTAAGATATAAATCAAAACTTTGTAAATTAGGGTATTAATTAAGCGCATTATGAAAAAAATAAAAATATAATGTAAGGGAATCTGTTTATTATTGTTTAAAACATCGATCTTTTCCTTCGTACTGCATGTAGCCTATCAGTATCATTATGTAAATGTAAATGGGACGTCAGATGTTTCGTAACGTTATGATTGCGGAGTAAAAACATGCGTTGTCAAATGCTGCGTGCAAAAGACACATGCGAAGTAAAATTCGCGTGGTAAAGGCATGCGTGGAACTTGAAATCGTTGAATAATCATATATTCGTGCTTGCAATAAAAATATAAATAGTTATCGCTCTGCTTGCTAAGGCCAGACTTAGTTTATTTCCAAAGCGTGTTTTGCTTTGCATTCTGAAAAATTATAGTCTTGATTTCACAGTAGTATGATCAGTAGCATCTGCTGCCCCAGGGTGAGCACCAACTCCAAGAGCACGTTTGTCTTCTCTGGGAGCTACGCTGTTACGCACAGTCCAGTTCTGAAAGAAGGCAAGCTGTAATGCCACTACTCGTAACATCTGAGGTGAGGTACTGGGTTTTTCAGAACCGGTACTGAACCGGTAACCCAGCGGTGTCAGGGAACAACACCCAAAGACCTCGAGTTCTTTCCTGATTCAGACCACAGAAACTCAGAGTCTTCTAGGTGAAGTCAAGGATCGATTTTATTGGCTGCAACCAAGGTAACAAGCGTCCTAGAAGTACAACACACAGGATGTATATTCTCAGGAGACTGCTGCAATTCACAAAGTCAGGTTTCTCCTTTTATACGAAATATTGTGCTTTAGGCAAACATTCTTAACATTTTACTATACTATTGAAATGTTTCCATTACAAAGAAAAAGCAGAGTCATGATGACAAGGCCATAGTTCAGTTTGTTCAGCCCACGATAAATTACCCGGCAAGGCCCAACATTTTCATCAGATATCGCTGGACCCCCAATAAAAACGGGCACCTCCCCATCATAAAGCAAGTGAGAGAAAAGAGCAGGGACAGGTGTGAGCAAGATTCGGCAGGGTGTGTGTGCGATGGATGGGTTTATGGCCTGTTGAGCCTTGATGCTATCTTGCTCGGCCACTGGGAGAGGAACTGACCAAACAGGTTCGGCCTGGGGCAATGGTTCCAACTTGCCCAGGTCAGAGAAAAGTCAATTAAGGTGTACGTGTCATTTGGAATCGAATTTAGCGGTATTATAAGCCTATGTAAAGGGCAACTCACAAAATGGCTGCCGCATACAAAATGGAAGCCAAGGGTTCAGAACGAAAATGACGATTTCGAGGTGAAATCGTCACTCGAAATTGACGAAAATGCTTGTACATAGTGTACTAGCCATTTTCGGTCTTTTGATACCAAATTCGTCATTTTACGACGAAGTTTAATTCTCGAGTCCAGAGTGTTTACACGAGTCCAGAATTTTCAGAACTACAAACCCTCCTTTTGCCCTTACATAGGCAATTAACCTAATCTCATGCTAATCTGAGTCCAGGTCTATATTCCTAAAGTCATTGAGATGTTGCTGTAACATCATTCTAGTACTTAGTTCGTCTCTTGATACAGGCTTCCTTACACATGATGTAACACAGAGGCCACATATTGCAGGAGCACACTGTACACACAGACAGAACAGGAAAAGAATGGCTAAGACCATCCCAATGACCATCAGAATTTTCCATCCCCAGCCGGATATCGGTTCCCAGAACCATCCCATCAACGACCAATCTCCTTTATCTACATGAATAGATTCGGAAATCTTATGCAGTTTAGAGATGGCCTGGTACACTGTTGGAGCGTTATCTGGGATGAAAACACAGCAACTCGATTGGATCAATCTACATACCCCACCTCGGTCTGCAAGTATGACATCTAAAGCGACCCTGTTCTGAAGGGTCATAAGACGATCCGACTGGAGCTCAGCAGTCAAGTTACTAAGGGCACCAGCAGTTTCAATCACGGTGGACTCAACTACCCTTGTCAATTGCCTTATGTTCCTGCTGTTAGCCATGGATCCCCAGAACGGCAGAAAACCCTTTGCAAAGTCCCCAAATTCTTGACCTGCAGTGTCTTCTTCACTCAAGACACCTCTAACTACCCTTGTCATGAGCCCGAAAAGTCAGGGGGCAACCATGTATAGGCTCTATCATGGCAGATGAAATAAGTACCCTTAGCTGCTAAAAACGCAGGGGAAGTCTGAGACCCAAAAACATACGTTTCAGTACAGACACTCTTCCCTAACTGAGCTCTGGGATTCTTGCCAGTACCTTGCAGACACAGGTGACCCTGATGGGGTACAATCCAAATCGGGGAGGATCTCTTAGCTTGCTGTTTCTCACTCAGAGTAGTTCCATATCCGGTCACGTTCCATCCTACGTAGGCACGTATCTCATCTTCGGGGGTAGTTTCATAAGAAATATCATCCTTAATCATGTCAACTATACCTTTGACTAGGGCGCTATTCTTAGGATTGTCTTTTACAGAACGTAGGGGGTGGACTTCACGTGCGTATATGAACATTGTTCTGTATGCCCACACAGAACCATTGTGGCTGAAGGGCAGAACCAGATAAGGGATACCCTTATCCGTTGTGTGAGGCATAAGACCACACACCCAACAGTTAGTTGTGTTCATTACTAGTTGGTGTTGGCTCAAGAGCTGAACAAAGGAGTTATTAATAAACTCTAATCTCCTAGCTGATTCGTGTTCAGGAAGGGGTTGAAAAGAATGAGAGGAAAAAGTAGGAGGAGGTATGGGCGATGCAGTGGGTGCAAATGTTACACGAAAAGAGAACAAAACATAACTTATTAAAAATATCATCACAGTGAATAACATACAAATGCACAATATCAAAAAGCTTTTCCTTGTCATTGTTTTACAGATCCTTGTTTTAAAGTTCACTCTTTTGGCAGGTCTCTCCATCTCGGAAAACTCCATTGTAGGAAGGTGGCTACCTGACTATGGTTACCCCAGATTTTTTTGCCTGTGTTTAGCTGGTTTTTGACTTAGTTGACCTGGTTCCCTGCTAATCAGGGCCCCAGGCCATCTGCTCTCTCTGTAAAATGGATTCCATGTACCCTAGGTACATACCACAATTGGAAATGGACTCCTTGTCAGCCCCTGTATAATGCACTATAGGTGCCCAGGGCATAGGGGCCACCAAGGCCTACCAGGGGCTGCAGCATATCTTTTGCCACCCCTGGCTGGTTCTTAAATTGACACAACTGGCTGATCACTCAGCTGGGGTAAGGTGGTGTAATCACCCCTTGCTTAGATATAGTATGCCTATATCTAAACCTATATCTGGACACATATTAACCTGTGAGCCACTCCTATGGAAGGCCTCATCAATCCTGGAGGCAGAGTGCGTGGTTTAATGTGAGATGGAGCCCTAGCATGAGCTGAGCCTGTCTGCAGCTGTCGGGAACAACTCCCTAGCTGTTTCAGGATAATGCCATACCATATACTCTTAAGTGCATTATAATCCTCGCGGTTATATAGCAACTCTGGTTTGGCTTTATCAAAACATGTCGTGTAAGGTGTCATACGATTTGGAATACTATCCCCTCGCCAGTTCTGGCGACGGGGATAGCATTCCACCCCTCTAGAGGGGTAAGACATGTTACTTTACTTTAATGCGGTTAATTTCTAAAAGGACCTTAGATCCACAAAATGGATGCCTCTGCCACAGACAAGAGTCTGACCCCCTGAAGCTGACCGAAACTCAGCCAAATGGGGCCTGGACAAAGGGTTTCCTGTCGCAAGGGGGTGTTACCACCCTCCAGACAGGAGATAGTGGATTGTAGCAGGGAGGTCTGAAAGAAACCAGACACTGCCTGGGGCGCACAAGGCTGCCCCTTGCATAATCCGGCCAAACCGGTTCTGGGGCACTCCAGCACTCGTGCCAGGGCGGCCTGGATCAAAGGAAGGGGGTGTATCCACCCACTTCCTGGGTCCCACCCATAGGAGGGGACCTAGCAGGTAATCCAGCCCCCAAAATTAGTATAAGACTGGGAGCAGTGCCAATGCACTTCAGATTATCCTGAAGAAACATAAGAAACGAAATTCTGGACCCTTCGACATCCTACTCGACGTAGAAGCCCGAAGAATCTCCCTTGTGGTCAAGGAGTGACCACCCTGTGCAAACAGGCACCATCCAGCCATCGACGTCTGCTTTGTTGCAGTTCCCGCCGGAACTCGAGCGACAGAGATCGACGAGATCAAGCTTGCCTGCTTTCCAACAGCCCGATCCACAGTCCCTGCAGAGCTGAGACCCGTGGAGGCGACCGGAAGCGCGGGGCACGCCATCTTGAATTGACCACGAGACGCTGACCGTGCAGCCCACGAGTGACCCTCGAAGCTGTACACCGGGGTTTGGGAAGCCCCAACCCTGAGCCACACGTGCACCGAAGTTCAGCCCTCCACACTCGACGAGTGCTGCGTGGGGCCCTTCTGCTTCTTTTGGCTCAACGCGTTGGCCCGGTCACTTGCCAGCCGGCTAGTGGCCCCTGTGCCGACGAAACTTGAAAATCGACCTGCGAATCTGGTTGCTCCAGATCTGCACCAGCTCCCCTGAAAAGGAGCCCCCACTCTGACCCTCCTGGTTCTAGTGAGAAGCAATCTCCCGGTTTCGCGTGGATTGCTTTTGCCAAGTGTTGTTTGCTCCAATCTTGAAGCCGACAGCGCCGACGGCGAGAGCCTACGTGGGACAGATCGTGACCTGCTCCTGGACGTCGTAGATGCCCCAGAGCCCACGTGACAGCGGAGAGAAGCTCCTCGACAGCGACCTGATTGCGCCCGACATTGCCTGGTTCCGTCCTGGTTCCACCCTGGTCACTGCTGAGTGACCCAGACTCTGTCCCCTCTGCTTTCAGGTACTTTTCGACTCGAGTCCACCCTTGGACTCCACCGGACACTTCTCCTTCACCCCGCCTGCAGCCCTTTCAGCTCCAAGCACCAAGAGCCTGCGTGACGAAACCCGACTCAACTTCGACCCTGTGCACCCACTTCCTGTGGGTGAGGTAACTTTGCTCCGCCGGTGTTCCCACACTGGTACACATCCCTAGGGTCTGTGTCTTAAGTTTTGTTCCTCTAGGTTCAGTGGAAGTGTCCTTAAACTTTAACTTTACAACTTTTACGCACCATTGGTTAACATTGGTGCATGCGTGCGCTTTCCGCACTGCTCCCGAATCCCGTGGGCCTCTCCCGACTTCAGCACTGCTTGTCCCGACTGCTCCCAGCGATTCCCTAGGCCCTAGGCCTAACCACTGTTCGATTAGTATCTCTCATACCACTTGTTTAGTATATGGTTTGAGTGGCCCCCCGCCCTCATCCATAATTGTGCAACTTTGTATGTTTAAACTGTGCTTTTTGATTTAACGCTTGTGCCCCTTTATTCATAAAGAATACTGGGGATTGTTTTTAGTAATAAATACATATATTTTTATAATATATACTTGTGTGGTGTCCTTTCATTTGATATTACAGGATTGTATGTGGTAAAACAGCTCGCTTAACACGACCTCTTAAGTTAAGCCTTTAGGCTGCTTAGTCCATGCTACCCCTAGGATAGCTTGTCTAACAAGGTTGACTTACAACCTGACACCATAAGGGATTGTTTGGTCTGATAATAGGTGGTTCCAGAATTGGAAACATCACCTATCAGGCCAACTTCTCACATCCATCCTCTCTAAAGTGCTGCCCGGGATGGAAGGTTGATTCTGCTAAGGAATGCTTCTGTCAGTCTAGGGCAACTCCCTTGGACCAACCAGAACTGCCGACCTAACGTCGTCAGCTGCACCCCAAAGACTTTGGGCAATCGCGGCCCTAGCAGCGGAACCCGGATGGCAGTTCGAAAAACAAAAATAAGCAAGTTTTCAGATGGGAGAGCTTCACTTTCAAAAATAGCACTTGGAGGGAAAAAAGGTTTTATTTGTCCATAGGTCTCGGCCTCAAATTATAGCGCTTCTTTCCCGGTACTGTCTGATCCTGAAACAGGAGTTCAGGGTCCAAAGTGTTCAATCGCTTTGATGGTGGCACAGCTTCCTGCAAAATGTTCTTTTTTTCACGTTCAGAGTTAGTTCCTTTTACACGTGCATCACTGAAAGGCAGAAAACGTGGCACGGTGTCAGTTTCTGAGTCAGCGACACCCTTCTGGACCCACTGGTCATACGGCAGGGGTAAAGGGATCCTTTTACAATGGACCTCGTGGATCCAGTGCTTCTTCCCTTCCACTCGAACAGCTGATCTTGTGGAAAGAAGGACGAGGTGCGGTCCGGTCCACCTGGGCTGCTCGTTCTTGGTTCGCTGGAAGTTCTTGACAAGGATCCAGGATCCAGGGTCGATTGCGTGACCTGGAGTTTCAGAGACCGGAGGCAGGGTGTCGTGAACCTGTTGATGCAAAACACGCAATTTAGCCGTCAATTCGTACAGATAATCAAGCAAAACAGGGTGTTCGATCTCGCTGAAGTTGGTGGGTCTAGGCACTCCCCATATATTGGCCGGGCGGCCAAAAACTATCTCATAGGGACTAAGTTTCACTCGCGAATGCACAGTCATTCTGGTGGACAGGAGTGCTAAAGGGAGAGCATCAGGCCATTTAAGACCTGTGCTCGCTTGAATTTTGGCCAATTTAAGTTTTAAAGTGCCGTTGTAGCATTCTACTAATCCAGCTGATTGGGGGTGATTTGCAGCGTAGAACTTCTGCTGGATACCTAGCCCTTCACACACTCTCTTCATCACACGACCCACAAATTCACTCCCATTATCACTCCAGACGATTCTAGGCATTCTGAACCTGGGGAAGTACTCTTTCACTAGGGCTTTTGATGTGGATAAGGCAGTGTTGTCTTTTAGGGGTTAGGCTTCCACCCATCTTGAAAAGGCACAAACAACACCGAGTACGTATTTTAAATTGTTGCACCTCTCCATGTGGATGAAATCTAGCTGCAAAACCTCGAACGGATACGTAGGAGGTGCAAAATGACCAGCTGGAGTTGGGGTTCCCCTACCAGGATTGTGTTGCAGACACACCATGCAATTCTTGACGACATTCTCTGCACACTTGGGAATTCCTGAATTTTGCCATACTGGAGCCAGCAACTTGCAAACCCCTTTCACTCTGATGTGAGCCATTCCATGAGCCATTGTAACCACTGCAAGCACATATGCATCGGGTAACAACCATCTCTGATACTCTGACAATTCAACCCAGCAACCATTTGCATCCATTCTACCCGTACTTTCTCTCCACACACTCAACTCTTTCTCTGTGGCCTCAGCTTGAATAGACTTCACACTCTCTATCGTGTCTTAACACATTCCAACATCACCAACCCATCTTGCAGGGCCTGCAACATACATTCGGCTCATCACATTCCTTGCAGTTTCTTTCGCGATTTCGTCAGCAAATGCATTTCCACGACCAACATCATCAGTCACCTTCTTGTGAACACTACATTTCACAATCGCCACTTGCACAGGCAAGGTCAGTGATTCAAGAAGCTCATTCACCAACTGACCATGCTGAATCTTAGCTCCATGCGAAGTCAGGAACCCACGTTCTTTCCACAATCTTCCAAAACTATGAGCCACACCAAATGCATACTGACTGTCGGTATAGACAGTCACTTTCATTCCTTTTGACAACACACATGCTCTTGTAAGTGCAATCAATTCTGCTGCTTGAGCTGAATTATGTGGAATACGTGCAGCTTCAACAATTGTATGCAAAGTCGTGACAGCATATGCTGCAGTCGTGTCACCATTCGGGAGCTTGAAACATGACCCATCCACCCACAATGTACCATCACATTCAGCAAGAGGAGTGTCGTAGAGATCTACTCTCCCTTTAGTTTCCTCTTCTGTTCTAAGAAAACAATCATGCTGTTCTGAAGCATCTAATTCCTCTGCAATTGGTAACAACGTAGCTGGGTTTAATTTGCTACATCTTTTTATGTGCACATGACTCGCTAACAATGTCAATTCGTAACCTGACAATCGAGCACTAGTTAAGTGCTGTGTCCTGGTTCTGTTTAACAACATGTCTACTGCATGTGGGACCATTACGACTAGCATGTTATTCATCACTAGACCAGCAGACTGCCGAATAGAAACAGCTGCTGCTGCTGTAGCTCTTAAACAACTTGGCAATGCTTTAGCTACCGGATCCAAAGTCGACGAAAAATATGCACATGGACGTTGCCTGCCTCCAAGCAACTGAGTCAACACTGACAATGCACAGCCTTGTTTCTCATGGACATACAATGTAAAGGGCTTACTGTAGTTGGGGGTACCTAACACAGGAGCCGAACATAATGCTGTGCGCAATTCAGAAAAACTTTTCTGACACTCTTCAGACCAAGGAACGGGATTGGGTGTATCTTTACACGTTAATGCCATCAAAGGTTTGGCCAATAACGAAAAATTTGGTATCCACTGTCTACAGTACGATGTAATGCCCAAGAAAGCACGCACTTCTCTCTGTGTTTTTGGCACACTTAATTTCGCTATTGCCTGAATTCTTTCTGGGGTCAGTTTCCTACCCTCCTTCGATAAGAGATGACCTAAGTAGGTCACTTCTTGTCGACAATATTGTAATTTGGAAAGTGACACCTTGTGATGCAAATCACACAGATGACGCAACAATGACAACGTGGCTTTCTTACATATTTCCTCAGTATCTGCAGCAACAAGCAAATCATCAACGTACTGTACAAGAGTAGCACCATCAGGTAAAACAATTGTATCAAGCTGTTTTTTTAGAGCTTGACTGTATATTGATGGACTTTCACAGTAGCCCTGGGCAGCGCGTTTAAAGCGGAAGCTTCGTCCTCCTAAAGTGAAGCCAAAAATATCCCTGCTCTCCTTAGCAATGGGGATGCTGAAGAAAGCATTCTTCACGTCAATCACCGAAAACCAGGTGGCAGAAGCTGGAATCCTAGTCAATAGGGCAGTAATGTCAGGAACAACTGGGAATTGTGGCACAACTATTTTATTCACCTCTCTAAGATCAATCACAAATCTGTAAACAGGTGGCTGAGAGGGATCAGTTCGTTTCAAAACAGGCAGAACAGGACTATTGCAAACGTTGCCTCTTGTCTCTTCAATGACATCTTTTTCAATTAGATCGTAAATGATCGCTAGCAAAGCTTTTTCACCTTCACTAGAGATTCTATATTGGGGAATTCGTGGCATTTTAACATTGGCTTTAAATGTTACAACATATGGTGGTATTTCTAAAAGACCTACATCATTAGGACCAGTAGCCCAAAGAATATCAGGAAGAAACGACAATTCTGTTGGAAGTTTATCCCTTGACAAATACATTGAGGAAACCACTTTCTTACCTAAAGTAAGTTGTACTCCTGAAGGAGAACAGTACAAAGTCGCATACAATCTTTTTAACAGATCTAATCCCAACAAATGTTTACCACAACCTGTTGTCAGAATAAGGGGTGCTTCTAATTCACAAGGACCAACAGAAAGAGAGAAAGGGTCAGAAATCGGATTTCTAACTGGGGCGCCAGAAAAACCTACTGATACATTCATTTCGCCAGACAAGGGTGCACCAGGGAGTTTGGAGTGCATAATAGAACTCTTCGTAGCACCAGTATCCAACAGAAAAGGCTCTGACACACCTGATGTAATCACCTCAACGTATGGTCCACTCTAATCTACTGGAACTGAAACAACTCCCTCTCTTTGTCTATGGCTGTCCTAGCAATCATTACTTTCCATATGCTCATCTTCTGTATAGTAATCATCAACATAGTACTGAGCTGTCCTACCAGATGCGTTATTCTGCTGATCGAACCTATTCATAGAATTTTGAGGTGGAAGAGACTGTGTGTTCTGGGGGAGGTTTCCACGTCCTCTACCTCTAGAGGCTTGCTGAACACCTCTACCTCTTGTGTTTGGACCACCATTTGCGCGCTGTAACAGAATAGGGCAACTATACTTAAAATGACCCTCTTCCTTGCAATATGAACACTGATTGGGGCCTACAGGGACACGTGGTTGAGTATACTCGACTCTTTGCGAGTTCCTCTGATACTGTTGAGGCTGCTGATAATTATTCTGGTAGTTACTCTGACCACCATTATTCTGGCCACCACCACCACATGGCGGGTATGCTTGCTGTAACAAAACCTTCGTTTTTAACTCTTTAGTTTTCTTTTCTGCTCTATCTTTCTCGTCTTTGTCTCGATTTTCGTAATATTGTGCAGTAGCCAATATCTGTGCTGAAGAGGAAACTGCCCAAGAACTCTCTGAATCCTTTAACTTTTTACACAACTCTGGAAGCAGATTGTGCACAAATTTATCGGCGAACAATTGCTGACCACCTTCTGTGCTCATATCTTGACCACTGTGGTCGACAAACGTTTCTTCTAACCTGGTGAAGAAATCAGACACCGTTTCATCTTTCTTCTGCTTACATGCAGACAACTTATCCCAGTTTACACGCACCGCAGGCATTATTGTTTTCATGTAATTAATGATCCTACCAGGAAGTTCTGCTACTAAAGGCTCAGGTTTAGAACCACCAATTTGTAGGGCATCTGCAGCAGCAATATTAGCCCATGAGTCACCTAACTCCTGATCATGATCTACATGGCGAATCTTTCCCCACAAAGGCTGTGGAACAACGTTCCCAAACAACATATCTATGTCTGCTAAATTCATGATGCATGACCCAGCAGTCTGTGACAACTCTTTGTAATACCCTGCGGGATTTTTACGGGGATCAGGCAATGTCTGTTTAAGGGCCAAAACTTCAGCTCGCTTCCATGGCACATGTACCCACACACGCTGAAAGTGTGGCAGAATAGGTGGGTTAGCATTTGCGTCACCCTCTCTCCATTGTGGGGGAACTTCTCTCATGGGGTATTGTCGCGCCTTTTTCCTACTGGACGCGTCACGCTCAAATAGTGATCGAGAAGTAGTGCCCTTACTCCGATATGACAACAATATCTCAACCGCTCTCTCGACATCAGGACCTACGATCATGCCCTCTGCGAAATTGAACCGCACACGACACAACTCGGGCGGGTTGTATTCCAGATCATTGTCTTCTAAATCTTCACAGAGAAAAACACACATTTGTTCAAAAACGTATCTCTGCTTTGGTGCTTCCCATTGACGGAAGACTTCCATGACAGACTCTACATCATACCTTACAGTGTCGATAACCCATTTATGCGCTAAACGATTCAGTAAATCTCTCTCTCGATAGTCAGGCAGTTGACTTCGTTCTGTGTTAGGGGTCGTAATAGGCGACCCGAGGAAAGGTGAGAGAAGATTAGTAACAGTGTTGGCCATTCTCTGTCGAACGGAAGGAGAAACTGACGGAAGAACGGGCTGAAAAACAGGGTGAGATAAGGCAGGAGCAGAGGCAATAGCAGAGGGAGCATCAGGAGAAATAGAAGGTGCACTAGGCAAAGTAGTAGAAAGCACAGGTGAAGCAGATGTGATCGGTGGGCCTTGAGGAGGCTGCACCGAAGGAGCAGGAGCCAGCTGAAGAACAGCTGGTGGGTGCTGTGGAGGAGCTGGAGGCAATGCAATCACAGGTTGTGCAACTAAAGGTTGCGCAGGTGCCGTGGCATTTTACGCATAGGGGGGTGGCGAACTTAACAAATGCGTAATTAACGGATCTTTTCCAATCTCTTTTGCTGCATCTTGCTTAAGAGGCGGCAAAACTGGATAGCACTTATCTATTACCATTTTACGTTGCCTGTGCAACTGCTCACTCATCTGTTTTTCTTCATTGTCTTTAAACTGCATAGCAGCTTGCATTACCGAAATAACCCCTTCTCTCTTATTTTTCTTAGCTAATTTAATTTCCTTCTGTTTGGCTTCCGTACGCCATAGGCGGAAAGAGTCAAACATCGCCGGCCGGGCTTTCTTCTTGAAAAGTTTAACTTCGAGGTTATCTAGGATTTCCGTGTCAAAGCTACCATATTGGGGCCATTTTAAAACACCATCTTTTCTGGTGTATTTGATCCACACTTCGTTATAGGTGATGGGGCCTACTCCATGTTTCACATATAATTCATAAGTTGGAGTTCCAACCGGAGGAACCGGACACGAGTCCTCCAATCAGGAGTCCCTATTATTACAACCAAGACAAAACAAATTTCCAAGTCTAAGACCAGGCATCTTCGCTCTCTAGTCTAGCTCCAAACTTCAAAGGATTATCGATTACGATATTTCTCGTGAATACACGAGTCCTTCGGCTTTGGCACTTGCAAGTTCCAAATAGATCCCAAAGGGATACCCAAGACTAAGACCAACTAAGGACTGGGAGACGCTCCACTTATACTTAACTGAGATATCGATGACGTCACCAGAAGACTCGTCTTATCGTTTCGCTCTACCAAACTTCAAGGGTCCAAATCAGGGCGATAGCCAGGGCAGCAGTCCTTTGTAGCCGTCGGGAAGCGGGGAACCTCGCAGCAAAGACTTTCGGACCACGTCGACATGCAGGGGTCGATGAAGTGGATGGCCTTCCTCCAGAATTTTCTCACGAAGCTCCTCACAAACCTCTGGCTGGACCGGTACCGCTGGTATCGCCCCACGTTGGGCGCCAACTGAGGTACTGGGTTTTTCAGAACCGGTACTGAACCGGTAACCCAGCGGTGTCAGGGAACAACACCCAAAGACCTCGAGTTCTTTCCTGATTCAGACCACAGAAACTCAGTCTTCTAGGTGAAGTCAAGGATCGATTTTATTGGCTGCAACCAAGGTAACAATCGTCCTAGAAGTACAACACACGGGATGTATATTCTCAGGAGACTGCTGCAATTCACAAAGTCAGGTTTCTCCTTTTATACAAAATATTGTGCTTTAGGCAAACATTCTTAACATTTTACTATACTATTGAAATGTTTCCATTACAAAGAAAAAGCAGAGTCATGATGACAAGGCCATAGTTCAGTTTGTTCAGTCCACGATAAATTACCCGGCAAGGCCCAACATTTTCATCAGATATCGCTGGACCCCCAATAAAAACGGGCACCTCCCCATCATAAAGCAAGTGAGAGAAAAGAGCAGGGACAGGTGTGAGCAAGATTCGGCAGGGTGTGTGTGCGATGAATGGGTTCATGGCCTGTTGAGCCTTGATGCTATCTTGCTCGGCCACTGGGAGAGGAACTGACCAAACATTTTCGGCCTGGGGCCATGGTTCCAACTTGCCCAGGTCAGAGAAAAGTCAATTAAGGTGTACGTGTCCTTTGGAATCGAATTTAGCTGTATTATAAGCCTTATGTAAAGGGCAACTCACAAAATGGCTGCCGCATACAAAATGGAAGCCAAGGGTTCAGAACGAAAATGACGATTTCAAGGTGAAATCGTCACTCGAAATTGACGAAAATGCTTGTACCTAGTGTACTAGCCATTTTCGGTCTTTTGATACCAAATTAGTTATTTTACGACGAAGTTTAGTTCTCGAGTCCAGAGTGTTTACACGAGTCCAGAATTTTCAGAACTACAGAGGGTGTTGCTGATGTTTGTGTAATAGGTAACTGGATATGGTTCTGGGTGAGGTTTTGAAAGCTTAGTTCTGGACACAGGACATAGTGAGACACTCATGTTCTAGTAACCTACGTTAGTAATTAGATTATGTCTCATCCATTTTGACTTTGCTTGTAGGCTTATGACAAGGTTGCAGTTTCATTTGAGATCAGTGTTTTCCAGAATCTTCTTTTGTGGGTGACTAAATTGTTAGATATTGAAACGCCTCCGCCCGACTCATCCTGGACATCCCCCGACGCTGCCACATCTCCGGCCACCTGAGGGACCTGCACTGGCTCCCCGTCAACAAGAGGATCACGTTCAGGCTCCTCACACACGCACACAAGTCTCTCCACGACCTGGGCCCCAAGTACCTCAACGACCGCCTGACCTTCTACACTCCCACCCGCCAGCTACGATCGACCAGCCACGCCCTCGCCGCCGTCCCACGCATCCGAAGAGCCACCGCCGTAGGCAGATCCTTCTCCTACCTGGCGGCCAAAACATGAAACTCCCTCCCCATCCACCTTCGTCTGACCCAGGACCATCTCGCCTTCAGGAGACAACTCAAGACCTGGCTGTTCGAGCAGTAGCGGACCCCTTCCCCCAAGCGCCTTGAGACCCTCCCGGGTGAGTAGCGCGCTATACAAGTGTTATGATTGATTGATTGATTGACTGTCGTTCAGTGTATTTTTCAGTCATTTATACTCTGGATGAACATTCCTAACACCCTACTAATCAGTGAGACTGCAGCTTATTTGGGCAATGATAGAAAATACAGAATGTTTAAAAGACTTTGACTGTTTTCTCAAGTGATTAATTATTCTTTGGTGTTTACAGCAACAAACAGAGTAGGAATCATTGTAGCTGAAAGCCTATTCCTGCTTAAAAAAATTAATGTGTCCTTGGGAACAGGCAGTTTTCTCTTGAAGAAGGTTTAGATCTAAGGTAGGTTGAGACTCTCTTGCCTACTTTAGCAGGTACATTAGTTTAATCTCAAGGTAAAGGATAACATACCTGAGTTTCCAGAATAGAATCTTAGCATGTCACATGGTGTGCCCAGAAATCCAGTGAGAATAGCAAATTCATCAACTAGGAGTGATGAATGGCTGCCTCCATTACCTCCAAGTCACTATACTCAGCCACATTGCAGGGGCCAGCAACAGCAAAATGTGGTTATTCGAGATTCCTACAAACCTAAAGATCTAGTACTTGGACTGTGACAGAATGTAAGCCTCCTAAATGTCCTCGACTCTCTGGAAGCTTTGTCAAGCAGTCAAAGCTTTGCTCAAAGAGGGTGGTGAGAAGGTCGACCTAGTTACTGTAGAGAATGACCATCTTTTGTGTTGTGTTCCCCCAGCTTTGTGCCATGTCTGTTTTTGGCTGCTGTAGAATTGTGAATGTTAACCCTGCCAACTAGTTGTGACATGCCTGTGTGGCCTTTTTAACATGATTGAATTGGCATATTCATGATTGGCGTATTTAACTTGCCTTCAAGTCCCAAGCATATGGTAGAAAGTGTACCCAGGGCCTAGAAGTTAAATACTACTGGTGGACTGTAGCACCTATTCTGCTTCTACTAGAGTGGCAGTGAAAACATGGCTTCACGCCTACTACTGTAGCCTGACTGGAGCAGTATAAAAACTGTAGTTTGACCTGTCACAATAAATCCTGCTTACAGATGTAAACCTTCCTTTTAAATATTAATAAGTCATCCCTAAGCAGGCCTTGTAGCCAACAAGACAGGACGCATGGCACCCAAAATCTATTTTCATTGTAGGAAAGCAGGCAGACCCGTTTAAAAACACAGGCAAGTAATATTAAACATCAGTTCTGCTATTTCTCGGTAGGGACCCGCTGGAAACATGATTCACTGACTCTTTTTAATATTTATTAAACACAAAACAATGTTAAAGTCAGCTTTTCGATAAATGTTAGGGAAAATTAATTTTGAGAAATTACATTTTTCCTTCCTGAGACTTCTAGAAGCTAATTTACATGAGCTATCCACCTATCGTCCAGCTGGTGATTAGCCCTAAATGAGGTGTGAAAACTGCACCACAGTAGAGACAAAAGCCTGGGTGTGGGGAGGGGTTTTTGTTACTCTGACAGGATGACCTTTTAGGCTGTGTCTGGGACCTTAATTTACTTCAGATGGGCCTCCCTGTTTCACAGGCAGATATCAGATGACACCTGGGTAGGCCCCTTCCTTTGCAATCCCAGTCAAGAATTCCCATAACCCAGTGGGGAGAGCTTCCCCCAAAATTAGTTTGGAGTGACCTCATTGGAGGCCTGCTCATTACCCTGGCCACACCTATGGGGAGTACACAGACTTTGCTCAAGGGGAGAAGAGTTTCACCATTTTGGCATTTAGCAGTGATGGGGGCATCTGGGATTGTTTGTAGTGGGTAGGGTTACTCCTGGAAACTTTTACCCTATTGGCAGAGTAGAGGCCAGCGGTCACCCCCTCCCACAAGCAAGTGCCAGTGAAATATGTGGCATCCCCTGGCAGCATCTTCATAACATTAGTGTATCTGAGGAAGATCAGAAGATGACAGACCTTCTTTCTGTGATTTGAGAAGGACTGGACCTGCTCCCACTGTGCCCAGGACAAAGAAGTGGACTTCAAGGGCCACAAGGTGGACATTCTGTTCAAGCTACAGACATTAAAAAATCTACAAGGTGCCTTTTTCTGAAACTTCCCAGATGACCACTTCCAGCTGGACCTGCGCCAAACACTGCTTTTTTCCTATGCTGGGGACAGTCCCGACTCCCAAGTGCTGGTCCTAAAGTAATGGAACTTCTCCTGTCACCCCTGGGAATCTTGAGATTTTTCAACTGCAATCGTCCGGAGGAATGGGGCTGTTCTGCCAAGCTCTTCTGCTGGGCTGAAGATTCAGGGTTCTCCTGCTCAGAGCTTCTCCGCAGCAACAAATACAATTCAGCTGGACCTTGTGAGAAGTTGGCCTGGTATATGATGCTCACTAGTTCTAGTGATCACCTTGTACCATGCCAAGCAACCCTTATGGTGCAGGTTGTAAAGTCAACCTTATAGACAAGCTATCCTAGGGGTAGCATGGACTAAGCAGTCTTAGGCTAAACTCTGTAAAGGCATGTGAAGCAAGCTGTTTTACCATACACAATCCCTTGAATACCAAATGAAAGGACACCACACAGATATATATTGAAAATATATATAGATTTATTTCTACAAATATCCCTGATACTCTTTATGAGCACAGAAGCAAATGCGTTAAAACAAAACACAGTTTAAATACACAAAAGTTGCACAATTATGGATGAGCCCTAGGGGCCACCTAAACCATATACTAAAATAGTGGTATAAGAACCACTATGGGGAAAGTGAAGAGGCCTAGGGCCTGGGGAATCGCTGGAGCTGTTCGGGACTAGCAGTGAAGAAGTCGGGAAAGGCCCGCGGGACTCGGGTGCAGTGCGGAAAGTGCACGCTTTACCAATGCAATGCCAATGGTGCGTAAAAGTTACAAAGTTAGTTATTAAGGAACCTTCCGAGTGACTTAGAAGGATGAAACTTTAGACACAGACACTAGAGGTGTATACCAGTGTGGGAACACCGGCGTTGCTGAGTTACCTCACCCACAGGAAGCGGGTGCACAGGGTCGAAGTAGTGTCGGGTTTCGTCACGCAGGTCGATGGTGCTTGGAGCTGAAGATGCTGCAGGCGGCTCGATGTGAAGAGTTCCGGTGGATCCAAGGGTGGATCTGAAGAGGTGACGACCTGAAAGCAGAGGGGACAATGTTCAAAGTCACTAGCCAGTGACTACCGTGGAACCAGATTGGAACCAGGCGATGTCGGGTGCAAACAGGTGATGTCGTGTAGCTTCTCTCTGCAGCCACGTGGACACGAGGGGTCGAGGACGTCCAGGAGTCGGTCACGAGCTGTCCCACGCAGGCTTCTCGCTGTTGGCGGTGTTGGCAACTTGATTGGAGCAAACAGGCCTTGGCTAGTGCAAGCCACGCAGGAATCGAAAAAGGCTTGTTACTCGGACCAGCAAGGTCAGAGCAGGTGCTCGTTTTTACAGGAGCGAGAGCAAGTCTGGAGCAACCAGACCCGCAGTGTAAGTTGAAGGTTTCGTCGCCAAGATGGCCGCTAGCCACGTGGCAAGTGGACGGGATGGCGCGTCGAGTGGCACAGTGCAAAAGGGCCCCACGCAGATCGTGGAGATGCTGGGGGGCTGATCTTCGGTGCAAGGGCTGCTCGAGGTTGGGGCTTCTCAAACCCCAAAGCACAGCGTCGAGGGTGCCTCTGATGCTGCGCAGTCAGCGTTTCGGGGGTCTTCCAAGAGGTTCGGTGCCTCCACGGGTCCCTTCTTTGCAGGGACTGTGGATCGGGCGGTGAGAAGTCTGGGAGTCTGGGTCTTGTCAGGCTCTGGGCTCGGGCTCCGGCGGGAGGCGGCGGCAAAGCAGACGTCGATTTGCTGGTTGGTGCCTGTGTTCACAGGGTGGTCACTCCTTGGCCACAAGGGAGATTCTCTTCCGTCTTCTGTGCAGCAGAATGTCGAAGTCCAGTCTTCTTCTGTATTTCAAGTTGATTCAGGATGATCTGAAGTCTCAGGACACAGCTCCCACTCTTATTCGAGTCTGGGGGGCCGGATCACCTACTAGGTCCCTCCTCTGGGTGGAACCAGGAAGGGGGGTGGTTACACCCCCTTTCCTTTATCCAGTTTCGCGCCAGGACTGGGGCTGGAAAGCCCCAGCACCGGTTTGAACTGGCCTATGCACAGGGACACCTTGTGTGCCCCAGGCATGTCTGATTCTATTCAGCCCTATCCTACCCAATACACAAAATCCTGTCTGTAGTGGTGCTAGCACCTCCCCAGGCAGGAAACCCTTTGTCCAAGCTGCCCTCGCTGGAAGGACTCCCAGCAGCAGGAGGTCAGACTTGTGTCTGTGGTGGCAGCATCCATTTTGTGATGCTAAGGCTCTGTTTAACTTTAACCGGGGTTCAGGCTAGGTACATGTTGTGTCCCTCTAGAAGGGTGGAATGCTACCCCCGTCGCCAGAACTGGCGAGGGGGTAGTATTCCAATTCGTATGACACCTTACTCGACATGTTTTGATAAAGCCAAACCCAAGATAGCATTTAACCGCGAGGTTCATAATGCACTTAAGAGTATATGGTATGGCAGTATCATGAAACAGCTAAAGGACATGGTTCCGAAAGCTGCAGACAGGCTCAGCTCATGCCAGAGCACCATCTCACATATTTCCAAGCACTCTGCCTCAAGAATTGATGAGGCCTTCCATAGGAGTGACTGATAGGAACATATGTGTCCATTTTAGGTTAGGTATAGGCATACTACACCTAAGTAAGGGGTGGTTACACCGACTTACCCCAGCTGAGTGATCAGCCAGTTGTGTCAAATATGGAGGCCAGGCCAGGGGTGGCACAATACATGCTGCAGCCCCTGGTAGGCCTTGGAAGCACCTATGCCCTGGGTACCTGGGTACACTGTTACAGGGGCCAATAAGGTGAACCAGTTCCAATTTCGTTATGCACCTAAAGTACATGGGTAACAATTTAGAGAGAGAACAGCAGGCTGTGGGTCTGATTAGCAGGCCCACAGCCACATTAAGTCATAAACCAGTGAAGCAAAAAGCAAAAATTTGGGGTGACCATAGGATAGCAGACCCTACTCTCCTACACAACCCCCCCCAAACGCAGGGACATTAGACTAACCTTGACCAGTTGTGTCTTCATGTTTTAAGTGGAAGTACCTGGAGAGACCATCTGCATTACCATGGTCAGTCCCTGGGCGGTGCTCCACTGTAAAGTCCATCCCCTGTAGGGAAATGGACCACCTGAGCAGTTTGGGGTTTTCACCCTTCATCTGATTAAGCCATAAGAGGGGCTTATGGTCGGTCTGAATCTTGAAGTGAGTGCCAAACAAGTATGGTCTCAACTTCTTCAGGGCCCACACCACAGCAAAGGCCTCACTCTCAATGGCTGACCAACGTTTCTCTCTGGGGGTCAGCCTTCTGCTAATGAAAGCAATGGGCTGGTCTTGACCATCTACATTAAGTTGTGAAAGCACAGCTCCCACTCCCAACTCAGAAGCATCTGTTTGGACAATAAACTCTCTTGAGTAGTCAGGACTCTTCAGGATAGGTGCAGAGCACATGGCCTTCTTCAGGTCATCAAATGCCTTTTGACAGTATTCTGTCCACTGAACCTTTTTGGGCATCTTCTTGGATGTCAGATCATTAAGAGGAGTCACAATGGACCCATAGTTCTTAACAAACTTCCTGTAGTACCCAGTCAGGCCCAAGAAAGCTCTGACCTGAGTCTGGGTGGTTGGAGGAGTCCAGTCCTTTATGGTCTGAATCTTACTCTCCAGTGATTGAACTTGGCCTCCACCCACAAGGTGGCCCAAGTACACAACCTTACTCTGCCCTATCTGGCACTTGGTTGCCTTGATAGTGAGGCCTGCCTTTTGCAGAGCCTCTAGCACTTCCTTCAGGTGGACCAGGTGATCCTCCCAGGTGGAGCTAAAGACAGCAATATCATCCAGATATGCTGCACAAAAGTCATCCAACCCAGTAAGGACTTGATTCACCAACCTTTGGAAGGTGGCAGGTGCATTTTTCAAACCAAAGGGCATCACCACAAACTGGTAATGCCCACTGGGGGTAGAAAATGCTGTCTTGGCTTTAGACTCCTCAGCTAACCTGATTTGCCAGTAGCCAGCTGTCAAGTCAAATGTGCTCAAATACTTGGCAGAAGCCAATTTGTCTATGAGCTCATCTGCCCTTGGAATTGGGTGTGCATCTGTCCTGGTGACAGCATTGAGTCCTCTGTAATCCACACAGAACCACATCTCTCTCTTTCCATCTTTGATGTGAGGTTTGGGGACCAGAACCACTGGGCTAGCCCAGGGGCTCTCTGAAGGCTCAATGACACCTAACTCCAGCATCTTTTGCACCTCAGTCTTGATACAGTCTCTGACATGGTCAGGCTGCCTGTAAATTTTGTTCTTTACAGGAAGACTATCACCAGTGTCCACCACATGGGTACACCAGTTAGTCTGACTGGGTGTCAGGGAGAACATATGTCGAAATGACTGCAGAACCTGTCTACAGTCATGTTGCTGATGTTCAGTGAGGCTGCCATCTAAGGCCACACCATCACCTGAGCCATCCTCAGGATTCTGAGTCAGCAGGTCTGGGAGAGGGTCACTCTCTTCCTCCTGCCCCTCATCTGTAGCCATGAACAAGCCCATGTCTGCCCTGTCAACATATGCTTTCAGCCTGTTAACATGGAGCACCCTGTGGGGGCTCCTGGGAGTTCCAAGGTCCACCAAGTAGGTAACCTCTCCCTTTTTCTCAAGGATTGTATGGGGTCCAGACCATTTGTCTTGGAGTGCTGCTGGGGCCACTGGCTCCAACACCCATACCTTCTGTCCAGGCTGGTACTCAGTCAGGACAGCCTTTTGGTCATGCCAGGCTTTCTGTAATTCCTGGCTAGCCTCAAGGTTTTTGGATGCCTTCTCCATATACTCAGCCATCCTGGAGCGGAGACCAAGTACATAGTCCACTATGTCTTGCTTGGGCTTTTTGAGAGGTAACTCCCATCCTTCCCTCACCAGACATAGGGGTCCTCTTACAGGATGTCCAAACAACAATTCAAAGGGGCTGAAGCCAACTCCTTTTTGTGGGACCTCTCTGTAAGCAAACAGAAGGCAGGGCAGAAGGATATCCCATCTTCGCCTGAGCTTCTCAGGTAAACCTTTGATAATGCCCTTTAGGGTCTTGTTGAATCTCTCAACAAGCCCATTGCATTGTGGATGATAGGGAGTGGTGAACTTATAGTTGACACCACACTCCTTCCACATAGCTGTCAAGTAACCTGACATGAAGTTTGCACCTCTATCAGATACTACCTCCTTAGGAAACTCCACTCTGGAGAAAACTCCAAGTAAGGCCCTGGCCACAACAGGAGCTGTTGTGGTCCTAAGTGGAATTGCCTCTGGGTACCTGGTGGCATGGTCCACCACCACCAGTATGAATCTGTGCCCAGATGCTGTAGGGGGATCCATTGGTCCAACAATGTCAATCCCCACCCTTTCAAAGGGCACCCCCACCACAGGTAGTGGTATTAGGGGGGCCTTTGTGGTACCACCTGCTTTGCCACTTGCTTGGCAGGTTACACAGGAGCGACAAAACTCCTTTGTATCTTCTGACATGTGAGGCCAGTGAAAGTGACAGACAAGTCTGTCCCATGTTTTGTTCTGGCCTAGGTGTCCTGCTAAGGGAATATCGTGTGCCAAGGTAAGAAGGAAGCCCCTAAATTGCAGAGGTATGACCAACCTCCTGGTTGCACCAGGCTTGGGGTCTCTACCCTCTGAATAAAGGAGCCCATCATCCCAATAAACCTTATGGGTACCTTGAGCATTCCCAGCAGCCTCAGCTGCAGCCTGCTGTCTGAGGGGTTCAAGAGAAGGACAGGATAACTGAGCCTGCCCCAAGTCTGCCCTAGAAGGTCCCCCTGTCCCCAGAAACTCAACCTGATCAGGTTCAAGCTCTATAGGGACAGTTCCTTCAGGGGTCTCAGAATCATCTTCCTGTGAAGGCTGATCCTCACTTGTAGGCATTTGGGAAGGCACAGCCTTTGCCCTCATGTTCCTTATCTTGGAAGGTACTTGGTCCATTGTTCCAGGATCCAAGACCTGAGGTTCCGAGAGGCACTTTTTGGCCTGTGACCTGGTCACAGCAAGGACATGTGATGATATCCCTAACATCTCTGCATGAGTCCTGTACTCAACTTCTGACCATAGAGAGCTCTCCAGGTCATTGCCCAACAAACATTCTACTGGGAGATCAGCACTAACCAAAACTCTTTTTAGGCCAGTTACCCCCCCCCCCAGGAAAAGTTAACAATTGCCACACTATGTGTAGTAGTGACATTGCTGGCGTTGGTCACCAGGTAATTATCACCTGGTATGTACTGTCCAGGGTCCACAAAGCTAGGCGTCACCATGGTGACACTGGCACATGTGTCCCTGTATGCTTGAGCCACTTTTTCATTAATTAGAGGTGTCTGTCTGTACTTGCCCAAATTATTGGGACTGACAGTAGCTGAAAAATCAATCTCCCCATCACAAATCAGAACAGCCTGTGTGGGGACTCTGACTAGGTCAGAATCTCCATCAGTTCCCAAGGTGATACCCACTACCCCCTTAATCTGTGGACCAACACTGCCAACTGTACTAGTGGGTGCAGGTGCCTTAGGGGCTGCAGTGTTGGGGGCTCCACCCTTTTTACAATCACTTGTCCAGTGAGTGGTGTTTTTGCAAAAGCTACACCAGGGTTTTCTTTGACCTTCTTTCTTCTTCTTCTTGGAAGTTTGGGACCCACCCTCCGTATTAGTTTGGGGCCCTGTTGAAGACTTCTGGTCTTTAGCTTTCTGCTCCCCACCCTTCTGGTCTGTTTTCTTTTGGTCACCACCCTGGTTCTGGTTCTTTTGCTTAACTCTGGTTCTAACCCATTTGTCTGCCCTCTTTCCCAATTCTTGGGGAGAGGTTAGATCTGAGTCAACCAAATGTTGATGCAACTGCTGGTTCTGACAGTTATTTAAAATCTGTTCTCTCATAAGCAAATTGTACAATCCTTCATAGTCTGTAACCTTACTTCCCAGCAACCAGCCCTCCAGAGCCTTAGTGGCACATTCAACAAATTCAGACCAGTCCTGAGTCTGTGTCTTCTGGGTGTCTCTGAACATTAACCTGTACTGTTCAGTGGTTAAGCCTAACCCATCAATCAGAGCACTCTTCAGGACCAGGTAGTTTCTAGAATCCCCATCACTAACTGTGAGGAGTCTGTCTCGGCCTCTACCTTCAAAGGAGAGCCACAAGATTGCTGCCCACTGCTCCTGAGGGACCTGCTGTACTTTGCAAGCTCTCTCAAGTGCAGTCATCCACTTGTGGATATCATCCCCTACTTTGTAGGGGGGCACAATCTTACTCAGGTTTCTATTGTCATAGGACCTGTCTTTATCCTTAGGGATAGTGCTGCCACCAGTGGATTCTAATCCACTCTCTCTAGGCTGCCTTGCTCTAGCAAGTTTCTCTTTGGCCAGGGCAACTTCTAATTCTTGTCTCTGGATCCTAAGTTCAGCCTCTCTCATTTTGGCCTCATGTTCCCTTCTCTGAGGGCTAGTCAACTCCCTTCTGGAGTTGCCATGAGAACCTTTAGAAACATGGGAAGTATTGGACTCACCTGAGTGATTCCTTCTCCTATGCTCCTGGTTAAGTCCATTTGGGGGTCTGAATGGGTTGGACCCACCTTCAGTCCCAAATAAGCTTAGGTTAGCCTGGTTAAGCCTGCTGACTAACACCTGGCTATCTCTATCATCATCAGAATCACTTTCTTCCACCTCCTCCCCCTCTTCTTCTTCCTCAGGCTGAGAATTCCCAGGGGTCTGGTCTTCCTCATCTATCTGGATGACAGGGGCAGGGGCATCAGGGTTATCATCTTCAGAAGGAGAGACTTCCTCACCAGTCCCTGAGGGGCCTGGTTTGGAGTTCTTTAGAGCTTCAGACTGGTCTAATAGCTCTCTGAGGTGTCCTGCTGTAGGAGTAGGACCTGTTTTGATTCCTCTCATGGAACACAGTTGCCTCAGTTCCTTAAATGGAAAGATAGCAAATTTGGATGGTGCCCTTGGAGGGTCACTCTCAACAGAGGTGGTTCCAGTGGATCCCTCTGCTCCAGACATTGCTCTAGTGTGGTGGATGTGTTGCAATCTACCTACACTTGTGTTTTCCTACAAAACCTATCTAGTAGTTGTAGTCAGGGTGTGCTACTCCCTATCCTCTACAACAACTAAGTTCAGTAGAACTTAAGTATATCTAGTCTTGTTTTAGTGTACCTATCAGGTACCTGTATGATCTTTCAAATGATATTTTCAAAGATTGTAATGGTAAAACACCAGCAAGCTCAAATCCCAATCCGCTGCTCACCAATGTGAGAAGTTGGCCTGGTATATGATGCTCACTAGTTCTAGTGATCACCTTGTACCATGCCAAGCAACCCTTATGGTGCAGGTTGTAAAGTCAACCTTATAGACAAGCTATCCTAGGGGTAGCATGGACTAAGCAGTCTTAGGCTAAACTCTGTAAAGGCATGTGAAGCAAGCTGTTTTACCATACACAATCCCTTGAATACCAAACGAAAGGACACCACACAGATATATATTGAAAATATATATAGATTTATTTCTACAAATATCCCTGATACTCTTTATGAGCACAGAAGCAAATGCGTTAAAACAAAACACAGTTTAAATACACAAAAGTTGCACAATTATGGATGAGCCCTAGGGGCCACCTAAACCATATACTAAAATAGTGGTATAAGAACCACTATGGGGAAAGTGAAGAGGCCTAGGGCCTGGGGAATCGCTGGAGCTGTTCGGGACTAGCAGTGAAGAAGTCGGGAAAGGCCCGCGGGACTCGGGTGCAGTGCGGAAAGTGCACGCTTTACCAATGCAATGTCAATGGTGCGTAAAAGTTACAAAGTTAGTTATTAAGGAACCTTCCGAGTGACCTAGAAGGATGAAACTTTAGACACAGACACTAGAGGTGTATACCAGTGTGGGAACACCGGCGTTGCTGAGTTACCTCACCCACAGGAAGCGGGTGCACAGGGTCGAAGTAGTGTCGGGTTTCGTCACGCAGGTCGATGGTGCTTGGAGCTGAAGATGCTGCAGGCGGCTCGATGTGAAGAGTTCCGGTGGATCCAAGGGTGGATCTGAAGAGGTGATGACCTGAAAGCAGAGGGGACAATGTTCAAAGTCACTAGCCAGTGACTACCGTGGAACCAGATTGGAACCAGGCGATGTCGGGTGCAAACAGGTGATGTCGTGTAGCTTCTCTCTGCAGCCACGTGGACACGAGGGGTCGAGGACGTCCAGGAGTCGGTCACGAGCTGTCCCACGCAGGCTTCTCGCTGTTGGCGGTGTCGGCAACTTGATTGGAGCAAACAGGCCTTGGCTAATGCAAGCCACGCAGGAATCGAAAAAGGCTTGTTACTCGGACCAGCAAGGTCAGAGCAGGTGCTCCTTTTTACAGGAGCGAGGGCAAGTCTGGAGCAACCAGACCCGCAGTGTAAGTTGAAGGTTTCGTCGCCAAGATGGCTGCTAGCCACGTGGCAAGTGGACGGGATGGCGCGTCGAGTGGCACAGTGCAAAAGGGCCCCCACGCAGATCGTGGAGATGCTGGGGGGCTGATCTTCGGTGCAAGGGCTGCTCGAGGTTGGGGCTTCTCAAACCCCAAAGCACAGCGTCGAGGGTGCCTCTGATGCTGCGCAGTCAGCGTTTCGGGGTCTTCCAAGAGGTCAGGTCCCACGTCTCTCGTGCCTCCACGGGTCCCTTCTTTGCAGGGACTGTGGATCGGGCGGTGAGAAGTCTGGGAGTCTGGGTCTTGTCAGGCTCTGGGCTCCGGCTCCGGCGGGAGGCGGCGGCAAAGCAGACGTCAAATTGCTGGTTGGTTCCTGTGTTCACAGGGTGGTCACTCCTTGGCCACAAGGGAGATTCTCTTCCGTCTTCTGTGCAGCAGAATGTCGAAGTCCAGTCTTCTTCTGTATTTCAAGTTGATTCAGGATGATCTGAAGTCTCAGGTCACAGCTCCCACTCTTATTCGAATCTGGGGGCCGGATCACCTACTAGGTCCCTCCTCTGGGTGGAACCAGGAAGGGGGTGGTTACACCCCCTTTCCTTTGTCCAGTTTCGCGCCAGGACTGGGGCTGGAAAGCCCCAGCACCGGTTTGAACTGGCCTATGCAGAGGGACACCTTGTGTGCCCCAGGCATGTCTGATTCTATTCAGCCCTGTCCTACCCAATACACAAAATCCTGTCTGGAGTGGTGCTAGCACCTCCCCAGGCAGGAAACCCTTTGTCCAAGCTGCCCTCGCTGGAAGGACTCCCAGCAGTAGGAGGTCAGACTTGTGTCTGTGGTGGCAGCATCCATTTTGTGATGCTAAGGCTCTGTTTAACTTTAACCGGGGTTCAGGCTAGGTACATGTCGTGTCCCTCTAGAAGGGTGGAATGCTACCCCCGTCGCCAGAACTGGCGAGGGGGTAGTATTCCAATTCGTATGACACCTTACTCGACATGTTTTGATAAAGCCAAACCCAAGATAGCATTTAACCGCGAGGTTCATAATGACTTAAGAGTATATGGTATGGCAGTATCATGAAACAGCTAAAGGACATGGTTCCGAAAGCTGCAGACAGGCTCAGCTCATGCCAGAGCACCATCTCACATATTTCCAAGCATTCTGCCTCCAGGATTGATGAGGCCTTCCATAGGAGTGACTGATAGGAACATATGTGTCCATTTTAGGTTAGGTATAGGCATACTACACCTAAGTAAGGGGTGGTTACACCGACTTACCCCAGCTGAGTGATCAGCCAGTTGTGTCAAATATGGAGGCCAGGCCAGGGGTGGCACAATACATGCTGCAGCCCCTGGTAGGCCTTGGAAGCACCTATGCCCTGGGTACCTGGGTACACTGTTACAGGGGCCAATAAGGTGAACCAGTTCCAATTTCGTTATGCACCTAAAGTACATGGGTAACAATTTAGAGAGAGAACAGCAGGCTGTGGGTCTGATTAGCAGGCCCACAGCCACATTAAGTCATAAACCAGTGAAGCAAAAAGCAAAAATTTGGGGTGACCATAGGATAGCAGACCCTACTCTCCTACAGACCTCACAGAGAAGGTATCCGACCTTGTAGAGCCCTCTCCGGCTACAACCTGCAGCATTGTCCTGCTGAAGGATTCTGATTTCGAACAGTGACAAAGTGCGAACAAAGAAGTCTTTACCTGAGTGAGGAATTCAGATTTGTCCAGCTTTGAGCTTTTCATGCCAAAACCAGTTGCGTCAACTTGACCAGGTCCAATCACTATCCAGGCTCTTGGAGCCCTCTTCAGCTACAGCCTGCTGTTTTGCCCTGTTGAAGAACTTTGATTTCCATTTTTAAGACTAAGTCGCAAGGTAAAAACTCCCACCATGTTGAACATGGTTTCTGTATCCGACCCATGCTCCATTGTGGTTGGCTCAAATCTGGCTGAACTTTGAACATTATTTACCTACCCACAAAGTGAAGTAACTTGAATGGTCCGAAGGGAACCCTTCCGAATGCTATTTTGTGCTTGGGAACCGAAAAAAATCACATAATTAACCTGTGCTTAACCCTCTAGTAGCTTGGCACAAAGCAGTGCGGTTTAACTTGGAGGCAATATGTAAAGTATTTATGCAGCACTTAAACAGTTTTTAAGTAAAAACACAAGAAAATCAAAAAACACTGAGAAAATAGAGCAAATGTAATAAATAAAATGATACCAGATTGATAAAAATATAATACGTAGAACTGGAGATATTCAATTTTAAATGTTTTAGGGAAAATATTGCCTAAAAGCACAAAATTCCACTTGCAGTCATCTGGTCACCCTAGACCAGGGGAAAGTGACAAGTTTAGGCTGACAAGAAGGAGTGCAGACTGGACACTGAGACCAGGTTAGTCCCACTGAAAAGTTACCTCTTAAGTCCGGACGAAAGAGTTCCATTCGCGTTAGGGGTGGCCACGAGGCGAAGGCTTCTGGCGCGAAAAGCAGGTCATGGACGGGCGTTGTTATAGTGCGATGATCCGGTCGTCACTGGAGCTTTGCATTGGCGGTTGTTGCAGGCTGCCGTTGATGTAGCGCAAAATGTTGGTCAGGCGTTACCAGTCATTGCTGGTAGTCACTGTCTGCGCAAAGAGCAGGTCTTACCGGAGCTTTGTATTTGCAGAGTTTTGGCACTAACGGGCCTGTTCATGGTTGCAAGGAGCCCAACTTCAGGATTTTCACCATTTCTTCTTGGAGGAGCTTCCACTTATCACAGCTAAGGGTCCAGGATTTGGGGGCATCCCTTGGAGATTAGGACTTAATCTAGCAGAGAACAGCAGCAGGGCTCAGGTAGTTCCGGGCAAGTCAAGTTTGAGCTGGTCAGCTGAGCAAGAGTAGGGAAGAATCTGTAGCTGATTGTGTCCCTATTGCTCACACAGGCGGTCAGTTAACTGACCCTTGGAGTTACTCTGGGTAGCTTGGAATCAAGGCAAGCAGGACCAGTCTTCCATCTTCAGACAGCAAAGTAGTCCTTCAAGTAGCAGGAAAGTCATCTGGCAGCGAGACAGTACTTCTGATTATTCAACAGTCCCATGCGTGATCTGATGAGTGACTCTGGAGGTCCAATAGTTATGGTGCCAGCCTTTGTGTAGGGGATTCCCTGACCTACCCCCAACACTGGTTCTGGAATGTTGATCCCTTTTCCCCTGTCAAGGCTCCTGACTATCAAGGGCGACTAAAGGCAGAGTAGGCCTAGTGTCAGGTTCCTTTGTCTGTGCTGTAGGGGAAAACCCCTTTGAAGTATAAAAATTGGGCTGGATATAGCCCGCCCTAGTAGCACTTGCTTTACAGGCTCTGGGTATATGTAGTACCATTAGTGAAGGACTTAAACGTAAATTAAAGGTACCAATTGAGTACATGCCAATTGCACCATGTTTTAGGGAAAGAGTACAAGCACTTTATTACTGGTTATCAGGGAAAATGTGCAGTCTCATGTCAACATAACTTGTTTAGCAACAGATGGCTAGAATCAGTATGTTACCCTGCAAAAAGGGCCAGTTCCATCAATGTGTATTATTGGATGATGGTGAAAGCTTCTCAATGGAGAATATAAATTGGTATAATTACCATGTACAACCACTATGCTGCATCTAATTATTCTACAGCATTCTTTTGTACTTATATGATTGTGTTTGCTTTCTCCAGCACTCCATTTTGACCTTAACGGTGCTTCGGTCCTTTAAATCCACTGCCAAAGCCTACAAGGTGTATTTGGAAATTCGTGTTTCTACTACAAATTAAAGGGAAGATCTACACCAGTGTTTTAATGCCTGGCACCACAAAAAATACCAAACACCACATTAACCTGTCTGTAGGTTGCAGTATACTAACATCAATATAACTGTTGGGTAATATGTAATTTCCTGTCTGGACCAAGCTTATCGTACTCATAAAAGCTCCTCCAATTGGGATTAGATGTTTGTGGAAGCAAAACAAGTTTACTTTATTAAAACGTGATCATAGACATGGTGGTCTGCTAAGCCCACAGTTACAGTGATGACATCCAATCAAGGCGAGTTGCAATTTGCATAGCTGCCAAGGTTTCAGATTGTGTGACTTCTTAATAATTTTAGTGTAATTATGAGTGACATTTCAACGACTGCAAGTGACACTTTCTCACAAGCAAAATCAAGCAATGAAGGCGAAGGCAATATGTAAATATCAGAAATTACACCCATTTGAGCAACAAGAAACTCTCAGAAGATCTTAAAGCTGCAAAGCAACTGAAGTGGAGGTGCACTAACATAGTGTCCTGTGACAAAAACAGTAACTCTATGAGCTCATCCACATAAAATACTGCGATATGCTGGTGGTGTTCTGAGCTGTTTTATGGTGAATCTAACCTGTGACTAGACAAAACTCTGATTCTCTCCAGCAGGAACATTAATCATCCGAGTTATCCTTTACATTTTTATTGTTGCCTGGAAATTGCACATTAGTAGCATGTGCTTTTAAACCCACACGTTATTTCGAAGCACAGCACCCCAACCCAGCTCATCTCCACATGGGGCTGAACCACAAGTAACTAAAGGATGTCTGTTACAAAGGCAATAACCAGCGGAACTATCCTCATAATCCACTTCTGTGATATGCATGGTACACATTCTTTGCAGCAGGTACATGAACCCTCTGCGCTACTTCATGGTAAGTCAAAACAGCCACTAAACAAAAGGGGGAACATCAATTATCAGAGTTTTCTTTGATTTACCAACTCATTAATCCCATTAGACATATAAAAAACTGTAATAGCTGATAAGGTTCTATCGAAGATAGACTACTGTAATGCTCTCTATTTGGGAGCACCTAAGCCGTTGCAGTCGAAACCTCAGTCTTTTCAGAATGCGGCAGCCCGCTTACTACTACAAATTCCAAAATTGAGTTCCATAATAAAGAGCATTAGGGATCTACACTGGCTGCCTGTCCAGGCTAGGGTAACATTTAAGGCGTTGTGTATTCTACATAAGGTTCTCCATGGTTCTGGCCCTTCTATCTTTCAGAAGTCCCTTACGCGGCATGTCCCTCGACATGAGCTAAGATCATCCACCAACCGGATGGTGTTTATCCCCAAGGTAAAAAAGGCAAATTGGCGAGGGCAGAAGATTTTTACATTTGGCATGTAAGCTGTGAAATTCCACGCCTTTCTCACTGAGGTCTTAAATAAGCAGGCTGGAGTTTAGAAAATCCTTGAAGACCTGTCTGTTTGCTTCCAGTGTCTAAAGTGTGTGTCTCTCTCTCTCGGTCAGTGATGGCATTGATCAACGCTAAGATGCCTTGGCATTCACCGGCTTTAGAAAAATATTACTTACTTACTATTCAGTCAGGGGCAGTGCTTGGAAAAGTAATGCCTGCCTCGTGCTGCTGCTGTCACTACAGCAGTCTGTGGACTCAGCACACTTGGAGCTGCTGTCAGTTTCTGCTGGAGATAGGAGTGAGAGTTGCCAGCCGGAGTGAGGGCAGGCTGGCACCAGGATGATGCTCCTCCCTGTCTGCATTACTGTAGAATGTGTGGTGAGAGCTCATGTCTTGGCACGCCGGCAAGTTCAGAGCAGGCCTGGCTGTGCAATGGGCCTTTTAAAGGCACAGTAAGCTCTCACCGCCATTTCCACCCCCTGTCCCCCCACACACACAGACACCGGACAACAAGTGTCGAAGAGGACACAACTCGAGATGTTCACTGTCATTCAGGTGGGCAGAGCCTGGCAGCGGTAATTCCTTCCCGGGTAACCAGGCCGGTAGTAATTAATTACAAATATTATACTTGCGCCAACTGTACCCTTATGTCTAGCTGGAAGACAGCTGGCTACTTGGAGCCAAAGGGGACGGGGCCAAACTTGTTTTCATCGGGTAGGAGCACCGTATTCATCAGACTGCATGTTCCTTGAGGTGCAAGGTTCCCTGGGCTGCGAAGATCAGGCGACTTGAAAACATCCTGATCCTGAGATCATAAGGGGCCCATCACAGTCATACTGTAGGGTTGGGGCACTGGTCAGCAAGGCCAAGGGAACAAAGCTGCATGCCATAGTCTGTGATCTCAGCCTCAGGCCAATTAGCACCTGCCTTTCAGTTGCCAGCAAATAACAGATGCAACATGCGGCCGGTCCATCTGATCCATATGAACACAAAGTGTCGGGTGACAGTGTGGCAGGCGCCTATTAGGATGCAAGACTAATCCTAATCACCAATGGACTGATCACTAACTATGAACCTGGGCAGCGTGCTACTTGCCGTAAAACGTTTCAATGCCTCCCCAGAGGTAGAAAGTGCTATCTAAAAGCAATCTCAATTCAATAAATGAATTATAGTAATTTCTCAGCATTTAAAATGTAGTGCTATGCTTTAAAGGTACCATTAGGTCCCCAGTAACAGGTCAGTAGTTTCTGACCTTCCTTGATGAAGCTCCACCTCTGCTCTGAGTGATTCCAGCATTCCCAATTACAACCTGTTGAGAACAGGTGGTGAGAAGTAAACAACATGTTTATCAAGTACATCAAAACGAGTTTGTGATTTGAGATAATTTGCATTCCCAATGTTCATTTTCCTGTTGCATTTAGTACTTATTTTTGCCTATATAAATGCTGTCCACTAGAAGCCAGGCTTCCATTTACTTCCAGGAGTGGCTCTTTCACGGTCATACAAAATTAAACGTGCACGTTTCCCCATATAAGTAGCATTTCTATCACAACATTTCCAATTCGCTCATGAATCTGATCAATCAAAGTCATGTTACAGATTTTTGCTAAGAAATGCTACGTTTTCTGTGAATGACCATCTCTTTATTTTGTTGAGATAATCGGCGCCGCAGTCCCAATGGGTTAGCCGCCAATGGGGTGGGGTCAGGTCTGGTCGCTTGATCATCATAATGGATATTAACCACCTCTGTGCAAGCAGTGGCAGGCTGCTCTGCCATTGCCAAATTTCATGAACTAAATTGTCTGCCGCCCGCTCACGCCTATTAAAGTGTGTATGACAAAACTCATTCTTTCCTGACCTGGCTGACAGGCTTGTCAGTAGTCATTGGGCACTGACTCCTCGTGATGTCAGTGAATATATGCAGAAATTCCACACCGGTGTTGGGAGAATCAAGGTTATTATGTTGTTACATTTGTAGCCGAGTAGGTGCTAGAACTGCGAGCAGCAGAGCCAGCCCCCAAACATGCCGAGAGCAGCGCGGACAACACGCTGCCACTACAGCTTTCAGTCAGTATGGTGCAGTAGCAGCACTCCAGCTTGACAGCTGAGGGGCTATGATGCATTACTTTGCATTTCAGTGCAGTGATGCGGACCACCACTCTGAAATGCGTTAGTCTAACTCTTGAAGCGTAGTACTTGGCATGACTAAAGCTCATGATTATCAATGAAGTAGGTCAAAGTGCGCCTCACTATGCTTTGACTTTTAATGAGCAGATCTAGAAGTGCATAGGTCAGTTTGCAAAATTCTGTTCCATTCACAAAAAGTCGGTGCACAATGTGTGACTACTTTTTACAAGTGGAAATTTGATACATTGTGCCCCATGTTCTTTATTTCTTGTAGAAATTTGATTTATGTAAATATTGTTTTTGCATACTCATGATCTCTTTCAATGTTAAGCCTGGAGCTTGTACAATGGATGAAAACGAATACGAAGTGAGTCTAAAGAACCTTTTTGCAAATAGAGCTTGAGTGATAGTTCAGGAAGAACATAGAAGCTTTTCTTCTGGTCCAAAAAGTCCACTGCATTTTAAGTGAAAAAGAAACATGCCAGTCTCACAAAATACAAGAATGCACATATTTAACTTTTAAAGTTGTATGTCAGCAGTGCAATGCTTTCATTGAATAATCAAAACCCCTTGGTTATTCTAAAGGTGTAATCTGATTTTCTGCAGAACTTGAAAATGTTTCAGATTTTAAGTTAAGGTGTCACAGTTGTCTTACCGATGAACCATTAAACAGTCAAGATGTTCAGTGATCTTCAAAGTTTTAGATTGAAAGAATCGGACGTTACAAGAGCACTTTACTCTTTGATTCTAAACATGAACTTCACGCTGGTATAAAGGCATTCACAAATACTATTGTGAGAAGATTCTTACATTTATTTCGCATGTTCTTAAGTTTGTATGGAGCACGATTCTGTTAGGCAGTATCTCAAGCTTCACCGATAAATTGGAAATCTGTATAACCTCTTTTGCTTAATCTTGTGGCTTTTCAGTGACATCGCTTTCAGATTTGGTACTTGGTTTTCTTAGGAAGATCTTTATTTTATTGAAATTATTTTATTTGAGGCTTTTATAACTCACTCATATAACTAAAAGGCACTACAGACTGCGGGTACATCAAAGAGAAGACGGAAAAATATTTGCCCTGGAAAGTGATTCGGGAGCAAACGCCATCCAGAAAAGTCAGTAAGGGGTTTGAAGTCATTCATGGTTCAAAATTCTTAAAGGAAGATGTAGGTCTTCGGTTCCTTTTTTAAATGTTTGATGTTGATAACATTGTGAAAATGCAACATTTTAACTGGGATGCCTCCTATAATTCCTTTGCAGTAGTCCATGAAGTAGAGAGTAATCGAAGTGACAAGAGTGATAAACACTTTTTTGATTGAAGGAATGGAGTACCCTACGTGGGTGACAGGGGTGGAAGTGGAAGAACGCTTCTTGTTTACAGAGTTAATCTAACAAGTGAAAGATAGTTAAATAATGAATACTTTCTGACTTGTCTGTTTGATTCCTTGTTCTGCTGATCTGTCAGCTTTTCTCTGTTCTTTCTTAATAATGCATCAAACAGTTTGGGGAGGAGGGGAAGGCAGGGTGAAAGCATGCTTTCTTGTGATTTATCTGCTTAGTCCTTCGTCTCCCTGCTTGACAACCTGTCATCACTAACACAGTTCATCATCTCTTGATATAGACTAAATTAGGTGGGGCTGATGTGAGACGGTGTTGCTCATGTGAATGTGTGACTGACAGTGCCCTTTTGAAATGTATAACTGAAATGTATAAACATTTTAGTTTTCATCCGAATCTGTTTATGAGCAGGGGACCTTGCAATTTTTTCAAGAGCCTGGACTGAGTGCCAGGGTTTACAGTAAACACACATAAGGTGAACCGAAACACAAGGAACCAAGGACCAGCCTTCCCCTGGTTTGGGCTCTTCAGCCAGGTGTAGCTTTCTTCCAGTGGCATAGAGAGCAAGGGACCCATATCTAGCTATACCCTTGGCCATTTAGGGCGGTACATCAAACACACAAAAGGTGAAGGGAGGATGCTTGCAATACGTCTTATCACTGTCAATCGCTCTGTGTAGCATTCCAGCCCATCATTCATTTACCCAGCATGCCATATCAGATAAGACCCAGCCATATGCAAATTAGTTTTGACCTGCTCTAATAGGAACAGTCCAGCGTGAACTGCCAAGCCAGGTCCCTTCCAAACCGGAACACAAGCAACCCAGGACCGGTTTTGTCCTGATAGGGGCACTTCTGTCAGATCTAGCTTAATTCTAGTGCTACAGTCAACAAGGAACCCGCGTCTGGGCACACTGATGGCCACCTAGGGCAGTACATCAAACTCACAAAAGGGTGAAACTGGTCCTAGGTTGCTTGTGTTCCTGTTCAGGAAAGGCCTGGTAGTTTGGTCTGGACTGTTCCCATAAGTAGCAGGGTCAAGACTGATTTGCATATGGCTAGGTCCAACCTGAGGTGAGATGGTGGGCAAAAAACAATGGATTGGTATGCGACCCGAGCAGCTGCCAGCGGTTGTGATTAATTTGATCGTTCAATCCATCACCTTGTTGTTTTTGGAGTTGTAGGAAAGCATTTTTTAATATCTGTTGTCTGCAATTTTGACTCCTTCCGTATTTTAATAGAACTCCTTGTCCACAGCCTTGAATTCTAGACCGTTCCTAAACTTTCAGGCCTGGACCTTTTTGTCTTTCACTGCTTACTCACACTGCTGTGACATAGCAGAAAGAGAATCAAGCACCGAAATTAGCTTAGACTAAGTGGGTGGTAAATTAATTGCCGTGGATTCATGCTTGTTAAATCATGAACCACAAAGGGTAAAAAAACATATTTGTAAGGAAAGGCAGATTATGTAAACATATCTTGATCTTCGTTTTCACTGCTTTTGCCGAGACGTTTGCCATTTAGGTTGCAACTTTGTATTTTTGTATTTCAACATTGTTTTGCTTAAGATTGATTTTTCATCTAGTTTCTCATAGCATATTATTGATTCCCTCCTCTGTCGTGGAAAAGGCTGCCACAGTGTTCAGTTAATAATCATTAACTTCCTCCTTCTGCTACTTTCGGCCTTATTTCAGGGCTCTGGCATTTTCTCTTTTAAGCATTCCTGGTATTTATTGACCAACACGAAGACTATGAAGCTATTATGTGTGTTAGCAAAAAAGAATGTGACCTTGGCAAGTGAAGTGTACCACTCCTTCCATCCAACCCACACTGGCTGGACTCTAATGCTTCAGACGGACTTTTACGTTAACCTTCCAAAATGTGGACTTCACTTTATTCTTTGGGATACCTGAATATCCATGTGGCGTCTAATATGGGCTTTCCACAACAAATACATAATTCCAAATAATATTTTCAATGAAATTAGACTCTGCTAAACCAGATGATCATACCTAAATTGCTCTATCAGAAATATTTAAATTAATTGCATTTAAATATTTTGATAAAGAGAGTTGAGTTGTACTGCAATTTTTTTTTCTTCAAGTAAACAGATTTGAGTAATTTTACATTTTTCGAAACAAAATTAGAATTTTAATGACTAGGTAAACTTGCATAGTTTACAAAGTGACCAGTAAACCGATGAACGAAAGTGGTCTATAAACCAGAACCTTATTTTGAACAAGTCTAACAACACTACTACCTGCTGGCACATTATTCCACCATCCCATGATGTATGCACATTTTAATCATAGCCCACCTTGCAGTGTGTATTTGGCATGCAGACAGTGTGGTTGCAACTGTGCTAATGCACCTTTCCGTGCTAATTCACAAATTATTGATCAGGACTAAATAATACATGAGAAACACAAAATATAATAATCACAAAGCCATATAGTAAAAAAAAGAGCAGACTTTGGAATGATGCACCTGTTTAATTGGAATAAAAGTGGCAGTCTTAAAAAATAAATACATGCACATAGTTTTCTTCTGTAGTTGTAGTCCAGCAGTGCAAACCTTAAGTCGACAAACGCTTTATGTGTACCAACAGTGTGCTTTTAAGAATTCTTATAGTTTCGCTCTAAGAATCCATCACAATACATTTTTAAGGCCTTTTAGGAAAATAGGGAAGAAAATACCTTACTCAGGGGAGGCATTCGACAGGATAATAAATTGTAAGTTATTCAAAGAACTAACTTCTTGAGATTATTAAAGTAACTATGCTCAGTATGTAGATGTTGGTTGAATATAGAGCCAGCAAAGGGCTGTGCTCTTTAAAATTGTCTTACATTGATCCTCTCAAGCATGCAACTCCATCATGTGTCCTAAAATCATAAAGAAGAGTTGTATGCAGGACATGAATGTTAAGGAATCAAAGCAAAATGGCAAACAAATTAGCAAGTATTACTTGGACCATAGGTATGTAGAGGGGGGAAATCATCATGCTAGAAGTGATGACAAATGTGAATGTTTTATATCCAGAATCGGTGGACTATTTTATATCCAGAAGCAGTGGACTGATTTAAATAATCCACCTATTCGGAAGTGGAGAAAAAACCTCAGTACACAGTTGAAATACATTTTTAAAAAGAGAGGGAACCTCAAGATTGTATGCCACTGAGAGAAACACAATTTCTAAGAGTAATGCAATGCAAATAGAAATAATTTCAAATAATTTAAGAATCCTACATCACAAAATATTGCAAAAACAATTTTTTGAAAACCAATCTTTTTCATCACATATTTATGTTGTGTAATGCATATTTAACTGGAGGTGGAATCTAAGATTGTGTTTATAAGAGTTTATGTTCGCTTTGTAGATATTAGAGAAATGGATTTCACTTAAAACTCCGGATAAAAATCCCCAGGTGTAGTTCCTGATCCAACTCTGAAATCCCTGCAATATAACAGGAAGGGCACATTGTTTATAAATTTGACAAGTTACGCAACACCACTCAAACAAATTGAGACTATCCTTAATACTTTTAGGGCTTTTAGTTTGTTTTCTTTTATAGGGAGCTTTTGTCCACATCTCTAGCTCAGAAACATGCGTTTTTAACTGCTTCAACATTCAATGTAGGTTATTTTCTGAGTGATAATCTTAAACTGAGTGTTAAACCAAGGAATATATTTGTGAAGTGATGTGTTCACACGTCCTTTGTAGTTTATGCACTGAAATGATGTTACTTATGTTGCAGCTAGTATGAGAATTCACAACATTGGCATGATTTTCTTTGCAAGTACCAGTGGTGAAGACTTTACAAAGCTAAGGCACTGTACTGAGATATGGTGCTGTGTGGAAACGTGTTTGTAGAAACACTGGTTCACACGGAAATTAATCTTTTTTAAAGTTTCACCAGCTGGGAAACAGAAGTGGTTTATGCAGAAAAACAAATTTTTGCAGACAATCAATGAAACAGGGTCACTGACACACATTTATAGAAAAAGATACTATTTTATTACTTAAAATATATTTACTTTTTTTATAGTCAACAAAGAAATGTATAGTGCTCATGCTTTTCAGTAAAGGGAAGGTGTAGTGGCGTGTATAGGACTGTAGGAAGGTGGCTACCTGACTATGGTTACCCCAGATTTTTTGCCTGTGTTTAGCTGGTTTTTGACTTAGTTGACCTGGTTCCCTGCCAATCAGGGCCCCAGGCCATCTGCTCTCTCTGTAAAATGGATTCCATGTACCCTAGGTACATACCACAATTGGAAATGGACTCCTTGTCAGCCCCTGTATAATGCACTATAGGTGCCCAGGGCATAGGAGCCACCAAGGCCTACCAGGGGCTGCAGCATATCTTTTGCCACCCCTGGCTGGTTCTTAAATTGACACAACTGGCTGATCACTCAGCTGGGGTAAGGTGGTGTAAACACCCCTTACTTAGATATAGTATACCTATATCTAAACCTATATCTGGACACATATAAACCTGTGAGCCACTCCTATGGAAGGCCTCATCAATCCTGGAGGCAGAGTGCGTGGTTTCATGTGAGATGGAGCTCTAGCATGAGCTGAGCCTGTCTACAGCTGTCGGGAACAACTCCCTAAGCTGTTTCAGGATAATGCCATACCATATACTCTTAAGTGCCTTATAATCCTCGCGGTTATATAGCAACTTTGGTTTGGCTTTATCAAAACATGTCGTGTAAGGTGTCATACGATTTGGAATACTATCCCCTCGCCAGTTCTGGCGACGGGGATAGCATTCCACCCCTCTAGAGGGGTAAGACATGTTACTTTACTTAAATGCGGTTAATTTCTAAAAGGACCTTAGATCCACAAAATGGATGCCTCTGCCACAGACAAGAGTCTGACCCCCTGAAGCTGACCGAAACTCAGCCAAATGGGGCCTGGACAAAGGGTTTCCTGTCGCAGGGGGGTGTTACCACCCTCCAGACAGGAGATAGTGGATTGTAGCAGGGAGGTTTGAAAGAAACCAGACACTGCCTGGGGCACACAAGGCTGCCCCTTGCATAATCCGGCCAAACCGGTTCTGGGGCACTCCAGCCCTCGTGCCAGGGCGGCCTGGATCAAAGGAAGGGGGTGTATCCACCCACTTCCTGGGTCCCACCCATAGGAGGGGACCTAGCAGGTAATCCAGCCCCCAAAATTAGTATAAGACTGGGAGCAGTGCCAATGCACTTCAGATTATCCTGAAGAAACATAGGAAACGAAATTCTGGACCCTTTGACATCCTACTCGACGTAGAAGCCCGAAGAATCTCCCTTGTGGTCAAGGAGTGACCACCCTGTGCAAACAGGCACCATCCAGCCATCGACGTCTGCTTTGTCGCAGTTCCCTCCGGAACTCGAGTGACAGAGATCTACGAGATCAAGCTTGCCTGCCTTCCAACAGCCCGATCCACAGTCCCTGCAGAGCTGAGACCCGTGGAGGCGACCGGAAGCGTGGGGCACGCCATCTTGAATTGACCACGAGACACTGACCGTGCAGCCCACGAGTGACCCTCGAAGCTGTACACCGGGGTTTGAGAAGCCCCAACCCTGAGCCACTCTTGCACCGAAGTTCAGCCCTCCACACTCGACGAGTGCTGCGTGGGGCCCTTCTGCTCCATTTGGCTCAACGCGTTGGCCCGGTCACTTGCCAGCCGGCTAGTGGCCCCTGTACCGACGAACTTTGAAATTCGACCTGTGAATCTGGTTGCTCCAGATCTACACCAGCTCCCCTGAAAAGGAGCCCCCACTCTGACCCTCCTGGTTCGAGTGAGAAGCAATCTCCCGATTCCGCGTGGATTGCTCTTGCCAAGTGTTGTTTGCTCCAAACTTGAAGCCGACTGCGCCGACGGTGAGAGCCCTCGTGGGACAGATCGTGACCCGCTCCTGGACGTCGCAGATGCCCCAGAGCCCACGTGACAGCGGAGAGAAGCTCCTCGACAACCACCTGATTGCGCCCGACATTGCCTGGTTCCGTCCTGGTTCCACCCTGGTCACTGCTGAGTGACCCAGACTCTGTCCCCTCTGCTTTCAGGTACTTTTCGACTCGAGTCCACCCTTGGACTCCACCGGACACTTCTCTTTCACCCCGCCTGCAGCCCTTTCAGCTTCAAGCACCAAGAGCCTGCGTGACGAAACCCGACTCAACTTCGACCCTGTGCACCCGCTTCCTGTGGGTGAGGTAACTTTGCTCCGCCGGTGTTCCCACACTGGTACACATCTCTAGGGTCTGTGTCTTAAGTTTTGTTCCTCTAGGTTCAGCGGAAGTGTCCTTAAACTTTAACTTTGCAACTTTTACGCACCATTGGTTAACATTGGTGCATGCGTGCGCTTTCCGCACTGCTCCCGAATCCCGTGGGCCTCTCCCGACTTCAGCATTGCTTGTCCCGACTGCTCCCAGCGATTCCCTAGGCCTAACCACTGTTCGATTGGTATCTCTTATACCACTTGTTTAGTATATGGTTTGAGTGGCCACCCGCCCTCATCCATAATTGTGCAACTTTGTATGTTTAAACTGTGCTTTTGATTTAACGCTTGTGCCCCTTTATTCATAAAGAATACTGGGGATTGTTTTTAGTAATAAATACATATATTTTTATAATATATACTTGTGTGGTGTCCTTTCATTTGATATTACAGGATTGTATGTGGTAAAACAGCTCGCTTAACACGACCTCTTAAGTTAAGCCTTTAGGCTGCTTAGTCCATGCTACCCCTAGGATAGCTTGTCTAACAAGGTTGACTTACAACCTGACACCATAAGGGATTGTTTGGTCTGATAACAGGTGGTTCCAGAATTGGAAACATCACCTATCAGGCCAACTTCTCACAAGGACGAAATAACAAACTGTGCATCACTTATAAAAAGACTAAAGACTCTTATCTTGATCGATTTTTTATAACTATTAAAAAGGAGTCTCTTTTGGTATGGTGTCGGCGACAATTCAAGCTTTACTCTAAGGGCATCATCAGGACAGCGCAAGAGCTTTATAAGTCTTTTGTATAGGGGCCGAGAGCGATAGTAAATAATCAGCTGTGTGCGATAATTGTGGAGCCCATATGCAGACGGTCCTGAATGCGGCTTGCATCAGACCGAGACAGGGAAAGACAGCCTATGTCCTCATGGCCTGCCGGCGTGAGGAGAAAGCATCAGTTACTGGATGTGGCTGTAATTAAGGGCTAAGGGGGTACCGCAGGCTTCTCAGCAGTACGTGGATTTCAAAGAATAGGAAGCACATGGGGCAGATGCTGCATTAATGTGAGAATCACTTGTATAAATTGCAAACAAAAGAAGTCAATTGACATGACAGCTGTACCTAACGAATTCCTGCCCGCCTGAATGTTCAGGGGTGTAGTGGCAACGCACACACTCTCTCGGGAGCCGGCGTCAGTAGGCAAAGACACAATTTGTTCCACATAATAGGAACCTCTCCCGGCTCTGCAAATGTTTCACATCAGCAGTGTGTCAAAATTCTGATAGTTATTGTGATAAGTTTTTTTAATGCTTTTGTGTTTAATGCATTGGCTTCCGATTTCTATACACTAACCGTTACAGCTGAGCTTTAACAAGGTGAATGGATACCTTTTAAAGTAGCTTTGTAAATTGTAAAGATGTAATTTAACTCTTCACCCAACCTCATTCCTTGTAGGTAATGTTTCAAAATAAAGGAAAGGTATTTTTGAACTGCCGCAGTACCATTTCATATTCCTTGCCGTGAATAAAATTGCACACTTGTACATTTTTGTTGTGAATACGTCAAGCCATCTTCATGATACTGAGTGTAAATAAAAGTGGCTTAGAAAGAATCCACTAAAATTGAAAATCTGAAATCCAGGTTTCGTCAATGAAAATATCTTATTTTTTTCCAAACAAACTTTATTGATTTTGTATTCGTACATGCACATGCGCCTCTACATTCACTTTAAATTTCGTAACACATTTAGGATTACAGCAGTTGATTAAGGCCAGGGTGGGGACCATTGTGCCTACATAAAAGCAAATGATGCAGATTAGTTGCCGCAATTAGCATTCATAAGCTGTAATAATACAACAAGAAACTGCTCCCCCCGCTTGGCTCGCCCTATTCCTGTTTAGGAGGCCCCAGACAATACAATCCTCATCTGATATCGTCTCTCCGTCTCGTAGCCGCAAGGCTGCGCAATCATAGACAGGGTCAGGTTTGTTTTATAATGTTTGCTCCTGAAAGGCACCCAGGGAAATCAGTTGTTTTGTATAGTATCATTATATCGGAAGGTCAGTAGCCTGAAAGGCTTCCAACAGCGTATCCCACTCCATTGAGATCAGTATTTTCCTCAAACCTCTATAGTCCACCCTCCTTATTGGCACACTCTCCGCCTCCTCCCAGTCGGTAACCTCCTAATGCCAGTTTATTATAACAGGTCGCTTAGCCGATTTACATCTTATACTGATGGCATGATTTGCAATAAGTAAGGCTAAGGCTGCAAATCTTGCTTGTACTTTCCGATTTTTAGATCAGCTGTATAATTCCACCAAACCGGGTTCTACTGTGTACCGACTTGTACTCCCGGTCACCATTTCAATTATGTCTGTAACCTGTATCCAAAAGCTAGATAGGGATGGGCATGTCCAGAGCAAATGTATTGGACTGGCCTCTGGGGAGTGGCATCTTGGGCAACCTCTTTGTGTGTCGGTAAACATTTTGTTCAATCAATGGGGGGGGGGGGGCGATGTAGGCCCTATGGACTATCATATACTGTATAAGTATAAATTTAGCGGTGCATGATACTTTTTTTGGGTGCTTCAATATGGAGTTCCGCTCCTTGTGCAAGAGTTTCCTTCCTAGATCACGTTCCCATTCCTCCTTCAATCAGGAAAGGGGTGTTGTGGCATGTGTACGCATACCTCAATAGAGCCACCGAATTAGGTGGCAGTCGTTGCCCATTAAATGTAGAGAGTGGACGAGCTCGTGTGTGGGGGGTTTGTTGTTAGATGGGGCCAGTATTTCTTAATGAATATAGTGATGTTTGTGTGAGGTAAAAATAGGGACCCGGGCACTCCCTGCCCATGAGTAAAATCATTGTCACTTTAGAGTGCTCAGCCAGCGAATAGCACTCCCACGGTTGTCACTCCCTCTCCTACCCATTTTTGTGCGCGCCGTTGTGTGACTAAGTCAATGAAAATATCTTTAACTGTTTTTCAACAAGACATACTCATCAGTGTAAGGGTTGTTTGTGTTTGTTCCCAGCTAGGGATACAAATAGTACTCTGTGACAACAGTAGCCCAAAGTATCAAAGACTGATTTACGTTTTTAGATCTTGCCTACAGAAAGCGTTGGATGTTTGTTGTCGGTGACTTAATGTAAACAGTCCAAACAGGCTTTGGGTCAGCACCATAGCTGTGATTGGATGACTTTTTTGTCTATCTCATTTCCCTGCTCCAACAGCTTTCTTTCATATTCTTGTGTTTTTATCACCAAGAGTATTTTGTTCTCACAGTGTTCTGATTGGATGGCATGCATCCTTCCACTGTTGATATCAAACCTTGCAGTGTATTGGAGGTACTATTTTTTCTTCCTTCTCCTCCACACCCTGTCTTAATTAAAAATCTCCCCAGCACCCGCTTTCTTTCCCAGCTTTCTCTCACTGAGGATCATCTGCCATGGAGGCGCATATTTTAGAATGGGGCCCTAACCATTACAGGGTGGTTGCCAGTAGCGGCTGCTACTGGATTCCGGTGGTGGGGCAGGAAGTCGGGGCGACGGGGGACGACGCCAAAGAAAGAATAAAGAAAACACTTCCCTGAAATGGCCGGCCGCCGCCTCTCTTACGTTATCTGTCTTCTTGCTCCCTGCAGTCCTGGCCAGCAGCAGGAAGCACCCGGCTCCCAGTTCCCCTAAGCCAATCACAACGCTGCAATACAGCGTTGTGATTGGTCTGAGCGCCGCGGTTTGGCTCTCAGATTGTCAATGAAGACACAAAGTGCACAGGACCGTTTTACCGGCCTGAGAGGGCCGGTCAAGCAAGCAGTCATGCCCACTTAAGGAGTGCAAAGCACTCCTCTCCGCTGCTGTACACTGCTCGTCCGCCCCGAGAGCCGCTGACTGCAAAGGAAAACTAAAATTATGTTAAGTATAGATATCTGTTTAAATAAATTCAATTGCTTACTGCTGTAAACTTAGAGGTCTTGGAGGACATGTCTGTTCTGCAGTGATACCTCTTAGGATTTTCAGTATTGTAGTTTGGTACAGTCCATGTGTTTTGACCATCTGAAACTGCAAAATGTGAAGGATTTGTGTCAATCACAAAGTCCTGACTCGGAAGAGCATGAAAGTAGTGGTCTTCTTGGAAGAGAGAATGTTGTTTCAGCAGACAGGCAAACCTGAGAATCAAAAAACGATTTCTTTGCTCTTAATGTATTTTTCTTTTTACATATATCTATATCTATCTGTCTCTCTATCTCACTCTCTCTCTCTCGCTCTATCTTTCTCTCTCATATATATCAGATGAGGTTGTAAAATAGTTGAGGGGCACAGTTAGCTGGACTTCCATGTTGGAACACCATGTAATCTGGGTAAAAAAAGAGTCTTATTGATACCTTTTGGACCTTTTGCCTTTGGAAAATTGAGTACGTGGAAGTGAGTCTTTGTAAAACTGAGTATGCTGGGTTGGACACAGTGCATCCCTTGTGCACCTCCGTGGCCTTAAAAATGCATTTGTGTACTAGGTAATTTTGCTGCTATTATTACCTGCCACCAACGCAAGCAATTTCTTCACTCTTCATTTTTCAAATGTCAACACATCTATTGAGCTTGCTGATAGAGTGGTTGGAGTGGTTGGTGGTAGAATGGCAGCTTTCTATTCTTTATATATATTGTACAAATTCATAATATTACTTGAAGAGCCAGAAACACAGTGTAAGGCGATGCCTCTCACCACAGTTATAGATTGGGTAAAAACATAATTGGGGGAAACATTAGTGTAACAAGTTGCCACTACTTTTCCTGACAATCCCGTTCGGAAGTTAATACCTTTGTATGCACCTATCTACAGTCAGAGTTCCGCCCCTGGAATCTTCCAATGTGACAGGGAAAGTCACAACAAATACAAGCATTGGCAAAGCAGATAGGTCTGGATTTAATGTGACAACACACAAGAAGCACAAACATTTCACCCAAAAGCTGGGCGTTTTGACTTTTCTAAAGGCTTGTTTTAAATTACAAGAGTAAGTGTGCCTCTGACAGATTTTCAGAGTGATAGAGTGTGTGAGTAATTTACAGAATGAGTGTGTTATTGAGTTCCTGCGCCCGGAGGAGTATCCAAGTGTGTTTGTGATGGAAGCGCTCCACTGGAGGGGGAAGGATAGACCCAACTAGCAAGTAGCATGAAGCATGAAGCACAAAATACTCCTCTGGGCTGAGCCAAGATGTGATTCAGAAAGTCTCAAGCTAGTGCCTGAAAGGGTTTGACTCAGAGCGAGTGGGACCCACCCAAAGCTCACTCAATGTAAAACTGTAAGCCATAGGCCACAGAAAGCTGAACTCTCACCCCCACACCTATGTAGAGGGCTTATACTCGTTGCTAGTTATAATTATTGGAATATTAGTAATTTGCATTAATTTGGAAGGCTTCTAAAAGGTTTCAAGACAAATTGCCAGCACCTGTTGTTCACTTTTACCTGTCACATTGGGTGTTCCTAGTTTACGACTTTGGGTCCTTTCGCTAAACACTTTTTACTTGGCACCAGTCTCTTCAAAACTGATTTCAAACTTGCTCTCATCTTCTCTTGTATTGTCTGTTTTTTTGGGGTAATTTTGAAAAATTAGTATTTGAGACAAGCTGCGTCTATAAATTAGTGTGTCACACTGAAGTCTATAAAAAAGGGATGGGTGAATTATTTGAAATAATCACAGCCACTGGTAATCACTGGAGGCTGCTCCAGTGTGAACAGTCCCACCTGAACTGTTAGGCCAGGTCCTTCCTGAACCAGTCCAGGGAGAACAAGGCCTGTCAGTTTGGGCTGACTGTTCCTATTGGAGAAGGGTCACAACTGAGCAGGGTCATCCGTCTTGACCCTGCTCCTATGAGAACATTCCAGCCCGGACAGACGGCTATGAGACTGTTCCCACTGGAGCAAGGTAAAGACGGATTTTCATATCGCTGGGTTCAAACTAAGGCAGCATGGAGTGCAAAATAACGATGGATTTCAATGCTACCCCAAGGTATTGCCAGTGGTTAGATAAATTGCAAGTATTCCTCCCATCACCTTTTGTGTGCTTGATATAAATGACTGCAGTCACTCTCCAAGGAAGATTCCAAATACTAAGGGTTGATTCATTTGATGGTCACATATGTATGCCACATTCTACCAAAGGCCTATTTTATCCCCGAACCCCTCCCCCACCGCCTTGCCTCTACTTTCTTGATGCTCTCTACAATACCTAGGTTTTATTGTTTCCAAATAAAGTTTGATAACATGCCTTTATTCTATGTATATAATGTATCTACATTATATAGTTGCTCTGCCCTTCATGCTACCAGGTATTTAAGAAAAATGCAATAAATCAGTAAGCTCTATATGCGAGTATTCTCTCACTATTTCTCATGCTAATGTTCTCATACTCCTTCTTATCCTCTTCTTTCACTCTATGAGAAGTAACACAAAACGGCAGGATACTCTGTACAGGTGGTGACGAGGACCAAACCAACTACCTCCTAGGATGTTTGGTGAATGCCCTCGGCATAACTCAGGAATATCCTTGGAATGTACTAGCCTTGGCTGTATTCAGCCTTCAGGTGCATATGCAGCTTACTCCAGTATTGGAACTTTAACAGGTTCACATGCTTGAATCATTCTCTGTTGTCGTGATGGGAATCCCAGGTATATTAAAATAGCAATGTAAGGTTAACAGAAACTAGAAAAGGCATTAAGCCCTTTAGTTTTTTAACATATCATAGTCTTTTGTAAAAAAGAGACCAAATATAGGTTTCAACCAATCAGAATGCCCTACCCTCTAGAACACTCCCGAGAGAACCCCAGCCCCTCAGATTTTCTACCGCACGTCATGCTAGGGAGTCTCCATTGAGCTCTGCTCAGTGTTTACACTCTATAACTACTCCCAGATCTTTATTAACAGTTGTTTTTTTTCTTCTTCATAGAAGATTTTGCACTTATAGCCCCTTCAACTTTAATTTTGAATTCCTTTTCTCCCGACTTTACTCTGTAAGATAAGGAACAGAAAAGTCACTTCAGAGCTTGTGCTCCCTGCTCCAAAAAAAGTCTTCATGCTGTTGACCCTCACAAGGACAGCATCTATTGCCTTTATGCCAACCACAAGGCTAAAGATTGCAAGGTATGTCTCACTTTTTCTACCAAGACATTGCGAGACCGTGTGGGCTGCCTCCTAATTTGGCTTCAAAAGCCAAAGTCAAGAAAAGACACTCACTCCATTGAGGACAGTGATGAAGCGTCTTCTTCTTCTACTAGAAGGTCACATGAAAGGGAGAAATCGCCTCATTTCCACTCCACTAGTGAACAACCTAAAAAAAACTCCAAAAAGACCACACATGGGACTAACAGGCGCAGCTCTTCAAAATCTCCTCACAAAGAGCATAAGCTTGGAACCTACTTCCACCTCAAGATCAAAAACCAGTGCGGCAACTTTGGTGACCTGAGGCCACAGCCGGCCCCCGCCCTTCAGGAGACACAAGCCAGCCCACCATCCCCAACTGGATACCGATCATGACTGAAGACACCGCCTCGACCATGCAAAGCACCCACTCAGGTGCGCCCACAGACCCCTGCCCTCCTCACATCTACCACAGAGCCACAGCCGTCTCCGCACCCAAACTACAATGCACCATCAACTCCACCTTCGAAACAGGCACCTTCCCAGATGACTGGAAGTGCGCTGAAGTCAGGCTCCTGCTCAAGAAGCCCACAGATGACCCCACTGATCTCAAGAACTACCGGCTCATCTCACTCTTCCCCTTCGCAGCCAAAGTTGCAGAGAAAACAGTCAACAGGGAACTGACTTGATTCATCAAAGAGAATGCCATCGTCGACCTGTCCCAATCCGGTTTCCGAAGCAACCACAGCATCACGACTGCCCTACTCGCCGTCATTGATGACATCCGCACCCTCCTGGACCAAGGCCACTTGGCAGCCCACTCAACCTATCAGAAGCCTTCGACACCATCTCCCACCGCACACTAGTCGCCAGACTACACAACGCCGGCATACAAGGAACAGCCCTGGACTGGATCCGATCATTCCTCACCGGTAGAAGTCCAATAATCAGACTACCCCCCTTTGTCTCCGATCCCACAAAAATCATCTGCAGAGTCCCAGAGGTCATCACTGAGCCCCACCCTCTTCAACATCTACATAGCCCCCCTCGCAGCCATCGTTCAACAACACGGCCTCAAAATTGTACCCTTCGCCGACGACACCTAGCTAATCCTCTCCCTCACCAAAGACCCGTACCACCGCCAAGCTCAACTTCCAGAAAGGAATACAAGACATCACCGTCTGGATGACCAACATCTGCCTGAAACTCAACGCCGAGAAGACAGAAGTCCTCGTCCTCGAAACCACCCCTTTAGCATGGGACAGCACCTGGTGACCGACCACCCTCGGAAGCTCACCTACCCCCTCAGACCATGCCAAAAACCTCGGATTCGTACTTGACTCATCACTCACTATGAACCGACTGGTCAGCACCGTCGCCTCCAGCTGCTTCAACACACTCTGCATCCTCTGCAAGAATTTCAAATGGATCCCCCCTGAGTCAAGGAAGACAGTCATCCACGCACTCATCACCAGCCCACTGGACTATGGAAACGCACTCTACGCCGGCATCAACAAGTCCCTACTCTGTACACTCCAGACAATACAGAACACTGCCGCCAGACTTGTCCTCGGCATCCCCCGTCACGAACACATCAGCCAACACCTACGTAGACTCTGAGACAAAGTCCTGTGCACACGTAAAGGAGTAGTTAGGCTTTGTGGTCAAAACCAAATATATATACAATAATGTTCTTAGAAAAGTAATGGAGGTCGACTTCCAAGGTTTCATGTGGTATGGATTGTATTTCAAATTGGATCAATACAAAAGAAAACAAACCAGCCGACACGTGTTTCGTCACACTTAACAACAGTGTGAGTCTTCAGGGCTGTGGTTAAGAAGCGAAGTAGTGGGAAATCACGGCACAGTTGTGAGTTCAAACCGGCTGCGGTGAATGTAGGTACAGGGAGAAACAGGGAGGGGGACTCAATTTGAAATAGCTCCTGTTGCACAGACCTGTATTGGCGGCGAACTCTGGACTCCTGACTCCCTATTTTTGCCCACGCTGCCTGATCTTGACTCTGACGCCAGTCTCCCCCCGCCGCCTTTAGCAACTTCGGCGCGGCCGCAGTGAGGGGGGGGGGACTTCAACACCCAGCGTCCCTTGCGACAGGAAGTTGCATCCACCTGGTCCACGCCCGGAGGCGCTTAAAATCCCGCGAGAGCTCCCGCGTCACGGGACACGCGCGGGTGGTGCTGGGCAAAGCCCAGGCCAAGGGCGGGCCCGTCCGAGACAGGTAGAGACTGGACTGGGCCACCTCCCGAACATCGTAAATATTGTATTATCTAGATCTTCTGTCTACAAGTCCCTTAAAGGACAAAAATAGTGTTTGCATATCATGGCTTCTAGAGGTGGGAGAGGTAAAAAGGCTTTATCTGCAGTGACAGGAGGGGGAGTCGCTGGGACCTTGGACCAGTTTATTATAAGAGCAACCTCGGTTTTAGAACACGAGATTGCTCTGACTGAACGCCGCCTGTCCCAGGAACCCATGTATTTGAGGAGATCGTCGATGGGAGGAATAGCATTGGCGTCCTCTCCAAATCAAGGGACTGTTCCCGCCTCGTCCCCTGATATTATGTTGTCAGAGGGAAATAACCAATAAACGAAAGAGGAGTAACACCTAGAAAAGATCAAAAGGTGGTCTGGATGGATAGATGATGAAGCAAAAGAAGAAAGATAGGAGTCCTTGTTAGGTTATAATAAACCCCTCACTCACCACCTAGTGGTGACATGCTTCATCATCGGGGCCACCCCGAAGGCCGAGTGCCAACAGGGTGTGCTACAACACCTGGAATGCAGTGGAGCAGGTTCTTGTGAGTGGTGCAGAAAAAGATGTTAAAAAATGTCCTGGTATGTCTGTGAAAAATGAAATTTATTTTAAGACTACTGGACATTGATAAAATGTGTGGTGATACAATTACAGTAAGTTATGACTGTGTGTATCAATGTGCAAGGTCTACATGTTTCAACCCGTATTAAGGAAATTACCGGGTTTTCTTCAGGACCGTAGGAAAATGGGTGGTCAAGGTTCACTAACACCCTGCCAGTCCACGATTCCTATTGTTGGAACCTACATACAAAAAACTGTAGTAGGATCTAGTTTCACTCCCACAATGGGTGAGAAAAAAAGAAAAACCTGTAGGAGAGAAAGAGTAATTAAAAGAAAGATCGCTACAAGCCTGTAACGTCGTGCAGTGGTTCTCACACGTGTCAGGTAGCATTTGCGTGAAAATAACCAACATTTGCTTGAGCCAGAACAATCTGACTTGCTAGATACACGGGAATCTAGTGCTCTGGTCACATTAGACGACCCTTCTATAGATAGTATTTTGAACATCAGTGGACCTAGCATTTCCACTAGATCTACTACCCTGCATATGGTAAATCCTCAAATTCCAAAACCGATAGCGAAGAGAAAACGCGGGGGGTGTACATAAGGGTGGTTGTACAAAGAAGACCAAGGCAACAAAACCAATGAATGTTCCATCAAAACTAGTGGTGGATGCCAATAATGTGTCTTCATCCTTGACTACCACTCAGTTGCAAAAGGCCCCTTTAGCCAATATGGTAGACCCTTTGACCTTAACGTACAATAGTACAGAGGGTTTCTTTGAAAAAATAGAACAGTTGGTTAAGTCACTCATGTTGCCGTTAATGGAGAGATCCAAGCGAATCAGCGAGAAGCTTGGGAAGTTAGAACAAGTTACCCAAGCTAACTCTGTGCTACTGGGAAAGCTTCTGGATACTACTGTAACCCAGTGTGATTCCAATGCTAAAACTACAGATAAATCTGTAAGTAGGCCAAGCATGAGTTTAAATATCACTTCTAATATCTCAGCAAAGCCAACTAATATTACGGCACTAGAAAACCCCGTGGGTTGTACATCTGTTCCAGTGAGAGGGGGGCCACTAGAGGGAACAGTTAAGGAGCGTGTATTGACTACAGGGGAAATAGAAAAGGCGAACAAAAATCTGTCGCGAATTAATGATGCTCCCCTAATTGATACAGAAACAAGCAGTTCAATGAGAATAGACCTTCCACCAGACTCATATCCCTATGTAGTTGTCCTATCCGGGGTCCCAAAGCTAGTAAATCAGAAAACTGAAACCTATCATGAGCTTAAAAATAAAGTAACCTTCTGGTTAAATAAAAATAGACCACTACGTCCAGATCTACGTGGAGAAATCTTAAATGTACGTAGAGTTAGTTGGTTGGGCCAAAGAAGGAAGGACGTGGACGGGGACTGCATTATAGTCAATTTTAGGGACTGTAGGGTGGTTCAGTACATTGGTGATTTCTATAACCACAGAGGAACAGGTGGCATTTATACTCTGGATCTAACATACTTCTATCCCTCTTCTCCCCCAGCCCCGCCTGGTATAATACCTCATAGCAGATGGCGTGGAGGGATAAGGACCCTGTCTGAAACTCAGTTCAACATCCCAGTAGCTAATTGCTTTGAGGCATTTTCTGGGCTGGAAGGGGTTGACTGATTGTGCAAAGAGAAGGGTATAGGTGATTGCATGGAAAATACAAATAATGACACTCCAGTGGTAAAAGAAAATATAGTAGGTGCAACCCCATTTTTAGAGGCTCCTTTAGATAGCGCTGTGGTATTGAACCATGGTGTATATGGAGGCATATTAAATAAAGACTTAGGCGGACACAATCTCGATACACTCGCCCAGCCAGCTTTTGAGAGAGCAGAGAATGAAACAAGACCAGGACATAAGGCGAAAGGGAGTACATGGTCTGTCATGTCCTGGAATGTTGCAGGCATACGATCTAAGAGAAACAATCCGATATGGGTAAAGCTAATTAATGAACATGACGTAGTCTGTCTTCAGGAGACTTGGGCAGCAGAAGCATATCATTTGAATGGTTTTAAAACCTTTTTTTCGCCTGCTATAGGTTCTGTACATGGCAGAGCAAAAGGAGGGCTCTGCACTTATGTTTCCAACCTTTTTAATTGTGAGAAAATAGAATTTCTGCGAAATAATAGGTTTTATCATACGGTTAGGATGCATATTAGCAAAAAATTGTGGTTGATTATCGTGAACTTTTATAATAACATTGAATTAACTCTGAAAAATTTTAAATCAGACATTAACTTGTTGCGTGGAGAAAAACTTAAAGAGGCAATAGTTGTCTGGGTTGGTGATTTCAACTGTCAATTATGCAATAGAGGAGATTTGGGGCTTTGCGGCTTATTGGTGGACATGGAAACTGATTTACTGCATTTTGAGCACACGGAGGGGACCTATTAAACAACATTATTTTTTCGTGTGATTTGGCCTTTGCTAACAGAATGTGTCATCCCGAGATCCCTTTTTCTCCTACGTTTAACGGTAGAGGAGTGTTCTCAACAATTGATTTTATACTTGTCTCCTCCTGTTACCAAGATACTGTGTTAAACTTCCAAACATTGGATAATTCCCTAAGTGATCATTTTCCCATTAGAGTGGATGTACTTAAGCCGCATTTTGATAAGGCGGCTGAGCGTACTCATGGGCAATACATGGGTAACGTTGACATAAAAAGCCAAAATGGGTATTCTTTAAAATGGTTAAAGGTAGTTCCAGAGGAATTTTTACATCACTTAATTAGCTGAAAACTCAGAAATAATTAATAATTTTAATATTTTTTCCTCACAAGTTAAAGCTAGTTTGTGGGTAGAAGTCAAAAACCACAAAGAGAAAGCCACGAGCTGGTTTGACACAGCCTGTACTAAGGCTTATTCGAACCTCAAGTGTGCCTTAAGAAAATCCAATAAGGATAGGACCTCAATTAGAGACCTACGCAAGGCATACAAGATGGCTCTAAAAAAGAGAAAGGATGTTGTGAAAAGGGAAGCGTGGGATTCACTTTGCCAGGCTTCTTAAAGCCGAGATTCATCAGCCTTCTGGAAGGCAGTAAACGCTCCATTTTGTAGAGTTCACTCTAGGGCGAGGATAGAGATTGCCATCACTGAGACTGAAATGGTCAGGTATTTTGAAACGCTGTATAGTGTACCATCTTCGGAGGGGCAATTGCCCAGTGAGCACGTAGAGGAGGAAACAATTATGCCCCCTTACTATAAAATAGAACTCAATATTACTATAGAGGAAGTGCGATTGGGTATAAAAGCCAGCTTGGGAGGTAAGGCACCGGGCCCCGATGGGGTACCGGTTGACCTCTTCAAGAATAATATGGATTTATGGGCCTCACTCCTGATGAAATTATTCAATGCTAGTTGTCCTGATGGTTTGATATCAACTTGGTTTGAGTCTATTATCATACCTATTTTTAAGAAAGGCGATAGAACTAGTTGCACGTGCTATCGCCCTATATCTTTATTAGACTCGACCATTAAGATCTGGGTAGAGTTATTTTAAATAGGTTACAAACCTGGGCTGATGAGCATGCTATAATCAGTGACCTCCAATACGGCTTCAGGAAAGGTCTTGGTACAGTTGAACAGGGCCTTAACTTGCATATACTCTTAGAGAAGTATACTAAAGCTAGAGGTAGCCGGATGTTTTTAACTTTGGTGGATTTGTCATCCGCATTTGATTGTGTTACCCATAGCAAGTTATGGCTGATACTGGAACGTTTGGGGGTCGAGGAAAATATTATAATATTCCTTAGGAATCTTTACAAGGGGGCTAAGGCTTCAATAAGATTTGGTAAAAATGGTGAGTGCACTAAGACGTTCAGAATAGCTAGAGGAGTCAGGCAAGGATGTGTCCTTGCCCCTTTTTTATTCACCATCTACATTAACGATTTAGAAAGCACATTACTACATGAATGTCGGGATACGCCTTTGGCATCAAATCGTCCAATACCCGCATTATTATATGTTGATGATGCGCTTCTGATGGCGAGGACTCCGCTAGAAATGCAAAAAATGATAACGTCCTTCACTAATTTTATGACCAAATTGGATTTAAAAATTAATTGCACAAAAACATTCTGTATGAATTGTGGCTCGGGGGCAGATAGAATAAAGAAAACTATGTTCATTGAATCTAACCCCCTGGATTTTACTACCACTTTTCCGTATTTGGGCATTTTGTTTGATCGATCTGGCCTTTGGACGCAAGCTGTAAATACCAGGAGACTGTTGTTCTCCAAGTCCATTATGGCCTTGCTAACATTTAGTAGGAAAATGGGTAGAAAACCTATCAAAGAACTGTTATGCATCTATAAAGCAACTTGCGTGGCAATTGCTTTATATGGTGCAGGTATCTGGGGTCATGCCAACGTGAAATCGCTGCAGGTAATTGAAAATTGTTTTTTGAGACATCTTTTATCTGTGCCAGATAGTGTGTCCACCCATAATTGCCAAGCAGAATTGTGATTACCATATATAGAGGACGTTATTAGGATACAACCAATTCTCCTCTGGCATAGGGTGTGGACCTCTGAGGAGTGTTCTCTCAACCGTTTCATTTTGGGGAATGTACTAAGCCTTGATAACGCCCATAAAATGAAATGGCTATACTATATAAAATCGTTCCTTATTAAAATAGGTCACTTGGACTATATTGTAGAACCCTCTCTGATGCAGCATATCCCAAGGAAAATGTTATAGAAATTGTGCATGACCTACCTAGAGGATGTTAGAAATGAGGTGGAGTTCACAAAAATATCTGTGTTTTCCCATCAACTTATCCTGACTAGGAATGATATGCAACCATACACAACATTACAGATGCAAGACTTTGAAAGGTTTTTATTGATACGTTTTAGATTTAATATCTTTTTTAGGCTATTAAGTTTTCCTACTATGAATGACTGGTCAAAGCAATTAATCAAATGCCCATGCATTGACTTGTCTAATCAATCTGACATTCATATATTGTTTTTCTGCAAAATATATACGATTCCAAGGAAAAGATGGATTGTACCAATTTTAAAGTACATGGACCTTAGACAGTGTCGACCTGCCTTTTTAGCTATTCAGATGTTAGATGACATTTTTACTGTTGCATCTGTCTCGGCTTTTCTTTAAAAAAAAATTAATTCACGGAAATCAATACTTGAATGAAATTGTTATGAGCCTATGGTATTGTATTTTTAATGCTGGTTTTATATCTCCTTTCTTAAAACTGTTGTGATCTGATTTTATTGTACTTTTATGGTTATCTTTGATTTATAACCGAATAAAGTTATTGAACTGAACTGACTATGAAGAGAAATATGAGAATCAACATTAATATGCTCCTCAAGAGCAGTATCACCAACAGTACCAGGAGGAGATGGTTTGCATGCAACCTTCATTGCTTGTGGACTTACAATTCATGTTGTCGGACTGTAAGTTAAGGTTTCTACTCCTACTGAGCAACGTTCAATACCAGCTCCACCACTGTCTATTCCCCCATCCAGCCTGCAGCGACATCCAACTTTATTGGCTACCTCTTATCACCATGCACCTCAGCCTGCTCGCCAACGAGACCCTGTGACTACTGACAACGACCATGAAGAGGGAGAACTCAGACACGCGCACCAGGAGTGGGATAACTATCTCATACCCACACCATCGCCTCAGTCACCAATTCCAGTTGATTCTCCTCCGAAGGATATTGGTGGATTCCATAAGGTACTTGAGCGAGCCACCAAACCCTTTGACTCGCCAATGCCCTACTCTCAAACAGAATATTTCCTTTATGACTTCAAGGATCCTTTCCGTAAGTCTGTATGTGCAGTGCCCATTATCAGTTATATATGGGAGAAGGGTCGCAAAGTCATGAAGGCTCCAGCGATTAGAGAAGAAAACTAAAGCCCCAAACGACGATCCCGCGTGTCTTATATGCCAACTAAAGCCTGATTCGGTCATAGAACCCATTGGCTCCAATAACAGCGCCTTTGGATAGAAGCCTCGACAATGTAGGGAAGTGGTTCTCTTCTATGTCAGTACTCATTGTGAGGACAGCCATTGCTCTCTCAGTTTTGGGGTGATGTGATCGCCAGATGTGGTGCAACCTAGCGCCGTATTTGGATCAACTCCTGGAGGAGAGTAAATCCGAGGCCAAAAAGATCCTCCAGGAAGGGCAGCGGACCTCCTCTGAGGTTATTGACTGTGCTATGGACATTTCTACCATGGCTTTTAGGTCACTGGCAGGTGCAGCCGTCTTTCGCAGACACGGCTGGCTCAGAGCTACATTCTTCCGACCAGAGGTCCAGAACAAAATTCTTCACCTCCCTTTTGATGGAGAGGTCCTTTTCAGAAAACATGTTGATGAGGCACTTCAGACTATCAAGATGAACACAGACACTGCCAAGTCATTGGGGACGCTTCAGTACCGGAAGGTACCCTTTAAGGGATCTCGAAGAAATGGTCTTCCATCGTATACGGGAGGATACCAACAATATCAAAATCCCTCATACACCTCTTCCTCTCAGCCCTACAGTCCTCAATACGCTCAGTGTCTGCCAACACCAGCAGTGTACAACAGATTTACCCAAGAGGTAGAGCAGGGCGACAGGGAAAGGATTCGGCTTGACACCAATGACAACCTTTAGGCTCTGGCTATATCTCTTCCTTCACTGGTCAATTTAAGGGGTAAAATATCTTCACATCACCACCACTGGCATAAAATAACATTCGACCAATGGGTACTCACCTTATTCAATTTGGCCGTACTCTAGAATTTCTTCAGGCTTAACCCTATACTCCACCTGGACCAGTGGTTGTGAAACATCTACGCCTCCTGCATTTAGAGATCCTTACTATGCTGGAGAAAGGAGCAATAGAACCAGTTCATTGTATCACAGAGAGAAAAGGGGTTCTACTCCTGCTTCTCTTTGGTCTGCAAAACGTTCAAACTATGGCGACCTATTCTCGACTTGAGGGCTCTCACTACCTAACTCAAGAAGCAGTCCTTCTGCGTGCTCACTTTGCAAGAGGTTCTATTGCTCTGTTTACCCTCAACCTACAAGATGCATACTTCCATATCCCCATTCATCCCGCTCAAAGGAAGTATCTGTGATTTGCTATAGTCAGGAGCCATTATCAATTCAGAGTCCTACCGTTTGGCCGAAAGTCTGCACCAAGAATATTCACAAAATGCTTTGCTCCGATATCAGCTTTCCTAAGAAAACACCAACACCAAGTGTTCCCCTATTCAGATGACTGGCTGATCAAGGCGCCATCCATATCTGCTGCAGGATCTACAGGTCAGCAGCCGATGGCAACAACATCAGCACCTCCACATCAAATTATTGGAACTCGGAGCAGTGCATATGGCCTGACAGGCGTTCCTACCAAAGGTAAAGGACTTGGCAGTTCTTTTCTGGATGGACAACACAACCACAAGGCACTACATCAACAAATAGGGCGGCACCAGATCTCGTCTTTTCTTGAAGTACTGGGTTTTTAAAAACCCAGCGGTGCCAGGGAGCACACCCTAAGACTTTGAGTCCTTCCTGTCTTAGACTACAGAAACACAGAGTCTTCTTGGTGAAGTCAAAGATCGAATTTATTGGCTGCAGCCAGTAACAGGTATCCTAGAAGTACAACACGGTGTATATTCTCAGGAGACTGCTCAATCTTAAAAAGCCAGCCTTCCCTTTTTATACAAAATATTATGCCTTAGGCAAACATTCCTTATTTTACAGTTGACCATTCACATATTTTCACTACAAAGAAAAAGCAGAATCATGATGACAAGCTTATTTTCAGTATGTCCAGCCCACAATCAATTACCCGGCAAAGCCCAACATTTTTCATCAGATATCGACGGACCCCTAATAAAATCAGGCACCTCCTCCTCGTAAAGCAGGTCATAAAGTAAGGAACAGAGACAGGTGTGTGTAAGATTAGGCGTGGTTTGTGTGTGATGAAAGGTTTACGACATGCTGTGCCTTGATACTAATCTCGATCGGCCACTGGGAGAGGAACTGACCGAAAAGGTTTGGCTTCAGGCAGTGGAGTCAGCTTGCCCAGGTCAAACAGAAGTCAGCAAAGGTAAACGTGTCCTTCAGACTCGTTTTCTGCCTTAGTCATCGGCCTATGTGAGGGCAACCACAAAATGGCTGCTGTATACAAAATGGAACCCGAGGGTTCAGGACGGAATCTCTAATTTCAGGGTGATTTCGTCACTCGAATATGACGAAAATGCTTGTGTGTGGTATACTAGTCATTCTCGGTCTGTTGATACCAAAATCGTCATGATTCGACGATGTTTATGACACGGGTCCAAAATTTTCAGTACCACAGACCCTCCTTTTGCCCTTACATAGGCAATTAACCTATACTCACGCTAATCTGAGTCCAGGTCTATATTCGTAAAGTCATTGAGATGTTGCTGTAGCATCATCCTATTACTTAGCTCGTCTCTCAATATCGGTTTCCTTACACACGATGTAGCACAGAGGCCACATATAGTAGGAGCACACTATACACACAGACAGAACAGGAAAAGAATGGCTAAGATCATCCCAATGACCATCAGAATCTTCCATCCCCAGGCGGATATCAGTTCCCAGAACCACCCCAGCAACGACCAATCTCCTTTATCCACATGAATAGATTCAGAGATCTTATGTAGTTTGGAAATGGCCTGGTACACTGTTGGAGCGTTATCTGGAATGAAAATACAGCAACTTGATTGGAACACTTTACATACCCCACCTCGGTCTGCAAGTATGATATCTAATGCAACTCTGTTCGGAAGAGTCATAAGGCGATCCGACTGGAGCTCAGCAGTCAAGTTACTAAGGGCACCGGCAGTTTCAACTACGGTGGATTCAACCACCCTTGTTAACTGCCTTATGTTCCTGCTGTTAACCATGGGTCCCCAGAACCCTTCACGAAGTCTCCAAATTCTTGTCCTGTAGTGTCTTCTTTACTGAAGACACCTCTAACTATCCTTGTCTTATGGTAGTCTGCCGCAGCTGTGTAGGTGAGAGGCAACAGGAACGAAACAAAACATGTGCCCGAGAAGTCAGGGGGCAACCATGTATAGGCTCTATCATGACAGATGAAATAGGTGCCCCTAGCTGCTAGGAACGAAGGGGAAGTCTGAGACGCAAAAACATATGTCTCATTACAGATGCTCTTCCCTAGCTGAGCTCTCGGATTCTTGCCATTACCCTGCAGACAGTAGTGACCCTGATGGGGTACAACCCAAATCGGGGAGGATTGCTTTGCTCGCTGTTTCTCACCCAGAGTAACTCCATATCCGGTCACGTTCCATCCAATATATGCTAGTGTCTCATCTCTCGGGATAGTCTCATAGGAAGTATCATCCCTAATCATATCTACTATACCCTTAACTAGAGCACTATTCTTTGGATTATCTTTTCCAGAACGTAGGGGGTGGACTTCATGTGCATAGATGAACATCGTTCTGTATGCCCACACGGAACCATTATGGCTGAAAGGCAGGACCAGATAAAGGATACCTTTATCAGTAGTATGAGGCATAAGACCACACACCCAACAGTTAGTCGTGTTCATTACTAATTGGTGTTGGTGCAAAAGCTGAACGAAGGAGTTATTGATAAACTCTAATCTCCTAACAGACTCATGTTCAGACAAAGAGTGAAAAGAATGCGAGGAAACAGTAGAAGGAGGTATGGGCTGTGTAGTGGGTGCAAATGTCACTCGAAAAGAGAATAAAACATATCCTATTAAAAACATCATTACACTGAACAACATGAAAATGCATAATATCAAAAAACGTTTCTTAGTCATCATTATACATATTTTAGCTTTAAAGTTCATCTCTTTGGCAGGTCTCTCCATCTCGAAAAACTCCATCCTCTCTAATTGCTGCTCACGGTGGTAGGGTGTTCTATGCTAAGGAATGCTTCTGTCAGTCCAGGGCAACTCCCTTAGACCAACCAGAACCGTCGACCTAACGTCTCCGGCTGCACTCCAAAGACTTCGGCAACCGCGACCCTACAGCTGAACCCGGATGGTGGTTCGAAAAACAAAAATTAAAAAAAGTTTCTCAGATGAGAGAGCTGCACTTTCAAAAATAGCAACGAAAAAAAATCTTTTATTTGTCCATGGTCCTCGGCCTCAGGTTATAACGTCTTTTTCCAGGTAACGTCTGGTTTTGAAACAAGAGTTCAGGCTCGGTGGTGCCCAATCGAGTTGACGGTGGCACAGCTTCTCGCAGAAGATTGTCACTCTCACGTTCAGAAATTGTTCCTTTTACACGTGCATCGCTGAAAGGCAGAAAACGAGGCACAGTCTCAGTCTCAGAGTCAGCAATACCCTCCTGGACCCACCGGTCGTACGGCAGTGGCAAAGGGACCCTCTTGCAGTGTACGCCGTGGATCCAGTTCTTCTTTCCTTCCACTCGAACGGCTGATCTCGTTGAGAGAAGGACTAGGAGGGGGCCTGTCCAACGGGGCTGATCGTTTTTCGTCCGCTGGAAGTTTTTCACCAAGACCCATGAGCCAGGATCGATGATGTGGCCTGGATCTTCAGAAACTTGAGGCAGAGTATCATGAACCTGTTGGTGTAAAACACGCAATTTAGCCGTCAATTCATACAAATAATCAAGCAGTACAGGATGTTCGATCTCACTGAATTTTGTCGGCCTTGGCACTCCCCATATGTTGGCCGGACGGCCGAACACGATCTCATAAGGACTAAGTCCCACTCGCGAATGCACAGTCATTCTTGTTGATAGGAGTGCTAAAGGCAGAGCGTCAGGCCATTTAAGACCAGAGCTTGCTTGTATCTTGGCCAGTTTCAGTTTTAGTGTGCCATTGTAACATTCTACTAGTCCAGCTGATTGGGGGTGATTTGCAGCGTGGAATTTTTGCTCGATTCCTAGTCCCTCACATACTTTCTTCATCACTCGGCCCACAAATTCACTCCCATTATCACTCCAGACCATTCTCGGCAAACCGAACCTAGGGAAAAAATCTTTGACAAGGGCTTTAGCTGTGGACAGGGCAGTGTTGTCTTTCAGGGGATATGCTTCTACCCATCTTGAAAAGGCACAAACAACAACAAGTACGTATTTCAAATTGTTGCACCTTTCCATGTGGATGAAATCTAGCTGCAAAGCCTCGAACGGATACGTTGGAGGCGTAAAATGAGCAGCTGGAGTTGGAGTTCCCCTACCAGGATTGTATTTCAGACACACCATGCAATTCTTGACCACATTCTCTGCACACTTAGGAATTCTAGCATTTTGCCATACTGGAGCCAACAACTTACAAATCCCTTTCACACTGATGTGAGCCATTCCATGGGCCATTGTCACCACTGCAAGCACGTTCGCATTGGGTAACAACCATCGCTGATGCTCTGACAATTCAACCCAACAACCATTTGCATCCAATTTGCCCGTACTCTCTCTCCACACACTCAACTCTTTCTCTGTAGCTTCAGCTTGAATAGACTTCACAGTCTCTATCGTATCTTCACACATTCCAATGTCACCAACCCATCTCGCAGGGTCTGCAACATACATTCGACTCATCAAATCCCTCGCTGTTTCTTTCGCGATTTCATCAGCAAATGCATTGCCACGACCAACATCATCAGTAACCTTCTTATGTGCACTGCATTTCACAATCGCGACTTGCAACGGCAAAGTAAGTGACTCAAGAAGCTCATTCACCAACAGACCATGCTGTATCTTGGCTCCATGCGAAGTCAAAAACCCACGTTCTTTCCACAATCGTCAAACTATGGGCCACACCAAATGCATACTGGCTGTCGGTATATATGGTTACTTTCATTCCTTTTGATAACACACACGCTCTTGTAAGTGCAATCAATTCTGCTGCCTGAGCTGAATTATGTGGGATACGTGCAGCTTCAACAATCGTATGCAAAGTCGTAACAGCATATGCCGCAGTCCTATCACCATTCGGAAGCTTGAAGCATGAACCATCCACCCATAAGGTACCATCACACTTCACAAGAGGAGTGTCTTTCAAATCTATTCTCCCTTTCGTTTCTTCTTCTGTCCTGAGAAAACAATCATGCTGTTTAGAAGCATCTGTCTCTGCTATAATCGGCAACAACGTAGCTGGATTCAACGTGTTGCATCTCTTTATGTGCACATGACTCGCTAACAGTGTCAACTCGTAACCTGACAATCGAGCACTAGTTAAGTGCTGTGTCTTGGTCCTGTTTAACAAAGTGTCCACTGCATGTGGAACCATCACAATCAATGTATTATTCATCACTAAACCAGCAGACTGTCGAATAGAAACAGCTGTTGCCGCTGTGGCTCTCAGACAACTCGGCAATGCTCTAGCTACCGGATCCAAAGTCGACGAAAAATACGCGCATGGACGCTGCTTGTCTCCAAAAGACTGTGTCAATACTGACAATGCACATCCTTCTTTCTCATGGACATACAGTGTAAAAGGCTTACTGTAGTCGGGGGTACCCAACACAGGAGCCGAACACAATGCGTCACGTAATTCGGAAAAACTTTTCTGACAATCTTCAAACCATGGAAGGGGATTCGGTGCGTCTTTACAAGTCAATGCTATCAAAGGTTTGGCCAGCAAGGAAAAATTTGGTATCCATTGTCTGCAATATGATGTAATACCCAAGAAAGCACGCACTTCTCTCTGTGTCTTTGGCACACTCAATTTTACAATTGCTTGAATTCTTTCTGGGGTCAGTTTCCTTCCCTCCTTCGATAAGAGATGACCTAAGTAGGTCACTTCTTGTCGACAATATTGTAATTTCGAAAGAGACACTTTGTGGTGTAAATCAGACAAATGACACAACAACGACATCGTTGCTTCTTTACAAATTTCCTCAGTATCTGCAGCAACTAGCAAATCGTCTACGTACTGGATAAGAGTAGCACCATCAGGCAAAACAATCGTATCAAGCTGTGTTTTAAAAACCTGACTATATATTGATGGGCTCTCACAATAGCCTTGGGGAGCGCGTTTGAAGTGGAAGCTTCGACCTCCTAAACAGAAGCCGAAAATATCCCTACTCTCCTCGGCAATTGGGATGCTGAAGAAAGCGTTCTTTAAGTCAATCACCGAGAACCAAGTCGCGGAAGCTGGAATCATAGTCAATAGGGCAGTGATATCAGGAACAACTGGAAATTGTGGCACAACTATTTTATTCACCTCTCTAAGATCAATTACAAACCTGTAAACAGGTGGCTGAGAAGGGTCAGTGTGTTTTAAAACAGGCAGAACAGGACTATTGCAAACGTTGCCTCTTGTCTCTTCAATTACATCTTTTTCAATCAAATCATAAATGATCGCTAGCAATGCCTTTTCACCTTCACTAGAGATCTTGTATTGGGGAATGTGCGGCATTTTAACATTCGCTTTCAATGTCACAACATATGGCGGTATTTCCAAAAGACCCACATCGTTAGGACCAGTAGCCCAAAGAGTATCAGGAAGAAATGACAATTCTGTTGGGAGTTTATCCGTCGACAAATACATGGGAGAGACCACTTTCTTACCCAGTGTAAGTTGTACTCCCGAAGGAGAACAATACAATGTCGCGTACAATCTTTTTAACAGATCCAATCCTAACAAGTTTTCACCACAACCTGTTGTCAGAATAAGGGGTGCTTCGAATTCACAGGGTCCAACAGAAAGGGACATAGGACTAGAAATCGGGTTCCTAACCGGGGCGCCATAAAAACCTACTGAAACATTAATTTCGCCAGACAAAGGTGCGCCAGGAAGTTTAGAGTGCATAATGGAACTCTTTGTAGCACCAGTATCCAACAGAAAAGGCTCTGACACACCTGATGTAATCACCTCAACATATGGTCCACTCTGATCTACTGGAACTGAAACAACTCCCTCTCTTTGTCTATGGCTGTCCTAGCAATAATTACCTTCCATGTTCTCATCTTCTGCATAGTAGTCATCAGCATAGTATTGAGTCGTACTACCAGACGCGTTATTCTGCTGATCGAAACTATTCAGTGAATTTTGAGGAGGAAAGGAATGCGCGTTCTTGGGGAAATGTCCACGTCCTCTACCTCTAGGTGCTTGTTGAACACCTCGACCTCTTACGCTAGAAACACCATTCGTACGCTGCAACAGAACAGGACAGTTACCTTTGAAATGACCTTCCTCTTTGCAATATGCACATTGATTAGGGCCTGCAGGAAAACGTGGTTGAGAAGACTCGAACCTTTGCGAGTTTCTCTGAAACTGCGAAGGCTGTTAATAGTTATTCTGACCACCACGAGGCGGATACGCCTGCTGTAAAAGCACTTTCGTTTTTAACTCTTTAGTTTTCTTGTCTGCTCTATCCTTCTCATCTTTATCTCTATTTTCGTAATACTGTGCAGTAGCCAACATCTGTGCTGAAGAGGAAACGGCCCACGAACTCTCTGAATCTTTCAGTTTCTTACACAATTCGGGAAGCAAATTGTGCACAAACTTGTCAACGAACAACCGTTGACCACCTTCTGTACTCATATCTTGACCACTGTGGTCGACAAACGTCTCTTTTTGAAGAGACGTTTGTCGACCACAATGGTCAAGATATGAGTAGTGAAGAAATCCGATACGATCTCCTCTTTCTTCTTCTTACATGCAGACAATTTATCCCAATTTACACGCATAGCAGGCATTAAAGTCTTCATGTATGTAACAATTCTACCAGGGAGTTCTGCAACTAAAGGCTCGGGTTTAGCACCACCAACTTGTCTGTCATCTGCAGCACTAATATTAGCCCATGTCTCACCTAACTCGTGCGCATGATCTGTATGGCGAATAAATCCCCACAAAGGCTGTGGAACAACATTTCCAAACAACATGTCTATATCGGCTAAATTCATAATGCATGAATCTGCAGTCTGAGATAGCTCCTTATTGTACCCTGCAGGATTTTTACGGGGGTCAGGTAAGGTCTGTTTGAGAGCCAAGACTTCAGCTCTTTTCCACGGAACATGTACCCAGACACGCTGAAAGTGTCCCGGAACAGGTGGATTAGCAGCTTGGTCCCCTTCTCTCCAAACTGGGGGAACTTCTCTCAATGGATATTGTTTCACTTTCCTTTTAACAGAAAGATCAGGCTCAAACAACTGTTGAGAAATAGTTCCACTCCTAACTGCTTTTTCAACATCGGAACCCACAATCGTGCCTTTTGCAAACTCGAACCGTACACAACACAACTCAGGCGGATTGGATTCCAAATCATTGTCCTCCAATTCCTCACAAAGAAAAGCACACATTTTCTCAAAAACATATCTCTGCTGTGGTGCTTCCCATTGTCGGAAGACATCCATAACAGACTCTAACTCATATCTTGTGGGATCGGTAACCCATTTACGTGCCATACGGTCAAACATTTCTTTTTCTCTAGAATCAGGCAGTTGACTACGCGACTGTTTACGCTCCGAATCAGGGGTCACACCACATGACCCAAAGAGAGGAAATATAAGACTAGCAACAGTGTCCGTCATTCTCTGTCGGACAGAAGGAGAAGTTGACAGGACAGGAGATAAAGCGGATTGAGAAGAAGCTAATGCAGGAGTAGTAGCAGAGGAAGTAACAAGAACAGGTGAAAAAGTCGTAGGAGTTAAAGACGGAGCAGGTAGCAAAGTCGGCGGCCCTTGAGGGGGCTGAGCCGTAGCAGTAGGAGCCAACTGAAGAGGAGCTGGCGGCTGTGGATGAACCTGAGGCAAAACAACCGGAGGTTGTACAACTAAAGGTTGCAGTGGTGCAGTACCACTCTGCGCATAGGGGGGTGGCGAACTCAATAGGTGGGACATTAAAGGGTCTTTCTCAAGTTCTTTTGCTGCATCTTGCTGAAGAGGCGGCAAGACTGGGTAACATTTATCGATTGCCATTTTACGTTGCCTGTGCAACTGCTCACTCGTTTGCTCTTCTTCGTTATCTTTATACTGCATAGCAGCTTGCATTATTGAGATACCCTTTTCTCTTTTATTTTTCTTTGCTAATTTAATTTCTTTCTGTTTGGCTTCCTTTCGCCAGAGGCGGAAAGAGTCAAACATCGCCGGCCGGGCTTTCTTCTTAAAAAGTATAACCTCTAGATTATCTAATATCTCTGTGTCAAAACTACCATATTGGGGCCATTTTAGAACACCATCCTTCCTGGTGTATCAGATCCATACTTCATTATATGTGATGGGGCCTACGCCGTGCTTCACATAGAGCTCATAAGTTGGAGTTCCAATAGGAGGAACCGGACACGAGTCCTCCAATCGGGAATCCCTATTACAACCAAGACAAAACAAATTTCCAAGTCTGCTAAGACCAGGCATCTTCGCTCACTAGTCTAGCTTCAAACTTCAAAGGATTATCGAAATACGATAGCCTCGTGAATACACGAGTCCCTCGGCTTTGGTACTTGCAAGTTCCAAATCAAAGATCCCAAGGGGATACCCAAACTAAGAACCAAACTATGGACTGGGAGACGCTCCACTTATACTTAACTGAGGTATAGATGACGTCACCAGAAGACTTGTCTATCGTTTCGCACTACAAATCATCAAGGGTCCAAGACAGGGCGATAGTCAGGGCAGCAGTCCTTTGTAGCCGTCGGGAAGCGATGAACCTCGCAGCAAAGACTTTCAGACCACGAACGACATACAGGGGTCGATGAAGTGGTTGGCCTTCCTCCAGAATTTCACACGAAGCTCCTCAGGAACCTCTGGCTTGGACCGGTACCGCTGAAATCGCCCCACGTTGGGCGCCAACTGAAGTACTGGGCTTTTAAGAACTCAGCGGTGCCAGGGAGCACACCCTAAGACTTCGAGTCCTTCCTGTCTTAGACTACAGAAACACAGAGTCTTCTTGGTGAAGTCAAAGATCGAATTTATTGGCTGCAGCCAGTAACAGGTATCCTAGTAGTACAACACGGTGTATATTCTCAGGAGACTGCTCAATCTTACAAAGCCAGCCTTCCCTTTTTATACAAAATATTATGCCTTAGGCAAACATTCCTTATTTTACAGTTGACCATTCACATATTTTCACTACAAAGAAAAAGCAGAATCATGATGACAAGCTTATTTTCAGTATGTCGAGCCCACAATCAATTACCCGTCAAGGCCCAACATTTTTCATCAGATATCGACGGACCCCTAATAAAATCGGGCACCTCCTCCTCGTAAAGCAGGTCATAAAGTAAGGAACAGAGACAGGTGTGTGTAAGATTAGGCGTGGTTTGTGTGTGATGAAAGGTTTACGACATGCTGTGCCTTGATACTAATCTCGATCGGCCACTGGGAGAGGAACTGACCGAACAGGTTTGGCTTCAGGCAGTGGAGTCAGCTTGCCCAGGTCACACAGAATTCAGCAAAGGTAAACGTGTCCTTCAGACTCGTTTTCGGCCTTAGTCATCGGCCTATGTGAGGGCAACCACAAAATGGCTGCCGTAAACAAAATGGAACCCGAGGGTTCAGGACGGAATCTCTAATTTCAGGGTGATTGCGTCACTCGAATATGACGAAAATGCTTGTGTGTGGTATGCTAGTCATTCTCGGTCTGTTGATACCAAAATCGTCATGATTCGACGATGTTTATGACACGGGTCCAAAATTTTCAGTACCACATTCTCTCAAAAAGCGCAGTGCATCTGGGAATGGGCAGTTCCCAACAGAGTAGTCCTAAAGGCAGAACACTTTACAGGCATCCAGAACACAAGATTAAACCCTTTCAGCAGACTAAAGCCGTCATTTCACGAATGGGAGATGGATCAGACAATTCTCAACGGAAATCTTTCTCCAGTGGGGCAAGCCAAGCCTCAGTCTTTTTGTAACCCCAGAGAACAAAAAATGGCAGTTCTTTGCAAGTTGGTATCACCATCAGGGATCATGGGAGAACGCGTTTATGATGGCATGATCAGGCATCTTTGCCTACACCTTTCCTCCAATTCCTCTCCTGCCAATGTTATTGATCAAGATGAAAGCAGAGCTTTGCAGCATCATCCTCATAGCCCCCTTCTGGCCGCGCCAGCATTGGTACACAGGCCTCCTCCTACTTTTGGAGAGGCATCCCATTATGTTGGACCCCATTCCTTCTCTTATGATGATATCCCAGAGCCAAGTGCTGCATCCGGATCCCAAATCGCTACATTTTAGCAGCCTGGCTCATGAGCACCATGAGTTTGGCCTTCTGAACCTCCCGTTTGAATGCAGAGAGATACTCTCCAATGCCTGAACACAGAGCACTAACAAGTCCTATCGACTAAAGTGGAAGCATTTTTACGTTTGATGCCAAAAATCTAACGTACACCCTATCTCCTCTTCACCGTATGGAATTCTTCCTAACATACTTCTGATAGCAAAATCTGGGTTGGCCCATGCCTCCATCAAATTCCATCCAGCAGCTATATCTCGTTTTAGGAGGTCTTCTACCTTACCGTCCTTATGGTCAGCTAGAATTGTCAAGCAATTGCTCAAAAGACTGTTAAGGGGTTTTCCGCCAGTTAGATCTCTTCCACTGCTCTGGCAGCTCAAGATAGTCCTTTCACAGCTTATTACATACACGTTTGAGCCTATTCACAAAGCTGATATCAAATTAATTTAATGGAAAGTAGCCCTGCTTCTTGTATTGACATTGTCCAGATGGGTTAGCGAAATTCAGGCCCTCACCATCCAAGAACCTTTTATATTGTTTAAGGATGATAGAGTTATTCTGCACACCAACACTAAGTTAATTCTTAAAGCTGCTTCGGACCTTCACTTAAATGAACATCTCATCCTCAAAACTTGCTTTCCAAACCCTGCAATGCCAGCAGAAAGGGCTCTTCATTTGCTCAATGTAGAAAGATGCTTGACTTTCTATCTTCAGAAAACTAAGAGTTTTCATAGGCCTAATCAACTCTTCGTGGCCTATAGCGCTCCAAGAAAGTGTTATCCTCTATCAAAAACAGAGTATTGCTTGTTGGATATCCAGTGCCATTCGATATTACCACCAAGCAGCTGGGAAACCACTGCAAACACCAGTGCGCGCTCATTCTAGCAGAGCTGTTTCAGCATCAACCACGCTGTTTGCTGGGGTACCAATCCAAAGCGGTACAAAAGGGGGTGGTGATGGACGGAGCATCTGAACCAATAAAACACTCACACCCAGTCAAAAGATCTGGGTTTGATCCATCACCGTTCTTTAGCCCACTCTGCCACCCCAGTTCAGACATGGCTATATGCAAATCAGTCTGACCCTGTGCCTCATGGGAACAGTCCAGCCCGAACTGCCAAGCCATGCCTTCCCTGGACCGGAAACAAGCTTCCGAGGACCGGTTTCTGGCATTCCAGCCGTCTTCAGCCCGGCTTGCTTGAATCCAGTGGCAAAGTGAGCAAGGACTCACGTCTGAGCATACCCTGCCACACTTATGGCGGCCAAAGCGGTACAAAAGGGGGTGGTGATGGACGGAGCATCTGAACCAATAAAACACCCGCACCCAGTCAAAAGATCTGGGTTTGATCCATCACCGTTCTTTAGCCCACTCTGCCACCCCAGTTCAGACATGGCTATATGCAAATCAGTCTGACCCTGTGCCTCATGGGAACAGTCCAGCCCGAACTGCCAAGCCATGCCTTCCCTGGACCGGAAACAAGCTTCCGAGGACCGGTTTCTGGCATTCCAGCCGTCTTCAGCCCGGCTTGCTTGAATCCAGTGGCAAGGTGAGCAAGGGACTCACGTCTGAGCTTACCCTGCCACACTTATGGCGGCCAAAGCGGTACAAAAGGGGGTGGTGATGGACGGAGCATCTGAACCAATAAAACACTCACACCCAGTCAAAAGATCTGGGTTTGATCCATCACCGCGGCCCTTCAGTCTCTGGTCGATCTGATCTATGATCTCTCAAACTCCCACTCCAAGTTCCTGGTATTGGGCGATTTTAATCTTTGGCCCTCCGGCCCTCAAGACCTAGCCTATAGAGAACTTTGCCAAGCGTGTGGTAATATCCAACTTGAACAGCTGGTTCTGTCATCTACTCACACGAAGGGGCATATACTGGACTTGGTATTTGCGGAGAGGGAATTAGTCACCGTGGAAGAAATTTTAGATCAATGCTGGACCGACCACTCACTGATCCTTTTAACCATAGCCCAGCCTGCCCTAATAAAACCAAGCAACCCTGGGAACACTAAGTTTAACCGACAATGGACCCGCCTTTTAAGGGAGCCGATTTGGCCCATGCTGCTGTCTGGAACTTTTAGGATGGAGGACAGTGCGGATAAGAGCTATGCTGCCCTCTGTCAGCAAATTTTGACATCATTGGACGAGGTGGCCCCTCTACGGAAAGTGAGGGATAGACCTAGAGGGACTAACGCCTGGTTTACTGAGGAACTTGGCCAGTCCAAGCTGCGCTGTAAGCAGGCGGAACGCACTTGGAGGAGAGGGTACAAGGAGCGGGACAGGGCTGCATATAAAGCTACTCTGCTGGAATCCAAGCTCCAGCTAAGGAACGCCAAAGCAAGGTTTTTGGAAGATACCTTGGCAAAAGCTCCTAATAAATCGCAGACCTTGTTCAAACTGGTTAAAAGCTTATCCAATCCCTCATGCGCGGTGCCATCCACTCCTGCGTCTCAGGAACTCTGTGATTCCTTAGCCCTCGCTTTCGAAGAAAAAATTAGGAACATTCTGAATGGACTAGAAGCTTCCAGACAGCATACACCATCTTTGCCTCCTCCTTTGGTATCCCCTAGTCATCCGGAATCCGAAGAGAGTAAGAACAAGGAGGGGACCTCCCAGTTGCTAAGCTTCCCTGTTCCCTCACTGGAGGAATTTTGCGCACTGGCCAGTTGCGTATCCTCAGGTTCGCCCCTTGATCCTATGCCACATAAGATCTGGAAGGCCTTTCAAGACGAGCTGTTTCCCCCGCTACACTCAATCTGCTGCCAATCGTTGGCTACAGCATCAGTTCCAGACAGTTGGAAGTTGGCAATAGTAACACCTTTGTTAAAAAAGGCTACCTTGGACCCTCTCTGCTCAGCCAATTACAGGCCTATTTCGCTCCTACCATTTGCGATAAAAATCATGGAGAAGTGGGTTACGAGAGCCTTGGCCAACTTCCTGGAAACCAACTTCTGCCTGGACGCAGCCCAATTCGGCTTCAGACCGGCCCATGGTACTGAGACTGCACTGGTCACCGTGTTGAACGATCTGCGAACGCGTGTCGACAGGGGCAAGTCAGCATTTCTAGTGCTGCTTGACATGTCGGCCGCGTTCGACACGGTGAACCATGAGGTACTACTGGGCGGTCTTCGAAATGCGGGAATAACCGGCCTGGCCTTATCCTGATTAACTTCATATCTCGGCAACAGGCAACAAGCTGTGGCGTTACCACCTTTTCGTTCGGCCATACGACAGGTGAACCAAGGTGTCCCCCAGGGATCTGCGATAAGCCCGATCCTTTTTAATCTTTACCTCCAACCCCTGATACAACTAATAAAGTCATTCGGCATACAAGTCATCAATTATGCCGATGACACGCAATTGATTTTTTCTTTTGAGGGTACCGAGGTGGTTTCGAGGGACACTTTTCACCAATGTATGTCGGCCACAGCAGAGTGGTTGCAAGTCAATTCACTCCAATTCAATGGGTCGAAAACGGAGATATTACATTGCTCCTTAGATCGACTCCCTCGTGCCTTGCCGGAAGATTTTTGGCCTTCTTCTATACCAGGTTCGGTGGAGGCCGCAGAATCGGCTCGTAATCTGGGAGTTGTGTTCGAACCAAATTTACAACTTGATGCCTCGGTGAACAGGACTGTAGGGACTTGTATGGGTCTGCTCCGTGCTCTTCGGAAGATTTTACCACTCCTTCCTCGGGAAGCTAGAGCGGAGGTAGTGCGTAGTTCCATTCTCAGTAGGTTAGACTACTGTAACGCACTACTTCTGGGAGCCCCAAAGACCCTGATTCTCAAGTTACAGAGGATCCAAAATATGGCGGCTAAATTAGCTTTGTCCCTCCCGCGTTCGGCTTCCTCCTCTGGAGCTCTGGCTGATCTTCATTGGCTACCGGTCCAGCAGAGGATCACCTATAAGGCTTTATGCCTGGTTTTTGGAGCTCTGCATGGACAAGGACCAATACCATTGCAAAATCTTTTCTCTTGGTACCAAGCTGCCAGACCTTTGAGATCCGCCTCGGCGTTCCTAGTGAGAATTCCTAGGATAAACAGAGTGAGAATGGGTGGCCGCGCTTTCAGCTTTGCAGCCGCCACAATATGGAACACTCTACCTCTGACGCTGAGGAGTAGACAAGATCTGGTTTCTTTTAAAAGGGATCTCAAAACACATCTCTTTCCAAGAGTAGTTTAAAGCATACACTGGATGGTTGAATTGATCTCAGCGCCAGGATATCCTCTGGGTGACAGTCGCGCTTAACAAGCATTAAATACATACATACTGTTCTTTAGCCCACTCTGCCACCCCAGTTCAGACATGGCTATATGTAAATCGGTCTGACCCTGTGCCTCATGGGAACAGTCCAGCCCGAACTGCCAAGCCATGCCTTCCCTGGACTGGAAACAAGCTTCCGAGGACCGGTTTCTGGCATTCCAGCCGTCTTCAGCCCGCTTGCTTGAATCCAGTGGCAAAGTGAGCAAGGGACTCACGTCTGAGCATACCCTGCCACACTTATGGCGGCCAAAGCGGTACAAAAGGGGGTGGTGATGGACAGAGCATCTGAACCAATAAAACACTCACACCCAGTCAAAAGATCTGGGTTTGATCCATCACCGCGGCCCTTCAGTCTCTGGTCGATCTGATCTATGATCTCTCAAACTCCCACTCCAAGTTCCTGGTATTGGGCGATTTTAATCTTTGGCCCTCCGGCCCTCAAGACCTAGCCTATAGAGAACTTTGCCAAGCGTGTGGTAATATCCAACTTGAACAGCTGGTTCTGTCATCTACTCACACGAAGGGGCATATACTGGACTTGGTATTTGCGGAGAGGGAATTAGTCACCGTGGAAGAAATTTTAGATCAATGCTGGACCGACCACTCACTGATCCTTTTAACCATAGCCCAGCCTGCCCTAATAAAACCAAGCAACCCTGGGAACACTAAGTTTAACCGACAATGGACCCGCCTTTTAAGGGAGCCGATTTGGCCCATGCTGCTGTCTGGAACTTTTAGGATGGAGGACAGTGCGGATAAGAGCTATGCTGCCCTCTGTCAGCAAATTTTGACATCATTGGACGAGGTGGCCCCTCTACGGAAAGTGAGGGATAGACCTAGAGGGACTAACGCCTGGTTTACTGAGGAACTTGGCCAGTCCAAGCTGCGCTGTAAGCAGGCGGAACGCACTTGGAGGAGAGGGTACAAGGAGCGGGACAGGGCTGCATATAAAGCTACTCTGCTGGAATACAAGCTCCAGCTAAGGAACGCCAAAGCAAGGTTTTTGGAAGATACCTTGGCAAAAGCTCCTAATAAATCGCAGACCTTGTTCAAACTGGTTAAAAGTCTATCCAATCCCTCATGCGCTGTGCCATCCACTCCTGCGTCTCAGGAACTCTGTGATTCCTTAGCCCTCGCTTTCGAAGAAAAAATTAGGAACATTCTGAATGGACTAGAAGCTTCCAGACAGCATACACCATCTTTGCCTCCTCCTTTGGTATCCCCTAGTCATCCGGAATCCGAAGAGAGTAAGAACAAGGAGGGGACCTCCCAGTTGCTAAGCTTCCCTGTTCCCTCACTGGAGGAATTTTGCGCACTGGCCAGTTGCGTATCCTCAGGTTCGCCCCTTGATCCTATGCCACATAAGATCTGGAAGGCCTTTCAAGACGAGCTGTTTCCCCCGCTACACTCAATCTGCTGCCAATCGTTGGCTACAGCATCAGTTCCAGACAGTTGGAAGTTGGCAATAGTAACACCTTTGTTAAAAAAGGCTACCTTGGACCCTCTCTGCTCAGCCAATTACAGGCCTATTTTGCTCCTACCATTTGCGATAAAAATCATGGAGAAGTGGGTTACGAGAGCCTTGGCCAACTTCCTGGAAACCAACTTCTGCCTGGACGCAGCCCAATTCGGCTTCAGACCGGCCCATGGTACTGAGACTGCACTGGTCACCGTGTTGAACGATCTGCGAACGCGTGTCGACAGGGGCAAGTCAGCATTTCTAGTGCTGCTTGACATGTCGGCCGCGTTCGACACGGTGAACCATGAGGTACTACTGGGCGGTCTTCGAAATGCGGGAATAACCGGCCTGGCCTTATCCTGATTAACTTCATATCTCGGCAACAGGCAACAAGCTGTGGCGTTACCACCTTTTCGTTCGGCCATACGACAGGTGAACCAAGGTGTCCCCCAGGGATCTGCGATAAGCCCGATCCTTTTTAATCTTTACCTCCAACCCCTGATACAACTAATAAAGTCATTCGGCATACAAGTCATCAATTATGCCGATGACACGCAATTGATTTTTTCTTTTGAGGGTACCGAGGTGGTTTCGAGGGACACTTTTCACCAATGTATGTCGGCCACAGCAGAGTGGTTGCAAGTCAATTCACTCCAATTCAATGGGTCGAAAACGGAGATATTACATTGCTCCTTAGATCGACTCCCTCGTGCCTTGCCGGAAGATTTTTGGCCTTCTTCTATACCAGGTTCGGTGGAGGCCGCAGAATCGGCTCGTAATCTGGGAGTTGTGTTCGAACCAAATTTACAACTTGATGCCTCGGTGAACAGGACTGTAGGGACTTGTATGGGTCTGCTCCGTGCTCTTCGGAAGATTTTACCACTCCTTCCTCGGGAAGCTAGAGCGGAGGTAGTGCGTAGTTCCATTCTCAGTAGGTTAGACTACTGTAACGCACTACTTCTGGGAGCCCCAAAGACCCTGATTCTCAAGTTACAGAGGATCCAAAATATGGCGGCTAAATTAGCTTTGTCCCTCCCGCGTTCGGCTTCCTCCTCTGGAGCTCTGGCTGATCTTCATTGGCTACCGGTCCAGCAGAGGATCACCTATAAGGCTTTATGCCTGGTTTTTGGAGCTCTGCATGGACAAGGACCAATACCATTGCAAAATCTTTTCTCTTGGTACCAAGCTGCCAGACCTTTGAGATCCGCCTCGGCGTTCCTAGTGAGAATTCCTAGGATAAACAGAGTGAGAATGGGTGGCCGCGCTTTCAGCTTTGCAGCCGCCACAATATGGAACACTCTACCTCTGACGCTGAGGAGTAGACAAGATCTGGTTTCTTTTAAAAGGGATCTCAAAACACATCTCTTTCCAAGAGTAGTTTAAAGCATACACTGGATGGTTGAATTGATCTCAGCGCCAGGATATCCTCTGGGTGACAGTCGCGCTTAACAAGCATTAAATACATACATACTGTTCTTTAGCCCACTCTGCCACCCCAGTTCAGACATGGCTATATGTAAATCGGTCTGACCCTGTGCCTCATGGGAACAGTCCAGCCCGAACTGCCAAGCCATGCCTTCCCTGGACTGGAAACAAGCTTCCGAGGACCGGTTTCTGGCATTCCAGCCGTCTTCAGCCCGCTTGCTTGAATCCAGTGGCAAAGTGAGCAAGGGACTCACGTCTGAGCATACCCTGCCACACTTATGGCGGCCAAAGCGGTACAAAAGGGGGTGGTGATGGACAGAGCATCTGAACCAATAAAACACTCACACCCAGTCAAAAGATCTGGGTTTGATCCATCACCGCGGCCCTTCAGTCTCTGGTCGATCTGATCTATGATCTCTCAAACTCCCACTCCAAGTTCCTGGTATTGGGCGATTTTAATCTTTGGCCCTCCGGCCCTCAAGACCTAGCCTATAGAGAACTTTGCCAAGCGTGTGGTAATATCCAACTTGAACAGCTGGTTCTGTCATCTACTCACACGAAGGGGCATATACTGGACTTGGTATTTGCGGAGAGGGAATTAGTCACCGTGGAAGAAATTTTAGATCAATGCTGGACCGACCACTCACTGATCCTTTTAACCATAGCCCAGCCTGCCCTAATAAAACCAAGCAACCCTGGGAACACTAAGTTTAACCGACAATGGACCCGCCTTTTAAGGGAGCCGATTTGGCCCATGCTGCTGTCTGGAACTTTTAGGATGGAGGACAGTGCGGATAAGAGCTATGCTGCCCTCTGTCAGCAAATTTTGACATCATTGGACGAGGTGGCCCCTCTACGGAAAGTGAGGGATAGACCTAGAGGGACTAACGCCTGGTTTACTGAGGAACTTGGCCAGTCCAAGCTGCGCTGTAAGCAGGCGGAACGCACTTGGAGGAGAGGGTACAAGGAGCGGGACAGGGCTGCATATAAAGCTACTCTGCTGGAATACAAGCTCCAGCTAAGGAACGCCAAAGCAAGGTTTTTGGAAGATACCTTGGCAAAAGCTCCTAATAAATCGCAGACCTTGTTCAAACTGGTTAAAAGTCTATCCAATCCCTCATGCGCTGTGCCATCCACTCCTGCGTCTCAGGAACTCTGTGATTCCTTAGCCCTCGCTTTCGAAGAAAAAATTAGGAACATTCTGAATGGACTAGAAGCTTCCAGACAGCATACACCATCTTTGCCTCCTCCTTTGGTATCCCCTAGTCATCCGGAATCCGAAGAGAGTAAGAACAAGGAGGGGACCTCCCAGTTGCTAAGCTTCCCTGTTCCCTCACTGGAGGAATTTTGCGCACTGGCCAGTTGCGTATCCTCAGGTTCGCCCCTTGATCCTATGCCACATAAGATCTGGAAGGCCTTTCAAGACGAGCTGTTTCCCCCGCTACACTCAATCTGCTGCCAATCGTTGGCTACAGCATCAGTTCCAGACAGTTGGAAGTTGGCAATAGTAACACCTTTGTTAAAAAAGGCTACCTTGGACCCTCTCTGCTCAGCCAATTACAGGCCTATTTCGCTCCTACCATTTGCGATAAAAATCATGGAGAAGTGGGTTACGAGAGCCTTGGCCAACTTCCTGGAAACCAACTTCTGCCTGGACGCAGCCCAATTCGGCTTCAGACCGGCCCATGGTACTGAGACTGCACTGGTCACCGTGTTGAACGATCTGCGAACGCGTGTCGACAGGGGCAAGTCAGCATTTCTAGTGCTGCTTGACATGTCGGCCGCGTTCGACACGGTGAACCATGAGGTACTACTGGGCGGTCTTCGAAATGCGGGAATAACCGGCCTGGCCTTATCCTGATTAACTTCATATCTCGGCAACAGGCAACAAGCTGTGGCGTTACCACCTTTTCGTTCGGCCATACGACAGGTGAACCAAGGTGTCCCCCAGGGATCTGCGATAAGCCCGATCCTTTTTAATCTTTACCTCCAACCCCTGATACAACTAATAAAGTCATTCGGCATACAAGTCATCAATTATGCCGATGACACGCAATTGATTTTTTCTTTTGAGGGTACCGAGGTGGTTTCGAGGGACACTTTTCACCAATGTATGTCGGCCACAGCAGAGTGGTTGCAAGTCAATTCACTCCAATTCAATGGGTCGAAAACGGAGATATTACATTGCTCCTTAGATCGACTCCCTCGTGCCTTGCCGGAAGATTTTTGGCCTTCTTCTATACCAGGTTCGGTGGAGGCCGCAGAATCGGCTCGTAATCTGGGAGTTGTGTTCGAACCAAATTTACAACTTGATGCCTCGGTGAACAGGACTGTAGGGACTTGTATGGGTCTGCTCCGTGCTCTTCGGAAGATTTTACCACTCCTTCCTCGGGAAGCTAGAGCGGAGGTAGTGCGTAGTTCCATTCTCAGTAGGTTAGACTACTGTAACGCACTACTTCTGGGAGCCCCAAAGACCCTGATTCTCAAGTTACAGAGGATCCAAAATATGGCGGCTAAATTAGCTTTGTCCCTCCCGCGTTCGGCTTCCTCCTCTGGAGCTCTGGCTGATCTTCATTGGCTACCGGTCCAGCAGAGGATCACCTATAAGGCTTTATGCCTGGTTTTTGGAGCTCTGCATGGACAAGGACCAATACCATTGCAAAATCTTTTCTCTTGGTACCAAGCTGCCAGACCTTTGAGATCCGCCTCGGCGTTCCTAGTGAGAATTCCTAGGATAAACAGAGTGAGAATGGGTGGCCGCGCTTTCAGCTTTGCAGCCGCCACAATATGGAACACTCTACCTCTGACGCTGAGGAGTAGACAAGATCTGGTTTCTTTTAAAAGGGATCTCAAAACACATCTCTTTCCAAGAGTAGTTTAAAGCATACACTGGATGGTTGAATTGATCTCAGCGCCAGGATATCCTCTGGGTGACAGTCGCGCTTAACAAGCATTAAATACATACATACTGTTCTTTAGCCCACTCTGCCACCCCAGTTCAGACATGGCTATATGCAAATCGGTCTGACCCTGTGCCTCATGGGAACAGTCCAGCCCGAACTGCCAAGCCATGCCTTCCCTGGACTGGAAACAAGCTTCCGAGGACCGGTTTCTGGCATTCCAGCCGTCTTCAGCCCGGCTTGCTTGAATCCAGTGGCAAAGTGAGCAAGGGACTCACGTCTGAGCATACCCTGCCACACTTATGGCGGCCAAAGCGGTACAAAAAGGGGTGGTGATGGACGGATGGGGTACCAATCCAAGACATCTGCAGGGCAGCTAACTGGAAAATCTAACAACCCTTCACCAGGCATTACTGCTTGTACTCCATGATCCGCAATGACACAGCAGTGGGTTAAGTGGTACTGAACAATCGTTTTCATTGACGGTGAACTTTCTCCTTTAACCCTCCTTCCCTTTTTTTGCTAAACTATGCTCTTTTGTTCCTCAGTTCTGTATTCTCTTTCACATATTTTGTATCCTTGTTGATATGAATGGATATTTGCTTGTTTAGCTATTTCTATTTTTCAACATGCTATGTTTATTTTTTCAAAATGATGATGATGAAAGATGATTTAATAAATAATATAATGATGATAATAAAAGAATAAACTCATACAAACGAAAGAATTATCGGAACAATATGCTTTTAACGGCTCTGTAATCTGATTCAGGTACGTCGTTCTATGAAACTTCCAATATTGGAGTAATAAAATAAGTTACTTACCTGTAACTGTATTTCCCAGTTTTGCAACCTTTCATAGATGCACATTAGACCAACCCTTCTCCCCCGAGAAACTCACCTTTCTTGCTTTTCTGGGATGTGTTTCCTACACTTGTGCTTTGAAAATCTAAGGAGCTGGAGCTTCTCACAGGAGTGTTCTACAGGGTAGAGCATTCTGATTGGTTGAAACCTATATTTGGTCTCTTTTTTTACAAAAGACTGATATGTTGCAAAACTAAAGGATCTAAGGCCTTTTCTAGTTTCTGTTAACTGTACATTGCTATTTTGATATACCGGGAACTCCCATCTCGACGACAGGGAATGATTCAAGCATGGGAATCTATGAAAGTTTCAATACTGGATAACTACAGTTAAACATAAGTAACTTATTTTCTTTTGTATGTTGCTTCTCCCATTAGCAGATTGCTAGCTACTAAAAATTAAGGTGCTATGCTAAGTCGGAAATATAAAATATAGCGATAGTTCTCTTTGCATATTGTGTAATAGATTGTAATATACTAAATAACTAATAACTATAGTATATGTATTTCTTTGTCTTTGTTGTATGTGGGCTGAGCGGTTTGTTCAAGGAGAACTCACCAATAACTCGCTACTCTCTGACAGTACCTATTGCACATCACTATGTGGCCTTAATTCTTGTATGGTGTGAGGGAATGCTCTTAGGACACCTGTCAGTTTCCTTTGCTCCAAAAGACAGAGGGCCAAAAATGTTAATACTAACGGTTTTCACACTATACCGTGCCAATGCAAATGGAAGTATGTGCACAGGCTCCCTACCAACGCAAGAACAGAAGTGGATCTTCTGATCATCAACTCACAGGCATTCCCAGAGTTGAGAGTGTCTCTAGTTCTTGGTTAGTACCTTCTTTATCAGGCTGATGTAAGCCCTATTCACAGGAATGTTGGTGCTTATTTTTAAAATAAAATAGATGAGACAACAGTTTCCAAGCTAATGTAAACATCCATCAGCATTGAAAGCTTGTCCCATTACCCTGTACCACTCCACATCCTTCATCCTGGTGGCCTTTACTTTTATGTTGTAGGAGCTTGCTTTGCCTGCCTGCTTTGCCTGATATTTTATTCTGTTGTGACCTCAGCAATCTTTCAGTTCATCTTTTCAACTTGATCCATCTCAGTTTGAGTTTTTTCAAGAAAGGGTTAAAACAAGTGCTGTTCCTAGACTTGCAGTTTAGGGGTTTGGATTCTGGGTAGTTGACCATGGTAGCCTGTTTGTACTCTCTGGGCCTGATTCACGAAGATATTGCTATGAGTAGGTGTGTCTTACTTTTACCTTACTTTGGTGTTACTCCTAAATTCAAGGAGTAAGCTAGAGATACTCTTAAGAATAAGGCACAGTGAAGAAAATGATTATCGTAAGTTGTCTCATTGTAATTGATGTACTGTCAGTCAACTCTCAATCTTATGGGATATGGTCTTGCCCTTTCCTAATTTAATGCCTGTCCTAACATGCTTCCTGGTATTGTTTTGCTGAATTTCAATACGAGTGGTGCCAGCTATTACAGATTCTGAGTATGTGGCCTAATTAACATCCTGTTATCGCATTCATGTATATTTTCAGTATTCATGTATATTATTCAGCGCCGGGACGCCCCTTTGCTGGGGCAGCCATGCGCTCTATAAACCATTATAACATAACATATAACATAACATATTCAAATGTTTTCTTAATACTGCTAATTGAGTTCTTTTCAAGTTGCTATAACTTGTACTCTTGAAGGTTTAGCTATTTATTGTCCTTGACATCTCATTTGGTTTTATATTTGGCATAAAAGTCTACATATGTGTTGACACAATTGTTTCTCTTCCCCTAGGTCAATGAATGCATTCCTGATTGTTTACCTCTGCATCCTGATCAGCAAAGCTCTAATAGATACATTACTAAAATATGTCTGGCAGAGTGCATCTACTCGTGATGAGCCATGGTATAACCAGAAAACAGAATCTGAGAGACAAAGAAACCTGGTAAAGACTACCATACATAAGGTTGTGGGCTGGCATGTTAGCCTGGGCGCGCCCCAAACATTAAGTACAATTGAACAGCATTGTTATATATGCTATTAATTGTCTGAATAGTGAGGTATAAAAGCTACTGATGTAAATAAGTCATATACATAGTTACTGATGAATTAACTTCGCAATAACCGTAATCTACTACTGGTTCTCCATTTTGTTAATGTTCTACAACTGTTTATGCTAATGATGGCAGATGGTAACAGTTTGTCAATGGAGAAAAGTTATACTGTTTGGAGGAAAAGTCAGTTATCTCCATTTTTTTTCAGAACCCCTCACCCCACCGCTGTGGGCTAATGGGAACTTAACCCAAAACCTAGGCCCACCATTCACTGTGTGCACTTACAGGAGCCAGAAAACCAAAACCAAGAAATCAATTACCTCTTCATCTGTAGCAGAATTAAAAACAAACGTATTTTCAGATACAATTGCCATCCCCCAATCCTTCAGCAGAGGTGCAGAACATAGGAGTTCTTTTGGACATTGACCTTGTCCCTATATGCCCAATCCGTAAATGTGTCCTGCACCTGTGCTTGTTGATCTCTTTTTCCATTCATCATTAGTTAACCCAGTCATTCAGTCTTGTCTTGAAGACACTAATTAAATCTACCAGCCATAGTCTTAAGCCGACTAAGTTGATGCAACTTGCTCTGAATGCTGCAGTACGAGTGCCAAATAAAATGCCAGGAAATCACGTATGTCACAAGTACTGTGATCTGTATGCTGGCTTTCCATTCAAACTCATGTAACTTTTAAAAGTTACAATTTTCCATAAAGTCCGACACCTCGGATCACCCTCTTTTATGGACTATTAGTTTTTCTTCGGTCAACTGTCCCACTCCCTCAGATTTGTTACATTATTTTTGCTAGCCACCACTAGGACCAGAATGATCACCTATAGAGACCATGCTATTTCTACACAAGCAGCTAAACTATGGAACTCTCTCTTGTTGTGTGAACTGAGTCATTGGCTCAGGTCTACAAGGTTTGTTTTCACACCAACGAGTGACATAAGTGAACATAGTACAATGCACCAACACTTGAATATGAAAGTCAGCTTTTTATAGCCCCGCAGAACCCAACCCAATGCATAGTTTAAGTGGTGTCAATGGGTTTTGGATTATTAACAGTCCCTTAACGGGAATCCAGGTTGCCGTGGTAGTTGGAAACAGAACTATGGCGTTCTTCTCAATACCGGATACACAAACTGCACTAAGGAAAAGTCACTTTAACTGAAAAGCTTGTTTATTTTAAGAGACTTGCCCTGTTGCTTAGCACATCTAATACAACCACATAGAATATAATTAAAACAGCACAAATGCATGTTGCAAACAGTGAGAATAAAGTGAACATTTCAACCATAGTTAAAATTTCATCTAAAGTCCAAACACCTTAAAACCTACTTTTATGCGCTACGCTAGGAGAGCATGGAGTAGTATAACTTGCATCTAGAGCCTTTTTGGGAGGATCCGCACACTGCATACCTGTTTAGAGCAAAGCGTTGTAGTTGTCAAAAGTCAGGGAGGTTGTGTTCCCTGAAAAAGGTACACTCAAGTTGCATCAGCTCCTCCTGCACTTGGGCTTGATGTCAGCTTTTTACACCCCTACCTTTCCCCCAGAGGATAAACTCGGTTGGCAGATCCCTATACTAAACTCCAAGAAGTTTGTTTTAGTCCTGGCTAAGCTGTTCCACAGCTCCCTGCTGAAATGCATATATTTCCCCTACTCCAACCTGGGTGTTTACCTCAGAATTAAACTACTGAATAACAACTCTCGAGGGTTATAATGATATTGCCAGTTAAAAGTATTCTATCAAGACACGGTGCATAAACCCCACCTACTCTCTTTTAAAACATTCAGGCAAGGCATACTGGTGTAAAAATGTATAACTCGCATGCATTTTAACACTTTTCTTGTGCTTGCAAGGCTTTTGCGTCTCTTGTTATTTAAAATTGCACAAAATACAGAATTTCTATTTAAAGTATTATCTTTATGTATCACCAGAATCCTTATCTAAAATTCAGTTACTCATATATATGATTCAGATTAAGTAAATATATTTGTGTAATCATATGGCGAGGACATTTTTGCAGTGGTTGTTTTAGCATCCCAGTAATGAAGGACATGCTCCTGATTATGAATATTGATTAGGTATTTTGTGTCATAAACAGGGGCCTTGTCCCTGACGTTACAAATCCTTTATTATTGAACTAAAGATCGAGTATTCTCGATTGGCCTCAATAAGTAGGAGAAACCCCTTTCCTACTGGAGCATAAGAATGGCTAGAGGATTAGAGATCAAATCAGACTTATTTGTATCCTTAATCTTGCTGTGCATTGAGACTCATAGGTCCAGTTTATATTTTAAACATAAGGCTTTATTAAAATAAATAACAGTTGCTGGCTGGATATGTTGAATCAGGTTTTAGGATAAAAACAACAGCCAGCACGTGTTTCACACTCTTCACAGTGTACAGGCCTTGGACTTTTTGAAGATGGCGAAATAAATAAATATTGACCACACACAATTTGATTTTGCTGAGAGCACTAAGAATCTTACTCGTACTAAACAGGGGTTACCATCCTAGTGACCCACAATACCTCTCCGGTAATACTGATTTATTTTGACGTCTTGAAGAAACCTGTGGCCTGCGCGCCGTGAAGGGACAAAGTGTGTTTGCTGTTGTGTTTCTCCTGAAGCCTGGTTCAATGCATGACCCAGCAATTCTTATTTATTTTAATCAAGCAGTATGTTCAAAATATAAACTGGACCTATGAGTCTCTATGCGGAGCAAGACTAAGGGCCATATGCATGAACACATTTTCCCATAGACACAGAATGGGCAAAACCCTTTGATGAATCTGGCCCTAAGGATGCAAATAAGTTAGATGTGACCTTTAATCCTCCAGCAATAATGATTAGATAAGTAACATCTCACTGAGACAGTGTACGGTCCAGCCTCAGTTATAGATTTGTATAAAGGGTTTCCTGTGTATTATCAGAAATAGGTTCCTGTTATAAAGACACATCCATTTTAGAATTGTTGTCTGTATACCCACTGCACGGTGTAGATTGTTAGTGGGAGGGCACAATGTGAAGGATTCCTTTGAGACAGTGATTAATGTAACTCTTGCACCTATATCTACCCTAAAAGGAAAGACGTTATTTCTAGTACGTTTGTGCTTAATAAACTCTCAATTGTCAACTAACTGGTAATTTGCAGCGTAGAATGATCAGAACTATCTGTCTCTTATCCCCTTGTGTCTCTCACTGCAAGAATTCATGCTTGAAAGAAGAGCAAAAAAAGTGGTGTTTAGTTACAATCTCTTAACTCAACATGTTTGTTTTTTGCAGTTTCTGAGAGCATTCACAGACTTCCTTGCCTTCATGGTTCTTTTCAACTACATCATTCCAGTGTCCATGTATGTTACTGTTGAGATGCAGAAATTCCTAGGTTCCTACTTCTTGACTTGGGATGAAGAAATGTTTGATGAAGCAACAGGAGAAGGGCCACTAGTAAATACATCTGACCTCAACGAAGAGTTAGGACAGGTAATTTTCTTATTATGTTGTGGCTGTTCAGTACAATTGACTGTGTGACTGTGGGTTCTTGACATCGTATGGATACATAAAGGTGCTTTTATAATTTCATTATGGACAGATTAATAATCCTGTTAATAGTTTGATGGAAAGGTCTATGACCGGGTTCTATAACCTTTCTATAGTGAGGGCTACTTCTGCTGAAGTAAAGTTCTGCCTTGTAACTACCACTTTTTATCACTGTAAGATGCTAATGTTACTCCAGTTACTCCAGTATTGGAACTTTTATAGAATCACGTGCTTGAATCTTTCCCCGTCGTCGAGACGGTAGTCCCAAGTATATATAAAAAAGCTATGCAGAGCCATTACAAACTATAAACCAGGCCAAGGCCCATTCTAGTTTTCTAACATATCCACCTCTTTTTGTAAAAGAGACCAAATAAAATCAACAACCAATCACACTAGCCTCACCCTCTAGAACCCTCCTGAGAGAACCTGAGACATCTGATTTTCTACCGCATGTTGTGCTAGGGAGTCTCCACTGAGCTCTGCTCAGTGTTTTCCTTGTTACAATAATCTTGAGAGCTTTTCAGCTGTTTTTCTTCAACAACTTCTTCAACTTCAAATTCAACATGAGTGATAAAGAGAAGTAAGGCATTTTTAGTGCTTGTGCCACCTGCTATAAAAATAGGCTTTACATGGATGACCCTCACAAGTACATCATCTATTGCCTGTATCCAGATCATAAGGCCAAGGATTGCAAGGTATGCCGTACTTTTCATTTCACTAAAACCTTGAGAGACCGTGAGGGACATATTCTGACCTGGCTCAGAAGCTAAAGTCCAGGAGAGAGCCAGTCTCCAGTGACGATAGTGATGAGGCCTCATCAGCTTCGTCCTCAAGGAGATCTATGAAAAGGGGGAGATCTGACCCCCCTTCTTATGAAGAACGTCCTGGGAAAGCCTCTAAAATGACCTTTCATGGGTCTGACAGGCTAAGTCCAAGCAAATCTTCTCACCGAGGTGCAAAGTAGAGGGAAGGACTGACTGCAAGAGAGACTACAGTGAGGAAATCAAGATCTGTGCCTCCATCTTCTCTTCCTGAGGGAAGGAAAGCCTTCAAAAAGGCCTCCTCTGTTCCTTCTGAGGGAAAACAGGCTAAAAATGACCCACCGTCGACGAGAATGACGACAGCCGTGGTGACAATGGCAACTACAGTGACGACGGGAACGGCGTCGACGGTAATGACGATGGTATCAGCGACGGCACCGATGAGGGCAACATCTGCATCATGACCCACTGTCGACGAGAATGACGACAGCCGTGGTGACAATGGCAACTACAGCAACAACGGGAACGGGAGCGACCTCGTCGACGAGTGAAACAATTTCGGGGGGAGATTATCAGGAAGTGTCATACAACTACTGAGCTCACTTCCCCCAGTAAGGCGACACCTCTGCTACCTACTCACCTCCTCGAGGAGGAAGATTCAGAGGAAGAAAGTCCTTTTGGGTATGCATATAGCCCTTCAGATTTGCCCTGTTAAGTGCCAAGATCTGGATTCGGAAGACTGATCTGGTGAAGAACAGGAATAGGATCCTCCCCAGGACTATCATAGAGGTTATCAGGAGGAGATAGTTTGCATGCCATCCTCCTTGATTTCAGACTTAAAATTCATGCTCTCCGACTATAAAAGGAGATTTGCGACACCATCTTCGGCTCAAGAGCAGGTATCAGTTCCCACTGGTCTACCTTCAGGCCTTACACCCCTCGGCTGCCACCACCACCACTGCAATTGGTAGTGGATCCCCCACTGGCTGCTCCCCTTATCCAGGATGATACCTCTGATGACGACCTGGGAGAGACAGATCTTCCGGACCCACATAGGGAATGGGGTGATTATATTATTCCTACTCCGGCTTCCCCTTCACCGGTTGCAGTAGATTCTCCACCTGGGGACATAGGAGGTTTCCACAATCTGCTAGAAAGGGCAGCCAAAAGGTTCGATTGCCTATGCCTTCTGTGCAGTCCGAAGGCTTCTTATACAACTTTAAGGAGCCCTTTAAGAAGTCGGTATTGACAATTTCCATTGTCAGTCATGTATGGGAAGAGGGGCTGAAAGTCATGAAGACCCCGGCCACGGTGGTCCCGGTGCTTCCTCATTTGGAGAAAAAATATAAAACCCCGGAGGATAGCCCAGCTTGCCTTGTGAGTCAGCCAAAACCGGACTCCGTTATATCACAGGCAGCACAGAGGAAGTCAAAAAATTCAGCAGCTCCTCTAGCCACGCCTCCGGTTTAAGAAGGCAGACGCTTGGACAATGCTGGCAAAAGATTTTCATCTATGTCAAGCCTGCTCGTCAAAGCGGCTAATGCTTCAGCCATTTTTGGGCGCTACGACCGCCAAATGTGGTGTGACCTCTCTTCCTCTTAGACCAACTGCCTGAAGCAGCAAGGCGGAAGCAAAAAAGATCCTCCAGGAAGGAGAGAGGGCCTCATGTGAGGGTATTGATTGCGCAATGGATCTTGGGACGACTGCGTTCCGTTCGCTGGCTGGAGCAGCGGTCCTTCGTATAAACGTGGACAACTAAGAAGATTTACTAGCCACAGGTTTGTGATGTGTGTATGAGATTGGTTGGTATGTTTTGATTGCATGTGAGGTTGGTATGACTGAATTTGGTATGGGGGCATTTTTGTAGCACTTTGCAGTTTTGTAAATATTTATTGTGTCATTTATTCTTGACTTGCCGACTGAATAGAGGTAATACAATGCCTCTTTGAATTCTTATGATTGTAAAAAAGGAAATTTACGATGGTTTGATTATTTATGAAATATTTTTGTAAAATGGAAAAAAAAGACATAAAAGAAACAAAACAATACATTTTTACTATGAGAAAATTAAAGTATACACTTTTTATGAGATTAATTTTTCCTTCTGCATTATTGAGGGATAGCCCTTTAGAGCCAATTGTGGCTGAAGTGAATCAGTGAGTGGTCGAGTGGGAGGTCCATATATTTCCAGTCAACGGTCCTTCGTCGCCAGCGATGGCTTTGAGTAACCTCGTTTAGACCTGAGGTTCAGAACGAAATTTTGGACCTTCCATTTGATGGAGAGGCGCTCTTTGGTAAGCACATCGATGATGTGCTCCAAAACATCAAGAAAGACACAGCGAGATCTTTAGGGACGCTTCAATACCGCAAGGTCCCTTTTCGCGGATCAAGGTGCAGAGGTCTTCCCTCATACTGAGGAGGTTACCAGCAATATTGGTACTCCTCGTATACACCTGCCTCACAGTCTTACAGTCCGCAATACAGTCAGCGCCAGGGTCAGTCAACAACATATACAAAATCAGCACCCAGAGGAAGAGCAGGGCTTCAGGGGAAGGATTTCTCTAGGCGTCAATAGCGGCTTGCTGGCTCTGACTACTGTTCCTCTCCCTCATCAAACACCTGTGGGGGCAGGATCTCCCTAGACTTCCAAAATTGGCAATGAATAGCATCGGATTGTTGCGTTCTCAATATAGGCCAATTCAGCCACATGTTGGAGTTTGTTCATCCTCCTCCAACCAACCCCCCTCGCTCCAGCATAAAAAACATCTTAGTCTCCTACGCCTAGAAGTCCAACGAATGCTGCAGAAAGGAGCTATAGAACCAGTCCCTTTCTTCCAAAGAGGAGAGGCTTTATACTCCCGGTTCTTCCTAGTTAGAAAGACTGTCGAAAAGTGGCGCCCTATTCTAGATCTGAGGGAGCTCAATACCTATCTCATCAAACAGTTGTTCCGAATTATCTCCTTTCAGGACATACTTCGACTTTTAAATTCAGGAGATTTCATGGCCACTTTGGACCTGGAGGACGCACATTTTCATGTTCCCATCCATCCATCGCACAGGAAGTTCCTTCGCTTCACAGAAGCCAAGAGCCACTTTCTATTCAAGGTCCTCCCTTTTGGCCTCAGGTCGGCACCAAGGATCTTTACCAGGTAGGTCGCTCCCCCTTCGCCCAGCACCGCCTGTGCCTCCATGACCCAGCTGCCGCTGCTGAGGAAGTTCGAGGCCCTCCACCACCCGCAGGCTACCACCAGCGCCCCATCCCTGGTGGCCAGTGGTAGGCCGTAGGTAGGTTTGTTCATCCTCAGCTTTATTGCTTTTATTGTATTGCCTGTATTTTCATTATTGTGTCTGTGACTGCTGTTGTCTGTTTTCTCCCGCTGCCCGTACGTGGTCTGTGCCCCTTTTTCTTCCCTCTGTTCCCTCGCTGCCCCCGTGTCCCTACCCGGTTTTCCCTTCGGTTCCCCTCGCTGCCCCCGTGCCTCTCTGCCCGTTCTGCCTTCTGTTCTTAGCTGCCCCTGTATTTCTGTATTCTGCCTCTGTGCCACTCGTTTTTATGGTATTTCTGTGCCCTTTTTGCCTTCTGTGCCACTCGCTTTTTCCTCGTTTTTGTGCCCCTTTTGCCTTCGGTTTCACTAGTTTTTTGTGCCCGTCTGCCTTCTGTTCCACTCGTGTTTTGTTCCCTTCTGCCCTCTGTTCCACTCGTTTTTTTGTGCCCTTATGCCCTCTGTGCCACTCGTTTTTCCCTCGTTTTTTGTGCCCTTCTGCCTTCTGTTCCACTTGTTTTTTGTGCCCTTCTGCCCTCTGTTCCACTCGTTTTTTTGTGCCATTCCGCCCTCTGTGCCACTTGCTTTTCCCTCGTTTCTGTGCCCCTTTTTCCTTCTGTTACCTTCGTTGTCCCTCACCGCCCTCGCCACTGCATCCCCTGCGGCCCCACCCCCCTGACTGCCCACTGCCCCTTCTCTGCCCCCGCCTCCCAGCTGCTCCTCCCTCCCACCTCCACATAAATGAGGGCCACGGCGTGGCCGCGCGCAGTGGCCGCGCCGCTGGCGTGCCGGTCCGTGCCTGGACCACGCCCAGCGCCAGAATCCCTGCCCCCCCCCACCCGTCAGGACGACTGCCGCCACTACGACGCCAGCACTCTGCAAGCTCTCAACTCTGGACGGAGCCACACCTGCTTCAAGGCCGCCCCGAAACACACACACGGCCCCTTAACCTGCCGGAACTGCAGCTACACCAGCCTCAGAGCCGACGAACCGCCCGCCAAGAAAGACCCCAACCACCTCCGATGCATACTACTGAACACCCGCTCCGCACGCAAGCATGCCGTCGAGCTCTGGGACCTGCTCGACACAACATCCCCGGACGTCGCCTTCCCGACTCGCACACGTAGCCCGACAGCACGACCTTAACATAATCTCCTACGCCGACAACACTCAGCTGATCCTCTCCCGCACCAAGGACCCCATCACCGCCAAAGCCAACCTCCACGAAGGAATGAAGGCCATCGCCGACTGGATGAAGACCAACCGTCTGAAGCTGAACTCTGACAAGACGGAGGTCCTCATCCTAGGCTCCAACCCTTCAGCCTGGGACGACTCCTGGTGGCCGCCGGCACTGGGGGCAGCACCGACACCCACCGACCAATCACGCAACCTGGGAATCATCCTCGACTCAACGCTCTCAATGACCAAGCAAGTCAACACCGTTTCCTCCTCCTGCTTCAACACCCTCTGCATGCTCCGCAAGATCTACAGATGGATCCCAACAGGTTCAAGAAAGACAGTCATACAGGCCCTCCTCAGCAGCAGACTCTACTATGGAAACGCCCTCTACGAGGAAGCCCCGACCAAGCTCATCAAACGACTACAACGCATCCAAAACGCCTTGGCACGACTGATCCTCGACGTACTATGCCACGGCCACATCACCCCCCACCTGAGAAACCTGCACTGGCTCCCCGTCAACAAGAGGATATCCTTCAAGCTCCTCACCCACGCACACAAGGCACTCCACAAGACCGGCCCAGCCTACCTCAACAGACGGCTCTCCTTCTACCTCCTCAACAGCCAGCTACGCTCTGCCGACCTCTCACTCGCCACCGTCCCGCGCATCCGAAGAACAACCACCGGTGGGAGATCATTCTCCCACCTCGCTGCCAAGACATGGAACACCCTCCCACTGAGCCTAGGAAAGACCCAAGACCTGCTGACCTTCAGGAGGATACTCAAGACCTGGCTGTTCGATCAGTAGCGCCCCCCACCTCCAGCGCCTTGAGACCCTCGCGGATATGTAGTGCGCTTTACAAATGATTGATTGATTTTTTAATCTTTATGAAAATGCTAGGTCCATGTGAGAAGTTGGCCTGGTAGGGGATGTTTCCAATTCTGGAACCACCTACTACCTGACCAAACAATCCCTTATGGTGTCTGGTTGTAAGTCAACCTTATTAGACAAGCTATCCTAGGGGTAGCATGGACTAAGCAGCCTAAAGGCTTAACTTAAGAGGTCGTGTTAAGCGAGCTGTTTTACCACATACAATCCTGTAATACCAAATGAAAGGACACCACACAAGTATATATTATAAAAATATATGTGTTTATTACTAAAAACAATCCCCAGTATTCTTTATGAATAAAGGGGCACAAGCGTTAAATCAAAAGCACTGTTTAAACATACAAGTTGCACAATTATGGATGAGGGCGGGTGGCCACTCAAACCATATACTAAACAAGTGGTATAAGAAAGGCCACTCGAACAGTGGTTAGGCCTAGGGCCTAGGGAATCGCTGGGAGCAGTCAGGACAAGCAATGCTGAAGTCGGGAATGGCCCTCGGGATTCGGGAGATGTGCGGAAAGCGCACGCATGCACCAATGTTAACCAATGGTGCGTAAAAGTCATAGAGTTAAAGTTTAAGGACACTTCCGCTGAACCTAGAGGAACAAAACTTAACACACAGACCCTAGAGGTGTGCACCAGTGTGGGAACACCGGCGGAGCAAAGTTACCTCACCCACAGGAAGTGGGTGCACAGGGTCGAAGTGGCGTCGGGTTTTGACACGCAGGCTCTTGGTGCTTGAAGCTGAAAGGGCTGCAGGCGGGTTAAAGATGAAGTGTCCGGTGGAGTCCAAGGGTGGACTCAAGTTGTAGAGTACCTGAAAGCAGAGGGGACAGAGTCTGGGTCACTCAGCAGTGACCAGGGTGGAACCAGGACGGAACCAGGCAATGTCGGGCGCAATCAGGTGGTCGTCGAGGAGCTTCTCTCCGCTGTCACGTGGGCTCTGGGGCATCTGCGACGTCCAGGAGCAGGTCACGATCTGTCCCACGCAGGCTCTCACCGTCGGTGCAGTCGGCTTCAAGTTTGGAGCAAACAAGCCTTGGCAAGAGCAATCCACGCGGGATCGGAAGATTGCTTCTCACTCGGACCAGGAAGGTCAGAGTCGGGGCTCCTTTTCAGGGGAGCTGGTGTGGATCTGGAGCAACCAGATTCACGAGTCTTCTTAGGTAGTTCGTCGGCACAGGGACCACTAGCCAGCTGGCAAGTGACCGGGCCAACGCGTTGAGCCAAATAGAGCCAAAGGGCCCCACGCAGCACTCGTCGAGTGTGGAGGGCTGAACTTCGGCTCAGGAGCAGCTCAGGGTGGGGGCTTCTCAAACCCCGGTGCACAGCTTCGAGGGTCACTCGTGGGCTGCACGGTCAGCGTCTCGTGGTCAATTCAAGATGGCGTGCCCCACGCTTCCGGTCGCCTCCACGGGTCTCAGCTTTGCAGGGACTGTGGATCGGGCTGTTGGAAGGCAGGCAAGCTTGATCTCGTCGATCTCAGTCGCTCGAGTTCCGGCGGGAACTGCAACTAAGTAGACGTCGAGGGCTGGATGGTGCCTGCTGCTGCAGGGTGGTCACTCCTTGACCACAAGGGAGATTCTTCGGGCTTCCACGATGAGATGGAGGGCGAAGGGTCCAGAATTTCGTTTCAAATGTTTCTTCCAGGAAATCTGATGTGCATTGGCACTGCTCCCACTCTTATTCCAATCTGGGGGGCGTGATTACCTGCTAGGTCCCCTCCTATGGGTGGGACCCAGGAAGTGGGTGGATACACCCCCTTCCTTTGATCCAGGCCGCCCTGGCACGAGGGCTGGAGTGCCCCAGAACCGGTTTGGCCGGATTATGCAAGGGGCAGCCTTGTGCGCCCCAGGCAGTGTCTGGTTTCTTTCAAACCTCCCTGCTACAATACACTATCTCCTGTCTGGAGGGCGGTGACACCCTCCTGTGACAGGAAACCCTTTGTCCAGGACCCATTTGGTCGAGTTTCGGTCAACTGCAGGGGTCCAGACATTTGTCTGTGGCAGAGGCATCCATTTTGTGGATCTTAAGGTCTTTGGAGAAATTAACCGCATTAAAGTAAAGTAACATGTCTTACCCCTCTAGAGGGGTGGAATGCCATCCCCGTCGCCAAAACTGGCGAGGGGATGGTATTCCAAATCGTATGACACCTTACACGACATGTTTTGATAAAGCCAAACCAAAGTTGCTATTTAACCGCGAGGATTATAAGGCACTTAAAAGTATATGGTATGGCATTATCCTGAAACAGCTTAGGGATTTGTTCCCGACAGCTGCAGACAGGCTCAGCTCATGCTAGAGCTCCATCTCACATAAAACCACGCACTCAGCCTCCAGGATTGATGAGGCCTTCTATAGGAGTGGCTCACAGGTTTACATGTGTCCAGATATAGGTTTAGATATAGGTATACTATACCTAAGCAAGGGGTGATTACACCACCTTACCCCAGCTGAGTGATCAGCCAGTTGTGTCAATTTAAGAACCAGCCAGGGGTGGCAAAAGATATGCTGCAGCCCCTGGTAGGCCTTGGTGGCCCCTATGCCCTGGGCACCTATAGTGCATTATACAGGGGCTGACAAGGAGTCCATTTCCAATTGGTATGTGCCTATAGCACATGTGTCATTAATTTAGTGAGAGAACAGCAGGCTGGGGGTCTGATCAGCAGGCCCACAGCCTCAGTAGTCGAAAACCAGTGAAGCAAAAAGCAAAAATTTGGGGTGACCATAGGATAGCAGACCCTACTCTCCTACACAACCCCCCCCAAACGCAGGGACATTAAACTAACCTTGACCAGATAAGTCTTCATGTTCTAAGTGGAAGTACCTGGAGAGACCATCTGCATTACCATGGTCAGTCCCTGGGCGGTGCTCCACTGTAAAGTCCATCCCCTGTAGGGAAATGGACCACCTGAGCAGTTTGGGATTTTCACCCTTCATCTGATTAAGCCATAAGAGGGGCTTATGGTCTGTCTGCACCAGGAAGTGAGTTCCAAACAAGTAGGACCTCAACTTCTTTAATGCCCAAACCACAGCAAAGGCCTCCCTCTCAATGGCTGACCAACGTTTCTCTCTGGGAGTCAGCCTCCTGCTAATGAAAGCAATAGGCTGGTCTTGACCATCTTGATTAAGTTGTGAGAGCACAGCTCCCACCCCCAACTCAGAAGCATCTGTCTGAACAATGAACTGTTTGGAGTAGTCAGGACTCTTTAGGATAGGTGCAGAGCACATGGCCTTCTTCAGGTCATCAAATGCCTTCTGACAGCTAACTGTCCACTGAACCTTTTTTGGCATTTTCTTGGATGTCAAGTCATTTAATGGTGTCACTATAGACCCATAGTTTTTCACAAACTTTCTGTAATACCCAGTCAGGCCCAAGAAGGCTCTGACTTGTGTCTGGGTAACTGGAGGAGCCCAGTCCTGTACGGCCTGGATTTTGCTTTCCAGTGGCTGAACCTGGCCTCCACCTACTAGGTGGCCCAGGTATACAACCTTACTCTGCCCTATCTGGCACTTTGTGGCCTTGATAGTTAGGCCTGCCTTTTGCAGGGCCTCCAAAACTTTCTTCAGGTGGATCAGGTGATCCTCCCAGGTGGAGCTAAAGACAGCAATATCATCTAGATAAGCTGCACAAAAGTCATCCAACCCAGTAAGGACTTGGTTCACCAACCTTTGGAAAGTGGCAGGTGCATTCTTCAAACCAAAGGGCATTACCACAAACTGATAATGTCCACTAGGGGTAGAGAATGCTGTTTTGGCTTTTGACTCCTCAGCTAGTCTGATTTGCCAGTAGCCAGCTGTCAGATCAAATGTGCTCAGAAACTTGGCAGAAGCCAATCTGTCAATGAGCTCATCTGCTCTTGGAATGGGGTGAGCATCTGTCCTAGTGACAGCATTGAGACCCCTGTAGTCCACGCAAAACCTCATTTCTCTCTTTCCATCTTGGGTATGAGGTTTTGGCACCAGGACTACTGGGCTGGCCCATGGGCTCTCTGATGGCTCAATCACTCCAAGCTCCAACATCTTTTGCACCTCAGCCTTGATGCAATCCCTGACATGATCAGGTTGCCTGTAGATCTTATTCTTGACAGGCAGACTGTCACCATTGTCCACAACATGGGTACACCAGTCAGTCTGGCTGGGTGTGAGTGAAAACAAATGCCTGTGGGCCTGCAAAACTTGTCTGCAGTCCATCTGTTGCTGGTCAGTGAGGCTGCCTGCCAAGGCTACTCCATCAACTGAACCATCATCAGGGTTCTGTGAAAGCAGGTCTGGGAGAGGGTCACTCTCTTCCTCCTGTTCCCCATCTGTGGCCATGAGCAAGCTCATGTCCTCCCTGTCCACAAATGCTTTCAAGCGATTCACATGGATTACCCTGTGAGGGCTCCTGGGTGTTCCAAAGTCTACCAAGTAGGTGACTTCCCCCTTCTTCTCAATAATAGGATAGGGTCCACTCCATTTGTCTTGGAGTGCTGCTGGAGCCACTGGCTCCAGTACCCATACCTTCTGTCCTGGTTGGAACTCTACCAGCACAGCCTTTTGGTCATGCCAAGCTTTCTGTAATTCTTGGCTGGCCTCCAGGTTTTTGGATGCTCTTTCCATGTACTCAGCCATCCTGGAGCGGAGACCAAGTACATAGTCCACTATGTCTAGTTTGGGCTTTTTGAGAGGTAACTCCCATCCTTCCTTCACCAAACACAATGGACCTCTCACATGGTGGCCAAACAAAAGTTCAAAAGGGCTGTAGCCAACCCCCTTCTGTGGGACCTCTCTGTAAGCAAAGAGCAGGCAGGGTAAAAGAATGTCCCATTTCCGCCTGAGCTTCTCTGGTAATCCTTTTATCATGCCTTTAAGGGTCTTGTTAAATCTCTCCACAAGCCCATTGCATTGTGGATGATATGGGGTGGTAAACTTATAGTTTACTCCACATTCCTTCCACATTGCTTTCAGATAGCTGGACATAAAATTGGTGCCCCTATCTGATAACACCTCCTTTGGGAAGCCCACTCTTGAGAAAACTGCAATGAGGGCTTTTGCCACCACAGGTGCTGTGGTGGTCCTCAGGGGAATAGCCTCTGGATACCTGGTGGCATGATCCACTACCACCAGTATGAATCTGTTCCCAGATGCTGTTTGGGGGTCCATTGGACCCACAATATCAATTCCAACTCTTTCAAAGGGGACCCCCACCACAGGTAGTGGTATTAGGGGGGCCTTTGTTGTGCCACCTGACTTACCACTGGCTTGGCAAGTGACACAGGAGCGACAAAACTCCTTGACATCCTCTGACATGTGAGGCCAGTGAAAGTGTGAAACAAGCCTGTCCCACGTCTTGTTCTGGCCTAAGTGTCCTGCAAGGGGAATATCATGGGCCAAGGTAAGAAGGAACCCCCTAAACTGCAGAGGTATGACCAACCTCCTGGTCATGCCAGGCTTGGGGTCTCTAGCCTCTGAGTAAAGGAGTCCATCATCCCAATACACAGTATGGGTACCTTGGGCATCCCCAGCAGCCTCAGCAGCAGCCTGCTGTCTGAGGGGTTCAAGGGAAGGGCAATCTAATTGAGCCTGCCTCAGGTCTGCCCTTGAGGGTCCCCCTGTCCCCAGAAACTCAACCTGGTCAGGTTCAAGCTCCTCAGAGACAGTCTCCTCTTGGACTGCAGAATCAGTTTCCTCTGAAACTTGATCCTCAACCTGGGGCAAGGTGGAAGGCTGGGCCTTTCCTCTCTTGCTCCTTCTCTTGGGTTGTGGCTGGTCTATTGTTTCAAGATCCACCACTGGTTCAGGAAGGCACTTCTTAGCCTGAGCCCTTGTCATGGCAAGGACATGCTCTGAAATCCCTAGCATTTCTGCATGAGTCCTGTACTCCACTTCTGACCATGCTGAGCTTTCAAGGTCATTGCCTAACAGACAGTCTACTGGTAGGTCTGCACTCACCACAACTTTCTTTAGGCCATCAACCCCTCCCCAGGAGAAGTTCACAACTGCCACACTATGGGAGGTAGTGGAGTTGCTGGCGTTGGTCACTAGGTAGCTCTCACCTAGTACAATCTGTCCAGGGTCCACAAAGTCAGGTGTCACCATTGTGACACTGGCACATGTGTCCCTGTATGCTTGAGCCAGTTTCTCATTAATTAAGGGAGTCTGCCTGTATTTGCCCAGGTTAGTGGGGCTTACTGCAGTGGGCAACTCAATGTCCACATCATACAGGAGAACTGCCTGTGTAGGGATTCTGACTAGGCCAGATCCTACTTCAATACCCAGGGTCAACCCAGCTACACCCTTGGACTGTGTTCCACCACTGCTTACTGTACTTGGGGTTGCAGTTGCTTTAGGAGCTGTAGTGGTGGGAACTGGATTTGCCTTGGTGCACTCACTGCCCCAGTGTGAAACTGATTTGCAGGTATTACACCAAGGTGTCTTTGGACCTTTGTTCTTCTTCTTCTTGTTACCATTTTGGGAACCACCCTCCTTACTATTAGTTTGGGGGCCTGAAGACTTCTGGTCTTTTTCTTTATCTTTCTGATTCTGGTTACCACCCTTCTGGTCTGTTTTCTTCTGGTCACCACCTTGGTTCTGGGGTTTCTGCTTAATCCTTGTTCTGACCCATTTGTCTGCCTTCTTTCCCAATTCTTGGGGAGAGGTCAGATCAGAGTCAATAAGGTATTGATGCAACAGCTGGTTTGTACAGTTATTAAGGATCTGTTCTCTCATTATAAGATTGTACAATCCTGTATAGTCTGAAACTTTACTTCCCTGCAACCAACCCTCCAAAGCCTTAGTGGCACACTCAACGAAATCAGTCCAGTCTTGAGTCTGTGCTTTTTGGGTGTCTCTGAACAACAACCTGTATTGCTCAGTGGTTAGGCCAAACCCTTCAATAAGAGCACTCTTCAAAACAGAGTAGTTTTTGGCATCCTCAGGTCTAACTGTGAGGAGCCTGTCTCTCCCTTTCTCAGAAAAGGAGTACCACAAAATTGCAGCCCACTGATTCTCAGGAACCTGCTGTACCATGCAGGCTCTCTCAAGAGCAGTCATCCATTTGTGGATGTCATCCCCTTCTTTAAAGGGGGGCACAATTTTGGTCAGGTTTCTATTGTCATAGGCCCTGTCTTTTTCTCTTGGAAAATTGCTGCCACCAGTGACATCTAACCACTTAATTTCTGCTCTCTTGCCAAGGCAAGTCTAGCTTGAGCCAAGGCTACCTCCTCCCTCTCTATCTGGAGTTTGACAGCCCTCATTCTGGCCCTATGCTCTAGCTTTTGAGAAGCACTCATGCCTCTCTGTGATTCTCTGGAGGCACTAGAAACATGAGAGTCCCCTGAGGGAGATCTCACTCTTCTGTTGCCTGGGAGAATAACATGTTGGGTTCTGGGGAGGTGCTGGCCCTCTCCATTCCCCAGTAGGTCCAAGTTGGCCTGGCTAAGCCTGGCAACTGGAACCTGGCTACCCTGTTCCTGAACTTCTAAGTCCTCAACATCTGAGTCCTCATCTAAGTCATCATCATCCTCCTCTTCAGGGGGATCAGTTACAGGGGGTTCCCTCCATTTCCTGTTTCTAGGGAAGCTTCCTTTGCCTTCTCTAAGTCATCCTGTTCTAGGATTTCTACCAGGATTTGCCAGGTGGGGCTTCTGCCCCTTTTTAACCCTCTTGCTTTGCACAAGGCAATCAAGTCTCTGCGGGTTAACTTGTCATATCCAAAAGTTGCCTGGGTAGGGTCAACTGTCACAGGATTAGACCCTGAGGCTTTTCCTGTGTCAGACATGGTTACTAGTGAGGTGTAAGTGGTGCACTTACCTACACTAAGTGTTTTCCTACTGTACCTTGCTAGTGAGTTGTAGTCAGGGTGTGCTAATCCCTTTTATCTACAACTACTAAGTTCAGTAGAACTTAATATGCTAAGCTTTTGATTTATATGTACCTAGAGGTACTTGATGTGATCTTTCAATTTGATATAAAGATTGCAATGGTAAAACAACAGCAAGCTCAAATCCGCACCGCTGCTCACCAATGTGAGAAGTTGGCCTGGTAGGGGATGTTTCCAATTCTGGAACCACCTACTACCTGACCAAACAATCCCTTATGGTGTCTGGTTGTAAGTCAACCTTATTAGACAAGCTATCCTAGGGGTAGCATGGACTAAGCAGCCTAAAGGCTTAACTTAAGAGGTCGTGTTAAGCGAGCTGTTTTACCACATACAATCCTGTAATACCAAATGAAAGGACACCACACAAGTATATATTATAAAAATATATGTGTTTATTACTAAAAACAATCCCCAGTATTCTTTATGAATAAAGGGGCACAAGCGTTAAATCAAAAGCACTGTTTAAACATACAAGTTGCACAAATATGGATGAGGGCGGGTGGCCACTCAAACCATATACTAAACAAGTGGTATAAGAAAGGCCACTCGAACAGTGGTTAGGCCTAGGGCCTAGGGAATCGCTGGGAGCAGTCAGGACAAGCAATGCTGAAGTCGGGAATGGCCCTCGGGATTCGGGAGATGTGCGGAAAGCGCACGCATGCACCAATGTTAACCAATGGTGCGTAAAAGTCATAGAGTTAAAGTTTAAGGACACTTCCGCTGAACCTAGAGGAACAAAACTTAACACACAGACCCTAGAGGTGTGCACCAGTGTGGGAACACCGGCGGAGCAAAGTTACCTCACCCACAGGAAGTGGGTGCACAGGGTCGAAGTGGCGTCGGGTTTTGACACGCAGGCTCTTGGTGCTTGAAGCTGAAAGGGCTGCAGGCGGGTTAAAGATGAAGTGTCCGGTGGAGTCCAAGGGTGGACTCAAGTTGTAGAGTACCTGAAAGCAGAGGGGACAGAGTCTGGGTCACTCAGCAGTGACCAGGGTGGAACCAGGACGGAACCAGGCAATGTCGGGCGCAATCAGGTGGTCGTCGAGGAGCTTCTCTCCGCTGTCACGTGGGCTCTGGGGCATCTGCGACGTCCAGGAGCAGGTCACGATCTGTCCCACGCAGGCTCTCACCGTCGGTGCAGTCGGCTTCAAGTTTGGAGCAAACAAGCCTTGGCAAGAGCAATCCACGCGGGATCGGAAGATTGCTTCTCACTCGGACCAGGAAGGTCAGAGTCGGGGCTCCTTTTCAGGGGAGCTGGTGTGGATCTGGAGCAACCAGATTCACGAGTCTTCTTAGGTAGTTCGTCGGCACAGGGACCACTAGCCAGCTGGCAAGTGACCGGGCCAACGCGTTGAGCCAAATAGAGCCAAAGGGCCCCACGCAGCACTCGTCGAGTGTGGAGGGCTGAACTTCGGCTCAGGAGCAGCTCAGGGTGGGGGCTTCTCAAACCCCGGTGCACAGCTTCGAGGGTCACTCGTGGGCTGCACGGTCAGCGTCTCGTGGTCAATTCAAGATGGCGTGCCCCACGCTTCCGGTCGCCTCCACGGGTCTCAGCTTTGCAGGGACTGTGGATCGGGCTGTTGGAAGGCAGGCAAGCTTGATCTCGTCGATCTCAGTCGCTCAAGTTCCGGCGGGAACTGCAACTAAGTAGACGTCGAGGGCTGGATGGTGCCTGCTGCTGCAGGGTGGTCACTCCTTGACCACAAGGGAGATTCTTCGGGCTTCCACGATGAGATGGAGGGCGAAGGGTCCAGAATTTCGTTTCAAATGTTTCTTCCAGGAAATCTGATGTGCATTGGCACTGCTCCCACTCTTATTCCAATCTGGGGGGCGTGATTACCTGCTAGGTCCCCTCCTATGGGTGGGACCCAGGAAGTGGGTGGATACACCCCCTTCCTTTGATCCAGGCCGCCCTGGCACGAGGGCTGGAGTGCCCCAGAACCGGTTTGGCCGGATTATGCAAGGGGCAGCCTTGTGCGCCCCAGGCAGTGTCTGGTTTCTTTCAAACCTCCCTGCTACAATACACTATCTCCTGTCTGGAGGGCGGTGACACCCTCCTGTGACAGGAAACCCTTTGTCCAGGACCCATTTGGTCGAGTTTCTGTCAACTGCAGGGGTCCAGACATTTGTCTGTGGCAGAGGCATCCATTTTGTGGATCTTAAGGTCTTTGGAGAAATTAACCGCATTAAAGTAAAGTAACATGTCTTACCCCTCTAGAGGGGTGGAATGCCATCCCCGTCGCCAGAACTGGCGAGGGGATGGTATTCCAAATCGTATGACACCTTACACGACATGTTTTGATAAAGCCAAACCAAAGTTGCTATTTAACCGCGAGGATTATAAGGCACTTAAAAGTATATGGTATGGCATTATCCTGAAACAGCTTAGGGATTTGTTCCCGACAGCTGCAGACAGGCTCAGCTCATGCTAGAGCTCCATCTCACATAAAACCACGCACTCAGCCTCCAGGATTGATGAGGCCTTCTATAGGAGTGGCTCACAGGTTTACATGTGTCCAGATATAGGTTTAGATATAGGTATACTATACCTAAGCAAGGGGTGATTACACCACCTTACCCCAGCTGAGTGATCAGCCAGTTGTGTCAATTTAAGAACCAGCCAGGGGTGGCAAAAGATATGCTGCAGCCCCTGGTAGGCCTTGGTGGCCCCTATGCCCTGGGCACCTATAGTGCATTATACAGGGGCTGACAAGGAGTCCATTTCCAATTGGTATGTGCCTATAGCACATGTGTCATTAATTTAGTGAGAGAACAGCAGGCTGGGGGTCTGATCAGCAGGCCCACAGCCTCAGTAGTCGAAAACCAGTGAAGCAAAAAGCAAAAATTTGGGGTGACCATAGGATAGCAGACCCTACTCTCCTACAGTCCAGTAGCAGCGTTCTTAAGAAAAGAGCGGCGCCAGGTTTTCCCCTACCTGGACGACTGGTTACTAAAGGCTCCTATCAAGGCAGCAAACAAGATTTCGTGGCAGCCTGTACAGCACTGTTCCAGAGTCTGGGTCTTATCCTGAACAGAGAAAAGTCGAATTTGTGCCCATCCAAAAACGCAAAATTCCTGGGAGCCATACTGGACACGTCCCGAAACGAGGCATTTCCTTCACTGGAAAGGCAAACCAAACTGATGTCGATGGCCCATTTACTTCTAAAAAGGTCACTTTCAGTTTGCCTCTACAAGTTCCTTCTGGGATCCATTTCGTCCTGCATTCCTCTAATCCCTCACTGCAGGCTACGTATGCGTCCTCTTCAGGAGCAACTGGACTTACAGTGGCATCAAGTGGAAGGATAATTTTGAGAACGTGATCAAGCTCACTGTGCCCATGAAAGAGGTCTCTCATTCATGGTCATCCCAGCTCCTCAGATGATTACAACAGATGCATCTCTGGAGGGCTTGGGGAGCAGTCTTGCAGGACCTCAAAATAAGTGGTTGATGGCTGCACCATCATCGTCTTCTGCACATCAGTTTGCTGGAATTCAGAGCGATTCGCCTGGCCTTGCAAGCTTTTCTCCCAAGAATATAAGATTTGTTGGTTCTAATGAGAACAGAAAATACTACGGCCATGCATTATATCAACGAGCAAGGCGGCACAAGTTCCGGTCTGCTGTCGGCGGAAGCTCAGGCTGTCTGGAAATGGGCGATCTTACATGGGGCCTCGGTGAAGGCGGAACATCTCCCAGGAAATCTTAACGAGACAGCGGACACACTAATCAGACTAAAGTCAGTCAGCCACAAGTGGGAGCTGGACCAGAAGACACTGGATGACATTTTTCATCTATGGGGCAGACCGTCCATGGATCTCTTTGCTACTCCCGAGAACAAGAAATGCCGGTTCTTCGCAAGCTGGTATCACCATCTGGGATCCTCAGGGAATGCGTTTTCGATGGCATGGTCAGGGCCTTTGTTTATGCTTCCCCCCCATTCCCGTGATTCTGAGGCTTCTCAGGAAGCTGAAAACGGAACCCTGCAAAATGATCCTAATAGAACTGTCCTGGCCTCACCAGTACTGGTACACAGAGCTCCTTCTCCTATCCTTGGAGCAACCGGTTCCCTTGAATCCTATTCCATCCTCACTGACGATGCCCCAGGGCCAAGTACTGCATTCGGATCCCCGATTCCTGCAATTATCAGCGTGATTTCTGAGCACAGAGAATTTCTCAACTTAAAGCTCTCCACAAAATGTAGAGAAATCCTTTCTCAGGCTCGTGCTCAAAGTACTAACAAAACCTACAGGATGCAGTGGAAGAGGTTTTGTCTCTGGTGCTGAGAATCGGGAGGGCACCCTTTCTTTTCTTCGGCACATGAAATCCTACCTTATATCCTTTCCTTGGCTAAGGCTGGCCTGGCTCACTCATCTATTAAAGTTCATCTCGCGGCCGTCTCTTGCTTCAGAAGGACATCTGCAGGCCCTTCGCTCTGGTCAGCAAGAATTATTAAGCAATTCATGAAAGGACTTTTTCGGCCCTTCCCGCTGGTAAAGCCTCCTCCACCGCTGTAGCACCTTAATGTTGTCTTGACTCAGCTCATTAAACATCCGTTCGAGCCGATACATAAAGTGGACCTAAAATTCCTGTCGCGGAAGTTGGGCCTTCTCCTTGCTTTGACATTAGCAAGAACGGTTAATACATTGCAGGCTCTCACTATCCAGGAGCCTTTTCTTCAGTTTAAGAATGAGACAGTAGTTCGGTGTACCAACCCTAAGTTCATCCCGGAGGTTCCTTCGGATTTTCACTTAAATGAACCTGTGGACCTGGAGACTTTTTTCCCTCAACCTAAGACTCCGGCTGAGATATCACTTCACTCACTTGACATTCAGCGTTGCCTGAAATTCTATCTCCAAAGAACTAAAAATTTCAGGAAGTCACCTCAGCTCTTTGTGGCTTACAGGGCTCCTCAAAAAGGTTTTCCCCTTTCCAAACAGGGGATTGCACATTGGATTTCCAGCTCTATCCAATTATGTCATCAGTTAGCTGGAAAGCCCCTCCAGAGGAAGGTCTGTGCTCATTCCACGAGGGCAATCTCTTATTTTACAGCCAGCTTTGCTGGGGTACCTATCTGGGACATCTGCAGGGCAGCGACCTGGAAAAGTATCCATACCTTCACCAGACATCACAGCTTGGATTCTTCGATAGGCAGCGACACTGCAGTGGGCCAAGCAGTCCTGATGAACCTGTTTCAGTAAGCGGTGAGCTTTCCCTCTCATCCCCCCTTCCTTTTCCTTCATAAGTTCCTCGCACATTCTTTGATACTGTGCTTTTGACTATTTGGTATGCATGTTTAAATATGTTACTTGCATATAATGTTGATGATAATTTTGTTTCCCTACTACTTCTTTAAATTTTGGAGTGTTAGAGTGTATAGTCTTCAAGTTAAAAAAAAAAAAAGTGGGAGAAGTCTGAATTGCCGAGAGGTGTATTCTTTCTTTTTCCCTAATCTGTTTGGGCATTGTTAATAATTGTTCAAGATAACGAAAACAAAATGTGCTCATGACTGCTTGCTACTCTGATTCAAGCATGTGAATCTATGAAAGTTCCAAATCCTGGAGTAAGAAAACAAGTTACTTACCTGTAACTTTAGCTCTCCAGTATTGGAAACTTTCATAGATTCACATGCGACCCACCCTCCTCCCCTGGGAAAGCTCGACCTTCGGCATCTTTTTGGTTATCCTGTGGCACTATGGCTACGAAAATCTGAATGTCTGAGTTCTCTCAAGAGGGTTCTAGAGGGTGAGGCTAATCTGTTTGGTTGCTGATTTTATTTGGTCTCTTTTACAAAAAGAGGTGGGTATGTTACAACACTGGATTGGGCCTAGGCCTGGTTTCTAGTTTGTAATGGCTTTGCATTGCTTTTTTATAAATACCGGGCACCCCCATCTTGACGACAGGAATGATTCAAGCATGTGAATCTATAAAAGTTTCCAATACTGGAAAACTACAGTTACAGGTAAGTAACTTGATTTCATATGTATTAACTTTAACCTTTGACCAATAAAGCACAATTATCAATAGTAACCACTCAAACATTCCTAGTGAAGTTACCAGCAGAACTGCTAGGAAAATGTTTATCAATATTAAATGCTCCACCTGAGTATTCAAGTAACATTCAAATCTCCAGATGCCGTGTGGCACGAAGGACATAACCACAGAATGAAGTCTCCCCAACTCAAAATGCATTATAATTTGGCTAACAACTTTAAATTTGTTTTAAAATTGCAATATTTTGCCTTCGCCAGCATATTAATTTTTGAAACTACACATTTTTCTACCAAATACCACTTTCCACTTTGGGCAAACAAATGTTATTTTCCAGAAGAAAAACTTTTTTCTGAAAAAACATAATTTTTGTCTTTAAAAAATGTAATCCGTTTTTCACTTTTAGAAAATACAAAGTCCACAAACATCAGCTTGTCATTTTCATTGAGTACACCATGTAAAAAATACCTCCCACAGACAGATTCAGCTGCAAATACCCAGATATTACCATCATAGGCCATGGATGCTTCCATAACACTGAGAATACCTGTGTTATGCTAACAATGGGAAGCATTATACCAGGGCTACCACTGTGCCAAGGCTAGATGCCCACCATATATTAGTTTCTGCCATTATTATGGGAGAAGTGGTTGCCATTCTGTAACGGATGGCTAAAAGCAGGCCAGTCATGCTCCTATTATGTCAAATCAAAAGAGACTTTATTCGGTATATTTCAACCATAAAAGTGCATAAAACATACAGTACATACATACAATGACATTAGATAAAATCTGATTACAAGTAATAAAAGGACTGAGTACATTAGTTTCGTCAATTCATTCATTGGTCCAAACAAGTTCGCAGTTTGAGAGACAGTTTTAAAAATTCAAGAACTTGAAGGACACTATCACTATGCAGCAATTGCAAATATAAAAAGGCTGGTCGTATCCGATTAAAATTCATTTTTTTTAAAAGAGCAATTAAAAAGCGTTTACGTGGGAATTCATAAAATCTGCATAAAAACATAAAATGCAACATATCCTGTTGAGACTTTCCGTCGCAGCCACAGGATATTGTATTTTTACAGAAACTCTCCTTTTTAGGCCTGATAAGCAGATGTTGAAACAGGTTAAGTCTAAATCTTGTTAATAAGAACTTGTCGTGAGTGCTAAGAGTACCGAGTAGGTAAGGCTCTGTTGTCAGACAGGTTTTAACCATAATAAATTTCCTTACACTGACTTTTTGTAACTCAACACCCTCCCTCACAGCCTTCTTGCGCAGAAGAAAGGCCTGCTTGACTAGATCAATGTCCACCTTTCCAATCCCTGACGGGTGTTCAAACAGATCAGGACAACCCATCTCAGAAAAACAAGTTTTTAAGTACTTCAACCAGGGGGTGCCCAACGCGTTATGAGCCATAAAATCATTAACAATTAAATGTGTTAGTGGAATGTCTTCGCATAACCACATTTTCAACCAGCATATCAGAGGTCGTAGGGACAGGATATCGCTCAAATACCCCACTCCTAATTCCTCATGAACTGCAAAATTGGAGGTAGAGGCCGGGACACACAGACGCCGTTTATAAAAAGAATTTTCTGTGATCTGAAGTTGATCCCCAGCCATGTAACCCCAAAGCTCACTCCCGTAGGCTGCGGTTGCTACAGATTTTGCGTCATATAATTTTATCATAGCAGCCGTGGGCTTTTTACCGAGTTTTGAAGCAAAATTGAAAATGGAGGCATTAACCCTAGTAACGTCACATCTTTTCTTCGCAAGTTGTGGGCCCCAGGATAATTTAGAATCAAAGAGAACTCCTAGATAGGAAAATGTGTTAGAAAACGGTATACCTGCCTTATCTAGTTTAAAGGTATATTGTCTCTTTGGCTGTTTCCCCACTTGCATAATGTAAGATTTAGAATTATTCACTAGCAGATCTCTGTCTTCCATGAACTTTTTGAATGCGTTCAGCAGTAATTGTAGGCCTTTTTCAGTTCTTGCCAACAACACCGCCTCATCTGCGTATAACAGGACAGGGATACTTCTATTCCCCACTCTTGGGCTGTCTGCTTTCACCTCCTGTAAAACGCCATCCAGCTCATTTATATAAAAGTTAAAAAGGAAATGAGCTAATATGCAGCCTTGCCGCACCCCCTTCCCTGTTCTAAAATCATCAGTTACTGACAGGTCTTGACAATACCTTACATTTGCACTTGTATTACTGTGAAGGTCAACCAGAAAATGTATAATACCGCTGTCCACTCCCTTATCCCTCATGGACCCCCACAGCTTCCCCCTGTTCACACAGTCGAAAGCTGAGGATAGGTCCATGAAGGCCAGATGAACTGAACCCTTTTGAGCAATAGTATATTTACTAAGTATTAAGAAGAGATTTAAACATTGTGTTGTGGTCGAGCGGCCATTACAAAAACCATATTGAGTAATAGACATGATGTTATTGTCCCGTGACCACTCAGAGAGACGCCGCAGTACAATTCTCACCACTAGTTTCGCCATAGAGTTAATAAGGGAGATAGGCCTGTAACAGAGAGGGCTATCCCTGTCCCCCTTTTTAAATATAGGCACAATAGTGGAGAGCCCCCAGGATAGCGGGCATCCGACTCTCGCGGCTGCATTGATAACCGCCACAATAATCGGGGCCCAAAAATTAGGATCAGATTTGAAGAGATCCGGGGGTATCCCATCAGGGCCTGGTGATTTGCCCGCTGTGAGCCCCTCTATTCCCACTAAAACCTCTCCTATACTAACATTAAGGCATGGGCCCCCATTGGTGCATTCAGAAAATACAGCGTTAACCTCACTACCCCCATACAGTTGTTTAAAATGTGCAACCCATTCATCTTTTGTTATAACACATTCTAACCCCTCACCCGAGTCTTGCACCAGGAAGGGTTTCTTAAGCGCCGCCCAAAATCTAGCACTGTTTTGCAGTGTTCGTGGTTCCAGGATCTCAGCCCAGGCCTCATTCTTCAGTACCTCCTTCCGTGAGGCAATGACTGATTTATACTCTTTACGTGTTCTCTGCACTAATTCCTTGTTTCTTGGTTTTACTAACAAGGCAGCTCTGAGGTCACGAGCTGCTTTAGAGCATTCCTTGTCGAGCCACCTTAAGCCATCCCTCCCTCTACTCTTTAAAGGTTCTGTCATTAAGATAGCTATTTTATCTGTTAGTCTCTGAAAATCAGACAGGAACTGAGTTGGATCCGAATCATCCTGGGTGCAACTAATGATTATGTCACTACAGTTATTTTGGATATTCTGATATATGAGGTCCGGGGTGCACATAGACCATTTTAGGCGGCGTCTGCCATCCATTGCTGTTACCCTACCCTTGGCCAGGTTGCGACTTACGCTAGCCACCCAGGGCCCCCTTAGATGAATAGTGAGTGGGTTGTGGTCACTGAGTGCGTTATTAACTATAGAAAATGAACGCACAAAGACCTGCATGGGCAAGGTTAACAGCATATAGTCGATAATAGTCCCCTTTCCATGACCTTTAAAAGTTGGGGTGACAAAGCGCTTTGAGGGGTCACATAGTGCCATTGCTAGAGTAAGACCATGGTCATTAAGAAAATTATTAAAACGTGCCCCCTCCATGGAATGTTCCAGATGTAAACCATTTAGTCTGGGACAGTGTAATTCCTGAAGGTTTTTCCCTAGGGGGTCACCACAGGGGTGAATATTAAAATCGCCCATGATCAACAAATTATGTGAACAATCCCTCATTGAAGTGCCTATGTAATCATTTAAGATATCTAAGTTGCCATGAGCTGTGCCATTGTTAATAGAATTATAAAAATTGATCAGGCCAGCTTTACAATTGCCAGCAGATAAAACTAGACCTTGTATGCCTGGATTGCTTGATACCCTGCTATCAATTGTACATGTCAGTGCTACTGAGATAAACATTACCATGCCACCCTTTGGCCTTCCCCGGTTTACTGGTGTCGCAGGTACAAAATATGCCTTGTAACCTTCAATATACATTTCACATTTAACTGACCAGGTCTCTTGAAGGCAGATAATCTGAAAACCCCTAATATATGATAACCAACTTTCATCTTTCATTTTGTTTTCTAGGCCCGCCACATTCCAGCATATAACATTGTTTTTAAGTGTTGTAGGTGGGTTCACCTCTGTCGGATGTCCTACAGGAGACTGTACAGTACTCTCACCATCCGGGGCCCTCAGTCAGTCACAGGCGTCCAGCCCCGAAAACATTTCAAATCGGTTATGAGTGGGAACATTGTACCCTCTCATACTCTGATTAATAGCATTGGTGTTTACTGCCGGAGTTTGCCAACCATTCTGCCCATTAGTATTATTGTTATACGTATGTGGTACTGCCGAAATTGGGGTCTGAACATGAGATGTGGGCCTATACCGACGAGGATCTTTAGGAGAATTCTGATCAGGGGCATAAAAGTAGCCCAGAGGGCGCACACAAACACTGTTTGCATTGTATACCAGTGAAGATGCACGCAGCAAGACTGTCGCGACATGCTGGGGATGCTGGAAATTTACAACCACACAATCCCCCGTGGTTGCCTTCCTCGAAGGGCCAACCCAATTGACACTTTCAGTTGAAATAATTTGGTCATAATAATGAGTTGGGTAACCACAATTTTTGTTTAACCACGCCACTGTTTTGTTTTTTAGAGAATCATAAGGTTCTCCATGTGGTTGGGTTGATACTTCTTCGTAGCGTGGAACATTGGTTAGCACCACCACATATGGCACACAATCAGGAGGGAGATTTACATTCCTAAGATTAACCCTCTGCGGAGCAGCTGCACGAGTACCCAAGGATGCACGAGCCTGCTGAATTGGCTGGATTACTGGTGGTGTAGGTGTCACAGCCCCAACACCAGCCAGACCTTGAGGATTCGGCTGCTGCCCGCTCTGCCCCCTGGCTGCATTCTCCTTCCCGCCCCTAACAGAAGTAATTTTCGGGGCTGTAGCTGCTGGGGCTGGGGCTGGGGTCAGGTGTGCCGTCACCAAACTGCCCAGCCTTTCTACCTCAGGGGCTACTACATCCAATCTGGACAGTATTGAGCTAATTAAATCAATAAATTTGGCCTCGAACTTTCCTACTATTGTGTTTATCAGTGTGTCTAGATTGGAGGCAGATAGGATTAGGCTTCCCTCGTTAGTGCCCTCTTTGTTGGTTTCTTCTATGACAGGATTGCTTGCGCTATTAGCGATAGTGGCTTTGCAATTATTGGGTGGATTGATATGGGATTTAGCTTTTAAAGGTTTCCCCCCGCGCCTCCCTTGAGTCTTGCTACACTTCCTCACTGGTCTTTGGGCATAAGGGGCCTCTACTGACTCTTCCACAACTGAGTCTTCCTCCGATGTGTTGTGCAGGTCCACAGGGTTCTCGGAATGTACCTGTGCCTGTACCACTAGGCTGGGTCCTCCTGTGCTATGTGGGGCATCTTCTATAATGCCTTCTGAGCCTTCTGTTGTTTCAGTGGGCACGTTATCCATGAGGGGGGGAAGACTTTTACTGCCTAGTGAGGCCCTACGATCGTTGTTTATTTGAGTGACTTTTTTGACCAGGAAATTATCCATGGTGAGCATGCCAGCTACTGGTGGATCCGGGATTAATTTGGGCATTATAGCTGTTACAATATGCCCCTGAGCCACCAGTAGGCGAATGGAGACCTGTTCTACCTCAGTCTAATGTAACATTTGTCCACGATACAGTACTAGAGCAAGATTAAAAATTAAAAATAAACAGTCCAATGTCTCACTTAAATGTACAGAGTCCTTAAGTTGGAGCCAGGGTCCGTGGCCCGTCCCGTCCTCTTCTGGCCACTGAGGGCCCGCCCTTTGCCCGGGCTTGGCCCGGCGTGCGCCCGCGCGCGTCCCGCGACGCGGAGGGAGCGTCCCTTGATGTAGCGCCTCCGGGCGCGCTCTGGCCGGATGCCGGAAGTGGCCGCTATGCTCCCTGGGAGCTGTAGTCTCTAGCCGCGGGATGGAATGCGATGGCGGCGAGACTCACAGCGTTTGGGCCCCAGGAGCTAGCAGGCGAGTGTCTGGTCTGCAGGTGAGTTTCTACCCTCTGTGCCCCGGCGTTTTCCTTGGCCCCCGTTCCATCGAGGGAGCGTCCCTTGATGTAGCGCCTCCGGGCGCGCTCTGTCCGGATGCCGGAAGTGGCCGCTATGCTCCCTGGGAGCTGTAGTCTCTAGCCGCGGGATGGAATGCGATGGCGGCGAGACTCACAGCGTTTGGGCCCCAGGAGCTAGCAGGCGAGTGTCTGGTCTGCAGGTGAGTTTCTACCCTCTGTGCCCCGGCGTTTTCCTTGGCCCCCGCTCCACCGAGGGAGCGTCCCTTGATGTAGCGCCTCCGGGCGCGCTCTGGCCGGATGCCGGAAGTGGCCGCTATGCTCCCTGGGAGCTGTAGTCTCTAGCCGCGGGATGGAATGCGATGGCGGCGAGACTCACAGCGTTTGGGCCCCAGGAGCTAGCAGGCGAGTGTCTGGTCTGCAGGTGAGTTTCTCCCCTCTGTTCCCCGGCGTTTTCCTTGGCCCCCGCTCCACCGAGGGAGCGTCCCTTGATGTAGCGCCTCCGGGCGCGCTCTGGCCGGATGCCGGAAGTGACCGCTATGCTCCCTGGGAGCTGTAGTCTCTAGCCGCGGGATGGCATGCGATGGCGGCGAGACTCACAGCGTTTGGGCCCCAGGAGCTAGCAGGCGAGTGTCTGGTCTGCAGGTGAGTTTCTCCCCTCTGTTCCCCGGCGTTTTCCTTGGCCCCCGCTCCACCGAGGGAGCGTCCCTTGATGTAGCGCCTCCGGGCGCGCTCTGGCCGGATGCCGGAAGTGACCGCTATGCTCCCTGGGAGCTGTAGTCTCTAGCCGCGGGATGGCATGCGATGGCGGCGAGACTCACAGCGTTCGGGCCCCAGGAGCTAGCAGGCGAGTGTCTGGTCTGCAGGTGAGTTTCTCCCCTCTGTGCCCCGGCGTTTTCCTTGGCCCCCGCTCCACCGAGGGAGCGTCCCTTGATGTAGCGCCTCCGGGCGCGCTCTGGCCGGATGCCGGAAGTGGCCGCTATGCTCCCTGGGAGCTGTAGTCTCTAGCCGCGGGATGGAATGCGATGGCGGCGAGACTCACAGCGTTTGGGCCCCAGGAGCTAGCAGGCGAGTGTCTGGTCTGCAGGTGAGTTTCTCCCCTCTGTGCCCCGGCGTTTTCCTTGGCCCCCGCTCCACCGAGGGAGCGTCCCTTGATGTAGCGCCTCCGGGCGCGCTCTGGCCGGATGCCGGAAGTGGCCGCTATGCTCCCTGGGAGCTGTAGTCTCTAGCCGCGGGATGGAATGCGATGGCGGCGAGACTCACAGCGTTTGGGCCCCAGGAGCTAGCAGGCGAGTGTCTGGTCTGCAGGTGAGTTTCTCCCCTCTGTGCCCCGGCGTTTTCCTTGGCCCCCGCTCCACCGAGGGAGCGTCCCTTGATGTAGCGCCTCCGGGCGCGCTCTGGCCGGATGCCGGAAGTGGCCGCTATGCTCCCTGGGAGCTGTAGTCTCTAGCCGCGGGATGGAATGCGATGGCGGCGAGACTCACAGCGTTTGGGCCCCAGGAGCTAGCAGGCGAGTGTCTGGTCTGCAGGTGAGTTTCTCCCCTCTGTGCCCCGGCGTTTTCCTTGGCCCCCGCTCCACCGAGGGAGCGTCCCTTGATGTAGCGCCTACGGGCGCGCTCTGGCCGGATGCCGGAAGTGGCCGCTATGCTCCCTGGGAGCTGTAGTCTCTAGCCGCGGGATGGAATGCGATGGCGGCGAGACTCACAGCGTTTGGGCCCCAGGAGCTAGCAGGCGAGTGTCTGGTCTGCAGGTGAGTTTCTCCCCTCTGTGCCCCGGCGTTTTCCTTGGCCCCCCAAATACCACTTTACACTTTGGGCAAACAAATGTTATTTTCCAGAAGAAAAACTTTTTTCTGAAAAAACATAATTTTTGCCTTTAAAAAATGTAATCCGTTTTTCACTTTTAGAAAATACAAAGTCCACAAACATCAGCTTGTCATTTTCATTGAGTACACCATGTAAAAAATGCCTCCCACAGACAGATTCAGCTGCAAATACCCAGATATTACCATCATAGGCCATGGATGCTTCCATAACACTGAGAATACCTGTGTTATGCTAACAATGGGAAGCATTATACCAGGGCTACCACTGTGCCAAGGCTAGGTGCCCACCATATATTAGTTTCTGCCATTATTATGGGAGAAGTGGTTGCCATTCTGTAACGGATGGCTAAAAGCAGGCCAGTCATGCTCCTATTATGTCAATGATGGCAGCAGGTAAGGCACAACTAGACCAAAATGCCCCATATATTCAAGGATGAAAATCATTATGGCTTTGGCACAATTATGCCATGAATGGACACACTTGCATAAGAGATAAGGCTCTTATGTTGGGGAATAGCATACATGTTTGGCAGTCCTTGACACTATTTGAACCTTCAATGATTCATCACTGTTTATTAGGGAAGGACACAATATAAGACAGACACATCCACATATAAATGAATGCAGATGCTTCTACTGTTCTCTGCCTGGATGCACACTCTCTTCTCCACCGCTATTGGTTAGTCATGCTCCCAACTAACACATTTTCACCCTAGTTCCTGCATTCACACACTTTGGTGGGCACTGGGTGCTGCTGCCACTATCCTTTCATGTCACATGTTTCACACGTGGTGTGACTGATAGAGCAGGTTGTGTAACATGGCCAGTGTCCTTGTTAGATTTAAAGTTGATAGAGATGACCGGAGGCCCCTCCAACCCTTGGAACTCTAACTTTTGGCCTCCCCTCCTAGGCAATCCCCCCCATCCCGCGGAATCTGTAAAGAGCCTAGGGGTTATCATCTGCAAAGATCTGTCTATGAAGCTTCAGATTGGCGCAGTGGTATCGTCTTGCTTCTTCCATCTTCGTAGAATCCGAAAGATCTCGAGATTGTTAACTACCGAGGCCTTAACCCTTGTCCTTCTGGCCTTGGTCATTTCCCACATTGACTCTGCCAACTCACTTTATGTTGGCATCCCTTCCTATCAGCTCCGTCGCCTGCAATTGGTACAAAACCAGGCAGCTAGGCTCATTTTTCACCAACCTAGACACCACCATGTTCGTCCCCTGATGAGGAGCCTCCACTGGCTCCCGGTGGCTAAACGCTGCAAATTTAAATTGGGCTGTACCATTCTCAAAGCCTTGGCCGGTCTTGGCCCAGCTTTCATCTCCTCCTTGATCTACCGCTATCTTTCCTCTCGTGACCTCCGCTCCTCTCATTTGTCCCTGCTCACTACCCCACCTTTAAACGAAAGAAACACGGTGGTCTCAGATTCTCTTTCCTTGCGCCTCATTTTTGGAACTTCCTTGCGCCTCATTTTTGGAACTTCCTCCCCTTGGAATTCAGATTAGTAACATCCTATACCCACTTTAGATCACTTCTGAAGACCCTGTTGTTCACTCAGGCATATGAGTAAGGTTCTGACCATCATACATCTGCCTTCCCCCGTTCACAGCGCCATGAAACTGTTTGGTAAAAGTGCGCTCTATAAATAACTTTAACATAACATAACACAACAGATGGTTAATGTGGCATACCCCATCGGCTAACACAGTGCGTGTTTGAGTGTTATCATGCAGCCCTGCCCTTGGTTTGGCTGGCTGAAACCCTTAAGAGTATTGAAACAAGCATTGCTGCCTTCTTTAATCTGCACAGACTCTCTGATACTGGCTTGGCCTCTGAAAGTTACTTTGAAGGTGCTGGTGAGCTATCAGTAGCTCCCAAGCCCCTCGTTGGAGACCCCAGCTTTAGAGTTTATTATGAGAAGGAACTCTTTTTTTGTGGGTTATTAACCTTAGTTTCAATAAATGTGTGTTTATATTTATTTCTTAAGCACACAGCTTTAGCTTTCCAACTCCTACCTTCTCAGTGTGTGAGTGAATTAACAGATTTAGTTCCCACATATTTCTTCATCTGCTGCTCTTCCCTCCCAATCAAATTAATGAAAAATGTTTATTAACGTATTTTTTATATTAAGGGAATATATATTCTGGAGTACAAGAAAGGATTTTCATCATGATAGAAGAATTCAAAAACGTACCTGCACTGAAAATAAAATATAGCAAATATGTATTTTATGTTTTTTGTAACACTTAAAACTCTGTAGTTGCCGAAACGAGCTTTATCCTCTTTTGATAAATGTTCAACTGTTAATTCAAGTATGCTCAGACTTGCTTTGATTGCTTCTCTTGAGCAGCACCGTTGACACAAAATCATTGGCTCCTCTAAGATGTGGATCGTTTTTGGAATGTTTTACGTGCAGGGTAAGGCAGTTGATCTTTCACCAATTAATGTGCCTCAATGTTTAATTTCTTTCCTTTTTTGCGAAGAGGACTGTGTTTAATGACACCATCACAACTCATGAAAATAATCAAAGGACATCCTATTTAAATTCAACAGAGTACTTTTCTCAATATACAGAATATCCTGCATTTGCAACTAGAATTCATTTGGGCTCATCACTCCTACTGAAAACAACATTTGAAGAATTGTAATTTATTTCTCATGTGAAGTATTGCAGACAATAATATTCCCAAGACGAAAATTAAAGGAGGCACATTTAAACAGTGTGTCCTATTAAAGGAGTCTAAAAAAAGCAGTACAGATGTAGCTTGGTGAAGAAGTAACTCCAAACAGCTGATTTAAATACCCCAGAACAGAGGAAAATGAGGGACAGCTTTTTCACCAGCAATTGGAAAACCTCAAGAATTGGCCCTCTTTTTTCCGCACCAGCAAACACCACAGTAGAGGGAAACATCATGAACCAGATTCCAGCATCATAAAACTTCACCAAAGACAGCTGAGAGCGCAAAATCTGTTTGCGTTCTAAAATTCAAAAGCACTCTGCCAATCATTACGCACATAAAGCCAAGAATACCTCTATGTCTGGACCAGATAGTTGCTTCTAAGCAAACAGAAAAGAGTGATGCTGAAATCAAACGCTCTTTTGGTTTTTGACCCCCACTCAGTTTTCAATATAAAGTTTGACTTGGCAGTTATTAGTACTTGCCCACATAATTGTTTTAGGAGTTAGGTAGATTAATGTCTAAACCTATCAGAAGCATACAGTGGCATCACGCAAAATGATGGGACCCCCGCAGAATGTTTTTAGGGGCCCTTGAGTCCCCCATATCTCACATATATTCATTGGCTGTGGGCTGAATGGGTGCCACCTGAAGGTTTAGGGCCCCTTAAAGGGTTTGGGGTTACCTTGTGTCGCAAGGACTAAAGGGGCCAGTGTTACGCTCCTGGATGCATTCTAACAATAGATGTGGTTGGTTTCCCACCGAATGTTTAAGCCCACTAAATAGGGTGAGTTTCCCACCACATGTGTACCAGTACTAAATTGAAAGGACCTTCTTAGACTGTTTTCCCACTTGCTTTGTTTCATTTTTATTTTTGTCTTAAGCAGAGCTATGGTAGTCATTTTGTTTGTCTCTCATATCCCACATCTTTAACCAGACTTGGTATACTCAATTAAGAGTAAAAGTTAATTGAAAGATGTAACTTAATCACATTACATGGGATCTTAGATTTTAACATATTTGTGTTCTATTTTAAACATTATTAGATGCATGTGTGTCCACAAACTGGAAACTGAAAGCTAATCTCATATTGAGGCTACTAGGAGCAGAATACTGGTTATATCTTTGATTGCTTGAACAGTCTCCTAGTAGACCTGTTTTGGACACTGCTACCCTATATACAAAAACACTCCTTCTAACCACAGCTTTCCCTTCAGAGGGCTGTTTCCCACTTACTTAAGCACTTTATTTCTGCCGGGACTGAGTAGCACCTATAAAGTCACTTGTATGTCTGTTTGTTATTTTCTACACATCAGTAATTCCCCTTTCTTCTATATTTACATAGCATTCTTAAAATCTGAAATTTATGTTACACCTGGCTAATTTTAGTGCTCACCTTTCAAATTGTCTGCTGAAATAGTCACGTCTGGGGAACAAGTGGGCAAAATAAAATTTCAAGTAACTATACCGGGTCCTTTATAGTGCTAGGTTGGACGAAAATAGTGGCAGAGTGAACATAATGACCTTATATAAAAGAAGATAAGTGAACTGCAATACAAATCTTGGAAGTGAAGAATGGACATTTAGTTACAAAGCGATATAGCGACTCCATCAACGTCAACATCCGGTTGACGATGTTGCCAAGGAGTCACGCGACGCCCTCAACCGTCGTGCAGAGTTTCTTCTGGAAACATTGTTTGGGATCCAGTCTGGCACGCACCTGGAGAGGGGGGGCGAATTCTAAGGTAAGGAATCTGTGGCTAGACTATGTCTCTACTAAATAAGGCATTACCGAAGGTAGATAACTGAACACTGATAAACCTAAACAGCCAAAATGGATCTGGCCCAGCAGTCTGGGCAAGACTGTTCCTATTAGACCAGGCCCGAGTCTAATTTGCATGTGGACAATCTCTGTCTGCAGTGGTATAGTGGGCAAAATAACATATACTGTAATACAGACCACATAATTACCCATGAGTGAGATTATAGCAAGGATTTCACCAATTACGTTTTTGTTTGAAACACCCTGGGTGCAACAGGTATACCCAGACTGAGGTCCTGTGCTCACTGTGACTCTGGATTAAAGCTGAACCTTACAGAAAAGGTGCAAACTTGTGTCAGTTGTCAATTTGATATGAGTTGGCAAAATGGGCTGTACTGCTACTCTTGAAGCGGAACCAAATGTATTTTGCATATAGTTGGTCTGTGCCAGGAGGGGCATAGTGTGAAACAAATTATGCACTAGAAAGTGCTCCTGAATAGTTACCAGTTAATTCAAGCATTACACCTATCACTTTTTAAATAGAGCTCCCACGGAGCCTTTCCTCAAAGCCAAGCTCCTTATCATCTATTATCTCACTGTGAATGTTAAGGACGCTGTTGAGACCATAATCAAGAGAGCCCTCTTTGTCGATGGCAAGAAGGACCTGCTCCTTGACAGGAGCCTCCAGCAGAGGATGACTTCAGTGTTGGGGGAGGTATGTTTGCAAGCCTACCTTTTAGCACCTGGAGGGACCTGCTGGGAAATGGAAATGAACAGGAGGTGAAGGGCTCTCATAGTTAAGGTAGCCCTCAGAAAGCCTGCACTTTGAGTGAAAAATGAATCTAGGCTTTTGGAAAAAATAATTATCTGTCTAATTTATTGTCGGGTTGTGTGAATCATGGCGTGCTTGATCCATGCTCAGAACTAAGACTTTCATCATTCTTGAGATCAGGTTCAGTTTAAGATGTATTATTTGGACCAGGGGTAAGGATTCCATCACTCTGCCCTTAGATAAAGAAATGAACCCATATGGTCGTATATATTTCTTGGTGCTAGAGGGGGAAAAAGATCACATGTCACAATTAGGAAATTCATGAACAGGTTAATACAATATATAGAATGTCAGATGGGTATTAGTCAGAGCAAGGTTTCTGTGATCAAAAAGGGAAAATTTTTAACAGAGAATTTGAATTTTGTTACATGGGACGGAAGCAAGGTTTCAGAACAGCGTCCCTGCAACTCATACCCTGCATTCCTTGTCCCTGTGAAGAGGTTACAAATCTAACACTTTTCCTGTGTAGATAGCGTTTTTATTCTTTAGATAAATGCTAAGAACAGGAAAGAAGCTGAAGTTTCACAGGTTTTCATTGTAGAGCTTTCCTTATTGTCTTTTTTATAAACACCATCATATACCTCAGTACAGATTATTAGCATTGATAGTGTGGTAAAATACGGTACTTCATTATAAAGCAGTCTCATAATCAGCATCGCTTTTCTGTATTAGTCATCTTGCTTTCTGTAATGCACATGTTGTCTAGTGTGCCTTTTCACCTCCTTATGTATATTTAAACCCTCACCCCCCATGTAGTATCATTTCCCTCGCGCGCTGAGTGCGCAGTAGGCTGATAAGTATCACAACATTTACAAACGACAGGTTTTGAACTTCTCCGGTTCTGGTCTACATTATACTAAGTGTGGCGTATAGATCTGTAGCCTTTGTGGCCGGTCGAGGGGAGACGATCATTTACAGTCATCATTCCTGTATCGGGGTTGGCGCTTTATTTAGTCTCAGGGCGTGCTGTCAGTATATTTGACGCTGGGGCTTACTCTTGCTTTCCTAGTTCACTATCACCATACCGACCCGTAAGCAGAAGTTTCACGGATGATTGACTCACCTTCCAGTCGGTTAAAGAGTCTGAGATGGCTGTCAAGGGTGGTATTAATATCTACTTTTTGACTGAGAGGAAAAAGGCCAAAGGAGTGCGTTTCTAGCTTGACATATTTTGAATATATTGTTCTTGAGTGAAGGATATCCCTACTGAAAAAACCCAATTCAGGTAAGTAATGTATTTATTCCCATTGTAAGTTTATAGTTTGATAGGACCCACCTCGCCAACAGCATCTCCACCCCTGTTTATGTGCCAAATCCCTTTGGCAGTATTGCTGTGTAATGTAATATGTGATGTTTTTATTTATATTTTGGGGTGAAAGGGAATTGAATTCAGGAATAGAAGAAATGCATCACCTGCATTTTGTTATATTCATGGTTCATGGCTGCTGATACTCAATAGCAAAGGCCAAGTAATGGAATGCAACTGTTTTAAAGTCTATCTGTGTTTTCTTTGTATTGAAAGGGAAGTGAGGTGATAGAAGCAATGCTGTTATTAAAATAAAATTGAAGAAAACTTCAAGGTCAACCAATCAATTTGTCAATCGATATACTTCTATCAGAGTTTACACCAAATCATACAAGTCACAAAAAGACGACATCACAATTATACAATAAAGCATACAAAAAATAAAAATATTGACATGAAATTGCATAAAAACATCAAGAACCGAATCGAGCTGATCTATAAACCCCCATATTAAACATTGACACATTATATCAAATTACAAAAGAAGCTAAAAGTTGTATATGTATAAAAGCAGGCTGAGTCGGATATAAATCCAGCATTAAAAAGAGAGATTTTAAGAACTTGTGCCGAAGAGATTTATAAAAAAGACATATCAAAACAATGTGCAAAGTGTTACACTTAGAAAGAAGATCAGAAGTACATATAGGTGGATCAGAATACGTGTACTAAGTTCCCTTGGAATAGAGTAGCTGTTGGAACACATTCAATCTGAAAAAAGTCAAAAGACGACGCGGATAAATTGGCATTTTAAAAAAGAAGATAAGCCTCTATCCCGGGTACTGTTTTGACCATAACACATTTTCGGTAAAGAGGCTTGACTAGTGCTAAAGATTCCCTTTCCATTGTCGTTCTATGAAGAAAGGACTCTTTTTTAACCGTACAACATCTTTTTTGGTGATGCTTAAATGATAAAATATATGTATCTCAGACCTCCCTAGAACCTTGACATTCTCTCTGATGTATACCATTCAGGTAATAATACACATGTTGTCCAATTTCATACAGTAAAATGTTCATACCTTCAGCTAAAAAACTCATTTTTTTGCATTCTAAGAGATACATTACTATCACATCCTTTGAGGTATGCTCTTTTGGAATTCTGTGTCATCACATAGGACTCTGCCTAGATCCTTGTCCTCATTGCTGTCGCATAATTCTTCGGTGACTTCATACATCCCAACAGTATATGGTTCCAGAAACATTAATGTTAGCACTTTATCTGCATGTTCTGCATATTATTTCTAGCATAGCTTCTCTGTGTTTCAACTGATGCCTTGACCTTCATATTGTGTTTTGTTTTTTTGCTATTCATTTTGACAGGTGGAGTATGTTTTTACAGACAAAACTGGAACATTAACAGAAAACAATATGGAATTTATTGAATGTTGCATTGAAGGACACATCTATGTACCCCATGTCATCTGCAATGGTCAAATCCTTCACGATTGTGCTGGCATTGATATGATTGATTCTTCACCTGGAGCTGGTTCAAAAGTAGGAATCTAGTTTTGTCTGTCTGTAATTATTTGTAAAATATCCAACAGTTCAATTTTTGTATTTCAAAGGAAAAGTACATGTACGTGTTTTGATACAATGTTTAATTCTGTCAAAATAACCTCTCTGATATTGTGGCTTTTGGGCATTTTTATTGTTTATTCTAGAAATATGCAGCCAGTTGATTAGTATCTGTTTTTCTTGAATGTGCCATTGTTGATAATCCAGTGTTAAGTTGTAGAAGCATCTAATTATTCCCTTGATACCCACAATCAAAATCAGTCTGTAATAACACGTTAGTCTTACTGCACTCGTTCATAATTGTGTTGTTTCAACTTGGGTGCCTCATTGTAAGGCACATTTAGTATGTATCTTTGGTTCCCCAGAACATTCCACCCAATCACTTTCACTCCTGAGTTAATGAAAACTTGATTTTTTTTGTCCACGAGTTTTAAATGTTTCTGACATTTTCAGTTTTTCTCAAACAATCTTAACACATTAGTCTAGACCTACAAATATTGTGACATTTTGGAGATCTTACTCCCTTTTTAGGTCGAGCCTGGAATACACGCATCCGAAGGATGCGGTCCAGGTGGAGAACTATAGCTAGCTGACTCGGGGGAATGAAGGACAAGAAAGTGCCACGCGCTCTCCGGCTGGATTTCACTGCGTGCACGCGCACCCACACTCACGCATGCGCACATCACAGCCACACGCATACACAGCCAGACGCACACACACCCCCCCCCTCGCCGCACCTACACACACACTAGCGCACCTACACGCACACACAGAGACCCCCCCACACACACACCAGCGCACCTACACTCACTCACGCACGCACGTACGCACACATACAAAGACCCCCCGCCGCCCCCGCCATCGCGCACACACACACACACACACACACACACTGCATACACACACGCTCACACACAGGTGCCAAGCCCCACTTACCGCCTCAGCCGCCTCTCCTTACTTCTGCTGCCATCCACTCTGTGGGCGCGGGCTTCTCGCAAAGTCGGAAGTCCCGCCCCACGACTGCCGTGAGCGTGCACATCCCAAGACCGGAAGTTCGGGAGAGTGCACGCTCACGGCTTGTTAACACCGGCGCCGTCACTTTCTCCTAGTCTTTTAATTTACAGTTTACTAACGAAAGCGATTGGAAATATTAAATGGGGTCTGTGTCTGATTTTATCAGTAGTCGTTTTTGTAAAATGTTTTGTTTTGTTAATGTATAGACGTGTTTAGAACATTAAAAGGTGACCCTTTTTTTCCATTTTTTTCCTGGAGTTCCAGCCGGAACGCCGCGGTAGTTTGAGACCCGGCCACTGATGCAAGGGAGCTCTCGCTTGTGAAAGGTCAAAACGGAGATTTCTGCTTTTGTTTTTCTTGCTTAAAGGACGTGTTTTTCCCACGGCTGGAGCGGATTCATTTTCGCCAGCGCTGCCTGAGTCACTGGCACCGGTTTAAAGGAGATGCGAGTCACTGAGACAGCTCAGTCGGTTGTGTGCCTGCTGCAAACATCTGTGCGTCCTCTGCACACCAGAAGTTTGAGAGCGGCCAGAGTGGCTAAGCCACTCATCCATCTGCAGGAAATAGAATAAGTTCCATTGAGGCGGTAATAGCAACGTGTTATTCAAGCGCCTAGATTCAATTCCGTTTGTGGTGTATGCTAAAAAGCATGGCAGTGATTAATTATTTACAAACCTACTCTCTTTGACTGGCTTAACAGTGAACATCCGCATAAAAGTGTGCCAATATTGTAATTGCATTACGCATATAATAATAATTTAGCGTTTGTATAGCGCTTCGTACACTGAAAGGGAAGTCGGTGCGAATTTTCGGGCGGGCAGCGGCTTTATGACAAAGGATTGTGTGATTTCCAGAACGCTGTATTTGTGGTGCTCACATGTGCTGTGGCGTGTTTTGGTGTGCTGCCTGCATGGCTGACCAGAGAGGCGCTATGCTGTTGTCTTGGGTCATAGCGCCTGGCGGTGCGATGGCGGAGGGGGTATGAGCCTTAGCCACACAAAAACGAGTCATAACTGTAAGTGCTAAGTTACTCTGCAGAGTGCAGTGATCTTGAATGGTCTCAGGCTAGGCAGGGATTTTATAACACAAACAGGGGGAGGGGGCGAGGGTGAAGTGAGCACGTGCGCCGGACACAGAGGGGTTCACAATGTACTAGTGATCTACTGTGTATAGCCAATCAAACAAACAGCAGCAGCTACCCCCACCCTTCTGTGCCTGAAGGCTGTCTACCAGTGAACCGCTATCTATACCCCACTTACCCCCGCTCTCCCAAGGTTACACGCACTCACGCACATATCGATATCATATGACTGAGGAACGGCAGACAGCCCGAAGCCTCCCCCAGTCGAGCAGATTTGCCGTTTTCCCCTGCTCGTGTCACTGTGACTTTGCACGGGCTGCGGTCTCCCAGCTGGTGTCAGAGCCTGTGAAACAAAAACAGAACTTTGTTTTACGATGTAAAAACATTGAGCTGTGAGACTGAAAGACTCGGTGCCACCCGGGCACCTTTTAGGTTCGCCTGCCTGCTTGCAAATCTCTTGTGAAGAAAACAAATCTTAAAGAGGGCTTAGAGCCGGTCCATCACTTCACTTAATCTACCATTGGTTGACCATGAAATCACTCTCGGATCCTCGCTTCCAATTGGTTCGTCTCCTCCTCCTCTCCGCCTGCTTCCTCCTGGGTTTCAGCCTTCCTGTCCATACTATGGACCATGGACCAAGCACTGCTCCTGTGTCCTTCCACTGGCCGCAGCCCCTTCAGGTACTCTTGTTTACTCTCCAGTCACCCTGCCCGACGTCATTCTCTGTAACCCACTCATCCCCGCCTTTATTGCCCACCCCTAGCTCTCGTTTAGTCTTTTTAGTTGTTGTCAGGTTAATATAGTGGTAACGCCACAGCTTTAAGTTAGATTAAAACACTGGTTGGAGGTGGGGGCTGGAGGGGTGGGAGGTCTCTCTAAGGGTTGTTTCCAATGTCATTAAGGGCGCAGCTTAAAAACACATGAGCTAAAAATCTGTGCTTACAATAGTGTACCTACCGACTTGTTGCTGTTTCTGTCATTGCATCCAGATATATGAAACAACAAGTAACATCATACCTACAACAAGTCAGGACTATTGGCTTTGTCAATGGTTGTTAGTTGCATAAGATAATAAAGCAGCAACTATGGCTTGTGTATAATATTGAAAAAGCATCCACTTAAATCCCTGGTGACACCACTACAATGTTGCTGCTCCCAAGTTTCAAAAAGAGAAGGGAAATCCAGAGATAAAATGACTCTTTAAAAGATTTACCTTCCCCTACAACGCTCACCTTTCATGACGTCATGCCGTAACTTCTCCACTTGTGAGAAGTGAGCACACTGCTCACTTCGATGTGCCTGCTGTCACTGCAGTCTGGAAAAAAGGGACAAAACAGATCCCAATAGAGACCCGTTTTGAGGCCCCCTTTAAAAAACTGCCGGTGCTCAGCACCGGTGAGACCTGGTCCACTTAAAGCCCTGGGTAACTCGACCCAGAGGTACTGGGGTGGATTACTTGAGCACCAGTTACATTACACAAGGACACCTTCATTTTTGTTTTTTTAGGCACAAGGATATTAAGTGATTTGCCCAGAATCACAGGATGCTGAGCAGACAAGAAGACTCAAACCCAGTTTACCAGTCCGCAGCTCTTGCTGTTTTGCCACATCCTTTCCCCCCAGAGGAAGGGTTGCTTGCTAACACCGTGCTGATTTAAGGCTTTTGCACAGTGAAACAGGCTGCGGTGCAACATGCTTTAGAGTGAATAAAAGCGCTATGAAGTGGTCAACGCTGGACGCGCCATAGCACTTTCTTTTTATTAATCTGAGTCATATTGCGCAGCAGATCGAGCTGCTCTGCAAACACCTTTAAATCAGTGACAATGCCAATAGTTCTCGCATAGGTGAAACATAATTGCTTTGCCAATGCTTGTTTATTAGGTCGAGCGTAGCGAAGGGACCTCTAGTATACTTTAGTATACTTTGTAAATGGGACAGGGGAGGTGCACGCGCTTTCCCTCGCGGATTTGACCTCGTGGGCGCGCACGCCCAGGCCGGCGCCGTGCACATCCCCTGTCCCACTTTCACTGCAAGTCAGCCTCTCGCGCGCGCATGCATGCACACAGACACACAGACGGCGCACACGCACTTACACAGACACGCAGGCACCCAGACAGGCAACCCCCCCCCCCACAGTCACACACACACACACACGCATACACACAGACTGCAAGACACATACACACACGCACGCACGCTCACACCCAGCCCGCCGCCGCACGCGCGCGCACACACACATGCCCCCCGCCCTCGCAGCCCAGCAACAACCCCACTCACCGGCTTCCTTGGTGCAGCGGCTCTCACCGGCAGCAGGACTCTTCCTCCCTTCTTCGGCACCGGGGCGCAGGGTATGCTCCTGCCTGCTCCGGTGCTCCAAACAATCGCGGCTCTTCCGTGGGAGGCGGGGTAGGCTCCCGCCCTCCTACTTCCTGTTTCCGGTTGTCCCGCCCGGCCTGCCTGACTTCCTGGTTGCAGGCCGGCGGCGCGACGTATTATTGCGCTCTCTGATACACTGAACATAATTTCACAAAAGTTCTTTAGAAAAGTTTAAGCTATTGCCATTATAAATTACAATAACTTTTATTTAAGTATTAGTTATTTAAAAAAATTAAACGCCATTGTTATTTGTAATATCAATACATCTAAGTCATGTAAATACAAAACATATTGCATTACAAATGCTATAGGTATCACATTTGCGAAAGTTATAACTATTGGCATTGTAAATGACAAAGCTATTAATTTAGGTATTTAAAAAAAAAACATAAATAAAAACTTTGCCATTTACAATACCAATAGCTCAAACTTTCCTAATGCGAGACCTATTGCATTGCAAATGCTTGTTTCATTTAAGTTCTTAAAGAAGACCGCTATTTTCAATTTGTGGCTTCTGCGAAGACTACCAAAGTTTAGCTTAAATGTGTGGTGTGTTTATTTCTGTCTCATAGTTTTGGGTAGGGTTTTCCAACATTTTGCTATCAACATGAAACAAGCATTTGCACTGCAATAGGCCTCGCATTTGTGAGAGTTTGAGCTATTGGCATTGCAAATGGCAATGCCTTTTATTTATGTGTTGGTTTTTAAAACCGATAAATAAAAGGCTTTGTCATTTATAATGCGAGATCTATTGCATTGCAAATGCTTGTTTGTAAAAGCACAGCATGGGCCGCTTTAAAAAAAAAAGCATTTTGTTTGTCGAGTTGACAAACAAATGTTTTTTTTTGTAAAAACGCCCCATGCTGTGCGTTCACTATAATGGTGGCCACACCCCTTTCTTTAGCTGCGACTCGTCTAAAGAAAGGGGCTTAGCCGCAATTAAAGTGAAAGCGCGGTATAAGGCGCTTTTACAAAAAAAAGGCATTTGTCTCCCAAGCTGACAAACAAATGTTTTTTATTTTGGAAAAGCACCCCTTTCCGCGCTATCACTTTAATAGCGGCTGCACACCTGGCTTTAGACAAGCTGCATCCAAAAAAAGGGGCACGAGCGCCTTTAAAATGAAATCACGGAATAGGGCGCCTTAAAACCAAAAAGCTAATATATAGGAAGAAAAACAAAACGTGCAGTTGCGTTCGGCTCCACAAACAACAAACCAAAGGCACAGCCGCCATTACATCAGCTGAGGTGTGCTGTGCTATGAAAATCAAAAAATAAAGCGTTGCGAGAGAGCAGGAGAAAACCATTTAACAAAATAGTTCTCGGAGGCTGTAATTAAAGCGTACCGAGAAACAGCACATGCAATAGGGGGTGTCCTCATGGAAGTTTACAAGATGAGACAAGGCAGTACTAATGAGGGACTACTAAGCCTATTGACCAATAAAAAGCCACAGTTTACAAAGGACAGTGACAGGAGTTAATTAAAAAGAGAGGCGAAACTGGGCGGAGCTGAATACAGCATGTCTCGAAGAGACAGCGCAATCGCTGCCTAGACAAGACCTAAAAAGAATGGCCCCAGGTCAGATTTTTCTGAAATTATGAATACGAGAGAGGCTTTCATCTGCCTAGTGTAAGGTTAGAAAAAGAATGCCTGAAATATCTCTTGGAAAAAAAAACCCTCTGGTATCATCTATTTATAGCCTGGTGAAGCAGACACATCAATTTTTTGACTGCATCAGGAGTCAATGTTAGGACGTGAAAATCTCTACTGTTGAATATTATGATACTTGGGAGTATCTCATGTACATAGTGTAGGAGTAGCAATCACAACCATTACCAGAGTTGCAACTCAATAAGAACATCTCGGATGTAGAAACATTTGTTTTTCTCAAGGTTTTTAGGTGAAAATATCATTTATTATTGGTTTAAGGAAGATATCTGTATACATTTTTGGACCCAGGGTTCATACTTGTTTCACAAGAGCAAAACAGGTTTCAATCGCCTCAGGCCAAACAATGGTGGGACACGATGTCATCTAGGTGCCTATAATCAGTATTCCCAGTTTCCGAGTGTTCATTTGAAAAGGCTTGCTCATCCAAGTAGCAGTTGTTATCAGGATGCCCACTTATTAGGGGGAAGATTGAAAAACATTTATGTATCATCTTCATAGTTAAACATAAGAGGCGAGGGAGACCAAAGGCTTTGGCATGCTACAAAAAAAGAATACGGAGAGAATTTATACATAAAAACGGCCTGCAGCATGCAAGTCTGGAAAAAAAATGGTTCCGGTTTAGTGCAGTTCTGTTACTCAGTTTTTATCTTACTAAAACCTCTTAAGGAGCAGAGTGGTCAACTGTGTTAAAAGCAAAAGATGGTTCAACTTGCAGTGTATGACTATTGTTGATTAAGAACCATGATTTCCATGATGGTGGCTGGATATGACAAAATTGAAATAGGATGGTATTTGAAAACTCAGCTGTCTGGCTTTTCAGTAATAGGATCTACTTCTCTCTAAGCACTCTAATTTCAACATGGTACTGTAATTTACCTAAATATGTTTTCTACAAACAAACAACCTCTGACTACTTCTGTCTGGGGTGAGTTAACACAATCACTGACACCCATTTGGTCAAACTATATGTTTAAATATCCTGTTTGGCTGTGTACAGTGTTTACTCACAGAGTGACTCGTGTGTTTGCACTCATTTTTTTACACACTTGTTTGTTAATCATTGTGATTATTCTATTTTAAAATGTATGCATTAAACCTGTAGACTCGTAATCCAATCTGCCACAGGTTTAAAACCCTAAGGCTTCTTTTTTCACATCATGTACTTTTTCTTGGTATATTCGATTTGTGTTCCTACTTTGGCAGAGAGTGTCAGGTTCTGACGAATGCCATCACAACTCTTAGGATAACTCAAGACAGAAACATGCCAATCATTCTCCGCATTAATCCCTGCTTTGTTTTGTTTACATTATCTCTGGAGACAAGAATACAACTTGGGGTCTACCAGGCAATAATTGTAACTCTATCCTGCTCACCAGTATCCCCTCTGCTCTTTGCACAAAAATCAAGCACCCCCACTAAAATCTATAGGAGACGCTCTGGCAACATCCATCTCCAAGTGCACCCCTCTTTTATAGAATTGTAGCCCACATTTTAATGTTCCAGGGGTATCAGTTTGAAAGGGAGCACTATGATGAAGCATGACACCAATTGGGTGAGTGAGGGCTTTTATCCTACAAAATGATTTTCCTTTCTTTGTAGGCACATTACAACAACCATTTTCATACCTGGAGTATCTTTTATGAGTTTTTGGAGGCACAGCTTTATTTGTTGAAGAATAAGTGGCGGTGCCCAAAGGTTTGCTCAGAAGCCTGCGGCCAGCACCGATGCTCCAAATACTTAGGCTACATACTCATATGAATCCACCTCAGGCTTCTTTCATCAACTTACAACACTCCCTGCCCCTTGCTTGATCTCACTCCTTCAGGCTCCTTCTTTCTCCCTTTGCCACAGATTTCCATCTTTCTCTTTCTCATTCTTTCTCCTTTGTACGTTTTCCCTCTCTTGATCTCCGGAAATGTTGGATGAGGAAAAATAAGTGTCAGTCCCCAAAAATAAGTGCTGGTGGCCCCCTCTGGCCCCAAACATAAGTGGTGGTGCCTCCCCACCCCCACCCAGTTACCACAGACTCAAAATAAGCACTGTTGGGAGGTTATACGTATGCATTGCAAAGAAATCTTTGTATTGATGACCGACAACCTGCTGGTCAGACCATACGTAAAAGTACTGCGCTGCTACGCAGTGTATATAGTCATATGTAATCTGGAGCGTGAATGCTAAAGGCAGATACAACCAGGTTTTCAAAAAGCAGTTATTGATAATCACAAAGTGCAAGATAACATTACAATTAGAAAGTAGTGAATACAAAGAGTGTGCAAAGAGACACCTAAGAATAAAACAGTTACTGACTCACCGGAGCCTGAGTGAAGAGAGCTGATACGACTGCAGCGCAAGGTGCTGCCACCCAGGCCAAGCACAGGGGTTGTGTTTACGACACTGGTGAGTCTTGCCAGGTCAACTGAAGGTCCGTCAAAGTGGTTGGAACAGGAACATAGCAGTGGGTAACAATCAGACAGGTTGCAGATATCTTTGAAAAGTCAAATGTTGTTTTTCAATGAAGGCAAAGACTGAGGCTGTTTTTCCAAAAGTCCTCAAGGATAATCCAGAGCCCAGCACATCTAAAGGCCTTAGAGATGGGTCACACAAACAGGTTCAAGATGAACAGCCAAGGGAGCAGGAGAGACCTTCACCCTCAATAACGCCCACTCCCAGAAATGGCTACAACGCCGCTGCTTTCCTGAAACTACCGCTATTGTTTGGTACCGCCAAAAGCAAAATATTGGCGATAAATGAACTGCTTGGGTAGAGGCATTTGATGATTTCATTGATGCATTTGAAGAGACTGATAAAAAAAAAAATCCAGTACCTCAAAAATGTTGCTGGTGTTGGTGTAAAAGAAGTCATAAAGAAAATGCTGCAAACCGATGAAGTCACTTGTCGTCGGATTAAAGAAGTGTTGAATCTCAAGTTTAATCCAATGCCATATGTGGATTATGAAAGATACATCTTCAACCAGGAACGCCAGAAAGCTAGTGAAGCCATTGATGAATTTGTGAAGAGACTCGATACACTCATCAGATATTGTAAGTTCAGTGAATGTAATGATGAAGAAGCTATGCATCTGAGAGTTATTGATGGATGCTTGTCAGATTCATCAGATGACAAATGCTGGCGTGAGTGTTAATGTTCGGCTCTCAGACTGATTTGTAAAGGCTGTGGTAAGGAGAACCATTTTATGAGGGTTTGCAAAGCGAAGGAAAAAGTAAGCGCGTCATGGCGTGAAGACAAAATGGCTGCCATAAAATTTCAGAAGCAACTTTCAGCACACACCCACAAAGCCAAGCGAAGACATCAGTAAAGACAAATCGACACTGAACGAAGAATCAGTTCTTCTATACCAGTATCAAGTGAAAGTGGAGAAAATTAATCTGTCATGTCAATGTTTACCTTAGAAAAGCGTGCTTATGTTGTTTTGACCACTTGTGAAGAAAAATGCCAATCATAGAAGGATTGACATGCCAGAGCACCAAAGTCATTCAACCATTGTCCGAAGATTACACTGAAATTAAATGGCTGTTTGATACCTTTCATTATCGACAGTGGTGCATCAATAAACATTTTGTTTGAGGAGAAATACAATCAATTATCTCCATTACCACAACTTATGCCATCGAAAACCAAAGTGTATACATGGGCTGCATTGACACTCTTAAAAAGTCAAGCTTTCTTTGTAGCGACAGTGAAACACAAGAAAAAGAAGATATAAGCAACCATCCATGTGCTTTAACTCGCAGCGTCCAGTGCCTCTCTACTCGAGTTCAGCACAGCCGCTGGTATGGGACTGATTTCTGTAAATTGCAACACAAATGCTCACTACGAAATAGTAAGTCAGTTCCCTCCGTTATTTCATGGTTTGGAAAAACTTAAGACCATGAAAGTGAAGCTGCATATTAATGAGGACATCCATTCTGTTTCTCAAAGACATAGACAAATTGCTTTTCATTTGCAAGAAGCTATTGAGAAAGAACTTGAATTGTTACTTAAACATGATATTATTGAGCGTTCCACTGGTCCAACGCCATGGGTTTCTCCCATAGAAGTAGTGCCCAAAAAGCAAAGTGAAGGAGCTGTACTCATATGTGTTGACATGCGTCAAGCTAACAAGGCAATTGAATGAGAACGACATACAGGTCCATACGTTGCTGGCATGATAACACAATTAAATGGTGCAAAGGTCTTCTCTTGTCTTGATTTAAATAAAGGTTATTATCAGAACTTGAAGAAGATTGCAACTACATCATATAAACTTTTCTACACATGTTGGTCTTTTTCGATACAAAAGACTATGTTTTGGTGTTCTATCTGCTGCAGAACTGTTTCAAGACGTCATTCGACACCTCATACACCCTGTCATGAATCCGTTCAACTACGGTGATGACATATTGGTTTTTTAAGCTACACAAAAAGACCATGATAAATCTCTTACACAAGTATGTAGTTTACTTGCCGAAGCAGGTTTGACTTTGAATGCAACCAAATGTGAGTTCCATAAGACAAAGCTAAAATTCTTTGGCCCCATCTTTTCTGATGGAGGTATGACACCAGATCCTGCTAAAGTACAAGCGCTATCAAATGCTGATCCCCGGCAAGATGTTTCCATGATGTGTTTATTTCTTGGCTTGGCCAATTAACTGTTCAAAATACATACAAGATTTTGCCACTGTAGGTACTCCGCTGAGAGACTTGACACGAAAGAATGTTTCATTTCATTGGTCACATGAATATGAGAAAAGTTTTAAGATAATTAAACAAGCTGTCGAGAACGCTACTGAAATGGCATATTTCAATCTGAAGCCTCATACAGCGATTGTTGTTGATGCTAGCCCAGTCAGGTTAGGCTCTATCCTGGCACAGCACAGTGTACTCGAAGGCATATTGTGGCATATGCAAGTAGAGGTTTGTCTGAAACAGAACGTGCTTACTCACAACCTTAGAAAGAAAGCTTAGTTGTGGTAGGGGCTTCTGAACATTTCTATGTATTCCTTTACAGAAAACCTTTTACAATGGTAACTGATCATCAGGCTTTACAGACTGTATTTGGAAATTCAAAGGCCAAAATGCTTCCTAGTATTGAACGATGGGGAATATGGCTACAAGACTATGATTATTCCATTGTGCATTGTCCAGGGAAGGATCAGAACCCTGCTGACTACTTTTCCAGAGTGCCTCTACAAGGTCACGGTGCTCCATCCAAGAAGGTTGAGATCTATATCAACTTCATTGTAAAATCAAACACACCAGCAGCCATTTTGTTACCCCAGATTATCACTGCCAGGGGCCATGATAGTGACATGTTAAAGCTGAAGGTTATAATTACACATCAGTCATGGAACCAACACACGCGACCGCTCACCATTGATGGTGAATATCAAAAGTACAAAAATGTCAAGGATGAACTGTTCATTATTCTGGAAGGAGCTATATTATGAGCGGTGAGAATCCTGATTCCTTAGAGTCTGAGACATAAAATAATTGAGGTAGCCCATGAAGGGCACCATGGAATTATAGCCCCAAAATGAGCTCTCCAAACCAGAGTTTGGTTTCCTTACCTTGATGACAGGGTTGAAAAAGAATTAAAGGCCTGTCATTTATGCAACTGCTTTTCTACAAAAACTATTCACCACACCTTGAACATGTCAGAACTCCCAAAGCATGCTTGGGAGAGAATAGCCATTGAATTTTTCAGTCCACTTGACATTGGACATTATTTATTGGTGATTATGGATGAATACTCAGGATTTCCACTAATTGAAGATTTTTCATGCACAAATCAACGAGTCATTGAAAGACTAGATGGCATCTGTGTGACATGGGGTGTTCTAATCATAGTTAAGTCTTACAATTACCCGCCTTTAGTCGAGAGTCCTGAGATATCTTGAAGCATTTGAAAATAAAGCATCAGAAGAGCACACCTTCATGGCCATAAGCCAATGGGCTTGTTGAGCATTTACTGAGTACTCTAAATAAAGTAGTGCAGCATGCCACTTTTTAGAAACTCAATTATAAACCTGTATTGAATGCCACCTTGAGAGCTTTTCGTTCAACACTCCCCTCGACCACAGGTGAAAGTCCTGCAACTTTGAAGTTCAGGAGAGCAATGAATACCAAGTTACCTCAGCAGACCAATCAGAGAAAGAAAGATGAGACAACAGCTCATGAGGAGGACTTGGTAAACAAACAAAAGATGAAAATGTGTGCTGACAAAAGACGACATGCAAATAACATCATCTTTTACAGAGGAGATCCAGTACATCTGTCTACTAAGGGATGCAGGGTGACTGCCCAGGGACCTGGGAAGTCTGTTATGTGAAACTCTTCTCATTTCAGGCACTGGACCAATCGTTCATCTTATCTAGTAGTTGAAAGGGATATTGGGTCTAAAACATCAGCAACTGCTGTCGCTTCTACACTATTGACGCAGATCCTAAACATCGGTGATGACACCTCCCAGTTTACCAGAACAAGATCAGGTTGAACAGTGAAAGTGGCAAGAAGATTGATGAAATTGGAATGTGCATGTCTATCTATATAAATATGTTGTAATATTTTTTTTTTATTTAACAGAGGGGGAGATGTAGTGTCTTGCGAATTAGAAATGGTGGACTCTGTTAGATCCAGATGGACTCTGTAAAACTGTGACGTAAGCGTTAGAGTGGAATGCATTGAAGGCTGGTTTAGAATGCTGGGTCCGCAGTTACACTCAGAAGAATAAGGGTATTACTAAGCTCTGTTTGTGGATTAGTCCTTTGCGGGTAACCAGGCTGGGGAGAAGGCTAAAGGTGGAATCCCCTTTTTATAGTTCAGAGGCAAAATAGAGACCTGCTAGGAAAAGGGAACAATCTGGGATTCATATGCCCAAATAAACATCTTGTCTGCCAAGGTGCACAACATTCCAGATAGGCTTTAAAGAAATTATTTGGGAGACCATTAGGACCAGCAGTGCCTTGAGATTTAGATGCCTTGATGATCTTACAGAGAGCGCTCCTTTCTAGAGGGGCCTTAGCAAGAGTTGAGGCATCCAAAATTTCCCAGCTGCACACATTATCCGTGTACAAAGATTTGATGGGGGAGACTCAAGCTTATTATGGTGATGAATTACACACATCCTATTCAGAATTGTGGTCGAAAATTAAGCTCAAAAACGTTTTGAGGCTGCAAGACATACAAATTTCAGTTACTGTTAGCCATTGTTGATGCATACAGCTCCTCCCAGTTTCCCATACCTTAGGTTTATCATTTTTCTTTAGGAACTTAACCGTTTCTAGCTAGGAAGAATTAAAGGAAAAACTACTACACTTTCTTACCTTTCTGTTCAAAAGCCTTTTTCGCCTACTTTAGTTTTTTTATTGAACTAACACTTTTGTATACACTGAACTGATTTTCTGGTGTTTTGGGAGGTGGTACAGTGCTCAAGTATAGATTTAATTATTTGTACCAGAACAAAATCTTCTTTTGATGGATTGTTTCCCTTCAATTAAACCTAGCAGCAGAGCTTGAAGTTTGTGTGTACCCATCCGTTTCGTAAATGTCTCTTGTTAGATTTGAGGGTCTCTGGTTGGCAAAGGTTTGCACTTATGACAAACAGGGACCCTCTCCTCTAATCAGGTTAAGGGACTTACTCCTTAAAAATAACCGCTGCTCACCCTCTAGGTAGTGTGGCGCGAGCAGACCAGACTAATCTTCAGGGCGTTAGTTGAGTTAAGCATTTATGACCATATACAGTAATAACACTGACCCACCACAAATGGACACTAGGCTGTGCTTTATAAAAAATATGTATGCTTTATGTAAAATATAAATTCTTATGCAGGCTTAATTACAAGACCATCAATAATGTTTTAAAATGCACACAATACTGTTTGGGATCAAGAGTGCTTGGGAAATATGCTTAAACTCAATTCTGTACTGGAGGTAAAAAGATGCTTGATAATCAGCTCTGTACTTGGCGTTAAAATCTGCTTAGTCTCAGGTTGGTAAAACAAGGGGTGTTCTCTTGGTGAATAGGCTGATCTTTATGTTAGCACAGTTCGTCCTGCCTAGGGTGACTCTTTGAGGGTGCAGGCAAAAAGAGAGCCTCTGACAACAAACACGGACTCTCTGGCCCGCGATGCGCACCCTGAGGCGATACGTGTAAAAAGTACCTGTTTACTTGGGGGAGATGTGGGGCAAAAAGGAGAAGTTCCCCCACAGGTTTCTGGTGAGGGTCCGGCTGCAGGTCGGTGCCGCGGTGCGGGAAGTCCAAGCGGGACCCCGGGAGGCACTGCGGAGTGTCCTGGGCGTAGGCGTTCCTTCTTGATGAACCTGGGTTTTTGGAGGCGGCAATGCGGCACGGAGCGGTCTGTACGACACGTACAGGACGGCTCTTCACGTGCGGCACGGCCTCGGGAGTCAAATTGCAGGCTGGTTGTCAGAGGCGGCGTACCAGCCGTATCTTCTTTGCTGGTGCGGGCGGCCTAGTGCGCTCGCAAAGGTACGCGTCGTACCTTGGTGTCCCTGAAGTGCCGTCCGGGACTTTGGGAATCCGTGTGAGACGTACTGGGCAGATTAAGTGTGGTGCGGCTCCAGGAGCTTCAGCATGCGGTACGGCTCGGTACACTTACAGCATAGGGACCGTACCCTGGCTTCCTGAAGCGGCGGTCGGCACTTTGGCAATCCGGGCGAGACGTACTGGGCAGATTTAAGTGCGGCGCGGCTCCAGGCGCTGTAGAGTGTGGTGCGGTTCAGTACGCCTGCAGCGTACGGGCCGTATCTTGCGGGACACAAGCTGGCTGGGTCGTGGCGGCTGGGATGCGGTGGCAATGCGGCTCGATCGGGGGAAAAGAGAGCACGGTGTGAGGCGGCCCAATCAGGCTACGGTGCGGACTCCGGCTCGAAGAGGAGCGGGGCCACCCGGAGTCAGGAGGCACAGCACGGGCTTTAGAAAGGCAGGGTTTCGAGGCGCATTCAGCGATGGCTCCAGCGGGCAGGGACACAAGCAGTCCAGCAACTCTCAGCAAAGGCGGGAGAAGAGCCCAATGGTCCTGGGGCTCAGTTCAGGGGGCCAGCTCGCTTCCAGGCCCTTGGAGATCGCTGTGAGCACAAGTTGCTTTTAGATAATAGCAAGTCTTTCAAACAGCAGCAGGTCTTTGTGAGGTCTCTTCTTCTCCCTTGGCAGAGGGTTCTTCTTGGTTCACAAGCAGGATCTACTGTTTAGGAGCAGGGCTCCTACTTTTATACACAGTTTCTTTTGTCTTTGCAGGCCAGGGGGCCAGAGCCGGGTTCAACCCAGTTTTGGAACACTTTGTTTACAGGAAGCTGCCTTCTTCTTTCAGGGTGCAGGGCAGAGACATCAGACGCTCCGCAGGAGGTGGAGCCAGCATTGTGGTGGCAGAGCACAGCCCTATTCAGAGTCAATGGGCACTCCTCCCACCTATCCTGGGGGTAACCCCTCTATTCACCACCTGGCAGCCCAGACTTATAGAGTGTAATAATTCCAGCAGCCCATTCTGGCCTATGAGAACAGGTAGCCTTGCAATAGTGAAAAACGAAAATGGCTGTAATTCACTATTAGGACATGCCACACACATCAGGGCTTGTCCTACCTTATGCTACAATGCACCCTGCCCTTGGGACTACCATAGGGGTGACTAATATGAAGTTAAGGGAAGGTTTAGGGACTGGTAAGTGGGTGCACTTGCGCAGTCAGCATGACAATACCAGATTGCACGCAGGTTCTGCAATGGCAGACCTTAGACACATTTTAAGAGGCTGCTTCTGTGGGGGGCACAACCAGTGCTGCAGGCCCACTAGCAACATTTGAATTTACAAGCCCTGGCACTCCTGGTGCACTTTACTGGGGACTGACAGTAAATCAAATAAGCCAATCAGGGAAATCAATTAGATGTACAATTTTCATAGGGAGCACTTGCACTGTGGCACTGATTGGCAGTGGCACAGTGCCCTGAGCAGCTAACACCAGCAAAACACCTGAGGCACATCAGCAAAAAGTGGAAGAGAGACTCACGCCAAGGTGCCAGGTCTAACATCTCTCAAACTGATTTGGTCCAAGAAATACCCTTCGAATGCTAGCAGCTATTCGGTTTGCCTACTCCCCTGTGTTTCTTATGTCTTGCTCAATTATGGCACAAGAGTGTCTGTTAGGCAGCAGCATTGTCACTCTCTGTCCGTATAATGACTTCAAAAGAGGTAAAGAGTCTAAAGATTCCGGGTGAAGCTAAAGTGAAATCAATTACTGCATTTCAGTAATTTGAAAAACAAGTGTATTTCTTAGGGGAATTAGGTAAGTCTACCATTCTCAATGATCGTAAATGGCAGTATGTAAAAATATGAATAACTTGGCCCCTTGTGCATCACGTTGAGGAGGGTAATTACATCAAGGATGCCCTAATTCGGGGTGTGGTTTAACGCACTTTAAGATGGCCACTTGCTAAGCACGCTCTGCCGGCCGAGACACAATCTTATCAAAATTCGCACATATGGAGGGCCATCATGGAGTGTAAATTGACCCTGGGCTCTGCTGACAAGGCCGTGCTTCAGACGTGCTGTCAACTGCGGCTGCAGTACGCCTCTGCGACGAACTGGGCACCCCGGACAATAGCGACCTACTCCGTGTGCTGTACACCACATACCTGCTTCGCGGCAGCTGGACGGAGGGCTGTTTCAGGAACCCTGATGATTATTCCTTGTGAGTTGGCAACGAGCGGGGGAACAGCTCCTGTCCCTCCGGGAAGGCACAGGCTGGGACCCGGTAGACACGTGAGAGCCGAGCCGCCATTTTACCATCAGGCAGCTTCGTGCATGCAGACCAGGCAGCTCTGCCGGAGGACTCGCAGCGACATGCAGCATCACTCAGACCGCAAGGTGTGCGCTAGACCCCCTCTGCGACTTCTTACTCTGGCGAGCTCCGTGTTTGACGACGAGGGTGGTTCCCGTGTGAGAGTAGAGCTACCATTTTAACATCAGGCAGCCCTGGGTGTGCAGACCAGGCATCTCTGACGAAGGATTCGCAGCGACATGAGGTCTCACTCAGACCGCGAGACGAGCGCTGGACCCCATCTGTGACACCTCACTCTGGCTTGCTCTTTGTTTGAAGACGACTGTGGCACCCGCAGGCCCTGATGTGGCGGGTCCGGTCTGGAGAGTATACGGCCCAGCGGAGCTACCCCAGGCAGAGGTGTGAGATGTGCCCTGTGCTTCCTGCAGGTTGAAAACGTCTAGCAAACCGGGCAAGAGGTGAGAGGACCCGTATACAAGTGCGACCGACGATTCGGGCTAGCGCCACTGTCTGTTGGCAGGATTGGATGAGACTCCGTAAGTGTCTGGCGAACTGTAACACATAGGTTCGCAAACACAATTATAGCACTTGTGCGCTATCGACCCGACTGGCGATATAGAGGCGTCTGAGCCAAGGGAGTGGGGCACCGTGATAGAGCAGCGTACTGGGGCAGCTACGACTAGTCCCTATTAAGTGGCAGTGCACTTCAGAAGTTTGACACCATAGGCAAACAGGACGCCAAACAGCTGAAACTGACGTTTGAAAATAGAAGCAATACTAGGCTAATGGAGTCCGACCCGGAAGGAGGTTCAGATCGCCCACCTAACATGCAGTCAGAGGATCAGGGTGAAGACTTACGCACACTAATGCTGTCAAGCCTCCGTACCATAGACACAAAGCTGGATTTTCACACCTCTCAGCTTGACACAGTAAAAAAACTGGGTAACACGCACGAGACAGGCCTGGATCTGCTTGAAAACCGTGGTTCGGACTACTACGAGTTTCAAGTTGAAACTAAGGAGCAGCTTCTGCATATGGACAAAGTGCTAAGTCTGATCAGGGCAAGGAATGAGAATTTAGAGGCCAGGTCTCGCCAAAACAATCTGAGGATAACCTGGATTCCAGAGACGACTGCCATTTCCAAAATGGAAGCTTACATTGATGATCTACTGCTAGAGTTCTTTGGCCCTGATTTGTCCGCATTGTTCGCGGTCGAGAGAGCACACCATGCATTAGGCCCCAAGACCCCAGTAGGAGCTACATCCAGGCCTATCCTGGCTCGATCTTAAATGATCAGGATCGTGATCTCATTTTGAGACTTGCAATGAGAGCATGGGAGCATCACCCATAAAGGATCATTCTACCCTGATTTCACCCCGGCAGTGCAGGCGGTCCGCCGGGAGTTTCTGCCTGCCAAGCGCATACTTCTGCAGGCCAAGATCCCCTACTCCTTGCTCTATCCTGCTAAGCTCAAGGTGACGCACGAGGGCATGGCTCATCATTTCACGGACGCCAAATCTTCACTGAAGTTCGCCAAACACGTGGGAGGGAAGAAGAATATGCACAGTTTGTCTGCTGGAAACACATCTGAAGCCAGACTAATTGATAATGACTAATTAGTGTTTCTGCAATTATATATCTGTAACTGAGATTTGATTTGTTTGGGGTTTAGCCCGGGGTGAGCCATTGTTCTGACGTGGGGAGGGCTATTGCACCTGAACTGCGGTTGCGGTGGGTTGGCGGTCTCTAACCCGCATTTGAAAGTTCTGGCTCTCTGTCACCTTTTTGGCCACCCCGCTTCTGGCAGGGTAGTATTATTGCGACACCTCTCCCCCCCCTATCCCCCGCCCCCCCTCCTCCGGAGAGCTCCCAGTCGTAGTCTTTGATTTACACTACGTAACAACCTGTTGCTGTTGTTGTTAAAGGGGGGAGGTTCTCCACAACCTGTTTGGGGGGTTGGAGTGGGTGGGGGGAGGGGGGAAAATGTAATGTTATGTTCTTAGCCAGCTTAATGCCACATAGCCAGAAACCCCACGTGGGGTCATTGCAGACTACACTCGCATTGTCTACAGGGTGTAACAGTGCGGGAGCCATAACGATAAAACCAACATCTCGCATTGTATTGGTATTGGGAGGTTGAAGCTATCGGAAGCTCAATACAAGGCCTCACACCTGTAAACAATAGTTGTGGTATGGCGACCCTAAACTTTTTAACCTGGAACATACATGGTCTTAACGATCACAGAAAGACCAGACTAGTCCCCTCCTACTTATTAAGGCATGATATCAATGTCTGCCTCTTGCAGGAGACACACTTGAACAGCACGCCCCCACTAGACTAAAGCACAGGCACTGGAGTCATATTTTCTCTTCCATATATTCAAACTACTCCCGAGGTGTGGCGGTGCTTGTGCTGCAGGGCCTGGACTGGAAGGAGTGTGAGTCTCGCCTCGATCCCGAGGGCAGATATGCTATACTGATTGGAGAACTTGGTGGAGTCAGGGTTACAATTGCAGCAGTCTATGGGCCTAATACGGACACCCCAGAATTCTTCCAAAACATATGGGCAAAAATTAAATCTACTGGCTGTGACACTATAATCTGGGGAGGGAACTTCAATGTGGTGCTTGATGATACAATGTACAGGAAAGGTTTGTCCTGCTTCCTTCGTCCTAATGCCAGCACTGCATTGAACGCCATTGTATCGGATGGCAATTTAACTGACATACGGCGACAGTGCAATCAACATACTATGGAGGGCACATTTATTTCCGAGCACCACAGGGCCTGATCCAGGTTAGATTACTGGCTTTTATCATGCAATGTGGTGGCATGGACATGCAAGATACCTCACCTTTCAGATCCTTGTTGGACCATGCTCCTTGCCTACTCCGCCTTAATATGCCGAACTCACCTAGCAGAATGTTTAGCTGGCGGCTTTCTCCCAATGCTTTTTTGGATGAGGCATTCAAGGAGGAAATATGGGGGACATAGTAGACTACTTTACTCTGAATACTGGCTCAGTTACAACCCAGGCCTCTTTCTTGGAGGCCTTTAAGGTTGTCATCAGTGGCAAATGTATAGCACGCCAAGCCGGGGTACTGAAGGCAATCAGAGGTACACTAACCTCCTTCGAGACACTCATCAAGGAGCTCGAAACCCAGTTTTACACTACTGACGACCCCACCCTCATCGCCCAATTGAAAGAAAAACTGCTGGAATGTGAGGAAGAGGCGCAGCTGGAAGTGAAGTTTATGGGCAAATAGACACAGGCCAGAAGGTACAGGGAGGGAGATAGGCCAGGGAGAACCCTTGCGAATATGCTTCGGGTTCCTCGCTCCGCTATGTCAGAGAGATCCAGGGTGATAACCCGCCCATGCGCAGAGGTCCTCAAGAAAGTTTGGATCAATATATTCAATTCTATGCCAACCTATACACGGCCACACATGGTTCAGTTTCAGAGGGCCTTCAACCCTTCCTGGACTCCCTAGAACTACTTTGGCTGGGACGGGGGCACAGACAATAATTGGATGTTCCTTTTTCGTTCGAAGACGTCACTCGAATGATTCGCGGACTTCCCCTGGATAAGGCACCGGCTCTGATGGCTTAACCACTGTGTTTTACAAAACATACGTTGAGGAACTGGCCCGTACCTGATTGCTGTCTATGTAGATGCCCAAACCTCGAGTATCCTGCCGCCCTTGATGCGTGAAGCCATTATTATTGCATTGCTAAAGCCAGGGAAAACTAATGATGAAATTGATCCATACAGACCACTTTCTCTTATCAATGTGGATGTAAAGATTTTGGCAAAACTGGTTGCAAACAGACTACAGCCCTTGCTTCCTCTCATAGCCCACCCAGACCAATAGGGATTTAATCTGGGGAGGTCTACGTCCATCAATTTTCGACCTTCTTTACTGTTTTACACTACCTACATCCTCACATGCAAGCAATTGTGGCATTCCTTGACGCCACAAAAGCATATGATCCGAAGGAGTGGACATACTTATTTGCCTTCAGAAGCTCTCCCTAGCGAGGGAACTGGGGCTGCGAGCGACTGTTGTGTGTTAAAAACGTGCACTCTGATTTTATACTTTTAAACAGCATTTTAAATCCACTTTGTCAGTGCTTCTCACTCGTTTTTTTTAACTGTTTGAAAATCTTTCCTGGGGGCTTCAAATTAATGGGGAATCGTTATCTAGGCACTCTGACACCCTAAACACCTTTGTTCTTCTTTTAATTCAGCCCTACCGCTCTTTAGCCGATCCTCGGCGGCGGTGGGCGCCATCTTGAGTGAGGCAGTCGGGGAGAGCGCTCTAGTCGCGCCCTACTCCCGCCCTCCTTGTGTATTTCAATCGATTTACTGCAGAGCTCTGCGCCCTTCAGAAGCTCTCCCTAGCGAGGGAACTGGGGCTGCGAGCGACTGTTGTGTGTTAAAAACGTGCACTCTGATTTTATACTTTTAAACAGCATTTTAAATCCACTTTGTCAGTGCTTCTCACTCGTTTTTTTTAACTGTTTGAAAATCTTTCCTGGGGGCTTCAAATTAACGGGGAATCGTTATCTAGGCACTCTGACACCCTAAACACCTTTGTTCTTCTTTTAATTCAGCCCTACCGCTCCTTAGCCGATCCTCGGCGGCGGTGGGCGCCATCTTGAGTGAGGCAGTCGGGGAGAGCGCTCTAGTCGCGCCCTACTCCCGCCCTACTCCCGCCCTCCTTGTGTATTTCAATCGATTTACTGCAGAGCTCTGCGCCCTTCAGAAGCTCTCCCTAGCGAGGGAACTGGGGCTGCGAGCGACTGTTGTGTGTTAAAAACGTGCACTCTGATTTTATACTTTTAAACAGCATTTTAAATCCACTTTGTCAGTGCTTCTCACTCGTTTTTTTTAACTGTTTGAAAATCTTTCCTGGGGGCTTCAAATTAATGGGGAATCGTTATCTAGGCACTCTGACACCCTAAACACCTTTGTTCTTCTTTTAATTCAGCCCTACCGCTCCTTAGCCGATCCTCGGCGGCGGTGGGCGCCATCTTGAGTGAGGCAGTCGGGGAGAGCGCTCTAGTCGCGCCCTACTCCCGCCCTCCTACCTTCCTATATAATGTGCATAGCATCCAGACGGCGCAGCGGGCTGGCGCAGCGGGCGCGCCGGATACGCGCCGAAGCCGCGCCTAAGCCAAGCCCGTCTGCGCCCGTCCGCGCCAAGACCGCGCCTGGCGCAGGACATGCTGCTCCCACTTACCCTGTACTCAGGTACGACTCTATTGAGCTGCTGTCTATGCGCCCTTCCTTACCCAGTCCCTCCTGCTGTGTGCATTCCTTTTCTGACCACCTGTGTGGCCCTTACATCTGTCGATCGTGTGGTTGGTCATCTTCCAGTCTCGCCAGCCCTATTACCCCCCTTCCCCCTCTTCCTCGGCATAAGACAACCTCCTTTAATGGCGGTCTTATCAATGCCAGATCTTTAGTTCGACATGGACAAGACATCCATGATCTTATTATAACAGCCAATCTTGATGCCTTGTTCATTACTGAATCTTGGCTGCACGAGGCCTCAAATCCCGACCTTGCCACCGCTCTCCCCCCTGATTATACCATCTTCAGGCGAGACAGACCCGTCGGTCGGGGAGGCGGATTGGCCATCATTGTAAAAAATGCACTCAAGTGCCACACATTTGATCTGGCTTCCCTCAAGGACTGTGAATCCCTGGGATTTGTCATCCAAACTAGTCCCTCCTCCGCCTTTTCTGGAGCTCTCGTCTACCGCCCCCCCAGAAATGCCACCACTTTCCTGGATTCCCTTGATGAAACTCTGGCAGCCTTCCTTACCCATTACCCTACCTTCACTCTTTTTGGAGACTTTAATCTTCATTTGGAATCCGATACTGATCCCCACGCTCTTAATTTCCGCCACTCTCTTGAGATTTTTGGTCTCTCCCAATTAGTTTCCCTCCCTACCCATTGTGCCGGACACACCCTGGACGGCATTTGCACCAACTTGACCTCCCTAGTTGCTTCCACCCCCGTGCCACAAATTTGGACAGACCACTGTCTCATTCCCTTCTCCATCAATAACAAAACTTTGCCCCCCCTTCCCATCAAACTCCCTCACACTCCCTTTCCTATTAATTGGAAAAAGGTAGCTGAGTACATCAAACTCAACCCTCAACCAGGGGTACCGCCCCCGTTCATCACGGGTGACGTGTCTCTAGACTCCACAAATTTCCACCAGTGGATTGAGAGAGTAATCTCTGCCAATGCAAAACCCGTTAACCAAAAACCCGTTCGTGGAAAAAAGAAACCTAATGCCCCCTGGTATACTCCGGCCCTCGCTGAATGCCACCTTAAGTGTAGGCTTTTGGAGAGAGAATGGAGAAAAACCTACGATCCAATGTCTAGATCCATTTACACTCTCCAGAGAAAGCAATATCTCTCATTTATAAAAAAAGCAAAAAAGGCATTCTTCACTCAAGCAATAGACTCTGCTAAACAGAAACAACAAACAATCTTCAACATCGTGAAATCTTTTACCCACCCCAAAGCACTGGCACTTGAAATCCCCCCCTCGCAAGCCCTCTGTGATCAAATTGCTGATTTCTTTGAGGAGAAAATTAATAATATCCACAAGGACTTCCCCCCGATACCTATTCCTACCCAAGAGCCTGACACAACTATTCCTTCATTAAACAAATGTAAAGCAGTTTCCCTAATGCAAACGCATAAAGCCATACTAGCCTGTAAATCAGGTGCACCCACGGATTCCTGCCCCCCAGTCATCTTGCACCACCTTGTTGAGGCTGTCAACCCTCTAATTAATGCAATTGTGAACAAATCCCTCGACTCTGGTATTGTTCCTTCTGAGTGGAAGAAGGCCACAGTCAAGCCCCTCATGAAAAAGCAAAATAAATCCCCCACTGACCTGTCTAATATGCGCCCAATCTCGCTCCTCCCTGCGCTAGGCAAAATCACTGAGCAACTAGTTCATGACGAACTAAAGAATTTTGTGGAAAATCATCGTATTTTGCACCCACAGCAATCCGGCTTTCGCTCCGGCCATTCCACAGAGACCGCTTTGATTGAGTTGTCAGACACCATCAAGTTCCTGCAGGATGAGGGCAGGCAGGCCGTTCTCATCCTGCTCGACCTAACCGCGGCCTTCGACACCATCTCACATGGCGTTCTAATTAAAAGGATGCGTGAGATTGGTGTCACGGGCTCCGCACTTGCCTGGATAACCTCATTCCTGTCCAATCGCTCTCAAACGGTCTCCTTGGGCACCTTTCTTTCCGATGAACGATCCATCATCTCGGGGGTCCCCCAGGGTTCCATCCTGAGCCCCCTCTTTTTCAATGTATATATGGCCCCCCTCCTCACGTTGATCGAGTCACATGGGATTCTCGTGACATCCTACGCTGATGACACTCAGCTTGTCGTCACTATCGATAAAAAACTTCCGGATGCCGCTATCAGATTCCAAAACTGTCTGTCAGAAGTCTTTTCTTGGCTAAATTTGCATCATTTAAAATGTAACAGCGCCAAAACAGAAATAATTCCCCTAGGTAAAGGCACATTCTTTTCCCCCAAAGATTGGTGGCCTCATAACTCCGAAGCACCGCCTAGCGCGGTTGCTTCAGCCCGCAACTTGGGTGTTCAATTTGACGCTGCCCTCAGCTTCGATGAACATGTGCGCATTACCGCTGGTCGCTGTTTCAGCCTGATCAGGCAATTAAAGAAATTTTTCAATTTTCTGCCTATCACAGCCAGGAAATCAGTCGCGGTGGCGCTTATCCTCTCCCGGCTGGATTATTGTAACGGCCTCCTAGCCGGCATTAAGAAGTCCTCTTTGAAAAAGCTGCAGAGTGTCCAACATGCAGCAGCCAGGCTTGTTTTGAAACTCCCCCGTAGGTCCTCAGCCTCTGCAGCCCTCAACACCCTTCATTGGCTGCCCCTCCATAAGAGAATTTTATTCAAGCTCCTTGTCACTGTATTTAAAGCAAACAGGGGCTTGGGTCCATCTTACCTGACCAAGCGCTTTCAGCACTATATTCCTATCCGCTGCTTGAGGTCATCTGGCGCCAACTTTATTTCGGAACCCCGCATAAAACTTAAATCCAAGGGAGGAAAGACCTTCTCCCTTCTGGCGGCCAGGGCATGGAACCGTCTCCCCCCCAACCTTAGGCACGCACCCTCAGAAAGCCTCCTCAGGAAATTTCTGAAAACCTGGATTTATTCTCAGTCTGACTCCTCAGTCCTCGCAGCTATTTGATCCATGCACCCCTAGACGCCCTTCTGTGTGCTCAGCGCCAAGATGCTCCCTCCGGAGCGAAAGTTAGCGCTCTACAAATGACAATAAATATCAAAAAAAATATCAAATATCATGGAGAGAATGGGGTTTAGCCCTCTTTCTCTGGGTCTCATACGCCTGCTCTATACAAAGCCATCTGCCAGAATCCGTGTGAATGGTATGTTGTCAGGCCCCTTCTGTATATCGAGGGGTACGAGGCAGGGGTGCCCACTTTCTCCCCTGCTCTTCGCTATTGCGATGGAGCCATTGGCGGCACGGATCAGGCAGCACCATGCCGCCAGGGGCCTAGGGTTTAGCACCAGGGGCCTTCTGATCTCGCTGTGCGCGGATATTACCCTTTACATTAACGACCCAGAGGTGAACTCTGCCCCTATCCTACATGAACTTATAAAGTACGGAAGCCTATCTGTCATTCCAATAAACTGGGCAAAGTCCACTATAGCGTTACTTACAGATGCCACAACACCATTCCCCATTGATTATCCTCTCAAATGGGCCACTAGCCTGGTGAAATACCTTGGCATTTAGCTTAGCAGGAACATGCAGGATATCTGGAACATGAACTATGGACGCACTATCACATGGCTGGAGGAAAAGGTTAGTGCATGGGCCGGGCTCCCCCTCTTCCTGGCAGGAAGAATCGCCGTGGCGAAGATGTTGGTCCTGCCGAAATTTTGATATTTATTTGTAAACATTCTGATTCACTCAGGCCTTTTTTAGCTCAATTCGCTCATTATTAATATCAATGGCTTTGGCGGTTCGACAGGCGAGGGTCCAATGGGAACTCCTAACTCTTCCTCTGTCTCAGGTTGGGCTGGGGGCCCCGGAACTCCAGTTGTAAGCATTTTGTGCCCAAGCTCAGTTTCTACCTTTTATGGGTACATCTCACCCCGTTCCAACCACACATGGCTGTGGGATTGGACGTTGCAGCGCTGGTTCCCCTCCAGGTGGCCAAATATTAGACATACAGACGGCCGAGAGATGGTATTGACACAGTCGAGACCCTCAGGTGGGTGTGGGACAGACTCCGGGATAGGGCCCACTTAAAAACTTTATATGCCCCATCCATTCCCCTGGCACACAATCCGTGATACCTACAATGACGGAGGACACCAGCAGATCCATAGCAAAAAAGATGTGTTTACACACCTTTCAATTTAGGGCTACTCCGGACCCCGCAGAGGAGGACGTTGTGACCTTTTCAAAGCTGTTCTTATACTATATAAACTTAGGGCAACATGTAGGCAACTACACACCACATTCCCCGGCCCTCCGCCAGGGACGGACTGGGAATAGAAACCGGCCCTGGTAAACTGCTCAGCCGCCCCCCTCCCCCCCCTTCCCTCCACCCCTCAAAGCAGCTGAGCAGTGTGCGAGGGCCGGTTTCGCCGAATTTGTTACAGGGAGCAGATATTGCCGACCCCCAGTAACAAAAATGGCCCCCCAAGGGCCCAAAACCGGCCCCCACCCTAGCGGCCTACCGGGGAAACACCCGGTGCCCACTATGGCCAGTCCGGCCCTGCCCTCCGCCCACATTGCTGGCCCTTGAAAATGTTCTCATGACAGCCTCTCCTCTGTGGCTCATAACGCCCCTTTACAGTAGTATGCAGGCTACAACCCCTCTTTTAAAACCTAAAGCTTTTCAGTCCTGGAACTCAGAATTACACACTCAGGTAACGGAGGACCAGTGGGCCTTCTGTTGCAGTCAACTCACGGTACTATCTCCCAACTACAAACTGCGCCTAATCCATTTTAAAAACATACACTGTTTTTACAGTACTCCCTCCCAGCTACACCGCATTCAGGATTTAACTTTTAGTCACACTCAGCTAACAACATTCTGGGAACTAATGCCGTCAGCATCTGGGCCGAAAGACATATGAGACGCGTTCCTGGACTGGGCACACTCACGTCATGATGGGAGGGAGGGATCTACGGAATCGACCAGTGCTTTGTAGGAATGGGCAAACATGCCTCGCCACTTGTCTCAGTTTGAGGTAGGAGTTGAATTAGCCCCACACTAACCTCCTAGTATCAAATTCCCTGATTATGTCCCGGATAGACTGTTGGTTCCTTATCTAGGAGTTGCCTGGTTCCTTAACCCGTTTCTTCCGCCCTACTGCTGTGCACTCCATGCTATTTTATAAAAGATGCTGTATTCATTTGTCTAATACGTTTTGCAGTTCACTCATGTATAATCTGTGACATTGCCACGGGCAACTAGCTGTATTGTTTTGTACTTGTTGGTTTTGAAATGCCAATACATTTTTTTTAAGGATGCCCTAATACGAAATTGCATGTACAAATAAAGCTTCATCTGACAAGTTCAGTGTCAAATTAAAGATTAACATCACCTGTTAATAAAAATGTACACATTCTTTTCACCGTCTAAAAACCTACTCAGAGAATAGATCCCTTTAGCACATTGCTCTACTTAAACGTAACCTCAGTGTGTAAGTAAACATAAACCTAATAGCATCAGTTGTGCTGTCTTACTTGAGCGAACTTTAAGCAAAACAGAATCACAGCTAACTCCAGATTCATATCTCAGAACGATTTTCCCCACAAAACAGTATGTCAGTAGAACAACCTGTAAGACCATCCTATGGTTCTGAATCAGGCACATGCTGTCAGAACATAATATATGTTTTGGGAAGCCCCATCATACATTTTTGGATTAGAAGCAGCGTCAGGATCTCAATAAGTCTTAAAAAACTGATTTGTATCTCACATATGTATACCTTTGTCGTTTTAGGCATCATTGAGCTCAAATTAAATATTGCTTTGCTTTCTTTACTAGGAGAGGGAAGAGCTTTTTTTCCGAGCTCTCAGTCTTTGTCACACAGTCCAAGTCAAGGAGGATGACTCTGTGGATGGGTTGAAGAAGACCACTCAACAGTACATTTCCTCCTCGCCTGATGAAGTTGCCTTGGTGGAGGGCATACAGAGGTACAGCATACCACTACACTGCTAATATTATAAAGAGAAAGTATTTATTTGCAGCAAGTTTGTCAATAAATGGTTTACTTGGAATTTAGCGATTCCCTCTGTGAATGTTTGCATTATTGAAAGTTTCATGAAAATATATAGATTATTACGAAGTTAAAAAACAAATCGTAATTTTATGTGGTGCAGTGTGCGATCTTTATTCCCATGAAGCAAAGATGACTCTGAATGTGAATGATAGTACTTTACATAAAGTATCCATTTATTCCAAATCAGCTTGCAGAAACAGTTGAATGGCTTATACTTGAAACGAGGCATACTACAAAGACCTTCAATAATAGAAACATATTTTTATACATTCATGTAATTTTTTGATTTTATGTAACACACACTTTAGCTGTGGCTGACTGAGGGCTGAACAGCAAGCTTACATTACCAACAGAGTTCATAAACAATGTCAATCATGACAACACAACAAATGAAATCTTACTTAAGAAATTGGTGGTCAACTCTCCTCGAAAAGCTAGAAGTGTAGGTGTGCATCTGAATATCAGGTAAGAAAATTCCCAAGTCTGGGGCCAGCTATTGGGAAAGTCTGGTTGGAAGTACACACTTTCTTGGCCTGGTTACGATATGCAGAGGATTTCCTGGAGGTGTTTTGAGTAATGCCTGGAAGTCAGTAGTTTAGAGGCAAGACTTGAGGGTTATTGTAGGACTTGAGTCTTGTAAGCCTGATAAGCCAGCTTGAACAGGGTGCTTGCCTCAGTGGAAGGTCAGTGCAGAGATCTGAGTGTGGGTGTGATACAGTGGTATTTTCCGGTTCGAGTGACAAGCCTACCAACTGAGGGCAGTACTGCTCTCAGTGGAACAAGAGCACGTTTAAGTTGTCTGATTAGCAGTGCATTCGCCCCATCAATGCAAATAGTATTAACATTGTGGAGCGCAATCTGTGCATCAGTATACTCATCTACCCATTAAAGAAAAAATGCATGCTAGGATAATATTATATACTTTTGGTGTACATTTCAAGTTAGGAAAGGTTTGGCTGGGTTATCACTGTATTATATAGTAAAATCTTTAAAACGATAAGGCAGTTCATTTCTTGGTTAGCCATCCTTATCTCTAGTTAGAATTCCTCAAGTGAGTAGATTTCAGCTAGTTGATCTTCTTGTGGTCGGTCCCTGCCCAATGTTTGTATTGTTTTAGTGCTAATTAGGGATGCGTTTGTCCATTACTATTAAGGAAGATAGGTAATTGAAATCTGCGATCTGGCCATTCTTAATGCTAATCAGTGGCCTGGCCATGTATGGCAGCTTAACTGCACTGTTTCCGCCACCGCAAACAGCAACGACAAACTACTGTGGCCTGCAGCCCTAACCGCGCTGCACATTCAATGGATCCGGGGGTCGGAACACCCACCTGTGACTCCCAAAAATCATTCCTACTCACTGAAATGTCAGCGCTTCATGCTGAGCCTGGGCGTGCATTTTATACTCTCAAGATATAGAGCTTTTGAACCGGGATCTGGAAGGTAACCAAAAGGGATATTTTACCAAACGGTGGAATTGGCATTATTGTTAAACTAGAGTTGCTCTGGTGGTTGGGCGGGTTCACTTACTGAATCGCCGTGATCAGGGGCCTCTAGTTGCCTTCCTGGTCATCGCGTTTGTCTGCACTGCCGCTGCTGTTGCGTTAAGGGAAACGGAAGGGCGGAAGCCAGGACTATATCCGCGTTCCGTAGTGTGAGATGTATGCGCATGCACACTCGGGTTCCAAGTACTGCTTATGTAGGTGTATGGACTGCTCACCCTGTCCTGATGATGATCTTAATCTACTAATAGATGGTAACGTCGTCGACCCCCCCCCCCACGGAAATCCCTCCATTGTATATATTTTTCCGGAGTTCACTTTGTTGTTTATGTGATGTTTTGTTTATTTCATTTCACTCGGTCACAATACGCACCCTGTCACTTATGTGAGCACCTGAACGTATTCTTGAAATACCAATATGTTGAAAAAGCACAATAATTAAAAATACACATGTTGCCCTACATGTTTTTGCTCCCATATCAATTTAGTGTCTAGTCTAACTAAAACTATGTGAGGCAAACATTGTCGGTAAACTTCTGTCCTCATATTTGAAACACAAGGAGAATCACAGGGGTATTAAATCCCTCAAAGATAAAACAAATGTCACCCATATGAATCCTGAAAAAAATCCTAGACATCCTCAGAGGCTTTTATCTATTCCTATACAATGAAGACTCAAACCCCCCGGTGGAGGACTGTATGGCTTACCTAAATAACACATTCCTAACTTCTGTCACTGACCAAGATAAGCTGACTCTTAGCTCACCAATAACAATGGAGGAGATCACTGTGGCTATCAAATCCCTCAAACCTCATAAGTCTCTACAGCTAACTTTTACAAATCATTTGCTTTCATCCTTAGTCCCACATTGCTGGCCAAATCCGCCACTATTCAGAATCAGGCGCCATTAGAGGCACTCCCAGCGAGGTCACTATTGTGGAAATCCCCAAAGAGGGTAAGGACCCAACCCTGGTGAAATATTACAGGCCAATTTAATTAATTGATCTAGATGCAAAAATCTATGCCAATATTCTCTGTAAGAGACTCTAACCCATATTTCCACACCTAATTGACTACACACAGATGCGGTTCATGAAGAATAAACTATCTGACAATACTCGCCTTCTATGCCACATCATTGAGAGAGCTAACACAGTTAATCCTGACACCGTTGTGGTCACCCTAGTTGCTGAAAAAGCATTTGATAGGGTCTCTTGGACGTTCCTCCAGGAGAACCTACTGAAGTATAACCTTGATGAGGCCTTCACCAAGATGGTCAAGGCCCTATACAGTGGCCCCTCTGCCAAGGAGAGATCAGGCGGCCTATTGTCCTGTGCCTTTGAAATTTGGAAAGAGACACTAGACAAGGTTGCCCCTTACCCCCTCCCTTTTCATTCTGACCCTAGAGCCCCATGTCCAGCTAACCCCTCCATAGCCGGCATATCCTTTAGTGAAACCACGGCAAAGGTAGCTGCCTATGCGACTATATTTTAATTATGACCGAAGACGCAGCCCAGTTGATCCTCTCATTTCTGCAGACCAAAGAGGACTATGCCTGGGTTACTGATTACAAACTCAGTTAGGACAAGGCCTAAATCATGGGTCTGAATAATCTGTGCACTAGCGACCTTTTCAAAACCACAGGAATGCCCTGGCAACACCAATTCATAAACTATTTGGGCCTAGAATTCTATTAAAGTCGATCCACCATAATGAAAACTTAACACTGAAAAAAATTGAGATCCTTCTGGATGGATGGAAACCCAAATTCCTTACCTGGTGGGGTCGCAGTGAGACCATCAAGATGATAGTCACCTCGATAGTTAATTACCTCATACGTATATTACCTTTATTATTAGCCGATGAATCCCATCATAAGCTAGACAAGCTGTTGACAGAGTTTATTTGGCAGAATAAATGCCCTAGAATCTCCATAAAAAAACTACGGCTGTCTCTACAGCTAGCAGGAGTTAATTTAGCAGATTCTCAAAATTACTAAACTGCATTCTTAGCCAGTCAAGGCCCCCTTTGGTTCTCCCAACATGTGGACTATACCCCATATGGCTACTAATTGAAAAGGAGATCCTTGGAGTCTGCACCCCATATCGCTGCTAACTATTAAGACAAAGTCCCCCTCGTCGGCCAAATAATCTTCAAAAATATGAAAAGAGCCTTCCTGATGAATGATTAACTTTTAGAGATCCCAGTGGCCCATTCTGACATGAACTTTTTCTGGCACAACCCTAAAGTCAGAATCCATGGGTAAACCATATTTTTTGGCTCATGGGCATCGAAAGGCATTCATTTTCTAAAGCAATTGGGCTTCCAACAAGCGCCTCTTTCCTTCAGAGAACTTCAACGACAATAACATTTTCATGACATAGACTTCTACGACTTCATCAAACTCGAAGTCAGACTTAAGTTTCCTGAAAGAGATCCCTCTCTTTTCAAGACCATACTCTCTTTCAATAAGATCGGCCATCAATTCTTCAAATTTTACCACCTTTTAAAGCCAAAATCTTCATCCCTTACTGTGAAGCGTCAGAGGAAATGGGATACCATGGAGAGTGTCTCTCCAGACATCTTGTATCTAATCTGGAAATCAGTTGTAACCTATAAAGTCACCCCTTCTCTCTCCTAAACGAAGTAATGACTCGTGCATATGACATTCTGGACCCTTGAAAGACTTCACAAGCTGACTCTTAGGGAGAACTCAACATGCTGGAACTTTGATGAAGCCAATGGTGACCTCCCCCACCTACATTTTTACTGTAGCACAATCTCGCACTTCTGGGATCGCATATTCTATTTTAGTCGCACTCTTTTTGGGGTCCAGCTGAAAAAGGCCTGTCTCTCACTAATACAGGGATTCCTAGGTCCACAACTCAAGTTGTATAGTGATAGTCTTGTGGAAAACAAGTTATTATCTGCGGCCTGTAAGTCTGTTCTTGCTAATTGGAAGAACACGGCTGCTACCTCGTTTCGATCCTAGCTGAATTGGGTTACTTACTTAAGGGGGTCCGACAATATCACTCTTCAAAACTCCCCCTGGAAATCACAGAACACCTATGTTTGGAAGACACTCAACAACTATTTTGCCACTACCAAACACCCATAAGTACCCTAACATGTTATAAACTGACCTTTTAGTCACTACTTATACTGAAACACGTACATATATGTATCCAGATTGTCACCTTCTAAAAAATGTGTTAATAGTATGCGCTATGTGAAATGTATACTCCAAAAAAAGTACTCTACAGAATATGTACTTGCACCATTTATTTCACTAGGTCTTTTACTATGCTTATATTGCAGGTTCGTCATGCCCTCTGCTGTAACCCTCTTGTTAACGTTTCCCCTTAAGTTTTATTTTGTATTAGGTTTTGCTTTTATTTCTTGTATGATTTACCTCTTTCGTTCCCGTATAGGTCTCAGTCTATCAACTAATCCTGCACACTAGATTTGTTCACTGTACCTGCGTACTTTGTCATGTATTTACATCACTGTTTTCTTTTGTTCCTTTTGCAAAAAAACTACAAAATTCTTTGAAATCAAAAAAGAAACTGAGACCTGATTTACTAAGGAATCCTTTCATCTCATTGCTGACTCTGCCACCAGTCACAAAAATCATGTTATCAAATATGATCTTTAACAAGTGATTATCTCGCAAGGCAATTGTTGTTAAATCATCAGTTTGTCCTCCACATGGTGACATGCATTTTTGTGGTATATCTCTCTCTCCTTCATGTAGCAGTTGGGTATGATAATGACTTATTTCTAAACGATTTGAATATTCAATTTGCCATGCATTCTGTGAATTAGTGCAAAACTACACTGCAGCTAACTTGAGTCTGTTTTACTGGGTATCCGCATGGAGATGAGCACTCATTAGTAATTATTTTTTCCAATAATATCAGAAGTTATTTCTAACTTCCATATCCCAGTCTTATAGTTTTATTACAGAATACTTACATTCTTGCTGATGTTTCCAAAATATATGCATCTCAAACCACCTATAATGAAACCTGTCTTCTGAAGGTGGATATACTTCTCTTCTGTATGTGAAAATCTGTTGGATGATTTGTATGTTAGATGAACCATAATGCTAAGGATAAATGTTTCCTCCTCAGTGACTTGTCTGAATAGCCATGTCTTCCCCCCAGCAGCTTATCAGAGAGATTTTCTTCCGGGCTTTCTTTGCTTTTTCCTCTTATTATGCCATTGTAAAATAACCTATCTTTAAACTTATTCCCGTAAGGATTTCAAATGTACCGCATGTACAAGAAAAGAACTGGAGGTATGGATTTCTTGTGGATGCTAAGATTATTCTCTCCAACTCAATTTTTACATTTAGTGAAACATAGCTGCTATTGTCAACTTCTTGCAGATGCAGGCATGACTTGGAAAGATGTTGTTAAGATAATGGTTACACTATAGTAGTCCTCATTACTATTCCCGATGGTTCCTCTCTTGTAGCATCTATGTAGCAACTGCTTTTCCCTCTTATTATGCCATTGCAAAATAACCTATCTTTAAACTTATTCCCCTAAGGATTTCAAATGTACCGCATGTACATGAAAAGAACTGGAGGTATGGATTTCTTGTGGATGCTAAGATTATTCTCTCCAACTCAATTTTTACATTTAGTGAAACATAGCTGCTATTGTCAACTTCTTGCAGATGCAGGCATGACTTGGAAAGATGTTGTTAAGATAATGGTTACACTCTAGTAGTCCTCATTACTATTCCCGATGGTTCCTCCCTTGTAGCATCTATGTAGCAACTGTTTTTCACAGTTCATATTTAGAATGTTCTCTCTCCCTCTATTTGGCAAATGAAATGCCTTTATTGGGGGATCTTCATCAAAAGCTTGGCCATTTTGAACCTTTGAACAGGTAAGAGAGTTATTGCCCAAGTGTAAACTTTCTGTCAGTCTCTGGTTCCTTACCCACTTTTATTTTCAAATGGATCTTAAATGAGACGATGAAAGGATTCATATTTCTTTAAACGTTGGCTTAGTTCCCTGACGGCGAGTGGGCTTTCCACTTCACTGAAACATGCTAAAGATACCCTCTGATTTAAAAAAATATTTATATATTAAAAAATGACGCATTATTCAGTAGGATCGTCCATCTTTAGTTTAATCTCATTTAATGGCAATATATTGAAAGAAGCAGTACCTGATTAATTCCAGTAGTTTGAATAGTCCAGTCCTCGGAGAGGAAGTGCTTTGAGAAACAGTTGGCTGACCTTAGCCTTTAACCTGATGATGGCGGTGTTGTGGACCTCATTGTATTATTTTTGTCAGCTGCCTTTGACACTACAAACCATGTTATCCTTTTGACAAGAGTAGAAGCAATAGGGATCACATATTCATCCATTGCTTTGTGTTGATCATTTCTGTCACACCATTCTGCATTGGTGTCTGTTTTACCATTCTTGTCCTTTCCTCAGCCATCTGGTGTCGCCATGGGTTTCTGCACTCTTGCCCAATTTTTAATGTGTACATTTTGCCACTCTGCCTTCCTTTGTTCATGTGCTGTAAATTGTTACAACGATGAAAATGACACCTAACCCCCTCTGAAGCTATTCAGGCTTAACTATATGGTACCAGCCAACTTCAACAGCTGCACGAACGACACCTGTGTGAAATAAAAAAGGATGTGAAACTACACTCTTGTAAAATAGTGAACAAAATCTTTCATCCATATGCGTGAGTCTGTACAAATGTTTTTGCACTCATACTTGGACCTTTGGTGCTGAGGAAAATCTAGGAATTATTCTCCCAGTTGGACAAGTTCAGCCTTTTTTACTCACTTTACTGTGATGGTTTAGAAAGACTCACCTCTTCTGTAATGCCTCAAATATATCTATACATATCTTGACTTGAACAATTCAGTGACTACCACGCAGGATTGCTAACATCAAAACTCTACTATGGAAATGGCACACTATTGTATCCCCCTAAATATGTTCCTAAAAATTTTCAATGGGTATATTTGGCGACTGCCTAGATTCTCTTGCATCACCCCTGGCATTTTTCAGCTTCAAGGCTCTTCACAAGTAGCCAATCCCACGTAGATTATTATTTAATGTTCTCTGAAATGCATCTTGAACGGTGTGTGCACTAGGCTTCTTGTTCTTGATAAATTTCAGTGCTAGTCCCTATGCAGTCGCTGTACTCCTCATTAGCTCTTCTTCTAAAGATCCATATCATTTAGTGAATCTGCCAAGAAGGGCAACTGTTTTTCTGTGTAGGTGGCACAACTGTGGAATACACTTGCACTACTGGATACTTTCGACTGTACCATTTAACTTTTAAGGAAGCTGCTAAAAATCATCGTTTATATTGCCTCAGTCGAACTTCCGCAACCCACTTGTACGCCCTTGGTCTCTCTGGTTTAGCGTCAAGATAGCCCTTTGGTTGAAGGCACACTCTGTAAATTCCTATATTATTGATACTGGTACATAATTACAACACATGTTCTCCTTGTGCTTATATTGATAACATGTCTTGCTGTCTTTGAACTCGCCCCCCCCCCCCAGTTGCATAAGTGAAATAACATCGGACAAGCTGTGGTTCAATCTGCAGAGCAGACAGAAGCCCGGTTTTGGATAGCGGCGAAGGATCCATGAAGCATTGCTACTACAGCTGCAGACGACCAAATTGGCCCTCTGGCTGCCCAGTGTTAGTCATCATGAGGTCTGTAGATATTTTCATCCAGAAGATAAGCTCATCGTTGTCCGTTCTGTCATCGGGCCCTGTTTCTTTGGTCCCTGAGTTTGGCATCTCTCCTTCTAGCTGTGTTGCAAGCTTAGGTTTCCTTTCTTCTCAGGCCAGTACCATCTCCACTGTGTTTCTGCACACTGGTTCTTTTGTATCCAGACACTGCGCAAGCTCACTTTTCCTCTTCCTCTTCAAAACAGCAAAACTGTTCATCTGTTACTAATTCTTCTTAGTTTATGCCAACTCACTCTACTTAGGTGTCTTTTTCTCCTTGATCTCTTGTTGATAAGTTATGGAAAAGGCTGCTGTCCTAAAGATTCTTGGTCTGCATCGCTTCATCTCTGCTCCTCTCGCCTTGTGGATTTGCACTAGCTTCCCATTTCAAAGTGTTGCCCTTTCAAAGACCTTTTGTATCTGCCAAAAAGTCTTCCTTAAAATTAGCCCTATCCTTGCAGCATCAACATGCTGCTTTTTAGCTGTCATGCCAGTTGTGCTCTGCATCTGCTGGTCTTCTGTATCATCCCTATATCCTAAAAAGTCTGATTGGCGTGCATTTCTTTTCCTGTTTAACTTCAGATCAATGGAACTCACTGCTTCTTTCCCTTTATCTTCAAACTCATCATCTCTATACTGTTGCATAGAACTCAAAAATTGTCTTTTCCCCCTTGACAGATAATTCCTTTTCGAATCCGGTCCATTCTCAGCAGCAGGCCTATCTTTCAGGATAATAGCACCGCTTGTAAATTACTTTCTTCAGCTTACGTTCATGTGGAGCTAAATCTGTCTTACTTCCAAACAAAATACTGCACATTGCTGAGACACATTGATGCTCACTCAGGTAACACGCAGTCCAAATGCCATAAGGCATCACGCCTGGAGTAAACATGGCTGCGGCGCACGACCTCACATTGTGATCATTGGACGTGACTGGAAAGCGTTGTGGATCTGACAGGGTTGGCTGCAGTTAAAAGCATGTTTGGTCGCTAGAAGTGAGATGTTTCGAACGTTGACTGGCACTTTACAGCAAACCGTAGCTTAGTAAGTAAACCAAAATATAAATCTTGTAAAGTATTCGTTGGCAACTAGACCTCCAATGAGGAAATCATTACCAGTGTTTTATTCATGTCCACCTTCTGCAATGGAAAGCCGCTTCCGGTGGGTAAAAAAAGTTTAATTTAAATGTATACTGTATCCTGCATCCTTCGTTTTAAATGCAGTCGTCTTGTTTTTGGCAGGTTGAGGTTCTTGTTTTCTGAAACTTGCTTTTGCTCTTGCAGATTGGGTTTTACATTCCTGAGGTTCAGAGACAATTTCATGGAAATTTCAAACCGGGATAATAATATCGAGAAGTAAGTATTTCCCCCTCAGAAGATTTACCAATGTTCCTGTTTAAATTTGTGCATGAAATACATTATCTGACCTATCCAAGCATTGAGCAGTATATCATGTGGCACAGAAATATTTGATTTGAATGGTAGGCTGCACATGTGAGTTTATAGAGACCCAGTGCTCATGGTTGATTTGTTATTCTTGATTAATAAAAATTCTCCCTTTTATGAACTGCAGTAGTTGCCCCCTGCAATTTACTCTGTAAACCCAATATATATATATTACCTACTGGCGATAGCCAGTAGATATATATAGTTAGGACCTAGTTTCCATAGGCAATCCACAACATTCTATTGGGAATAACTTTGGCGTCGATTGAGGAAATTGCGTGGAATTTTCCAAAACTTAGGCCTGCTCCTTCCCTGAAAGTTTTGGGGGGATTCGTCAAGCGGGGGCCAAGAAAAAAGGGGGGTCCCAAAACGTGTTTTCCCCATGTTAATTTCCATAGGACGTTCAGACACGGCTACAGCCCGAACCGCTGATTGGAATTACACCAAACTTTGCAAAATTGTAGGGACTGGTACGCAGAAGTGCCTTTACTATATTTGGTGAAAATTGCTCCAGTGGTTTTTACGAAAATTAACTTCGAAAACACATATATATCTATAGGCGCGCTCCGAGCGCTTTGGGGTACGCCTACCCGTAAGGGCACCCGGCGCGCCACGGAAGTGCGCGAGCGGAAAGCTGATTGGCTCTCTGGTGTCTGTGAACATTCCAAACGGTCCGGAGAGTCCGCCATCTTGTGTCTCGGTAGAACCGAGACACAAGAGGTGAAAAACAAAAGGGGAAAACTATAAAAGGGGGCAGGGTAGAGACCCCCTAGGTTTTCTCAGTGGGGCCTAGGAGGACCCGGAAGGGCAAAAAAAATTATATATATTTTTTTTAAATTTCACGGAGTACGCGCTGGGTGCGATGCCATGTACGCTTAAAGGTACTCGTACCCTGAGCGTACCACGGGGAAAACCCCCTGAGCAGGCCTAGGGGGTCAGGGTGCTTCTTCCCTGCCCCCTTTGCGTTTTTTACACCTTTGTTTCACTGCTTTCTTGTGCCTTGGTTCTACCGAGGCACAAGATGGCTGCCAACACTTCCTGGTTTGGAGTGTTGACAGACAGTGGCAGCCAATCAGCATGCCTTTCACAGGAAAGCAGCATGCTCATTGGCTGTCAACACTTCTAACCAGGAAGTGTTGACATTCATCTTGTGATAGGTAGACCGAGGCATAAAAGAAGCAGAAAAACAAACGTATAGAATGCAAAAAGGGGGCAGGGTAGAAACAACCTGACCCCCTAGGGCTGCTCAGGTGGTCCCACAAGGATATTAACATATTTAAACGTTATCCGCTAATAGAATTAGCATTTAAAAAACCTTGCGAATTCACTGAAAAAACCATAAGTTTCAGGCCTTATATAGTTAGGAATTAGCATTAAAAAAACCTTGCAAATTCACGGAAAAACCATAGGTTTCAGGCCTTATATAGTTAGGAATTAGCATATAAAAAACCTTTGAAATTCACTGAAACAACCATAGGTTTCAGGCCTTATATAGTTAGGAATTGGCATTTAAAAACCTTTGAAATTCACTCAATAAACTATAAGTTTTAGGGGTGTTACAGTTAGCTGGACATTTCACTCATACAAAACCATTGAAATTGCTCCTATATAGTTAGTTGTACTAACTATATTTCACGCACCCGCAATCCACTGCTGATGATGTCACGTATTACATCATTCATGACATGGTCAGTGACATCACTGATGACATCTCAAACATCACTGATGACATCACTGATGACATCATCCAGTGAATGTGGTTTGCTTCGTTATTTAAATATGCATTATATAAATAGCAATTTGCATTGAAGAATGAGTGGATATATAAACATATTTGGATGGAGGATTTAGTAGCATTGTAATTGGCTGTTTACTTGACCAATTTATAGTGTCTCACTAAATATAGTGGATAGACAAGATCTTCCCTGGTGTCCCCTTCGTTTTTGCTGCCTGTGCCCTTGTGACCCCTCTCCCCCCCTGTTTTTCTTCTGTGCCCCTGATTCCCTGGTGTCCCCTTCGTTTTTTCTGCCTGTGCCCTTGTGACCCCTCTCCCCCCGTTTTTCTTCTGTGCCCCTGCTCCCTGGTGTCCCCTTCGTTTTTGCTGCCTGTGCCCTTGTCTCCACCCTCCCCCGTTGTCCTCCGTTCCACCTTCCCGCCGCTGCGTCCCTGCGGCCCCACCCTCCCACTCGCCACCCCGCTCCCGCCTCCCAGCTGCTCCTCCCTCCCACTACCCACTCAAACGGAGGCCGCACAGCGGCGCACAGCGGCGCGCAGCGGGCGCGCCGCTGGCGCACCGAAGGGGAGCCTAAGGCAAGCCCGTCTGCGCCCGTCAGCGCCTGGATCGCGCCCAGTGCCAGGACCCCTGGCCCCCGCCGGAGCCAGTCCACCCAACGGAAATACGACGCCACCACCCTCCTCGCACTCAACACCGGCCGACAGCCAGCCTGTTACCGAGCTACCCCGAAACGCACCCACGGAGCCTTCACCTGCCATGCCTGCAAATTCACCTGCCCTCGGACCTGCATCGCGCTCGCCAGAACAAGCACCAACAACAACCACCTCGAGTGCATCCTGCTCAACACCCGCTCCGTCCACGAACACGCAGTCGAACTCTGGGACCTCCTTGACACAACAGCACCGGACGTCGCCTTCCTCACGGAAACCTGGATGAACGCCTCCTCAGCCCCCGACATCGCCATAGCCATCCCGGACGGCTACAAGATCACCCGGAGGGACCGCGTCAATCAAGCCGGAGGTGGCATCGCCATTGTCTACAGAAACACCATCCGCATCACGACCAACACCGACGACACCCTCACCGCCGCCGAGCACCTTCACTTCCAGATACACACCGACCCCAAGACCACCCTCAGAGGTACCCTCATCTACAGACCCCCGGGACCATGCACACATTTCAGCGAAGCCATCGCAGACTTCATCAGCCCGCTCGCTCTCGCCTCCTCCGACTACATCCTCCTAGGAGACCTCAACTTCCACCTGGAGAACAACAAGGACAATAACACCACCTCCCTACTAGGCGACCTCGCCAACCTCGGACTCAAGCAACTGGTCAACACCCCCACCCACTACGCCGGCCACACGTTCGACCCCGTCTTCTCCTCCAGCAACCACATCTCCTTCAGCCACGCCACCGAACTTCACTGGACCGATCACAGCTGCGTCCATTTCAACTTCAGGAAAACTACGACCCACCACCGCCCGCAACAAGCCCCCCGAAGATGCTGGAACAAGATCACCACCGACCAGCTCACCACCTCCCTGAGCCAAAACCCACCCACCAACACTACGGACCCCAACGAAGCAGCCCCCAACCTCACACAGTGGATCACCGACTGCGCCGATGCCCTTGCACCACTGAAGAACCCTCCAAACAACCCAGCCAGCAAGAAAGTCCCATGGTTCACCAACGACCTCAAAGACTCTTAGAAATCCTGCCGCGCCCTCGAGAAAGCCTTGCGCCACGACCAGTCAACGGAAAACATGACAGCCCTCAAGAACGCCATCCGCAAACACCACCAGCTGATCCTCACCACCAAAAGGTCATCTTTCAGAGAACGACTGGACAACAACACCCACAACAGCAAGGAACTCTTTAACATCGTTAAAGAGCTCTCCAACCCCAACGCCAGCAACAACGACATCACGCCATCGCAAGACCTCTGCGACTCACTTGCCACGTTCTTCCACCGCAAGATCGCCGATATACACGACAGCTTCAGCGCTCAGACCACGTACCCAACCACTGAGCCAGCGCCCCCCACCACCACCCTCTGCACCTGGACCCCAGTCAGCACGGAAGACACCACCCTCGTGATGAACACCATCCACTCAGGCTCCCCAGCCGACCCCTGCCCACACCACATCTTCAACAAAGCTGACTCCATCATCACACCCCAACTCCGGCACATCATTAACAGCTCCTTTGCATCCGCCACCTTCCCGGAGAGCTGGAAGCATGCGGAGATCAGCGCCCTCCTGAAGAAACCCACCGCAGACCCCACAGACCTCAAGAACTTCCGCCCCATCTCGCTCCTCCCCTTCCCCGCAAAAGTCATCGAGAAAACAGTCAACATTCAGCTGACCGCCTTCCTCGAGACGAACGGCTCCCTCGACCCATCACAGTCCGGATTCCGAGCGAACCACAGCACCGAGACCGCCCTCATCGCAGCTACCGACGACATCAGGACCCTGCTTGACAAAGGGGAAACTGCCGCCCTCATCCTCCTCGACCTATCGGCTGCTTTCGACACGGTCTGCCACCGCACCCTGACAACCCGCCTTCGACCATGCCGGGATCCATGGAAGGCTGTGGAATGGATCACCTCCTTCCTCTCCGACAGAACCCAAAGAGTCCGTCTCCCGCCCTTCCGCACAGCGGCCACCAAGATCATCTGCGGCATACCCCAAGGCTCCTTGCTCAGCCCCACCCTCTTCAATGTCTACATGAGCCCCCTCGCAGCCATCGCACGCAAGCACAACCTCAACATCATCTCCTATGCCGACGACACCCAACTGATCCTCTCCCTCACCAACGACCCCGCCACCGCCAAAGCCAGCTTCCAGGAAGGAATGAAAGACTTCGCAGAATGGATGAAGCTCAGCCGTCTGAAACTGAACTCAGACAAGACGGAAGTCCTCATCCTCGGCCCATCCACCTCCGCCTGGGTCGACTCCTGGTGGCCCCCTGCTCTGGGCACCGCCCACGAACCACGCACGCAACTTGGGATTCATCCTTGACTCCTCCCTCACGATGACCAGGCAAGTCAACGCTGTTACATCTTCCTGCTTTAACACCCTCTGCATGCTCCGTAAGATCTACCGTTGGATCCCCACTGGAACCAGGAAGACGGTCACCCAGGCCCACGTCACCAGCCGACTGGACTATGGGAACGCCCTATACGCTGGGACCACTGCCAAACTACAGAAAAGACTCCAGCGCATACAGAACGCATCTGCACGACTCGTCCTGGACATCCCCCGACACAGCCACATCTCTGCCCACCTGTGAGAACTGCATTGGCTCCCCGTCAGCAAGAGGATCACGTTCAGACTCCTCACCCACGCACACAAGGCTCTCCACAACATGGGCCCCGAATACCTCAACAACCGCCTCACGTTTTACACACCTTCCCGCCAGCTCCGCTCCCCCAGCCTCGCAACCATCCCACGGATCCGCAGAACCACCACAGGAGGAAGATCTTTCACCTACCTGGCGGCCAAGACGTGGAACACCCTCCCCACCCACCTACGACTGACCCAGGACCATCTCTCCTTCAGGAAGCAACTCAAGACCTGGCTTTTCGAGCAGTAGTGGCACTCCCCTCCTCCCCCAGCGCCTTGAGACCCTCGCGGGTGAGTAGCGTGCTCTATAAATGTTCCTGATTGATTGATTGATTGAGTGCTCAGCAACTGAGGGGTGCAGCCACGCAAACACTCCCCACTATGGACCAAAAGGTTCCCAAAATAACAGCATAGAATGCACGAAAAACAGAAAACATTCAGATCAAGAGTTGATATCCTTTGTTCAGGTCTGTTTCACATGTTTCTTCTGGATCTAGCCTATACTCTTTACTTTAGTTATTAGCTATGTTCCTCTGCTAAGTCACCTCTCACAGTTTCTATTCAGAGTACAGCATGTGTCTGGGTTATATATCACACTGAGATACATATGAAATACTTTATTCTAGCCCTGACATAGTCAAAGGTTACACCGATATGACGAAACAAATGTTGGCTAGATCCAGACCGAAGCATGTGAAACAGAACTGAATAGAGATCACAGGAGTATGTGTCAGCATGTTCAACAACAGACTGGTATGAGCAAGTAACCAATGAAAGCAAAACGGCAAAAAGATGATGACAAAGGTTTAAGCAAGTCACAGTATTGTGCCCAGAAGAAAGAAGCCAGAGAATAAAAGAAGAACACAGCTGCTAAGTGTTGTGGACAAGTGATAGAGCAGAAGAAAGGAGGCGGTAGAGAGGGTTAAGGTGATCATGCATAATGGAGAAATATAAGGGAGAGGGTTTAGGAAATAGGAAGGAATAAAGCAATAAACCTGATGTGGAGTGGCCAGAGGTAGAAAGAAGCCAAGGGTTACATGAAGAGTCGAGGTAACGCTACATGCCCACTAGACAGCCAACTCCCAATTTATAACATGTCACGCACTAATCTACTGGTTTCTTCCTAGTACGGGGCAGAATGCAGTTTTTCACTGTATTGCAATACCATTTATATATCGCTTTCTTGCTCTTTTAGAGGCTCAAAGTGCTTTCGAAGTGGACAAAGTTATACATGGAGACTTGGTTGATGTGTTACCAGTGAGTGACTGAGGTGCTGTTTGTCAGATTCGGGAGTGAGAAGGGTGCTGGCGGGGATGGGGGAAGATGACTCATCGTTCCATAATAAATAAACTCATACATCCCTGTGGTGCACCGTCCCTCTCTTTCGCGCTCTCTTCCTTTCTTCTCCTCTTCATTAACTCGCTCTCTCGTGTCTCTTTCCTCTCTCGTGTCTCTTTCCTCTCTCGTGTCTCTTTTCTCTTTCGTTTCCTTGATAAATTGGTTGAAATCCCATATAGGTTTGTGCAAAGGCTTTTCATTGTCGTGTTCCACAAATATCTTCATGCGCGGGTTTTACATTCTTCACTGCTTTGATTACAAAAAGGTTCCGCAGTGGATACAAATAGTGTTAATGTTAAATAGGCCCCGGTGAAATTTTCTTAATGCTAGTGTAATCTTGCGTAATTGCCGGCATTTTATGTTATGCTTGTTATGCAAAATGCCGGAAATTGTGTCATTTTGTATAATTTTTGCCGGGTTCGGGAGAACTTGAACAATGTAAATGAACAAACCCTTGCTGTTGTCTCGTGTGCTATAGTGCTATTTCTTTAGCACAAAATGCGTCCTTGCGTCCATTTTCGACACACGGACGCATTTCGTGCTAAAAAATAGTCCTAAATGCCGGATTTGCATTTCGCTGAATTTTCCCGAATTTTTCTGCAATTACGCAGACATCAATTTCGCAAATGTCTCACACCCTTACTGTTAAAGTTTGATACTGTTCGAGCTGCATCACGACCACAGTGTGGTTTCTGCTTGCAAGTATTGTTCCATTTGAAGTCGAAGGCAGCCATGGATTTCAAATGGGCGCCTGTCAGAAGTCGGTGAGTGATGGGCGTGGCCTTATTAAGCCCAGGAGCACGCTGTAGAGCTCCCATCTTGTGCTGTTGACGAGGAGAACACGTCTCCCGCTATACCGTCTGCGCCTTGGCAGACAGCAGGTAGGCCCTGCTGACTGCAGATTCGATAACCCTCCGCCTTGCATTGGAGCTCACATGGTGGCTAATGGGAATCCTGTCAGCGCCATGACAAGGCCAGCTAGATACCAGGCGAGCAGGCAGGAGCTCACACTGTGCTTCGTTGACCCAATATTTATGCACAACGTGGCACCGATTCCCGTACTAGATGCGGGCAGAAATATGTGTACGTTTTATTTAAAGCCCTAGAATTCAAGAATGCATTGGGTGTGAGCAAAGATGAACTGCAGCGGCTTCTTGTTGTAAAGGTGTGCGTCATAAACTTGCATCAAGACAGTTGTTTGGGCAAGGAAATATTATTTTTTCCTGATATCTCTATTTTTAAGTTACAAGGTACAAATCGAATGTGGACAATCCGACCTTTGCAGTATCCGCAACCTTCTTAAACCAATGAACATAAAACTAGTCTGAGCCTGGAAAAAAGGAGCAATTGGAAAGCTTTGGAACCCACAAGGACACGAGGCTACCCAGCTGATGTGGGACAGAGATGTGGGGGAGGGTTATTCCATGGTAAAGGGAGGTAGACTCACAGAAGTCAAAATTTGTTTGTTTTTTTGGAGGGGGGGGGGCGCGGGGGGATACACATGTGCCAGTATGTGACAAAAGGAAGAGAAATGTCTGAGGCATGACCTCATATACTTGCATTAATAATTCTATAAAGTAAGGACATGAGAGGCGAAGAGTATTGAAGGAGGCATTCAGGATAAGCATACGTGTAGGGCTACGGTCCTCCTAGCCTCAGTCCACTGGGAAGTGACAGTCACATATAGAACTGAATACCCAAGCAATGACCACCGAAGTCTACAATATCGAAACACACAGCAAGAATATTGTTCTGCATTCAAAACAGAGGTCCCAAACACATTCAGACCTTGACATTTGGTTTTGAACTCTGTCAGTAATGTACGCATTAGAAGCGAGTCTCATCTTTTTTGACAGCCTTTCAGCCTCTGACCCCGAATTGGTTCAAATCCTGGGGAAGGAATATCAAATTGTAAGACTGGACCGGGAACAGGATAGAGGGGGTGGACTAGCCATCATTTTTAAAGACTGCTTCACCTGTCGCTGCATCCCTAACCCCTTTCCGGAATGTGAAAGCATGTCCTTTACCTTGGAATTCTCCCCCAATTTAAGTTTCTCCGGAACACTTATATACCGCCCACCAGGCACTCCCAAACAGTTCTACGAAACTTTGCCACCGTTAGTCGCCGATTTGGCCCTATCTCCTTCCAACTTCACGCTATTGGGCGATCTCAATATACACTTTGACGACACCAATAACTCCATCGCTAACAAATTAAGCAGGGACCTATCTGCCCTGCAGTTGCTCCAGCTGGTCTCATCTCCTACACATACGAAAGGCCACTTGCTGGATCCAGTTTTCAGCAACTGTCCTCATTTGAAGGCCTGTCCTTCTATAGCACTTCCTTGGACAGACCATGCCTTAGTCCCGTTGCTCTGGACAACAGAGAAACCTACACTCCCAACACCTACTGTCCAAGAAACCCGAAATTGGTCTAAAATACCGCTGGCCCAGTGGACCCAGGAACTACAAAAATCTATTCCCTCAATCGGCCAGACCCCCTCACAGGCCAATGAAATATTCAATGAATGGATCCAGAGTTCCCTAAACGCCACGCTCCCCTTGAAGAAAACAGTTTTCAAAAGATCTAGAATTTCAGCTCCCTGGTATTCCATCGAACTAAGGGAGAAAAAGCGTCTCTGTAAGAGACTGGAACGCAAATGGCGACTGGGATACGCGGAAACAGATAAAACTATTTACAGAGACGCCATCAGACTATACAAAAAAGACATAAAAAGTGCGCAATCATCATACTACTCAAACCAGATCGCAGAGGCCAGCTCCAGCTCGAAAGAGATATACAAAATAGTCAAAAGCCTCACCACCCTCCCTTCCCCTCCGTCTATAACGGAGAATCCACAGCTCCGCTGTGAAGACCTGGCTAATTTCTTCTCTCAGAAAATCAATCTTATTTACTCTTCATTTCCATCTACAGAACAGATTGTTCTGACTAAAGCACTCCCTGGTCCTCCTCATAACCACTCACCCTATCACCCTCCGGTGTTGGAGGAATTCCCCCAGTTGCAGGTAGATCACCTCACCTCCCTCATGCACCAAGTGAAGTCGGGCTCCCCCAGAGACCCAGCACCCCCATATGTTCTAGTCTCGGCCATTCAAACCATCCTTCCCACACTGCTTGGAGTACTCAATACCTCGATTGCTACCAGCACAGTACCAACAGCGTGGAAGCAGGCTATGGTGAGGGCCCTGGTCAAAAAACCTAACCTTGACACCAAGAACTTCAACAATTTCCGCCCGATCTCCCTGCTGCCTTGGGCAGCCAAAATTCTGGAGAAACACATAAACAGTATAGTAACAACTTTTCTCGAACAATACCAACTGCTTGATCCATCCCAGACTGGCTTTCGCCCAAAGCATGGGACCGAGACGGCACTGCTGGCAGTCACGGAGGAGTCCAGGAGAATCGTAGATCGGGGAGGATCGGTGGCAATCATCCTCCTCGATCTAAGCGCCGCATTCGATACCGTTAACCACGGTATCCTCTTGCAGCGTCTCCTGGACATCGGAATATCTGACAGAGCTCTGGAGTGGCTCAAATCCTACCTGAGCGATAGATCCTTCCAGGTGTACGAGGGCAATGTCACCTCCTCCAGCAAACCTCTGGGGTGCGGAGTCCCGCAGGGATCATCCCTAAGCCCGACGTTATTTAACGTCTACATGAGGCCGCTGGCTGGGATCGTCCGCCCGTTTGGTATTAAGATCGTTACCTACGCGGACGATACCCAGCTGGTGGTCTCCTTGGCACAGGCAGGCGGTCCCTCGGCGAATGTAGATCTCGCAGGTTGCCTGGAGACGGTCAAAAGCTGGATGACCAAGTCTTGTCTCAAACTTAATGGAGACAAGACAGAGCTCATGCTCTTGGGTCACACTTTACCATCCACTATAGACACTCTTTGGCCCCCCAGCTTAGGTCCGGCTCCAGCTCCCAAAGACGCTATTAAGAGCCTTGGTGTCTGGCTCGACAGGTCCCTGTCCTTTGACCAACAGGCAACGAAACTTTCTGCCACTTGCTTCGGCATCTTGAGAGTCATCAGGAAGATCCTGCCTCTACTCCCCTTTGAAGCAAGAAAAACCGTAGTCCTGGGCCTGATCCAATCGCGGCTGGACTATGGAAACGCATTGTATCTCGGAGCTCCTGACTTCACTTTACGCAAACTACAATTAATTCAGAACTGCGCAGCCAGAACACTTTTACAAATCCCCCGCAGATCCTCAGTAAAATCAGGACTAAGGATACTGCACTGGCTCCCCGTAAAGGAAAGAGTAGATTTCAAATCACTCTGCATCGCACACCAGACTTTCTGGTCTCGAGGCCCGGCTATCAATTTCCCCCTCATCACACCCTACCTACCCACTAGACAGCTGCGTTCCACCTCTGCTAATCTAGCCACTGTGCCACAAATAAAGAAATCAAGGTCCGGAGGCCGTTCCTTCTCATACAATGTCGCAAAAAAGTGGAACGCCTTGCCTCAGCATCTCAGATCAAACCCTGACATTCTCTCCTTCCGTAAACAGCTGAAAACACTACTGTTTACTGCATAATCAATGAAGCTGAATCTGCCTTCCCTCCAACTTAAACCTCAGCAATATTCTTAGCGCTTGGACGCCTCAGGGCAGCTACCCGCGCTTTAGAAATCCGAATTCATTCATTCATTCATATGTTGAGACATTGTACTTTCTGCTGTGTCAAAAACTATAAACATTGGTACCCCCTAGAGAGGCAACAACACTCCTGCACTATTGCAGCATGGAGCCCTTTACATCCGGCACTTCATGCAAGAAGGCCAGTTTGCTGAGGGTTGGAATTCTCACCCACCAAGTGTGACCATTTTAGGGCCCATTGCAGATCAGAATGGTGTCAGATCCACACAGATCCGGAAATATGCATCTGATCACATGTAGGTCTTGTTATTGTTATTTAACCTTCTTACAAAGCGCACCGGGAACCAAGGTGTTAGGGGCTTTTTGTGTACCTCCTCTCGACATCACAGCTCACCATAGTAAAACAAAGACATATTGAACCTAAAGATACCAGAGGGTGATAACATTTAAAGGCAGTATTTAACAACGGTGACAGAGTTGTCATTTTTACATCATATAATATAAATGAAGCGATAAAGCACAAGAACACCAGCCAGGATGTGTTCGACTGATATGAATCCATACCCAACAATGGTAATTACGTTTACTGGATAGCACTGGGTTGAAGAGATAAGCAGCAAAGGAAACAGTGAATAATAAATTAGCGGCTCCTTCCGCTCATTTATTAATAATTTTGGTGTCCTGGTGCCAACCTGGGACACCCTATTTTTCTAAACTATATTTATTGGCAAGGAAAGGTCCCCCCACGAGCCTTTAAAGCTGCAGGGACCCAATGCCATGAGGCCTTTATTTTTTATGAAGTGGGCCCGTGGCCTTCCTCCATGAGACTTTACGGTTTCGGGGACCCCGTCCCTCGTGGCCTTTCTTTTTTCTTAATTGGAGGGAGGTGCACGGCCCCCCTCCTCAAGCCTTTATGGCCCCCATCTCCTGAGGCCTTACGTGGGTGCCCACCCAGGGAACCCACAAAAAACTATATTGAGGGACATGGAGAAGATCTCGGGACCCACGGTCCAGACTATTCCCCGCATGCACCCAGCTTGACTGCAACGGGAGCCAGCATTTCTCCTGCTCTGCAGGAGCACATTTTTTTGCTTGCTGCCTTCATTCAGAAGCAATCTGAGTTTCCCTACCCACTTGTCAGGAAGCACATGTCTGCTCCCACCCTAAATGAGCATTTTTAAAGCCGTTTGTGATGCCTCAGTGGGACTTGAACCTGGTTCTTACGTTTCTGATGAGCCACTTCACAACTGTCCTCTCCGTCTTCTTACTTTGAAGACTGCTTTCCTGGTTGCCATCACCTCTGCCAGGAGAGTGAGTGAGCTCCAGGCTCTTTCATGTACACCCCCTTTCCTTTCTGTCCATCCGGACACGGTTGTGTTGCATACTAAGCCATCTTTCCTGCCCAAGGTTGTCACGGCCTTCCATATCGGGCAGTCTATCACCTTGCCCACCTTCTTTCCGCCACCGCATCCCTCTAAAGAGGAAGAGCGGCTCCACCGTCTGGACCCAAAACGTGCGCTTTCATTCTACTTGGATCTCACACGCCAGTTCCGGGTGGATGACCAACTCTTTGTTGGTTACGTGGGCGCTAAGAAGGGGAAAGCGGTGCACAAGCGGACCATCTCTCGGTGGATCATCTTGTGTATCCAGGCATGTTACTCCTTGGCTAAAAAGGAGCCCCCTGTTGGATTGCGGGCTCATTCCACCCGGGCCACGGCGACTACAATTGCCCTGGGCCGGGGAGTGCCCTTGCAGGACATTTGCCTGGCGGCTACGTGGGCCTCGCTGCACACGTTTGCAAGACACTACTGCCTGGACAGTCAAGTCCGGAGGGATGGCTTCTTTGGCCGTTCCGTCCTCCAGGACTTTCTGGTGTGATTATTGGTTCGCAGACCCACCACCGGGGTTTGTATTGCTGGGGTATCTATTCTAAGGTAAGGAATCTATCACTAACGTGTCTCTTTCAGATGCACAAGTTACTACTTGTGTAACAATATATCTGTAAGAGACATTAGTTAGTGATAGATTCCTTACCGACCCACCCATCCTCCCCGTTCTGCGAACCGATATCTAGGGTTAAGGTCATCCCCTTTCAGGGCCCTAGTTTCAATGGCACCAGTGTTGGTTTTTAACATGGCTCGGCGCTTCTGGCGCGGAAAAGCTGTGTCTGAGAACTGACGTCAGCACGCGGAGGCGGCGTCTAAGTACTCCGACGACGTCATCACGGCGCCCACGACGCCGACGACGGACGCGGAGCCGCAGACGATGCCTACTGGCGCGCAAGGGTACTGCTACGCAAAAATTTCCGGATCCAGTCTGACGCCTAGGGATATTCTAAGGTAAGGAATCTATCACTAACTAATGTCTCTTACAGTTATATCGTTACACAAGTAGTAACTTGTGCATTACCCAAGTAAAGCCAAAATATAGCCAATAGACCTAGCTTCTACCTGAAAATGCAAATTAGGCCTATTGGCTTTGCTAATGCTACTTAATAGTCTAGTATTTGATTCCTAATTAAAGACTCAGTAAACAAGCATTGAAAATGCAATGGTCTCGCCTTTGACTAAGTTAAAGCCATTTGCTTTGGTAATGGTATTGTATAGCAAAGCAAATGGCTTTAACGTAATAAAAGGTGAGACCTATTTCATTTTCAATGCTTGTTTTATTTACTGCTCCAAGAACGACTTTTGATGGTTGATGACCTTCTTGTAATGAGTTTCCTTTAATGCAATACCCATTCTAAGATTGCTTGACATGTGTGCGCTTGGTGCGTATGTTCACATGCCGATGTAAACTAGCATTGCCAAAGTCAATAACTCGCCCAATTAAGACTGAGACCCAGGTTTGCGAATTCGTTTTTTGCTTTTATCAGAAATGGGGATTCTAGTAGCAGCCGTTTCACGTCTTGACCTTTTTACTGCTAGTGCTGACCACAGGCAGAAGCAGACACTCTTAAAGCCCTGAGCAGTGGGCAACACAGCACATACCCAGGGAGAGCCATGCCAGGTGTCTGGCCTGGACTTAGAGGCCAAAGCATGAGCCTAGCCACAGAAGGCTCATCATATGAATTGCACAACAGATGAGTTGTTAAAATGGGACAAGATTGCTTACAATAAAAAAAGAGGAGAAATTGCCCGGTCTAAAGTGGTGATTTCTTAAAGAAGTGACAAAGCCGGTGTAAAAGATTCCACACGTGTCGCGGTGCTCAAGTGCCAAACAAGAAATAGAAAAGGAAAACGACACTTGTACCAACGTGCCAAACAATAAACATGTGAATAAACATGTTAATAAAATCCTTCATGCCCGTAAGTTTAAATTAGTGCTTACCCGCTCTACATGGAATTAATTAACGTGCATCCGCGATAAAGGAATTGTGCTCACGAAGTAAACGAGAATGGAGAAACCCGGAAGACGCCGGTTTGAAATGACGTGCGAGTGAAATCGCCCCAAAAATAAAAGACAGACTGGACTCGAGCGGTGAGAAGTGAAATGTACGCGCTGATACAAAGTAAACTTAAACCCACGAGTGTGGATGATCCTCATTAAATAGGATAATAAAAATGATGATAAATAAAAAAGTGATAATAAAAAACAAGTGAGGGCGAAATCAGTAAATAATTTTACAGAATAAACCCATGCAGGAGATGGGTGAAAAACTATAGATAAAAGGACTGACAAAGGTCCGAAAAAATATACATAGAAAACAAGAAAAGCTTTACTCTAAAGATTAACTGGTGGAAGGGTGTAGAGACAAAGACATAAAAGAAGGACTAGACAAAGGTAAACATGACGCACCGTGCAGTTAAAAATGATAGCGGACCAGAGAGGGAGCATGTCTGAAAGGAGTTCTGCCTCCTGATTGGCTGTTTAAATAGAAACCTGTGGTGCGCGCGCACCACAGAGGAGCCGACGCGGGAATCGAAACTAGTGGTGCGCGCGCACACCAGAGGAGCGGGGGCAAGGGAGCGCGAAGACGCCGAGACGAGGTAGGGGATGTGTGTGTAAGTGCCGGGGGTTCTCTGCGTATGTGTGTGCGTGCGTGTGTGTATGCGGGAGGGGGCTCTGTATGTGTGTGTGTATGCGGGGGTGGGGGGGCTGTATGTGTGTTGTGAAGAGCCTGCTGGAATCGGATTGCGTGTTGACGCGCGCGACCTGATCCCGGCAGGCTGCTGCGTGTTTGCGCGTGCCAGTCTCTTGTCCTCTCCCTTTCAGTCCTTGAAAGCCAGAATGATGACAATAGTCTCGCTCTGCGACAGCAGGCTTTTGGCCGGCAATCGCAGGGCGAGACCTAAAAAGTGATGGTTAATTGTTTGAGTTAATCTCAACCACTGGTTATTACTCCAGGCCACAATCCAGTTCCATTGTTTTTTTGCTCACAATGCCACCTCAAAGAGGAACTAGCTATGTTCAAATCAGAATTAATCCTGCACATATGAGAACATTCCAGCCAGAACTTACAGCCCCCCCCCCTTCCCCCTCCGTGAAATCAGTGGAAGGGGGTGCAGCCTGAGTAATTACCACTGGCTGAGAGTAATTCTAGCATTCCACCCATCACTTTTTTGTTTTCCTCAGTGCGATGTTAAGCTATGTCACAGACTGCACCTAACTAGGCCAACACCGGTCTGGAGTTGCTTTTGTTCCTAACTAGAGGGGCCTAGCAGTTAGGGCTTGACGGATCCTGTTTGAGATGTACCAAAAGTCATTTGCATTTGGCTGGTTGCTGACCGAGATTGCATTGCAGGCAATAGAACCATGGACTGAAATGTGACTCCTAGAAGTTCCCCATGGCTGAAATGAGTTAAAGCAATTCCACCCGTACGTTTTTTATTTCCCTTATGAAAATCTGGTCACAACCCTGCAGGGCTCATGCTTATCAGCCACATGTGTGTATTAGTCATGTGTAACGCAATGTGCTGAAGGATCGTGAAATGATTATTTTTAAGAAAGGTTCATTCTTGAGTTACTTTTAAAACTACAGTTTATCTAACCATTACAACTTTCAATTGCAAATAGTTATAATCAGTAAAATTGAGATGAATGATTAAAATATTCCAATTCATTAGTTTCTGATAAATGATTTGAATTTATTTTTATTTAAAAGCGTAGTGTTTTGAAAAACATGGTAACAAAACAAAAGGACAGAAGAACAAACCATGTTGTTTCCCCTTTAAATACCCTTAATTATTTCATAGATAGGCGTCACAAGTGGTGTCCTTGTTCAGAATGCCTTGATATGGTGGTATTTGTATGCAGAACATTCTCACCGCATCTCAGCAAGGGTTGCATGCCGTGGCCAAAGGGAAGAGTCAGAAGCCTTGAATCATGGCATGCTGTGGAGAGCAGCCTCGTGCTGTGTCGAGGTCTGTTAACATTTACAATAAATCATTTCAAGATTATTCCTTTCCAAAGTCTTCTACAGCATCATCTTTGTTGGTGGTTTAGTAAGACAGCAGTACTGAGTGAATGGTTGGCAGAAACTAGCATGCCCCTCTTTGAGTCATGGTGGTCTTCAGAGACCTCCTTCTAACCCACAGCCACTACAGACACCGGCCTAGAAGCCGCCCCAGCCGCTCCACTTTCTCTCTGATTTTAGCACCATCTGAAGCAAGATGCTTGCAGAGCATACCCAATTCAAGCCCTCCTATGAACTAGCAGCTGATCTAAACTTGGATGACCTTTAAATTCCCCCTTCTGCTGAACCTGCTAATCACTACCCAGAATCAGCAAAACCATACCGAGAAGCACGAAAACCACAAGCCTCTTCATTAATCTGTTACATTCATGCACACCCGTTTGTGTTTGAAACTTTAATGGTGTGAAACACCTCTCATTGTCAGCTTTACATTTGGTTCAGAAAGTCCATGGAATCCAGTAATGCTTTCCCCTCTTCTACACTGCCATATGGAAGTGTATGCATTTTCCTTGGTATTCTCTGCTTTTGTTATGACCTGCTGTCTATTGGCTAGGTACAAACTATAGACATACATCTCAGGTACACTCATACATACATGATCCTCACAAAATGAGAATATGGGAGACTTTCATTAATGCCCTGGCTGCCTCAGTATTTATCTCTCTAAAGGCCCGTCCGGTGCTTAAAATAGTTGCCTTCCTTAAGTCTGTTCTTCCATCAGTAATGGGTCACACTGTTCCTACTGGCAACGTTTGGCTTCGCTGTTATGCTTTATTTGCTGCTTTGTGGTAAATAAAGCCTATGAGATGTGATCCAGGCTCTTATGAACAGTGAAGTACATTTGTTTTTATTATGCACAATCCTGTTGCTACCACATAACCGTGGCATGGCCACTTGTGTATCTTATTGGTAGTGATGAGAAGCAGAATATGCACACAAATTTGAGGTACATAGTTGTTTCGGTTGTCAACATAAACTGATGATTTTAATGATGAAATATGACATGAATCTAGATATGTTGTATGTTAGTAATGAAATGTACCTGTTAAATGCTTTGGGTAGGTCATGTAATGTAACCTCGAGACATTAAGTCATTGGAATGTAGAATGATGGGTCATGGTTAAGCCAGCACTAAAATTCACCTTGAAAGAATCACACATTTTCTACCTCCACCCAGTAATTTTGCATAATTCTTTTAAACGCTGCTGAAGCAGACACAAGCCCAAACGGCATACAGACAAATTATAATGCTCCTCCTGGGTTTATAAATAAGGTAAAGTGCCTCGATTCCAGATGCTACAATATCTGGTGGTATGCACTTGATACGTCAAGTGTTGAATACACTTTTCCCCCTTTAACTCCGGCCAACAACTCATTGATGTTAGGAATTGGATTGCGGTCCACCCATTTATTTTCATTTAAATCTCTAAAGTTCACACACATCCTAATGCTCCATTTAGTTTACGGGCGAGAACAACTGAATTTAACCAATCCGATTTCTAAATATGTGTGATCACTCCCAATTCCAATAATCTCGTCAACTTTTCTTTTAATGCATCTTTCCATACCACAGGCACATTTCCTACTTTATGAACTTTTGCAACAGCTCCCTTCTTTAGCAAAATTCTGTTTGAAAACCTTCTTAAACAACCCAGCTTATTCTCAAGCAAGTTTGGAAATTCACTCTTCTCCATTTTAACATCTCCATGGGCTACCAATAGCACTTGTTCCACAGTGTAAGGATCTAATAAGATATTTGAAGCTTTGGTCCCCCAACCTTGGAGACATCACCCTTTTTTTTTTACATGAAGCATGTGATTTCTCTGTGTTTAAAAGACAATTTGGTTTGGAAGCATCCAATAATAGGCAATTTGTTTTCCCTTACGCCAGTAACTCAACTTAAGTTGTGGATAGCTATTCTTTTATCAGGCTTTCTCGAGTTCCTTGATCAATGAGTGTACATGAACCTGAATGTGCCCACATTTGCACCAGAACTCCATTGATTGACATATTACGTTTACGAGTACTGTATTGCTTATCATCCGACATATACACTTTTTCCCCCCGTTTCCACCATCATGAACTCTTGATTATGAGCAATTTTTGTGATATCATCCAATATTAGCAGTTCAATGTCATTGTCAGATCAACATTCTTCAACTTCACTGGTGTTACCTTATACAAAATTCACACTACTTTTTCCGTGAAATTTCCCGTGATTACATATCCTTGGAAAATGCCCAATTGTGTTGCATTTAAAACATTTGGCCTTGATTACAAGACTAATACTCGAAAATGACATATGTCTTATGCTCCTCCTAACGTGCTCTGTTTTCTCCTTCGCAGTTTTTTCCTCCTTTTACCTTCCGTTTTCTGTATTTTTCTTTATTTATTACTGGTACTGTTACCTTTTCACCTCCTTTTTTCTCAAACTCTTTCACATAACATGATGTATCTTCCATGCGTTTAGAAACTGCAATGGCTTTTCCGAAAGAAGGATCTATCAAACGTTATAACTTTTCTTGTACCATCATATTTTTTGAACGATTAATTAACTGATCTCTTATCTCCTCATGAAGGTCACAGAAATGATACATGACAGCTAATGTACGCAATGTGCTTACACATTGGTCCATTGATTCACTCGATGCTTTCACTTGTGAAAACATATTTGTGACGCTCCACCTGCACATTGACTTTCTTTCCAAAATGCACTTCTAATGCTTTCATGGCAATACTGTATACATCATCCTCTTCATCCTTCTCATCTGACTCTCCATTCTTTTCTATTTCAGCATTTCCACATGGTATAGTCTTCAATACGTTCCTCCCCTCTACTTCCACAATATGTTTTAGCAAAGCCAACTTTCTCTTGGCTACAAAAAGGGTTCCCCCTAAATCTTCCAAATAGATCTCGAACGCTTCTAGCCAATCTTCCCATGGCAAACTTGGATCCCCTGGGGCATTAAGGAAAACAGGCGGAGCTGCAATGGCCTGCATGGTTTAACTCACAACCACAACACAAAAAGACACGGTGCCGACAACTCAACACGCCTGTACTGCAGCCTTTGACAAGCTTATCTCAAAACAGTGAGTGTCTCCACCCTGCAGCCAGATGTGCTCCACACAGGACTGTACGCGTAACCACAACCCCTCAAGACGTGTGGTAGTTCGAAAGACCACGCGCGAAACACGCTCCACTTTGCCTGCCGCACTCCGTATTGCTGCCTCAGACTGTTGCCACACAACGGATGCACTCTTTGCTCATGCTGTGCTTCGCTCGTGCCTTCACATGATCTCCTCACTTGTGCCATGCGCTCTTGTGCCTGTAGATGCACTCATCCCTCGCAGCGGAATGGCCTAAGTTTCTTTTATTTACATGCATAACATCTCCACGCTTCTCCTACTTACTGACATAGCGCAATCCACATGATCCAGACGTTGACTCCAGGTTCACGAACTCCTTCACTCATGTTGGACGTCTCCACTACGAGTTCAGCTGTCTGCCCACACATTTTTTATCACGGTTGGTTCTCCTAGGGGTACATCTCATTCCCGTCCTCGTCCTCCTTGAAAATAACATACTTCCATAAAATCCTTTTTTTCCTATTTATTTTCTTCAAGAATATGAGTGCGACCAATCCTGGCAAAACCGGATCAGCAACTGCCAGTGCTGGCTAAACCAAGACACATCGTTCTACATGCCATTACCACATCCCAGTGACATAATACTTCCAGGTTACAATACATGACCTACCCAAAGCTTTTAACAAGTACATTTGATTACTAACATGCAACTTATTTCAATGAGTAAATGTGAGTATATGGATACTGTTATGTGTATAATTTGTATTTGAACATACTATCGTAACCGTTTTTTATCTTATGCATCACTGTTGCATCAGTTACATAAGCACGCAGTAGTGCTTCATTTAACAACTTCCAAATTAATATTCAAAATAACGAATTGAGAACCCTGTTAAAAATGCACATATCTTTTCATGTTTTCCAGGTTTGAACTATTAGAAGTTTTGAGTTTCGATTCCGTAAGAAGGAGAATGAGTGTTATTGTGAGATCAGCTGCAGGTACTATTATCACATTCTGCATTTTAGTAGCACTGTTTTATGTAACACTTTTTGGCATTTTAGTATTTTTAGGGTATGCTACGTTTTATGTTATGCTGATTTGGACAGTGTACTGCTAAATTCCACATCCCCCTGCCATCTGTGCTTTGTGTGCCCTGCTGCCGTTGGTTTCCCTATATTCTTCTCTCCCCCCTGCCATCTGTGCTTTGGTGGCCTGCTGCCATTGGTTTCCCTATATTCTTCTCTCTCCTTTAAGTGTGAGACGCTATCACTCAGCAGAGCGTGGGTGTGGACACAGGAGTTCCGCAAAGCAATGTAGCATTGTTCCACACCCGAACATGAAATGCATGCAGTGTCGAGGCTGCCCACATTTCTGAATCCATATGTGTTTGTCATTGCAGTTGGAGGTAATCATGCCACTGGCCTCTCCCCCGCCATCCAATAGGCGTCATCAGTTAGCTTTAGAGATGGAGAGATCCAATGCCAGGGTGAACCTTATAGCAATAGCAGTGGAGGCACAAACAGTAAATTCCCTCAAAATGGCTTCTGGCATAAGCAGGGGAAAGATGTTGCTGGGAAAGACGTTCAGTCCCTGATTATTAGTGGCCCGGGTGGTTTCTGTGGCGAGGGGGCAGTTGAGATACCCCTCTAGGCCATTAGAAGTGGGCCTGTGTTTCCTCCCGGGCTGTCTGCGGAGGGCAGCGGCTGCGGGCAGGAACGCAGCTTGGTCCTTGCCAACAGGGAAAGCTTGCCACACTCCCCTCAGCATTCCTGGGAAACAGCGTTTACAGCGCTGCCATTACATCGCGTTCCTTTTAATTAACGCGGTCTTTACAACGACCTCGTTGTTAGAACACAATACCTTTGCGTCGCAAGTCATCAGATCGATTTGCTGTAGGGGGCGCTCTAACCTAAGGAATAGTATAATTTACTATTCCAACACCTTCCCTACTGTTGCGCACGCTGGAGTTGGAATAGTACATTATACTATTCCTAAGTTCAGCGCGCCCCCTATAGCAAGTCGATCTAAAGGTAAAGCGATGTAAAGGTATCGCATTCTAACAACGCGGTCGTTGTAACTACCGCGCTGTAATGGAATGCGATGTAATAGCATGCATAGTAACCTGCTATATTCGCATTCCTACCGCCTCCCCAGTCACTGCACTCGCCAACCACCCTGCCCGGATCCTACCAGCCTCTAAAGTAACAGTTACATCTTCAGACCTTAGCCAGTGCCTGGGACTGACATTTAGCAAAGCAATCCTACCACCCCTCTTTGCCTAAGACTAGAAAGTGTATTTCTTGACCAAAGAAATACACCTAGGGTAAACAGCAAAGTGTCCCGGCGTCAGAGTGCCTCTTCAGACCGCCCCACTTGACACCAAGCACCAAAGCTGCCTGAGCCTCACGGGTGCCAGCAGACACCCCACAAGGAAAGATTTCAGGTCATTTGGAATACCAGTAGTGGGTTTGCAGAATTTTGGGGGCATTTTTGAAAAAATGAATATTTGTTTTAAGCAGCTGTAATCTCATTTGTGGGCATTTACTACATGCAAGTGAGACTGTTTTGAAAGGACAGCGTTTTTCAGACCCATATTTTTTTGCTTTATTTGAGTTTCAAAAATGGATGCAGTGCTGCCCCTAATGGCTTTTTTTGTCACTTTCCACTAGCCCGCAGTTAACAATCCACCCTTTCTGAAATTATTTGTACCCAGTCCTTCTTATGCCCCTTAAGCAATATTTTTCGCTCTTGCAATGAACTATTGGTCACATACTTGTTTTGTAATGCAAAATATTCTTTAGAAGGACTTCTCAGTGATCTACCCTACACCCGCACTTATCTCAAGTTCGAGTTCTGCCCCTGAAGAATGATCGAGCAAACAAGACTCTGTGTCCAGATGAATTTGTACGTTTCTGAACTTGGGTTGAAATATTTTTTTTATTTGTACTTGTATTTTTATTTTTTCCATTTCTATTATCCTCTGCAAATACACCAGTCTTCTTCCTTCCTTTTTTCTGGTTGGTACAAATGTGTTTTTATCACCTTGTGTGTGGAACAATGAGCGGCTCAATGCTAAATAAAAACGGAAATTTAATTATGGTAATTTAGGGAAATGTGAACGTAATTGTCCGGAGAACTATTGTTATGAACTTTTCTTACTTCCTTTCCAAAAAATGTCTGCAATCTTTGGTTCACGAGTCTGTCTAATTTATTTAATTTGTTTGCCGTTCAGTTTAAAATGACTACCCAACATCAGATTGGAATGAGTTCCCCATTCTCCTTTTGCAGGTGATATTTTCCTCTTCTGCAAAGGTGCAGACTCCTCCATCTTTCCCAGAGTCAGAGAGGGCAAAGTGGATCAAATCCGATCAAGGGTTGAGCGTAATGCAGTGGTAAGATTAAAAATGCATCATTATTTATCTTTACTCCTACTATCTTCTACAGAGCCACAGACAAGTTCTTTTAATACGGTGTGCCCACAATATAGAAATGTTTGTTGTTAAGTGGCTGTAGTTTGACGTGATGAAAGATGTACCTAAACTGATCCCTAAATTGGAATGATCTATACATTTTATGTACTGGTATTGGAAAGTGTCTCTCAGCGCTCCTGATTGGGTAATAGTTGGCATGAAAACAGCTAGTTAACACTCACCTGGCTTCATATTCAAAGCTGGAAAGAGGACTCTGTATACTGTTATTGAAAATGTATTTTAAAACACATCATGGAGAGAACGGAGAGGTGTGGCTCACTGGTTAGAGGCGGCAGACCTGTAAGCAGGGAACGGCCTGGGACCAGGGTTCAATTCCCGACGCGGCAGGGTCTTGGACCAGGGTAAACGGACTCGATAATTCTCGCCTCAGTGCCTACTCCAACCAGGGAACACACTCGGTAACTCTGGGCATTAAGCTTGCCTCATCTCTACAACGGCCCCCCACAGACGCCGGGGATGCCTGGTTTCACCCTGGAGATACCCAGAAAAGGGACCATCTCACAGGGAAAACCAGGACGGGTTCCCCAGCGGTCTACAGCGCCAGGACACTCGGGTAGAGTAACAGTGCGCTTTACAAGAATCCCACATTTACATCATCAACTGGCCATATAAACTACATTTGGGAAATATTCCAGCAGTAATGTTTTTGTTTGAAACTTTATATTGTTTTCAGGAGAATGGGATGCATCATACAATTCAATAGTCAACCATAAAACATGAAGCAACTTCTTTATGTCCATCTGAAATTTCCACCGCTGTTTAGTGTGTTCCTGAAGTGCTTGCATCCTCTTGTTCGATTGCCACTTTCCGCTTACAAATCATCTAGGTCTCCATAAGATCGTCTGTGTAAAGGATTTGCACAGAGCTTTGATGCTCTCAATATGATTAGGCACAAAATAGCTGCTGTTCCCTTCGCGTATCATTGATAACTGGTTTCCAGATATACACATGAATTTTCCTGTCATTGACTTTGGGATGAGTTAGTTATTCCACACAGTGGTTTGATGGAGCCAAGGGCCGGCATTGTCTCTATGGTGAGCGAGATGATTTGACGAATGTTTGACTACAAGCGCTCCTCCCCTCCCGCGTTGAAGCTCATGGGGTCCAATTAGGAAACCTAAAATATTGTCAATTAAGAAATTGCTTATTCGTTCTGTTAATAATATTACCAAGTAGGTATTGAACTAATGTTTTGCACAGAATTCTATTAAATCAAAACACCTAACAGGCTAACAGCACTAGGCATTAGTCAGAGTGGTACCAGGTATTATTGGTTTTGGTCCTGAAAAAGAAGCTTGGGGGTAGGCTTCGAAACATGTCGACCAGCGAGGGAGACGCTCATTAAAACTTTTTCCCCTCCACTTTACCAACTTTTTTTTAACAATACCAGCTAAAGGGAGCATTAAAATTGAGTTTTTCCATAAAGCCAGGTATTTTTTAATTCACTCATTTCTGAACCTTCCACTCTCACACCAATACACATAACTTCACTTCACTTCAAAGTGCACCCACGTATCCATTGATTGGAGCACGCCCCGTCCTGCAGGGGGGCGGGAAGAACCCGATGATGAAGCATGCCACCAAGGGACCTTTTGGTGGGTGAGGTACATTTTAAGAAACTCCATTGCTTTCCCATGCTAGTAACCAAATGGTTCGCTTGGGATTAGTCACTTTTTGGAAGGTTAGCACTTTATTTTGTAACTCAGAGTGGACTCTTTTTCATTTTTGTTTTTTCATTAGTTATTCCTTGAACATTAGCCCCCTGATCGCCAGTGTTATTAGGTCATCGTTGGTGCATTTACCTTTTCTCATGAGCCTATCATTGGATTAGTGGCTATCGTATAATGTTCAAATCAGTTTCCTCCCTATTATGGGTCATGTTTTTCATGTTTGGGTTCCCCCAGTCCCAGACGTAGGAAGTCTGGAGAGGTGGAAAATGGTTGCCCACAATATCCCCGAGAGTACTCTGAATGTCCTTCTTCTCGAATAGAAATGCCCCTTCGCTCCCTGTCTACTCCATCTTTTATAGTCATATATTGAGAACATTTTATACATAAGCTTCAAATGTTAGCACGTTCAGTACTAGTGATACATAATATCATAATAGAATCCCTTATTTAGTATGCATCTCTGTCTTTTGCTCAGGTCTACCCTACTCACTGGTGAACCCAGCATTAATTGCTGATTAACAGGTTTCATTCTGCTTTTCGGTCTGCAAGTGGTTTTATGGACTCTTATTTACCCCAAAACAATAAACTGTTTTTAGGTCTCACCTAGGGTTAGCTGTCTGACAGGATCTGTCTTCATCACACAGCACATTCTACACACCACCCAACATACAACACATAACATAGACACAGATATACATGTCCTGGATTGGTTTTCAATCCCTTTACACCCACTGGTTATTGTTGCATAGCGGGCTTTAAGCATTGACTAATGTGGGTGTCCATCATTGTTGGACTTAGCCCATTACATTTCACAGATATGAACATTCACGAAGTAGTGCTTCTTGTCACTGGTCTTTCATTTGACTCTCGCAGTTCTTTTACCTCCATCCAGGCCGTTCCTTTGAAGCAGGACTGGCTTTCCTTTATTCAGTTCTCTTTCCTCTGCTGGGCCGTGTTTTTCCTGCGTGCTCCTGGCAGACCCCTGCATGCAGCTTTTTTACCCGACCGGGTCACTCCCTTCAGGTGTGTCTGACATGTTCCTTGATTCAGCTCTTATTCACCCACTGCTTTTGTTTGGGCATGCCAGTGCTTAATTTGAGCCGATGGTTGCAGGTGAGGCCCACCAACACTCATTTTTGGGGACCCAGCATTCATTTTCCTTACCAAACTTTGGCCTAGTGCATGAGAGGGAAAAACAGAAAATGAAGGTAAGGAGGAAGAGAAAAACTGAAAAACAGGGAAAAAGAAAGAAAGCAGGGAAGAAAAATTCAGTTCTAGCTGCATCCTTTCCTCCCGCCGGATTGATCCTTTCTTGCTCAGCCGGCGGTATCCTTTGGTTTGATTTACAGCGAGTGAGCAGGACTGTGGTGCACTGGAGATTCTCTTAACATTGGAAGTTGGTGAAAGACACATTTTGAGCATGACTGTAAAATGCACTGGTGGGCCTGTAGTATTGCTTTAATGAAGAGAAGTCATACCAGTTGCCTTTGTGGTCCTAGAATGCCCTTTTGAAGGTGAAGCTGTTCTTAATTTGTCCCAGTGCCTAGTATTGCAATTTTTTTCATAACACCAGCACACATTTATGACAGGCCACCACATTGTTGCGATGTCACTTTATTTTATTTTTTTAGCACGTGGGCAATGTTTTCAGGATTCCAATATACGATTAAAAGGTAATGATACAACGGTGCTGATCCCATTCTTGCAGTAGTATAGTCCAAACTGTCATATTTAAGGACTGCCGTGGTAAGAGGGTATCGTTGGTACTAGTGTTTGACAGTGCTGTCTTGGACCGTAGTTAGTGCACGCTTCAGGGGCCTCCTGAGAAATATCTTGGGTCCTGGAACACTTATTATTTTACAACCCAAGCACGGGTTGGGGCAGAGCCGTTTTAACGCATGGGCAACGTGGTCTCTCGCCCAGGGCCCTGGTCTTTCATGGGCTCTCGCCCAGGGCCCTGGTCTTTCATGGGGCCCCCTGGTAGAGCCAGATCTGTTCTGCAGAGAGTGTTGACCCGACAACCTTTAATAATTCTTAAACAGTTTGTTTTAAATCAATTTTCCTATCATTTATTTTGAATGTGGGTGATGTGCGAAAGTCTTTTACATACATTTTACAAAGAAATGTGTATATGTTTCATGCAACATCCATAAAAAGTTCCTTTATTTGCAGAAATATTAGTGAGCCGCTGCTGTGTTACAATATTGGAACCACACTTCACTATCCCTGAATATTACATGTAAACTAATTTACAATGTGGCCGGGTATACCTGTGCACTGTGACCAGGCCAAAGAGGGCATGAGAGTTGAAAGTGAATCATGAATTCAAAGCTGCTCCGAACAGGGACCCCCAAAATATGTTTGGTCTAGGGCCCCCAAAATCCGTAAGAAGTCCCTGGATTGGGGGTTTGTGTACGAGCTTTAGATGGCTCCTGTTAAATCATAACTGTCAGAATACATGACAGTTAGAACATTGAGAGGTAATAGCGATAAGAGTATCACTGTATTATATTTGTGGCTCCCGGTTTTCCGTTTAAACGGATTTTTACATATATATATACAGACCGAAAAAAAGTTTTCCTTTATCTGTATTTATATATAAAAATGGGAAAATACTAGTATATTTTGTCATTTACCATCTGGTGTCTTCCCCCTCCTTAGAGGGTTAAGAGGTGTCAGCCCGGGCTGAGACAGCTTCCCGGGCACACACTCAGCCGCACCTGAGTACTTCACAGGTCTTTGAAAGACCGTTTAGTTGTTAATGATGCTTTGATGTTCTTTCACCCTTAGCCTCTGCTGATTGCACCAGCACCCGTCTTTTCCTTGTAGACTGGTTTTCACAAGGGCAGCTTGCGATGCACGCACATACAGGTGGTAGGTTAAAAAGGGCTGGTGCGGTATATTAAACCAGCCAGTTTACAGTCCACGCCCACGCTGCGAACTGCTTAAGTTACAGCCAGAGCAACAGCAGTAAGCAAATCTTCATCTAGCCTCCGGTTGCAAATCCGTGATACGGTACAGGCAGGTGAAAATAGGAACCGACCATAGTTCAGCCATTTTTGTGATGTATAGCGTCGATATTGTCCCCAGTCGAGGTGCCGAAGGACTCGAAGCAGAGAGGCGTAGAGAAAAGGCCCTTGTTTTTAATACACGTCCTTTATTGTTCTATGTTCATAAATCTGCTTGATGACTTAAGAACTGCCTACGTTGACTTACGTGAAAGACTGTTTCGCCTTATAGATCTGAGAAGAAAAAAACCTACTGGGCACCCAGTTTAAACTTCTGGAAACAAGACCAGTGGTGAGGGGGGGGGGATCGTCAGGGCACGGCACGCCCCTACTTCCAAGGCCTGCAGAGAAGGCTCGGCATTACAGGGGGAAGCAGAGAAGGAAAAAGTCTCCGTCTCTTGCTGCCTGCCCAGACAAGACAAGGAAGGTGTCTTCTTCTGCTCTGCCGCTGGCAGCTGCCCCCCTCTCTTTCTTACTCTTATTCCCTCTCTGTCTGTCTAACTCCTCCTCACTTACAGAAAACCGTGACTCAAGAAATGATTCTCACCCTCTATTTCTTCCTGACGTTCATTGCTCCCCTGTGAAATGGATGCAAAAAAGAAAACCACTTTTGATGGAAATGCCGTTTTGACATTTTTCTATTCCAAAGTGCAGCCACGGAAATAAAGGTTTAAAATATGAAAAATCAATAACTAAGTAAAGCAAGACGGAGTGTTCTTAAAGTGGCCAGATCGGTTTTATTCAAACCCCAAAAACATTAGTGTTACTTTACCGAGTTTGCCAGTGAAGCACTGTTTTCCCCTGGTGGGGATGTGCGCCAAACCTAGAGGTACAGTAATACCTGGTTGATGGGTAGATTGGAAAACAAAATGTGTACGGCGGCTTTGTGTTCATGAATGTGGTCTTTTTAAACAATAATGTTTACGTTTTGTAAGCACATAAGCAGTGGACATTAAAATGGGTCCTTTCTGGGCCCTGTAGTTTTCTGGCATAAGCACACACTGATTTCTGAATAGTGAGTGTAAAAGCGTTAAATTCACCATGTTTTTCCTGCTTATATTTCATTATTTAATCTTTCATTCCCTGTGAATGTTTGCTTTTTCCACTGTGTTGTTACTATTTCCTTTAGGGAGCATATTGCTCTTGCCTAGTTCGTAATTTGAATTGAGTCGCATCCAGGTGTTTATAGTAGATCAAATTGGATTGTAGTTGAAGGTAGTGTGAATTTCTCTCAGTGGGGCAGTATGGTGTTCAGTGAGGGAGCGGATGTGGCACTCTGCCTATGACAGAAACTGCAAGGCTCTGAGACAAATGGCTTGTGATAGCACTTTTAAGCATATTTGGGACATTCTGCAAATGGCAAAGTTTTCAGATGAATGTATAGTGTTGACCAGTGAAAAACTGAGCGCATGTGTGCATTGTTAATTTAAATAAATGTGGAAAAATACTAGCTGTAGCGTCGTTTTTTGCTTGTGGCAAAAATAAATGTGGATAAATACAGAAAAAATGCCCCAAAAATAAATATGGATAAATACAGACGGAAATGGCAAAAAAATAAATACCATAAAACCGGGAGCCCTAATTATATCGAATAGGTTATTGTACATGAATGTTGTGGTACATGTCCAGAAGCGCGAGCACCTTCTACACTGGTGAAAATGTCATGGGTGATCAGACTAGAGATACATGAACCCGACTTCTTTCTTTCCCATGGCTCACGTTGGGTCATATTTTTAAAGCCTTCTCAGCAACAGTGAACATACTGACTTGCTGCTTCGAAGCACTGTAAACAACAGCTGTAGTTTGATATGTTGATCTCTCTCTGTACCAATGTATTATATTAACTTTAGAAGGAGGCGAGGCTGTTATGTATACCTGCAGCAGATTGAAAAGGGTGGCCTGATGCGGCCTCTTGGATCATGTTTTTTCTATTCCGTTCTGGAAATTGTTGGCAGTTGAAACTGCTTCAGGTAAAAGGATGCAACAGAACCACTTACATCCTGTACAGCAGCAGCCCAGCCAAAAAGAGTTGTCATATGCAGACATTTTCATCACAGAGGCATATTGGAACTTGTCTATGCTCCTTAAATCGAACAAAGAAAAATAAGTACATTTAATAATATGGTTCTTACTCATCACCCAACAACCTGGTCTATGAAAAGCACCCAACAACTTGGATTGCCTTGTAGCCTCTTCAAGGGTTTAAGCTCTCAAGTCAAATCAATTTTATTTTGCATAGTTAATACAAAACATTACATTACAATTTTAAAACCACCATAGCTGGTACTTTCAATTGTCACAAGTAATTAAAATTTGTTTAAACCAAAAAAAATAATTTAAGAAGCCCCTCAAAATGACGACTTTATGAAGACGATCTCAACACGCTCAACTAAAGTATGAGACAGAAGCCTTTAAAAACCCTTTCCTACCGTACGTTCAGTAGCAGGGGAACCCTGCTATTTGGATGTAATGATTCTAGGACTATAAGAGCTTGCAAGCCCCAATTGCTCCTGGGCACTTTCCCTGTGTTTTACTGAGGCCAGATTTATCCTTATGGGGGCCCCTTGTTTAAAACAGTAAATTGCAGTTCACCAGTGCAGGTAAGTTCACATTAGACTAACTTGTAAGGTGCGAGAGTCATGTGCAAAGGAGATGTATAAAGGTAGCCTAATCTTGCCCCATCATTTTCCCTCAAAAGAAACCCATTGCATTACAGTTTTAAAAACACCATGTCTGGTTCAGTCAATTGTAAAAAGTGATTAAAATGTTTTCAAAGAACATCAGTCTAAACATTCCCCCAATAAAGGCAGTTATAAAAAGACAATCTCAACATACTCATCTAGAATTTGAGTCCAAACACTTTTAAAACATTTTCCCAACATGGTGTCAGTTGATAAGGGATCCCGCAAGTTGGATGTAATAAATCTTGAATAATGAGAACTCGCTAGCCCCGATTGCTACTAGGCACTTTCCCTGTATTTTACATGGCCAGATTTACTTTATATGGGCCCTTTGTTTGAAACAGTGAAGTGCAATTCGCTAGTACAGGTAAGTACGGGTTATTGACCCTTTGACCAAGTTGTAAAGTGAGAGTATCGTGCGCAAAGGAGATCTGTAAATGTCATCTGACCTTGTCCCGTGATATTCCCACAAAAAGGTTTTAGGACAATTTGAAAGTGAACCTCTTGAGGAGGGGTTATAAAGTACATATTTAACCCTGAAACCTGTGTTATAAAATGTAATAGCCATGTACAAAAGAGTTCTAATTAGAGTACCTTGGTCATGCCCCTCAATGAGTTTTTGGGTGGTTTCACAAGTTGACCTCTTGAAGCGTGGCTGAAGATAGCTGGTAAGTTGTAAGAAGAGCGATCTTGGAGATAGTATATCCTTCACCTTTCAGTGGTCCCACTATTTTAAGAGTGGTCTCAAAAAGTTTACTCTCTTGCATGCTGGGGTAATTGAGCTGCCACTTAACCAGGGTATTACTGCTTGCCATCAGGAACAAATTTGCAACTTGATGAAAGTTGGTTTCGTTCGGCTAAGGGGAGCAGACACAGGCATGATATGTGCATTAGCGACTCTTGAGATTTTCACATACACGGCAGCTTTGATTTTGTTACAGCTTTGTCAATGATGTGGAGAAGTGTGGCTCAAAGTGGAGAAGTGTGGCTCAAATGGTTAGAGTGGCAGACCCTGATGCAGAGGTCTGGACCAGGACCAGGGTTCAATACCCGCCTCGGCGGGTCTTGGGCTGAATTTCCTCGGACCTGATAATTCTCGCCTCGGTGCTTATTCTAATCATGGGTCCCACTCTGCAACTCTGGGCAATAGCTTGCTTAATCTCCACAACGGCCCCAACAGCGCTGGGATGCCTGGCTTCACCTTGGGGGTGCCCAGGAGTGGACATTTCACAGGGAAAAGCCAGGAAGGGTTCCTAAGCGGTATACGGACAGCGCCGGGACACTTCCGTTGGAGATAGCTGTGCGCTCTACCAATGCCAGCATTTAATGATGGAATGAGATCTTTAGTATCTGTGATCCCTAATCGAGAAGTGCCCAGATAGATATTCCTGAGGACTCAAGCTTTGATATGAGTTAATCACTGTCCATGTTTGTGTTCTTACTGCGAGGGCGTTTTTTTTGCTGATCTTTTCCTATACTGATGGCCCACAATTCCTGAACACCTCGATTACCTGGCTTAGATATTCTCCTCAAGAACCTTTTTGGTTGTTGCTCTGTTGCCCCTCGATTTTAGGCCATTGTTAATTGAGACACTTTTTGAGGTGTAAAATCTCCTGCACATTTTGGCAAAAGTGCCCTTACTTTCAATTGATTTTTTTAAGCCAAACTCCAGTCGAACCTGCGCTAGTAAAACTCATTTGGTATTGAAAACACTGATTTATACACCCTCGTTTGGATCATGTTGAATGTGAATATTTCCCGTCCATGCTCGATTACCGATCCATAGGCCACTCTTGGCATTAACTGTGCTGACATTATAGTTAACAAATGGCTAAAGGACGGACAGTGCAATTTCTTTTTCAATATTTTGAAGCCAAAGGTTAATGACGGTGCTTTTGCTTGAAGGACTGCCACATAATGCTTGAAGGTCACATGGCACTCCAAGCTACTGCCTAAATATTTATATGTGGTTGCCACCTCAACCTTCTTGCCTTCTATAAACCAAGTGAATGTCTTAAATTTGGTATCGATCAGACGCACCACATTTGTTTTATTTAGGTTTAGCTCTAACCCTTGACAATCCAGGTCGTTTTTAGAGCGTTTTAGCTTCGTTGCAGGACTATTGGGGTTTGACTCAGCAGCACAATGTCATCCGCATGAAGCTCTCTATAAATTATCCAGTATAATGCTACTAGTGATTAACATATTTCTAAGTGTTGCAGTTTTTTTGAGGTGGCTCAACTGACGAACCTGGTTTTTGAGGCTTCGTTTGGTTGAAAAATTAGGACGAAGGGGAAGGCTTTCCAGAGTTATTACATGATCTCTTTGATCAATAGCATGCAATGTAAGCACAAAACCATGTCTACTTACAAATAAGGGCAAGAATGCACTCCAAAACGTGCATTGTTTCCTGCTCAGAAGCATAAAAACACTATTTGGCCCTTCATAAATTCAATATTAGAAGTATCAGGAATCAAAGAGGAAAAAGTAGTTGAAATGACTACCCAGTCTACTCGGTACAATACCGTACAATGCGTAGAGTTGGTTTTAGGTAAGCCTATTGATTATTACAGGTTTGCATTCTGGACTATCTCATTTCTTTGCTTCTTAATTTATGGCTTTCCTTCCTCTTCTTGTTTGTCCCTTCCCTGGAGTTTGTTTTACAGTGTTTCTGATTGTTAAGGCTGACTTGACTGCATTGCTGTTTGCAACACTCACTGTTAACTTTTTGAAAGATAGGTAAAGATGACTTTGGCTCCACCTAGAAGAATCAGAAGACTAAAGGATCTCTCATATCATGTTATTGGTTGTTTGGTGCATCACTTGGTTTCCTATTGGGTGCTTCCATTGCGGTGCATGGGGGATTCTTTTACACCTCAAAAGTACACAGAATCATCACACATTAAATTCTTTCGCTCATAGATGTATACTTAAAGCAATGTTTTGTTTGTTATGTTTATAACTTCAGTAGACTTTCTTTAATGTTTAGTCCAGACTCAAAATGCAAGCCTGACCTATTAGCTTTATAAATGATTGTGCATGTCTCGCCTGCAGACATCTTTTAGCTAATTGCTTTTGAAGACCTATTGTGTGCAATAGATTAAAGTGGACTTTGTGTCACCCCATTGATTCTATTTGGTTGCTTTTCTTGACAATCTAATTTCTTTGTTTTTAATTTGATGCCGATATTTTCTCATCTTGCGTGTGTCCCTCTCCTGGAGCATGGCTGTTTTACTGTGCTTCTGACTTTATCAGTTGTAACCTTCTACTTCTCACAATCTTGAAACTACTTTTTTCTTTTTCTTTCACCACTCTGTGGAAGTCTGTATGATTTTTTCTTGTCTCTCTTGTGTGAATGCTTTCTTGAACATTTTGGAACCCTCTTACCCCGCTTTCTGCAATTTGACCTGAGCAGTTCTTATTGGAGAAGGACCAAGACTGAATCCTGTCTGAGGTGCCTTGGTGGAAAAAACAATGCACTGGGATGGAGCAGTAAATAATTGCCAGTAGCTGAGATTAAATCAAGCATTCCACTCATCACGTTTTGCATTCCTCAGTTTGGCACCCTAAGTGAAATGGGTAGACCCAGACATGGGTTCAGTACTCATTGTGCCACTGGAACCAAGCTGCACCCTACTGATGAGGCCCAAGTATGCTGAAACCGATTTGGGGATGCTTGTGATTTGGCTCAGAGGGAGCTTGGCATGGCAGTTTGGCTGGACTGTTCCTATTAAAATGTTATGTTATGTTATGTTACGTGAATTTGTACTGCGCACAGCTGCCCCAGCCAAGGGGCGTCCCGGCGCATGTCAAGGTAACACACAACAACCACAGGAAACACAACAACTAAAAAAGGAATTAAAGCTTAAAACAGGAAAGTTTTTATCGCCTTACGGAAGGAAAAAAGGTCTTGCAGCAACCGAATCTCCACTGGGAGCGAGTTCCAGAGTTCGGCCGCTTTAACCCGGAAGGAACGACCACCGATACGACACAACTTGTATCGCGGAGTAATAGAAAGAGCTTGGCCCAAGGATCTCAGATGTCGGGTGGGGACATACCAGGACAGAAGACCCGTAAGAGTTTGAGGGGCCATGCCCTTTAGGATCTTGAAGGCCAAGCACAACACTTTGAATTGGATTCTTGCTCTGACCGGCAGCCAGTGCAGTGTTTTCAGAGTGCCGGAAACAGAGCAGGATCGGGGAAGGCCAAAAATGTAGTCTTAATTTTAGCAGGTGAAGCTGAAAAAAGATCAATGGACTGGGATGCGGCCCGAATAATAAAACAGTGGTTGAGAATAATTCACGCATTCTACTCAACACTTTTTATATATTCCTCAGTGCAGACCACCCATACTTCTTCATTTGCTCTTCCAACCCCATCTCTGGTTTTTATTTTTTCCTATTTTTTTTATCCTATCGGGGCCCAGCAGCTGCACGCAGCTAATGGGCCACTTTTGTTCTCGTTTGTTGCTCTCTGCACCTCCACCAACCAAGTCATGATTTTGAATGTGATTTTTCTGTAAAGTCTCTGCAGCTGTATACTTCTACTGGGCTGTTCAATTCTTTCTTCTCACTCTCCCACATGCTATTTATATATTTAAATTTACTGTTCTGAAATGACAATTGGCCATGTTGGAACCATAATTTAAACAAGCATTGGCATAGCCAATAGGTCTCGCCTTTGGGACCTTATAAGTGTTTAGCCATGCAACAGTTGATGTTGTTGCACCAAGAATATTGTGCTGGATAACTAAACACTTATAAGGTCCCAAAGGCGAGACCTATTAGCTATGCCATTTAATTAGGTATCAGTAACTACCGTTATGTAAAGCGCCTAGACAAGGCTGTCCCGCGAGCACTAAGAGCTATGCTAGGAGCGGCAGTTTGCAGAAAACACCTTAGTACTCGCACACATATTTCGATGTTTGCTCTTTAGAACTGTTGTCAGGGTGCGTACTCACAATATTCAAGTGACCTCCTACAGGAAGGAAAGCGAGCTCGGCACCTAGAGGATTAGGAGCGGCAGGGCTGAGGTTGAGGCTTCTTAGCCCGTTTTATTTTTGCACATTTTCTACAACGCTTTATTCAGCCTCATAAACGGAAGAGAGGTGGAATTAGTAATCTTATGTCGAGCAGACTTGGTGTTCAAAGAGACAAATGAGTATTAACGAAGGTTCCTTAGACATTGTAGTACCTGATGTAATGATGCAGGCACACACCAATAAGCACTCTGGAGCCAGTCTTGATTAACTGCTTTTTATTATTTGACAACCCCCAAAGAGCGCCGAGCCTCTGCTCCTTCTGCCGGCTCTCTCTGCTCCTTTCGCGCTCTTCGCGCCCTTGCACGCCCCTCTCCGCGCGCAGCCGCTGGTGCCGCCCACACGTCACGTCGCCGACGTGACATGCATAAACTAGACTGTCTCTACATATCTCCCTTTTTTCCACACAAACATTTATAACTTACAGTCCGTCGCTCAGGTCATAGTCTCTGAACCTCTTGGGCTTCACCACTGCTCTGCCACTCCGAGTCTGTCTTACTGGGGTGGTGAGGTTCTCTTCCTCGCCGTCTCTTCTGCTCTCTCTTGCTTCTCCTTGTCCATTTCTGTCACCGCCATTCTCATCCACTCTCATCTCCTGCTCGATGCTCCTTGCTTCACCTTGTCGTTGTTCTCCTCCCCTCAGGGCAATTTCATTCTCCTGGTGTTCCTGTTTCCCGGGCTCGTTTTCTTCTTCTTCTTCTTCTGCTCCTCCATAGTCCCAAGTTAGGATCTTATTGCATTTAGCCATGCGGTCCTGTGACCATATGTTACCGTCACTCAATCTGGCCGCTCTGCCCTTAATTTCCTTCACCTGCATGGGCTTGCTGTATTTGCTCTCTCCCTTTCTTTGTAGTGTGGGCAGCTTTACTCTCACCCATTCTCCTTCCTTGAGCTCAGTGTCACGCACGTTCCTCCGCTCGTTGTAATGTCTTGTGTATACTGCCTGAGCTTTCTCTATGTTGGCACGCACTACTGCAGGGGACCACTCGCTTACTATCGTTTTTTCCTTCCACACTCGGTTGTCCTGAGTGAATGGTTCCCTGCCGCGCAGTAACTGAAAGGGGCTATAGCCAGTGCCTGTGGGAGTGATCCTGTATGCCCATAACATGTGCCATATGTCCTTCTCCCAGTCTTTGTTGTCCGAGATGGCCGCTTGGATCGATCCCATCACCACTCTATTGAAGCGTTCAACCTGGCCGTTTCCCGCCGGGTGGTAAATGGAAGTGTGCTTCGCCAGGATGCCATTTCTTTTCATGAAGTTGTCCCATTTTTCCGATCGGAATTGTGGCCCATTGTCACTGAGGATGGACTTGGGTATGCCTTCCCTCACGAAGGTGTCTGCCAGGAACTTTACTATTGTCTCAGTGTCCATAGCTTCCTCTATCTTTACTTCTGGCCATTTCGAAAATTTGTCGACGAGGACACACACGTACTTCTGGACTCCTTGCGTGTCTAGGATCGGGCCTAAGATGTCAACTGACAGCTCTTCCAATGGGTTTCTTGGTGTTTCAAATGTACCCAATGCTGGGCGCAGTGGTTTGAGTGTCTTGTCCGCACCTTGGCACCTCGCGCACTCCCTTACGTGCCGTTCTGCTCTTATGTCCATCCCTGGCCACCAATAGTCTTGCTTGGAGCGCAGTTTGAGTTTACCAATGCCTAGGTGCCCTTCGTGTAGCATGTCCAGCAATCTGGGTATGATGCTTGTCGGGGGGATAACTTTCTCACCTCTATACACGAATATTCCTTGATTATCCAATGATAGTTCCTCCCTTACTTCGAAGTATGGATTGAGTTCTCTCTGGACGTGTCTCTTGTCCGGCCAACCTTGGGTGATGTATGTTTTCACCTCTACCAAGGTCTGGTCTTCCTCATACGCCTGTGTCCATTCTTGAAGGCTGATGACTCTTTCGTGATCCTCCATTAGTGCCACCCATTCTTCTGTACCGGCCTTGTCTTCCTCACCTGGTTCCATGGCTGCCGCTCGGCTCAAGTAGTCCGCGACCTTGTTTTTGCTGCCTGGTATATGTTCCACATCATACCTGAATTCAAGAAGTTTTAGCGACATTTTTGATATGCGGGGCGTGGCCTCTGCATGGCCACTCGATGTCAGCACTCTCAGTAACGGTTTGTGGTCAGTCCGCAACTGAAACCTGGTGCCCCACAGGAATTGTCGGAACCGCGTGGTGGCCCACACCACCGCCAGCATCTCCTTCTCTATCACACTGTATTTTTTCTCTGTTTCACTCAGTGTGCGCGAGGCGAAGCTGATCGTTTCCAACTGTCCTTGCCCTCGGTCTTGCATGAGAACAGCACCCAGTCCCTTGTCGCTGGCATCTGTGGTTAGGACGGTTTTGCCTTGAGGGTCGAATCCTTGGAGAGGTATAGCTCCAGCCACTTCCTTTTTGATGATCTCGAATTCCCTTTGTGTGTCTTCTGACCACTAGAATTTCTTTTGTGAGCTGTCTCATGTAATGAGTCTTTGAGGCAAAGTGCTGCACAAATTTCCCGTAATACTCTGCCATTCCCAGGAATGACCTGACCTCTTCCTTGGTGGTGGGGGATGGTGCTTCACAGATCGCCCTGACATTTTCTGCTTTAGGAGTTACACCCTGCGCTCCTATCTCATGCCCCAGGTAGGTTACCGAGTTCATCCCTATTCGGCATTTGGACCATTCGGCCGTGAGTCCTTTCCCTTCTAGGATCTTCAATACTTTTGCCAACTTCATGTCGTGGTCTGGTATGTCTCTTCCCATCACCAAGATGTCATCTTGAAAGTATTGGACTTCAGTGATGTCCTTGAATAATTGGTGCATCATCTTCTGAAACACCGCCGCTGCCGAAGCTAAGCCGAATGGCATCCGGCGGAACTGATAGCACCCAAACGGGGTGATGAAGGATGTTAGCTTGCGGCTGTCCGGGTGCAGAGCTATTTGATGGTACGCGGAGGTCAAGTCTATGGTTGAGTACCACTTAATCCCCCTGGTGTTGGCCAGCATCTCCTCTATCCTGGGCAAGGGGAACCTTTCCACCACAATGTTTTTATTCAGTTCTCTCAGGTCGACGCACAACCGGACCTTTCCGTTGGGTTTCTTAACCACTACTAAGGGCGCCAGCCACTCAGCGCACGTGATGGGTTCTATGATCCCCTTCTTTTCCAAGTCTTGGAGTTCTTCTCTTACCGCTTCTCTTACCGCCAACGGGACGTTCCTTGCTTTGTGGGCCACCGGGACGGCGTCCTCCTTCAGAATGATTTTGTGGGCGAATTTTTCCAGCTTCCCTACAGTGCCTCCAAATACTTTGGGATATTCGCTTCTCCATTTGTCCAGACTTGGCACTGTTACCTGGTCCGTCAGAAGTATTTGCTCCTTGCCTCCCGGATCCAGCTTGATGCCCAGGTCGCCTTGATCTAGCCATCCTAAGACCGACGGTCCTCTCTCCGATACATAGAGTTTGCAGTGTGCCGACCGGCCACGAAATTCGAAGGTCAAGGGTCTGAATCCCGCCATTGGTATGCGGTCTCCGTTGTACGTGACTGGGCGGATGTCTAGTTTTTCTAGCTCCGGGCCGAGACGTGGTGCAAATTTCTCCTCCCATACTGCTCTCTGGATGATGGTGAAGGGTGATCCTGTATCTGCCACCACGTTGATCTTGACACCGCCTTTAGCCATTTCCAAGACTGGTTTCATCGTACGTCTTCCTTCTCTGCCCAGGACTTTGCCCTCTGTGCTTAGTACCTGGTCCTCAATGTAAATCACGGTGACTTCTTCTGGCTCTGTATCGTCGTCCGGATCGTCGTTGCTTTGACCCACACATCTCACCATGCTCTTGGAGGCCTTCTTCCTGCAAACCTTCTCGTAGTGGCCAATTATTCCACAGTACGTGCACTTTGCGCGGAATGCGGGGCACTTCCGATCATGTGCCTCGTGCGACCAGCTCCCACACCTGTAGCAAGGCTTCCTGATGCCCCCTGCTTGTTTCCCTGACGTGCTTGTGTTGCTTTGCCACTTGTTGGGCCCTCTGTCCATTGGTTTCCTGTTCTGATACTCTCTGCGAGGCCCTTCTTCATCTACCTTGTTCACCATCGTGCTGGACGCCATTTCTTTTTTCGTCACTTCAGCACATCAACGTGCTAAATCCGCTCTTTTTACGATGACTAACACCTCTTTCAGTGTGGTGTCTCCACTGGCCCATAGCTTGTCCTGCACATTCGTGCACGTGGTGTGCATCACCACCTGGTCCTTGATGAACTCTTCTTCCCAGTTGGCGTACCTGCACGTAGCTGCCAGCCGTTTCAGTGCCGCCACGTACTCCTCCACCGTTTCTCCTTGCCTCTGCTTCCTCTGTTGAAAATTAAACCTGTCCACCGACACGCACACTGCCGGTCTGAAATGTTCATTGAGGTCGTCGAGTGCATGTGCGTACACATCATCGTCTGTGGCTGTTCTCTGTTTCGGGACTAAGCTCTTGTAAATCCGAAGACCTTCTGGGCCTAGGTTCAGTAGCAAGATGCGCTTCTTCCTCTGGGGTTTGAACACTTCTTCGTTCTCATCTTCCAGGACACCTATGAAATTGTCTATGTACTCTCTCCAGTCCTCCCATTTCATGAGGGGTTCCCCTGGGCGAGGTAAAAACTGTACCGGTGCCGTCGCGTAACCTGTTTGCGCGCTCATCTTCTCTCTCTTTACCGCAGTTAATGTTCCTCCTCGGCTGCGGGGACTCCCTGGTGTGTCGTCCTGTTCTTCTTCGCTTGCTTGGGCTCGGGGACTATCTGTGTCGGCCCCCTCAGTTCCCTGTGAGTTCTCCAGCGCGCGTTCTCTGGTCCTGCGGTTTATTGTGTGGGTCGGTGCCCTTTGTCCTGGTTCCTGGGGTCTGTCCCCCCTGTTTCACTCCTCTGCGCCGCACCTTCCGGTGTGTCTGGCTCTGCCACGCTCTTTGGGGTACCTGTTGTTCAGCACCAGGATGTTCCTGCTTGTCTGCGCCTTGTGTGGTGGTCCTGGTGCCTCTGGGGCTCTCCTTGCTGTCTTGGGGTAGGGTTGGTGGTCCTGCCTTGCTGGGGGGTCTTCATCCCACCCTCGTCGCCATTGTAATGATGCAGGCACACACCAATAAGCACTCTGGAGCCAGTCTTGATTAACTGCTTTTTATTATTTGACAACCCCCAAAGAGCGCCGAGCCTCTGCTCCTTCTGCCGGCTCTCTCTGCTCCTTTCGCGCTCTTCGCGCCCTTGCACGCCCCTCTCCGCGCGCAGCCGCTGGTGCCGCCCACACGTCACGTCGCCGACGTGACGTGCATAAACTAGACTGTCTCTACACCTGAGAACGAAATTAAGGATGGTATCAACTTTTGTCAAAATTTAAAACCTGCGACCGGAGTGCCACACGTTCAAACTAGTGAGTGTGCTTAGGCACAATGCGTAATTACCTTTTATAAGTACACCTTGACTTCAAGTGATAATTAACGGCATGGTCAAACATAATAATCCCAATTAGAATGTAGCTTTGGTCGCTACTGCTCTTTTCGCTGCCTGCTGCAGGTCAGAGTCCGGATGAGCCATCGGGTTTATTTGCGTAGCCATAAGATGTGCAGGTCTCCCATCAACTGGCGCACGAAACCGAGTAGCATTTTCCGTTTGGAAGTTCAGAACACTAGAGCCATCTAGTGTTCACTTGAAGAATTACACTGTTCCGCGCTCAAATATACATGTCAATACAACATCTCTTACATACATAATGAGGAATGGAAAAAAGTACGTTTAGCTTTTCCGAATGCACCGCACTTTAGTTGATCACACAATGGCAGTCTAAGAGGAAATATATCTGGGTCACAAGGTAAATATAATTGTACTGTTACTATAAATCATTGAACACGGACGCGACATTCCAACTCAGTGCAATGTTTTCACATCTATAACACAGACGAAGCACGGAAACTGGTTTTCCGGGAAAATAATTTTGTGAAATGAGACAGCCAGTGCTACGACTTAAGAGACAACATTTATTTTTCACATGAGTGATGTTTATGTGCACACAAAAGGATACATGCTCTGCAGTTTGGCGTTTCCCCCCAAGAAAGTTTACTTAAGACCAGCAGGTTTAAACAATTCTCTTGTAGTTTGACAGTGTTTAGGTCCAACTGAAAGCGTGCGACAGTGAAAAGCAGAGGTTAATGGAGATGAGCTGGTGAAAAGAAGTACTTGCTTTGCAATTTAAAAAAGCTTCGAGTTCCAAACCTAGTTGGGGACGCACCTTCTAATGAAAGCGCCAAGGAAACCTGACATAAAACTGATGGCCCCTGCGCGCCGCTGCTGGCTCCAGAGAGCAAAACGCTTTGGGACTAAACCTTTGAAAAGAAGCTGGGACACCTACATACCTTTAGCCAATTGCATACTGAAGCCAGACGCAAAGGCCAATAGCGTGTGAGCACAACATGCACACGCTTTAAAGAAAGCTGAAGTGATTCCACGAGGTCGATTTCCTATGCAGCGCATGCGCGCTCCCATAGGCTCGACCTAAAAAGCAACTGCTGTGTCTCAGCACACATCCGTGACCATCTTGCAATGGCTTTTCTATATTATAACACCCATTCGAGGCCAGTGCAGTACCAGCATTGGTAAAGCCAGTAACTCACTCTTTGGAAATCGAGATCTATTGGCTTTGTCAGTGATTGTTTATATAGAACCAACTGCCACCAGTTTTTGTATTTCCAAGTGATAACAGGTGTGGTTCCGATGGACATTTTATACCTGCACATCTCTCACCTGTAGAACAAACCTAGGTGTCATACTGGATTCAGACATTTTCAAGCGACAAAGTTGCCAAAAGGGGGAGCTGAATTCGGACATCGAGTAACACCACTAAGGCCATAAAGGGCCTGCCCTGGCCTACTGACATCAGGCCTTTTTTTAATACATTAAACGTGGACCCAGAGCTTCACCTGTGGAAAATCTTTACCTAATAAACTTGAATACACAGTACCAAAAGATGTATCCCCACCAAAGAAGTCTGGGTTCAAACCCTGCAGGGCTGCAGGGATTGTAAGGGACACACATCCATTACAGATCCCCATGCCATCTGTTTGTGGTGTTTGGTATCTGATCACAACACTACTTCATGTTCCTCATACATTAGTATGAACCCAAAGGCCATTAAGGAGAGCGAGGCCAAATTGTTTATGGCCCAGGGAAAGAATGACGGGTGTCACCATAAACGACCTAATTGCTCCTGTTATCCATCGACATCATCTGGTAAGAAGAGGCAAAAACATAAGAAGAAGGACCAGAAGCAGTGTCAAGGTTGGTCACCTAATCAGTCTCCATCTACAACAGGATCCTTGAAGCCGGAGCTCTTCCTTATCGCGATTGGACTCTACAGACTTGGGAGGCTGAGCGATGGGCATTTCCATCTCAGTGCAATGACCTCAAATTTCTCTTCAGACGTCCAAGCTAATTTTATGGATCTTCCATTTGATGTCTCTGGACTCCTCAGGAACAAGACCAATTTTGTGCTTAAGAGATTTTAGACCTGCAAGGATATCACCAGATCCCTAGGTCTGCTGCCTCCATCTGCAAAAGATTACAGATCGTTTCGTGACTTTTAAGGCTTTGAAAGAGTTTTCTTTTTGTCCATGCCAGTACCCACTGTCACTCCTGCAACAACAGTAGCATCATAACCGTGAAAGAGGAAAAGGCCGGGATCTACCTTGCAGCCTTCCTCCCTTTCTTTCTCCTCCTCCTCTCCTGCACCCCAAGGAAAGCACGCCTATTTTACTTCTTCAACCCCAAACAGAGCCACAGAGCCTGTGGGAGGAAGGGTGTCACATTTTCCGCTGGCCTGTAAGAACATCACTTTGGACTAGTGGGTGTTACAAATTGTAGAAAACATTTACTCCCTCTCCTTCCTCCAGGTTCTTTCTCCCATCCCTCCTCCTCCCTCCTCTCGGCCTTCTGACCATTTGGCCATTCTGCAGCAGAAGGTGGCGGCTCTCCTTCTCAAAGGACCAGTGGAGGTAGTGCCAGTGATGGAAAAGGACCAATGGTGTTAATCATGTTACTTTCTGCTGCCTTAAAAGGACAGCTGTCTGCATCCCATCAGGATCTCAGGAGCCGGAACTTTTTGTCTCAAAATGGAAAACCCTAGCCTAAATTTTACTAGCGGTGGAGCTTGGAGACTGGATGGTGTTCCAAGACCTGCAGGATGCTTACTTCCACTTCCTATTCTGCGGTCTTATTGGAAGTACTTGCGATTTGTGGTGGGTTCTATGCACTCAAAATATCAAAAGGTGGAGAGAAAAGGGCAGGAAAGAAGGTGTCCAATTCAGCTTCCCAACAGAGTATCAACAGACTTCGAAAGGAGTGGGAAAAAACAGTATCACATCGAGGGGTCTCATGTTATCCCCATTGGCGTAACTGACATAATCATCGGGTCTGTCCTTCACCACGAGGGTGTCTCAAACACCACAGACAAGTGTGGGATCTGTGACCTAGATTCTGTGTTCTAAAATTAACTCCTGTCACATAGATAGTGGAATTTATTAAAAGAAGGGAGAGGGGGTAGGATTTAAAGAAAAGAAAATGTGTATGGGAAAGAGCTAGATATTCCCCACATATACTTAAGCATATGGTCAACTACTTGCCCCTGTCAAGGTCAGTGGCTTTTGTCAGGGCTGTAAGGTTTCTTGAATTCCTTTCGTAGGTCAGAAGGGACATGATCCCTTGGTCAAATGCGTCCGTCATGTTCTCTCAGTGTAGATGTAGAAAAATGCAATGTCCACCAGAGGAACAGAAAGGAACAGTAAAGCACAGATATAATCAGTTTTATTGGTCTAAATATAATGTTCATCTGCTACCCTGTAGCTTTGAGACCCGGATGTTGTGACACTCATTCAGTGCATATCAAACAGATTATACCCATTGTGTATGTATAGCGTAATATGCAGTGAGGACATCAGTAGGTTTACAATTAGAAGACCTCTTGTGGACAGAGAGAAGCTCAGCAAAACCAGTTTGTCACTATTAGAAACATTCATGTGGTAGGTTAATCTTGCTATGGATATGGGGTATTGCCCCCCAAAAAAAGAACTGATAAAATTCTAGTTTGCCGTTAGTAAGATGCCCATAGTGGAGACGTTGTAAGGCCTGTGATCTTTATAAATGTAATTTAAAATTTCATAGCCCCGTAAAAATGCATTATCAGTCAGCCGTAAACATCCATTCTAACCTGTTCAGTCTATGTCTATGTACTGTTTCTTGTTGAGCGCATATATCACCCGAGCGTCTCATAGCGCTTTGCCGAGAATCAGGAACAGACAGAAGAAGATATCTGGGAGTAAGAGAGGTTAAAATAGCCAGGTCTTAAGGGACTTACAAAACTTTTTATGCTCTGATGCGTGATTTTCAGCAGCAGCTTGATAACTCAGTAATAATACTGTATATGAACTAGGCAGGTCTAAGAAAGCACCCCTTGTTCATTTTACATGGCAAATATTGCTAACCGTTGTTGTGTCCTGAGCCGATGTGGCTCAAAAACGATAAATACCCACAACTCATTTATGAGGTCCCATAGGTGCTAGGGGAGGCGGAAAAGTTACGCTCCTAAAGAAAGAGTTACTATTAAGAGACCGTAAACAAAAGAGTACACAATACACGAGCAATCGCGCTAGACGGGCGCATGTAGTGCCTTTAGTTATACAAAAGTGCTGATGTCAAAACTTACAATTGGTGCTTGCTCTCCACTTGAATCAAGGTCTCTCCTGTCCTGCATATTGGCGGTTGGAGTACCGGTGCTTATTTTAAAGGAAGGCAAACAACGGCCAGGGGCTAATCATTTACTGAAGTGACCATCAGTGAGGGTGAAAACTGAGAAAAGATTATACGCGTGCAATGGGGGGGATAGTTGATCTTCTGATACAATACTGCATGTGTTGATTCAAGAAAGATTCACCTTCCTATCAGGTCGGACCTTCTCTCTAATTTGGAGGGACTGATATTTCACCTCACTCTCAAAGATCTCCACCCTACTTGCTTGGAGATTGAGCAGGGAACCTGAACTATTTTCAGCTGCCACCAGAGGTGGTAGACGTGATCTTGTCTGTGTGTCGCCCTCTTCACCAAGTCGGCCTAATACGGCAGATGGGCTCATTTTGTTGCCTGGGTTGCGGACAATGGTGTGGATCCCTTACATGCCAGATTATACCATGTGCTACGTTTTGCGCTTTCCTTTACTCAGAGGGGGTGTGCCATTGGCACTGTGAAGGTTTATCTAGACCCCTAGCCTGCTTTCCTCTGTCTGTCAGATCAGCCATCCATGTTTACGTTCCCTGCTGTCGTGCATTTCCTCAGGGCCTGATCAACCTTTTTCCTCCCACTTCCTTTGTGGTTCTTCAATGGACTTAAATGTAGCTCTTACATTCTTAATAGGGAATCAGTTTGCGCCCTTTCACTGTTGTACCCTTTGTATGTTCACTCTCAAGGCTGTGTTTTTGCGATAATGTCTGCTAGGAGGGTCAGTGAGATGTAAGCCCTGAGCTGTCATCCTCCTTTCACTACCTTCTTCCCAGATAAGGTTGTGTTGCGGCCCAGGGCTGCTTTACTTCTAAGGTAGTCACTCCCTTCCATCTTGCCCATTCCATCACTCTTCCGACATTTTACTGTCTCCCTCATCCCACGAAAGAGGAAGAACGGTTGCATCGTTAGATCCTAGTCGGGTGGTCAACTTCTACCTAGACCGTACTAAGTAGCACAGGCTGGATGATCTGCTCTTCATTGACTACACTGGGGCCAAAAAGGGAAAGGCTATTCAGAAAAGGACTCCATCACGATGGATCATCGTCTGTATTAAAACTTGCTGCACCTTGGCCTAGAAAAAGCCACCTGAGGGGATCCGCTCTCCTTCCACCAGAGCCAAATCTATCACTTCTGCACTTACGTGGGGCGTTCCAATAGCAGATATTTGTAAGGCAGCAACGTGGGCCTCTCTACACACATATGCATAACTCTACTGTCTGTATTTGGCGGTGTGAAGAGTTGGTTACTTCACTAGGTTTTCCTAACGTAACCTCCTGGTTTAATTATCATCAACCCTCCATATACGTAAGGTATTGCTGTGGAATTTGGTCCACAGGTGAGGAAACTGCAGGTAGAAGTATTCATCAGAATAAAAAGTTACTTACCTGTGATAATAATCTTTCTGGTAGATTCTCTATCGCAATTGAGTAGTACTCAATATTTTAACCTCGGGAAGATGAAAGTCTTATTTGGTATTCACTTGTTTGAACTTGCAGCCTTCAGATCACAGTAGGTGTAATCAGTAACGACCTAACTCGCTGAGCCAGCATTTTACCAGAGAATAGCATGGGCTCTCTTTTTCTTTGCTTCTTTGGGGGAATCCGAGATGGGAGTGTCTATCTTTTGCATCTTGGTAAAGGAAATTATAGGAAGGTAACTTGACGCGGGTGTTGTCTAATAAGTCTGTTTTGTTGTTTATTTTTTTATTTTGTCATTTGTAAAGTGCAGAGCAGTCACCAAAACTGTTTCTTGGCAATGGAGTGGGCACGCTTTTGTCGGTGGAAAAAGTAGTCTCAACACATTGGTTAACAGTCAGGTCTAGCGTTTCTCTGGAATTGAGTGAGGTTTTATTAGGGCATGCAGAGTTGAAGACCAGTTTAAAAGCAATAACCAAGAGTGCATGGCCCACTTTTCTGACTCTCTGGAGCAGAGTGGCCTGGAGCAGCAGATTGGTCAAGCAGCGTGAGTCCTTTCTAGTGCATCTGCTGAGTTTACCTCCTAAGACATAGGGGAACATGTGGATTGTCCTGGATAAGCAGCCAGTGTAGTTTCCTGCTGAATATTCTGAAGTAGTCTCGCTGCAGAACTTTGATTGATGTGAAGCTGTGCTAATGTACCTTTGTTTAGACCAAACCAACACCTGTTGCCCATAGTCGAGGGTTAAACCAATCAGTGCTGTGGCACTAGTGAGAGAACTTTTAGAGGAAAGGTAGTCCTAAGTTTATCAGCTGAAACTTAAAAAAAAAAAAAAGAATAAGAGAAAGCTTTGAATTAAGGTACCAGGAGTGTGACAGTCTGCCTTAATCCCCAGTTGCGCACGACCTGAATTGGCATTGGACAAAACCTCTTATTGGTTTGGCCAAAAAAGCATGCCTCTCCCAAATTATAAACCTATGACTTTGCTACCTTCACTTATGTGTTGTGTGTTAATTTAAGCCGGGTAGATTCCATCCAGGTACCGAGGTCTTTACACAATTGCAAAATCTGTCAGTAGTTTCTGAGCGAGCACCCTCCTGCAGAATTAACTGGGGTGTCATCAGCGTACATATGAAAAAATAGCTATGGCATTAAATGACTCTTTCCAGAGGTTCCCTGTAACTGTTAGGCAAGCTGGGTGTCAGAGACGAGGGAGCTGGAACCCACAACATACCTGTACAATCTCTAGGAGAAAAGGGAACCTATTTCTTGAGTACCCCCTCTTAACCTATGCAATGTCGGACCACATTGCAGATCCCAAATCTTGGGGTTCCAGTGTACTCCCTCAATGACTAGGGAGGAAATACCCTAGCCCCTTTGTATGTGTATGAACCAATTGACCCCATATCTCTAAGTGAGGATATATTCCATGTTCATTTCAAATTTCATTTAATAAGTATGCGCTGAAAAGAACTATAGGAAAGTTAACAAATGAAAAAGGCAGTAACAAATGGAAATAATATCACCCTTAAAAAAGTTACTGTATATAATTAAATAGCACACCTTTCATATTTTTTATACTGGCCACAGAAAGTACTCTTCAGTAAAGTGTAAATAGAAATTAAAAGCAAATGATTAAATGACAGAAAAATAAACATTGCTTTATTTGGAGGAATTAATTTCAGACCCTCCGCATCATAGTTCACTGATTATTTAATGTTATTTAATGCTGAACTGAAACATTCAGTCCTGAACTTTGCACATTAAAACGCATGGAAACTTATTGTCGAAATCAGTTCGAATTGACTGTATTTGTGTTGACAGAAGACCAAAATAAGGCTCAAGGGCACGCCATAGCTTCTGCACAAAAAATAAAAAATAAAATAAAACCAGCAAAGAGAAAGCGTAGAATTGTAGTTCGTTCACTAGATATAAATGTAATGAAAATATACCGTTGGGCTTAGTAGGTAGTATAGGATGGGGAAATGTGTGCATGTATCCTCCTTTCAACAAAGATGGAGGCAATTAGTGACTTTAAAAGAACATAGAATGATCTACTTTAATTATGATTATGTGTAAGCTGAGCCTTTGAATAGTTTTAACACAGTTCCATATGTCTAGACTTTGTTGAATGTCAGGTACATGTACATTGCAAATGACCTTTAGTTATGAAAACTGTTACTTTCCACTTTAGGAAGGACTGAGAACTTTGTGTGTTGCATATAAGAAATTCACGCCGGAAGAATACGAAAAGGCGTCTAAAATTCTGCAGACAGCAAAATTGTCGCTCCAGGAACGGGAGAAAAAATTGGCCGAGGCCTATGAACAAGTAGAGCAGGACCTTATTCTACTTGGTGCTACCGCTGTTGAAGACAGGTGAAGTATTTTATTCATTATATTTGGAGCAGATATCCTGGCAGTTGTGACTAGATGCAGTATGTTATACCTTTGCTAAGCCAGGTGTGTCGGTGGCCTGGATTCCTTTAGATTGAATTTTAAAACTCCTTACTCATTTCAGGAAGTGGGCATTTCTGCACCTTTCAGAAAAAGGTCTGCAAATAACTTAGTCATAAATGGCAGTAGGACGTCCTGTAATAATTTGTATATTTCTGTCGGCAACCCGTCCGGTCCTGCTGCTTTACCCAACTTCCCCGCCCTAAGTGAGTTCTAAACCTCCATAGATGTTATATCACTATTTAGTACAGTCTGCTACAGTCACTAATACTAGGGGGAAAGTCCTGGTCTAGCCATGCCTTGACCTCTTCCTCGGTAACCACCATCTCTTCTTGATATAACTCCCCAACATATTTGTAGAAAGCTTCCTCAATTTCCTCGCATCTTGTAAGAAGTCTACCTGAATGTTCACAACTTATGGAGCTCCTTACTTGCTCCATCTTGGCTTTCCAGGCTAGCAGTTTCCCACAGCACTTTCTATACTCAAAATGTGTGATTTTGCTTGCCTGCCACCTCTTTCTTAGCTTATCTACCACTACTTCTTCAAGTTCCATTTTTTAAGGCATGAAGAGAAACTTGTAGAGTTGCTTTCTCACTTTTATCCACAGCACATACCAACTCCTGTTCTCGTTCCTGAATTCGGTTTTCTAATTTAATTGCATGTTTTTATTTCTTTATGTATTGAGTCATTTTGGCTTACATTTTTTAATATAGGCACACCAGCTCTACCCAGAGGACGTTTTACTTGTTATTATTCTTACACTTGTAATGCCTATGGCCTATATTTTCAAAACGAGAATTATATTGAAAACAGAATGCCAGGCTTGCCAATGCCCAAACCAATTAGCTTTGCCAATGCTTGTTTACATTGAGGATCCTCCTTCTACACACGCGCCGGGACACTTCCGAGTAGCTGTGCGCTTTATAAGTGGAGGCTAACATAACATAACATAACACATTCTGTATAAGCTTTGATATTCAGACCTCCTTGATTTCACTAACCACAGTCTTGATTCTTATTTCCCAAAACGGTTGTCAGATTGCAGGAAAAAGCTGCTGACACAATTGAAGCTCTTCAGAAGGCTGGCATGAAAGTTTGGGTCCTGACGGGAGACAAAATGGAGACTGCTGCCGCCACGTGCTACGCCTGCAAACTTTTTAGAAGAAGCACACAACTCCTTGAGCTGACAACAAAGAAATTAGAAGAGCAGAGTTTGCATGACGTTCTCTTTGAGCTAAGAAAAACTGTCCTGAGGCACAGCGACAGCTTGCCCAGGGACAACTTCTCAGGGTATGTATCTCGTTTTAAGCTTCCAATATCAGAAAATCACAGCAGGTGTTCCTCAAATGTAGGAGAAGTGTAGTTAATGTAGAGAGCTTGTATGCATAGTGCATCCAGCCAGTTATGGTATCTTGAACACTAGATTGTACCTAGAAAGCTCAAATAGGGCCTAATAAAAAGGAGAGGATGCGACAAAAAATCACCTTTTTACTTGGCTCCTAAAATCCTATCGTAGGTCCTTTTAATTACAGGTATAAACAGTGCCTTGACAGTCTCCGCTTTCATACCCTGCTTGTGGGTGAAAGTGTTAGGGGGAGTACCACGCCTTACACTCTCCTTTATCCTCCTGTGCATGCAGCCAAAACGATGACCAGGAGAAACGCATTGGCTCTCAGTACCATGGTAAGCCTTATCAGTAATGTTGGCACTGGCAGCTGTCCCACACCTTGGGTTCCGGGTCGCTTACTTGTTTTGGTGTTAGGAACCTATGAGTGGGTATGCACCCAAAAAGAAAGAGAGAGAAAGGGATGAAAACATCTACAACAAAGTACGGTGTGGTTGAATTGGCACTGCAGTAGGTGCTGGGAAAGCTAAGAGTTCAGTGGTACCACTGGCTGCAGAAAGGGTGAGCGACAAAGGGGCTTCTGGTTCATTAGTTACAGCAGATGTTAGGCTCCCACGAATGAAAACGTAGAACACATTACACGACGATTTTTCAGACCTGCAGATTGAGTACTGAGACTAGTCAACTTAATAAAGTAAGCTGTGAGCTTATTTCTTTTCTGGCCAAGGAAGCAAATACTAGGTGGTAATGACTGGCAAATTGCATTTATTGGCTTGGGTCATTGATGAAAGAGAACTATACGATCATGGAGTCCCTGGAGGACCAACTCCAGACCAATATGTGACTTATGGAACAGTGTAAAATCAGTAGAAAGTGAAATGGAGAGCCCAGCATCTGGAGATGGGGGAGGGGCATCAAGAAAAATATATTTTGGGGGGAAGAAGGAGACTTCTTGGAAGCTTCAGTTGAACATGTTACAAATTCAAGGAAGACGTTGGCTTTCAGGATTGTGTGTTTCACCACATATAGTGTTCAGAAAACAAGGATGGGGCACAGATAATAGATCCAGAGTTAGGAGTCTGCATGTCCTATAGAGTTTGCATGTCTTGTGGGACGCAAACTGAAAGAGTTTATTCAAATCCTGATCAGTGTAATAGTGATGATAAAAAGTATACAGCTTTCTCTTAGGTCCTCTACCAGGACCTTGGAAAGAACAGGGTCCTTGTGGCTGACTGTCCCCAAGATTATTAGATTGCTGGTGGCTATGCCAGTGGGAGAGAAATGGCATTGACATATGTTTTGCTGAAAAATGTTTGAAAATGTAACACAAAGAAGAGGTAGTACATGGAAAACTGTAGCAGGTGTTTACTTTCCACATGCAGGTATATTTGCACTGCTGCTCTACATGTTGTATTTGATCTATGTGAGCTGGTGTGCTGCTATCTATGGTTTTCTTGTGCTGTATGTTAATTAAGTTTAGTGGTATGTTTGGATGAGTTGGAGGTCGAATTTCGATCATCCATGGGGGGTGTTGTAGTGCAGAGTACAAGCAGGGAGCAGCTCAGAGTGGGAATTTAGCAAATCCGCGCAGCGTCAAGGGACGAACAGAACAAGGTGCAGAGTGGGGAGCAGTGTCAGGTGCTAGGAAGTATGTAATGTACAGCGCAAGGGGATAGTGAAAGGTGCACTGGGATGAGCATCTCAGTGTGCAGCGGGTGAACAGAACACGGTGTATAGAAAGCAATGCAAATCTTTTACCTACCTACTCGTTAATATATCTGGCCCAGTGCCTTGTACCCCCATTACAGTTCTATTACTTATAGAGGGGTGAAAAGTAGCCTGCACAAATGAACACTATATCACTTTTAAGGAAAAAATAAAATTAATTACACAATAGCACACCTGCACTACAATGAAGCGTGTAGCTGACCAACATGTCTAACTCGACAAGTCCAATGTTGGACTTAATTTCAACATTGGTGTCCTAACTTAAACATGTTATTTCCTTTGAAGGGTGGGAATGAAAGTGCTAGAACAAACCCTCCCTCTGCCTTTTCAATTGTATTCATGTCCACTCTGTACCAGAACGTTTGTTGCACAATGTTGAGTTTTCTTAAGAAAGGGATGTAAAGCCTGGTTACAATGAAAAGGCCTCTGCTTGTGTCTGTGACCATCAGCAACATAGCCATTCCAATATGCATGAATCACTCTGAAAGAGTGTGATGAAATTCGTCCATGGATGGATCAGAGCAAGGCTGAACTCTGAGCCAAAAATAGCCCTGGATGGTTTTTATTATAGGACCCAAATTGCACCTATAAGCTAGCGTCACAAATAAGCTATTTCCAAGACCTCTTCATGAAGTCTTCAGGAGTTTCTACCACTTGAGACATTTATTTAAATATGGGGCCAAGCTGTGTATTTTACATATGGTTGTCCAAAGACAGTATGCGAAGGTGGAATAGTGAATTGTAACAAGTATATTCCAGTCCTCCAAAGGTAATGCTTTTAGTGCCCAACATCTCACAGGTGCTAACTTCAAGGCCGTGGCAGAAGGCTGTACAACAATGGTTGCAATGTACGGTTTAAGCAAAGATAAACACATTGCAAGTATAGTATGCCTTGTAATGCATTTACCATAGTGAACTACCTGGGGAGAAGTGAAACAGGCTTTGATGCATTGTGCAACTCCACCTTCAGGTATTGTGTTGCGAGCTACTGCCTTTTGATGGAAATGGTGCATGGTTTCAGGGGTCTAGAGTTAGCACATATTAGCTGTTGGACACTAATCCATGCAAAAAGAGCAGCGGGTCCTGTTCATGCAGCAGAACATTTGCCATTTGGATTAGTACACAAGGATAAAAAACACTAGTTTAAAAGGCTATACAGTACTCACTATGCTTCAAGACTTAAGCAATGACAAACTTTGTACAGTATGTACTATGATAGATTGTTGGGGGAGGTCTGGAATAGACTTTAAACTGCTTGTAGCAGTTGTCAAAAAGTACTGGTTAAAAAGTAATAGGTAATGCAGTCAGTTCTCAAGCAATGTCGTTTTAAGGATTTATGGGGCCCTGGGCAAGACAAGATTTGGGGGCCCCTGTTTGGACCAACTTTAAATGTTCTTACCCATTGTCACTTGATGCTAAACAAACTTTTAGAAATTGGATTGAATCAAAAACAGTTGATCTATGCCTTGCCAAGGGCCCTAAACTCCCTTAGATGACATTGGGCACAGAGACAGTTGTAGGCAGAGGGGATAGGGGTTGACATACAGAAATAGTGATGAGAGAAAGAAAGTATCCTTTCCCATGGTGGCCTTTGGAAGGTGGAGGCCCTGGCCAATTGCCCACTTTGCCCATGCCTTAAAATGTCATTGGAGGGGACACTCATGAAATATTCAAATATACTTTGAGGCTTTCTAAACAAGTCTGACTTCAGTAGATGTTTTTTGGCAGTGTTTCACTTCACCCACCCTCCTCCCACCCCCAAAAAGAAAACTTGGCCGCTGGCGAAGATTTTATGTAAATGGAATGCAAATAATTAGCTTTCCACTAGTATGATGCAGGTTCTCGACTCCAGTACCCCTCCCGCAAACAATGTAACAAGTTGATGATTTTGAACATGTTAAGTCTCAATTTTAATACACAGTAGCTAAATGCCATAGATTTTACTAGAAGTATTGAAGGAGAATGCCTGAAATGTTTCAACACTTTCATGGTGTGCTAAACAAGTCTGTGCCAAAAAAAGTTAGTAACAATGAACTAAAGACAAATTATGCACTGTTCAGTCCAGTTTCTCTAATAATGGTATCAAAAGCCAAATATTTTAGAGCACTTCAGATATACTGAGTGTACAATATGACATCCTCCTTTCATAATTCAAGATGTAGTATATCTTTCCTCAGTTCTTCCTTCAACTACCTTTCATATTCCCAACTCATCCCTTCTCAGTAAATTGTCAATACCTTAATATGACAGGGAATCTACTTGTAGGAGATAGGGTGGAGTAACTAATTTCAGTCAGTATACAGAGATGCTATCCTTATAGCTAGTCAGATGGTACCGGCTCACATGCCAGACCTACCAGTCTAGTTAAAGACATGCAGGTTCCAACATACTAATCTGAAAGTTTACACTATTCTTACAGGCTCTGCCCTCAGACTATAGTACTGATAACTTCAAGAAAAACTTTATCAGTAAAGATAATCTAATGTTTTCACAACATAGCAGTAAAGCAAAACAATTCAATGTGGTATGGTGCAATAAGGGGACCATCTTAAATGTTTTTTACACATGGAAGATGGCCGACAAGTTGATTCACACAATGTTGCCAAACGGTCGAATGGGTCAGCTTCTAAAATGTCAAGATGCCCACAAAGTTTGTCTACATGCGATATGATGGGCATCTTGGAAGTCTAGAAAATACACAAGCTATCTGGAAACTGCTATTGGCTTTGCTATTGTCGGTTCAATTTAGTAGGCATTGGCAAAGACAATAGAGTCAAGCAAGAAGCTTTGGCAAAGCAAGGCTGATTGCCAGTGTTTGTTTCATTTGTATCAAATTTCACAACTTTCAAACTCCAGTGGCTTGCAACACAAGATGATTGAAATCACTGATGGCCACGATGACTGTTTCCGTTGATTAAATAAGCTACAGGTTTGATGAGGTTAATATTGCCCAAAACAAGGATTTCCATGTTGGCGTTTGTAGGAGAGTAGGGTCTGCTATCCTATGGTCACCCCAAATTTTTGCTTTTTGCTTCACTGGTTTTCGACTACTGAGGCTGTGGGCCTGCTGATCAGACCCCCAGCCTGCTGTTCTCTCACTAAATTAATGATACATGTGCTATAGGCACATACCACAATTGGAAATGGACTCCTTGTCAGCCCCTGTATAATGCACTATAGGTGCCCAGGGCATAGGGGCCACCAAGGCCTACCAGGGGCTGCAGCATATCTTTTGCCACCCCTGGCTGGTTCTTAAATTGACACAACTGGCTGATCACTCAGCTGGGGTAAGGTGGTGTAATCACCCCTTGCTTAGATATAGTATACCTATATCTAAACCTATATCTGGACACATATTAACCTGTGAGCCACTCCTATGGAAGGCCTCATCAATCCTGGAGGCAGAGTGCGTGGTTTCATGTGAGATGGAGCTCTAGCATGAGCTGAGCCTGTCTGCAGCTGTCGGGAACAACTCCCTAAGCTGTTTCAGGATAATGCCATACCATATACTCTTAAGTGCCTTATAATCCTCGCGGTTATATAGCAACTTTGGTTTGGCTTTATCAAAACATGTCGTGTAAGGTGTCATACGATTTGGAATACTATCCCCTCGCCAGTTCTGGCGACGGGGATAGCATTCCACCCCTCTAGAGGGATAAGACATGTTGCTTTACTTAAATGCGGTTAATTTCTAAAAAGACCTTAGATCCACAAAATGGATGCCTCTGCCACAGACAAGAGTCTGGACCCCTGCAGCTGACCGAAACTCAGCCAAATGGGGCCTGGACAAAGGGTTTCCTGTCGCAGGAGGGTGTCACCACCCTCCAGACAGGAGATAGTGGATTGTAGCAGGGAGGTTTGAAAGAAACCAGACACTGCCTGGGGCGCACAAGGCTGCCCCTTGCATAATCCGGCCAAACCGGTTCTGGGGCACTCCAGCCCTCGTGCCAGGGCGGCCTGGATCAAAGGAAGGGGGTGTATCCACCCACTTCCTGGGTCCCACCCATAGGGGGGGACCTAGCAGGTAATCACGCCCCCCAGATTCGAATAAGAGTGGGAGCAGTGCCAATGCACTTTAGATTTCCTGAAAGAAACATAAGAAACGAAACTCTGGACCCTTGGACCTCCTACTCAACGTGGAAGCCCGAAGAATCTCCCTTGTGGTCAAGGAGTGACCACCCTGCACCAGCAGGCACCATCCAGCCCTCGACGTCTACTTTGTTGCAGTTCCCGCCGGAACTCGAGCGACAGAGATCGACGAGATCAAGCTTGCCTGCCTTCCAACAGCCCGATCCACAGTCCCTGCAGAGCTGAGACCCGTGGAGGCGACCGGAAGCGTGGGGCACGCCATCTTGAATTGACCACGAGACGCTGACCGTGCAGCCCACGAGTGACCCTCGAAGCTGTACACCGGGGTTTGAGAAGCCCCCACCCTGAGCCACTTTTGCACCGAAGCTCACCCCTCTACACTCATCGAGTGCTGCGTGGGGCCCTTCTGCTACTTTTGGCTCAACGCGTTGGCCCGGTCACTTGCCAGCCGGCTAGTGGCCCCTGTGCCGACGAAAACTTGAAACCAACTTGTGAATCTGGTTGCTCCAGATCTGCACCAGCTCCCCTGAAAAGGAGCCCCCACTCTGACCTTCCTGGTTCGAGTGAGAAGCAATCTCCCGGTTCCGCGTGGATTGCTTTTGCCAAGTGTTGTTTGCTCCAATCCTGAAGCCGACAGCGCCGACGGCGAGAGCCTGCGTGGGACAGATCGTGACCTGCTCCTGGACGTCGTAGATGCCCCAGAGCCCACGTGACAGCGGAGAGAAGCACCTCGACAGCGACCTGATTGCGCCCGACATTGCCTGGTTCCATCCTGGTTCCACCCTGGTCACTGCTGAGTGACCCAGACTCTGTCCCCTCTGCTTTCAGGTACTTTTCGACTCGAGTCCACCCTTGGACTCCACCGGACACTTCTCTTTCACCCCGCCTGCAGCCCTTTCAGCTTCAAGCACCAAGAGCCTGCGTGTCAAAACCCGACGCCACTTCGACCTTGTGCACCCGCTTCCTGTGGGTGAGGTAACTTTGCTCCGCCGGTGTTCCCACACTGGTGCACACGTCTAGGGTCTGTGTCTTAAGTTTTGTTCCTCTAGGTTCAGCGGAAGTGTCCTTAAACTTTAACTTTACAACTTTTACGCACCATTGGTTAACATTGGTGCATGCGTGCGCTTTCCGCACTGCTCCCGAATCCCGTGGGCCTCTCCCGACTTCAGCACTGCTTGTCCTGACTGCTCCCAGCGATTCCCTAGGCCCTAGGCCTAACCACTGTTCGATTGGTATCTCTTATACCACTTGTTTAGTATATGGTTTGAGTGGCCACCCGCCCTCATCCATAATTGTGCAACTTTGTATGTTTAAACTGTGCTTTTGATTTAACGCTTGTGCCCCTTTATTCATAAAGAATACTGGGGATTGTTTTTAGTAATAAATACATATATTTTTATAATATATACTTGTGTGGTGTCCTTTCATTTGATATTACAGGATTGTATGTGGTAAAACAGCTCGCTTAACACGACCTCTTAAGTTAAGCCTTTAGGCTGCTTAGTCCATGCTACCCCTAGGATAGCTTGTCTAACAAGGTTGACTTACAACCTGACACCATAAGGGATTGTTTGGTCTGATAATAGGTGGTTCCAGAATTGGAAACATCACCTATCAGGCCAACTTCTCACAGCGTTGAGGATGTTTAGGAAAGTATGAATCAGTTTGAATTTCAAACGTTGTCATCAGCAGTGTAAGACATAGGACAATGTACAGTTGATGGCTACTCTAATCTCTTGTCCCCATCCCCAGTGCTTGAGCTCAAAGTGCATCACTGTGTTTCTCTCCAAAAATGTGGCGCCAGACTTTCAAGCCACAACTTGCAAAGAAGATAGAATCTGTGCTGAAGATGAAGGCCTTGGCACTGACTAAGTCTTTGGGTGTGATATCTTTAATCTTGAATTATTTTTTTATTGATCACAGTGTGGATATTTAAATAATATCCTGTTTTGTGCCTAATCTGGTAGCAAACACACAAATGCTCACATGGCCTTTGGGTACTGTCATTGTCGTTTTCTAAGAAAAAGGCAGTGAAGCAGCCAAATAAGTTTCATGGTCCAAAGTTGAATCAATACTGAGACTTAACTCTATTATGAAACCTTGGTTGCTCATGCATGCTTACAAAAATGGCTGTACAATTGATTGATTGATCATTCTACAGATTGTATCAAAACGGTTTGTTATTGTTAAATGTCTCGAAGCAGTTTGTGCTATTTGTCAATGTAGCCTATTTATATCCATTGTACCCAGGTTTGCTGTTATGCAGGAAGACACAATAATATGATCGAACGCGGAAATAATACACACGCTATGGTCTTGCCCTTTTCTGACTGGGTACTGAGGAGGGGTCTCAAAGGCACTATCGGAGCTGACAGGCTTGCACCACTGGGCCACGCTGGAACACTGCATACTAGGGCTATCTCCATAGCCCAAAACTGCTAAAGTGTTGCAGCGCTTTACAGACCTCTCTCTGCTGCTGGCCAGATGATTACTTATACAGCGCAGGAAATCCTCACAAGCACCTAAAGTAGAGACCTGGAGGGAAGAGGTGGTATGTTGAGGCTTGGCAGAAAATGAAGCGCTGAGATGTGAGGAGTATAGGGGCCTACATAAGAAACAAATCTCTTTCGATTGAATCGTACTACTTGAAAAGTTTTGTGCACAGGTGCCAGATGCCTGAGTAGGGAGAAGCGGGATACATACCTGGTCATCGCCCTTGAGGGGTTCATGGTGCAAACTCAGAGGCGTGGGGCGGCATAGCTAGTGCCTTGTGGATCCATACCTAGCACCTAATGCTTGTTCAGTAGTGTGACCCGAATACCCTCACTGGGCTATTCTTTCTTCCCTAGTATTGAAGCACCCCTCTATAAGTGTTCACAGGGTGAGCCGGCCACATCTAATCAAACACCTCCCGGGACACACAAGACTGTGCAAACGCCCTATTAATTGTAACTCTGCCTACAATATGATCACCCAATGTTCTAGGGGGGGTGTTTGGGTATTGTTTAACTTCTATTTTGTTGCTACACTTTTGCGGTCTTGTTATCCATGCTGTTGCAACCCACGTGGTCTGCATCTTATACATTGCTAAAAGTATAAATGTAACACTTTATTCTTGCTTACAGCACTGATGAGTGTTTGTTGTATCTTATGTCAATTAAAAATGGAAAAAAATCTGCTCTAAAAAAAAAGAGCTAGAGGTCTATTTTACCTCACTTTCCTTTCAGCCTTTGAACTTCATACCAATCCTCTAACTCCCTCGTAGCAGCATTTTAAGCAGCCTTAGAGTTGCAGAGGCATTAACAGATCACAAGTTAATTTAACCTTTTGACTATGTAACATATGGCATTTATATAATCGGTATAATAGATAAGTAATTAGTCCTAACATCCCATTGCCCCATACTTGTTGCCAAGTTGTTCTTTAAGATTGAGACCACAAACCACTGAGATTGTAGCAGACATGTTCGTCTCTGTTCACTCCAGAAAATTCTTAGACTTTTATCAGAGCATCAGCATCAAGTAATTCACCAAGAATTTGAGCAAACCTAGAGGGGCAAAGATGGCTATGGAATAATTCTGTGGACTTGCAGTGTGACACACTAAAGCTTTCTCAAAGTCACTCGCCCTTAAAGCTACCCAGTATCAATTGAGTATCCAAAAGTTAGGCTGTGGCCATGCTTATTCGATCTCTGGGTTTACTTCAGTATCATAAAGTCTTGTAATCCTTTGGATTCTCATCCATTGAAGCGAAAGCTAAAGATTAATGGCCTTGTTTGTGGTTCCCATTAAGGGCTGGGTTGCCCTTTATCTGGGATTGTGAGAAATTGCTATTCATGTTGCCTTAAAAATTGCTAGTACATCCACAAGATTCTATGATGTACCCTCAGCAGTGCATATTAGCCTTAAATGGTTTACACAGTGGCATGATCCTTCTTGCACATTATGGTTAGGTTCATTGCCTATAAAAGTATTTCGGTAACCATTGTGAGTAGTTGCCACATGAAGCATTTATTTTGCCTGTAAAACAGCAACAGTGTAAATCAAAAAGAGTCCCTTATGTCTACAAGTGGATTGAGCACAGAACATCCTTATTTGATTCTGTCAAATACTTTACTGTTAGTACATTAGAGCCTGTTTTTTTCTCAAAAAACTGCCTACCACTATTTTACTGAATTTGAGAAATCCATGTTTGAGGCAGCTGATATGCAAACAGGCCCTCAAGTACTTTGCATGTAAACGTAATGCTTTGAACAAACTGAAGGCCGACTATTGTATGCAATTCTAAATTGCCTAAATAACAACATAAAAATAAGTTCTAGGTATGTGTGGCTGTAGATACACATGCTTTGCACACTCCTGCCATCTAGTGTTGGGTCTGGATGTGTGCAAGTTTTTCTTCGGAAAAGTCTTTAGAGTCATGAGGAAAGTGACATCTCCTCTTGGCGATAATGCGCATGGGCATCGACTTAAATTGTTAGATTGTTTTCTTCTGCTGTCGGGTACGGACCTGTATTTCTGGAATGCGGTTCGAGACCGTTTCGGATTCCTTTCAGTTTGTAATTCACCCTTACCCTCGTCGATATTGTCATCGAACTCGTTCCCATATTTGCGTTTCTCAATCTGGAAAACTATCTCCTGTTGAATTAATGTGCCCCAACCGCTGCATTCAGCCCGCGCCCTAGCGGGCCTCTTTTTCCATCTCTTTGGCTTCGCCTCAGAATTCCCTGCTAATGGAATGGGCTCCATTCCGTTTCTGCCCGAGGTGCCTCACTAAGGACTCAATTCAATTAGATCTTTATTCGGTTATTTGCGAAAAAGAACAACCATAAAAGCACAGTATAATATACATCATAAAAACAGTTTGATAAAAGAAACCACGTTGTCCACAGGAATAAAACACGATTGATCTGTAGGTGAATGTATACAACAATATATACAACAATTTCACGCATTATCCCTCCATGCTGATTCTAAATTTTAGGGCTAATTTAAAACAAGCATTGGAAATGCAATAGGTCTCGCACCATTAGAGTTAGTGCTTTTAGAATTGTTTATGGGTTTTTTTTGTAAATGTTTAGCATTTTTGTTTCCTGTAGCCAATGCTAAAGAATTACAAATAAAAAAAGCCATAAACATTTCTTAAAGCTCTAACTGAAATGGTCTGAGACCTATTGCACTGTGTGAGGGTGAGGGGTTGAGGATGAGTGAGGGTGAGGGTGAGAGTGGGTGAGGGTGAGTGAGGGTGAGGGGTTGAGGGTGAGTGAGGGTGAGGGGTTGAGGGTGAGTGAGAGTGAGGGTGAGTGAGGGTGAGTGAGGGTGAGTGAGGGTGAGTGAGGGTGAGGGGTTGAGGGTGAGTGAGAGTGAGGGTGAGTGAGGGTGAGGGGTTGAGGTTGAGGGTGAGGTGTTGAGGGTGAGTGAGGTGTTGAGGGTGAGTGAGGGTGAGGGTGAGTTAGGGTGAGGGGTTGAGGGTGAGTGAGAGTAGTTGAGGCTGAGTGAGGGTGAGTGAGAGTGAGGGTGAGTGAGGGGTTGAGGGTGAAGGTTTGAGGGTGAGGGTGAGCACACAAGCTTAGGAGTATGTCTTAGCACAACTTGCCCTCACCAATCACCTTTCACTTCTCAGGGCCTATGGACTTTCAAGGCTACAGATAGCATCTGCCATGTGCCTTAGAGGAACATTTATGTTTTAAAAATGTATTTGACAAATAATTATCGATCCATAGTTCAGCGCCGGCGAGATTATGCATTTTTGATATTTTTTGTTGCTGCACAGGCACTCGTGAGCATCATCTTTACCAGACTATACTATGGGTGGGCCGAGAGTTAGGCAGTCCAGGATCTGGGTGTTGCCATTTTAGAATGGCCCCTTACTTGCCAACTGATGGAGAATTGTTGGGTGGTCTCACTACTACTCGCTGATCTTGTAATTCATGCTCTAATACAAATGAACACTAAATAGCTTTTTATTCACCATCTCAGCAAGAGGCCAACAATTGAATAAGCAGAGTGTGAACCCTTCAGTGAACAGCACCAGTGTAAGTTGTGGATGACTTGAGGATTGTCGCTCATATTTTAACAGATTCGTAACTATTTCACATACATCTTTTTAGTACGAAAGATTCGCTGTTTTTTATTTTCTCATCTCTGATGCATTTTACTTGTTTCTTTTCATTCCTGCATAAACCATAGAGCCAACTCGGCACAAACGTGTTATAATGTGGTCAGAGGGAGGGGCACTAGATGACGAGATGTGGACTACCGCCACATTATGCAAGCTTGCCAGAGCCTCTGTGCCTTGTGGTAAACTACAGCTGTTCTTGAAGTGCTCAGAGCTGCTTCTTCATTCAACGTAAGCCATCGCTTCACTCCAATGAGAGCATCTGAGCATCCTGAAATTGACGTCCTTTGCATAATAAAAGTGTTTACATACCTCAAGCTTCTTTCTCTAGGATTCTTTCTGTAGGATTTCCTTCTGTTTCCTGCTCAATGGTTTCTTCAATGAAATGTTCTTAATTGCTTGTTTCTTTGCTGATTTTTTGGAGAGCAGAACTAGAGCACAGCTTGTAGCTACTCCTTTCAGTCTTTCGTCATATTTCAGTTACTGGTGCGTGTACTGCATCATTGAGGCACACGGCCCTGGTGCTGGGTGTGCAGGGTCGATTTTTACATTGACACAAACATGGGAAATAAGTGGTGCAAATTGAAATTATACTGTTTTCGTGCATGCTATTTAAAAAACAAAAATACGCTATTCCCTCAAAGTTATTACCAGCAAAATAACGAGAGTGTAGTTTGCACAAAGCTCTAAAATAGCACTGGAAACAAAGACAACAAGTGAAAGCAAGTTGCGGTAAAGCTGGTTTGGGCTTTCATTTAATGTTATTCCCGAAATGTGCTCCAGGCAACACGTTAATCTCTTTGTACGTCGTGTTTGTGCTGCATATTTGGAGGCTTGACAATAACATGCTAGTTGGGGCTGAGCAACACCAAAATGGTTAAAGGGACTGTAAGAAGGGACGGTGCAAGGAAAACAAACTGCGAGGGGCGGAAGGAAGGAGACAATGTAAAAAAAATTCAAATGAAAAGAAGCGAGACGGGTCAATTACATGTTCCCTCCAAGCGCAATGCCGCTGCCAGCAGCGGCAGAGCAAGAAAGTCAGCACAAACAAACGGTGCGAAGAGGTGGCTCAACATATAACGATGCCGACTTTGGAGAAGGAGAACAGGGTTCGAGCCTCAGCGTGGGCGGCATCATTAATTATAAATTAAATAAACTGAGATCTCCTGCATATTAAATATAAATAAATAAACAGCGTGCGTGGGGTGAGGGCAGGAAGCTGCCAGATATGGAAATACCAGCATCAAAGAAAACAAGACGGAGGGAAGAGAGGGGAGAGGGGAGGGGGGAGGAGAAATGCGACACGGCGGGAAGGGGCAGGCAGGATGACTCAGGGGAGGGGGCGGAGCGGGGCAGAGCGGCATGTGGGTGTGAAGAAGCCGGGCCTTTGAAGTGAAGCTAAGCTTCACTTCAAAGGTGTCGGAGGAATGCGGGCGGCTGTGCACGCGCTTTTAAGCTCAATGCACATGCGCATTGAGCTTAAAAGTCACGGGCACTGCAAGGAATCGCCACGATTCCTTGCAAGTTAGATAAAGAGTAGATGAGCCCCTATAGTCTCGCTTGCTCGATGCGCATGCGCATCGACAGGCGAGACCTAAAAACTGACTACAAATAAAGTGCATTCGTTATTTAGCAGCTTTAGGTAACAAAGTGCAGGTTTAATCTGGGTAAAATTAAGTCTTTTAAGAAGAGGCTTAAGGTAAACCCTCCGAGGAATGTCATAAAAAGGACAAAAGAATAAAAAGTGCACCAAATCCTGCGGAGACACAGAGTCGCAGCCGCAGGTAGGTAACACTTGGCCTTGATGGCTTCCTCTTGGAACGGCTAATAATGAAAGAGGTTCAGCCGAAACCTAATTAACAGGAAGCGGTCAAAGCTCGACATTGGCCAAGTCAGATATGGTTCCATACATAAAGTAGTTTGTATGACAACATAATTTCTATTGCTGCTTTTCTTTAAGTCCACCTCCTCCCGCTAGAAAAGCTGAGAAAGAAAAAAGCTATTTTTCACAAGCTTCACGTCGGTTACAGTAATTGAGTCGGGATTTGAGAAGAGTTCCGGGCGCCCCAATGCAGTGAAACAATTTTTCAGGTATTTTAGCCACGGGACTTTTAACATGTCCGTGCTTCTCTCAGGAGTTGATGGTTTAACGGGAGGTCCTTATTTAGCCAGCATTTCAGACAGAATGTTAAAGGCCGAAGTGCGATGGTGTCTCCTTAATATGGAGAGCCTAACTCCTCATGCACTATGAAATTGGCGGTTCCTTTTGGGACCCCCAGAAGCTGTTTCAAAAAATTATTTTCTGTTACCACCAAATCTTTACCATTCGTGTGCCCCCATAACTCACTTCCGTAGCAGCCTATTGCCACACTCTTGGCCTGGTATACTTTTAGCAAAGCCGCAATTGGCCGTTTTCCCATTTTCCTCGCAAAATTAAAAATTGCTGCATTTGCCCGTGTTATCTCCCCTTTTTTCTTCTGAATGGCGTGGCCCCATTTCAGTTGGTTATCAAACAGGACCCCCAAGTATGAGAAGGTTTTAGTCGTGGGAATCTTCTCCCCGTTTACATGAAATAAAAACTCTCTCTTACGTGCTGTGCCAACATTCATAACAAAAGATTTTGAGTTATTAATGGAGAGATCACGGGATTTCATAAATATAAAAAAAGTATTAAGCGGCAGTTGGAGCCCTTTAGCGGTCCTTGCCAACAAAACGGCGTCGTCCGCATACAGTAAAACAGATAACCCTTTACATCCAACAAAGGGATAATCAGCACTTGTTTTTAAGAGGGTATTTTCCACTAAGGACTCACGGACCGACCTACATCAGGTCTGCAACCTGTGCTTGTCTCCCGCTCACAAAGAAGAAGACTGTGAGGGCTGCTGATCGTTTCGGTCAAAGAAAGCCTTATGGGACCAAAGGGCCCATCGCAGGGAGATGCAGCATCAAGAGGTCGATAAAACACCGGACATCTTTGGTCAGCAGGATGTCGAGGATCAACTTCATGAGGATTCTGCGGTCGAGGAAGAGGCTTTTTTCAAAGAAGACTCCGGCTCCAATTTCGACTTACAGATCGACCTCCAGATGCAGGACCTTCCATTGGGTCAGCGTACTGCCTCCCCCATGCTGCCAAACCATCGTCTCCTGATGACAGCACCTCATATCAGAAACTTATCAGCAGGGCTGCAGGCTACCATTAGGTTCCCCTTCATAAAGATCCTGTTGAGGAAGATTTCCACTCTGAAACCCTATCCAGTACTCATAGGGCTACCCAATACTTCCCTATGTTAAAGGCATCATGCGTCACCCTGATGACATCTTTAAAGACCCTGCTCGAAGGTAGCTCCAGGGGAGTCTGCTTTTCTGTCCACCCATCCTTCGTCGGAAAGCTTGATGGTCCAGGCTTTGTGCTCTTAAAGGCTTGTCTGCAGGTTCCTTCCCATCTACGCATGCAGATAGGGAGTCAAAGCGCATGGAGCAATCGGCAAAAAAGGTGTTCTCATCAGGAAGTAGGGCTCTTAAGTAGACAAATGCCACATGCCTAATGGGTCGCTACATCCATGCTCTCATCCACTCAACCAGGGAGATTGTCCCTAAGTTGCCCGAGGAGGTACAAAGGCATTTCTGAGAGCTGTTGTCGAATGCCCAAGCTGCTGCCCGCCAAGTGATACAATCTGGTCTAGACATGGCCGATTCGGTAGCCAGGGGGATGGGATCGTCTGTAGCTACTAGGAGGCATGCATGGTTGCGTGGTACGGGTTTCGCGCCTAATGTCCAGGCTACTTTGCTGGATTTGCCCTTCGATGGATCTCGCCTGTTTGGAGCTAAAGCGCAATGTTGTCGCCCCGGCTTATTGATTATTTTGACTGCAAAAATTATGGGGAGAATATTGCTGGAACACTTACAGACATGGGCTAGTGAACACAACATGCTCTCTGAGCTTCAATTTGGTTTCCTTCCTGGCCTGGGCACAGTTAAGCCGTCTCTCAACCTGTACCTTTTAATAAGTAAATATGCTGTGTCCAAAAAGGAGAAGCTGTACCTGACATTTATAGACCTGAGCTCTGCTTTTGACTCCGTAAAGAGAACCACATCAGGGCTCAAAAAATTCACTCGCCTGCTCCCATATGGGAGCCAGATTTAATCAAGGTGAGCTATTGTTAGGTCCTACTCACCCCTTCTGACCAGTAGGAAAATAAACTGACTTTTAAACTCTGTCTCTGAAAGCAGAGGAAATGTGACAAGATTTAAAGGCATCTTTACTACTCACAAAGTAAATGAGCAATAAAAATGCCTTTAAATCTTGTTGACTTGTCACATTTGCTTGCTTTCACAGACAGAGGTCAAGTGCACTTCAGTTAGGTCGAGCATTTTTTGTAGGTTACTAGACCTGCAGGTCTAGTAAAAATTAAATGATTTTTCGAGCCCACAGATTGTGGAGCATTATGTCTGATATGGGGATAGACCAGTATATTATCAAGTTCCTGAGGGAACTTCATATTAAAGTCACTGCCAGTATGAGATTTGGCCCATGTGGGGGCGGGTGGGGAGGCGGGACTAGTCAACAGCAGCTTTAAATCTTGTCAGTGGAGTACGTCAGGACTGCGTCCTGATCCCTTTGCTCTTTTCATTATACATAACAGGCATGCAGGAATAGCTTTTGGAGCTTGGGGCTGATTGCCCCTGTATAGGAGATTTCAGCGTTCCTACTTTAATTTACGTTTTCATTACAGTCCTAATATTTAGGACTGCCATTGCTCTGCAGAGCCTGCTGGACTATTTCTGTAAACTTATGACGACCCTGGACCCGAGTGTTGATTAGGCCAAAACACGTTATGGTCTTTGGTGCCAGGAAGAAGAAAAACACTGTATTTACAGTTAACAACAATAAAGTTAATATTGTTCCAATTTTTTCTTACCTAGGCATTCCTTTTGATAGGCACCTTACCTGGGCCCCACTGAAGACCAGTAGAGTTGCTGCTTTCTCTAAAGCTGTGGAGGCCTTCCTCAATTTTGCCCGTGAACTAAGTCAGAAGCCCATTAGAGAACTCACTGCCATTTATAAAGCTAACTGGTGGGCAGTTGCCGCCTATGGGCCAGGGATGGGGGCATTAGTGATCAGGAGGGACTGGAAAGTGTTGAGAATGGTGTTATTAAAAGGCTGTTAGCAGTCCCTAAAAGCTCCAACTCCTTCATGTACCACTCTGAAGTCGGGATAGGGTACATTAATGATATTATAAAAAAGCAACCTTTCCTTTTGAGGCTCTGATTCTGGACAAGGAGTCAAACTTCCTTTAACCGGGCCGTGCTTGCCGGCGGGCTGACACTCGTCCAATGCTTAAATATTCTTTGGATAAGGTATATTTGCAACACTTGCCTTGTCCTGGGCCGGGAAGATCTCTTCAGCTCCCCAGCAGTTTAAATGCAAGCTTCCTAAGCTCCCTGAAGAATAATTTTTAGCAGGTTGTTTGGACTATCGAATGCGGAGGGAGGTTGATAAGCCAACTATTCAGGCATATATAAGGATTTGCACAAATATTGGTCCTGAACCATACTTAACATGGGTATGAAGCCAGTTTTTTAGGCTTCTACAAATAAGATTCACACTGAGCACAGTGCATTTTTTAGCTGCCTTTCCCCTTCAGGGTTCTTATTTCATGAACCTACCAATTTGCACCTGTGATGATGGGTCTGCACAAAACACATTACATTTTATGTTCTTTGTAAAAATGTGGACGACCCTGAGGAAATGTTTTTTTTACCTTTCAACATACATTACAGTAGAGCTGCTTTTACGTATTTGCAAACACTTCTTCCCACTGTGAGAATCTGTTTTTAATTGCTATTTTTATTCAACGTGCCATAAAGCAGAGGGCAACTGTAGTCATGTAACAAGTTTTAACCTTTTCAATCTTTTTTTTCTCTGCCTGTTTGTATGGCTTTTTATATTGCTGATCAAAACTGTTGGTCAAACCAAACTTTTCGACTCATTGTTGTATATATTAACGTCTTATGTACTTTTATGGTCTAACTAGACCAAATAAAGTTATTCTGGCTGACTGAGCAGACCCATGTTATTATATTAAATACACAGGCTGCATACAGAGTGTGTAACTTGTGATACACTTTTTGTGTACTTGTATCAAGCACCATTTTTTCACTCCACTATCACTTATGCACTTGGAAATAGTTTTTCATTTCCTTTTTTAGAACATTGTTTTTGGCATACATTATTTTTACCTATGAGCCGTTGTTCAACTATTAAATTAGGGACCTCTGTTTTTGGGAAACTTTGCTAATTTACCCAGGTCCCTATGGATCCCAGAGTTACCCTTGTGTGATGAAACATAGACTGCATGATAATTGCATGCACTTTTGAGATATAACATAGTCCTTATCATGCCAATAAAAGCACTTCCTGGAAGGCGGAAAGATACTCCAAATAGCCAATAGTATGAGATGAGACTGTATTATGCTAGTGGGTGGAGTCAAGGCCCCCATCTGTATATTTGAAGAATCTGTAATAGTATGTGCCGCAAACAACTGAGCTAATCCTCAAAAAGGCAAAATGTTATTTAACTATTTTTTAGCTAGTGTAGAATTATTTATTGATGGTTATGTGTTTCACCACTTAGGGACTGATTTAGACGTTGGCGGTTGGGTTTACAGATTCCCGCCCGCCATTTTTAGATGTAAACATGATAGAGAGTAGACTGCAGCAGCAGCGGTCTTCCCTCCTGGCGAACTGGTTGCTGGTCCGTCACGGTCAAGGTGTGCCAGGACAGGGGGGATCTGGACGAAGGTGAGGAGCCTGTATACCGAAAAATGTGAGTGTTTACCCCATTTCATTCCTTTCCACTGAGGTATTCCTATTGGAATTCCCTTCAAAATAAGCCCGAACCAAATCCAGACAGTGGGAATTTTGCTGCAGTCCACCCTGCTGAAAAGGTGGGGAGCGAAGTCCTGACAGAGTTGGCGGCACCGCAGCGGTCTTCTCGCCCATTGAACTCCAGGATCTAAATCTGCCAAAAAAGCCCACTTGGTCGCTGTCTCGCCAAGATCTAAATCAGGTCCTCAGTGTTTCGAATTTTACCACCCAGTGTGGCCAGTAGTTAGTGTTTCTCATTGTTAGGAGTTAGTATTTGGAATTAAAACTATTTTAATGCTCCTACATTGGTTTAGTACTGCTGAAAATGTTCCTGGAGGTTTTTGTGATTTGCCAATTATATGAACATGTTTATTTTATTGTGTATTTCTTGTATATTTGTAACAATTGTCTTTTACTTTTGTACAGTGTTGTGGTGTCTCAAGTTTAGGTTTTCATAAAGATTGCTGGAGAAATAAATATCTCTGGAATTTTAGTTGGTTTCCCTGCTTTTTGTTGTGGTGTTTTAATGGCGGGCATGTTAGTCCAGCATTTTCATACGTGCCCAAAACATTACAGAGACTAAGAAGCTTCTTGGAACCTTACTGATTTAAATGGGGCAGATTCTCAGTTTGACATACTGGTTACTAGATTAGTTTGCAGATTAAATAATTTGATTTACACTTCAGTTGTGCCTACTCTGAGCTAGCTGTGACCTAGCTCACAGCTAGCTCAGAGCAGGCATATTCTGAGTTTGGTTCATGTGTTTTTCTCATTTTAAAAGTATGTTACAGTGTTTGTTACTGAATGTCTGAAGGGCTTTGAAAGGTGACTTTTGCATAATTGGGTCAACTTTCCTATTGAGTGTGCAGGTAGCTAAGTCTTACATGGAATCCTCTTATCATTCAAGCCAAACAGACTTTGATGCAGGTCCTTAAAACAAGTATTTAAATATTTTAATATAATACTACCTATGTGGTGTGGTTATTTCTGAATAGATGTAAAAGACATCCTAACTTTATGTGCAGTCAAGGCGTTTGAGACCACAAGGCTGGTTCTTGGCAAAAGTGAGTCTAACACTGATGTTTCAGTTGACATATTAAGCACTGTGGCAATTTCTGCTGCACCCATAAAGGGATGAACTGGGCTCATCTCAACTGCTCAAGGCATGGTTTATCAGTCATATACCAATTCACAGCCTCCTCTCCTTCAGTAGTCTCCTATGTTTTGTGCATGTATTTGGCTGCACATCTTCGGTAAATCTCTACCATGGCAATTAGAAGTATCATGATACGAAAGGTCGGTGTTCTTAGTTGAGATCATTGTCCATTAAAGCCACTACTGTATGTTCTACTTTTGTAGTGGATACAGCTGGTAGGACTCTTGTTTATGGTCACTGAAGGAGATAAATACATCAGTGATATTTGGGAAGCTGCACTGTTGGGATACAGGACAACCAAGACACATTCCCACACTCTCCTCACTGTGGTATCAAAATAAGGCTTTAATTCTGTGTTGCCTTACGATCATCTAGGGTAAAAGAAGGACTTTAACTCAATAAGACAGAAAGAGGTGAAGTTGGAGAATATTTCTGTCTTCAGACTTTTCACACCGGGGAAAGAGGATTGAAGTGGTTGCATTTGCTTACAAATTTTAGGTTACAGTTTTCCAAAAAGAGTCATATATCTAATAGAAACTTAACCAACATGATTTTGCCTGTGCCTTCCTTCCAGGTGATATTGTTAACCTTACGCAGATGTGGCGTATACATGTTCTTAAGGAGTGCATTATTTCTCCTGTAGCTTGTCAAAATATTTAATGACTACTTGATTTTAAAGCGGGAGGGGAGCAAGACTCTCTGTAAGAATACCAGCATGTGGATAGCTGGGTTGGCCTTGACCTCTTAGAACTGGGATAACATTCTTGTATCACTTTGTAATTCAGGTATACTCCTGAGTGAATTTAACACTAGATGGTTACTGCAGAGGCTTATATTGTCACACTTTCTTTTGTGGAATATGTGTTGCTTAGACATATCCTCAATGAATTATTTGAAAAGATTTCTGTACCCTTCAGGTTCTCAACTGAAATGCACGACTACGGTTTAATCATTGATGGTGCATCATTGTCCTTGATTATGAAGTCGAGAGAAGGTGGTAGTTCGAGCAACTACAGAGAGTGGTTCCTGGAGATCTGCAGAAACTGCAGTGCGGTGCTCTGCTGTCGAATGGCGCCCCTGCAAAAAGCACAGGTTTGTATTTTTGTCATTCTTGCACCTCAGAATAAATATAAAAGATGAGATAAATAAGATGGATTGTGGCTGTGATATTGCCTTAAAGGCAAATTTTTCCCGTCACCATTTGGTGGTGGGTGATGACCCTTCAAACTTATAGGACATAAATTGAACATGTCCGGCCAGGTGAGTTTATTTGAAATTCTCCTTTTCTGGCAAACCGTGGGCAGAAAAAGCGCTGATTTTCATTTTAGTCTACCTACAAAATAATTTAAGGCATCATAGGTTCTACCGGCATTTCAAATAGATAGAGTATGGAATTCTACATTGCATCCTGTTATTTTTCAAAGGAGATATTACATTTGCCTTCACTTCTACTTTTCATTCAGAAGTTTTCATTACACAGAGAATGTCCTTGCAAGGTGCAGATCTCATAATCTGAGGCCATAAACATAATAGATATCCCACATTTTAGACATATCTTAAAGGCTCTGACAGTAGAGCTGTCATGCTACAGGGACTTGCGAAGTTTATACAGCCAACTTAGTCTACCAATTAAATCAGTCTTATAAGCTCAGACATCAGACAGGAGTAGTAAAGACAATGTCATAACAATGTGTATGAATAGAGATGAGTAAATGCCTTCCAGTGGGTCATAAAATATTATCAAGTGCACCCTGGCATTGAGGACATTGGGTCTGCATTCAGAACCTCATTACAAGTCAGGCAGAGTGACATTACCTCCTAAAGTTCCGCACCTCCTGATTCCAAGAGGGTCGGTTTTTCCACATCCAGTTTTTTACAGGTGTGAAAGAAAAATACCCGAATTTACCTTAATTCACTTGATAAAATCATATGAGCCTTTGGCTGCAGCCAAGAATCATTCCTTGTTTTTTTTTCTGGTGTAAGCTCACAGTGGTTCCCAACCCCCCCACCCGCCACCAAAAACACCTTTGCTTTCCCTTCACTAATCCCACCCTTGCCTCCCATAGGTACAAGCATACATTTACCTGTATATGTATGCATTAAACTCCGTTGGAAATGTTGTTTGGTTTACAACTGGAAAAATCGGTACCATATTGTAATTCCCCTTTCCATGGGGGTTAACTTGTAATTGCACAATTCTGGTGTGGATTTAATGCACAGTAATGGTAAAATTGTACCACCAGACTACAGCGGACTTCCTGCACTTACTGGGGTTCTCTGTCAACGTGCCAAAATCACACGACTCCCTCTCAGGTGCACCCTTTCATCTGAGCTGTTTGGACATGGTGCAGTTGTGGGCTTATCCTCTCAAACGGCTAGTCCAGGATATTCAGGCTATCATACCATTTTTCAGCCTCTATCCTGAGTTTCAGTAACACTGACTCTGAAGCTGCTGGGCCTCATGGCCTCCTGCATCCTGCTTGTGACTTATGCCGACCAGCTTATGCAGGATGTGCAGTGGACCTGAAGTTCCAGTGGGCACAGCATCAAGGGAATCTCTCTGACATGGTTCAGATCTCGGAGAATCCTGCAAATGATCTGGAGTGGTGGTTAACGAACTGCAGTTTGGTCAGCCGCTGACCCCTCTCCGATCTCCAACCAGATCTGACAGTGGTGACAGATACATCACTCCTGGGATGGGGCGTCCATCTGGGTGAGGTGGTGAGCATAGGAATCTCCGGTGAAATCGGGACTCCACATCAATGCTAGCCGGATCGCTTGGAGCTAGATTATTAGAGCTCCGAGCAATCCTGCTGGCGTTGAAAGCCTTTCTACCATCCATCAAGGGAAGGCTAGTACACAACACCACTGCCATGTGGCACTGCAACAGGCACGGCGGGTGTGGTTGTGGACTCTTTTTGTCAAGAGGCCCTGCGCCTCTGGACATGGATGAAACAGTATAGCATTTCCCAGGTGGTTCAACACCTAGTGGGCTGTCTGAACACCAGGACAAATGAACTCAGCTGAAAATGCCTAGTGGTTTATGATTGGAATCTCTATCTGGAGGTGGTCCAAGGTCTCTTTCATCAGTGGAGAGAGTCTTGGTTATATCTGCTGGCCACCGCAGAGACCGTGCAATGTCAGCGGTTTGGCACGCTAGAGTTTCCATGGCAGTTCTACTCTGAGACACTTTTTATCTCAAGTGGAGCTCAGGCCTCCTGCACACCTTTCTGCCCATACCACTCCTGCCCAGAGTTCTCAAGAAGATCAAGAACAACCAGGCCTAAGTCATCCTTTTGACTTCGGACTGGGCTTGGAGACTTCAGTATCCTGAGCTATTAAGCATGGCCGTTGGTCAGCCGATCAGGCTGCCCCTTCAGTAGGACCTTCAGTTGCAGCAGTGGGGGAGGGTTCTCCTCCCGACCCAGTCAAAGCTCCGCCTTCATGCATGGAGATTGAGCGGTGACAGGTGACAGCTTCTGACCTTCTGCCCGAAGTCTGCAATGGCAGCCAGGCATCCCTCCGCCAAGTTGGTATACCCTTGCTGTCAAGGCAAGTTTGTGGCATGGTGTGCAGAAAGAAAGGTTTATCCTCTTACTACCCCCTCCCCCCCCCCTTCCCTCGTCTTTCTGTTTTCTTTTTCTTTGGCCCAGCGGGGCTCTGCTTTGGGCACTTTAAAGGGCTATCTTTCTGCCATCTCAGCCTTTCTGCGGTTGCCAGATCAGCCATTATCAAATCCCTATGTGTAAACAGGTTTTTGAACAGTCTCCAACCCATGTTTCCGCGTTCACACTTTATCATACCTCAATGTTACTTAAATGTAGTACTCATTTTTCTCAAGTGCATGCCCTTTGAGCCACTACACAACTGTCCTATCAGGCTCCTTTCAATCAAAAGGACCTTTCTGGCGGCCATAGCATCTGCCCAGAGGGTCAGTGAACTCCAGGCTTTATCATCTAAGTCTCCATATCTCAACAACTTCCCAGACCTGCTGGTCCTTCGCACCATTGCTTCCTTTTCCTAAAGGTGGTAACTCAATTTAATGTTGGCCAGTCCATCTCTCTGCTTACCGTTTTCGCTTCGCCGCATCACTAAGGAAGAGGAACGACTCTATTCTTTCTTGGATCCAACATACCCCATTGAAGAGCTAGTCATCCACCCGTAATTATTTTGTGCTGTCAAGGTAGAATGAAAAAGCTCTATTTGGGTCCAGTTGTGGAGTCACTCCTCTGGCTTTGCTACACTCTTTCCTTAAAGATAGGAGGCTCACGGTCGAGATTGATGCCTTCCACTCAGACTCGTATACCCTCCCCCCTGTGGAGTGCCTCAGGGCTCTTCTTTAAGCCCTTCACTCTTTAATGTTTATGTCTCAGAGCTGGCCCCATTAATTCAGAGCTTTGGATTCTGCCTCTCGTCTTATGCCGACGATACTCAGATTGTCGTAACAGTACATAAAAATGAGACACCTCCCACCGCATAATTTTAAAACTGCATGCGCACCATTAACCATTGGATGAACACCCACTGCCTCAAATTAAACTCTGACAAAACAGAGATTTTGATCTTTGGCAACTTACTACCGAGCTGGGGCAACTTCTGGTGGCCAGTGGAGATGAGTGAACACCCAAAACCGGCGGCGAAAGCCGAGAACCTGGGGGTGAGGCTGGATCATAAACTCTCTCTTATCCAACACACCAATGCTACTGTGTCGGCCAGTCACTTTCTCTTCAAAAAGATTAGGAAGATTCTTCCATACATTCCGGTAGGATCTAGAAAAACGGTAGTGACAGCCTTAATCCAGTCTAAGCTGGAATATTGCAACAGATTATTGCGAAATGCCCTGAAACAATGCTTAAAAAAACTCCAAACTGTTCAGAATTCAGCGGCACGACTTCTACTTAACATCCCTAGAAACAACTCAGTCACCGCCGAAATTCGAAAGCTGCATTGGCTCCCAGTGGAGCAACGGATCAAATTCAAGGCACTGTCTTTAGCCTGCAAAGCCCTGAACAATAAAGGGCCGATCTTTCTTCAGAAATTGCTTTCTTGGTACGAACCTTCCAGATACCTCCGTTCCTCTGGCACAAAACTTCTCCAAGTACCAAAAATCCACACTGTGAAATGGGGCGGGCGCAGTTTCCACTTCTATACCTCCAAGCTCTGGAACTCTCTTCCTTTCGAGCTTAGAAACGCCCCCACTCTCATCGCCTTTAGGAAGGGCCTGAAGACCTGGCTATTCCAGAACTAGCTGTCAGTGTAGACCCACCGCTGTCCATAGCGCCAAGGCACCTACGGGTATTCGCGCGCTCTATAAATTAAAATAACATAACATAACATAACATCTGCATACAACAGTATTGGTATTTGCTGCATCCCAATCCTAGGGGTGTCCACACCAACCGCCTGGAGCGTTTCTTCCTCTCCATTAATATATAGGGAGAAGAGGAAGGGTGCCAATATATACCCCTGCCTGACCCCTCTCCCTATACCAAAGGATGGCGTTAATTCACCCTTTGTTTCAATGAGGACCATGACTGTTTGATTACTACATATATATATGAGTCAAAAGGCAGATGAACCCCCATGGGTGTCAGCAGTTTGTCCATACACTCCCACAGTCTGCTGTGATTGACTAAATGTAATGCCCAGCTCTGGTCAAGGAAGCATATGTGTAGTGATTCTTCTTTGGACAAAATGTACTTAACCACTAAAAGGTTGAGGTTGAGCGATTGCTCAACTGTCTCCAAGCCTTTCTTAAACCGATATTAGGCATTAGAAAGAATTTCATTTTCTTTTGCCCACTGTTCTAGTCACTCTAGCAAGACTCTTCTCAGCAATTTAGCCGAGGAGTAGAGTAAAGAGATGGGATGATAACATTTGGGATCATTCCTTGATCCCTTCTTGAAGATGGGTATAATGAGAGAGGGAAATCTAGGATGGGGGTACATTACCAGCTCCTGTCGGGTTGAGGACCTTTGTCAGAAGCGAGGCCCATAATTCAGGTTCTGACATATAAGTATCTATTGGAACCCCACTGGGTCCAGAAACCTTCCCCTTGGGACCTTTATTTAATTTATTTAGTGTGTCTTATATAGCGCGCGGCTACCCCAACGGGGTGTCCCGGCGCTTCTGAGAGTGTAACAATCTTACTCCTTTAGGGGATCAGCAAAAAAGGAGGGTCTTAAGTGCCTTACGAAAGGAGGGCTCTTCAGGAATCAACCTGATGGCAAGAGGAAGTTTATTCCAGAGAGTGGCGGCACAGACCTGGAAGGTTTTCCCTCCAGAGCGGGTTTTCTTAAATCTGGGAGAGATGAGAAAGTTTTTCGTGTCAGAGCGGAGAGATCTAACATTTTTGTATGGGCGCAGACAAGAAGTCAGGTAGGCAGAACCTTGTCCTTTCAAAGCCCTATGAGTCAGGATGAGGGCTTTGAATTCAACTCTCTTCTGGATTGGTAGCCAGTGAAGAGAGCGCCGGTGAGAGGAGATACGCTCTCTTAGGGAAATGCCACATACTAAACGGACCGCTGAATTTTGAACTGTCTGTAGTCGGTGGCATAGACCTACAGACAGCCCGGTGTACAGACCGTTGGCATAATCCAAGTGGGAGGTGATTAGTGCTTGGACTATGGCTCTCCTGGTGTTATTGGGGAGGAAATTGATGAATTTTTTTACCATCCTAATTTTGGAGAAGCAAGCCGATGCTACTGTCTGTACTTGGTTATGTAAAGAGAGGTTGGGGTCCCATCTAATACCCAGGTTTTTTACGGATTGTTTAGGCAAAGGGGGGGAACTCAGATCATGTGGCCACCAAAGGTGGGGGTCCAAGGGAGATGGCTGATGGAAAAAGAGGACCTCAGTTTTTCCTGCGTTAAGACGGAGGCAGTTATTATCCATCCAAAGTGATATTTTACGCAGGCAATCTTTTAAAGGGTCAAAAGCCGACTGGGAGAGTCTATCATATGTGAACAAAAGTTGTATATCGTCCGCATACGAAGTGGCTTTGATCCCGGCCTGGGCGATCATCTCGGCAAGCGGGGAAAAATAAACATTAAAAAGAAGAGGGCTCAGGGAGGAGCCCTGCGGGACTCCCCTCCTGAGCGGACGGCTGGTGGACGTGAACGGGGGGGGTGAAGACCGCCTGAGTCCTATTGGACAGAAAGGAAGATAACCACCTCAAGGCCTGGCCTTGAATACCCTTAGAGTGGAGGCGATCCAACAGGACAGAGTGGGAGACGGTGTCGAATGCTGCCGACAAGTCGAGCAGCACCAACACCGCCTTTGAACCTCCATCGAGTTTCCAGCGAACAGCATCGGCCATCTCAATCAGGGCTGATTCCGTGCTATGGCCATGTCTAAATCCATGTTGTGTGTCATGGAAAGACCCGTTGGATTCAAGAAAATTAGCAAGTTGTTTTTGTGCTAGTTTTTCCAGAACCTTGGCTGGAGCCAGCAACAGAGATATAGGTCTATAATTAGCCGGCTCATTAGGGTCAGTGTTAGCTTTTTTCAAGATGGGGACTAGTCGTGCATGTTTCCAAGAATAATGCCCTTGCCCCCGCATCAAGCACTCATATTTACTATGTAACAGATTGTACCTTAGGTTTGTCTATCTATCATCATCATCACAATCCTGGGATTTCCACCACGTCGGGGTTAACAGAAGATATCAGGGAGGCCTAGTTTTTTCCATTTAGGCCCTGTAAAGTTTGTGAGCAGCGACAATTGTACATTAGATAACCACCATAATGTGCGACATGCCCACTTTTATGCAAGTGTTGTCTACCATTATGCCAGGGTTGGCCACTCTACAACTATGTATCAATGTATAGTCATCTCTATCTCGTCCCACATTCTCAACATCTCATGCTTCAGCACGTGTACATGTTAGCACATAAACACACAGACACATGCACTTAGACCAACACATGTATACACATGCAGGCACAAAATACCAGCACTCTCAACCATCTAGAAGACACAATAGCCATGAGACACAATACTCATGATTGGAACTTGTGCATGTACACACACTCAATTCTTCAATCCTTCAACCCCTATCTCGTTGACATCCAGGACATTGTGGTGCATCTGATCAATCCTTAAGGAACTATCCTTTAACACTTATGGAGTCTGCTTGTCAGAGCCACTAACGAGGCTGATAGCCCTAGCGCATCTGAACTCAGGGTATTAGTTTGGTTACTGGAGGTTGTTGCTTTAAAAAGCAGTGGTATTCTTCACTTGCGCCCTAATGGGAAAACCATCGCTGTTGCCAAAATATTTGCAGAGCTTAAATGGTTAACAAGTAGATGTTCCCAGTGTTTGTTCAGCTGTCCACCGGTCATGATCACAGCCACAAGCAGATTCAGACGGCATTTTTTTTTTTACTTTTATTTATTTGTTTTTTTCTTGTACATAGACAAGCATCACAGTGCAAATATGGAACATTAACATTACCAGTGCATGTACCGTTTCGTTGATTATTTCAGTACTACAACCCCATCGTCGCATATCTAAGCATCTATACATTGATATTGCATGCGTTATGTTACCAATGTGGCAAAGGTACATCCTCAAGCCCATCTCTCCAATTAGTATACTTCTGCAATAGTTATACATTTTATGGAACCTCATTCCACCCCTTCCCTGTCTTGTTCTGAATGCAGACCGCATTTCACAACCCAGTTCACCAGATGCACACCCTTGTTGCAAGCTGACATGATCTGAGTTTCCAGAACCCGTACACTAATGCGGCTTCCTTTTATGTACAGTAAAATACATATATTGACACTGATATGTGAAATATTTTATAAAAAGGAAGTATGTCTATTTTTTCCGGCTATTGCCATGCTTTTAAGACAGCCATAATTTGCTAGTCAGCAGACAGAAATGGTTAATTTTACTGCAGAAACAGTAATACTGAAATGCCTGTTTTTGCTGCTGTTTTCACTCCTACAACCGCCCATAAATGTAAAAATATGTGTTACCCTTAAAACTCTGCCTTCAGGCTTATCCTCTTCTCATGTAAAAATGCCAAGCTGTGAAAAATATATGACTTGATTTGAGACTGGCAGATTTATCAGCACAAAGCTGTGTGAGGTGAAAGCCAATGAGCCTTCCATCTCCTGTAAACAGGGATTAAGGTCTAAGATATTCTTTATCATCCAACTCATTTCGAAATTGACTGGATGGTCGACCTGAAGGTGCAGTGAGATAAGAAGGATGCACAAGCACATGATATGTGTTATGCTTGTTGTACTCAGGGAGTATATGTCTGATTGCCCTTTTATGGAGCTGCCCAGCACATAATGTTGGCCTTCTTAGCATCACATATCCAGGCAGTGGCAACAAGTGAAATGTTGCCAGATCGTTGACTTAGCTTTCATGCATTCTTGAGCCTGCAGCTGACACTGAATGGTGCTCGCATCGGACAACTAGACTACTTGGCAGACCAGGTGCTGCATCCACATGATGCAGTTGAGATAAGAATGCTTGGGTTGGCAGTTCCCCCTCATTCACATAGTTTGAAAATGTAGAGGGCTTCAGTTCCTCCCATAGAATATTTGTAATCTGGATTTAAAAGGGAAAAATACTAATTGCTGTTGAAGTTACTCCTGAAGTTCAGACACCAATCAGGAACATGTGTAGTGAATATGACTGGAGAATTACAACATACCCGGATTTTCTATGTATGTCCCTTCACGTTTTGAAAGACCCCAAAAATGTGTAACTCTATGCAAATATTAGGCGTAAATCCACAATGAACTGATTTTTCTAATTGTTGGTCAATTGGACATAAAATCAAGCTTATAGGAACTCTAAATATATGCATGAGCTGTGTTGATGATTGTGGTTGCCTGGGTACCAAATAAGTCTACTATCTAGCAGTCACAAAAGAGGTTTTCCTAAATGTTCTCCGATTTTTTTCAACAATATGCAGCTGTGCAATATGGAACTACAGATCACTCAAACATGCAGAAATATTAAAAGTTTGCACAAATGTATGCACTTGTGCTCAGTGAATACTGCATGAACATACTGTAGTTCAGTGGTTCCCAAAATTTTGACTGCTGAGGACCCCCATTGAGTCACCACTGGAAGCCGGGGACCCCCAAGCAATTTGTAGGATTTAATTTTCAAATATAACAGTAATTCAAAAAAAATAAACGCACATGTGCACACAAAACAAATACTCGAATTACTAAGGATTTTAGGGGCATATTTATAAGCCCCTATCACCATGGGAGCGTCAATTTTTGTGATTTTCCCGTGGCGAAATAAGCTTTGCCTTATTTACACAGCAGCTTTAAGCCACTTATTGGGGCTTAGCACTGCCTTGTAAATAAGCCCCCCTTTCACACAATACTTAGTGTGAAAGGGGTGGGCAGTGGGAGTTGCAGTGGGTGTCCCCCCCCCCCCACCTATTGATTTTGACGCTGCCCTCTATTAACAAGGGCAGCGTAAATAGGAGGCAGCACCAAGATTAAGACCGTGGAAAACCAGGTCTTAACTTGGCGAAACGAGGAGAAATACGTTATTTCTCCTCGATTTTCCTTTATCCCAGGGAAAAAGCAAAGCGCCTTGAGTTGGTTATGTTCAGGAAGGTGACCATTTTGGCACATAAACAATCTTTTAAAAAAAAATACATTTTATAACTTCCATGTGTGCTGCATCAGGCAGCACACTTAGAAGTGACAAAACAGCATTTCAAAATTGTTCATGTGCAGGAAGTGGGAACTTCCTGCACATGAACAATCTTTCCCTACACGCAGACACCCATGCACTGTGGTGCAAGTGTGCCTACCTTGGCACAACACTGCTAAGTGAAGCGCCGGAGCAGGGGGAAAAGCAGGGCTGCACCATATTCTTGTAAATATGGTGCAGCCCTGCGCTTCTGTAGTGGTGGAGTATGTCGTTAAGCCAAGGAGGCTAACGACATGCTCCGCCAATTCTATTGTAAATATCCCCTTAGTATTTCATTTTGAAAGAAATTTCAAAAATCATTTTAATGGGAAGGCTGGTGCTGCATCTCCAAGACTAACTTTGAATGGTTGCTTTTATTTCGTAGTACGAGGCTCCTGCCAGGGCCAGACTGGAAACCCAAAGCAGCCCTGCCAAATGTTCTCAGACCAGTCCCTATATGGTGCACACCAAGTGCAGTGAGTGAGCCTGACCACTACAAATGGGGCTCTGGGAGGCTCGCCCCCCCCCCCCCCCCCCCCCCCCCCCAAAAAAATTTTTAGGAAACAATGGTGCAGTCTACAAAACATGTATCATTATACAATGAATTGTATTAGCTTTTACAAAATAGTAAATGAAGACGTAACTATACACTAGGATACGAAAATTTTTGTTTAGGGTTCTTCAATGATTCCCTTATTATCACCCTCCAACAGGGCCAACATAGCCCATATGTCACATGTAATTAATTTGTTTTATAGCATCTCTCATACCATTGTAGGATGTCAAAGCACTTTACTTCACACACATATAGAGGCAATGAATCATACGTGAAAATCAGTTGTTAGAAAATGTTACATAAGGCAAAGGGGACTACAAGGTGTAGTATTCTCATGTCATTCATACTGGTAGGCATTTTTAAAGAGTGCTGGGTCTGGTGTAGCACAAACTCGGGATTCAGAATAGAAAACAATGGTTAGCATTGACTTTAACAATAAAAATGTATTTCCACCCAAATAAACCTTTTTAGCAGCATGCGGATAATTATAGACTGGGAAAAAACATAAGTTACTAACTTGGACCATGCACTTTGCAAGTAGCTCTTTGATGAGAGTTTATAGGTCATTGTGCTAGATTACGAATGCCCTTTATGAATGGCACAGTAAAAAAGAATCTCTGACAAAAGCAGTAAACCACTGCCCTATGCACATAAAATACTGTTTTTTTTAAATGTGTGGTACAAGTTCTTTGCAAGAGGCATATTAACCCTCTGTGCTACATTAGATAAGTCAAAGCTGCCACTGAACAAAACTCTCAACTCACTCCAGCAGATACATTGATCACTGGCATTTTCATGACACTTTTATTGTTGTTCGAAAACTGCTAAATTTTACCAGGAATTTTGCAGTGCTTTTCAAACTGCTGCATGGGGACCCCCTCGGAATGTGCCACGGACCCCTGGGGGTCCACGGACCACAGTTTGGGAAACACTGCTGTAGTTCATTCCCTAAATAATAATTCTTGTATGATGTGTTTGCGTCCATTCGGAAAATTAGAATGAATAAGAAAGTAGCCACTCATTTGAGACATATTGTTTTTTTAAATGTACATGCTTCTTTCAATAGTTTAGTCCGTGCTTTTCCAGTGATTCAACTAACACACCAGTGGCTTTGAGTGCTTTATGATTTCATCCGCTTCCATTCAGAAAAGTCCCTCAATTTGGGGGGCAAATTTGGCTCATCCCTACTGCATAATGTGTTGGTTAATTTATGATCATACGAATCATCATTTTTTCCAGATTGTAAAATTGATCAAAACGTCCAAGGAGCGGCCAATTACCTTGGCAATTGGCGATGGCGCAAATGATGTCAGCATGATTCTAGAAGCACACGTTGGCATTGGTAAGCTAAATTGTATGTTTACTTAGTCTTAAAGAAAAAATTCAATCTATTAGTAAAAACGTAAAAGAATGCAGTCCTAAGTCATTCCAAAGACCTTGCTAAATTTAGTTGTTCATATCTAGCATCGTCTCTGAGTCTAGTTTTCTGATAGATACATCTGCCGTGTGGATTCCTCACCTTGTGACTACCCCCTTGCGTCAGCAACATTCGGAAATTCTTTTTTCGTAGCCTCGCGCCGACGTGGACTCCTGACGTCATAGAGACACGACCTCGCTCGCGACTCCGCTGACGTCACCGACGCCTATAATAGGCCCACGCCGGCGTGATGACATCAGTTCCCTTTTTTCCGCGTCGTCTACGCTAACGGTTATCGGGAATCTCTGTAGCCAACGGATACTTTGTTGTCTATATTGTTAACATTTTCTGCGTCTCTGTATCCTGTCTCTTCGACAATGTCTTCAAAAAAGACCGGCTTCAAGCCCTGCAGAGAATGCGGCAAAATGATGTCCATTACCGACCCACACAGCGACTGCATCTGGTGCTTGAGCTCGGACCATGATGTGGAGGACTGCTCTTCGTGTAAGAAAATGAACCCGAAGGCCCTGAGGGAGAGAGAGGCGAAGCTCCTGGTGGCTAAAATGAAAGCTGGAAAAGGAAAATCGTCGAAGTCTCGTTCTCGAAGGTCGAGGTCGAGATCGAGGTCCAGGTCTAGATCTCGAGGAAGGTCGTCTTCGAAGTCGGCTTCGGACCATGTTTCAAGAAAGAGGAAACATAAGAAGAGGAGACATGAGTCCCGACGTCGTTCTGGTAAGGAGTCGGGGTCGAGGTCACCGAAGGTTCGTTCGAAGGTGGTGACCATTGAAGTTTCGGATCCAGAACCTGAAGGTGAGGCTTCCCCTTCTGAGTCACGGGCGCCGTCTCCGGCTCCGTCTCCGACTCCGAATCCAGTTCCGAATCCATCTCCGGCGCCGTCCCCGGTCCGAGATGAGGAGGAGCCTCATGAGGATGAGGGTTCCGAGCCCTTAGGTGAGCCGAATCCGAACGCTCCTCGGGACAGGCCTGAAGGTTTTCATCCACCATTTCCTGCCCCAGGCCAGGACCCTTCTGCGTTTCTCAACGCGATGTATGGAGTCTTTTCGAGGTCGTGGTACCCCTCTGGTGCACCTTCGGGTCCCATGGGTCCTTTGGCTTTTAACTTAGGAGTCCCTCACTCCTACCCTCCGGCTCCGTTTATGCCTTACATGCCGGCTCCGACGCCGCCGTGGCATTTTCCGGCTCCACCGAAGCCGTCGACGCCGGTTCCGGCTTCGCCTGCTCCGGGTCGGCCTAGAACACATCCCTCTGAACCTGCGGATTCGATCCCGACGTCGATTCCGAATCCGTCGGAGCCGATGGTGGATCCGAGGGCAAAACGGGTCAAGATGAGATCCAGAAGAGAGGCTCAGCGCCTTCTGGAGGAAAGGAGGTTTTTGGATTCACAATCTGACCTTGAGGAGGGTGAATTGGATGAAGATACTTTTGAGGATTTGGCAGAAGCAGGAAGCCTGGATTTCTCTCCAGAGTGGGAGTTACCATCAGGTTCTAGTACTCCTTCTAAGGACGTTCAACCCTATCATTTGATTATGAGAAAGGCTGCCAGTCTGCTTAAGTTGACTTTGCCTACAGCAGAATTCAAATCTAATATTCTGACTGAAGTACTCCATTCTCCGAGTTCAGTGGTGGAACCTCTTCTTCCTTTCAATGATGCTCTAACAGAGCCCATTCTGGAGGTGTGGAAAAAACCTTTGTCGGCTCCAGCTGTCTCTAAAAGTGTAGCCAGAAGATACAGGGTTGCCCCTGATGATCCTGCCTTTTTAACCTCTCACCCTTCACCGGAGAGTTTGGTCATTCAGGCTGCATGCTCCAAGAAGAACATTAGTGCTTTCCCTCAGGTTCCTTTTGAGAAGGAGGCAAAGAAGCAGGATCAGGTGGCAAAGAAGTCCTTCTCCTCTGCCAGTATGGCATTGAAGTCATCAAATGCCACTTGCTTGATGGGGAGATATTTACACGCTCTGATGGACTCTTTGCATGTTCTGGTTCCAAAAATTCCTGATGACAGCAGGAAGGATTTTGAGGAAGTCATCTCTGACGCTCAGGCAGCGGCTCGCCAGGTCATTCAGAGCGGTTTGGATACTGTAGACTCTGTGGCGCGCTTTATGGGCACTGCTGTCGCTACTAGGAGATCTGCCTGGTTGAAATCTTCTGACTTTTCGGCTGATGTTCAGGCGACATTATTAGATCTTCCTTTCGATGGTTCAGGCCTTTTTGGGAAGAAGGCTGATGCGGCCCTTGAGAGGTTTAAAGATTGCAAGGCGACTGCTAAATCCTTGGGTCTTCAAATGAGAGGCTCTTCAACTGGCAGAAGATTCAGAGGTTTTGGCCGCCCTGCCTTTCGGAATTTCCGGCAAGGCCAGCAGCAGCAACAACAGCAGCAGCAAAACTCCTTATACAGGTCTTACAGGGGAAAGCAAAGAGTGCGTCCTCGTGGACGTCAGGTCTCTTCCTCCTCCACTTCCTCCAACCCTCCTGCCCCTGAGAAGCAGCCCTAGATCCGACATTCAGGATCATGTGGGTCCGGTTGGGGGCCGGCTTACCCATTTTCTACAGGATTGGGAATCGGTTACGTCAGATCTTTGGGTTCTCAGTCTTGTAGAAAATGGGTATGCCCTTCCCTTTCGGGAATTCCCTCCCAATTTCCCTCCTTGCCAAGGGTATTGCTCCGAGGAGCATCTGTCTCTGCAAGAGGAAGTTTTAACTCTGATAAGAAAGGGTGCGATAGAGGTGGTCCCAGAGCAGGAAAGGGGTCAGGGATGCTACTCCCGGTATTTCCTGATTCTGAAGAAGGATGGCAGGCTTCGTCCAATCCTGGATCTCAGGATCTTGAATCTCTATCTGAAACAGGGGAAATTCAAGATGCTCACCCTTGCTCAGGTTCTTCAAGCGCTGCAAGAAGAAGACTGGATGGTGTCACTCGACTTGCAGGATGCTTACTTTCACATCCCAATCCTGAAGTCGCACAGGAGGTATCTCCGTTTTACGGTGGGATCGCAGCACTACCAGTTTGCGGTCCTTCCGTTTGGACTTACTACTGCGCCTCGAGTCTTCACCAAGGTGATGGCAGTGGTGGCGGCACATCTCAGAAGGTCAGGGATTCCGGTATTCCCTTATTTAGACGACTGGCTGATCAAAGCGGAGTCGTCAGAGAGAGTGCTCCATCATTTGCGGGAGACAACCCAGTTGTTGTACAGGTTGGGTTTTTCAATAAATGTACCCAAGTCTCACCTGGTGCCCTCCCAGCGCAACCTGTTCATAGGTGCGGTACTGGACACAACCGTATGTCGTGCATTCCCTCCCCCTCAAAGGATTCGCGACATACGGGAGATGATTCCTTTGTTTTACAATGGAGCGGTCGTTCCAGTCCTGAAGGTCCTTCGCCTGCTCGGTCTGATGGCTTCATGCATTCTGTTGGTCAACCATGCACGCTGGCACATGAGGGCGCTTCAGTGGTGTCTCCGCAGGCAGTGGTATCAGCACAGCGGAGATCTCAGGGAGTCAGTGAGGATCTCCAGAGAAGCTGCAGCGGATCTGTCTTGGTGGGGCGTGGAAGGCAATCTGTCCCAAGGAAAGCCTTTTCAACTTCCCCCATCGGTGGCCACGGTGATAACGGATGCATCCACTCTCGGGTGGGGTGCTCATCTGGGGGATCTGGAGGTCAAGGGCCTTTGGTCTCCAGAGGAAAGGTTGCTTCACATCAACCTTCTAGAATTGCGGGCGATACGTTTGGCGCTCAAGGCCTTCCTCCCTTCCCTTCGCGGTCAGTCTGTTCAAGTCCTGACGGACAACACGACTGCGATGTGGTACATCAACAAGCAGGGAGGAGTAGGGTCGCAGTGTCTCTGCAGAGAGGCTCTGCGTCTCTGGTCCTGGGTTCAGGACCATCAGATTTGTCTGATGGCAAATCATCTGGCCGGGGTTCTGAACGTTCGTGCAGACAGTCTCAGTCGGCAGTTCTCTGCCGACCACGAGTGGAGGCTTCACCCGGAGGTGGTTCACGACATCTTTCAGATGTGGGGGACTCCTCGGGTGGACCTGTTTGCCACTCGCGAGAATGCGCACTGCCTGTCGTTCTGCAGTCTCCAGTATCCGATGCAAGGAGCCTTGGGGGACGCGTTTCAGTTGAGTTGGAGAGGTCAACTCCTTTACGCGTTTCCCCCCATACCCTTGATTCCTCGGGTTCTGAGGAAGATTCGCCAAGACCGGGCCCAAGTCATATTGGTCGCTCCGGATTGGCCAAGAAGGGTGTGGTATACAGATCTACTCCACCTCTCCTCTCACCCGCCGCTCCGTCTCCCTCTCAGGGCAGACCTCCTCTCTCTTATGGAGGGGCAGGTTTTACACCCCCACCTCCAGACATTGCACCTTCATGCCTGGAGATTGAGCGGGGCAACCTGAATTCCTTTTCCCTCCCGCCTGACGTTGTGGATGTCATCTTGTCAGCCAGGCGTGACTCCACTAAGTCCATCTATTCTTATAGATGGGCGAAATTTGTCACGTGGTGTGGGGAAAGGTCTGTTGATCCTTTGAGGGCCCATTTGTCTAATGTTCTCCAATTTGCTCTTTCTTTGGCGCGGCAGGGTCTGGCGGTTGCCACGGTAAAGGGTTACCTGTCGGCGCTGTCGGCTTTTCTCTGCTTGCCTGACCAGCCCTCTCTTTTTAAGTCTCCTGTGGTCTTAAGGTTTTTGAAGGGTGTTACTAATATGTTCCCTCCTTCACCTTTCATTGTGCCTCAGTGGGATTTGAATCTTGTATTGACCTTTTTGATGGGGGCTCCCTTTGAGCCTCTCCACAAATGTCCCATGAGGCTTCTTACCCTTAAGACAGTCTTCTTGGTTGCAATAACCTCGGCAAGGAGGGTTAGTGAGCTTCAAGCTCTTAGCTCCAAGCCCCCATTCCTGACCATTCATGTTGATAGAATGGTTCTTAGGACCAGGGCTGCTTTTCTGCCTAAGGTGGTAACTCCCTTCCATCTAGGACAGTCCATTACCCTTCCTACCTTCTATCCTCCCCCTCACCCTTCCAAGGAGGAGGAGAGACTGCACCGTCTGGACCCTAAGAGGGCGGTGTCCTTTTACTTGGACAGATCCAAGGACTTTCGCTTGGAAGACCAGCTCTTCGTTGGATTTGCTGGCTGCAAGAAAGGAAGAGCGGTCCATAAAAGAACTTTATCGAGATGGATCGTCCTCTGCATAAAGATCTGCTACTCTTTGGCCGGTAAGGAACCACCAGAGGGTATAAGGGCTCATTCAACTAGAGCTAAGTCTTCAACCTCAGCATTGGCTAGAGGTGTGCCTGTGGAGGATATTTGTAGGGCGGCGACTTGGTCTTCCCTCCACACTTTCGCGAAGCATTACTGCTTGGATTCCGAAGTGAGGAGGGACGGCCACTTTGCGCGCTCTGTCCTTCAGGATTTCCTGGTTTAGAAGAGTGGACACCCTCCTCCGGGAGTGGGGACTGCTGTGGGACTCTATTCACAAGGTGAGGAATCCACACGGCAGATGTATCTATCAGAAGAACAAGTTACTTACCTTCGGTAACGCTTTTTCTGGTAGATACTATATCTGCCTGTGGATTCCTCACTGACCCACCCGCCTCCCCGTTGTCCACTCTTCTATGCCAGAGTTACTGTAGTGTAATATATATATATTTTATTGTCAAGGAAATGTTTCAGTTGCTTTCCTGCTTTTGCTTAACACTGTGTGTTTTGCCTTGAGTACTGTGTACTGTGTATACTTGTATATTTCTACTGTCATTGGTCCGTCCGTGTGCCTCGATGGCACGGAAAAAAGGGCGGAACTGATGTCATCACGCCGGCGTGGGCCTATTATAGGCGTCGGTGACGTCAGCGGAGTCGCGAGCGAGGTCGTGTCTCTATGACGTCAGGAGTCCACGTCGGCGCGAGGCTACGAAAAAAGAATTTCCGAATGTTGCTGACGCAAGGGGGTATTCACAAGGTGAGGAATCCACAGGCAGATATAGTATCTACCAGAAAAAGCGTTACCGAAGGTAAGTAACTTGTTCTTTAGGTATATTCAGGAAGTGATCCTTTCCTACTTACCTCATTTGCCAAGGGTTGGCCCTTTCATAAGTATTCAAGAACTTTAGACCTGTGATATAGCTTAAAGGGGCATGGTCTTGATTGACTACTTTATACGTACTTCAAGTGTCCTTCTGAAAACATGGTATCAGTTCCTAGATGAGCAACTCAGACCGTATTAGCTCCCCAGAAGTTGCAAGCTAACATAGCATGATAAACCAGCTAATATTGTTAGCTAACGTTTTCCATGAAACATGCCAGGGCTTGCACAGTGAGAAGTTTGGTCTATTTAAAAAAATGTCACATTTGGAAGGACAAAAAGGCGGTGTTAGATAACATGATTTTGTCATTCATTTTTTGTAGGTGTCATTGGAAAAGAAGGTCGCCAAGCCGCAAGAAACAGTGATTATGCAATTCCTAAATTTAAGCATTTGAAAAAGATGCTTCTTGTTCATGGACATTTTTATTATGTTAGAATATCAGAGCTTGTGCAATATTTTTTTTATAAGGTAGGAAACTCAAGAACATTCATTGTTTACAATATCATGACTTACCAATGAGACACTATTACATTGCTGAATTTACTTGATTTCATGATTTTTTTTCTTTCAGAACGTCTGCTTCATTTTTCCTCAGTTTTTATACCAGTTCTTCTGTGGATTTTCACAGCAGGTTTGTGAGATACAGTTATTTCTCATAATTCCCTCTCATTTGGCGATATGTAAATCAATGAGACACACACGTATTGAAGAAATTACTACTAAAATAGAATATGTTCTTCTTATGCAAACTGACATCATGTATGACTATATATGTATGCATTACAGAGTGAAAGTCACCAATGTATATTAATAGTACTGAATGGCCTCCGTTTCCTGCTTTTCTTGAACAAATCCTCATATTTGACACCCTAACTAATCATATCCCTGTTTGTTGTATTTCGACTTTTCAAATCAGCTCTATGATAAATGCCTCAATACTGTTGGTGGGTCGTGAGCACAATATGAAGATGTTAAATAAGTACATTTGAAACGTATGTTTGCCGTGTGGTCTCACCAATGTCAGCTTTACACCTCATTCCATTATTTTTCATGCTTTATGTATCATTCTCCCTGTTAACGTGTTACTTCCTATGTTCTCCCTCATATCTTTACACTGGCCACCTTTTTGCATTATCTCTCTCGTCCTTCAATTTAGTATCTGGAATTCTGCTCATTTAAGATGAACAAATTACAGTAAAGGTTGTTTGTCTTTCAGATCATTTAAAGCATATCCCTTATGTTCTTATAGAACACTTCTATGGCTCAATGAAAATCTTGTGTTGTAATCTCCAAAAGCACATAGGTTATTTTTATTGCGCTGGTTAGTATAATCAGATAGCTTGAGTGTAGGGTTTTACCATTAAGCTCACTAGAATGGTTATGTGAGGCAATTTCATTACTCTGCTTTCATGCACTATTTGGTAAAATTATTCTGTGCAAAAATAGAATTGTTTTGTATCATTTACTATTCTACTAAAACCACATGATGTATCAAAACACCTCTTTGTTCCTCTCTCTCTCCCTACAGCCTTTATATGATACAGCATATCTTACGTTGTACAACATCAGTTTCACGTCCCTCCCCATCCTGTTGTACAGCCTTATTGAGCAACATGTCAGTATGGACATCCTCAAGAGAGACCCTTCTCTGTACAGGTAATAGCATTTAAATTGCTTCAAAATACAAATTGAATTAATTGCTGTTCAACTTGTCACAGAATTTCCGTGCATTGTCATTTACAGAGCACACGTTTGCCACAAGGGTGGCCAGCAGTGCTGTCATCTTTGTCATTTGAAAGCATATAGGTGTGTGCATGCATGTTGATCATATTGTGATGATATGTGGTAACTGTTTGTGTCCAGCTCAGTGCAGCACCGTGCAGGAGCAGTCCACTGTATCTGGAGCCACTAATTGATCACACTTTATTGTAACCTAGAAATGCTTTACAGCACACTTATTCTAAGGACATAAAGGAATCTACTTAGGTGACAGTGCGGGGAGTACTGCCAGGATCAAGCCCTCTTAGTGATTCTTTTAAAAAAGTATTCAATTTTTCACACTGCATGTACATGCAGATGAACCAGAAACAGGGGTTTTGGATGAATTTTGTCTTCAAAAACCGAGAAAATAATTCAGGAATAGTATTAAAAAAGTAAAGGTTCTCTTCAGACAGGTGTATAACCTTCCTTACGACACCTGCTCTAAGATGGTTTTAAGCTGACATTTTCAAAGCTGCTCATCAACTTGAGAATGACTACATCTATGTACGTAGCAAGGCAAGATCTTGTAAGTGCGAGCTTTTGGTTTTAACACCAGCTACAAATACAATCAGTAATCAAAATAATTAGACAACTTACAAAAATTGACTAGGAATGGGTCAAATGAAAACTTTACCAGCAACGTCTGGAATCTTTGCCTATGGGTGAAGCGCCCCTGCTTGACCTAAGACCAGGTTTAGAATCTCCAACCCTGGTTCTCTGCTGTTCGGAGGTCTGCCAAAGCGGTACAGGCTGCTGAGCAAGAAGCATTGTCCCTGCTGTTACTCTGGGGTTCCCTTGGCCTTGCATGACAGTGGGGAAACACAATAGCCCCCACCATGTAGCCACATGCATCCCATCCCCTGGGGCTGGAAGTCCAATCCACTAGAGTGGGACCGCTCAGAGAAACCCCACCTTTTGATACGTTTGGCTCCTGGCAGCAGGAAATGGACTATAAGAGGTTTGGGCATTTTGAAATTGAGTCTGTCTTACAGTGGTGTACTTGATGCCCTCAGAGGCACCAGGCACAATGTGAATCTTTTTTTCCTTTTTTGTCTGAGCCAGTTTTGAACTATGCAAAGCTGGCATAGTAAAACAAATGTATGCACATAATATACAAAATTGGGAATCGTTTCTTTTCACACCTCTATAAATGAGTAATTCATGACAAAAGGTAGCTGCTTTAAACTTTATCTAAAAATCTAAGAAATACTGAGGAGATCATAGCCTGCTGTGGACCTTATTAGTTCATCTTAAAAAGATTTTGGAAGAAGACGGTTAACTTGATTTGGTCCAGGTGAGCATCTTAACTCTGATGAGTACTTATGTTGCTGACGCTCATTGAGTCTTTATTTTAAGGCTATTTATAGCTTTATTGATGTCACCCCTTGTCTTACGAACTTCTTCTAGGCTAGTAATTGGCCCAACATTAAGCTTCAAATATGACAAGATTCTCTTAGCTATTTGTAAGAATTCATCCGAGAAAACACCCGGCCCTGACAGGGTGCCCATAGACATATTTAAATGTAATATAAAACTGTGGGCTCCAATATTTTTAAACAATTTTCTTTACTACTGAGCTACCCGTTTCTTGGTTGGCTTCCTTTTTTTTTTTTTTTTTTTTTTTATTTATTATTGAGACCGGACATTTAGCAATACAGATTCCTTCTTACACAACATAATTGGTTATTAATACAGAATAACAAACAGAGTCATTAAACAAAATAGGCAAACGATACACCAAAACATTCCTTGAAATTGAAAATAAGGAAAGCAGAACAGAAAAAAAGAAATAGAAGACAATAATACGGCAATAAAGTTGCTATTCCATTATCCCACCCATTCCGCCACCGGCGCCCAAATCCTGGTTGCTAGTTGCCGCCTCCTCCCCCCTTTACATGAAAAAACAGAAAATTCTAGCTGGTGTATAGCTAACAATCTTGCTCGCCACTGCACAAAAGTTGGAGCTTCCGGAGAAAGCCACTGAGATGTTATACACAGACGGACCTGCGACATAGCAATAAATATAAGGGCTGATTTATATAAGGAGTTACTGCCGGCTAGACTGTTACCAACCTCAACCCCAAATATCACAAGTGCCGGGGTCAATGCACATCTAATCTTAAGATTAGCATTAATAAAACGCTCAATATCTTCTAGAAACCACCAAGGGATGGGCAGGAATGAAACATATGTATTATATCGGCTGCCAACAGCCCACATCGTGCACAGGCATTGCCCTTTATGGCACCCCACTTTGCAATCTTAGCGGGCGTGTAATATAAATCTAACATTGCCATATAGCTTTGAGTTTTAAGTGAGCCTGACACGATAACCTGGCTAGCAAGTTAAATCAATACCAGCCCTTCCAAGTTTCAATTCCCACTTAGTGCTTTGAACTGTCAGATCATCCGGAAGAGTTAAACTATGTATTGATACAGCATTCCTATTCTGCTTCTCTTCTTGATCAGTTCAATAATTGGTACTTTATCCAACATACCAGGTGTTTTCTTCAAATATTTTTGGATAAAGCTTTGAATAGCTAATTTCCTCCTAATCAACCGCCAAATAGTACATGCAGCAATCAAAACTGTAAAGCGGGTTCTCTTATAATAACTAGGTTCGAGGACCTCAAGTAAAATACCCTTTGTCGCAGACCCCAGCCCGATCTCAAAGATAGTAGGGCGATTACATATTGGTACATTTGCTTTGTCTCCACATAGCAGTACGCCCATTACTTGTAACATTGGTTGGCTTCCATTATAGTCCCTATTTTCAGGACAGTTAATAGAATGAAACTGCAATGCTATAGATCAATTTCTCTTATTGATTCATCAGTTAAAGTTATTGTGAGAGTAGTTTTTAATAGAATTTAGGCATGGGCTACTGGGAATAATGTTTTAACCCCGTGTCAGTTTGGGTTTAGAGAGTGACTAGGCACAGTGTAGCAATGCCTAGACCTCAAACAGTGTAGCATTTGTGGACCTTTATAGTGCCTTCAACAAGGTCAGCCGGTCCAAGCTGTGGCTTTTTTTTTTTTTTATCCGATATGGATCTCGTCCCAGAATTTGTTCATTTTTTCTTTGATTTTCAGTGTAATCATACTGCTTTGGTAATATTCAGCCCCATTCTGGAGTTATCCAACTCGTTCACTGTAGAAAGAGGTGTTCATCAAAACTGTATACTTGCCCCACTTTTATTTGTTCTGTATATAAATAAACTTAGGGTCAGATGGACGACCCGCCAATTTGTGACTCATAAATTGCGTTGCATTTGCGACTCGCAAATTAGGATGCATAATAGTGTCTCAGGCACAGTTTGCGATTCCTAGTGGGGTCGCAAATTGCAAGCCTCGTGAATATTAATGAGGCAGGCCCAATTTGTGACCCCATTAGGAATGGCTAGTACTCCCGCTGAGTTGGTGGCCTGCTGGGGTCAACTGACTACCATGTCTGGGACTGATTTTAAATAAAGCAGTCTTTTTTTTTTTAATTCAGCCCGTTTTCCTTAAAGGAAAACGGGATGCATTTAAAAAAGCAAAATGAAACTTTTCAGTCTAATTTTTTTTAATCGCAGGCAGTGGTCCCTGGGACCACTGACTGCTCTTGAAAAATATTTCCTCACATACTCACAAACGGACCCCTTCCCGTTTGCGAGTGGTTTACCACCTACTTGAAGTAGGTGGTAAAATGCGAGTGTTTTGCTGCGCAAATGCATTTGCAAAACACTTGTACATGGCATGATGACTCACTATTAGAAAGGGATGCCCCTTCTTAATAGCAGGAGATGCAAATGCTATTTTGCGAGTCAGTGACTCGCAAAATAGCATTTGTACATGCCATTACCCTTTTTGTGGTCGCCAAAGGGAGCATCTCCCGATTGCGGCAGCAAAAAAGGGTCGTACATCTGGTACTATATTCATATTTGGTGAACAGCTGTGTCAATGGTTCTATGGTGAATGGTAAACCCCTACCTGTTTTACTATACACAGATGATGCCGTCATTCTGGCCCACACTACCAGGGTGCTGAGGGATTTTCCTGGAAGTTTTTACTAATTTTATAATGAGTCTAGCTCTTGACACTGAATTCGCCAAATCTCAGATAAAGCCTTGTGGACCCAATAGTTCTGATCTGCATACATTTATTTTAAACAACAGCAAATTGTTTATATCGGCGCCTTCTCTACATACCACTTAGCCCCTCACAGTATCTGTGTCATGAGGAACTTGGTCGTAATTATTTGGAGGATTTTATTAAACATTGCCCCTTAATGCTATGAATATCTATTTAGTTAAACCTCCAAGCTACTCTTAACCAGTTAATCATTAATGACTTTTTAACCTGTGATAAACTTTTGAAAATGTTATGGCTATCCCTGTCACTGAGAACTTGTAGAAGTTGGGCCGCTTGTCCCTGTTTGAAAATCCTTCTTCAATTTGTTTGAAAGAAAAGGGATGGGTCAAAATGGTGTTTTTAGAAAATATGTGTTTACCATGGAAGGATATGAATTGTATAAACCTACATTAGGAGACTATACCACCATACAAACTTACTCTGGCATTGAGCCCTATTTGAAGTTGTTGTCGGATCTTTGGGAAACGGATCTACTATTTAGATTCCTATCCGGAACGTTTCACAACTTCTAGTGCTTCTCTTTAAGGCACTACATAAGCTGTAGTATTTGTACATGACTTTGCTAAAGTGTATCAAGCTAGACTTTACTACACTTTGCACATATTATCAATATTTTACTAAACAGTTTTTCTTAGATATGTTATGGCAACATAATTTTACAAATTGTACAGTGGCTTTGTGTGCTTTTGTTACAGATGCTCAATGATGTTTGTTTTACTGGTGGATCTTTTTTATAATCTATTGTACGCCACCGCAACTCGATGCTTTTTTAATTCTTTCATAATGTTTTTTATTTTTCTGCACTTTTTATAAATGTCTCTGGTATATGAAATAAAACTAATTTGACTTTTGAGTCATTTATAGATAACCTGTATCGCCAAACTGCTTACTTAGGTGCTTCTAGCACTACACCGTAGCAAGAACAAAATCAAGATTAAAATAAATGTTAACAAACAATATTTCCATCATTTTTTGCAAATTGTTTGTTAACTTGAAGAATGTAAACTCCCAACTTAGTTTAGGCTGTTGATGCTACCATACCCTTTAACTCAATATTTTTAACACTTGGGCGTACTCAGTCCTTGATGTTACAGCCTGTCATTTTATAAACATGTTGAGCCTGTAGAGTAAATTACATGCTAGGATCTTAAGAACAAGGTACTCTTCACAAACATACGTTATTTTCTTGGTGTTTCTATATTTTCATTGCCGAGTAATTTCAGATGAAAATTATTTAGAACCATCAATACCATGAAATTAGAGGAGGAGCTACGCGAGCGTCCGTGATGGCCGCGTGAGCACAGAGCTCCCCGGACCTTCGCCACTCTTTGCACCTCATCCTGACCAAATCCTGAATTTCTGGACAGCTCGTTACTGAGGAACCTTGGCTGATGCCATAACTCTTTTCAAATTTTAATTTGGACTTTGGGAATCATAACTGAGTCGTTTTGAACTTTTGAGGCCCGCCCGAAGGTGAGCCGGGGTCTTGGTGGATTGTAACGCCGGGACAGAGTTGAACAACATCGGCGGAGGGGTTGTCCCCCAGTCGCCCTGCCTTAACTTTCAGTTTCGCTTTCGATTTCTGGCATTGTCAGACTGCGGAACAGCTCCCATCGGGATTCGGCCGGCTTGGTTGGCGTGTGCTTCTGGCTCCTTAGGCGATCGGGTCTGGCTGCGATTTTGCTTTGGTCGAGCGACCTGAATTTGTGGACTGTAGTCGCCTTGCCCGCTAGCGGCCATTTTCACCAGGTCCCACGGGTCCCTCCGGGGCGCGTCTTCCAGCATGACTGCCAGGATCGACGTCGAGAAACGGAAGACTAAGACGCCCCTCCGAGGAGGCCCGGTCCAAACCAACGTTATGGACCGGTACACCTTATCCAGAGGTTCTCCTGGTGGCACCAGCCAGCCCCCGGGGGACCCTAAGGACGATTCCATCGCCTCTACGGAGCTGTCTCTCCAGGATATCATGGGCGCCATTGCCAGTATTAAGGAGACCAGAGGCCAACAGTATGAGGCTCTTGCCAGTAAAATCGACACAGTGGCGATCAATATCACCCTGATCAGAGCTGACCTGGCTAAAACCAACGAGAAGGTGAAATCATTGGACCTTAAGACTACTAGCCTTACGGCTGACGTATCTGAGCTTCAGACCGAGACTGGCACGCTGAAATCGGCTGGTGATCTCCTGTCTCGACGGTTGGAGGATTTTGAAAACAGGGCAAGGCGCAATAACATTCGCCTCATAGGTGTTCCAGAGGATTCCAGAGGATTCCAGAGATCTCCCGACTGATCTCCTGGTCGAGGATCTTGTCCTGAACCATCTTGCCCCTTCTGGTCTGAGCAAGTTCTTTGCCGTGGAACATGCCCACCGAGTCCCGGGTGGTAAGCCCAAACTGGGCACCCCTCCGAGGCCTATCATCATAAAACTTTTTCATTACAGAGACCGTGATGCTATCCTGCAGGCTTCGAGGGTGGGCGGCCCGGTGAAATTCGAGAATTCAACTGTCAACTTTTACCCGGACTTTACTCAGCTCGTCCAGAGGCAAAGGATGAGTTTTCAGGGGGTAAAGCGACGTCTTCGAGATCGGGGCCTGAAATATGCAATGCTTTTCCCTACTAGGCTTCGTGTGGAGTACGAGGAACGGACACTTTTCTTTGATCGACCGGAACCTGTGAGTGACTGGCTGGATTCTCTGCCCGCCCGGAGCGATCGCACTGAGCACCCTGGTGGTGCCGAGGGTGGTGAGCCTCGCTAAACCTGATGACTCGGTCCCTCTTTCCCGATATTTGACATTGTTCAGCTGGATTCTGGGGGGTTTTATATGTATGTTTCTACTTGCTGTTCATCTTAGGGTGGCGGGGGAGAAGGGTCTCTCTCCTCCTCCGGGGTCTTTTTGTAGAATGGGACTGTTAGGGCGACAGGCACACTGCATGTTGGGGTGGCTATTTAGTCTATTGCAGGGGTGCAGGGAGGGGGGTGTTGTAACGGGTGTTGGTGGAGGGGTGGGGGGGTATGTTCGTAAGTTTGTTTTTTCTTCTCAAGGCAGCGTATTGTTTTTTTTCACTTTTCGAATGCTCTGCTCTGTGTGGGGTGACTCATGCTTTATCTGTTGGGGTGGGGGGTAGTGGGTTGAGGTTGATGTCTTGGAATGTCAATGGATTGGGAGACCGTATAAAACGGGGTGTAGTGCTGCAATATCTGCGTCGCTTGTCGCCTGACGTTGTACTTTTACAAGAGACGCATCTGGTGGGAAATGTGTGTCATGCCATGAATAGATGGGGTTATCGGCTTGTTGCTCATTCGGGGTTTACCACTGGCTCTAGAGGGGTGGGCATTTTGGTGCGGTCTTCTCTCCCTTTCGAGATTGATGATGTGATCCTTGACGATAGAGGGCGCTACGCCGCCCTCGCTGGTAGGTGGGAGGGTAGGACCCTAACTTTGCTCACTGTTTACGTTCCCCCGGGTCTCCAGACTTCTACCTTCTCTGATATTGGTCGTTTGTTACTGGAACTCCCTGAGGGTACCCTCCTTGTGGGTGGGGACTTTAATGCGGTGTTGTCTGGCACTTTGGATCGTCACCCCCCCAGGGATATTCCTACTTCCCAGTCATGGCTATGTGGGTTCCTGGATACTTTTGGTCTGGTGGATTGCTGGAGACTGATGCATCCGACACAGAGTCAGTACACCTTTCACTCTGGGGCCCACGGGAGTCTTTCCAGACTTGATTACATTCTTATTCCCGCTGTCCTATCCTCTTCTGTCAGGGAAATCAAGCACTTGGCTCGGGGCATCTCCGATCACTCTCCATTGTGGATCTGTATGGACACTGGGATGGGTGTTGAGGGACGAGTTGCCCCTATTAACCCCTGGCATTTGCCTAATCCCAAAACTCGTAACAGTTTGGTAAAGTCCCTAGACCTCTATTTCCTGGAAAACGAAGGGTCTGTTTCTTCCTCTATTTCCCTATGGGAGGCCTTTAAGACTGTTATCCGTGGACAGGCCCTATCCCTCATTGCAGAAGCCAAGAAGGTCAGGAATCAGGAGGTGGTGTGTCTGGAGGATGAGATATTGGGGTTGGAGGCTGACCTAGAATCCAGTGTCACCCAGGATAAACTCCACGCCCTTGCTCTGAAGCAGTTGGATTATAAATCTCTTGTTACTGATGCTGCCAAGTCGATGTCTAGGGAGCAACAGGGTAAACTGTATGATGTTGGGGATAAGGCGGGTAAACTGATTGCATGGCTTGATAAGAGGGAGAGAGCGAGTCGTGTGGTTCCTGCGATTCAGACTTTAGATGGTGTGAACGTGACTGACCCGAATGAGATAGTGGAGTGTTTTGCGGCTTATTTTCGTGGTGTGTACTCCCTGGTGTCTGACAGGGATGAGGAAGACTCTCATTTGTTGCTGCGCGACATCGCGTTGCCTTGCCTTTCTGAGGAAGATCGGAGGTGCATGGATGCCCCGCTGTCCGTGGATGAGATTGCAACAGCGATCCGTTCTCTCCGTTCGGGCAAGGCTATGGGCCCGAACGGCTTGCCTATCGAACTGTACAAACTACGACCTGATATAATTGCTCCGTATCTCCGTGATATGTTTTTGGAGTCTCGTGACCTGGGCACTCTCCCTTGTGACCAGCGACTGGCAACGATCGTGGTCATTCCTAAGGAGGGTAAGCCTCGGGACCTTTGCTCTTCATACCGGCCCATCTCCCTGCTGAACGCGGAGCCCAAGGTTCTTGCTAAGGTCCTTGCTAACCGTCTGCTCTCTGTTATTTGTGACCTGATCCATCCGGATCAATCCGGTTTTATACCGCATCGCAACGCTGCCCTCAACCTGCGGCGGCTGCACGGCGTTCTCGCAAGAGCTGGGTCTCTCTCGGAGCCGGCCATCTTGGCCTCCCTGGACGCCACGATGCCTTTGATACGATCGAATGGCCTTATCTTTGGGCCGCCCTTGCGAAATTCGGTTTTGGTTCGGAATTTGTTGGATGGGTGCAACTTTTATACAAGGAACCGTTGGCGCAGGTTGTGGTAAACGGTCGGGTGTCCGCGCCCTTTGTTCTTGGGAGGGGCACCAGACAGGGGTGCCCGCTATCCCCCCTTCTTTTTGCTCTGGCATTGGAACCGCTTGTGGCCAGGCTCCGATGGGAGCCGTCGATTAAGGGCATCCGGTGGGCCCCCGAGTTCGAGGACCGAGTTTCGTTATATGCAGACGATATTCTTTTGTACCTCACTTCTCCTTGTAAGTCTCCCAACGTATTGTTTGACGTCCTTTCTTCGTTTGGTAGGAACTCTGGATTGATCATTGGTCGACATCCTGTGTCTACGCCATCTCGGGTGGCCTTCCCTCGTTGCCAAGTGGATTCCCCATTCAGATTTCTCGTTCTGGTTTCAGGTGTTTAGGAATTTTTATATCTCTGGATCGGGCTGCCCGCTATGAACATAATCTCCTTCCTCCTCTCCGTCGATTGAGACTAGACGTGGCGCGGTGGCGTAAATTGCCGTTGTTGCCACTCGGCCGCGCCGCACTTTATAAAATGATGTCTCTGCCTCGATTTCTGTATGCTCTCCAGAATTCGTTTGACGTCATTCCTGCGAGCTATTTTCGGGAGGTGGAGGGCTTGCAGAGACGGCTCGTTTGGGACGGCCGCGCGCGAATTGCCCTCGTAAAATTGACTCTTCCCTGGTATGACGGGGGGCATAGCGCTCCCGGATATCAGGCGGTATTATTGGGCCTCCCAGCTGTCCGCTATCAATCACGCATTGTATACTCCCAGTCCGAACCCTGCTTTTGAGATGGACAGGTGTCAACTGCCGGGTGGTGACTACAATAGGGCACTCTACTCTCGGGCAGCGGGGAGGAATTTGACTGGTCCAACTAGGATTGCGGTGCGTGTGTGGAAGGATGCGAATGCGGCCATGGGATGGTCCGATCGATTTGACGCGAGCCACCCCGTTGTATGCGTCAGAAAAATTGGGAAGCCTCTGGACATCGAAGGGTTTTGAGAAGTGGGACTTGATAGGTATAAGCAGAGTGGGCGACCTCTGGGTGAAGGGCGCGGTTAAGTCCTTTGCGGTCCTTCAGACGGAGTATGATTTGAGTGATAGAGAGTTCTTTAGGTACGCGCAGATCCGCCATGCTCTGACATCGGTCTTCGCCGCTGGCACTGACGTTCCCGAGTCCTCCCTGCTTGAGGATCGTGTTCTTGATGGTCACCTGCCCGATAGTACGATATCGTTGATATATAAGAAACTGTTTAATGTTCTGGCTGATCTTCTTGTGCGTCTCAGGGTGGCCTGGACTGGGGACGGGCTGGAGTTGGATGACGAGGACTGGCAGTCGGCTGTGTCGTCCCCGAAGGAGGTCGCCATTCCGGCCCGTCTCCATCTTGTCCAACTTAAAATTCTTCATCGGGTTTATGTTACTGGTCCTCGATTGGTTGCCATGGGCTTTTCCCCGGATGGGTTGTGTAAACGCGGGTGTGGTTCGAGTGCCACTTTCCTTCATATCATCTGGGAGTGCAGGGATGTAGCTGCGTATTGGACTCGTGTGCATGCTGTAATGGAGTGTATTACCGGGGTTGCTCTGCTACCTGAGGCTCGGAGATGCTTGTTGAATGTGTGGGAGCTGAATGATTACAGCGTTGCTCAGACCCGGTGGGCGGCCCTCGGGAACATGATTGCGAAGAGAGACATCGCACAGCGGTGGGGTTCCCGACAGGCCCCCTCCGTCTCTATGTGGAAGGAGAATATGGACTGGTGTATGTTTCGGGAAAAGACCGTGTATTTGGCTAGGGGCAAACCTAAGGCATGGAATAAAATCTGGAGTCAATGGAATGCTTATCGAGGAAACATTTGCACACCCCCACTGGATGACACTCTTGATCTTTCTCCGTCCCCCTGATCCGGCATTCCTGGATGACTCTATTTCTCTTCTGATTCACCAGCTTCCCCACTGACCCGCCCCCCCGGCGGTTTCTGTCTATTTCCTGGTCATTTGTCCTTACTGTGGGTCCCCCCCGTTGGAGCAGGCTTCATCTACCGTGGTCCCCGCCTTGAGCTTTGTTTGTTTGTTTGTTTCTCTTGTGTTTTTCTAAAAGTAAAATCATGATGTCCTTAGTTCATCCTGTGTTGCGGAGCCTCTCATACTGTATGTACCAGGCCTCTGGGCTACCGGCCGATACTTTCTGATGTTCGACCACGCCTAAGATAATCTAGCGGCCGGCCCCTGTGGTTGTAGGCCCATGCTTGTATCATGTTGCTTTGCACAATAAAAATCTTTAAAAAAAAAAAAATACCATGAAATTAGAATCCATTAGGAGAATGCATTGTCATTAACAATTCAAATTGTCTGACATGTATTGCATCACAGAAGTATAATTAGTAACTATGAAAATGTTATGAAAATAAATGTTCAAGATTTGGTTAGGATTGCAATTATTGCTGTAGTTATTTGTTTTTAAATGCCTGTAAAATTCTTCCCATAATTAATCTGGGCTATGGTCCCTGGTGCAAAGCAATATTTAACTCTGTTGTCTAGCAATAGATATTTCATAGATGAAAATACTTAAATAATTTCCTGTGGTCAAGTTGGGAGTCCCACAGTAACATAACAATAGCAGAAAGCCCAAATATCCATAGAAAGGAAAAAATTTACTTCAGTGCCCTTTTCAACTGAATGGAAATGAATGACTTAAGTCCAACTAGCAAGGTACGAACTGACTGAACTCCTCGCCCCATGAGACCCCCATACCTCAGATTTCTAACCGCACATCATGTGGAGGTGATTCCCTTTTTGAGCTCTGCTCAGAAACATTCTTAGTTCTTTTGGTTACAGCTTCTACCTATCACCCACAAGGTAATATTTTAACCCAGGGCATATCCTCTTTTGAGACCACAAACCTGCCTAGCAGCTCAGTGGAATTTCAGTTTTTTTCTTCTATCAGAACAGCAGACTTAAAGTTAGGAATGCTAGACCTGCCACAACTTTCCACCAAAACCATCAGTGTCTCTGATGGACACGTTCTTCCATGATTACAGAGCAAGAAAGCTGCAGAAGTGGCTTCTTCACACGAGCAGTCTTCCTCTAAGAGAAGGAAACCCTTCAAAAAACACAGTAGAGCTGAAAAATGTGAGCAAATGCAAACAAACAGCAACCCTGGACTTCTGATGAACTGCCCAGAAAGGCCAAAAAATAGTCTGACAAATTGTCAACCTGGCTGAGCCTAGTGCCTCCTGAGGCACTGCTTGCTGAGAAAAAGGCTTCAAAATCTTTTTGAACTAAAGTACTGACCATTATCACTCCGTTCCCAGCATGACCTGTTGCAATTCCTGTAAAGAAACTACCATTGATGACTATACAGTCAGCACTACTAGTCATTAAACTATCTTCAACTGGAACTCTGTAATTGACAACACCTGCCCTTCTACAGTCAACAAAGTCCTAAATGACAAACAGCAACCAATTGGCTAGTCTGGCCAATTCAAGTGAAACACCAGTTAAGGAATCTACTGCCCCACTGACTCCCCTAAAGCCAAAGGATAAGTCTCCACGCAAGGTTTCAATGTATCACCTGCTTTGAGGGCCCTTTTAGGATGCTATCAGCCCTCCATGTCAAACGCCAGTATGACTTTGACTGGGTATACCAGTATGAACACTGGAAACTTCAGAAACATCAGTCTGGCAGATATATGATAGAGACATCTTGTCTTATATTCATTACCTTTAAATATTCCTCAGGCCTCAGACTCGAAGCAGACGTTTTCAAGGAGTACCCTTGCATGCGGGTAGGTGGCATCGTTTAGCTCCGCATTGGTGTCGTCCACGCCGGAAGTGAAGTGCTAACCCTCAGTCACTTTTTAACAGTTTTTTCTCTACTTTTTGTCAAAACTTTTTTGAGAATTTTATTCTCTGGTTGTGACAAAAATGTTCCCTAAGAAACCTACGGGGTTTCCAGACATGTGGAACCTGTCACAGGATGATGTCAGGGCTGCTCAGCGCCTCCCTGACTTTCCTTGAGCGATACCCACCCAACTAAAATAGTTCTATAAGCCATGCACCACATATTGGGGTAGTCCAACCCCTGTGGAGCGCCTTTGGACCCGCAATGGATTCCTACAGATGGGCTCATCCTCGCCACCTGTCGGGCCTCTTTTATTTTTTTGCCAATCCGTAGCGGTGCCGTCTGCGAGCCCACAACCTTCCTCGGCTTCTACTCAGTACCGATGTTCTTGGTTCTGCCAACGACCCACAGTGGTGCCAGCCTAATTGTCATTCCCGACTCTGACACAGAGCTGTAAGGGCATCGGCCAACGCTGGCTCCGGCACTGACCGGGACTATGCTTTACGATTTGAAGCCAGTGCCTTTTTCATTCAACAGGCCTGGAGAGGGGAGACAAATGGGAGGAGTATGGGGACCCTTATGGATAACATCATTCCCTAGATGACACAGAGGATAACTGGTATGAGGAACTGGAGGATGCCAGACGGTTAAACACCTAAGCACCTTACTAGCTTGGTCTCTTCCCCCTACCGTGGCTACAGAGGACGGTGCCTCATTCGAAGTGATGGTGCTAAGGGCAGCTGAAGTCCTGGGCCTTCAGTTGCCCACAGGGGCAGTTAAGATGAACATATTAACAGAGGTGCTTCTGCAGGGAGTTGACCCCTCTTAACCCTAACTCCCAGTTAATGAAGCTCTCGATGTTCCACTTGGGGCCTAACCCGATCACCCGCTCCAGTTTCCTCTCCATCTGACTGTGTCAACCCCCCGGGTCTCTCTCCCCTCAGTGGATACATAAATATTATGTCTTTGCTTATATCTTTATATAAAACTTTATTAATAAAAATAAAAAAAACATACCACCCTGGAGAGCTTGGTTGTCCAAGGCTCCACTTCCAGAGTCAACCCTGGCGTGTTCCCTACCACTCCAAGAGGCTGAATACCTTCGGTAGGAGGATGTTCTCCTCCACCAGCCTAGTACTGCGGTCGGTGAATACCACGTGCCTATATGATCTAGGACTCAATTGCACAAGTGCTACCCATGGTCTGAGGAGGCTCAAGTCATATTGTCGCTGGCAACTGCAGACAGCAGAGACGCAGTGAGGTTCTTTGTCAGATATGGACTAGATCCTACTGAATCACTGGGTAAAGCAATTTCATCATCGTTGGCCCTATTTGGGGGATGTCCACGCTTTGCTCATGGACATGCCCTTTGATGGCTTTCACCTTTTTGGTGCGAAGGCGGACTCTGCGCTGGAGCGCTTTGAGAATAGCAGAGCTAAGGCCAGGTCTTTGGGCCATTCCATGGCCCTCACCAAACCCAGTCCGCCTTCTGCCCCTTACATGGCTACGGAAGGAGCTCACAGTCACGTTCCTTCCCACCTAGCCACCACAGCCAACAGACTTCCAAGACTTTTTGTGTCGGAGGGCAAGGTTCCCACAAACCATGTGGGGCCATTAGCCAGAGGTGGGCCCAGTCCACTGCCACCCCCGATCAGATGCAGCCTCCAAACCCCTTTAGTGTTCCCTCATACCCACATGGACAACCAGTGGTGGACAGAATATGCCATCAACGGCACCACTGGCATTTGATAATATCTGACAAATGGTATTTACAGATAGCCCAAAGAGGCTACTCCATCCCCTTTCTGGATACCCTTCCACCCAACCGGCAGACAGAGGACCATCTCTCCTTGCTCTGTCAGGAAGTGTTGGCTCTCTTGACCAAGAGATCTATCGAAAAGGTAACGGCATCAGAAGTAGGTCATCGTTGCTATTCCCACTACTTTCTGGTTCCCAAGAAGGACCTACGTCCTATTCTATACCTGCACCTTCTCAACTTCTTCCTGAAAAGGTAGGAGTTCAAAATGCTCACATTAGTTCAAGTCCTGTCTACCCTGGAGACTGGATGGTAGCATTGGACTTGCAGGGCGCATATTTCCACATTCCCGTCCTGCCTGTCCACAGGCGTTACCGGCAGTTTACAGTGGGCCAAGAGCACTTCCAGTTTGCAGTGCACCCTTTCGGCCTCACCAGTGCCCCTAGGGTGTTCACGAAAGTGATGCAATGGTTGCAGTACATCTGAGGTTCCAGTCTTCCTCTACATCGATAGTCTGTTGAAGGCGGGCTAGCCCCAGACAGTCGCCCCCACCTCCAGACTATAGCAGACATCCTGCATTGTCTATAGTTCATTATAAATGTGCTATAGTCACACCTGATGCTCTCTTTCATTGGAGCCATTCTGGACACAGTGCTGTTTTTGGCCTGTCCTTCTGAATGACGAGTCTGGGATGTTGGGGATATGATACTAATGTTTCAGCCTCTATCCTGTTGGGCCTCATAGTTTCCTGCATCCTGATACTTACACATACCAGTTGGTATATGCAGCCTCTGCAGTGGACACAGATTCAGGGCAGTCTCTCCAACATGATCCAGATCTCGGAGGGAACTGCAAAAGACCTGCAGTGGCAGCTCACCTTGATTGGGTCAGCAGCAGACCCCTCTCCCTTCCCCAGCCACAGTTGACTGCAGTGACTGATGCATCATTCCTGGGCTGCAGCGGCCATCGGGGGTGGTGGAGAGCAGGGGACTGGTCTGCAGCGTAGTCTGGGCTCCACATCAACCTGTTGGAGCTTTGGCCGATCCGATTGGCATTGAAATCCTTTGTTCCCTTAGTCAGGGGAAGTCTAGTGCAGGTGTTCATTATTTCCCTTATCAGAGTGGACACCCTCAGCCGAAAATACTTAAAATGGCGCCTCCAACCGGAGGTGGTGCAAGGTCTCTTTCAGCAGTGGGGAGAGCCTTGTTTAGATCTGTTAACCACGACGAGACCTTGCAGTGTGAGCAGTTCTGCACATTTGAGTTTCCATGGCGGCTCTCGCTCTTAGACGCTTTTTGTCTTGTTTGGAGCTTTGGCCTTCTGTACACCTTTCTGCCAATGCCACTTCTGCCCAGAGTTCTCAAAAAGGGCAGGAACGACCGGGCCCAAGTCCTCATTGTGCCTCTGGACTGAGCACTGCATTAAGATCTGCTACGCACTGGCCAAGAAGGAACAACCCAAAGGGTTTGCTTGCTCATTCCACCAGAGCAGAGGCTGCGTCCCCTGCATTAGCATGCGGAGTTCCGGTACTGGACATCGCCAGGCAGCAACTTGGGGCTCACTGCACATGTTCACCAAACACTACTGCCTGAACAGTTGTCGGGATGGGCACTTTGCCCGTTCGGTCCTGCAGGACATTTTGGTCTAAATCCGGTTCACAGACCTTCCTCTGGAAAGTAATTGCTTGGGTAACTATTCTAAGGTAAGGAATTTGTTACTAGAATTCTCTATCAGACGAACAGTTTACTTACCTTCGGTAACGTCTTATCTGGTAGAGACTCTATCTAGTCAGATTCCTTACTGACCCACTCATCTTCTCCACTCTGCGACCTCATTTCTAGGTACATGGCTATTCCCTTTTCAGGTTCCTAGTTCCACACACCCGTAGTCAATGTTCTTAGTGGTTCTGCGCAACTGAAGTGTAAAGTCGAGAAAAGAGACTGACGTTAGCGCGATTGGGTGGTGCCTTATAAGCACTGCACACGTCACTTCAGGCACAGATGATGCTTAGGATGCCACGTGGAGCCAAACAATGCCACCTACCTGCATACAGGGGTACTGCTCACGGACATGTCCAGATGCAGACTGACGCTTGGGGATAATTTTAAGGCAAGAAAACCCCGGCTAAATAGAGTCTATACAAAATAAACCATTAACAAAGGTAAGTAACTTGTTCCTCAGTACTGCTGCATGCTGGAGTTTCCAAGGCGACTTTTGCTTGGAGATGCTTTTTGTTTTGTCTGGAGTTCTGGCCTCCTGTATGCATTTCGGCTGAAACCACTACTGCCCAGAGTTCTCAAGAAGATCAGGAACAGCTGGGCCCAAGTCATTCTTGTGACTCTTGATTGGGCATGGAGAGTCTGGTATCACAAGATATTGAGCATGAGCATCTGTCCTCATGTCAGGCTACCTCTTCGGTAGCATCTTCTGTCGTAGCAACAGGGCATGGTCCCACAGCCGAACATGCACACCCTCCACCTTTAAGCTTGGAGATTGAGCAGTGACAGTTGACATCTTTCAACCTTCCTCCCGAAGTCTGTGATGTTATTCTGGCCACAAGGGATCTGTCAACCAAGACGGTATGCTCCTGCGAAAAATGTGTGGCATGGTGTGCATCCAAGATCATCGACCCGCTCTCTGCACCCCTTTCTGAGGTTTTATTATTTGTTCTCTCTTTGGCCCAGCATGGCTCTACTCTGGGCAGAGTTAAAGGCTCCTTATCAGCCACTTTGACTATGTTCCTTAACGGTCTCCAACACATGTTTCCTCCCAGGCCATTCATCATGCCAAAATGGGGCTTAAACTTAGTTCAGAATTTTATGATGTGCATAACTGCCCACTGTGGTTGCTAACCATAAAGACAGCTTTCCTCCTGGTCATAATATCAGTTGGGAGGGTCAGCGCGCTGCGGGCAGCTTGTGTGCATCCTCCTTATACCACCTTTTACCCAGACAAGCCGGTCCTTCGAACACATGCCTCCTTCCAAAGATAGTTACATCCTTTCATGTAGACCAAAATATCACTTTGCCTACCTTCTGTGCTCTGCCTCAGTGTAATAAAGAAGAGGTGAGACTCCACTGACAGTATCCAAAAAGAGTGTTGGCATTCTACTTTGATCGTACCAATGAGTTCCGGGTGGATGATCAACTCTTCGTAAGATAAGTTGGAACTAAGAAGGGGAAGGGCGTGCAGAAACGTATCATCTCATGATGGATAGTCCTCTGCATAAAGATCTGCTACGCATTGGCCGAAAAGCAACCCCCTTGGGACTTGCATGCTCATTCTGTCAGAGCCATGGCTGTGACCACTGCGTTGTCTCTCAGAGTCCCTGTCCTTGACACCTATTATGCAGCTATGTGGGCATCTTTACATACATTTACAAAACACTACTGCCTGGAAAGTCAGGCCTGTCATGATGGGCACTTTTCCAGTTTGGTCCTGCATGACCTTTGGTCTAATTGGTTTTGCAGACCCACGTTCGGGGAGGCATTGCTTAGGGATCCATCTATTCTAAGGTAAGAAATCTGCGGCTAGAAGTCTCCATCAGGTGAACAAGTTACTTAACTTCGCTAACGCCTTCTATTATAGAGACTCTATGTAGTCGCAGATTCCTTACCGGCCATCCCATCCTCCCTGCTTTGCGTACTGATTACATTGTGAGGGTCACCTTTATAAGGGCCTTTGAAATTCACACCAGTTGTCAGTGTTCCATGTCGTCCTGCCTTCCTGGTGTGGAAAGTCGCAAAAAAGAAAATGACATCAGTGTGCTGGGGTGGCACCAATATGGGTACTGCGCACATCACATCTGGCGTGGACAATGCCGAAGACGTGATTCCGAACAAACGCCACGTAACGGGGCAGGGATTCCTCTTGAAAATGTCATTACCCAGTCTGACCTTGGAGAATATTCTAAGGTATGTTATGTTATGTTAATATATATTTATTAAGCGCTCGTACGCCCAGGGGCTTCATGGCGCTATAGAAGGGAACACAACACAACAGTTAAAAATGAAAGCAATAATGATCTCAGCAATAGGCCTGCGAAAATAACCAGGTTTTAAGGGAGTGTCTAAAATTGAGAAGGTTGTCACTCAATTTCAGCTGCAAGGGGAGGGAGTTCCAGAAGGTGGCCGCCAGATGGTCAAAGCAGCAACCACCTAAGCGCTTCCTTTTGTAGTGTAGCTCCTATTTTCCCAATAGGCTCTGCGCATTGGAATAGTACCTACAGCAGTAAAGGCCTAGACCAGACGTTAACTAGGTCTACTACTGTCGATACTAGACTTAATTTTTGGGTTTGCCAGCTAAGCTCAGAGTTCGCTAGAAACTTTCTCGAATGTTCAAGGAAGGATTAACTCCCCTGATTAGACAAGAAGGGATTTAGTTTCTGACAACCATAGAACATGACAACTTTGCTCTCCCCTAATCAAGAGTCAATCTCAAGAGTCGTGTGAGCACAAGGCAATTATTTTACTCAGTCAGTACGTGCATTCTTAGTCTCATCAGAATGTAGAGAAAAGGAAGAGACGGGCGTGTTCAATAAAAGATGTTATTTATTGATCAGTCTCTTTTCTCGTACAAGAGAAATGGATCGATATTATTGCAATACTTATAGTTAAGTAAAGTGCATACATTAAAAGCAATAGTATAAAATAATACTGTAAAAACATTGATATGGTTTCTGAGCCATATGATGTTTTAAAATGATTAAAATATATTTACATACACATATACATTTGACTAAACGTACTCAACTGGTGTTTCTAAATACGCCTACCCCGTGTACCTGACCTAAGTCTAATGCGTGGGCGGGAATAGAAAGTTACAGTTTAAGTTAAGTTTGTTTTTGCCAAGTGAATAACTAAAGAATTCTCTGTGAGGGGTTATTCAGTTCTGTACCTGGAATCTAGGATGGATGAGGAATGGTATCTCTTTCTCTGCTCTCGATATTCCAGGCTGCCTACGAGGGCTACCCGGAAGCGCCGGTGCTGGGTCTCTCGGCTTGAGATAGCAGCGCGTCTCTCAGCGCGTCAGGAAGGCGGGGCTGCTGCCAGCGGGGTCTGCTTCTGCTCTCGGCTTCGGCAAGTATGGCTGCTCCGTCTTGTCACCACGCGTGTGTTTGCATAGGGCAAGGTCGGCAATATTTATACCTTAAAGGTGCCGGGATTGACGTAAGGATGGACATAGGTACATCAATAAAGATGTCATACGACTTGCTCGTTAGCACATTCTTTACTAAAGTTCTCTGTGAAATCAAAACAATGGCCGCACGGATTATCCAGGTTGTCATAGGTTTGATTTGTTATGAGAACGGCGTATGCCTTATCAGGGGCTGGAGGAATGTCGCTTGTCTAATTAGATCTCAAGCGTTATGACCTAATCAGATAACACGTTCCTGTGCCGGAGTGTGACTGCGTCAGATAACGGTATCTGCATCATGGGGGATTTCTTGCCTCATGGGCTGACTGTTAGTTAACTAGATAGTTAGTTTAACCAGAATAGGGTCAGGAATAGGGGGATCGATTCAGAACCTATAGAAATACACGACACCCACTCCACGCTAACTATGGTCATATCTACTAATCTATGCATAGTATAACATAGTACAACATACTATAGAGTATAGTGTATACCTTACCACCCCAAAATACATAAATGCATTTCGAAATTTTCAAATATACTGAAAACTTGCAGTCATATATATTGTATGCACTTAAGCTATGAATTAACTGCAAAAGTAAACACGCATTTTTATGTATTATTGCTCTTTGGTATTTGAGTAGTACACATGAAATGGCTCTTAATATAGCTATACAGAAAGGAAAGTCGAGACCATTTCATCACATAATAAAATATTTGTGAACATACCAGCGGGCAGCTAAAGTCTATATAAAGTATCTAAAAATAGAAATCTTAGTTCTCTAGGAATAGTTTCTTACTTTAAGCAGAAGATCAGTGTCCCGGAAAAAAAATATATAGAAAAATATTTTAAGGGGCTTGCTGAAAAAAGTTGCTGTCCGTGAACTGGATTGTAATTGTTCATGTGACTTTATTTTTTAAAAGTTGAAGGCCGAATTCAGGGAACGCCGTGTGCGAGTTTACTCAAAAGTCTCTATTTCTGTTCCGGAGAGAACATCATATCATTCAGGCTTTCGAAAAAACTGTCAACAGCTTCATGGGAAAGTTCCACTAAGTCGGAAATAGGTGTAACCATGCATTCATGCGCATGATTGTCTGCATTGACATTCTGATTTGCATTGCTGACAGAAGGTCGTACCTGTTCGATGCTGCTTTCATCTTGAACTTCACTACTCTTCAATCGCAGTGGTGAAGATTCCAGGAATGCCGTCATCAGGATTGGCAGCCTTTGAGGGCAGCACAAAGCGTGAACCTTGGTAGGAACCAACAGTGTATCTGCATCCACCGGCGCATCCGATTGTAGCGTCAGACAGGTGTCTAACACGCATTCTTCTCCGCATAGCAGACACCTTAGTACAGGTAAAACACACCTTTGCCACATTGGTCGAAATGATAGAAACCAAGTCATGTTTAGGTCTCTAAGCCGGGAGAGTCCCAGGATTTTTGATATCCGGTCCCGGTATCCAATGGCTAGGATCGTATCTTCCATTGTCGCGAGAGTTTGATCTGTGACATGGGTTGCCATAACGAAAAATAAGGACTAGGAATAGGATTCCTGCAATTAGTCCCAGGATCAGGGGAAGTCCGCCAAAAATCGAATGGACGAAATCTGGAAAAATACCCAGTATGGCTTTGAATGGTGTTAATGCCATCGAAAATACTGTCTTAAATACCTTTGAGACCCCAGTGGTATCAGAAATATTTAAGATTTCGCTCAGGATTTCCGCGAAATGTACGGGGGAATTGGTTGATAATAATGTATGTATCTCTGCAGTCGTCCTTGCGACTTGTAGATCATACGTTTCTTTTGATGACGTGAGCCTTGTAGGCGTCTGAAGAAGCACTGTTTTCATTCTGCTTAAAGTGTCTATTCGAATAGAAGTAATTTTCAAACTGGGCCATGCCCTTGCCTCCCTGTCTGGAAAGGAGCTGGGGAATAAAGAACGTCCACAGCACTTGACCTTCGCCGTTGTTGTTACTAGATAAGGAGTCCCGGGCATAAGACTGCAACATCTGCGGTCTACAATAAGAATGTAACTCCCATTATAGAGTCTTTGAAAGAATGGTTCTATTTCAGTTGCAGGTGCGCCTTGCTGGTGACATGAAAGGTTGTATGAATTCCCTTCACAGGCTCCGTGCAAACTAATACCGTTACACAGAAGTGTGCCGCTTAGTGACATAGCACAATTGTTGCCACTAAGAAACACTTTCTGTCCTTTATTACTGACACATGCATGTGAATAGGGCAGGTTCCAAGTTGTTTTAAGGTACCCCTTTCCCAATTTCTCGTACATGCCAGCCTGTATATATTTTTGGCAGTATTGAAACCTGAAGGTTGAGATTGGAATATTTATGATTCCGTGGATTATCCATTCACTGACAGGTCGTTCTGACATTGTCAACGGTAATCTTTCTAGTTTTTCAATGCTCAAGATTGTATAATCAGCACCCTTCTGTGCCATACCGATTTGTCTATCAGTAAGGTTAAAGATTTGGAATAGTGACGTTGTGTTGATTAAACGCCAAGGCACATAGCCTGAACGCAGATTTTGTAACGTCCAGCCAAGCTGTACAATGGAACGCAATTGTGACTGACCATGTTGTAATAACAGTTTGTCTTGCGATAGTATATCGATTGCTGAAGACACAATGCTGTCCAATGAAAAAATTCTGGAGGACAGAGTCATTAACCCATTGTCCACTACAGAAAGTGATTTTTCCAAATTGATACGGTCAATTTCCCGTATTCTTTCTGCTGTTTCAATTTGAGTAACCTTCCAGGCCTCATTGTATGCTGCATATACAGAGGCTGCTATGAAACGCTTTTGACGCTGTTTGCGTGGTCCCAGTATGAAATCACGCAAGTCAGCACCATCAGTAAGTAAAGTTAGGTGTTGCTTAATTTCAGGCAGTGTGGAAGACTGTAGCCATTGAAGGCATAATTTGCCCACACTGTAGGTTGTTATTATCCCTGGGTGATGTCTTTGGGGATATCTAGGGTCTGGCCTGGTCATTTTGAAACCCTGTGTTTTATTCAGGAATCTATCTTGACAGTGATTTGTATCTGTGGGCCAGATCAACCATTGTTTCCAATCAGGATGTGTTCTGTTTTGGTTTAATATATGGTTTACGTCTATCTCTTCATCTGTATCAGAGCTATTGCTAAACATTGTTGGCTTTGGAATAGACGGGTTATTTAAATCTTTGATTTTGGCTAAGCCAAGACAGGTGGTTTGTTGAACAGTGTCATTTAAAAATATCATTTGTTCTGGGATCATGCAGGCTCTAAACAAAGCTTCTAAACCCTGTACTTGCCATTCTTTTGTACCCCAAACACTTTTCAAATCAACATTTTTGTCCCAATAATCAAATCCAAAAGTATTCATTTTTTCAAAGAATGAATCTGAATATATCAATTTTGTGTTGGTTATCATGGTTTTCATCCCTGTCTTGTTTGACAATTTGTAATAAAATGTTTCAGCATTACTAGTGTTAAAACCTTGAAAGTATGAATATTTGTCATAAACGGTTCTAGAGCTCCCTTTTGGAGGTGTAGCACAATGTTCCCATTGATTATAATTTAAAACATTTCTTGGTTGTGCAGATTTATGCAAAAAACTGTTACCATAATGGTTATAGCAATACATACTATCATAATTTGTAGAACCTTGCAAATAATCATGTTTTGTAAATTTAGCAGACATTACTAAGTCAGACATCATATTGTTTATACTTTCAAAGTCCCAATCATCAGCAAATGAGTTTGGTTTTGCAAAGTCACTCAAGGAGATCTTGATTTGGTGTGGATATTTCAGGATCTCGACCGGACCATAAATTTCATAGTCAGTGTTGTCCCAGGCTACCCCACCAGGTATTGGAATTGCTGTGAAGTTGGCTGAAGAAAGTTCTGAAGAAAGTTCTCTTTTCTCGACGTGTGAAGATGTGTGTGGTTTGAGGACCAAGTTGATGTTCTGACTTGCTGTGTCCATTTTAGCATATTTTCCCTCAATGAAGCGTCCCAAAGTAAATACCATGATGAGCCAAAGTATGAGGATAAATGCACCAAAACCCACCCAAAATTCAATCCATGGGGAAACCAGATATGTTTCTTTCAGTTGTTTCAAAAGTTCCTTAGCTTTGTCTTTAAAGGATTTTGATGATGGCTGTGTCTTTTGTTCGCTGAAACCTTCAGAGGAATCATCGAAGTTGATGAAGTAACCAGATGCAGTTCTGTCAATTGTTCCAATTGGTTCAGGATTTTTGTTTCTTGCATTTTCACTTGGAACTTCATTGTAGATTGGTGTGTCTCTGCTAAATGTTTTTATTTGGGTTTTCAGAGGTCTTAGTTCTATTGCATTGTTGCATAGTCCTTGTTGTTCTTCTGTAGGCGTTTCGAATGTGATGAGCCTCTTTGATAGGACCTCTGTACTGGTAGCAAACCTTGGTGTTCTGCTACTTATTGGGAGTCCACTTGGCCTACTGTTTGTTATTGGCCACATGTTGTGGTTTTACCAGGTCGATGGATACAACTCGGTTCTCCTTTTTTCCAGCAAGTGGCGGTAGTACAACTGATCTTGTCCCGTTGACAGACAAGACAGGAACTGCTTTTCTGTAAGAAGGCCCAAATTCCTTCTTTACCGCGATCTTCTCCCTGACTAGATCCCCGACTTTTGGAATCCAGACAGGTCTTGCTGGGACAGGTGGTGATTCTTCAGTGGTTGTTGGCTGTTGTTTCAACTGTATGTTGCTCAGGTCTTTTCTTGTTTTGTTTAAGTCCTGCAAAATAGCCAAACGGTCTTTGACATCAAAGGTTTTTTCTATTACCACTGAAGTCTGACTATCAAGGTCAGAGATCAACATCCTAGTTCCGAATAATAATTCGTACGGACTGAATCCCTTCAGAGAATTTCTTGGCAAGTTATTTAGACTACGTTGGACACTTATTAGATGTTTGACCCACCCAGCTCCCGAACCTAATACCTTTGCTGTTATAGATTGCTTTATGTCACGGTTTTTTCTTTCAACAATTCCGTTCCCCTCAGGGTGAAATGGACAAGAGTACCGCAATTGCACGCCCATGCTGACCATGGCCTCCTTATAAGCCCGAGAGCTAAAAGCAGGACCATTGTCCGAATGCAGAATGCCAATTGCGTATGTGCCGATAAAGACCCGCAAATCTTTTATAACAGTTCTGGCGTCAGCCGTTCGCTGGGTCCACATCCATATGAATCTCGTGCATGAGTCCACTGCGACCAAGATATATTTATAGTTACCGTCCCTTTGTAAGGGACCGCAGTGGTCTAGATAAACACAGGCTAATGGTTTATCTGAGATTAGAAGGGGCGTCTGTGCTGGACGTCTCACAGTTGATACTTTCATTTTTTGACATATTTCACATGCTAGAACATAGTTCCTTGTTTGTCTTCTCATTTGTGGCCACCAGTATCTCTGTTTTAATAATGATACTGTGGCTGAGACGCCAGCATGGGTAGAAGCAAGCCCTTCGTGTGCCGCTATTATTAGTCCTAATCTGTGTTCCATGTTTGGAATTGCCCTATCCCCCACTCCAGGGATTTGAGCAAAAGGAACATTGTTTCCATCGGTTATGTATGAGTATTTTACTGGAAAGCCTTTAGGGAGTGGTTCTATCGAATCCTTTTCTGAAGCGCTGACAGCTTGTAATATTTCGCTGTCTATTTTTGTTTTTGACCGGGTGACGGCAGCTACGGAAGCCGTTTGCACAGCTGCTTTCGCGGCCTCATCAGCCAATGAATTCCCTGCAACGTGAACGCCATCACGTTGATGACTCAGTGTATGTATCACGTGAGTCTTTGGTAGTTCTTTTTGTAAAAGAGCTACTTGTTCCCAGAGCATTTTATGCTTTATTGTGCCACCTTTCGCATCCTTGAAACCGTTCTGAAGCCAGATCTGCAAGTATTCATTATAAGACTGAACGCAATAATACGAATCGCACACTATAAGTGTGGGGAATTCTCGATCGGTATTTTCAAGCGCCATCTTGAATGCTAGTAGTTCAGCTCGCTGAGCTGTGCAATCTCCTAGAGATTGTGTTTTAGTGAGGGTTGGTTTAAATTTCCCTTCGTGCCAACGACCTTTAACAATCGCGCACGCAGCACTGTACGCTTGTTTACCCCCTACTGCGGGTTGTGCTGATCCGTCTGTATATATTATACAGCCGTATTGGTCTAGAGGCAGAATTTCGGTTGGCAGAGGACATTCAAATTCATATTGTAGAAATTCTTGTGTTTTCAAGTAAGGATCAAATTCGTACACCACATCTGTTGCAGCAAGAGAGTTAGCCCATTGTATCCATCTCGGATGTAGTGCTTTAGCATTTGGAATGCTCGCTTTTGTTACAGCCTCTAGGGCTGGTATTGGTGTCACGATTATTATTCGTTTACCTTGTGCCAGGGCTCGTTCTTTTGCTATAGCTGTCTGTGTTGCTGTAAGAATTTTTTCCGTTGGGCTAAATTTCATTTCAGCCTTAGTGTACAAGTGTGATTTGAATGCAATTGGTACCTTTTGTCCCTCATTAGAGGTCAGGTATGTGAATCCGCATCTCCCTGGGATGACTCGGATCACAAGGTTGCGTGTATTATCACGGGTTTCTAATTTTGTTTTAATTAGCATGTCTGTTTGTAAGGATCTCAAAATTTCTGTGTGTTTTTGAGTCCAACTGGATCTTTTAAAGTCTGGTTTAATTAGATCGTAAAGGGGTTTGACCCTTTCTGCGTAATTTGCAATGTATGTTCTTCCGAAATTTAGGAAGCCTAAAATTGACTGTAGGTTTTTTAGTGTTTTAGGAGCTTGGATTACGGCACATTTCTCTAGGAAATTGTCTGCCAGGCTTTTACCTTCACTTGATAACTCATATCCTAAGAATAGGACCGTCACATGGGCAATTCTGGACTTTTTGAAGTTGAATTTGTAACCCTCTGCAGCGAACCCAAGTATTATGGTGTTCACTCTTTTCAAGTGAGTCTCCAAGTCATCATCTGTTAAGTAAATGTCATCGACATAAGATAATGCTTCATCATCATATAGTTGTAGTAATTCTGTTACTCTCGCTGAGAATACCCCTGGGCTGTTCTTGTACCCCTGGGCTAACCGACAGAATTGTTTTTGAGTGCCATTTACTGAGAATGCAGTTAAAGATCTGCTCTCTGGTGCTATGTTTTGACAAAAGAATCCATTGGAGATGTCCAAGGTTGTTTTGTATTTTTTGCGCACTATGTTATTCATTAGTGCAGCACTGTGTGAGTTTTGCACTGCAAAGGTTTTGCAACATGTGTTAAGGTGTCGGTAATCCAAAACTAGACGGTACGAATTGTCTGGTTTGGAGACCGGAAACAAAGGATTGTTCATTTGTGAGGTGCAAGTTTCAATCACCCCCTGGTATTCTAGCTGGTCTAGTATTTCATTTACCTGTTTTTTAGCTTCTTGCTTAATTGGGTACTGCCTTTGTGCAGTTGGTTGTGATTTTAACTGGATTTTGGGAGGAGGAGAATCCTCATCCCATCCTACATGATTTTTATATAAAGCAGGTGCTAAGGCCACTGCCCACTTTCTAGCAAGTGTGTATTTTTTATGAATCGGTATTTGATTCGAGAAGGCAGGCATAATTACCTCTTCGCCATGAGGGCACTCCCTGACAAATTCTGGTGGCCAGTCTTTTTCAGCTAGAAGGATGTCATAGCCCTTGGATAGGTTATCCCAAAATAGTCCCCTTATTTTCCTAGTCTTATCTCCCTCTATACGTAATGTTATCTCGTATATCTTGTGGGGCTTGCTAACTCTGGTATCTGCAGTTTCCACTTGAAGGTATTCATTCGTGTCCACTGTCTCCAGATGATTCATAAGGACTTTGCGAGCTATGCTCACCTCTGCTGCGCTGTCTAGCATTGTCTGAGCCCACTCTCCGTTTTTCAGTTGTGTCCTCAGTATTCTCGGCATTGTTAACTACCTTGATACTGGCTACCTTCTTTTTTGGAAATTGTAATTTCTTTTTCAGTTGAGCAGGTTCCTTGTCTTTGGACTTGGCGTGCTCTTCTGATCGTCCTCTTCTTTCCGATTTCTGCGAGGAATTCTGAAAAGATTGAGAGGGACGTGTATCAATGTCTTGATATCTATCAGGTTTTTTAATATTATCCCTATTTCTAAGGTTATATCTATTCCCAGAGGGGTCACTCTGGGGTGACCTTTGTCTTGGGTTTGGAGATTTCTCTCTTCGCCTAGGCGACCTTCCTCTGGACTGGAATTTCTTTTCTTTAGGATTGGATTGTTTGTTTCCATCCCAGTTCTTTTTTGGTGAATTATTATTATTGTTAAAAAACATTTTTTCTGGACTTGTAGTCAGTTGCGGTTTTACTGGTATTCCACCTAGACTATCTCTGCCTAGTTCTTCATAGGATTTTTCTATGATTCTGGCAATTTCAGCTGGTTGGTCTGCTATATCTGTCTCTTTTAACCTCTGGCGGATCGCCACGTTTGCTGCTTCACCCTTTATGTTGGCTAGTAATATAGCCGAGACCTGCTTGAAGTCTTTCAGTAATTTCATACCAAGAGTTAAAGCAGGTTCTGGACCGTATTCATCTTGAATTTGTTTAAGCACATCTGGTATTACCGAAATGGATGGAACACCGTGCGTTTTTGTGTAGATGGAAGCAAAGACTGTACCCCAAGTGTCACAGTCCTCAATGTGTGGTGCGATTCCCATTGGGAGACATATAGTCAGAATCCTGTGTTTTTCCAGCGGGGTGGTGTCAGGAAACACCGCCTCTATTTGGGTAATTTTCTGTGCCAACCAGAATGGTATCTGTTCCCGTTTAGCTGGAACTTTACCTAGGCAGGATTGGATGTTCTGTGGTGTAATTTTATTTGTGTTCCCCTGGTGTGGGGTCAGCTGTGGTAGTTTAATCGCTGGCTGAATTGTTGAAGTCCGCATTACATACTGAACTATTTGTCTATGAATTTTTAGTAATTGTTTCAGCTGTGTTAATAATTCAGCTGCAGGCATCCTATCGATGTCTGGATGTGGTGTGTATCCGGCTAGGACCGGCCACGTTGCTCCTGGTCTTCCTAAAGGACCGAGCCTTGTAATGTGATTATTGTGTTTTAGGGCGCCATCAAATAAGAGCAAATGCTCTTGGAATTTGAGTGGTACTTCCACCTCCTCGAAAGGAGTGTACGTTTCAGGAGGTTCCTCTACTTTGTAATAGTGGAAGTTCTTTGTTACAGCATTTGCTGCTGGAAAATGTATCCATGAATAGTATACCTCTGTCTGCCGATATTCGTGTGCCTCAATTACGAATATGACTGTGCCACCTCTAGGTGTCAGTCCATTTTCTATAAGTTTTAAGGTTATAGATCTCCTTTTGGCGACCTGGATGAGTATTATATCCGGGTCTGCTGTTTGCATGGTAGCATCAGCATCTGCTATTTCAGTAGCTAATCTAATTGCCTCTCTTTCATCATCACTCTCTGCCATTTTACAGACAGGATGGTATTATGTTTGTTTGCAGATCAGGTTTCTTATGGAGACAGAGATTAGATGCACAATATTCTGGAACTGTTTTATCCTTCAACGTTGACTTGACCAAAAACCATACATAGGAGTTCCCTCCTGCGAGGTTTTGGAGGATATAACCTTTCACCCACTCCAGACGTCTTTGGAGTATTTGGGAAAAGGGGTCTGAGTGAGAAAGCACGACTGAGTTACTCTAAATGTCTTACGTTAGTTTTATCGCCCTTTCCAAACGCGTTGGGCGCCATGTAGTGTAGCTCCTATTTTCCCAATAGGCTCTGCGCATTGGAATAGTACCTACAGCAGTAAAGGCCTAGACCAGACGTTAACTAGGTCTACTACTGTCGATACTAGACTTAATTTTTGGGTTTGCCAGCTAAGCTCAGAGTTCGCTAGAAACTTTCTCGAATGTTCAAGGAAGGATTAACTCCCCTGATTAGACAAGAAGGGATTTAGTTTCTGACACATAGAACATGACAACTTTGCTCTCCCCTAATCAAGAGTCAATCTCAAGAGTCGTGTGAGCACAAGGCAATTATTTTACTCAGTCAGTACGTGCATTCTTAGTCTCATCAGAATGTAGAGAAAAGGAAGAGACGGGCGTGTTCAATAAAAGATGTTATTTATTGATCAGTCTCTTTTCTCGTACAAGAGAAATGGATCGATATTATTGCAATACTTATAGTTAAGTAAAGTGCATACATTAAAAGCAATAGTATAAAATAATACTGTAAAAACATTGATATGGTTTCTGAGCCATATGATGTTTTAAAATGATTAAAATATATTTACATACACATATACATTTGACTAAACGTACTCAACTGGTGTTTCTAAATACGCCTACCCCGTGTACCTGACCTAAGTCTAATGCGTGGGCGGGAATAGAAAGTTACAGTTTAAGTTAAGTTTGTTTTTGCCAAGTGAATAACTAAAGAATTCTCTGTGAGGGGTTATTCAGTTCTGTACCTGGAATCTAGGATGGATGAGGAATGGTATCTCTTTCTCTGCTCTCGATATTCCAGGCTGCCTGCGAGGGCTACCCGGAAGCGCCGGTGCTGGGTCTCTCGGCTTGAGATAGCAGCGCGTCTCTCAGCGCGTCAGGAAGGCGGGGCTGCTGCCAGCGGGGTCTGCTTCTGCTCTCGGCTTCGGCAAGTATGGCTGCTCCGTCTTGTCACCACGCGTGTGTTTGCATAGGGCAAGGTCGGCAATATTTATACCTTAAAGGTGCCGGGATTGACGTAAGGATTGACATAGGTACGTCAATAAAGATGTCATACGACTTGCTCGTTAGCACATTCTTTACTAAAGTTCTCTGTGAAATCAAAACAATGGCCGCACGGATTATCCAGGTTGTCATAGGTTTGATTTGTTATGAGAACGTCGTATGCCTTATCAGGGGCTGGAGGAATGTTGCTTGTCTAATTAGATCTCAAGCGTTATGACCTAATCAGATAACACGTTCCTGTGCCGGAGTGTGACTGCGTCAGATAACGGTATCTGCATCATGGGGGATTTCTTGCCTCATGGGCTGACTGTTAGTTAACTAGATAGTTAGTTTAACCAGAATAGGGTCAGGAATAGGGGGATCGATTCTGAACCTATAGAAATACACGACACTTTTATAGGAGGGAACCGTCAATAGAGATTTTTGAGCGGAACGTAGGTTACGCGAGGGAACATATCTAAGAAACATATCTTTTATAAATTTAGGGCCAGCGTCTTGTAAAGATTTAAAAAGGATACAGCCTGTTTTAAATGCCACACGCTGCGCAACAGGAAGCCAGTGTAAGTGCTTCAACCCAGGTCTAATGGATTGTCTGTTTGAGAGTCCCAGAATCAGTCTAGCAGCTTGATTCTGGACCCTCTGAAGACGTTTTAACTCTCCAATTGGAAGCCCCAAGTAGAGACTATTGGAGAAATCCAACCGGGATAGGACCAGAGCAATTATGACTTGAATAAGGGCAGCCTGTGAAAGAAAACAGGCAATCTTTCTTATCCTTTTTAACTGAAAAAAACTAGAGGACACCACCGCGCCAACCTGTCTTTTCAAAGAAAGATCTTCGCTAATTAGTACACCCAGACTTTTAACTGAGGACGATCTAACCGGTGGGGCCCCCATGCTGGATGGCCAAAAGCATGGGCTCCAGCTTAACATACTCTGTCCAGGCAAGACCAGTTCGGTCTTGCCTGGATTAAGTTTCAGGTGGTTACAGCTCATCCAAACCTGAATGTGTGCCATGGTGTTTTGGAATTCCACCACCGAATCCCTGGTGTTCAAAGGAAAGATAAGTTGCAGATCGTCCGCATAATTAAAGATGGTAACTTTCGCCTTTCTTAGGGAGTACAATAGCGGGCGGAGATACAAATTAAAAAGTAGAGGTGACAAAGATGAGCCCTGAGGTACTCCACAAGTGGTGGGAGTAGTGGGAGCAGTAAAAGGGCCCAGCCTTACAGATTGGGTGCGGCCCGTAATGAATGAACGGATCCAGCTCAGAGCAGGTCCCCTAAGGCCAGCCTGTTCGACACGGTTGACCAAGATGGTATAGTCAACCGTGTCGAACGCTGCCGAAAGGTCCAGTAACACCAGGGCCTGATGAGTCCCGTTATCCGCATTCCGCCTCAGGGTGTTTTATACCGCCAGGATAACTGCTTCAGTCGAATGGCAAGAACGGAAGCCAGCTTGATTAAATTCAAGATAATCTGTTTCCTCAATGAATTTGGACATGTTAGCACAGACATGTGCCTCCAATAGCTTCGAACAATACGGCAGCAATGAAATGGGCCTGTAATTTAACGGGTCAAGGGGGTCAGCTCCTACTTTCTTAATAAAGGGAATAAGTAAAGCCTTCTTGAGATTATCAGGGACTTTACCCTGTGAGAGGGAACTATTTAGCAGAGGTAGTACACCTTCAGGAATGACAGTGCCGACCTCTCTCAGGATGTGCGGGGGACAGATATCGTCTGGTGAACCCGATTTGACCCGACCAAACAGTTTAGAAAGGGTATCACCGTCGATAACGGGAAAAGATTCCATCGTCTCACAGTTATAATACGTATCATCCAGCAGAGAGGGAGGCAAAACAGTGGAAATACTAAGTTTTATTGTACAGATTTTGTTGAGGAAGAAGGAGTTCAACGAATTGCAGAGATCCTGAGTGGGAGCGACCAATGGTGTCGTTCTGTCACTGCCACTAAGACCATCTACAATATTGAACAACTCCTTAGATTTATTCTGAGAGTTCATTATTTTCTCCGAGAAATAGTCAGATTTATGTTTCAAGACAAGTTTCTGATACTCTTTCCGAGCTTTACAGTAATTGGCTTTATCTTGTGCCAAATAACCGGTTCGCCATTTCCGCTCCTTTTGACGAACTTCTAGCTTTTGAGATTTCAAGAGTGATGTATACCACTTATGTGCGTCATTAAGGCGGGAGCGGGGAAAGTTAGAGCGAGGGGCATGGACGTCTGCTGCCTGACGTAGCCAGTTGGAATAGGCTTCTTCCGTGCCGTTGATGTCCTGAGGCATGAGGGGGGAGAGACACCTTCAGAGAGTCTAAAAAAGCTGAAGTATCAATGTTCTTCCACAATCTGACTTTCCCTCCTGTTTGAAATGGCTGCTTTTTGCTCCTAACAATGGCGAGAGTGAAGTGTATCAAAAAGTGGTCCGACCAAATACAGGGAATGATGGAACAAACCGAGAGGGGAATATTCTGAGACCATATTTGGTCCAGATGATGGCCTTTTTCATGAGTTGGCAGATGAATCTGTTGAATTAGGTTAAGATCTAATAGAACCTCTTTCAATGCAGCTGCTTGGGTGTCCAAATCAGTAGCATCAAGCCAGAGATTAAAATCGCTCAGCAGCACAATATTTTTATAATTAATTATAAGAGGCGCTAGATGTTCTGCCAGTGAAACAGCAAATGCAGGCATAGTTTGGGGGGGGCGGTAGACAAGGATCATAAGTAGTGTACCACTGTCGGTATCCATTTTAAAAACAATGTTTTCTGACCCCACAAGGTCAAGAGAAGGTAGTAATGAGAACTTGTAGGTATTGCGAATAATAGCTGCTACTCCTCCACCCCTTTTATCAGCAGGTCTGTTGACATTTAAAATGTAATAATCTGAAGGAACAGCTGCCAGGATATGTGGTAATGAATCAGCATTAAGCCAGGTCTCCGTGAGGAGCAAAATATCAGGTTGCTCAGTTTTTAACATAAAAAATACGTCCATATGGTGTTTAACCATTGACCTGGTGTTCAAATAATAGCATTTAAGCAGAGTATCAGGTTTCAATGACGAATGAGGAGGACGAGAGGGATTATAATGCAGATCATTACCAGCAATGTACTTAGGTTTGAGAATACCATGAATGGCAGCACGATTAAGTATGTGCGGTGGTAATTGAGGGCATAAACTCTCTGACGGTTTTAGCAGCAGCAAGTCCTGGGAAGAGTAGGTGTAAAAACGACCAGGGGGGACTGGCCCCAAGCCCCGGTCTGCCGCGGACGGGCGCAGACGGGCTTGACGTAAGCGCGACTTCGGCGCGCATTTGTCGCGCCCGCTGCGCTCGTCCGCTGCGCTCCCGGAAACACATTGAGTTATATGCCCTGCCTCCCGGAATGACTAGACCGCTAGCTCCGGTCTAGCCCCACCCAAGATGGCGCCTCGCCTCGCCCTCCACACAAACGGCACCAGCCGCGGTGGAACGGAGCGGGGTACAGATGAAATCAGCACAGTCGGTAAATGGTAGTGAGTGCTATCAATTTTGCATTTAAAATTACAAGCATAAAATCTTATGCAGCGCTGACACCTAAGTCGTGCCAGTACTGCAGCATTCACCAAACATTAACTGCGCGTTGATAGCAAGGCTAAAGGTCCCCAGAGAGCTGAGATGCTGCCACCAACCTCACGTTCTCGAGGAGCCCTGGGCGTTCGATCGTTATATGCCCTGCCTCCCGGAATGACTAGACCGCTAGCTCCGGTCTTGCCCCACCCAATATGGCGCCTCGCCGCGCCCTCCACACAAACGGCACCAGCCGCGGTGGAACGGGGCGGGGTACAGATGAAATCAGCACAGTCGGTAAATGGTAGTGAGTGCTATCAATTTTGCATTTAAAATTACAAGCATAAAATCTTATGCAGCGCTGACACCTAAGTCGTGCCAGTACTGCAGCATTCACCAAACATTAACTGCGCGTTGATAGCAAGGCTAAAGGTCCCCAGAGAGCTGAGATGCTGCCACCAACTTCACGTTCTCGAGGAGCCCTGGGCGTTCGATCGTTATATGCCCTGCCTCCCGGAATGACTAGACCGCTAGCTCCGGTCTAGCCCCACCCAAGATGTCGCCTCGCCTCGCCCTCCACACAAACGGCACCAGCCGCGGTGGAACGGGGCTGGGTACAGATGAAATCAGCACAGTCGGTAAATGGTAGTGAGTGCTATCAATTTTGCATTTAAAATTACAAGCATAAAATCTTATGCAGCGCTGACACCTAAGTCGTGCCAGTACTGCAGCATTCACCAAACATTAACTGCGCGTTGATAGCAAGGCTAAAGGTCCCCAGAGAGCTGAGATGCTGCCACCAACCTCACGTTCTCGAGGAGCCCTGGGCGTTCGATCGTTATATGCCCTGCCTCCCGAAATGACTAGACCGCTAGCTCCGGTCTAGCCCCACCCAAGATGGCGCCTCGCCTCGCCCTCCACACAAACGGCACCAGCCGCGGTGGAACAGGGCGGGGTACAGATGAAATCAGCACCGTCGGTAAATGGTAGTGAGTGCTATCAATTTTGCATTTAAAATTACAAGCATAAAATCTTATGCAGCGCTGACACCTAAGTCGTGCCAGTACTGCAGCATTCACCAAACATTAACTGCGCGTTGATAGCAAGGCTAAAGGTCCCCAGAGAGCTGAGATGCTGCCACCAACCTCACGTTCTCAGCAACTTCACTCGACTAAGGTAAGGAACCTGTGGCTTGATAAAGTCTCTGCCAGATAAGACGTTACCAAAGGTAAGTAACATGTTCATTATGATGACAATGGTGGTGACGAATCACACTGGAGGTATGGTCATCCTTATTACGACTGGTCATATGATGAGTACTATAAGGAACCACATAATTAGAGGGAGCAAGTTATGAGGGTTTCTGGAAATCTCACCATTGAATTAATCAGACTTTTGTGCCAGGTTTCCAAAAACTCCTGTCACCACCCCACCTCCATCTGAGCCACATTTTCCTGCTAAGCGACCAAGATCAGGGACAATGCCCTTGCAAAGGACCTCAACCTCCAGCTGAATCTATTCTATTGCCACCACCAGATCCTCTGCAAAATAAGAATACATCGGATGTGACAACCATGGTGCATCCTTTGTAGCCGCAGTCCGTGCAGGTAATGGCCGTGGGGTGGTGGGGCCGGGTAAGGGGGGATTTCGAGGGACGATGCCAAGGGAAAATTAAATCAATAATCAATTTTTCCTCTGTATCGTCCCTCAAAATCCCCTTACCCAGCCCCACCTCCCCACCGCTGTTATCTGCACGGACAATGGCTGATCCTTTGGATCAGTCTGATGAGCCTTTAAAACCTATTCAACCCCATGTGGATTATTTGCCAGAGGGGTTTGCTTTTTACCATTCTCTGGTAGAGAGAGCCTCCAAAAGGTTTCAGTTACCTGGGACATTTACAGAAAAGAACTGTTTACTATATGACTTCAAGAATGCACCTAGGAAATCTGTAAAAGTAATACCCAGTATTGATTTTATTTGACAAGAGGAAGTAACTAAAATGCAAGCTCCTGCATCTGTTCCAGCCAAGGTCTCTTGTCTTGATAAAAAAAATATCAGGCGCCAGATAATACCCCAGCGTGTCTGACTGGTCACCCTCAAGCTGACTCTGTAGTGAAGAAGGCAGCCCAACAAAGGTTACACTGCCCCACTTCTCCCTGCTCTCCCCTCCTGACAGCAAAGAAAAAAAAAATTAACAATTTTGGAAAGTGGGTGTCCACGCTAGCAGCGACTTCCATGAAGGCTGCTAGTGATTAGGCCATTGTGATAGAAAGATGTGGACAGAAGTAGCACTGTATTTAGATCTTCCTCCTGAAGATATAAAGGGGGCAACGAAAGGCATACTAAGAGTGGGGCAGAAAGCACCAGTGGCCCTGAGAGACAGAGGGCTGGATTTAGTAACTCCAGGTTTCGTGCATTAAGTAGGAGCTGCCGCTCTTAAGATGTCCAGATCGGCTACGGTCAGCAGCTTTGTGACCTGAGGTACATCACTGCATAGTTGATATGCCGTCTAATGGAGAGCACCTGTTAAAAAACGCCATGTGGCTGAAGCTCTACAGACAATAACATCGGACACTGCCTGATCTCTGGGTATTCTGCATCACAGATTTTGGTTCCTTTTCAAGATGCAAGAGACATGGATATAACATCATTTAAAGGTGGTTTTCATCTGCTAAGGTTTCCATCAATCCAACATAACAGTTAACTAATTTTCGCCAGCCATATTTCCAACCGCAGTAACAAAGACTGGCCACATCCTCTTCCTATGGCAAACAGCACTCCCATAGGCAAAGCAGAGGTCAATTTAAACGGGGCTAACAACGAAAGCATTGACAAGACTCGGGCACGGCTACTCCAAATATTTTGTCCCCTCCATTCAGTTTATTGGAGTGAAGGATTTTGGCTTTCTATTGTCACTGGGAACAGGTGGATCTTAAATGTGATCCCGTATGGTCATACACTTGACTTCCTGTGAAGGCTTTCACCTACCCCCACTTCAAAAAACCTCTCATCAACATTGCAAGGATAGATTTTTCCTATGATGACCTAAGGAGCAATAGAATCGATCCCCAAATTCCAGTTAAGTAAAGGCTTATAATCCAGATTTTTTTTAAAGGAGAGAGTTGGAAGAATGGCGACCCATTTTGCTCCTCCGACAGCTCCACATATACTGCACAAACCGCACACAACCTTTCAGAATGATCATCGAGATGGCGAATACTTAACATCATTGAGTTTGCAGGGCGCCTCTTTCTTTTCATATACCAATACATGCCAACCATTCAGTCTCCAGTCGACATCCAGGATCTTTTCAAAGGTGTAAGGTTCCTGTCGCGTTTTTTTTCCAGGAAAAAGGTCACATTTCTTTCATATCTAGACGATAGGCTGTTAACGAATGGTCTCACAAAAAAGCAAAATCTTCAACAAAAGCATGCGTGTATATCTGGGTCTAATGTGCAACATGTCAAAGTCTCAATTGATGCCTATCAGGCACATTTGGTTTCTATGTACAATCCTGTATACACCAATGGGGAAAACGTATCCATCAGAAGATAAAGTTCGGAAGTTGCACTCCCCCACATCACAATGTCAACGATTGAAAAGCACAGCAATTCACAGCTTCATGTCGCTTTCAGGGATATGATGTCTTTGTCCTATTTACTGATTCCTCACTACACACTGTCTACTTTGCAAAAGGTGCTGGATACAAAATGGCCTCAGGTGTCTGGATCTTTCAAGTATCAAAGGCAAGTGTGGAGCAGAATTAAAGACGCTCTACAATGGTGGAATGTGCAATCCAATTAAGCCAGCAGGGTTGCCCTTTTGGCTGAAAGTAGCCATGACAATGGTGAAAGTTATGACAATTATGACAGTAAACTAATTTTTAAAAAGATGAGGAACTCATTTGTGAGACCTGTGAGCCAGAAAATATTAGTCCAAGATGAAAAAAACTACTTCATATGAATGTTCTGGACTCAAAGTAGCCAGATGAGGCCTTCTGTATTTCTTTTAAAGTCGAGCAACCCTTTAGTTCTTGGGAGGTCGGACAATATTACAGTCATGTTCTATGTAAACAACAATGCAGTACCAAGTTACTAGCTCTCTCAGAAGAGTCTCAAGATTAATGGAACTGGGCCATCAGCCACAGCATCTCACTGTCGACGAGCATGTTCCAGGAGCAGACAACACATGGGCAAACACAGACAGCAAAACAGCAAATGTAACCCACGAATGGGAATTGAACCAAGATCTAAAGAACATAAACTTTCATGGGTGTGGACATTGGGCAAACAATAAATGCTGCTTCTTTGTTAGAAGTCAGTGCACACGGGGTCAACTTACTTTCCATTACCTGGTTAAGGATATTTGCTAATGTCTTTTTGACTTTCCCCCTCATTCCACGGGTAATCAGAAAGATGAAGAGAAAAACTTGCCTAGTGATCATAGTGGCACAGGTGTGTCATCTCAAGTGTTGGTTTACGGATCTCCCTCGATCAGAAGACCCATACAATCATCTGGGCAACCTTTAGGATCTACTTTCCAAAGAGGAAGGCCATGTTTTTAATCGCAATTTGAGATATCTCAAATTGACAGCATGACTCCTGATTATAAGGAATTCTCTCATATAGATATCTCATCAGAATGTAGAGCAATCCTGCATCAAGCCAAATGCCTTTCAGTAATTCATATGTAACTGGGCAAAAGGAAAAGATTCTGATTCCGGTGCTGCGTCAAACGTTTGCATCTTTTATCCTCAGAACCATACTGAGTACGTCCTTATTATATTTGGCCAAATCTGGCTTTAAACATACTTCCATAAAAGTACACCTGGCAGCCATATCAAGGATTCAGCGCGCTTCAGAGGATTCTGACTTGCTAGCTTCTAGAACCATCAAGCAAAGGCTTTTTAGAGCATTCTGCTGAAAAGGTGCCCATCCTCAATATGGGAGTTGAATCTAGTCCTTGCACTGCTCATGAAGCTACCCTTTGAGCACATAAATAGAGCATTTATTAAGCATGTTACATGAAAGACAGTATTACTTTGGCCCTAACCTCAGCCTGGGCAGTAAGTGAGATAAAAGCATTCACTATAAAGGAACCATATTTAAGCTTCCACAAAGAGGGGCTATTTCAAGGACAAATCGAAAAATCTATGTCGAAGGTACCATCTGCTTTTCCTTTAAACAAATCTTTTGTACTTAAGTCTTAGAGTCTGGCAGACATTTCCTTTGTCGCACATTTGATGGATATCCCTTTCACCTTATTACAAGTGCATTATATGCTAATGCTCTAGTATCATGTTTATGATAGAGTGCTCGTCTTCCATTCTCTAAATTCAGCATTTGCTAAGAGACGTATTTAGTCATTATATTCAAAGGTGTTTGAAATTTTATCATGACATAACTAAATCTTTAAGAAAATCAGGCCAATATTTCATAGCCTTTGCTCATCTTCAAAGAGGACAGTCAATTTCTAAGCAAGCAATCACAAGTCTGATAGCTTGGGTATTTCTGGGTAGGTCTCTACTGAAGACTTCTGTGTCTGCTTCATACCTGCTAACTTAAACAAAAATCTCACCGTGTGAGGAGGGAGTAGGGCCTTGAAGGGGCGGGCCTTGTGCAGAGAACTACCTAAGAGACACCTTTGCCCCCACCCTGCTCCCCAGCCCCCTCCTCTAAAAACTAAAACAAAAAAGCTTGCTAAGGCTGGGACATATATCCTAAGGTGTTTTTCTCACCCCTTAATGGATGTCAGCAGTTCAAATACTCGGAAAGCGAGCTGGAAATCCACTATTATAGTGGTTTTCAGCTCATTTTCCCTGCCACCGTTTAATATCGCCTCCTCACCATGTGACCGTGTGATGGGAGCCGATATTGTGTGTCACACTGTCGCACCATGTGAGTTGGCTGGTCTGCTGCCTACTTCACAAGGAGTGTAGGTTCAGCTGATGTACTGTATTCTGGTGACCACTTTGTGATATTTGTAGGTCGGCAACATGGAAGAGGTGCCACACTTTTGTGGAGCACTTCTGCCTGGATGAGGAAGGGTTCAGCGACTCAGCTTTGGACAAATCAGTTAAAGTAAGCGTTGTTCCTCTCTCATCAACGTAATTAATCAATGTTTTACTTGACAATGTTTTGTAGTGTTTTTCTTTTACTATCCATATTGTATATTGCATACTGATTGCTATTTTGATTCAAGCATGTGAATCTCTCACCGATACAATGCTGAGGAAGATAAAAGTTATATACCTGTAGCTACAGTTATCTAGTTTGGTATGTTTCATGGATTAGCATGTGGCCCTTCCTCCTCCCCGGCCAGAGGTTTTCAGTTTTATCTTTTCACGATTGTGCTACTGAAATTCTGAGGTATGGTGGCCTCGGGAATAGAGGAGTTCATTGTGCTTTCCCCTCATTGGCTGGACTTTGGGTCCTTTCGAATGTGGGGTAGAGGCTACTACAGTGGATGTTTTCCTCTGCGTTTCTGTGTAAATGTGGGCTTATTGCTATTGTAATGACACTGAGGAACACCTGACTCCACAAAGTGAAATGATCCAAGCCAGTAAATCTCTGAAGGATACTAAGGTTGGAGAACTTCAGTTAAAAGTAGCTTTTGCTCACAATAGATGACAGTAACAATTTTTCTGTCCAGCACTGTGCTTTTAGATCCTCCTGAGTGGAATATCTATTTATTTTACAGGGATATTGCCAAGAATGCACTTCTCCGCTGGCGGTTGTTCATTTATTGGACATTCCTTGGACTGTTTGACGCAGTGGTATTTTTCTTTGGTGCATATTTCTTGTTTGACACTGTAACAATAACCAGCAATGGACAGGTGAGTGGTCAATCTGCTCTACATTTGCTGTTAGTAAATGAGATAATTTGGGGCGCAGCTACCTACTAAAGAAATCAAAAGTGTGTTGCAAAACTGATGTAAAAGAAATATGTGTTTTCTTTAGTTTGTCACACCAGACACAGGGCTGTTCATTTTTGTTATTTTCTACTTTTTGTTTAAAAAAAAAAAAGTGGCGAAACCTTTTGGAAAAATATTTAAAAAATGTATTGTATTGATTCCCTTTCTTTTTAGTTATCTTTATAAAAATATTCAGAGGCTAAAACAATCTCTGTATTTAACCTAACCTCTGCCATCGATGTCCCCTCCTGGTTACACTATGGTGTGCTCACTGGCTACACCCTTTTGACCTATCTTCTGTCTATTGTACCTTCTTCCTGACAGTTTTATTCTGTGTTTGATCCCCTCTCCTCTCTGGTAGGGGATTTGCGGCCATTGGGGCTTCACTGGTGTCTGGCACCCTAGAACCAGCTGCCTGAGTATCAGCTAAGCAACTGTGTTTCTACCGTTGCCCTCCAAGAGTGGTGCCCAAACAGTGGTTTTAAGAGTTAAATGTACTGCCAAAAGGCCATTAATTTTAATTAAATTGTAATAGCTATTTGCTTTCAAAGTTTAGAGTTTTGAAGATGAGCATATCAGTGTGTACATCTAGCATAGCTTCAATATATCAAATATTTTTTTTAGGAAATATAAGGACACAACTCTGCAGCAGGGCTAGTGCGTTTATCATGTTGGTACATTTCCACTCTGATTCTTATGTTATTGTGTTCTCTTAGGAATTCTCTCCCAGAGAGAAACAGTGTTTTGTACTTTCAGCATCATCATCATTTGATTTTATTCGGTTAGTTTAAAACCATCAAATTATACAGACAAACATTAATACGTATTGCATAAGAAAATGAAGTTAACTGTAAAACTTTGATCAAGATTATAAGAATAATATAAATATACTGAACCATAAATAACATGAATAATACAATCCGAACAATACATTTTAAGATGTATTTCCTAAAAAACATACTAACCACACAGTTATAAAAGCGAACATTACGATAGCCAAAAATCCACGATACTTTGATACGCCACAGTTTAGTGACAATTCACATTGTAATGCAAACAGATTGTATCACTACCAGTTTGAGCTCTCATGTTCCCAATGATCTAGCCTGAATAGCCCAGCACCATCTCAAGTATTTGGCCACTGCGCAAACTATAGATTCTCTAGTTTCTGTGCACAGTAGCCTAAGTGAGATATAGTGCTGCCGGCTTCCCGTCAACCTACATATGGGCAAAATCAATTTCTTCCTTGGCCAGATGTAACCTGGACTGAAAAAGAAGGGATATGCTAGGGTCTCTTCCACGCCACAGCAAACAGGGCAAGGGTCCCCACCAAGAGACTGAGGCTGCCACTTTACAGTGAACGACAAAATAGTCAATATGCTATATTGTAATTTGAGGAACAAAGATCTATCCTGTGGGGTCAACAGGAAATCGAGAAAGGGCTCGAAGGCACAAAGCAGTTTAGTAAGCAGATAAGCATCTGTCAAGGAGCCAGGATCTTGACTTTGAAGTTCCATCTCAGTAACCCATTTCTTTCAGCACCTCTCTGGATAGTGGTGGAGAGTCAAAACCCCAATATTTTCCCTGACCCTGGGCCGTCAGTGTTTCCTTAATAAAGGTCACCCTTTTGATCATTCGAAATTTATCCAGGGTGGCTATTTCTCTGAATGCCATATAGTACTTAATTAGGGCAGGTGTATGCTTGAGTCTCCACCAAAGAAAGAGGGCCCTAAGTTTAACTTTTTGGGCCACTGGCTGTAGCCCTGAGTCATGGAATACCGGTAGATTTACCAATGTACGCAGGAATTGATTTTCTGCTCTGCTAAGATCATTTACGCTAGAACATCCCAAAATCTCTGCCCCATATAAAGCACTGGCCTCCGCCTTAGCTCTATATTGTTTTAGGACAGGTGACATCCTTTTGGCTTTTGCAGCTTTAAAAGGTCTGAGGATGGCTGCCGCATGATTTGTCAAACTCAGCTTACTTTTCCTCATCTGTTGTGCCCAAGACATATTCTTTGTCAATGTGATACTTAAGTAATTAAACTCAGATACTCTTATTAGAGGTACACCTTACAGAAGGATAGAACCAGTAAATTATCTGTGTGGGTTTACAGCGATAAACTTTGGTTTGCCAAAGTATAACACCAGACCTCTTTTTTAAAAAACAAAATACCCAAATCTATCTACCACCGTCTGCAATCCTCGCAGGGTCTTTGAAATTACTTGTATTTTCAGCTGAACCTTTCTTATGAGTGGCTTTGGAAGTTTAGAGGGGTGACATACAAACCTATATGTTCCACATAGACCTTTTGTGTCAAAATTATGAAGTTAATGTAGGTACATGACAGAAGTTCTTTTACAGAGCTGTCACTTTTGTGGAATTTAGTCCATTTTACAGAAGCGAAATATGAATGGGCTACGATAAAGCATGTTAGTGGTATGAGAAGGAGTAATATGAAAAACAATACCCATTGTTTATAAGATAGCAGTTAGTACCAACATGCTCCCTTTTGTTTGGCTCCAGAGATCCATATCCCGAAAGGTTGAGGCAAGCCTCATTACAGTCACAGTCTACATATCACTACAGCCTGTTTCCGTAGCAGCCATGTGTAAGGATCATGTCTTTGTAATAATAACCAAGAGCTCTAACATGGTTCATTGAATGGGCCAGCAAGGAAGACATCCTGATGGACAGAACTGCTTTAGACTGAGGTTTCCAAAGTATTCTTTTTTTTCCAATTTGTTGTCATATATATTTAAAGTGTTCCCAGGCTGTGAAAATTGTTTTGAACTGCAATTTATTCCACTACTCAATGTTTTTACGGTAGATGCCGCTACTTTTTAGATAAGCACACCGGGGAAGACATTATTGGCTTAAGAATATATTTGCTTGGTTTATTAAGCAGGGAAACAATTTAACGGATTCAGAGGAGCACTGCATCAGGGTAAAGTGGACTATAGGGACAGCAGGAACATTGATGAGGAGTGCTGCTACTGATGCAAGCTGAAGATTTATTTTAAACCCCACACTCCCCAATGCATGGCTATTTCCCCAATGCATGGCTATTTCCCCAATGCATGGCTATTTTTATTTGACCAACACTTTCACTCAAGAGTTTTGCTACATGCTTAATTTTTCTTTACTAACATCCACACTTGTACCCAGAAATGCACTTATGCAAAATTGGCAATGTGCACGCTTTTGTTTGAAGTAGTTTTGATCAGTTTGTACAATCAGATGGTTTTACATAAGTTTTACATCTTCTCCGAGGGATATGCTCTAGCCTAGCAAACAAAGCCCACAATTTGGTTACGGGACCCCTGGGCACTTTTTATAGTACATACACCTGGCTTCAAAGAAAGATTCACCCATCTTCCACAGAGACCCAGATTCTTCAGTAGCATACAGTTTCAAGCACAGTGGTTTATTGTGTATCTTTATATGTTTCATTCAGTTCTTTGGCACTCCCTGTGAATATTGAGAATACCTGTATTCATATACCTTTTCAGGACTAAAATGATATATTTTGATAATAATGCAAGAGTAGACAAAAATATAGGACAATGTTCTGTGTTGGAATACAGATTTGTTGTAATGGCTTTACTTTTTATCAAAATCTTTCACTTAATCAGACCACTCGAGAATTTTCAATATAATATTTAAAATATGTCAGATCATAATATAAAGATTATAAAAACATGTAATAGATGTATGTGTTACAATGTTTTCTCTTTATTAAACAAGGCAATGCGGCCAGGCTCAATGAAAATGATCATTCACATCTCAGGCCTGCTGGACATTTTACTCCAGTTTGGTTATTTCATCTTGCTTAAACTCTGTAAAGAGTGTTTGATTCCCAGTGAATCATTGATACAAATCAAATCAAACCAACTTTATTCGGTTTTCGTATTTTGAAAGCCATAAAAGTACATAAAAACATAATAAATATTTAAAAATACATTCAATTTAACTCTGATAATTCATATAACTTAATGTTGGACATCTGACAAGTTCATAAATTCAATCGATGCTTAATACAAAGTTTAAGATATTGGGCAATCGATTTAGTCATCATATTGTTTTCCAGGAATTGTAATGCCAGAAAGGCAGGGCGACATCTACGGATTTTTAGTACTTTTAGTACTGGTATTATCCATCGTCTGCGAAGTGGAATGTAAAATTTACAAAAGAATAAAACATGAATAGTGGACTGGGATGATGTTAGGTCACAGGGACACAGTGAGATTTTATGAGTCCAATCATTTTGTTTGGGAAACAAAACCAAATAATGAAATAAATTAAACCTAAAACGGGTGAGAAGAAATTTTTCAAATTGTGTCAAATCATATTGCAAATAAGGTTGGATGGTAGGGACCTGCTGGATCATTAAGCAATGCTGGACTGAAGGCTTCCCTATTTCTGTCATCAGCCGGATTTGGGATAAATGTGACATACAAATTGATTTAAGTTCCTTTTTTGATATATCTGTGACCGACGATGGGTCATCAAAAAACCCTGAAAGACCGATGTCTGTGAAAAAGGATTCCACATAGGCCAGCCATTTTATCTTTCTTGCTTTATCTAGTTTCAGACAATCCTGGATTATTGTTCTTGTAAGATGACACTCATCCGTCGCCCATATTCTACGCCATAACATGATGGGCTGGATTTTTATAATGTCAGAGATAAATTCAATCCCGAGTTCAAGATGACATCCGTAAGTTGTTGTACTTCTCAGGACGGCCAACAAAAATCTTAGGAATGAATTTTCGAGTGTTTGCAATTGCTCGACATTAGCATTATAAATCTTGATCATTTCAGTGGGAGGTCTTTTTCCCAGGCGAAGGGAAAAGGCTTTTAGTGCGCCAGTTAATCTTATTAGAGACAGTTTCCGTGAGTTTACTGCTTCTTTCCAGTTGAGATCGTCGTCCATTGTGATGCCTAAGTAGGGATACATTTTAGTCCTTTCAAGGGGTAGATTGTCCACAAAGATAGTCTTTACTTTTTTCCCCTTAGTACCCACATGCATCACGTAAGTTTTTTTGATGTTAATTTTCAAGTTTAAACTAGTCATGAAGGAGCAGTAATTATCTAGGGCCCGCTGAAGTTGGATAGGAGTCTGGGCAAGAATTACCGCGTCATCAGCGTATAATAACGCAGGAATCTGCCGACGACCTGCTTCGGGGAGATCTTTCACATCCTTTAGCATTGCCCTCTCGAGCCCGTTGGTGTAGAGCGTGAATAAGAAGGGGGCCAGTACACAACCTTGTCTGACCCCCTTCTGGATCGGAAAGCTGTCTGTCAATTGGCCATCTAACCCGAATCTGACCTTGCCTGACGCTCCTGTGTATAGTTCTCGGAGAAAGTCTACTATTGGTGGTTCAATCCCCATTTGCAGCATTATTGACCACAGTTTTGAGTGTTGCACACAGTCGAATGCTGCCGTGAGGTCGACGTAAACCATGTGCAGGGAAGATCTTTTTGCGTTCACGTATTTTCCAACCAATAGTGATAGATTTAAGACTTGATCTACGGTACTCAGTCCAGCCCTGAATCCATATTGCAGGTCTGATAATATGCCTTGTTCTTTGGACCATTCCTGGAGGCGGTCCAAAAGAATGCGACCTGCCATCTTTCCGGTGGAGTCCAAAAGGGAAATAGGGCGGTAACAGGATGGACTGTCCCCGTTTCCCTTCTTGAATATGGGAATGAGTAATGAAGTGGACCAAGAGTCAGGGTGGTTAGTGCTCTTTGCTGCATTTAGTACTATGTTTAGAAGCGGACTCCAAAGATCCGGTAAAAGTTTGTAAAGGTCCATTGGGACCGAGTCAGGTCCCGGTGCTTTACCCGACTTAGCCACTTCAATGGCTTTCCTTGTTTCATTCAGTGTGAAGTGGATGTCAATTGGATACTTCACCGGAGGTAAGGGGTGAAAGGATTCCTGGACACTAGGGTCTACAAGATGGTCCTCACCAAATACTCCTGAAAAATGTTGGACCCAGTCCTGTGCTTTAATGGCTACATCCATGGAGGGTTCTTCATTTGTGTCTTTTAGAAAAGGATTTTTTACTATCTCCCAAAAGGCTGAACTATCTTTTAGCAGGCTGCTTTTTAGTAATTGTGCCCAAAGGTTGACTTTCAGGTCCTTTTTCCTTTTCTTAATAGCTAATTTGTAGATTTTTCGTAGCCTTGATACTTCTTGTCTATTTCTTTCTTTTTTAGTTAGGGCCTTCTTTAGTTCAGAATAAGCTTTAGTGCATTCTGTGTCAAACCATCCTGTTCTTGCAACCTTGTTTGATTTGTGAGGTTTAGTTAATTCATTTCTTATGTTTGTCACGATCTCTTCGTAGTTAGTCATAACCTCTGTGGGAGATGAGAAGGGATCTAAGCATTTATCTATTTGTTCTTTGCAGGTGGCAATTATTCTTGTGTTGATCACATCTTGGTCAATTTTGCACCATTTAAGGGTATATCCGTTAAGTCTATTTAATGTAAGTGCATCCTGATTAAGCAATCCGGTGTTAGCCTTATCTGTTTTCTTTCGATGGCTCAGTTCCTGGTAAGTCAATTTTAGTGGAAAGTGATCACTAAGTACGTTCTTAAGTACCTCAAAGTTCTTGATACGTGTGGCTTTATTAGTGGATATCAGAATATAATCGATTAAAGTTTCGAGGCCTCTTCCATGAAACGTGGGGGTAAACTCGATAATAGGGGTTTTTAACATGTTGGCAAATCCTAGGTCTAGTTCGGTCATTACGGTCAGCATATCGTTTCCCTCGGTGGTGTGAGAGAAGTGCGTATGGCAGTTTTCTTCATCGTCTGATATTCCGCAGATGAAAGTGTTTGTCTCGTTACATATGTGGAGGTTAAAATCTCCACCCCAGATTATTGTATGGGAGACCTTGATATACTTTGTTTTAAAAACATTTATGTGGTGCTGGAGTTCGTTTAAGGTTTTGGTCCATTCTGTGTTATTCATATTATTGTAGAAGTTTATGATAGTAAAAACTTCGCGATGGTTGCCTTGAAGGTTGATGATCTGGTAATTTTGGTGTAGTATCATGGGAGTTATTTCATGACATGGCCATAGGTTCGAGATATACACTGTTAGACCACCTTTACTTCTCCCAGAATTTGATCTTATGGCTTGGGAGAAGAATGTTTTATAACCCAGATGGTGGATTGGGTTATTTAGCCACGTCTCCTGGAGGCACAGAACTTCGATCGATTCAATTAGTTCAAGGAAACTTTTTTCTGCGTGTTTGGTCGCCAGTCCCGCGACGTTCCAGAAGAGCGCCCTCATCTCAGCTTTTTCTAAGGTTGGTTTAACAGACATATTCTGGGCAATAATTTCTTCTTGATAAATGGTTTGCGAAGCAGATGTTACGTTTAAGGCAGTTTCCTGCGACTTGTTGGGTGTTGACAACATTGATGAAGGGGTTGTATAGGTCTTTGGATGACAGTATGGATCATGTGTCGTGTTTGCCTTAATTTGATCTATTGATGATTTTATGGGTTTTTTAATCTTTGTTATTTGTGTGTGTTCCTTGATGGGTGGATTGCTTGGAGGAAAATTATCTAGGTTATTTATTGCAAAACTGTTTTCCATTGAAGGAGACTTATCGTAAGACTGTGGTGATGGTCAGTCAACCAAATCTAAACAACTATAGGTATTAAAGGTTGGTAATCCGGCCCATGGTTCCCTCTGTGGTGGTTGGTACTGTCCCCTGCGGCCAAAGGTGTTCCACTCATTCCGATCTCTTTGGTCAAACCCCCAATCCGCTTGTGGTCTTCTCCTAGAGTTGTTTCCAAAACCCCATTCGCCCTGGTTCCTGTTTCTCTGCTCAGGCTGGTTCCAGGACCAATTTGATGGCCAGTTAGGATCCTCGGGCTGATGGCTGTCGAGGGTAGAAGAAAGATAGGCGTTTGGTATCTATTCCGCCACTACCTTCCAATGATTGCCAGGAGCATATATAATCCACAGCGTGTGGATTTTCAAGATTGACAATTATACAGTCACCGGGGATCGTTTTAGGTTGGTGACCTATCCAAGAGACCCTTCTGGCCGTGGTGATCCTGGTGATGTTATTAGGGTGGTTAGGTCTGTTGGTATTCAACCAATACCGGGCTTTGTTAAGCAGAGACCAGGTAGGCTCATCCATATCATTGCTTAATTCCGGAACCCCTGTTAAAATGACTACGAAGGGGGCTGCTTCCGGGGGGAGATTTACTGGTCTAGTCCATTTTTTCTTTGGTCGCTCTGATTTATTAAAGTGCTTTTGTGCGCACTCTGGCTGTGAGATGGAGGTCACAGGTAGTCTGGGAGAGACATTTACTGGAGAGGCTTTGTCTAAGGGAGCACTTACTGGTGATTGATTTTGATTGCCTGGTGTTGGTTTTGAGAGTTCTTGAGATGGTTTAACTTTGGTTAAGAGGGTTGAGTTATTGGGGGTTTTTACTGATTGGCTTGTGTTTGTATTAGAAGTCTTGGCTGTTTGTTTTGAGTTAATAACAGATTTCGCCTTTACGGGTGGGGCTTTAGGTGGAGGCAATGTTAATAGCTCTTGAGATCGTGGATTTGTAGTCTTTTTAGATTGGGCGACTAATATCGCAACCTGTTTTTCTATCAGTTCTAGACTTTTTTGTATGGGTCGTAGCTGATACTTAACTATGTCCTCTATATCTTTGATTAAAGAAGATTGTGAATTAACAATATGCAAGTCACTATTTTGCATAGGCACCAATTTGTTTTGGAGAGTTTGGGCGGGATTACTGCCATTATGTACTTCCCTTGTGAATAAGATTTCATTGGTGTTACTGTCTTGGTTTGAAGGTGCTGTGTTACTGATAGTATTCGCACTTAGAGATTTATTTAAGTCACGTGGGTTTTGTAATACATTAGGTTGAGAAGTCCTTCCTCTGGTTTTTTCTTGATAACCTTTATGAGTTTCGGTAATCGTTGGTTTTTTTCGGGATAGCACCTTCCCGTGTCCCCCTAGTTTCACTTTGAGAGTGATCATTTGGGGGTAACTGAGGACTTGCGAATATGTCTGGCGTTTGCTCTAAGCCCTGAGACAACTGTGTATCCGAGAGTTGTAAGGATACCGATAGGTCAACTGTATTTGGAATTACATGGATATCGGCATGTGAATCCAATGTAATGGTGTCATGAAGTTGTGCTGTTGGTGTTCGTGCTTGAGCTAAGGAACCCATCGAGGAGCGTCTTGCTTGTTCAAGTTCAAAAGAAACACGTTTATCAATCAACATAACAGTGTGATCTATTGTTTGATTCACCTTGGTGAGAAATTGCTCTATAGGACCAGTAGAGGACGTCATATTTTTCAGTGTTTTACTCCTTAGTCCTCTTGTTGACATTGTGTGTGAGTTAGGCTGTAGATGAATAGAGGATAATCACATGTAACTCTTGGGAGGTGAGATAAGTATTCAGCCAACCCTCCTTGAAATACATACAGTTAAAATTGTAGATGTATGATACCTGGTAGTAGATGTTAGGGGGGTGGGCCCAGCCCAGTCTCCTCCGGTCTGTGACGGGCTTGGACGGGCCCACCCTTGGCCCAGGCTTCGCCCGGCGTCCCGCTCGCGTACCGCGAGAGGGAACTATGACGCCCTTTAAGCGCCACCTGGCGCGTCCTGGAGGGGGTGTGGCTGGAGACCTCGAGGGCTGCCGGGAGTTGTAGGCAGCCCCTCGCCTCACTCCACTCGGCGGTCCCGGTGTCAGATTGCAAGACACAGCAGGACGGCGGGAGGTAGGCGGTGGGGGGTCTCTACAGCCCGTCGATGTAGGGGATAGATGAATCCTTTCTTTTCCTTTTGGCAGCGAGGAGTAGGACACGGTAATCTGGTCACATAGAGAATCATTGATACTGTTTTGTATATATTTTGTTGCTAGTGTTCTGAACGTAGGGGAATTTATTAAGGTGTTTTGATATCGTACTTCTAATCTTAATATAATAAATAGCCATACATATAAAGGTGGTGGGATCTGGGATTACTAGATTTGTTGAGTGCAGTGGAACAACTCCCCAAGGCTGAGAAGGTATATTCTTCTTGAATTTGAAGCATGAAAGATGCTTCCTTTACGGATACAAAAGACTGCCAAGGGCTGATCCTGCTTTAAAGTCAAATTTAATTTCTCAACTTGAGCTAGAACAGCCCTTGAATGAGAGAATTTCCTGGGAGAGGGTCTTCTGAATTATGAATAGGAGTCTGAGAACCCTAGTGGAGATGTTGTTCCTAGAGGTGGCCGTACTTTGTATAATTTTGCGTTATTTAATTACGTAAAATTACTACTGAATAGCGCAGAATTATGCGTAATTACGGGAAATGCATTTCACACTCCAAAAAATTCCCAAGCTGTCCATGTTTATAAAAATTCAATTCAAAAATGTGATTTCGATTTGATTTATAGTTGGTCACGTTCAAAACACTACCACTTATATTCGAGTTTGTAATTGTTCACCTCAAAAATGATCCTAATGGTCGGCTCGGGTAAAAAATCTACCTGAAATATTTTTTGACTACCAACGTTGAAGGACTGCTGCTCACATTCGAAACACTGCTGTTCTTCTTTGGATTTGGATTTTCGTGCTCAAAAATTGCTCGAAGAGTCCACATAGATTAAAAACAATCTATCAGAAATCCCCTCACATTCACAAATTACCCAAACGGTACATCTCACCTTAACATTTCTCCCCGAAATCACGCTATGTGGCCTAATGACATAGTATCTGTACTTTTGCATAAGTTTTGATACTTCAAGTAACCAAAATCACTCCAATTACTATGGCGCAATTACAACTTTGCTCAGGCCTTGCTATTTTCCCCACTTCAGGGGACTAGCAGAGCATTTCCGTTTCTGCATTCACATGGCTCTGTGAAGTCGATTGTCATGTAACTGGATACTGGTAGCATACTTGTACAAATAAGAAGCAACAACATTTCACACTCCACGTCACCTTGACTAGTGGAATACAAGTTTGCTTTCTGTGGAACCGGCTATTGCCAACTATATAGTACAGAATTTAGGGGTGCCATTTGAAGGATCGACTATTGCCTCTGAAGTATGAGGACCCTACAAATTTGGCCAATCCTTAATAAATGCACCATACATTTTCTGGAAGCTCTGAGCATAGGTTCTGATTGCCCTTTTTGATGCCAAAGTGTTAGAAATGTCTCTTGGGAACTTAGCAAAAATCCATTCTGCCCGCTTACTCCTGCCAGTTGTACTGTTCTTCCTGTACTTTATAAAAGTGACTACGATCAGCTTGACCTGTTTTACAAGACTCTTGATCCAATTAAAGTTAATAAATCCATTTCAGAATGTGGCCTCAAGCTGTGGATGTTGATAGGGTTCTAGTCCTAATGCATCCAATTATATTCTTTAGTGTTTCACGACAGTGACACCTAATGGTAATTCAGCATATGATTTCAAGGGAAAGGGCATGCATGTGGTGTGCCATGATGTGGATCATGCTACCATCCCAATCCCTGAGTCTCTTACCAGTGTTGGGCTTCCAGAATTTTAGGTCAAAACCCTCTTGTTTCCTATGAAATTTCTCCGAATGGTGTGTGGACTGTAAAATGTTTTTTCACAGGAAGATATTTATAAGTTGCAAGCAATTTGATTTGATCTAACCAAATGTCAGCCTCTTTTCTCTCCCTCCTCTCCTGTTCATGGTACTCTTGCCTCATGAGGGTCACGCATCAGCTTTGGCAGCTGATTGTCATCCTTGGGCAGGCTCTCCTTCAAATCGTCCGAAACAGGCACCAGTTTCTGCACATGCTGCTCTAATACCTCTCCTCTCAGTACCAATTCTTTTGGCAGCACTTCCCTTATTGGTTCCTGCTTGTGTTCCAATCTCTAAGGCTGGTACTACGAATCCCGGGGACAAACCTGTCCAGCTGACTTCCCAATCACCTCTGCATAGGTTGTCAATTCCAGGGCACTGGCTTGTACATGGATGCCAGTAGCAGTAATCAAAAGAATGCCCACCTAGTGAAGAGATAATTTTCAGTTCTGGCCCACACTGTTCAGGTGCGGTCCATCGACGCACTGGCTTCCTCACAGGAACACAGGACATCTATACCACATTGGAAGCTTCAGATTCCCCACCAACGTCTTTTCTCCACATGGGGCCCCAAGCGGTCAAACACTTGCCAGAGCTTTAGAAGAAACCATGTTCCGAGCTTTTGTTTCCAAGTCAGGTGATAACAAACAGAGGGCTACTAACAACAGCAGCATCTTCTTTACTGAGAGCTAATGGTGTTGTGGCGGCAAAGTCACTGAAGGCGTCACATGTTTAGAGTACCATGGAAAGGAAGCGTGCCAGCACGGTGGTCTGTTACTCAGCAATGCACACGCCAGGGCAATTAAGCAAGCTATGCCATGCAACTCTGTGCTACACATAGGTGTGCCATCAGTAGTGACAGAGGCAGCAGAGCAAAAGCTGATGTCACTTGACTTTTTCAACATTGCTATATTGTTCATGAATAGTTACCCCTTCTGTTCAGGTCAGTGGTATGGTAATCTTTATTGCTTAATTAATTAAAATTTTAGCAATCTGTACAAAGAAAAAAACACATATTTAGAACGAATTCATATTTCATTTAAAACTAGAACTCTATATTCTTAGTCTTGGGATTTCCTATTTAAAATATATACACAATGCAGACAACGAAAATAATAAAAAAAAGAAGAAAGAAAATAAAAAATAAAGGGTAGTAAGGTAACGGGTACTACTTGGAAGAGTCCACCCGTTAAAAGTCAGTTACAGGCTTGGTTGATTTGGCCATTAAAGCTGTTCGAGCATGATAGATGAATTTTGCGAAGTTGGCCATATGCTTCACTGTGTCCAGCAGGTATAATTGGGAAACAGCCTCTTCTGCCGTCCGTACTCCTATTTGGAGGAGGATGGGTCTTAGATGGATTCTTCTAACTGTCAGGAGGACAGGGCAGCATAATAGAATATGAGATAAAGATTCCCGCTTGTATTGACAGAGTCGACATTCCGTGATCTCTGGTTCAGCTTTAACAGATGGATATAGCTGTTTTAAGGGGAGCGCATGCAGTCTTGCAGCCAGGATCCTTTGAAGGGCTTGCCTGCCCACCGACCCTGTCAAATGTGGTTTTAGACCATTTAAAATGTGCGGGGAGCTTTGGGTTTCGTGGAAGCCTCTGATCGTCAAGGCTTCGATATCCAGGTTTCGTGAACGAGTTCTTACTTGTTTTCTCATGACTGCTTTTATGTTTGTCTATTTTATTATGTTGGGATCCCAGTTTTCTATTGCTAGTTCCAGATGCTCTTTAGCTAAAGTCAGGCAGTCCGACCAGGGGTTACCAGATTTTGTGAATATTTTATTTGTTACTTGTTTCATCGAATTCTCTGGAGCTGCTGTCGTTAAATAAAAGTATTTTGCCATGCCTGCCAATTCTTCCAGGAAATGTCGGGTAAGGTTAAATTCAAGGCGAATTAGAGTATTTCTTGTACATGCTGGTAGACAAAATAGCTTTTTATATGCTGCGCAATTAAGCTTTTCGAGGTCTTGCGACAGTTTTCCTGGAAACGCCTGTATACCGTAATTGACGGAGGGTAGTAGTTTTGCTTTCAAGACCCGTTGGATTGCCGTGGTGGTCGGGCTTTCCAAGGTTGCGTTTAATTTGCAAATTGCATAGGTTACCATTTTGGCTTTCTGCATGAGCTTGAGTCGATGAACGTGAGGCCTGCCGGTTTCACTAAGCCATACTCCAAGATAATTATATGCTTGAGTGGTGGATAACGTGAGCGATCCCAGTCTCCATTTTGTTAATTTCTTGTTTGGGTATCTGCCAAAGATCAGTATTTTGGATTTTGATTGGTTTGCCACCAGTTTATTTTTGGCGTTATAAATTGCTAGGGCAGTTAGCCCTTTTTGAAGGCCGACTTTGGTATCATCCATTATGACCAGATGGTCGGCGTACTGCATCAATTGAAGTCTGGTTTCCCCGATCTTCGGAGTCACCAGATTTGCTCCCTTAAGAGCTGTACCCAAATCAGCTGTATATAAATTAAAAAGGAGCGGGGCAAGGACACACCCCTGCTTTAGGCCTTGATCAGTGCCAATTTTTTTCGTGGCTGATTGGCTCGAAAGTTTGACTCTTACCCACGTCTGGGTGTACAGGGATCTGATGGCTTGTAAAAGTTTCGGGCAGATGTTCCAACCTGCCAGTTTGCTCCATAGGATGTTCCGGTCGACACCGTCGAATGCTGCTGTGTAGTCAATAAAACAGGCAAAAAGAGGCTGGGCACCCTCGGCCGTTGATTGTTGAGCAAGGTATGAGAGGACTATGATGTTATCTATGGTTGAGCCTCCCGGGCGGAAACCCGTTTGGTGGAAGGGGAGCAGGTTTTCCTTAGTTGCCCAGTTTGTTAGTTCTGTAAGGAGAGAGCTTGCATATGCTTTACCTTCCACATCCAGTAGGGCAATCATTCGATAGTTCTTAGGGTCGACGCATGCCCCTTTTTTGTGGATTGGGTGTAGCAGGGATCCCCTCCAGGAGTCCGGGACGTCCATCATGAGTCTGCACTCCGCGTACAGCAGACTCAGGCTCTCGGTCCAAAAGTCGATGTCCTCTCTGAAGAGAGAGCCAGGCAGGCCGTTTGGTCCAGGTGCCCCATTGGGGCGTATTTTTTTCAAGATTGCTCTCAGAGCCTTATATCCAGCTGGTGTTGCATTGGCAATGAGGGCGTTGGTTCTGTTAAATCGTCAATTAGCAGGTCATCAAGAGAGGATTTTTTACTTGAGTTTGTTTCCCGGTCGTTAGTGTAGAGGGATTTTACGTGGGCTACCCACGTACTCGCATCAATCGAATTCTCTCTGTTACAAGACCCATGGCTGAGTTTGTTTATATATTGCCAAAATTCTTGTGACTTGCAAGGAGCGAGCAGTTTGAAGATCGTCAGCCATTTTTGCTCAGTTGCCTCACGTTTCACTTGCCAGACGATTTTTTTGTGAGCCTTGGCTGCCTCCTGTAGATCCTTTTTTTCGATTAGCGTTCCAGTTGCCCTGTAGGCCCTGCGTTTGGAATTGAGCGCTTTTTTGGAACCCTTTATTGCGGGATGGAATCCCAGTTTGTATGCGGTGTTGTCACGTGCTCTTTGATTAGTGTTCCCTCGGAGCTGTTGGGCAAGATCATATGCCAGGACACCCCATTCTCCAATTCTTCCCTGGTCCTTATGGTCAGTCTGCCACCCTTTCCAAGATGATTTCCATTCGGCAAACTTATGGGTCGGGAGCAGTCCCCATTTGATTCTTTTGGGCAGTTTGTATAGTTCATCTCCATTTGAGGATCCTATGTGTTGAATAGGCTGTCTAAAGTTTGCGCTCATGGACAGCTCTAACAAGAGTGCAGCGTGATCGCTGTCAGTCCGAGGTTGGACGATGTAACGTATCATGTGCTTTTGTAAGTATTCGCTTAATAAGATATAGTCAATTGTTGTTTGATTATTAAAGGTCGGGGGTATCAATACTGTTGGTTTGTTCTTCATGGAGTGTTCAGGTCAGTGCGTTGCAGTCCTTCTTGAAATTGGAAAGTGAGTGCAAGGGCATTGAACTGAACAATTGGAAGGAAATGTACACCGAGTAACGTACAGATGTTAACCATATAGAAAGTGACCTCACTTTGTTAGGCACACCGATTCAGGTGTGCTGTTCTGCTTTAAACTTTAACTTGGAGTAGTACTGCTACATGGGTTTGAACCTCACCTCACTGAATTTGCTTTTTTTGATAATGTAATAGCCCCACAGCTCACTTTCCTTCCTCAAATTCTGCTAACCAGACTTTACACAGCTTCATATCAAAGGTAAGTTCCGCAATCTCAAAGTAGGTTGTAGCGACTTGAAATGGTGCGATGATTGGTTACGACAAAGGTCAGCCGCTGCATTACTTAACTTTCTTGATGTTTTGTTTTATGTTATTTCTAGTTTATTTTCATTCTAATTTATGAGTTTGCTAATATATTTATAGGCATTTTGCATATTATTTATCCATCAACATTGTTTATTTGGGTTCTACTTTTTTGTATTTTGCTTCACTTTTGTTTCCTTTTGCTCCTTGCTTCTCCACCTACCCACAGCTAATGACAGCCAACACGTACATGGTAAGACTGCAGCGGTTGTGTCATGCCGTGCCCTTTCCCTTTCTTGTACAAATAAAATCACACTTGACCCATATTTCTTGTGTGATTTCATGTGGTAGCTCCCTCCTTTTCTCCATCTTTATTTAATAGAGTGACTGTCGAATTGATTCCGTTTGCTGCAACATTCCCTTTAAATAAATTGGGATGGGTGAATAGCCTTCCCGATGGTGTGTATTTTGCCCTTTCTGTTTTCCCCACCTTGTGTGAAGTCCTCTTGCCTGTTTTTCACAGGTTTTACAATGTTTAATCGGTCGTGATAGTTTGTATGTATGTAGTGTTTTCCCAATAGCAAATGGTTTGTTGTTTTCTTCCTTTGGCATTATCATTTGCTGCACAGCTCAATTTATTTGTACAGAACGCAGTCTTTCATTGTACAGTGCATTGGATTCTGTCCGCCTTTACGGGGTAAAAAATAGAAACTAGAATTTGTGCAATAACTGAGCATGTAAAATGGTGACTCAAAAAATGATCCGAAATTCAGAAACCGTTTCTTTTGCACTTTGGGTAAAACAATGTGGGCCATTTAACTAAATTCCCATTTTTTCAGTTCATTGCCCATTACCTTGTTCATTGTTTTGTGGTTGTGTTAAAGTTCACATTTTCCAAGAATCCAATATGCGTACTTAACTGAAAATGTGAACTGAACCTCAGCTCCTAGCACAATACAAAGGTTTTCATGCTTGTGATACTTCTGGTGTAAATGTGAACTAAATACAAAACAGCTGCCTAGTGAAATCTGATCACGGCTGGACTGAGAACCTAAAGCAGCCCTGGCAATTTTGCAGACCAGCCCTGGTAAGGGGGGCGGTGGGTGTAAATGCACATATTGTGTACTGCTGCTTTTGTTACTGATGGCTTATATAGCAGTGCTGCTGAAAAACTGCCCCCCAGTAACAAACCAGTCGCCACTGCTGAGACACCATCCCCCATCCTTCCAGGCTCTTGGTAAAACGCCCAGTTCCCGCTATGGCCAGTCCAGCCCTGAATCTGATGTCAATAGAAATGATCCAGAGGCCGCTCGACACCAGCAGTGACAACAGACAAACCAGTGGCGTAGCTAGACCTTCGACTGCCCGTGGTGGCCCCTACCATTGCCGTTCTGCGGTGGCGGAATGAAAGAGCGGGAGGTGCTAGACATTGCTGTGGCCGTCTCCCCCGCTACCGCCACAGATAAGAGGGAGTTTGGGGGAGTCTGCTGCCCCCAAAACACATGCCCCCCCCCCCTTGCTACGCCACTGAGACAAACACTTGTGAGTAACCCATCTTTTAGTTAGTCACGATCCTGCATCTACTTTTATCCTGGAACTTTTCATTCGGCTATATGAGGTACGTCATGGCGGTCTCTTTCACTGTTGTGTGTGGGGGGGCAAGTGATCCAGGAATAGAGCAGGATTAGGAAACATCGGATATATGGCCAGTGTCTCAAAAGTTTATCCAACTCTGAGAACATTATTTTACGTCACATGGCATGAATCAATTTTGTTGCGTATCTCACATAGACCCATTTCTATTATTTCGGTAGCAGGTAGTGCTTTATTATTTTCCCACTACTTTTATTATACACTGCGTTCATAAACAGAGTTTGTAGCAGGGTGGTATTACTTATAAAACCTTGACAATGATATCTTGTTAATCAATGGGATCATTTACTCGTCACAAAAAGATGTTGGACCGTTGTGCATTAACTCTATAGACTAAGGAGGAAAATACATTGTAGCTAATTATATAAGTAGGTTTTATAGGTTGGTAGTCTTTGATTGTGCCGAGGAGAGGTGAAACCTGTGGTCAAAGGGGTTTGCAGGTATTTAGGCAGGATCACTCTGCAGGTAAAAGCAAATGACAGAAGGGGGCGGCAAGTGACAGAAACATGAGCCCAGAACAAAGCACTACCCATTGACAGATAGTGAGACCGGAGGGAACTTGTCTGTACATTCCTGAGGTGGGATGGCACATTGAAGCTGTGTTAGACATGCTTATGTAATGACTAAGATACTGAGGGGAAACACATCCAGAGAAGGGTGACAAGTGATGTGTCGCAATCTCCTTTGTGCACACCTTCCCCACACCTGCAGTGCACGCCAAGTTCACTGTATCCGGTTTCCATTTCAGTTTTTCGATCCATGACTGTGCCCAGATCACAGTGAACCATTACTGTGGCCATTATCTGAAGCCTTAAAACCCCGAGGCAGACTTCCCTGTAATTTGTAGGAAACTTCATTACGTATTGTTATTGTCAATTACCACTCGCATAGCATACGATCTCTCATTAGTACCATGAGTGAAAAAAGAATGCATCTGGTAGAGAATGAAGGAAAAATAGTATCACTAGAAACTGCTTTTTTAGTCCAGAGATTCAAAGCTACACTGTTTCTGAACTATTTAAAGTTCCTCAGATATTACACAAGCAGCCGATGCATGGAAGGTGTGGCAAAACATAACAATCACAGGTATTCACGTATCGCTGCTGAACTCGATCTTTTGAAATGTTTCGGTTGTTAGACTTGTCCTGGAAGAAAAAACTTTAGCTGGAGAGGGCACCAAATCTAGGACAGTACCTGAGTAAATTAACACTTTACTCTTTAAGGACCATCTGCCTTCTTGTGATTTTTCTTTAGAATGTTTCAGTTTTGGCCAACACTTAAAGTTTCTGTTTAACTGAGCATTTACCTAGTTTATTGGGGAACTAACAGCCTGATTCATCAAGCTAAATTGCACTTGCAAAGGGCAAGATTCTCAGAATCTTGCCTTTTGCGAGTGCAATTTTTGCATTTGGGATTCATCATCCCAAATGCAAAATTCGCTATTAAAGAATTCGCACATTTGCGAAGATTTGCATTTAAGGAATCTCTATTTGAGATTCCTTAAATGCAATTCATGAATCATTTTAAAATTGCTAAATTGCAATTTTGGGCCTCTATTTACCGAGAGGTCAGACCTCGTGGTAAATAGCAAAAACTTAGAAAAATGCATTTAAATGCATTTTTCTAAGTTGCATGTTACACACACACATGTCCTTTGGACATGTGTGTGCGCAACACCAATGTAGATTACATTTCAGGGGTGTTACAGGGTGTCCTTTGGACACCCCTGCACCCTTGAAATCGCATCCTTATTTGTGATTAGCTAATTGCTAATCGCAAATAAGGAATAACTCCCCATGCATTCCTATGGGCCTACAGGCCCATAGGAATGAATGGGGAGTTATTCCTTATTTGCGATTAGCAATTAGCTAATCGCAAATAAGGAACATGTAGGAATCGCAATATTTTTTGCTATTCCTACATGAATCCCGTTTTGCAAGTCCTTAATAACGATTCCTTATGAATCGCTATTAGGGGCTCGCAAAACGGGAGATTGATGAATCAGGCTGTAAGCACCTTAAATTAAGTGACATCTCTTATTTTCTATTGGGTACTTTGTATTTTTCATGCTTGCTGTACACTGACTACTTCTAGTGGATCTATCTGTTGATCCGTCTGCTCTCTGTTAAACCAAAGGTCTTTCTGCATTTTTACCTCGATATGATCTCATTGATGGGTTTGCCTGTGTGCCAGAACCAGATTATATCTTTGCAAATGACATGTTTATTTCAGTCCATGCCAGTATAGGTTTTAGCATAAACCTATCTGAAAAGTTTAGGTGTTAATGTATTACTTTACTTAAGCATGGAGAGCTGTAGAAGTGATCAGTGGCAATGTGAAGCAGTAACTTGCCACAATCAGTTGCTTTTTCGGTCTTACCTGCAAACAGCCTTTAGTGGTCTGTTTGTGAAAAAGCTGTTGTGGACTATATAAAAAAACTTACAGTGAGCTTAGAGCCAGCTTATTGCTTACCATTATTTGGCGTTTTTGTCACTCTCATTTCCTCACTTCTTATTGGATGGCTTTGTGTTTGTCTCTCCTTTGGAGTGTAGCTTGTTTACCATCCTTTTGATTTGATGACTGTATCTTTCCACTGCTCACATTCCGAGAACTACTTTTTTTTCTGTAGCACTGCATGAGAAGCATGCTTTCTTGTTCTCTCCTTCGTGCACTTTTTCCTCATCCCCATTTACACTCCACTCCTCCGTGCATTATCCGTGTGGCGTTCTTCTCCCCACACCTCCAGCTAATCCGTTGTTTCCCTGGTTTGGGGGATATTTTCGTCTTTTTTCCCCTGCCCACCAACCTCAATCTCCACCATTGCTCCCCCGCCACTTCATTTTTCTCCCCCCACACCCAGATTAGTTTTGCCAGTCCTGTGAACCATCAGTAAAAAGATTTTGCTGATAATGCACAGCATTGATAAAAGCAGTGGGAAAGCCAATTTATGATAGAACATTTAATATTATACCTATAAAATTATCTTTGGAATTGAAGGACTGAGCGAGAGATATAAAGGCCTACAAGACAAGTCTCTGCTTTGAAAGAAACAACCTCAATTTAAGAAAGTCAAGATTTCGAGATCCCCAGGCAATCTGATAGCCATTTCATTTTTTATAAATCTTAAAATGACCGCCATAAATATTTTAGCATTTCCATGTATCAGCATTTGGATGAAATGACAGGTTTCTCATGACTTTCGTGTAACTGAAAAAATATGAAAGCATTATAAAATGTATTGAAAATATACCACTGGAATAACTCGTTGTGAGTAGTTTTTAATGTAAACTGGTTTCAGCTCTTGCGAGCTGCTTCTCCACGCTGGCCGTTATGTTCTCTTTTTTTGTTTGTTTTTAAGCTCACCATTCAACAAAGACACCCTACTTATTCTGCTAAGCAAGTAGGCTTTTATCTGCTCTCACCTGTGGCGACCGCTATGTACCTAGGGTGGTGGGATGGGGGGGGGAGTAAAAAATAAATAAAATGAAACACTTATCTTTGAGGTGCGACATGACGTCCTCCTCTGCCGGTCATCTCCCATTCAGGCAGGCTCCAACACGGTACCGGGAAATTGCACTAACCAGTGGCGGCTGGCAGAGACCGGGGGTGGGGGGGAGCAGGGGGAGGTTTATGGCTCCCCATAGTCAATCACAACTCTGCAATGCAGCATTGTGATTGGTCTGAGTGCCGTGGTCGGCTCTCAGACGGGGTCAGGGCGCCTGTGCATGTGCCTCACCAGGCTGTGCATTACAGTCTGGTGGGGAAGATGCAAAGTGCGCATGACTGGTTATTTGTCCCGAGACGGCCAGCAAAGCAATCATGTACACTTGGAGTGTGCAAACCACACCTCCCTCTGTGACCCCAGCCCGCCCTAACCCAGCCCCATAGCACAGAAAAAGAAAATGATAATAACAAGTTTATTTTCATTTTATTCATTTATTTTCTTCTTTGCGAGCAGAGGGGCAATGCTCCTCTGCCTTAGCAGAGGAGCTGCCCCTGCCACTAACCAACCCTGGAGATGCTCTCACAGCATGAGAGCAGCACCAGGATTGTTTGGAGCGGCCTCTCTCAGCACTCCTAATAGCGCTGGAGGCCTGCGCTTTCTCTAACCCAGGTGTCTAAGACAGCTAGGTTAGAGAACTTTAAAATGCGCTTGTCTGGCTGACCGTCGCAAGAAGGCCGGCCTCACAGACATGTAAATTTTAAAGCGCACAGCTCCCTGCTGCCGCCACTCGGCATGGCAGCAAGTTTTTTCCCTCAAAAAACAAATTAGGATAAATCCTACTATTAAAAAAAAAATAGAAGCAGCCAAAGAAATAAAGACACACTCATGATTGTGTGAATGAGAGCCAAAAGTGAGTGAACATGCGGAGTATCACTGTTAAGTATTAATGCATCTTGCTGCCTTACGATGAGATGAAACAGAAGCCTTCCCAAGTACTGGACCAGGTAACTATGGGCAACTTAAAAAACGCATTTTTCACACCAAAGCGACATCTATTAGAATAGACCAATGTGATTGTATTCTTGTTTGGCCAGATCTATTCTTACGGTGCTAGAGACCCAATGAGACAATTCACATTTGTTTCTGAGGCTTAGACTGAATGCAATAACAATAGTCCATATTTTGCACTCAAGACTATCACATCTTACCTTGTAAACCAAAAATAATGTATGTTTTCCCAATGAATTGGTGCAGTTTATTCATTCACAGGCATAGTGACAGCAGTTAACCCTCTTATCAATTGAGATACTTATATCCAGTGTAGAAAAAGTGTGGAAAACAAATCTCATTTGGTAACTTCTATTACAGCAGTTTCGCAAGCACCAAAGTAACCCTTTCATTGTAAGCCTAAGACTTTATAGATACTCGCATCCACAAACTAGAAATCATTAACCACATCTGTCTTTCAACCATGGGATCATAATTTTCTAAAGCTTGTAGGAAATATTGCTAGAATTCCAAGCACATCCAATGATAGTTTAGAAGCAAAATATTCAAAGGTGCCAAAGTCCAATGTCTTTAACCTAGGTTATCAAAAATGGAAGTAGACATTTCTTCCTTAGGACTTAGCATAGATGGCAAAAAGTGAATTTCGTATTTTTGTACACCCATCATTACACAGAGGTGTACGTTGAAAAAAGTTGTTGCCCGGCCATATTCCCTTGTTTAGTTCTCACCTGTTGTCGAACACATATTTTGGACAATATCAATATTTAAAGTAGTCTTTGGTTAACCCCATTGCTCCTCATTCTTAGCTTTGTCATTCTCATGTGCAAGATTCATATTCAACAGCTTTCCTTCCTTTTCTTGTATTCATCCCCCCCTTGGACCTTTGCTTCTATACCATCCTTTTAAATTGGTAATTTGCATCCTTCCACTGCTTATATTCAGGGAACTACTTGTTTCTTTTGCTTTTAGCACTCTTTGGGAATAGATGCGATTTCTAATACTCTTCCCCTTTTTATGCTTTTTCTGGCAAAGACAATGGGTCTGCATTGGCAGCCGAAAGGTGAAACCGATTAGCTTTGCCAATGCCTTTTTTAATTAAAAGGTGGCAGTTGAAGGATCCATGTCAGTTGGTCCGTATAATTGATAACAAAACTCTTAATTTAAATCATTCTTAAAGCAAGCATGATTTTTTCCCCAATTTAAAGTGTAAGGCTGTGTTCATTTTACTGAGTGTGAAATAAGCTCTTTCACAGACTATCCCTTTGGTATTTCGCAATGAGATCTAGGGGCTTATTACGATGCCGGTAGGACGTGGGTCTGACCGGCATCGTGTCAGAATGGAAACGAACTGACTAGTAGTTAGCTTTTTCATCCAACACATTAGGATGCAACCGCCAATGAGGCGGTCGAAAAAAATCTATTTTTCCATTGCGGCTTGTGCTGCGGTCGGAAAAGGGCTGCAGCACAAGTGGCATTGGAAAAATAGATGTTTTCAAACATCCATGCACCTTGTGTCAGGCACCATGTGTTGGCCGGCACGCGGGTATGGATGTTTGGTGCCTCCCAGTCCTCATAGTGGAGGCCGCAGAAGGACGGGGGCCGGCTAGGGGCCCCCAAAGTCCATTTCCAACAGCCTTTCAATGGCAGTCAGACCGCCATTGACAGGCTGTCTGCAAGCGACACCCTATGGCGGTGGAGTTTACTTTAATATATCATAAACATTTATGCATGAAGAAAGAAGAACACACCTAGTTTGAATTAATCAAAAGGAATTGTATTAGAAACTTATTTTTTCTTTTTACAATTGTATCTGGTTGTAACATAGTCAGTCTGTAACAAAAAGCAAAACATTATTGATAAATGACGCAAGGCAAACTAATTGGTGATAAGGTGATCTAGAGGTGGCAAAGCAATTTAAGTGAATAAACTATATACAGTGCTGTACAAGAAGTATCTAAAATGTTTATTCAATATCTTTTTCATGACACAGGAGGACAGCCAGTAGGTCTTGAAACCAAACGCTAGTAGAGTACTTTAATATGTGATCCACCAGAGGTTGGATTCTTGTCAGTGATGATGATGCATTACATCAGTTTATTGTCACCAAAAAATGGATTCTTACAGCAATGATGTTCACGAATCACATCAGGAGTGGCATGAGTCAAAGGTCGGCCCAGACAACAATGTGCAGATGGGGCTCTCTTATTTCTGACTCCTGCTGGGCCCATAACAAAGGCCGAATCTGAAGGGTCATCAGGTCTCCTTTTGTTCGAGTCTCCTGGCCAGCAGCAATCAGGAGCCTCACACCTAGAAGCAAATGCAGCAGAGGGGAAACAAAGGCTCACACCTTGTTAGCACTTACACATACTTAAAAGAGGCAGCTTTTCACTTTGTTCAAGCTCTGTTTAAGAGATATGCATGCACTGTAAGACCTTCAGATGTGCTTATCTTTCCTAAGTTTTTGCACAAAATAAATAGCATTTATATAGAGCTTACTACCCCTGAGGAAGCGTTGTAATAATTTAAATATCACTATTTTTTCTTTTAAAACACTATGGCTAGGTGAAGCTTTACGCTGACAAAAGGCAACATTGTTGTATGTGTAGCGTACAAAATTGTGAATCTTTTTCCTAAATCAGGAGGGTTTGCAAGTATACTCGAAATGTTTGGGCGTAGTTCGCGAAGTAGCGCTACGCGAAGAGCACTTCGCACTACGCAAACTTCACGTAGCACTACGCGAGCTGCGTAGTAGCATGTTCGCACTGTGCAAGATGCGTTTTCAATGATTGCACAGTGCGGACAAGCATCCGGCACTGTGCAAGCATTGAAAACGGCATCTTGCACAGTGCGAGCTGTAGTTTTCTGCTGCTCGAGTAGATTATTACTCGAGCGGCAGCTTTCTCAACGCGAACAGGTAGTTTCTCATTGAGAGCGGTCGCGAGCATGCGCAACCACTCACAATGAGAAACCTGACCTCTTCGCGTTGAGAATCTCGCCGGGATGTCATTTTGCTTGCTCGCGGTCGCGAACATGACGTTCAGGACCGCGAACAAGCAAAAAATGACCACTACGCTACGCTGCACTACGCATGTTCGCACTGTGCTACGTGCAGCTCGCGTAGTGCGAAGTTGCAAAAACTTCGCAAACTCCGCGAGCGTAGCGTAGTGCTTCGCCCAGGGTTAGCTCAAATGTACTCATGAAACACCTGCTAAACATATATGTGAGGGCTTAAGATCTGATGTCACTTCTTGTGATGCCACTTGCATACTGATTAACTCGGTTAGTCCCCCCCCCCCCACTTCTCTTTTTTAGGACTTGTGCCCTGAGCTAAAGCGTGGGTTCCGCCATTGTAGCAAAAGTAAATACATTGAAGAAAAAAAGCATGCAGCTGCATTTCTTTCTATTTGTTTACTTCTGTAGCAATGGTGGCACCTGCGCTTTAGCTTTAAACATCTTAAGCCAAAGTGCTGGTGCCACTTTCTATTTATTTCCTTTTGAAGCAATTATGGCACCTGTGCATTAGCTTAAGATGTTTAAAGCTAAAGTGCGAGTGTCGCGATTTATTTGGAATGCAATAGCTTTCGCATTGCTGAAAGTTTGAGCTATTGGCTTTGTATTATTATTAGCAACACCAATAGCTCAAACTTTCAGCAATGCGAGACCTATTGCATTGCTAATGCTTGTTCTCAATCTTGCGCCAGATCAAAGTCTGCTGTGGAAAAACGAGTGTCGGTTCCCAAAAAATCAGTGCAGAGGGTCCCATCTGCAACCACTGGCTCAAATGAATCATAGCTGGCGTAGCACCGTGCTGCTAACCACTGACTTTGTTGGATGACCCTTGGAATCAAGGACCTGATATTAAGAAGAGAAGATAGACAATTCCAGTGACAGTTAATTTCCATGATGTGAAAGTCGGATGATGCCGCATTTTAGGGGATTTCCTATTGCCTACCTCTGGCACCAGAAATGCCACCAATCAAGGCTAAAGATTTTCCTTTATAGTACCATGGTTCGAGTCATTTCATTGAGCAGGCGAAGGAATCTGCGTTCCCGCCAAATCAAGATTTTGTATTTGTGTCTCAAAATTATGAATCACGATGGTTTCAGAATAGGGCTCCATTTTCCTCTTTACCACGAAGGCTAGTGAAATCAATCTCCCTTGTTTTTGCAGTCATGGGACTGTTGGCCGCGCTGAAATGCATGCACCAGCAAATGCAGTGCCTAGTTGTAGTTGCGTCGCCTCTCTTGTGGGGAGGGAAAGTTGCACTGCTCAGTGGTCCGCTCCAGAGGTAACAGACAGATCATTGGACCAGTTTCAAGAATGCCCGATATATTCACTTTTATTATCCCTGTATTAATCTCGAGGCCTCACAGTTCACTTTGTCTTTGAGCATGCCTTTTATGTGTTTCCTATCTAGTTAGCTGGCTGACATCACCTACCCCGCTCTCCTGTATGAAGAAACGTTGCACTTAAAAAATCTGTCTGTAAATACATTATGCTTGGCTGGCGGACATTGCCAAGACAACATAGCCCACATATCCGTCTGTCCCGCAAGCTACCGGTACACTAGACGTGATATTGACCTATGGTGCAGGACAGGTCGACATTTAATCATGCACCTCTACAGGTCTATGAAACAGGACTCGACTGGCCCATCGCCTAAAGCGCGGACCTTGGGACCCCACTGACCGATAGCGAATTGGCAAATGTAGCAGGGCTCACACGTACAGTGTCAGGTAATGCCTGGTTTAAATTGATCCATTTAATTTCCTTCATATGGCCTATATAACCCCCAAAACGGTACATAGATTTAACCCCCATAGACCCTACGACTGTCCACAGGGTGAAGCACACGGAGCAGACTTAATGCACATGGCGTCAGGGCCGAACTGGCCGTAGCGGGCACCGGGCGTTTCCCCGGTGGGCCGACATGGTGTGGGCCCTTGCTGCCCGTTTTTGTTACTGGCAATATCAGCCCCCTGTAACAAAATCGGCCGAAACCGGCCCTAGCAAACAGCTCGGCCGCACACCCCTGACCTTACTGACATGAATATAGGGCCAAATGAAAAGGCCAAAGAAAAGAAAGATGGCTGATAAATTTACACAATTGGTCCTGGTTCTCGCACAGCGAAGGGTGGCCATCACGTGGATGGGACAGCGTCCCCCCACGATAGATTGCTGGCGTTGAGATGTTTTGGAATGGGCATTGGCTGAAGAGATGAAATTGACCAAGAGGGATGATAAGCTGACGGATGACTTGAGTGGTTGGAGAGAACTTAGAAGTGCTGTGATTTTATCTGTAGTGAATTCAGACACGTCGGAAGCGCACACTACAGACGCTAGTGCGGACGAGAGCGATGGGGACTGAGATGGGGCAATATGGAGGACAACGTATGGAATCATAATACAGTAGAATAGTGGGAGGGAGTGGGGCAAAGAGTCCTCTCCTGGTAGAAAACTAGAAATATTGATTCCTGTAAGAAATTTACGCTATAATAAGATCCACCTGATAAACGCTATTCTATCACTATACAATGTGGCCAACTGTTCTGTGAAAATGAAAAAATAATGTTTTGAGAAAAAAAAATATTTCTGTAAGCGAACCAAGCAGTAGAAACCCGCCTTTTTCACGTCTTGGTGTTAGCTTTCAGTCTTAGGAATATAAGGAATCTTGATATACGTCGTTCACTTGGAGTTTCATTATTCCAAGAAGGCATCTCATAGCAAAAAAAGAGAACTTCGGTGGCTAGCAGTGCAAAACAAGTTTTCTTTGTTCTGGTATAAAAATATGAAGAAAGACTTGACATGAAATGTAGGTTAAAAGGCCAAAGGGGCAGGTTTTCAACACGCCCGTGCCTTCATCTTAAGTAACTTTGGGCACGTGAATCAGTCGTGTAAAAAGACAATTGAATTCCAATCTACTAATCATGAATTATTTGAATGTACAGACAATATTTATTTCTACAAAGATTTTACGCAGCTACTTATGTAATGCCTTAAAGATAAATAATACATAAATAATACATACTTACTAATGACATTAATTTACTCCGTGATACAAAATCCCCCCACAATTGTTAGCTTGCCAGTTTAGGCCTATGAAATGTATTCACAGAAGCATTTCCACCTCGGTGGTTATTAAACATTGTGCCACTAGATGGCACCCCAGCATACGTAATAGACGGATGATTATTTTACGTGATTCATGGAGCAATGCATCCCAGTGCCCCCTTCTTCGTTGTATACATTTATTTATTAGTTTGTTTAATTAATTATTTACTGATACAATCGCCTAATTCTTATTCTGTGAATCCCTTTGATTTTTCAGACAGCCATTTCTATGTACATTTAAAAAAACTGTCCAGTGCTGGAGCTACATTCCAGCAGCTGTTTCTCGGCCGGAACCCTACGGACACATACTGAATTTGGCCTGGTATCATTTTCAGACACCGAGACATAATTCAGCAGTCTCTACAATTGACCTGCAATCTGCAGGCACAGAGGGGGGCTTTCTTACTTTTACTTCTAACCTGACCTGAAACAAAGGCCTGATTGAAAGGACCATCAGCCCATCTTGTCAGTAATATTTAAGTGGGGGTCCACAGAAGTCAAAATGTTACGAACTATAGCTCTGGATAGTGCACCCCAACACCCTGTCTGGAACACTGCAACACTCTTTGCTGTAATATCAGATGTTCTCTATCGCTTGATGCCTAGGGGTTCATTTCACAGCACGAAAAGATGCTGCAGTTGCTTTCAGTAGACATAACAGACTACCTGGGGCCTGCAAACCTGATATGTGTTTTTTAAAGGCTATTCTTTTATTTGAAAGGTGCCTCAGCACCAGTTATTGATGGGTTGATGCTGCTCGTTGGTACATTCAAGAGGCGGCTACCAAGCGCAACATATGATCGAATTGATTAGATGTGTTGACATTACCTCTTCAACTCTAAGCCTTTATTTCTAGCTGACGTTTTTTCAGCTGACTCATTTCTCCCTTTGACCAGGCCATCGAAACAACCATATTTTTGCATATTAGCTGTGTCGGTGCAACTACCTTACCTGGATAGTTCTACAAAAATGACCTTCCTGTTATTTAAATATGAGAGGTCGGTTCTTTACCCAAAAATGTATTCAGTGCGGATTTAATCGCTGGCTCCATTAAAGTAGATTTTTATTCTTGCCATACCGTCGTTCAGCCGTATTGTATACTCAAAGTTAATTCATTGACATTCCTGTAACATATTGCTTGCTGTGTGAGACTTTACACCCAGGTGGGGGAATAGTTACATTCTCAGATGGTGAGTTTATGAAATACATAATAAAGAAACCGTCACTCTGTACCTATAAACCTACAGACTCGCTATGGATTTTTACTGCTGCTTCAAACAAATATGTGGTCATCATATGTCACACAAACCTTCAGAGGCAGTTAGGGGAGGGCAGGTGTTCAATCTTAGATCTGCATGTTTCACAGTTTGGACAAAATGTGTGTTTGGAGGGGGTTGTACCTAGAGTTAATTTTTTTCAGATTATGTGTGTTTTGTTGTGTTGTCTGCTCCGAAGCACATACAAGTCATTGCACAGGATCAAGTCTCACATTTGTTTTCAGAGATTTCTTATCGCCTGCAGTTCGTAATGATGGTTGTGTTTTCTCTCACGCAGATGATGGGCAACTGGACCTTTGGCACACTGGTGTTCACGGTACTGGTGTTTACAGTTACACTAAAGGTAAAACACTGCATTTATTTTGTTTTCTTACCCGTTCAGTACATTTGCTTTCATTGCAGCTCTTACAATAAGTTGGTCGAGTTTCAGGTTAGCAAGGACCTAGTTGTGCAGTAACTGCCATCACAACTGTCTGAGTTCTGGTTGCTGCACACTTTACTGTTTGTGCAGAAACCCGAATTCCGAGTTTTCCAGTAAACACCCTACCAATGCAGTATTTCCCAAATACATTTCCGCAGGTTTTGCCTTCAGAAATACACTGATGAAAAACATACAATAAGTTTGGATACATGCGGAATTACATGGGCAAAACACTGACATTCGCATGTATTCCTCATTTTCCTGAGAAAAACACGAATTATAAGTCCTCTCCCTTCTGAGCAGCCCCAGGTTTGGTGTTCTGTCCCTGCTCTGACACTTGAGGATGTGCTCCTTCACAGCCTGCACTCTGAGAGCTGCTTCTAGATTGTCACTGGACTGAGGCACGAGTCTTCCTGAAGTGGGGAGTGGATGTTGCTTTTACTGGACCAGAGATGCTTCTGCCCATCTGTTGCAGTATATGAATGCAGAAGGTCCTCCAAAGAAATAAAATGGCGTTTTTTTGCTCTGTTTATCCGTGCTTTTTCATTTGTCATATTATTTTTTTTCTTGTTAATTTTATTCATGACTGCAATTATTTCCCAAGACTTAGATTATTGTTTTAGCATCCATTTCTTTCCGTAATCAGTTGCTTAACTGTAATGAAAGTCCTTTCGATTAGTTATCTCTTACTATTATTTTAGTCTTTAGTATCCATTTGTTTGTATAGCCAACTATTTGGCTATAACGAAATGTAGCCCCTGTAATATGCAACTACAGGGTTTTAACTAACCTAACCATTTTCAAATGCAGGAGCGAGTGCAGACCTGGGCTGCTTTAGCTTGAAATCACTTGTTCTGTTGTCCACTTATGAGGAATGTCATCGTTTTGTCTTGCTGCTCTTGGTGACATGAACAGAACTATTTCAAAGAACAGCCATTCTCCTGGTCGCATCATTTACCTGATCCATTTCAACATGGCTGATAAACAGTGCAACTTGTCCAGCATCAAACATGCAATAGTCGTCTCCTCCAATTTCAGGAATATAAGCAGTAGAATTCACCGCTAACACTATGGAATTCTCGGAGGATAGCTGACTCCAGGTTCTTGAAAATGATTTGACCCTATGCCCTGAATGTAGTTCCCCCCTCAGGATTGCGTTTCAGTGTCTCGAAACCCCATGACTAACAAATGGTTCAGCAATGACTTATCTTTCAGTGGCAGCTGGTACTGATCGGGTGTGGCGGGTGGGGAGTGGGTGGATGGAGCTAAAGAAAATAAAAATAAACCTTTCCTCCTTACAACGTCTTGTATCTCCTCCGTCGTCTGTCTGTTGGACCGGAACAGGAAGCCCCCATGCTCCCCTGACCAATCACGATGCTGCCATGCAGCATTGTGATTGGTCTGAGTGCCATGGTTCGGTGCTTAGACAGGGAATGGGAGCCTGGGCATGTTCTGCACCCAGACTGGGTGGTGAACATGCAAGCATGGGTGGTGAACATGCAAAGTGCGCATGACTGTTTTGCTAGCCCGAGAGAGCCGGCCAAAGAGTCATTGCCCACATACAGAGTGCCCACCACTCCTCCCCTCTGCTCTGAGAGCAGAGCAGCCTGCCCCACAAAGACGCAGCAGGAACAAATAAAAAGATAAAAACAACAAGTTATCATTTTATTTTTCCCATACTTACACTGCTCAAAGCAGTGTAGCGACACTCCTCTCCCTTAGAGTAGGGGCCGCCATTGTTCTCTTTAGTGTAAATGACACGGAAGGTCTATTAGAAGGCTCAATACGAAATACAAATCCACCTGTGACCCCAGATCCTTTTTTATAACCAAGGCGAAAAGATTAGCACACACAGAACTACATACCCCACTCCTAGAGTGTGATTCCTACCACCTATAAATCTAGTGAACGGTTCCTCACCTTAAGAGAGTTCATTCTCCTGAACCAGACTTCTATCTTCAGCAACGCTGTGTGAAGACTGAGTGCAGTACTTTCAGTCAAGAATTGAATCCCTTAGAGCCAGCACTATAATGCTCCATGAATATCCTGATCTGCCTCCCTACACTCTGGTTTCACAGTTGTCTCAGCATAATACATGGTTAAGACCGTGAAGTCCTCCAGCACATTAGTGCTAGTTATGATATCTAGAGCGGAAGAGTAACTAAGGTTAACCTGTTGATTATTGTGCCCGCTTAACTTAACTAGTTCATATTTTTCTCGGCTGTGGTGGAAGTCCACCGCAATGTCAGTGCGGAATCCGAAGAAGGTGGTGCACAACCAGAATTAGGTGGTTTATTAACAGGGTATCCCAGCAACTTCCAGTAATAACTGAAATAGCAGGTCTCTGGCATGACAGTTACAAAACTAAGTTATGTAAGTTACACAGAGACGTTTTACAGAGGGCAAAAATAGTACAATGTAAACTTTGGGAAAGAGGGTAAATACAATTGTGTTGTGAACACACACACTAGTCAACATACATATACGTTTCCAGACACAGACTACCTAATAACGCCCACACACTCTACAGCAAATAGAAAGAAAAATGAGTGGAAACACTCAATCAATCAGGGGAATTGTAAGCGTCCTACTCACCCGGGAGGGTCTCAAGGCGCTGGGGGGAATAGGGCGGGGGAGGGGGTGGGCCGCTCACGATCGGTGGAAAAGCCAGGTCTTGAGCGTCCTCCTGAAGATGTTCAGGGAGGGGGCGCGCATGATATTGAGCGGGAGCTCGTTCCTTGTCTTGACTGCGATGTAGGAGAAGGTTCTTCCACCTGTTCTGGCTCTGCGGATGCGAGGGGTTTCGGTGAGGGCGAGGTCAGCCGATCGGAGGTTTCTCTTGGGTATGTGGAAGGAGATTCTCTCGTTGGGGTATTGGGGTCCAGTGTAGTGGAGGCATTTGTAGGCGTGAGTGAGTATCTTGAAAGTGATTCTCTTCTCAACGGGGAGCCAGTGTAGGTTCCATAGGTGTTGGGAGGTGCGTTTGTGTCGAGGAATGCAGATGACGAGTCTGGCTTCGGTCTTCTGTATGGTCTGGAGCTTGCGGAGCAGAGACTTGTTGTTCCGGCACTCACTTTGCCAACTTCATTAAAGGTGCAACATACGTGGAGTGTTCATGACTCTATCTACACCTCAAGTGTGATCTCTACTAGACGAATACTGGCCCAGAGCCATGCCCCTCTGAATGGCAACTCAGCTAACTCATTCCAAATGTTACCATCGTTAGCCACTTCACGGTCATTAATGATGTTTGTCATTTTAATGCATTTAGATCTGCCTTTAATGTACCAATGACAACACCGGATTATCATTCAAACACCCACCAAAAAGTTATGAGGAACCACCTACCTTTTGAAATCCCAATTTGCAAACACACTTATTTTCCCCTATCCCTTTCACCAGTTATGGATTTCACAATATTTACCTCCTTTTCCTCAGGCTTACTTAACTTCAACCATCAGGGACAATTTTTGGAGCCAGGAATGCTTCCCTTCCACCGCTGAAAAACATGTATTCCAGTGACTGAATGCAGAGTGAACCCTTTGTTCCATATTTTTCCCCAAGTACATCAAACCATCAGATCATACCTCCAGACACTAAACTATATCAGGGCCATCCCCTGGTCAATCCTAATGTTCATGTAGTACATCAGCTGACGTTTCTCTGGACACAGGATTAGACTGATACTATATCGAAATAACACATCAGGGTTTCATGTCTCTCATGAAGTAACACAAGAACCCGGAAATGCCTGGGGCGCTAAACAAGACAACACACTTTTATATCCAAACAAATGTATTAAGGGCACCAGAGTACAACACTTGATGTACTACATGAACATTAGGATTGACATGGGGATGGCACTGGTATAGTTTGCTGCTGGTGTCTCCTATCAAGAACTCTTGGACAGTGCTTACTGAGATTGTTTGCCCTGAAGAAGCCCATTCTAGGGCCAAACGCGTTGGCTATACCCACTTTTCAAAAGAATTTAAGAATTAATGAACCTTTTACCTACCCGTGAAAGAACTGTTATTGAACATTGAAGTATCAACGTATATATTGTATTGCCTCCCATCTTTCTGTCTAAGGAACCAAAACACGTCACTTGGTTGCTATAGAGAGTTAGTAAACTAAACAAATAAGCCCTCCTCTGGATACAATCACAGTGAAAGCATGTGAATCACGCATGAGAACACACTAATACTCACTGAATAGTATTTGCGCTTGAGTATGCACCGCAAGCGTAATTGGATCCCATCCAGATCAAGGGTGTCTGTACACCATGGGGCACTATTCAGTCGGGGAAGTCAGAAACAAATGTGCTTCTACTGGAGGGGATTGCGATGCTATAGAGTATTGCATGAAGTAATCCTATGAAGGGAAGTCCATGAGAGAGTGTAAGTGTTACTCATTGAGTACACGTGTATTCTCACCCGTGATTCACATGCTTTCACCTCGAATGTATCCAGTGGAGGGTGTACTCATTTAGTTTCTGCCTTTTGATAACAAACCAGCGCTTTGATTTGGCTCTTTGGCACTACTCAATCTTTTGTAACCCCATGGGACTTATTGCCCCATCCCATGTAAGTGCTCTGATTGCATTTATACCCTGATAAAGATCTCAAATTCATAAACAAGGTTGTAACGCTGTTCTGGTGGGTGGTCCTGCGGCGGTCTCATGGCGGCTGCTGGGAGGGTCATACAAGAGCCTAACCGCCACCCTCAGTGTGCTGACTGCACCTTCATGCATGCTGTGGCATACATGCAACACCATGAATGAAATGGTAGTACAAATCTAGGGGGGCACTACATGTCCCCCTTATCCCACCCCCCTCCCCCCAGGCCCAAGTGCAGCAGGAGTTCCCTCTCGGCTCCCTTTTCATTGCAGGCTCACCGCCATGAAATTGGCAGTGGACAGGCTACTTATAATATGCTTGGCGGTTGCGCAGCGGCACCGCCTGCATATTGCTGCTCCTGTCAGCACCGTGTCCGTCGCATGGGATCCTTGATCCCGGCGAGTCGGTAGTCTTGTGGCAGTCCGACCACCACAGTCACAATACTGTCAGCAGACCCGCAGTGTGGCAGTGGTCAGATCGACACTACAAGTACGACTGTCCTGTGGACCTCCGTACTCGTAATCAGGCCCTTAATGACCATTGGATCCTATTGCATTGCCTGAGGTGTTCAATAAGTATCCATCACACAGCACTGATGGTTCACTTGCTTTCTCTCCTAGGTTGTATTTCAAGGATTGTTCATTTCAGACTAGGTTCTGGATCATGTACACAAGGGACGATTCTCATATGGATATCAAAATAAAAAATAAAAGCACAGGATTTATTCCCTTGGTCATTACTGTTCCTTACTTTTAGCACTCAATGTATTGCGTATTGAATGAATTGTCTTGACATCGTAGATAGAAGAGATTTTCTAAAAGTTGTCTATACATTCCAATATTATGATTATTAACATGTAATTAACCTGTTTGACTGCCAGTGGAACCGTGTGATTTTCCATTTCAGCTTGCACTGGATACACACTACTGGACTTGGATAAACCACTTCGTGATTTGGGGATCACTGCTGTTCTACATTGTTTTTTCTCTACTCTGGGGAGGAATTATCTGGTAAGAGTGTTCATGCATGTTTTCTATGGTGGAAACGTTTAGAGTGCTCATTTTTCTGATGCTTCTTGACACTAACGTTTTGCTGGATCATTGTAAAGTGAGCTTCCATTTTGTAATCACCTCGTTTCCTTTAGTTAAGGGCACTTCCCATTCTTTAGACTTTGACAGAATGTTGGAAAGGTGGAACATCCTTACAGGGAGATTAAACCATCTCTGATTTGTAAAATATTATCTCTATAAGAAACTTAAGATGTATCGCTGGAGCAGGCAGATGCAACTATATACCCTCGTTCACCTTTGCCCTTTTCTATGCTGGCACTGATATAGTGCATGCCATTGCTGTTTTTGATATGGCCACCTGCCTTACTATCATACAGTCTAAGTCATCTTAGAATACGAAAAGTGGGTGAGGATGGCAGTGCCTTCCCATCACCTCATATGCTACAACCCATATACCCTAATACTTCTCACCTCCTGGTGGTTAAACAGTGTTCCTTTTTTGCTGGCTGTATAGTCTATCAAGATGGGCATACCTATATTCCACATTACTCCTGAACCCTCTACATAGCATCTCAGTTGTATCCTTAAAGCTTTCCCCTGGCTGCTGCTGTTCAGACCATACCCCACATCCCTTCACCATTACACACAGATTGGCCTGAACAGACTGCCTATTTCTTTGAGGACTCGTATCACATCTCCCCCTTTGTGAACAGTTCATTTGCTGTTCAGAACTTCTGGGGCTCTCATTGTCGTCCTTTTCATAGAGGATTTCTGCCACCCAATTTCTGCATTTTCTATTAACAGTCTTACTGCATTTAGAAGAACTGTTTTGGCAAAGGTTAAACTAAGGGCCTTCCCAGGAGCCTCAACACATTTGACCACAGTCCCTTGTCCTGTTCTGCTCTTACTTACTGTACACCTCTGTTTCACAATTGCTCTAGCACATGAAGTGTAGTGTTCCTCACATCACAATACTGAAACCCAATGATGCCCATATGGACATCAGGTTTCTTACCCAATAGCAGTTCATAGCAGCCACGATCTCCATTTCGGCGAATCTATGACAATTTGACTAGTGGCCCTTTACGGTAATTCTCTTAATGGCAAATATCAATGCAGCCTTTGACACAATAAGCCACCTAACCCTTTGAGCAGGGTTCTCCAAACTCTGTCCTGGAAGGCTGAATCCATGCCACATTTTAAACATAACCACATGTATCTAAATGTGGATAAGCTAAAACTCTGGCGTGGATCTGGCCCTCCAGGACTTTGGAGAACCCTGCTTTTGAGTCACTGGGTTCTGGATTTTCTTGTTTTGATTTTCTCATGATAAGCCTCTTCTTTAATTGGAGTTTTTAAAGAGGGCTGTTGACTGAAAATCCAGGAGTGGGTGACATTGGCCCTGATGACAAGCTAGGAAGAATTGAACGTTGTAAACCAGGTGTTTGTGCTTTGATTTGAGCAGTGGTTGCAGAGTGAGTAGGGGTATTCAATTACTCTTTATGGTTTTCCTTCCCCTTTTCAGGCAGCTTGATTTTGAGAATGACATGACTGTAGAATGCATCTCCTACCCCTGATGCCCCCTTGATATCGACCTCTAGAAAAGTCAGGGCTTTTACTTTGGATGTCAAACGTATGCCCCTTGCCTGAGTGTTCATTTCTGTCTTGTGGTCTTTGCTCCCTTTAGGCCTTTCCTCAACTATCAGAGCATGTACTACGTCTTCATGCAAATGTTGTCAAGTGGTCCTGCCTGGCTGGGTATCATTCTCCTAATTATCATCAGCCTTCTTCCAGATGTGCTGAAGAAAGTCCTCTGTAGACAGTTATGTCCAACGTCAACCGAAAAAATTCAGGTAAAGTCCACGTTCCTGCCTCCAAATTATTTTTATTATATTTTAAAACCAAGAATGCCTGTTTTTCAAATTCGTACGCCTTGGAGGAAGTCAAAGACGAAGTGAAATGCTACAGAATTTACTGTCTGCCGTAATGTTGAAATCATTTTAACAAGAAAGCGATAAAACAACATGTTTTCCCCAAGGAACATATTCCATCAGAGCACTGTTATCTGGTAGAGATGTCAGGCTCTGCAGCATGGAGTTTTGGTAAAACGAAAGTATAAACGCTGCAGGCACAAAATCTTTCTACAGCGCAGTTAGGGATTTGTGGTTATTCAGTTGGTAGAATCAATATAACATTGCCCTCAAGGAGCCATCCTGTTTTCCGGTTAAAAAACCTACGAAGCAGAGGTGGCCGGATGGGACAGATTGCTCCTCTGACATTTCACTTTGTTGTTCCTTTCATAGAACAAAGGGGTAAGAGAGTGGTCATTTCAGAATATAGGTTATATATAGTGAAAATTCTGATATGATCATTTTTTACACTGATCACTTCTACGCTCCCCAGACCTTTTTTTCACACAGACTTTCTGCCACACATCTTACTGCTCGAAGTGACCGAAAGGCACTGTACAACAATTGTGCATCCAGGTTTTTACATTTCAGAGGTAAAAGCAAAAAAGTATTCATGTGGCAGGAAAACTGGAATCCTGGATGGGGCTTTAAAATGCAATCCTATTGAACTGTTTGAGGTATATAAAAACACAATGCCCAGTCCCAGCATTTTAAACAGGGAACAGTGGCGGACGCCGCACATTCACATATGTACAGACACACACAAGTGTACACAGGCAGATGTGTGCAAGCAACGCGCATAGCAGTGACAGCATTCAACGCTGTGTTTTTTAACTCCCTTTTGCTGGCTAACTTCTCCATGTGTTCTGCACAGGCTATACACCTAGTGCCAACACCATCAGTGCTTACTCCGCCCTGCGCGCATACACTTACATACCAAGGAAACCATGAGACATTTTTTGTGGGAAAGCCGTGATGCAGGTTTATTTCATACAACACAGGTACTGGTAGGTGGGTCAAATCAAATCAAATCAAATAAGCTTTATTCGGTTCATTTTGTTTAAACCATAAAAGCAACAAATAAAAATACATACATGTATAATTGACTCAACAGAACATATACAGAATAAAAAGAGTCCAACTTGAAACAACTAAAAATCAATTTGACAGTCTACGTGCAGAATCAGAAAGGGTAGATGGATTAGTGGGACTAAATACTTTGGAACCCCTTTCACCAAGAATTGTGGTCCAATGTCAATTGCGTTTTGGGAAGATTGAATCGGGGGCCAGGATAGAAATCATGCAGGTCCCAGATGGAAATGGGGCCATCTCCCTCTTTGGGCAGAGAAAATCGCAAGTAGGGGACAATGTTCACTCTCTTAAATTTAATTAAAATCAAGTCGCCCGGGATGACTTTGGGTGACGTGCCTAGCCACCCCACCCTCCTAACACTCAAGATTCCACCATCCAAACCAGATGGCAATGGTCTGTTATGTTGTAGCCAGGAGATGGTTTTGTGTAACAAGTCTTGTTGGGTTTCCAATTTACTCTGCCTGGATGCTGGGACCCCAGAGAGAACAGCCACATAGGGGGCGGCTTCCGGTGGTAAATTAATCCGGGGTGCGGTCCTGGGGACTCTAAGAGGTACAGGTACAGAGTTAAGGGTAATACTCCGGCTTCTTGGATTGGGTATCGACATTAAAGGTTCAAGAGTTTGCGCTTTCGTCATGGGCTTAAGCTTTTCATTTTTACTGGGGAAGATGGGGTGGGTGGGTGTAGCATTATTTTCAGTTGGGGTGTAGGTCCTTAAAACAGATTTTTCGATAATGGTCAGCCTGTCTCCCAGGGCGTCGATTTTTGTGACCAAGGGTGTTAAAGCAGATACTAAAAGTTGCTCTATCTGGGCCAGTAAGGTCAAATGAAGTGGTGATACAAAGTCTGGTAATATGTTCACGGTCTCACCCGGCAAATTTAAAGGTGGATTGAAAGGAGATGATGAAGGGCTTGTGCACGTTAATTTGGCGTTAGGTGATTTCCTAGAGACATTGTCTTTTTTCGCGTCAGGATTTCTACTCACTATGGGGGGGTAGACACATCCTGGGCGTAGTTCGTACCACACAAGGCATTCAACTCCTCCCAGATAGACATGTTGAGAAGAAAACGATAAAAGAGAGTTCAACGACTAGGATTAATGAAAGACAACCCAATACCTCCACCTTCGTTGGGGCCAAGTGGGGTGCCCCGTCCCATCCTCTTCAGTCCTCTGAGGGCCACAGAGGGCCCGCCCTTTGCCCGGGCTTCGCCCGGCGTCCCGCTTGCATCCCGCGAGGGAGGTCCATCGGGATTTTAAAGCGCCTCCTGGCGCTGCTGTTTGGTCACGTGGTTTGCAGGGGTTCTGGGGATTGTAGTGCCCTGCCCTGCACTCCACGCAGCGACCAGCGCTTCCCTAGATAGTAGTGGGAGCGGGCAGCGGGAGGCAGGCAGGCAGCAATCCCAGCAATTACCAGAGGGTCAGCAGTCCTCCCGGGCACCCCAGCGGTAACGGAAGGCAAAGACCCAAGATGCTCCCCCCGCTCTGCAGGTCCGTCGGGATTTTAAAGCGCCTCCTGGCGCTGCTGTTTGGTCACGTGGTTTGCAGGGGTTCTGGGGATTGTAGTGCCCTGCCCTGCACTCCACGCAGCGCCCAGCGCTTCCCTAGATAGTAGTGGGAGCGGGCAGCGGGAGGCAGGCAGGCAGCAATCCCAGCAATTACCAGAGGGTCAGCAGTCCTCCCGGGCACCCCAGCGGTAACGGAAGGCAAAGACCCAAGATGGTTTTGGCAGTGGGTGGGTCATCTTACAGGCGATCCAATGCGGCAGCCTCTCGCTGACCCGCATGCCCAAGGAGCCATTTTGCACGGCGAGGCGATGCTCAGACGGTGCAGTCCATTATCACTTTATTTTGTTAGACTCCCGCCCCCCCTGTCAGGGCGGGGAGATGAGGCACACCCCCGGTCGGTTCAGGCCCCCCGACCGCCCGAAGGACTAACGGGGCGCCGACGCTGTTTCCTGGAACCCCCTCGGCTCCAGGTTCTTGGCTCGGGCACCCTACTGTGCCAGGCAGAGGTATTTAGACTGTATCCTTCTGCCACAGAGGTACCCCTACTGTCCATCTGCTTCCAGATCGCCCTGTACTCCGCCACAGCTCTGGAGGAGGCCCCCGTCGATGACAGAGCCCCCCACCTACCCAGTTACCGGCACCCTGCCGCCGACAGGGCTTCATGTAAGTCTAGGAGAAAGACATCCATTCCCAGCCCAGACAAATGTACTCCGTCGCTTTCATAATATCCTTCAGTTCTTTCCTGTATCAGCACGTGCCTAATAAACCCCAGGCCCCTCCTTTCCATGAATTTCTGCATGGACCTGTTGACCCTCTTCCGGCCTTGCTCTATTGCAACCACCGACCGTGCTCCCCTCCAGGCCTTGCGGGGCACAATCTCAGACCATATTACCTCCGTGGCTCCCAATTGGTTAGTTATAGCTATCACGTCCTTCTGCATGGCTTCCATTAAGGCTCCCCTCCCCACTTTGACCAGGTCGTTCCCCCCTAGATGGATAATCAGGATGCTGGGAGGACCGCCCCGTGCTGCTAGACATTGCTGAAGTCTGCCCCTCAGCTGACCCCATCTCATTCCCGGGAAACCCAGCCAAATAATTCGAGTCCTCGCTAAAGTCAGATCCCATCTCTTGCGCATCGCCCACTGCTCCAGCCTGGTAATGTAAGAATGGCCCATCACCCACACGCAACAATCGGCTGCAAGAAAAGACACCATTGGCATTACTGTTTTATTTATAAGTTGAACACTGCACTCCAAACAAAATTATTTGCTTTTTTTTTTTTTTTACATCTACAAAATGAATTGCTGCACTGCAAACAAAATCGGCATTGAAGAAATATCTGACAACACTCCAAAATCTCTACTTTTGACCGTTTTCATGAGAAACATGCCTGCCGCCCTAAAGGCTCCTCTTCCCTACCCACGTGGATAGGCACGGCCGCCTGCGGCCACCGGAACTCAGGGGCGGACATAGCGCTGATAGCAAGAGGATGACCACCTACCCACCCTCTTGACACCTTCCTCACCCAGCCCAGCCCTGTAAGCAGCAGTGGCCGCCCCTATCCTAAAGGAATGGCTTGAAAATTTTTGACCTTTGTTGGTGGCTGGCAAACCTGCCCTGGCCATCACTGAGGCCATCACTCGCTCCAACTGGAATTTGGTCAATGGTGTGCCGTCTGCGTGAATTAAGAAGGTGCCTGCTAACAGAGGCCTGATTTTCAGGTATTCCCTAACTAAGGTTACCGGGCAATACCTGGGATCCTCAAATGCATGTAAAGTGATGGACACACCCTTCCCCACTTGATCTGTTTTGGATTTTCGTAGCCACAGTACCAATGGATCCCTGGCGCAGACGTCCATCATGTCTAATGCCCTCCCTGATCTGTCAGATTTGGATTTGGCCACTAGCTCGCTGGCCCTAAAGGCCCCAAAGAACGCTAAGCAAAAGGCTGTCGAGAAGAGCTGGGCCTCGAATGCCGAATTCGTGACTGCCGGAACTGTGTCCAACATGCGCTGGAGAGCCGGGAACTCTATTCCTGCCCTTTTGTTGGGAATCCTCACTTCCTCCCTGGCCCACCCTTTCAGTGCTGCCCTAATCCTGAATGAGCACGTTGGATCCTGTTCTCCATTTAATTGAGTCTCATGTTTCAGTGCTGCCAGGTGGCCGCACACCCAGGAGTGGGACTTGCCAGCCTCCCTTGCCCATACTACAAAAGTCTCGACTTGTTCCGCTGTACTCAATGCTGATGCTCCCAGGGACAGGATCACATCGCTGAAAGTTGTCTGTTGGGCCGCATATCTTCTCCTGGTTGTATGGGCCAGGGAACGTTGCCCCATCCTCTTCAACCGTTCCCCCACTGAAAGGAGCCGCCATAGGGTAGTCGGGAATGGTGTCATCTCCTCCCCCGCCTGCGGCCAGGCCTCCCGGAATCGTGACAGCTGAAAGCGAGAGAGAGCGTCAGCTGCCACATTCTTGACACCTTCGACATGCCTAGCCCTGAACTCAATGTTACTTCGCAACCCTGCCCTCACTAACTCCCTCAGCAGACTTAAGACTAACGGGCAGTTGGCACTCAGGCCATTGATGGCTTGGACCACCGCTAAGTTATCAGACCAGAACACCACCTTCTTGTTGGCCAATTCCCCTGGCCATAAATGCAGTGCCCCACAATGGGGAATAGCTCCAGGACCGTTATATTGGCAGTCACTCCCTTCTTGCTCCACGCATCCGGCCACTTCATGGCACACCATTTTTCTCCAAAAATCACCCCAAATCCTACTCGACCGGATGCGTCTGAAAATAGACATAAGCCCTGGCTACTCTCCCAGGGGGCCCTCCATATCACTGTGCCATTGAAACTCCTCAGGAACTCGTCCCACATTCGTAGATCTGCTTGCAACCCCGGCCCCAGCCTTACAAAATGATGCCTCTTCCTCACGCTGGCCGTCACCTTTGACAACCTGCGGGAAAACACCTTACCAGCCGGTATGACCCTCGCTGCGAAGTTCAATTTGCCCAACAGCCTTTGGACCTCCTCAAGCGTTGCCCTACCCTTGCCAATCATTGCACTAATGTCCTGCCTCAGTTCACCCACTTTCTCCGCTGGGAGTCTGGATTCTCCTCTGATTGTGTCAAGTTCTATGCCCAGGAATGTCAGTATCTGAGCAGGCCCTTCAGTTTTTCCCGGTGCTAATGGAACACCTAAATGTTCCGACATGACTTCAAAGGCCTGTTGGGCCTCAGCGCATTCCTGAGAACCCTCCCTGCCAAAAAAGAGGAAGTCGTCTAGATAGTGGGTGACTTGGTGAATACCATGCCTGCCCATGAGGGCCCACTGGAGAAAGGAGCTGAATGCCTCAAAGTAGGCGCATGAGACCGCGCAACCCCTGGGCATGCAACGATCGAAAAAGAATGCCCCCTCCCACTTGAAACCCAGCAAGTGTTGACTGTCTGGGTGAACTGGTAGGAGGCGGAACGCTGACTCGATGTCTGCCTTGGCTAACCACGCTCCCTTGCCTGTTCTCCTGATCAAGTCAATGGCCATGTCCAGCGAGCAATAGGAGACCGAACATGCCCCCTCCTCTAACCAATGATTGACTAAATTGCCCTCCGGGTAAGATAGATGGTGGATCAACCTGTATGTCCCGCAGAGCAGCCTCGGACTAGGCGCGGGAACTAAAGGCCGAGCCTAGATGCTGGCCCGGTCATATACCCTTGGACACGCCTCCCCCGTCCCCAGGTGAGCCCTCCCCATAGGCTGTTGGCCGAGGGGGCGTCTCAGGGGGGCGCGCTGCAGGGTACGCTCGCCCGACGTGTGGGACTAGGGCGCTGTCCCCCCATACTCCCCTTCGTGTCGTGGTGCCAGCGGCATTTGTCACAGTAATCTGAACCCATTGACAGTCTATTTGTCTTAAGTACCACTGAACCTGCACTGTGTATGGTTTTAAATAAGACGTGGGCCTCTGAATGGCTGTGGGGTGCTGACATGCTGCGGCTTGCTGAAGATCTATGGGGTGCGTCTTCAGGTCTGAGCATGATGATCAGCCCTCCAAATCTACACAGCTCTTTTCGTTAGCACTTCAGGTAATGTCAGTGTGTATTTCCCCCGGCCTCTTGGGAGCAGACCGTCAGCGTGAGGTTGCGGGTAGGTACCCTTTCCCTGTATTTTTTGCAGCGTTGGTCAGGTTTTGGCAGTAAACCTAATCGTAGATGAGCACAAAATATCTCCACTCTGACTTAACCCATGACTTTTTGTTAGGATCTCCGTTTGTGCATAGATTCTTTAACTGGAAGAGAGCCTGACTTTCTCCCTCATCCGGAGTTCATTTCCGTCCCGCTCCAGTCCCTCATCTAGACACAACCCATGAGCCCTTTGAATTTGGGAGTTATCAACCCCTTACTCTGATAGCAGTGCTAACTACCCTTTCAATCACCCCTCTCTGGACATAAAGAATTACTGCCATCACGTATAGTTGTGTCCATGGCTTATTTCTTCTAGAGCAGGAGGCCGTTCCTTCCGTAGCAGTGCAGCCCTCCTCTGGAATTCACTGCCCACTCACATTCGAAGCCACACCAACTACATGACTTTCAGGAAGGCCATAAAAACACACCTTTTTCCCATCATGTAGCCTTTGCCTTCCCTCCGTGTTAGTTACTTTGCTGACAGCGCCGGGACTCACCTTTGCTGGGTTGGGCAACTGTTGCGCTATTCAAATTGCAGTAACATAACATAACAGAGCCAGACAGCCATAGTTCTTCAGGGGAAGATAAATGCCACCTGTAGGTGGCCTTGCCTCTCTGCCCAGGTTGATGTTGCCTGTGGTGCTTCTCAGCTCCTGCTGGATCAAACATACTCTATAATCTAAAGTTACACCCACGTTCTTACTTGAACACAGGCGATTAGTCGCAGGTCAAAGGATGGTGGCAATTACATTTCTTAGGGGCATATGTAGGTAATTTCCATTTTGCGATTCTCAAATAGCGATTTTTAAGGGATCGCTATTTGAGAATAGCAAAACGGAATGTAGGTAATAATTCGCGATTTTTTTGCGAATCTCTGACATTCCTTATTTGTGATTAGCAAATTGCGAATCGCAATTAAGGAATGAGTGTCCCATTCATTCCGTGAATGGGGATACATTCTCAAATTGCGATTTTCTGTGAGAAAATCGCAATTTGAGAATTGCAATTCCAAGGGTGCCAGGGTGTCCAAAGGACACCTGTTGCACCCCTGGAATGTGCCTGTAAGTACATGTGGCACACATACATGCCCTAAGGGAATGTCTGTGCGCTGTGGCACTTTGAATTTTTTTTAAAAATGCATTTTTAAAGGAAATCGCAAAATACCATCTACTTGAAGTAGGTGGTATTTTACGATTCCTTATGCCAAAATCACAATTTTTAAGGCACCCCTACATAGCATTTAAGGAATCGCAAAATTGCGATTCCTTATTTTGCTAAGTGCCACCTACATACCAAATGGGCGTTTGCAATTCGCAAACGCCTTCCTACATATGCCCCTAAGATCCTGCTATGATGGTCTTTTTTTCGCTAATAAATGATGAGTGCCCTACATCAGTATTGTTCAGTGGACCTGTAAACTACTATAATTGCACTGGCGTGGATTGTGGAAATATAGACCCACACAGTAAAGTCGCACAAATGTATGCTGTCAAAATAAATACCATGCAAACATATCTAACTGCAAAAATTTCGACCTGCACCTAATCTCACCATGGTGCAACTGGACTCAAATATGTTAGGACTGAAACTGAAATGATAACTTAACCCAGTCTTAAAATAGATTGGAACTGGGTAAGTTTAGGAATTCTTGTCAAAACGCACATTTTTTTAGATTTTTTTTTTAATGGTTTGTTTTTTCTTAAGTGTACATTTTTGCTTTTTTACAGTACAAGTCTGTGTTTTTGAAGTGTGCTTTTTCACCTGCAACCAACATTGATGACTATATGCCTTGGGAATTCATTCATTCATTTAAATCTTTATTTCGGCATGAATACCATAAAAGAACAGTTACATAGATACAATAAAACATTTCTTTTAAAAAAAACACCACTTGCTATATAAGTTCGTTCGATTTTCATGTCAGTTCTCAAGTAAAATCCAGAGGGTTAAAACATTCATAAAAACTATACGATTTGTTAAGAACAATTATGGGCGACAGGAATGAAAATTCATCAATTATCCTTCTGTTGTTAATAAGCCGCAAATTTTGACATTTACAATTCGTATCCCATTTTTTTTCTTAGGAAAAAAATGCTATGCAAGAATTTGCTGACACTAAATACAATAGGTTGGCTAGTGTTAGACAAAAAAATCCTTAAAGCATGGGAACATGATCTTACACCTAGTATTAAGCATATAGGTTTAATCCATCTTTTTCTAGCCTGAGCATATGCTGGGCAGAGAAAGAGGATATGTGACTCTGAGCATATGCTGGGCAGAGAAAGAGGATATGTGACTCATTTTCTTTTTGGTTACATCCACACATGGTACATAACTCATCTTCTCCGTGGTTTGTCGGGTTTGCGCCGCCAGACCAACGAACCATCGTTGAACCGATTTGGAGATTACCATATCTAAATTTCAGAAATAAGGTCTTTGCTAAAGGTGGTTCTATTTCATCCAAAAAGGTCTCGAAGAATGGATCATCTTTGAATGTAAAAAACCTTGTTACAAGTGACCCACTAGATGAAGCGTTTTTGGTCATATCCTTAATGTACGACCAAAATCACTCCTTTACCATAGTTTTTGAATTAGGTGGAAGTGAATCTGGGTGTTCCCAATAATGCTTCAAACCTAGTAAGGTAAGCCAAAATTTAACATGCTTAAACCAGGGTATCACCTTGAAGCTGTCAAGCTCCAGGATTTCTATGAGCCCATCTCTATATACTTGCAGCTCGGGTACCCGCCACAGCCTGATCCATAATAATAAAGGACGTAGAATAATATGATGGTCCGTTCTACGAAAATTTAAATCTAGCTGAAGTGGGACCAGAGGGGTACTTTTAGGGACTCTGACCAAACTTCTCAAAAAGTTATTGTCCAAGACCCTGAAAGCATCTTTGGACCATGGGCCCCAGATTTCAGAACCGTATAACACTGCCGGTTGAACCTTAAATTTAAAAAGTTCAACTGCAGGGGACACGGCCTTACTGGTGCTTTTGCCTTGCTCTCTAAGAATAGGTTTTGTATTCTGGCTAAACGTCATTTTACATTTTTCCAATTGGGCTTTCCATGTGAAATTGGAGTCTAATGTTACCCCCAAATAACCAAAATGCGGGAAAGATTCCAGTCTTAGTCCATTTAAAGTTGGGCAGCCCTTGTCAGTTTTAGTTGGATTTAGGACCATACACTTTGTCTTTTTCCCGTTAATCTCCAGTCCTTTCTTATTACAATAATCGTTAAAAGAATTTAACAGAACTTGGAGACCTTTTTTCGTCTGGGAAATTAGAATGGTATCGTCCGCAAACAATAGGGAAGTAACTTTTTCGCCATTCAACTTTGGAGAATCATTTTTGCATCCCTCCAAATATAGAGGAATGTCGTTCACAAATAGCGAAAACAATGTGGGTGCCAGTACACACCCCTGGCGCACTCCACGTTCAATTGGGATTTTGGGAGTTAGTTCCCCTTTTGGGCCCCAACGAACTCTCGCAAAATTACCTCTATGGAGCTCTTTAATTTGGGCTATCAAAGTGGGTGGCATCCCTACTAAACTCAATGTTTCCCACAATAAGTTACGTGGGACTAAATCAAACGCCGCCCTTAAGTCGACAAATGCGACATGAAGTTGGCCCTTCTTAATCTTTATGTATTTCCAATAGAGGCAACAAAAGCGAAAGATTTGATCAATTGTACTAACTTTAGGTCTAAATCCCGCTTGGTATCTAGACAGGATTGCCTCTTCATCCAGCCAATCATTGACACGAAATAGGATATGTTTTGTATAGATTTTTTGTAAAATGTCCATCAGACTTATTGGACGATAATTTGAGGGGTCCATCCTATCGCCTTTCTTGTAAATTAAAACGATTTCCGCCCCCTTCCAGCTCTCCGGGAAGTCCAGGTTCCGGGATAACTCGTTACACAGATGATTAATATACGGAGCCCATATTTTTAATTCGTGTTTATACAAGTCTCCCGGAATCTTATCTAGCCCAGGAGCTTTGCCAGACTTGATCTGTGTTATTGCTAATTCTGTTTCCCCTAGAGTAAAATCCAAAGTATCCCTCAGGGTAGCATGGCTTGGGGTTCCATCTGTAGTGGGTCCCCCATATTCCTTATAAAGGTTAGAAAAATGGTTTACCCAGGTCCGTTCGTCTAGATAGACGTCCTTAACCACTCTACCTTGGTGATTCCCATTCGCTATCAGCCTCCAGAACGCTATGTTATCACGTATTTTTGCTGCATGGAGCAAATCTGCCCATTTTGCTTCCTCCCATGTCATTTTGCATGTTTTTTGGATCAGTTTGTAATTCTTCCTGGCTGCCATGACATCTGGTTGTGCCTTTGATTTGATCGCATTTAAAAGCGTCCTCTTAGACTCCCTACACTCTTTATTATACCAGGGTTTACTATGTGGCAGATTATGGGTCTTCTGCTGCCCTTTCCTCGGCATCTTAGTGACTAGGAGCTTCAAAGCATCAAAAAATTTTTGGGTGCAACTTCATAAAATAACTACCATTATCCTCCTTTGGGGTATTATTTGAATATGCTCCAAAGATGCTAGCAAAGAGCTTATAAATTTATATTATAATTTCCCCGTTATCCAATATTAGTGGCCATTTAAGAGAACGTCTATTATTACTAATGTGAATCTCATTGTGGTCACCATCGGTTGCTTCTCCAATCGGGATAGAAGCTATGTCCCCAAATAGGGAGTCCTCAATCTGAAGAACTAGGGGGAAATGATCACTTTCTAGTCTTTCAATTACCTGCATGTCATGGAGAAATCTCCATGATGACACCGAGGCAGTAATGTAATCTATATTGCTTTTGTATTTCCCTCTATAAAAGGTATGCTTCTTCACAGTGTCTGATGGTAACCGACCATTGCATGCCCTAATGCTATGTTCTGCACACAGTTTCATCATTTGGAGGGCCAGGGGCGAACATTTAACTGATTTAATATTATCTAATACAGAGATCCCATTTGCCTCGTCTTCTTCTAACAAGATATCGCTAAGCCCCGTAATGGGCTCAAAATTACAATTAAAATCACCTGCCATGATGACATAATTCTCTCTAGTATCCAGTTTACCCAATAGAAGATCTAAATGGATTAGTAAAGGGGATTCTCTTGTGAGGGGTGTTGGTCTATTATAGACATTCACTAGATAGAGTTTTTTCCCTTTACAAGCAGTAATTTCCAGAATCAATATGTCAGGGGAGTTGGTATCCATTACTTCTATATCCACTCTTAGGTTGACTTTTACCCAGATCAACAACCCTCCCGAGGGCTCAACAACCCTCCCTTGGGAATTCACATTCAATATTCAAGCTTTGCATTATGCTGAAGATCCCGTGACCCAAGGCTTCACACTAGCAAGGGTTGGTGCAAAGGCTCAAGGCAAAGTTTGTGATAATGCTAACTGCTTTACTTGTTCGTTTGCCTCTTGCCTTTGACCAACTAGTGAGAGCTGCTGCCACTTTGTGTAGTCACCAAATTACCTTATTATGGTGATGTTTAAACAAATGCTGCATAGGCTTTACTATAGATGCACTTTTCTCTTCATGGCTTGACCCTACCACTCTTAAGCTTGCTTGAAACATTTCATGGCCATGTCACCTCTGTAGGCTATTCATTCTTCCCTTTACATGATAGCTGACTGGATCGACTGTGTTGCTCTTTATCTAACTTTTATGATGCCCGCCTGGTGAGATCCATTGTTCGTCATAATAACACTAAGTTCCTACAATGACTTTGAGAGGGTTGCTGGCGATAAGGCCTAGGTCCCAGAACAGCAGTTTCAAGTGAAGTTTTCCAAAGAAGTAGTAACTGACAATAAGGATGACCGTACCATGGTAGAACCATCTTCCACATACTTGAGCGATGTGGTGCACTTGTGCTTGTCTACATGAGAGAGCGTAACCTTCCAGAAAGCAAAATACTAAGTTTGTGTTGCATCCTCTAGTATTTGATGCCTTGTTGAGGCGATTGCTGTTGGTTTCAGTACAGGAAAATTGCACTTGTATTTCTAAATCTGGCACAAATATGGATGAAACCTAGAAAAAGAATATTTGCCATGGTCATAGTGCAACATTTGTGCCACATGCCCCTAAGGTTAATTAGACGTAGGCCGAATTCCCCAAGTGCTTTCCGACTACTTGTATACACACAGGAAACAAAGATAACCCTGTTTCATCTGTTCCCCTCTGACCCACCCCTGTTCTTTCCTCTAAGTAATTTTGCAGTATTCAGCGTGGGGACACACTGTTTTTGGGTAACCAGTCGCTTTATAAATGGTTTTATTATTATTATAATAATATGGAGCTGTACACTAAAGCTCTTGATTTCTTAGTTTGTCGTAATCCCAGACTCTCCTTGCTGCAGCAAGCCTGTGTCGCGTTCTTCTCATTGAGTACTCCCAAAACACCTTTGTCAAAATGACATTTGTGTTATGTCCTCCCTCAGCTTCAATTACCTCCAACTTAGGTTACACCTTCTAAGGGGCTATTCAACAGCCTAATATGTCTGAGCCAGAGAGATCTGTGTCTGGCCTTCTTATTGATTGGTTTAAGTAAGCATTGTGCCACAAATACTGTATCAGTTGTTGATCCAGAATTTGCTCATGGTGTCAGTCATAGTTTGTGGGCTCAAAGCCATGCATGAGCAGTGCTGTCTTCTTTTGGTAAGAGCCAGATGTGGTAGTAAGAACATATTATCCCTGTTGTTTTGTCCTTTTACCAGTGCCACTCTCCTTCTGTGCCTCAGTGAATGGTTAATGCTATGCTATGGTCCACATGTTGCTTTCGGCACAAGTGAATTCATGGTGCTAATGCAGAATGTTGACGAGAAATAAACAAGACTGCTCATTGTTGGTTAAACATAAAAGATTTCAACAGATTCATAAATGTTCTCAAGTAGTAAATAAAAAGTTACATAGCTCATTCCAGAGGTCAAAGGTCAGAAAATAAAACGCTTATCCTTTAGAGAATCCCTCTGGCCCGCTGGGCTCCCCTGCCCTAGTGGGGAGTGTGGTGTCGCCAAGAATCTAGGAATCTGGTTCAGAGCCGACCTGGGCTTCCGTGAACAGATTAAGAGACTCTGAGGGACATGCTTTGGCACGCTCAAAGCCCTAATGAGGTTCTTTCACCTGCTCCCCCGCTCTGCCATTCTATCGCGTCTTGATTACACTAATGCCCTGTACATTGGCATCCCCGGGTATCTCCTGGGGAAGCTGCAGGTTATTCAGAGTGCAGCTGTCAGGCTCCTGTTTAACATCCAGAGGAGACTGAGCATACATAAGCAGCTCAACAACTTGCACTGGCTTCCCGTGGCTCAGCGAGTGCGCTTTAAAATTCTGACCCTGACACATAAAGCCCTACATGGTCCATGCCCCTCATATATGAGCTCTATGTTTGCTTTTTACCTTCCCAACCACACTCTCCGCTCTGCCTTCCAAAGACGGTTGGTAATTCCCAGGTTTCGACGAGCACGACTTGGGGGACAGTCTTTTGTGGTTAAGGCCACCACCATGTGGAATGCTCTGCCTGATGCTCTGCGACATACCAAGGAACTAGCTACCTTCAAAAAGTTCCTCAAAACCCATCTGTTCAAGCAATCTGTGTAGCCTTTCTCTCTGTTTTGTCACTGACCTCCCTCCGCGCCAGGACACTCTTGAGTAGCAGTGCGCGATACAAATCCCTATATAACATAACATAACATCAACGTATTCAAATATCATGTGAGTCATGTTATAACAAGAAACAGTATCTCAGTTCTATGAAATGTACTTTAAAAAATAAATGTTACTAAAAACCATACAAATATGTCACAATCTAGGTTATGCATCAAGTATACAGTGATACAATTCTGGGTTTATTAAAAAGTTACGTTTTTAAAATGTTTGTGGATCCTTACATAGAAATCCACAAATCTTAACCTAGGATATTTCATTAATGTATCAAGTCAAAAAAGTGATATTAAAATGCTAATATGGTCCAAATAGCCATGCACATAAGGGACACACGCAGAGCTGCCTCTAGTGGATTAGATAAAAAAATAAAGGATGTCACAGAATCTTTATCTTTCAGTTGAGAAAAACTCCTTAACAGAAGCACTGGTAATAGTTCATTCTGTTTTTTAGACTTCACTTACAGTCCTAAATGATGCCAGAAGTGATCCAAGTTAGGGTTTTGGAGCACTTTTTCCGCGATACCGAAGCTCTGTTTTCAGTTGGTCCTATGTACAGGAGAAGAATATTTGAAGGTGTCTAAAAAATGCACTTGCTGTAAAGATGAACCAAACTCGTACCAGGAGAGCAGAAATTAACTGTTCAGATTTCCAATTCTTAGTTAACTACATTGATGGCTGTCTATATTGTACATCTAAAGATTTTAAATAAATATCTTTTATCTCACTGCATGGTATTACACTTTTACCACTCCCCACGGTTTGGACCCATAAAGTGCTGATGTTCTGATTTTAGCGCTATAAGCATGACAGAGGTGGCCTTTTCTTTACCCTCATTCATGAAGAATCTAGCCACTGCAGAAGCCTTTTTAGCATTTTACTTTCTGGTCTTATTAAGATCCCTTCTTTGCAAATCAACTCCAGTGGATAGCAACTCATTGGTACTGTGTTGCAGACTGATTGCCTGAGCCACTGCTTTTTTTTAGCAACAAATCTTGGCTGTGACTCGTGAGTGAGTACTACTGAGCTCTTCGGTGAACTGTAACTCCTCAGCACTGGTCAGTAGTCTTAAAACAATCCATTGGGTGAATGGGACAGTCGACCTCACCATCATCAGCAAACAAGGAGGCGTTGCACTCAATTCAAATACTTTATTTCGGCCTATAAGGCCATAAAAGTAAAAAAAGACAATTAAATGCAATACATACAGAGTAAAAATTTAAAAAAAACATTCCTCCAATATTCACTACAATCTGGTCTATATACATATGGTTCATTACAATTAATTTTCAGTCTAGATAATTTCCATCAATTGGTCTTTTTTTTTTTTTTTTTTTTTTTTTTATATCCTCATATTGCGATTTTTATGTTTTTTTGGTAGTATCAAGGTTCAGCCTCTGCAATTACCATGCCAGCCCTGCCCCAATATGAGGGTGTGAGGGGAGTTTCTCAGCCAACAGATTTTGCAAAGGGGTCTCCTTTAAAACCAACACATAAATAACTTTCTGTGTTTTTATCGTTCGTGGAGGGGAGATAGCCACCTTGACTACTCGATGAAAATTATTTTCATCCACAGAAGTTTCTATTGCGTAATCATCGGATCACTGTTCCATCTCGACCATTAATTAACAGGATTAAAGTGGTTTTCCCATATTTCCCAAAAGTTATTTCTATTGGATTGCTTTCCCCTTCTGTCTAGTTTGTTTGTTTTTATGACTGAATTCATCCATTCACCAACCGTGGGGGTAGATGAACCTACCCATTTAATGCATATCTCCCTTCTCGCAAGAAGCATCATTACAAAAACCAGGTTTTCTTGTATCTTTGTTAGGCTACCCACTCCTATACTGTTATTATCAATCCCAAACAAAACAAGGATGGTACTTACAGTTAGTTGCTGATGTAGTATCGCGCTCAATATCTTACCCACTTCGGACCAGAACTCAATGAGGGAAGGGCAGTCTTTGAAGATGTGTATATCATCTGCCTTTTCCTTTCCACATTTCGGACATTTTCTTGATGGTGCACCCTTAAATTTGGACAGTTTTTTAGGAGTCCAATACGCCCTGTGGATTGTGAAAAGATGATTTATTTTTAACGCTGCAGATTTTAATGTATCCCAGCACTTTTCGATTGACTTTAACCAAACATCTTCTAGATTTGGGATTTGTAGGTCTCTTCCCCAAATTGAGTCTGCTATCTTGGCATCTTCATCGTCAGAAGTTATTAGTACCCAGTACCATCTGGCTATCTCTTTTTTTATGGGTAAAACTTTCTTCATTTCTCTTTCTAGTTCTTCGGTATCCTTTTCATGTTTTGTCAGGGTTTTTGCCCAGCTGGCTAGCTGGTAATATTTAAATTTGGAGATGGTGAAATTTGTAATTACTTGGAGATCTTCCCAGGGTATCAGTGTTGACCTCTTCAGTATTTGTCCTCAATGAACTATACTTGCATTTTTCAAAGGATTTGCCAAACTGTCTTTAAAGCATTCTGGGGTACCTGGGGAGTCCCATATAGGAGCTAAAGAGCTATAATATGAAATGTTTAGGGTTCCTCTGATCTGAGCCCATAGCCTAGCCGCGTCCTTTAAAATCTTTAGTTTTATTTTTTTAAAGTACTTTGGGTGCCCAAATTTATACAGAAAGTGGTCGGCTTTTCTGGTTAATGCTTGGAGATAATCAGGGTAGTAGTGATGAACGCCCATCATTGATCTCATATTTTTGAAGGAGAAAGCTCTATAGTATTCCCATAAATCAGGGCTCGCTATCCCTCCTTGTAATTTCCTTCTCCTGATTTTTTTCCACGATATTCTGATTCCTTTGGAGGCCCAAATAAAGCTTGAGATTTCTCCCTGCAGTTTCTTTAATGACTTTTTTTTAAATTCAAGCGGTATTGTATTAAACAGATATGTATATTTCGGGAGAATAGACATTTTAATGATGTTTGATCTGCCTATTAGGCTTAAGGGGAGGGAACTCCAGGTTTTTAAGAGCTTTCTTACTTCGCCTGCCACTCTGTTTAAGTTCAACTGAGGAATTCTTTCCAGGTAATGGACTACTGTGATCCCTAAATATTTGATTTCTTTCTTAACTTGTTGATTGGTGAAGTTAGAGTTCCAAGACATAATCTCTGTTTTTGAGTGGTTTACCAAGTAGCCTGAATTTTTCCCAAAATTCTCAAGAATGATTTGGATTTCAGGTATGGAGGATTCATAATCAGTAGTAAAAATCATTAAGTCGTCCGCATATAGGGCCACTTTTTTGGACCACTCCTGGTGTTTAAATGGGAGTATTTTTTCATTTTCCCTGAGTAAGCTTGCTAAGGGTTCAATGTATAGATTGAATAATAATGGCGAAAGTGGGCACCCTTGCCTTGTGCCTCTTTCGATTCTTATGTTATTAGTTAAATCTCCGTTCACCAAAATTTTAGATCTTGGAGTCTTATAGATCTCTTTCACCATATGTCAGAAGGAATCCCCCAGATTGTTTCTTATCATTACCTCGTTTAGAAAGGCCCAGTTCACCCGGTTGAATGCCTTTGCGGCGTCAAAGGTAAGAATTGTGAGTGGAATTTTTTCGGAGGAAGCGACATCTATTGCCCCAAATAGTTCATGAGTTAAATCATGAATCTGTCTTCCTTTGATGAATCCTTTCTGGTCAGAGTGAATTAGCTTGGTCATCACATCCCCCAGCCTTTTTGCCATGATTTTTGTGCAGATCTTGTAATCACAATTGAGAAGTGATATCGGGCGGTATGATTCACATAGTGTCTGCTTTTTTCCGGGTTTTAAAATTATGGTGATAATGGCATCGTTCCAAGAGTCTGGGATCTTTTCATGTTGTTTTTACACCCCATTAAGTAAGTCTGTTATTTGTGGAGATAAAGATTCTCTGAGTGCCATATATAGCTCATTTGGGATAGCATCCGGTCCCGCCGCTTTTCCTCTTTTCAGCCCTTTTATTGCATCTTCTACCTCTTCTCTAGTGATTACTTCATTTAGAGATATTTTCTGTTCCTCTGTTAGAGATATAGTGGGTAGACTATTAATGTAACGTACTATTTGTTCTTCTGTTGGGTTTATGTCTTCAGAGTATAATTCACTGAAAAATTTAGTAAATTCCTGCCTTATAACCGTATCTTCAGAGGATGGTGGTGATTGGCTATCTTTTTGGATACTTGCTACCTTATTCCTCGTTAAATCTGATTTTAGTTTCCAGGCCAGAAATTTCCCGCATCCTTCCCCATACTCATGGTTCGCTAGTTTGCTAGCTTCCCATTTCGAGCTTACTTTTTCTTCGAGAATGTCCGCAAGGCGATCTTTTTGTCTTTGCCTTTCTGTCTCCATCTTCTCCCTTTGATTGTGCTTTGCTCAACCACTATTTGCCCATCTATAAGAGTTATAGAGTCTTCCAACTCCTTTATTTTGAGTTTTATTGTTTTAGATCGATATGCTCCTAGGCTTACTAATTTCCCTCTAATTACTGCCTTATAAGTGTCCCATAGGATTTGTCTTGATGTGCCTATCCTATTATTTTCAAAGAAGGATTCTGTTTCCAGTTTAAGCTCATGTAGGCAGTGTTGGTCTGACAATATAGCCCTTTCGATTGTCAATCTTCTTTGCGTTTGGGTTTCTGATCTTTGTATCGTAAGCTGGACAGCAGAGTGGTCTGACATATGAGCAGGGAGATGTTTTAATGTAATTATGTCTTTTGTCAGGACTCTGTCAGTTAGGAAATAATCAATTCTGGACCTATGTCCAAGTTTCTTATTATATAGTGTAAAAGGTTGTGTTTTGTTCCCTTTTATTTTCCAGATATCTAAAAGGTCTAAGTCTCTCTTGTAGTTTCCGAGCCACTCTCTCATATTTGGAAGATTTTTGTGTCTTCCCAGGGGCGATCTGTCGACTTTAGGGTCTATAATTATGTTGAAGTCGCCTCCTATTATTATTGGAGAAGTAGCTGACAGGAGGTGGGTATATAGGTGTTGTAGTGGCCCTGAGTCATCTATATTCGGGCCGTAATATCCTACTATTGTGTAACGATTATTTCCAATTTTTGCTCTGACGATTGCCCATCTGCCTTTATTGTCTACTTCGGAGTGCTCGAGTTTAACTTTAAGAGATTTCTTGAACATAATAGCTATTCCTGTTATGTTACAATTCTGATTTGTACACACATTGTAGTCCAACCCCTCTAAATTTTTTGAAATCTGGGTCCACTCTTCTTTTAATAGGTGGGTTTCTTGTAAGATAATCACCTTACAATCTGAAGCTTTTAAGTATTCTAAGATTCTATTTCTCCTGTTTTTTACCCTTAATCCATTTACATTCCACGAAAGTATACTAAATTTTTTATCGATTGATCCCATCATTTACTCGAATTGTATATTGCATGCAGGGTATCATTGCTATTAAATTGGCTGACACCTTGATTGCCCTGGTTTTCAGAGACTTTGAGGATTTTTTTTGTTGTTTTTTTTCCCTATCTTGCTCCCCATCCGTGTTCTTTTCCATATATTTTAGTTTTAACTTAAGCACATCATGTTTACCCACCCTGGGGAAGCCTCCCTTTTCTTTTAGTAGGGCTATTCTTTTGCCCCTTTCAGGCTCCTGACTCTTATATTTCTGATTACGCCTAAATTTTGTTTTAACCACCTTCTCCCTTATACGTCTCTTTGGCAGTTCTAGTGGCTTGTAGGATTTTCAGATCTTATATTGGTTCGGGCCATCTCAAGAAACTCTTTGACCTCCTCGGGGTCTCGTATGTTCCGCATTTTATTCCTCCACATGATTCTGAGTGATGGGGGGAACTTCATTTGCACTGTGGCCCCTAAGGCTTTTATTTCAGTCATATATTGGCCCAGTTCCCATTGCCGATCTTGTGAGGCTTTGGACATATCCGACCTTATTCTAAAAGACCAGTTGTCTTTACTGAAGACCCCTTTTTTCAATGCGTCACCGAGAATTCTCTCCTGTATATGTTTTGAAGTTTACAAGAATTTTCCTGGGAGTTTTCCTCTCTTTCGCTCTTCCGAATGGATCTCGATGGACCCTTTGTATGTCTTTTTCTAGATTTTCCTTGCTTGCCCATGAGAAGTGTTCTGCGATGAGGGAGATCACAAAGCTTTTAATATCAGAACCTTCTTGATTTTCTGGAACATTTAAAATCCTTATATTGTTTTTCCTGGCCTGATTTTCTAAAGATTCGAGTTTCTCGCTCATGTTTTTTCCCTCTTGCCTTAGTGCTCTGATCTCTTTCTGATTGATGTTTACCCTCTTACTGAGAGCTCCCACCTCTTCTTCTACTGCTGTGACTCTGTCCCCAGTGCGTTTAATTTGCAGTCTAATATTTCACATGCATTTTGTATTTTTCCTTGGTTGGCCTCTGAGATTGCAAATCTCTCTCTCATTTCATTTAACATTTTTTCCATGAAGTTCTCCGAAATGTTAACCTGAGGGTTATTATTGCCAGTTGAGGGACTCTCCGCTATCTCTCTTGGTACTTCCTTCTCACTATGTTGTTTTTTCGCTATTCCTGTTCCTGTTTCTGCTTGAACTGCTTGAACTGCTTGAGCTGCGTTATCAGCTCCCTCCATATCTGCCGTGTCTATGTCTATGTCTTTACAATTTGCAGGTCCCTTCCCGGAGTTCTCTATAGGGTTTTTCCTTTTTTCTTGCGTCTTTGAAATTGAGTCGATTGAGTCTATTATTCCTGGGCACGTGGAGGGGTTACTCCTTGCTTCTATCACCGAAGACTGATTCTGTTCTTTCTGATTCCTGTGCTATGAACTGGTAGCTTGCTGACCTAGGTGTTGAACTTTAAAGAAAGTTTTCAGGGAAGTAGTGATTTTTGCCTTGGGAACGCCCTGATTTTTTCCGCTGTGACAGCTTTTTCTGCTCTGAATTTAGGAGTGGGACGTACCTTTTTGGGCTTTTTACCAGACTTTTTTGGGGTTACTCCTTTATTTATTGGAGGAACAAAAACTTGATTGAGGTATTGTCTTCCTCTTAGGTTATAGCAAGATTTTGCAATATAGTTCAGTTCTTTTTGCGTGTCCTCTAGTCGTACTACTTGAGGTTCTACGCCCTTTTTTGCTCCTTTTTGGCTACATAGGCTTTGTGTTATAATAACTTTATCATTGTCCTTTGTCACCCCTTCATTGCCTTTCTCTCCGGAAGAGTCTGTGGAGTCTGTGGAGGTATCTATGACAGGGTTTGCTGGAGCGTTAGACCCATTGAGAGCCCCCTCGTTGTCCCCACCACTCTGTTTCTTGCTCATGGACCAATGAATGCTATAACTTAGGGAGGTCAGTTGGTAGTTTAGGTCTTTTTCCTCCTCTACTGTCTCTGTCTTTTAATCTGGAGCACTGTCATAAGGAATCTCCTTAACGCTTTTTTGGGCGTGTGCGGAGTTAATTGCGAAGATTGTGTTGCTTGTGTCTGTTTTACTTACACTCACCGTCTTTCTGTAAGTACGCTGTCCTTTGAGCCGGCTGTCGTCTTCCTTCTGTTTTCTGTGTCCCCCTGAGCAATCTTGTGCACACTCTTGTGCACACTCTGGTCGTTCTAGCTTCTCCCAGCCAGCACTGCCGCTCTCACCCCGGAAGCAAAAGCCGAGTCTCCCGGCAACACTCCGGAGACTCCTCCTTGCTCGGACCGCAGCAGCCCAGGTCCCGCCACACAGACCAGCCGCGTCTCGCGTCTCCGCAACCACCTGATCTTGCAGCCACAGATCCTCACTCTTCCCGGCGTCCGTAACCGGGTAAGTTTTCATGGGTGCTGAGCGCTTCGGTTACTGCACATAATTGTAGTAGTCGGAGTATGGCGGTAATTCTCTCTCTCTGTTACGATGTCATGCTTAAGGCAGGTTTTCGCGCAATTCTGTATTCAAGACAGGAGCCTCCGACCGGACAAGTTACCCGGCCGCCATCTTCCCCAATTCCGTCTTCTCCATCAATTGGTCTTAACAATCTGGAGGTAAGCCACTTCTAAAGTGCTTGTGCAATGTAATCAAGGTAAAAATGCAGCGTGTTCTATAGTAATAGCCAGTACCTAGAAAGTACATATCTAATAAATGCTTGATGGAGCAATATCTTGTACTCTATCATTAGACTCGATCATACACTTGAGGAATTTTAAGAACACCACTCTTTGTTGGGCCTAGGTCAAGACTATAACAATGGAAAAGAGTCCTGGCTAAAATACATACCCACCTCCTTTAAACAGGAGTGTTTTTTGTGCATTCCCGGCCGGTTCTGTAGCTAACAATTGCCTTAATGTTGGCATAGAACACAGTAAGACCCTAGGCACAGCTAATAACATCACTGTGTGACTTGACACATCCCTTGATTACCATTGATGAAAGTTTTAAAATATGGAAAACCAAGATTGATGGAACTTTATTTAATCTGTGTATTCTGGGCTCTGATGAGTTTAATACATTTGCACTGTTTTGCCAATTCATTCCCTCTGAAGAAGCCGGATGCACATTTGAAATTCTTTTCTCATCTTCTCAAAAAAAGTCCAATGTAAACAGTATGGGGTATATTCCTAAAATTAATTTTACATGTGCAGATTGCCTCATGTATAGTACACTTACACCTTGGTGCAAACCTCCCCATAGATCGAATTTACCATTTCATGTAGAGCTCTCGACCTAGATGTTGACATTTGAGGTGATGCTGACTCCTATGACTGAATTTACAACTGAAAAATTGCTATTAATAACTTTTAACCTGTTTGTGGAGATCCCACCCACAGAGGAGGAGATCTCCCTATGTAAAGTAATCGGGCATTTTAAGAAAATACATTTTGAATTACTAATTAAATAATGTCCTTTATTATAAATAATTAAACTCAGTTTCCTAATTCATAGTCATCTAGGACTACCACAGAAAAAAGGACCATATCATGCAACATTTAGAAAGTAATACAAAATATTTATTAAAAAAAGTTTAAAGTTTATTTTCAAATAATATTCAATTCAATCAATTTATTTGATATATTTCCCTATGTGTTAGTATTATTCTTGTCTCCGATGATTCCACTGGAGGTGTGTTTCAGTACCAGTGGTTAGCCATGTATGATGCTTGACTTCCTCCAAGGCATGACTGTTGTACATTTGACCATTTCTGATTAATACTTCTAACTACATATTCCTCACCTTGTGAATACCTCCAGGCGCCAGTCTGTATCTGGAGAAATTTCTCAGCAATATATTCGCGTCACAGTAGGTAGCGTCATACTGTTCCACATCGACTTCCTTCCTCCCCAGAAATTACACCGAAGCCACATATAACCGCCACCTCTAAGTGATAGTGTCATTTCCTTTCTTTCAGTGCCTTTGACTGCAGATCTGGACTGCAGATCTGGAGCTCTCTACCATGGCTTATGTCTCTTAGAACATTTAAGCCTAGTTATTTTCCTACAATGTGCAAGAGAATATATTCACTCTGCAGATCACAGGTTTTAAACCCTGCAAGTACAGTCACAAATAGTTGTCCATGACAGGTTCTCACCGGGTTTGTCTCTGGTTCCTGGCTTAATTGCACAACTCAAAATCATGAGGGGACTTGTACAGGATGAACCCCAAAGCAATCTGGGACCACGAGGGCAAGCTCTACATCACCAAGCATGTCGGAAGTCGCATAAGGGCCGGTCAAAGTCAAGGACACGTACTCAGTTCTGAAGTCATTTTCGAGAGCGGTCTGTTTCCCACGCAAAGTCATCAGGTAAGTCTAAGTCAAAGTGAAAACATAAGAAGTGAAAACTTGATGCACCTTCATCACGCCACTTTCGTCAAGAGAAGTAGTGTGGATATCAGGGTTCTCTTGGTACTGATCCCAGTCAACTGCTACAGAACCAACCCCCGCACTCGTCCTGATCCCACCTGAGTGTCCAGGTTCATCAGCCACGCGCGAAACAAGTTGAGTGCTTTGAGGAGGCCTTGTTGCCTATTTTCAGCACCCTTCTGGCTCTCTTAAGTGGGTCTCAGAGCACCAAGGTTGCAAAAAGGCCTCCAGTCAGATTACAGCTGGCAGATCCATCCCTAACACAGTCTGTGACTCTTGACCCCACTGTGTGGTCCGCCCTGACTACGTGGCTGACCCCAACATGATTTCTCACCCATTCCTGAGATCCTCAGTGATTCCCTGTCTGGTTCTGATGCCATTGATGCCGGAGGAAGAACAAATTGTCCTTTTGGACTCTAAAGCAAATCCACCTAGACTAAAGTCGCTCCTTGTTCATCCTCAAGCAAAATCAGTTGTACCTCAGTCTGACTCAGACGGACACTACCTTTGCCCAGCGAGATTTTACCCACAGTTCCTGAGGAATTTTGTGCCAATTTAGCTCAAATTACAAAAGGCGGACAGGACACTGTGAAGTACGTCATTCAATCTAGTCTGTTTGGGTAGGGCGGTGGGTTCCAATGTAGTGCTTCAATGTTAGTATGCATAATATCTACAGGCTTTTTCAGTGACATCCAGGCTTCACTAATGGCCTTGTCATTTGATGGTGCACATCCCTTCAGGTGCAAAGCAGATTCGGCCATGGTGTGCTTCAAAGAAAGCAAAGCCGCAGCAAACTCTCTTGACCTCTCAGAAGCCATGCAGCACTATTCCCAGCAGTTTCATCCTTTTCAGGGCTTCTAGCAAAGGCAATGTTCAGACGTGCTTCTGCAACAACAGACCCTCCAATGTTTTCAAGGTCAGGATTGGGGGTCCGGCTAAGAACGTCCAGGCCCTCTGGGGCAACATACTACTCAGGGGGCTATTGGGAGGAATCCAGCATCAGAAATAGGGACTGGATGCTACTCCAGTAATTTTTGTGCCGAAAAAGGATGGAAGACATCCTCCTATTTTAGATCTTTGCCCTCTAAACATCTTTCTGAAAAAGGACAAGTTCAAGATGCTTACCCATACCCAAGTTCTATCTACCATGTATCTAGACGATCGGGTGCTGGCGTTGAACTTGCAGGATGTCTACTTTCACGTCTATGTCCTGCAGTCCCCCGGACATTACCAGTGTCCTGTGCTCCCTTTCTGCCTCACCAGTGTCCATCAGGTAGTCAAGAAAGTGATGGTGGTGGTTGCTGCACATCTTTAGAGTTATTGGTGAATACCAATCTTCCCATACCACGGTCACTAACGGCTGAAAGTAGGCTCGCCTCAGTCAGTCTTCGACAACCTCCAGATGACTTTGAACTTCCTCAGATCTTTGGGGTTCTCAACTAGCATGCTGAAGTCACAGTTGACTCCTTCACAGAGGCTCCCATGAGTTGGAGCCATTCTTGATACAGTGCAGTTTTGAGTCTTCCCTCCACCTCAATGATTCAGACAGTGATCCCGATGTTTCAGCCTTTGGCCTGAGTCTCACGGAGAGTGGCTCAGAGACTTCTAAGCCGCTTGGCCTCCTGCTTCCTGCACATGGTGGCTCTGCAGTATGGGACCTGAAGTTCCAGTGTGCTCTGCAATGGGGGAATCTGTTGCATTCCATCCGGCTGATGAAGGAGACTGCAAAAGATCTGCAGTAATGGCTGCTAGACTGCAATTGGACGAGTGGGGCACCCCTCTTATTATTTTGCACAGAGCTGACGGTAGTGATAAATGCATAGTTGCTTGGATAGGGGATCATCTGGGAGAGGTGGAGGTCAGAGTAGTCTGGCCCCCAGCGGAAACCCACCTCTACATCAACTTGTTGGTGTTGCTGGTGATTCTTTTGGCACTGAAAGCTTTATTTCTGTCCATCATAGGGAGGGACTAGCGCAGGACCTCATGGCTAGCTCCACAGCCATGTGGTAGTGCAACCAACAGGGTGGAGTTGGGGTGTGGGTCCTGTGCAAGAAAGCTCTTTACCTCTAGAAGTGGCTAAATCATCAGGGCATTTCTCTTGTCGTTCACCACCTGGCATAACCTTCAAACATCAGGGCCAACAAACTCGGCTGTCGTTGCCTCGTGGATCACAAGTAGCAATTACACTCCGAGGTTGTGCAGGGTGTCTTCCGGCAATGGCGAGAACCCTGGCTCAGTCTTTTTCCCACTGGACATAACGTGCGGTGTCCATGCCATTGCACATTTATGTTCCCAAAGCAGTTCTCCCTTGGAGGTGCCTTTCCGCCTACAGAGGAGCTCTGGACTTCTGTATGCCTTACTGCATTTACCTCCCCTGCCCAAAGTTCTAAAGAAGATTGGAAACTAATGGGCCCAAGTCATCTTTTTGGCACCTGATTGGACCAGAAGAGTATGGCACCTGAACTTCTGTCCATGAGCATTGGTTCTGGCTTCTGCTTCAGGAGGATCTTCTGTCCCAACAGTAAGACTGAGTCCTGCATCCGGGCTGACACAACCTACAACGACTTGAATAGAGATTGAGTGATGACAGTTGACTGGTTTCAAGCTCCCTCCTGAATTAGTGGATGTAATTTTGGCCACTAGGCATCCATCTGCCAAAAACATTTATGCTGGATGAAATGAGTCCCTTTGCCTGCAACTCTGCTTCAAGGTCAATTGTCATATGGGACTTGCTGTGGCTACTGTTAAAGGTTATTTGATGGCCGCCTCGGCATTTCTATGGCTACCTGATCAATCATCGTTGCTCAGATTACCTATTGAGATGCTCTTTTTGAAAGGGTTGGCCCACAGGTTCCCCCCCAAACCATTTGTGAAACCTTAATTCGGTCTATACATTTTTTATTTGCATCCCCATTTGAGCAAATGCATAGCTCTGTCTTCTGCATCTTTTGATTCTGAAAACAGCTTTCCTCATAATGATATTGCCAGCCCATCATGTGAGTGAGTTACAAGCACTGTCCATCTAGCAACCACACAACACATTTTTTCCGGAGGAACTGGTGCTTCATATTAGGGCGGCTTTTATGCCCAACATTGTGAGACCTTTTCACATCTGACAATCCATCACCTTTCCAGCATTCTTTGCTCTTCCTCATCCCTCGAAAGAGGCAGAAAGACTCCATTGTTTGTTTCTTAAAACAGCCTTGTTTTTTTTATATTGATCGCACCATAGATTATCGGGTGGACAATTAGCTATTTGTGGGGTTCGCAGGAGTAGAGAAAGGTAAAGCAGTGTTGAAAAGCACTATTTCAAGGTAGATAGTCATCTGCATAAACATTTGTCATGCACTGGATACAGTGCAGCCTCCAGAGTGATTGAGGGCTCTTTCCACCAGGACCAGGGCTGCTTCCACCACATTAGTACATGGAGTGCCTGTCTTGAAAATCTTTCAGGCTGCAACGTGGGCGGTACGTCCCACATTAACAAAACAATGTTGCCTTGTTAGCCAGATTCAGCAGTAGGTGCAGTCCGCCAGTTCAGTCCTGCAGATGGTTTGGTCTGAGCCATTCCAGAGACCCGCCACCTTGAGAAGTAGTTCTTTGGTATCTGTTCACAAGGTGAAACCAATGTGTGACACATCTTGCACAAGCAGTAGGCGTAGAAGGGATACCACAGAGGATTTTAATTTTTGATTGAACTTTGACCAACAGACAATAATATTAGGGTTTGTGATTGCCTAGCAATAGTGCAGGTGGTATGCAGAATAACTTATGCTGAATGTTTCCAATTGAAGCCAGCCATTTAGATATTTAGGTCCGGCTCAAAACAACATAGTCTCCAACCAAAATGCCACAAAGACACAGTGGAGTATGTTTAGTTACACAAATTGGTCTGATCAAAGAGATAATGTATTGGGTCTGTTGTTGCCTAGGTGTAAAAAATGCAGGTCAGATTGTCCCAGGCCAGCCAAAAGTTAGTGCGTCCCAGAAGCGCCAATCAGGGCTTTTGCAGTTGGTGTCCTCGGCCCCCGTACTACGGACCCCCAAACAGTTACCCAAGTACTCCTTTCAGCACTTGACATTTAGGTTAGGCAGGTAGAACAGTTTAAAGCTCGCTTAGGGGGGTGTGGTGGGCTTGAAACTCAGAACTTAGTAAAGCAACACATAACACAATGTTCAGCCACTGATTTTACTTTTGAAAATTAAAAGTATTTTAGTAAGTGAAAAGCCAAATAATATGTAGATTTTTTTAAGTATGTAGAGAATGGAAGGTGGAAAGCTAATGTGAACACCCCCTCAAGGGACTTGTAAGACCACAGGAGGTGCAAACTAAAGAAAGGTCGCAATCATCAAAACTACCTCAGAGATGCAGTCTAGACACTGTAGGTGTGAGGCACCATTAAGTGTGTGTCTGCTTACAGATCAAAACCCCTAGAATCACAATACCCTTAGATGTACCTAAAGCAAATCATGCAGTATGTAATTATAAAATGTGGAATTGCTGGCTTTGTCACAAGTTGTTCACCATACATTCAACAATGAGCCCTGACGTCCTCTACGGACATGATGTCAGCGGAGCCAAATATGCCCCTCCCGGTGCGCTGATGTCAGTTTTCTTCTTTTCCGCATGCTAAAGCGGATCCATGAAAGCGATACCTCTGGCCTGTTTTGTTATTCACAGGCCTTTTCGACGCCCTTTTGGTGTCGGGGAACAGTGTGTCGATGCCCTTTGTGGGCTTCAAGCAGGGCTGGTCCTTCTCCCGACAAATGTCAGCGACAGACCCTCACCAAATCTGTATGTGGTGTTTGAGGGAGCGCCATGACTCCGTGGAGTGCGACGCTTGCTGACAGCTGTGGCTTAAAGCCATGCGCAATGCCGCATGAATTTACTGTCTGCCCGGATGTCCAGTACTGATCCCATGCGACGCAGGTCTCCTTCTCGGCTGGGGCCGTCCACTCAACGCAAGCACGCGCACGAGGCTGTTCCTGTTTGGGGCAGGTCCCAGGACCAGCGCCATCATCCACCTCCTTACCGGGCTCAGATCCTCAGGAGTCGACCCAGTGTACCCCCCCGTTTCCAGGTGCTGGGTCTACTCAGCCTCAGATGGAGGACTACTGCAGGGCCCTGCAGTCTTTTCTGGTTTTGCTCCCCCTCCCTGGCGTGCCTTCGGGCCCCACAGGGGGGGGTAGGGACTACGGTTTGGCCCTCACCAGCGGGTTTTCCCTCGGCTCCTACCCAAGGCCCAGACTCAGACTCTGGAGTCTCCGCAGCATTTGGACACGGGCCGGAGGGTCACCCTGTTTCGTCTAACCTTACCACAGCGCCCCCTGCGGTGTCGCTGGAGGGGGCTGCTGCGCAGTGCATGCCACCACTTGAGCGCACTCTCTCTCCGCAGGTTCCCACCTCGGAAGATGTTGAGTCTCCACAGGTCCGTCTCCAGATCGTCGAGGCCTCTTCGGAGGTCGCCGACGCCGGATCGACTCGGACAGTCGAGGACTCTTCGGAGGTCGTCGACGTCGGATGGACTCGGAAAGTCGAGGCCTCTTCGGAGGTCGCCGACGCCGGATCGACTCGAACAGTCGAGGCCTCTTCGGAGGTTGTCTATGTCGGATGGACTCAGAAGGTCGAGGCCTCTTCGGAGGTTGCTGATGCCGGATCGACTCAGGCATTCGAGGCCTCTTCGGAGGTTGTCGACGTCGGAAGGTTGAGGCCTCTTCGGAGGTTGTCGACGTCGAATCGACTCAGACAGTCGCTGCCTTTTTGGAGGTCATCGATGCCGCCGAGGTCGTCGACGCCAGCTCGACTTCGCCGGGCGAGACCCTTCTGACGTTGTTAATGCTTGTTCGCCTCGCTTGGTCAAGGACTCTTCAGAGGTCGCCGAAGCTAGCTCCTGTCCGCTGGTCGAGGACCTCTCTGAGGTTGTCGACGCCGACTCGATGTCGCCTGTGCGCCATTCGACGCCGGTGCCATCTCCAGCTTTATTGGTGGAGGAAGGGCTTCCTTTGGATTCCTCACTTCCTCAGTTATTTCAACGCTCTCCGAAGCAGGCACAAGTGGGGCCTTGGGCTGCTCTGGTAGGTGGACGGCTTAGCTTGCGTCCGTCACCTACGGACGACTTGTCACCGCCTTGTGGGGCCACTGACGCAAGTGGCACGTTCCTCAGGGCTGTATGTAGGGCTGACGACCTTTTGCGGATGCAGCCCCCCTCCGTGTCTAGACCTCCTGAACCTTAGCTGGATCTTCTCCACCAGGGTGCGGGGGATGTGGAGCTTGACATCCTTCTCGGAACATGGGCGAGGCCCTCTTCTGGGGACCCAGTGGAGTGTGCTGTGGCACATCACCATCGGCCAGCTCCCAATGACCCCGCCTGTTTGACCCTCCATCCTGGGGCAGGAGGTCTTGTGCTTCAGGCTGCTCTCTCTACCGCTTCGGTTCCAATGCATCCTCTCACTCTGGAGTCTAGTTGGTTAGAGTCCTGTGGCCGCGATGTGTTCGCATCCACAAGCTCCGCGCTGAGGCCCCTCAACACTGTGTGTGTGTTTGCAGAGGCTACTTTTGCCCTATGGGACGCTGTAGAGTTGCTCCTCCCCTCCTTGGCGGAGAGTTCTCATACCGATCTGGCCCGCATAATCTGCGATGGCCATTATATGGCGTAGTTTTCGATTAGGGCTGCCATGGTCACCACGGACTCCGTGTCTAGCCGCAGATTCCTTAACGCCCGCCCGTCCTCCCTGTACTGTGAGGACCTTTCAGGTTGGGCTTTCTATACTCGCCTCCCGCTGGGTGGCTTGTCCTTCTGCAGGGTAACGTTTTCTCTACACTCCGACACAGAATGCTTCATTCTATTTTCATTGCTGCTCGGCCCGTTCTCGGGATTGGGCGGTATGCTCATATGTCATGTGTTCTTTTGTAGTGTAGTTCCTATTTTCCCAATAGGCTCTGCGCATTGGAATAGTACCTACAGCAGTAAAGGCCTAGGCCAGACGTTAACTAGGTCTACTACTGTCGATACTAGACTTAATTTTTGGGTTTGCCAGCTAAGCTCAGAGTTCGCTAGAAACTTTCTCGAATGTTCAAGGAAGGATTAACTTCCCTGATTAGACAAGAAGGGATTTAGTTTCTGACAACCATAGAACATGACAACTTTGCTCTCCCCTAATCAAGAGTCAATCTCGAGAGTCGTGTGAGCACAAGGCAATTATTTTACTCAGTCAGTACGTGCATTCTTAGTCTCATCAGAATGTAGAGAAAAGGAAGAGACGGGCGTGTTCAATAAAAGGTGTTATTTATTGATCAGTCTCTTTTCTCGTACAAGAGAAATGGATCGATATTATTGCGATACTTATAGTTAAGTAAAGTGCATACATTAGAAGCAATAGTATAAAATAATACTGTAAAAACATTGATATGGTTTCTGAGCCATATGATGTTTAAAATGATTAAAATATATTTACATACACATATACATTTGACTAAACGTACTCAACTGGTGTTTCTAACTACGCCTACCCCGTGTACCTGACCTAAGTCTAATGCGTGGGCGGGAATAGAAAGTTACAGTTTAAGTTAAGTTTGTTTTTGCCAAGTGAATAACTAAAGAATTCTCTAGGAGGGGTTATTCAGTTCTGTACCTGGAATTTAGGATGAATGAGGAATGGTATCTCTTTCTCTGCTCTCGATATTCCAGGCTGCCTGCGAGGGCTACCCGGAAGCGCCGGTGCTGGGTCTCTCGGCTTGAGATAGCAGCGCGTCTCTCAGCGCGTCAGGAAGGCGGGGCTGCTGCCTGCGGGGTCTGCTTCTGCTCTTGGCTTCGGCAAGGGTGGCTGCTCCGTCTTGTCACCACGCGTGTGTTTGCATAGGGCAAGGTCGGCAATATTTATACCTTAAAGGTGCCGGGATTGACGTAAGGATGGACATAGGTACGTCAATAAAGATGTCATACGACTTGCTCGTTAGCACATTCTTTACTAAAGTTCTCTGTGAAATCAAAACAATGGCCGCACGGATTATTCAGGTTGTCATAGGTTTGATTTGTTATGAGAACGTCGTATGCCTTATCAGGGGCTGGAGGAATATCGCTTGTCTAATTAGATCTCAAGCGTTATGACCTAATCAGATAACACGTTCCTGTGCCGTAGTGTGACTGCGTCAGATAACGGTATCTGCATCATGGGGGATTTCTTGCCTCATGGGCTGACTGTTAGTTAACTAGCTAGTAAGTTTAACCAGAATAGGGTCAGGAATAGGGGGATCGATTCAGAACCTATAGAAATACACGACACCCACTCCACGCTAACTATGGTCATATCTACTAATCTATGCATAGTATAACATAGTACAACATACTATAGAGTATAGTGTATACCTTACCACCCCAAAATACATAAATGCATTTTGAAATTTTCAAATATACTGAAAAATTGCAGTCATATATATTGTATGCACTTAAGCTATGAATTAAATGCAAAAGTAAACACGCATTGTTATGCATTATTGCTTGTTGGTATATGAGAAATACACATGAAATGGCTCTTAATATGGCTATACAGAAAAAAAGTCGAAACCATTTCATCACATAAAATATATTGTGAACATACCAGTGGGCAGCTAAAGTCTATATAAAGTCTATAAAGAATCTAAAAAAATAGAAATCTTAGTTCTCTAGGAATAGTTTCTTACTTTAAGCAGAAGATCAGTGTCCCGGGAAAAAATATATAGAAAAATATTTTAGGGGCTTGCTGAAAAAAGTTGCTGTCCGTGAACTGGATTGTAATTGTTCATGTGACTTTATTTTTAAAGTTGAAGGCCGAATTCAGGGAACGCCGTGTGCGAGTTTACTCAAAAGTCTCTATTTCTGTTCCGGAGAGAACATCATATCATTCAGGCTTTCGAAAAAACTGTCAACAGCTTCATGGGAAAGTTCCACTAAGTCGGAAATAGGGGTAACCATGCATTCATGCGCATGATTGTCTCCATTGACATTCTGATTTGCATTGCTGACAGAAGGTCGTACCTGTTCGATGCTGCTTTCATCTTGAACTTCACTACTCTTCAATCGCAGTGGTGAAGATTCCAGGAATGCCGTCATCAGAATTGGCAGCCTTTGAGGGCAGCACAGTGCGTGAACCTTGGTAGGAACCAACAGTGTATCTGCATCCACTGGCGCATCCGATTGTAGCGTCAGACAGGTGTCTAACACGCATTCTTCTCCGCATAGCAGACACCGTATTACAGGTAAAACACACCTTTGCCACATTGGTCGAAATGATAGAAACCAAGTCATGTTTAGGTCTCTAAGCCGGGAGAGTCCCAGGATTTTTGATATCCGGTCCCGGTATCCAATGGCTAGGATCGTATCTTCCATTGTCGTGAGATTTTGTTCTGTGACATGGGTTGCCATAACGAAAAATAAGGACTAGGAATAGGATTCCTGCAATTAGTCCTAGGATCAGGGGAAGTCCGCCAAAAATCGAATGGACGAAATCTGGAAAAATACCCAGTATGGCTTTGAATGGTGTTAATGCCATCGAAAATACTGTCTTAAATACCTTTGAGACCCCTGTGGTATCAGAAATATTTAAGATTTCGCTCAGGATTTCCGCGAAATGTACGGGGGAATTGGTTGATAATAATGTATGTATCTCTGCAGTCGTCCTTGCGACTTGTAGATCATACGTTTCTTTAGATGACGTGAGCCTTGTAGGCGTCTGAAGAAGCACTGTTTTCATTCTGCTTAAAGTGTCTATTCGAATAGAAGTAATTTTCAGACCGGGCCATGCCCTTGCCTCCCTGTCTGGAAAGGAGCTGGGGAACAAAGAACGTCCACAGCACTTGACCTTCGCCGTCGTAGTGACGAGATAAGGAGTCCCGGGCATAAGACTACAGCATCTGCGGTCTACAATAAGAATGTAACTCCCATTATAGAGTCTTTGAAAGAATGGTTCTATTTCAGTTGCAGGTGCGCCTTGCTGGTGACATGAAAGGTTGTATGAATTCCCTTCACAGGCTCCGTGCAAACTAATACCGTTACACAGAAGCGTGCCGCTCAGTGACATAGCACAATTGTTGCCACTAAGAAACACTTTCTGTCCTTTGTTACTGACACATGCATGTGAATAGGGCAGGTTCCAAGTTGTTTTAAGGTACCCTTTTCCCAATTTCTCGTACATGCCAGCCTGTATATATTTTTGGCAGTATTGAAACCTGAAGGTTGAGATTGGAATATTTATGATTCCGTGTATTATCCATTCACTGACAGGTCGTTCTGACATTGTCATTGGTAATCTTTCTAGTTTTTCAATGCTCAAGATTGTATAATCAGCACCCTTCTGCGCCATACCGATTTGTCTATCAGTAAGGTTAAAGATTTGGAATAGTGACGTTGTGTTGATTAAACGCCAAGGCACATAGCCTGAACGCAGATTTTGTAACGTCCAGTCAAGCTGTACAATAGAACGCAATTGTGACTGACCATGTTGTAATAATAGTAAGTCTTGCGATAATATATCGATTGCTGAAGACACAATGCTGTCCAATGAAAAAATTCTGGAGGACAGAGTCATTAACCCATTGTCCACTACAGAAACGTGATTTTTCCAAATTAATACGGTCAATTTCCCGTATTCTTTCTGCTGTCTCAATTTGAGTAACCTTCCAGGCCTCATTGTATGCTGCATATACAGAGGCTGCTATGAAACGCTTATGACGCTGTTTGCGTGGTCCCAGTATGAAATCACGCAAGTCAGCACCATTAGTAAGTAAAGTTAGGTGTTGCTTAATTTCAGGCAGTGTGGAAGTTTGTAGCCATTGAAGGCATAATTTGCCCACACTGTAGGTTGTTATTATCCCTGGGTGATGTCTTTGGGGATATCTAGGGTCTGGCCTGGTCATTTTGAAACCCTGTGTTTTATTCAGGAATCTATCTTGACAGTTATTTGTATCTGTGGGCCAGATCAACCATTGTTTCCAATCAGGATGTGTTCTGTTTTGGTTAAGTATATGGTTTATGTCTATTCCTTCATCTGTATCAGAGTTATTGCTAAACATTGTTGGCTTTGGAATAGATAGGTTATTTAAATCTTTGATTTTGGCTAGGCCAAGACAGGTGGTTTGTTGGACGGTGTCATTTAAAAATATCATTTGTTCTGGGATCATGCAGGCTCTAAACAAAGCTTCTATACCCTGTACTTGCCATTCTTTTGTACCCCAAACACTTTTCAAATCAACATTTTTGTCCCAATAATCGAATCCAAAAGTATTCATTTTTTCAAAGAAAGAATCCGAATATATCAATTTTGTGTTGGTTATCATGGTTTTCATCCCTGTCTTGTTTGACAATTTGTAATAAAATGTTTCAGCATTAGTTATGTTAAAACCTGAAAAATATGAATATTTGTCATATACGGTTCTAGAGCTCCCTTTTGGAGGTGTAGCACAATGTTCCCATTGATTATAACTTAAAACATTTCTAGGTTGTGCAGATTTATGCAAGAAATGGTTACCATAGTGGTTATAGCAATACATACTATCATAATTTGTAGAACCCTGCAAATAATCATGTTTTGTAAATTTAGCAGACATTACTAAGTCAGACATCATATTGTTAATACTTTCAAAGTCCCAATCATCAGCAAATGAGTTTGGTTTTGCAAAGTCACTCAAAGAGATCTTGATTTGGTGTGGATATTTCAGGATCTCGACCGGACCATAAATTTCATAGTCAGTGTTGTCCCAGGCTACCCCACCAGGTATTGGAATTGCTGTGAAGTTCGCTGAAGAAAGTTCTGAAGAAAGTTCTCGTTTCTCGACGTGTGAAGATGTGTGTGGTTTGAGGACCAAGTTGATGTTCTGACTTGCTGTGTCCATTTTAGCATATTTTCCCTCAATGAAGCGTCCCAAAGTAAATACCATGATGAGCCAAAGTATGAGGATAAATGCACCAAAACCCACCCAAAATTCAATCCATGGAGAAATCAGATATGTTTCTTTTAGTTGTTTCAAAAGTTCCTTCGCTTTGTCTTTAAAGGATTTTGATGATGGCTGTGTCTTTTGTTCGCTGAAACCGTCAGAGGAATCATCGAAGTTGATGAAGTAACCGGATGCAGTTCTGTCAATTGTTCCAATTGGTTCAGGATTTTTGTTTCTTGCATTTTCACTTGGTACTTCTGTATAGATTGGTGTGTCTCTACTAAATGTCTTTATTTGGGTTTTCAGAGGTCTAAGTTCTATTGCATTGTTGCATAGTCCTTGTTGTTCTTCTGTAGGCTTTTCGAATGTGATGAGCCTCTTTGATAGGACCTCTGTACTGGTAGCAAACCTTGGTGTTCTGCTACTTATTGGGAGTCCACTTGGCCTACTGTTTGTTATCGGCCACATGTTGTGGTTTTACCAGGTCGATGGATACAACTCGGTTCTCCTTTTTTCCAGCAAGTGGCGGTAGTACAACTGATCTTGTCCCGTTGACAGACAAGACAGGAACTGCTTTTCTGTAAGAAGGCCCAAATTCCTTCTTTACCGCGATCTTTTCCCTGACTAGATCCCCGACTTTTGGAATCCAGACAGGTCTTGCTGGGACAGGTGGTGATTCTTCAGTGGTTGTTGGCTGTTGTTTCAACTGTATGTTGCTCAGGTCTTTTCTTGTTTTGTTTAAGTCCTGCAAAATAGCCAAACGGTCTTTGACATCAAAGGTTTTTTCTATTACCACTGAAGTCTGACTATCAAGGTCAGAGATCAACATCCTAGTTCCGAATAATAATTCGTACGGACTGAATCCCTTCAGAGAATTTCTTGGCAAGTTATTTAGACTACGTTGGACACTTATTAGATGTTTGACCCACCAAGCTCCCGAACCTAATATCCTTTCTATTATAGATTGCTTTCTGTCTTGGTTTTTTCTTTACACCATCCCATACCCTCAGGAAGGAAGTGAGAAGATTCCCGCTGGGCTGTGCTCATTTGGCCATTCTTTCCCCCCCCCAGGCTGGATTGCCTGAGAAAAAGAAAAAAATGGTCGAACGTAGCATGCTCTTAGCGTATATGCCATTTAGACTCGCAAATCTTGTATAACAGTCCGGACGTCAGCCGAGTGCTGTGGATCTACATTATAAGTGGGAACTAGCCTGTATATGTTAATCGCAAGCCATTCTTTTTAGTGGTGATGTTATCTGCCTTGATACGACGAGGTATTAAACTGCTTCTCTCCCCACTGCGATCTCTGTTGCAGTTTGGGCAGTTTTTTACAAACATGGTGTAGTGCAGGCTCATGCCTGGCCACCAGTACCGTGATTGTAAATCTTCCAGAGAATCTTTTAATTTAAGGTGTCTGTGACCCTCGCCCATATGTGCGTCTGCGATTAACAAGTTTCTCCTGTCCATGTTTGGAATCACTCTATCCCCCACTCCAGGGATTCGAGCAAAAGGGACGGAGTTTGCATCGATTATGTATGTATAATTGAGTGGATAGTTGATCGGTAACGCTGAGCAGTCGCCGTTTGATGACGTTTTCACCGCCAGCAATGTTTCGCCGTCAATGTATTTTAATGTACGCTTTTTTCGATCTACGGGAGCCGATTTAGTGGCTGCCGCTGCGGCTGTCTCAGCCAATGAATTCCCTACAACGTGAACGCCATCACGTTGATGACTCAGTGAGTGAGTCACGTGAGTCTTTGGTAGTTCTTTCTTCAAAAGAGCTACTTGTTCCCAGAGAAGTCTCTGCTTTATTGGTGCATCTGTGTCATCTTTGTAACCGTTCTGAATCCATGTCTGCAAATCCTTGTTGTATGCTTTGACGCAGAAATATGAATCTGACACTATAAGCGTCGGGAATTCGCGATCCGCATTATCTAGCGCCATTTTCAAAGCTAATATTTCAGTTTGCATTTCTGAATTAGTTTCTACTGAGTGTGATTTTGTTAATATAGGTCTTAGTTTACCTCCGCGCCACACTTCTTTTGTGATCTCACATGTGGGATTGTATGCATGTTCTCCCCAAACGGAGGGTTGAGCATGTCCGTCTGTATAGATTACACAGGCGTAATGTCTTAGAGGCAGAATGTCGATTGGCAGAGGATACGTTTTTTCATATTTTAGATTTTTTAATTCTTCTAGTTCTTAAAAGACTGTCAACCAGGCAATACTTGATAATTCATATCCTCCGTACTGGATTTTCAGATGGGCAATTCTGGACTTTTTGAAGTTGAATTTGTAACCCTCTGCAGCGAAACCAAGTATTATGGTGTTCACTCTTTTCAAGTGAGTCTCCAAGTCATCATCTGTTAAGTAAATGTCATCGACATAAGATAATGCTTCATCATCATATTGTTGTAGTAATTCTGTTACTCTCGCTGAGAATACCCCCGGGCTATTCTTGTACCCCTGGGCTAACCGACAGAATTGTTTTTGAGTGCCATTTACTGAGAATGCAGTTAAATATCTGCTCTCTGGTGCTATGTTTTGACAAAAGAATCCGTTGGAGATGTCCAAGGTTGTTTTGTATTTTTTGCGCACTATGTTATTCATTAGTGCAGCACTGTGTGAGTTTTGCACTGCAAAGGTTTTGCAACATGTGTTAAGGTGTCGGTAATCCAAAACTAGACGGTACGAATTGTCTGGTTTGGAGACCGGAAACAAAGGATTGTTCATTTGTGAGGTGCAAGTTTCAATCACCCCTTGGTATTCTAGCTGATCTAGTATTTCATTTACTTGTTTTTTAGCTTCTTGCTTAATTGGGTACTGCCTTTGTGCAGTTGGTTGTGATTTTAGCTGGACTTTGTGAGGAGGAGAATCCTCATCCCACCCTACGTGATTTTTATATAAAGCAGGTGCTAAGGCCACTGCCCACTTTCTAGCAAGTGTGTATTTTTTATGAATCGGTATTTGATTCGAGAAGGCAGGCATAATTACTTCTTCGCCATGAGGGCACTCCCTGACAAACTCCGGTGGCCAGTCTTTTTCAGCTAGAAGGATGTCATAGCCCTTGGATAGGTTATCCCAAAATAGTCCCCTTATTTTCCTAGTCTTATCTCCCTCTATACGTAATGTTATCTCGTATATTTTGTGGGGCTTGCTAACTCTGGTATCTGCAGTTTCCACTTGTAGGTATTCATTCGTGTCCACTGTCTCCAGATGATTCATAAGGACTTTGCGAGCTATGCTCACCTCTGCTGCGCTGTCTAGCATTGTCTGAGCCCACTCTCCGTTTTTCAATTGTGTCCTCAGTATTCTCGGCATTGTTAACTACCTTGATACTGGCTACCTTCTTTTTTGGAAATTGTGATTTCTTTTTCAGTTGAGCAGGTTCCTTGTCTTTGGACTTGGCGTGCTCTTCTGATCGTCCTCTTCTTTCCGATTTCTGCGAGGAATTCTGAAAAGATTGAGAGGGACGTGTATCAATGTCTTGATATCTATCAGGTTTTTTAATATTATCCCTATTTCTAAGGTTATATCTATTCCCAGAGGGTTCACTCTGAGGTGACCTTTGTCTCGGGTTTGGAGATTTCTCTCTTCGCCTAGGAGACCTTCCTCTGGACTGGAATTTCTTTTCTTTAGGATTGGATTGTTTGTTCCCATCCCAGTTCTTTTTTGGTGAATTATTATTATTATTAAAAAACATTTTTTCTGGACTTGTAGTCAGTTGCGGTTTTACTGGTATTCCACCTAGACTATCTCTGCCTAGTTCTTCATAGGATTTTTCTATGATTCTGGCAATTTCAGCTGGTTGGTCTGCTATATCTGTCTCTTTTAACCTCTGGCGGATCGCCACGTTTGCTGCTTCACCCTTTATGTTGGCTAGTAATATAGCCGAGACCTGCTTGAAGTCTTTCAGTAATTTCATACCAAGAGTTAAAGCAGGTTCTGGACCATATTCATCTTGAATTTGTTTTAGCACATCTGGTATTACCGAAATGGATGGAACACCGTGCGTTTTTGTGTAGATGGAAGCAAAGACTGTACCCCAAGTGTCACAGTCCTCAATGTGTGGTGCGATTCCCATTGGGAGACATATAGTCAGAATCCTGTGTTTTTCTAGCGGGGTGGTGTCAGGAAACACCGCCTCTATTTGGGTGATTTTCTGTGCCAACCAGAATGGTATCTGTTCCCTTTTAGCTGGAACCTTACCTAGGCAGGATTGGATGTTCTGTGGTGTAATTTTATTTGTGTTCCCCTGGTGAGGGGTCAGCTGTGGAAGTTTAATCGCTGGCTGAATTGTAGAAGTCCGCATTACATACTGAACTAATTGTCTGTGAATTTTTAGTAGTTGTTTTAGCTGTATTAATAGCTCTGGTGCAGTCATTCTATCGATGTCTGGATGTGGTGTGTATCCGGCTAAGACCGGCCACGTTGCTCCTGGTCTTCCTAAAGGACCGAGCCTTGTAATGTGATTATTATGTTTTAGGGCGCCATCAAATAAGAGCAAATGCTCTTGGAATTTGAGTGGTACTTCCACCTCCTCGAAAGGAGTGTACGTTTCAGGAGGTTCCTCTACTTTGTAATAGTGGAAGTACTTTGTTACAGCATTTGCTGCTGGAAAATGTATCCATGTATAGTATACCTCTGTCTGCCGATATTCGTGTGCCTCAATTACGAATATGACTGTGCCACCTCTAGGTGTCAGTCCATTTTCTATAAGTTTTAAGGTTATAGATCTCCTTTTGGCGACCTGGATGAGTATTATATCCTGGTCTGCTGCTTGCATGGTAGCATCAGCATCTGCGAGTTCAGTTGCTAATCTAACTGCCTCTCTTTCTTCATCACTGTCTCCCATTTTACAGACCGGATGATATTATGTCTATTTGCAGATCAGGTTTCTTATGGAACAAAGATTAGATGCACAATATTTTGGAACTGTTTTTATCCTTCAACGTTGACTTGACCAAAAACCATACATAGGAGTTCCCTCCTGCGAGGTTTTGGAGGATATAACCTTTCACCCACTCCAGACGTCTTTGGAGTATTTGGGAAAAGGGGTCTGAGTGAGAAAGCACGACTGAGTTACTCTAAATGTCTTACGTTAGTTTTATCGCCCTTTCCAAACGCGTTGGGCGCCATGTAGTGTAGTTCCTATTTTCCCAATAGGCTCTGCGCATTGGAATAGTACCTACAGCAGTAAAGGCCTAGGCCAGACGTTAACTAGGTCTACTACTGTCGATACTAGACTTAATTTTTGGGTTTGCCAGCTAAGCTCAGAGTTCGCTAGAAACTTTCTCGAATGTTCAAGGAAGGATTAACTTCCCTGATTAGACAAGAAGGGATTTAGTTTCTGACAACCATAGAACATGACAACTTTGCTCTCCCCTAATCAAGAGTCAATCTCGAGAGTCGTGTGAGCACAAGGCAATTATTTTACTCAGTCAGTACGTGCATTCTTAGTCTCATCAGAATGTAGAGAAAAGGAAGAGACGGGCGTGTTCAATAAAAGGTGTTATTTATTGATCAGTCTCTTTTCTCGTACAAGAGAAATGGATCGATATTATTGCGATACTTATAGTTAAGTAAAGTGCATACATTAGAAGCAATAGTATAAAATAATACTGTAAAAACATTGATATGGTTTCTGAGCCATATGATGTTTAAAATGATTAAAATATATTTACATACACATATACATTTGACTAAACGTACTCAACTGGTGTTTCTAACTACGCCTACCCCGTGTACCTGACCTAAGTCTAATGCGTGGGCGGGAATAGAAAGTTACAGTTTAAGTTAAGTTTGTTTTTGCCAAGTGAATAACTAAAGAATTCTCTAGGAGGGGTTATTCAGTTCTGTACCTGGAATTTAGGATGAATGAGGAATGGTATCTCTTTCTCTGCTCTCGATATTCCAGGCTGCCTGCGAGGGCTACCCGGAAGCGCCGGTGCTGGGTCTCTCGGCTTGAGATAGCAGCGCGTCTCTCAGCGCGTCAGGAAGGCGGGGCTACTGCCTGCGGGGTCTGCTTCTGCTCTTGGCTTCGGCAAGGGTGGCTGCTCCGTCTTGTCACCACGCGTGTGTTTGCATAGGGCAAGGTCGGCAATATTTATACCTTAAAGGTGCCGGGATTGACGTAAGGATGGACATAGGTACGTCAATAAAGATGTCATACGACTTGCTCGTTAGCACATTCTTTACTAAAGTTCTCTGTGAAATCAAAACAATGGCCGCACGGATTATTCAGGTTGTCATAGGTTTGATTTGTTATGAGAACGTCGTATGCCTTATCAGGGGCTGGAGGAATATCGCTTGTCTAATTAGATCTCAAGCGTTATGACCTAATCAGATAACACGTTCCTGTGCCGTAGTGTGACTGCGTCAGATAACGGTATCTGCATCATGGGGGATTTCTTGCCTCATGGGCTGACTGTTAGTTAACTAGCTAGTAAGTTTAACCAGAATAGGGTCAGGAATAGGGGGATCGATTCAGAACCTATAGAAATACACGACACTTTCCAGCCCTCGGCCTGGATTGTGCTGTGTGAAATCTATTCATGTTTTTTCCTTCCACTCCACTCTACCCTTCTCCATCGCCTTGGGGTCATTTACCACCCCGCGACCCCTTGGTTCAAGTCTATTGGCTCTGCCACATTCTATAGGTCTTTTATTGGGGTTACGTAGTCTCTTTTTGGTGATTTCTTGTGGTGAGTTATCCTTAATCCTGTGTTCCGGACTTGTTGTCATTCACGGTTATACATTATGGATGTGGGCTTTCTGTTGGCTGCCAGGCTGTTTTTTCACATCCTCATTTCCCTACAATAGGTGATTTGGTCTTCACTCTTGTGAGGTTGCTTTTCAAAGCGGTGCTTTGTTCTTCCTTTTTCTACTTTTCAGCATCCAGTGCCTGGCACTGTCCTTTACGGTGCTGTTTTTCACCTTTCAATTTCTTTTTCTTTTTCATCATTTTGGCACACTGTTTCCATATTATTATCATAGTTTTTTTGTGGTGGCTCCACGTTGTAATGCGGAAAAGTTTCTCCAATGAAAACTGACGTCAGCGCCCCGGAAGGGGCATATATGGCGCGCAGAGGTGCTGCTGCGGCAAAGTTTCCGGATTCAGTCTGATGCCTGAGGATATTCTAAGTTAAGGAATCAGCGGCTAGATTATGACTCTACCAGATACATCGTTACCAAAGGTAAGTAACTCGTTCGTTTGACACAATATCTATCCCATTTCATCTTACTTAACAGACTTAGAGATATTGGAATCCGTGGACAAGCCTTTCAGTGGTTATCATGTTTTCTAACTCACCGTACCCAGACTATTAACCTTGGCTCTTTTCGATCACAAACTTTGGAATTTACCAAAGGAGTACTTCAGGGATCTTGTCTTAGTGCCACTTAGTTCAACATTTATGTGACTTCATTAGCGGATTTACTCTTGACTATCTCAAACACTGATGACACCCAGGTTTTAATGTCTTTTGATAAAATCTCCCCCAATACCCAGTCGGCCTTCTCGGAAGGCATGGCAGCCATTGCTACTTGGATGAGGAACAATGTCCTACAGTTAAATGCTGGGAAAACGGAGATCATGCTATTTGGAGAAGCCCCTTTGCTCTGGTCCCCAGAATGATGGCCCCCCGAATTGGGCGTTGCCCCTGTCCCTAAAGCCGTGGTAAAGAACTTAGGCATACATCTGGACAAAAAAAACGTACAATGAAAGAGCAAGTCACAACCACCGTAGGCTCATGCTTTTACACGTTAAGCCTTCTACGTAGGGTTTTCACTTTTCTCCCTCTGACTGTACGTAAATCACTCCTCCAATCATTAGTGATAAGCCGCCTAGTCTACTGTAATGCCCTTTTGATTTCAGCTAATGAATCTTCCCTTAATAGACTACAGGTGGTCCAAAACACAGCGGATCGTCTTGTCTCTAATGCCAGAACCGCCTCTCTTCCGCTATTACAAGGACTACACTGGTTACCAATTTGCAAGTGGATTAGATTTAAGATTTGCTGCATTGTGCACAAGGCACTAAACGGCAACTGCCCTAGTTATTTAGCAGATAAACTTACCCAATACCAGACATCCAGACCACTCCGTTCAGGATCTAAATCCCTGCTGCTGGTGCCACGTTTTAAGAAATCCTGCAAGGGTGGGAAAGTATTCCACTATCTAGCTCCCTCCTACTGAAACCAGCTCCCCAGCCACCTCTGGAAATGCCCAGATTATCTACTATTCCGAAAGCTCATTAAAACGGAGCTTTTCTGAACTCTTTTCTTTTTGCCCTACCTGTAGCACCTCCATAGCGCAGAGATACCACTTTGGGGGTGATTTGGGTGTTTTACAAGTCAATAAATAAAGATGTACTGAGTGATGTTATATGGCGGGTAATTAGCAGTGCATGGTGAGGGCCCGAGTTAGAGTTACCTTGGGGCACGAGTTGTAGTTATTTGAGATAACCCTAACTATAACGGTTGAATTTAAGTAGCTTTTAGAGTTTAAAACTGAACATTTCACTTAACTATAACGTTACATTAATCTTTGGTTTTTCAGTGATATTTAATTACCATACATTAATCGAACCCCCTGCCTTGCAAGGCTTCCAGCCTTGTGCAGTTGGGGGGTTGGCTGCAGAGCCTGCAGCCAACCCTTTGCATGCAGTCAAACCTACGCTCCCCAGGGCGTTCAGTCATGCATGGCGAGGTGTTGGCGAAAAGGCATGGGGTGTGACTAGTCTCCCTAATACAGCCAACCTTTGGCTGTCTGCAATGGCGGGCTGTCCACCAACCCCCTAGAGGCAGCCAAACCCATCGCCGCACACGGCCAACGGCCACAAGACCTGGCTCTGAGGATCACACTTCTTTTTAAAAATTAAATTTTAAAGAGGAGGCGGGTTGCATGGCCACCCTCCTCAATCCTATTATGGCCAAGTGGCCCCTCTCCCCAAGCCTCCTTAGGCCCAAGGGACCCCTTCCCCCAGGGCCACTATTAAAATTAAAGGGAAGGGGCCGCACGGCCTGACTCCCCGAGCCGTGTAAGGCCCTGGGGACCCCATCCTCCGGGCCACGAATTCAAATAAAGGGGAGGGGCCCGCTGCCCTCCTTCCTGGGCTGATTTTGTCGTCCCCCCCCAGTGCCAAGTGCATTTTTTTGGAGGGGGGCATGTGGCCCCCTCCCCTGGCCACATTGGAACCCAGGGGCCCCATCCCCTGGGGCCGGGTGCTTTTGTTTGAGGGATGGGGACACATGACTCCCCTCCGTTTGCTGATTTTGGCCCCGGAGACCCTATTCCCACGCCCTGGTCAACAAACGATGTGTGCCTTCCCAGGGCATCTGCCCCACTGTCATTGCAGGCCACGAGGGGAGCACCAGGCCCCTGCGGCCCCAGACGGCTTCGCTCATCAAGCGAGAGCCAACATTGCCCCGGCCTGCACTGAGCTGCTAAAAATGCTGCTCTCTGCAGGTGCGAGCAGTCTTTTCATCGGTTTCCAAGACCACTTCACTACGGGCAGGGAACAGATAAACAGTCTGCTCCCAGCAGGCTAAAGTATTTTACAAGCTCCTACCTGCTTGAAGTGGACTTGGTGTTTGCTCTCTCTTGGCTCAAGATTTGAAATTGCTCCCACCAAGCAAGACAAAACACAGGTTTGGTGCGGGCAGGGAAACCACAATGTGCTGAGGTTGGGCTTCCCAGTACATAGCCTGAGCCGGCCCTGGGCGATGGGGTCCCCAAGGCCATTAATAGCTCGGGGGGGGGGCACACCTCCCCTTTGCAGATGTGACCAGGCCCTGAGTTTGAGGTCTTCTGGGCTGAAATCGGCCCGAGGAGGGGAACTGCACGGCCCCCTCCCCTTTGCATATTTGGCCGGGTACGAGGGGATGAGATCCACTGTGCCAAAATTGACCCAGGAAGGGGAGCCGCGTGCCCCCCCCCCCCTGTTGAAAAATGGTTGAACTTAAGGGGATGGGGTCACCGGGCTGAAATTGGCCTGAGGAGGGGCTGTGTGCCTCTTCCCCCTTAACAGTGCAACCTGGCCCCGGGGGATGGTGTCCCTGGGACCGAAAACGGTCAGAGGAAGGGGCAGCGTGCCCCCCCCCCTCCCTCTACAATGCTGCTGGGCCCTGGGAGATGGGGTCCTTGAGTCCAAAACCGGCTTGGGGAGGTACAAATAGGCACCCCATCTCTCAAAATATACATATTTGTTCCCCCCAGGACCTGGAACACCCGGGGGCATTTTTAAAACAAGCGCAGGAGACTGTGCATGGTTTTTTTTAGGTAAATCCTCAGCAGATTTGCTGCAACATTTAAAAAGAAAACCTCTTTTGGCCCCAGCAGGGTCCCTCTGGGACCCCACCCCCTGGCCTAGGGGGTCAGAATAATCCTACCCAGCCCCCTTGTGTCTTTTTTTAAAGTTTTTTTAGGACTCTGGAAAAAGTTCTAAGTCTTGAGATGGCTGCCACCACTTCCTGGTTGAGATGATGGCACCGAAACAGATCTCAGTTTGACATCTGTTGGATCTGCGGATGATATACAAAGTTTTTGAGCATTAGTTTCTCAAAGACTACTAAATGGATTTACACCAAAACACAAAAAGCACTCTTTCTGGAACTAGATTTAGTTTCTTATGCCAAATTTGGTGTAAATCCGTTGAGCGGTTTAGGCTGTAGCTGTGTCTACAGATCAAGTAGGAATATGAATGGGAAAAATGTTTTTTCTCAGTCCCCACTTGACTGATCACCCCGAAACTTTGCATGTGCAAACTAGGCAAAAAATATCACTTTTTAGATAGTTTTGTGGAGATTCATCAAACTGTGCCAGTTATTAGCAACACAAAAAGTGCATTTCCTATGGAAACACAACATGATCTTAACTGTAACTCTCCAGCGGGGGCCACCACTAGGATATATATATATATATATATATATATATATATATATATATATATATATATATATATATATATATATATATTGTAAACAATGGCCTTGCAGCTTGGGAGATCACTCGACGGCGCTCATGTGTGATGCAGCCTCCCTCCTTACTTCACATCATTTTTCGTTTTTGCCCAACGCGTTTCAAGGTAGAAACCTCTTCTTCTGGGGCCTGGGGCTGTGAATGAAAAAACATCTGAGTCTCGCATACCATTTCCGGTTTTATTTCATTCTTGCACCTCCCTCCAATGATGTATGGCACAGTTCAAGGCATTATGGTGCATGATGGGACATTTAGTACTCAGTGCGAGAGTCAGATAGTAATTCCATGTTTTTTTCACCTTTTTAGTTCATATTATTACCTTAGTAGGTTGTTTTTCATTCAGGCAGGCTTAATTAGCATATTCAGCGCCGTGCTCAGCAGGTTTAAAGGGTATAATCCTGAAGCCTCACTTAGCTGGCTTTCCTTTTCTCTGCCAGCTAACGATGGTGCATCTCCCCACGATCAGGCACCGTGAAAAATATTGTAAACAATGGCCTTGCAGCTTGGGAGATCACTCGACGGCGCTCATGTGTGATGTAGCCTCCCTCCTTACTTCACATCATTTTTCGTTTTTGCCCAACGCGTTTCAAGGTAGAAACCTCTTCTTCTGGGGCCTGGGGCTGTGAATGAAAAAACATCTGAGTCTCGCATACCATTTCCGGTTTTATTTCATTCTTGCACCTCCCTCCAATGATGTATGGCACAGTTCAAGGCATTATGGTGCATGATGGGACATTTAGTTCTCAGTGCGAGAGTCAGATAGTAATTCCATGTTTTTTTCACCTTTTTAGTACATATTATTACCTTAGTAGGTTGTTTTTCATTCAGGCAGGCTTAATTAGCATATTCAGCGCCGTGCTCAGCAGGTTTAAAGGGTTTAATCCTGAAGCCTCACTTAGCTGGCTTTCCTTGTCTCTGCCAGCTAACGATGGTGCATCTCCCCACGGTCAGGCACCGTAAAAAATATTGTAAACAATGGCCTTGCAGCTTGGGAGATCACTCGACGGCGCTCATGTGTGATGCAGCCTCCCTCCTTACTTCACATCATTTTTCGTTTTTGCCCAACGCGTTTCAAGGTAGAAACCTCTTCTTCTGGGGCCTGGGGCTGTGAATGAAAAAACAGTTTTTGAGCATTAGTTTCTCAAAGACTACTAAATGGATTTACACCAAAACACAAAAAGCACTCTTTCTGGAACTAGATTTAGTTTCTTATGCCACATTTGGTGTAAATCCGTTGAGCGGTTTAGGCTGTAGCTGTGTCTACAGATCAAGTAGGAATATGAATGGGAAAAATGTTTTTTCTCAGTCCCCACTTGACTGATCACCCCGAAACTTTGCATGTGCAAACTAGGCAAAAAATATCACTTTTTAGATAGTTTTGTGGAGATTCATCAAACTGTGCCAGTTATTAGCAACACAAAAAGTGCATTTCCTATGGAAACACAACATGATCTTAACTGTAACTCTCCAGCGGGGGCCACCACTAGGATATATATATATATATATATATATATATATATATATCAAAACCATCCTTCCAACCAACTCCAAAGAGAAAGTGGCACGTACTCATGATCGGTATGAATAGGGCTAATTATTTTGTTCAGGTCTCCCACGACCCCACAATGACAGAGAGACGCGTTTCGCCTGCGCAGCAGGCTTTATCAATCTAATTTGGCGCAGAAAACTCAAAACTATATATAGCCCTCCCCTCTAGTACAGGCACTGATAAACCTAGAGAACAGACTACATGGGTTAATCCATGGCTGGAAAAAACATTCAATACATGTTAAATAGGTAAAGTGCATAGTGCAACAAGTCAATACATTTAAATAGCAGCATAATGCAAAGCCACCCTATTTTGTCAATATGTTGTCAGTTCGTTCTCAGCCTAGGAAAAGAGCATATAAAAATAACATTCCTAAGTGAATTGGTAAATAATAATAGTGCGGCCCCAAATCTCTCAAAGATATGCAGCCCACCCAATATTTCTTCAAGATTAGACATACTTTAAAAGACGTGCTCATTGATGCATTCATGAAAGTCGGAAACCCACATATTGCCACATTAAAAAAGGAACACATTTCCCCAAATAGCAGATGCGGCGATCATAGCAGGATACTAATATAATTACAGATTGTGTAAACCCTTTGGAACAGATTGAAGAGATAACAGTCTTGTAACAAGTCCATGGGGCTCAGATTGCACCAACTGAGTGCATTTACGACCTAAATGTCAGGCCCCGGACAGTCTCTACTGGCGAGTAGAACTACAAGATCCAGAATCCCCTTCAACGGAATTGCCAATATAAATCCGTGCAGGAATTGTTGCAACACTTCCAAGTATGGATAAAATAAACCTGTGACCTGGTCCAAACCTACAGTAATGTTCCTTTGTTCCTTTGAAGGGCCGCAACCTTAATGTATAAATGGAAATGTGGGCAAAAGTTATCCAAACCTCCTGTGCGAGAAGCACGCTGATGTGATAAAATCATGGGCACACATGAGGGGCCGGAGAAGACCGATGAGAATAAAATTCGATACGCCACACCAACCTCACCGCATACCTGTCAGCATCGACGGTTCCCAGTACCCAGAGTATATATATATATCTATATATGTCCGCCTCTGTATAGATCTATAGTTAGGTCAGAGTTTCCATAGAAATAGCATTTTTGTTTTGCTAATAACTGTTCCACATTTTGACGAATCGCCATAAAATGTACCCCCAAAAAAGCTCATTCACCTCACCTCGGCAGAACTGATTTACACCAAATTTGGCTATAAGTTAGAACTTTACTCACAAGCTTGCTTTTTGTTTTTCAGTGTAAATGTGTTCAGACATTTTCAAGAAATTCACGCTTGGGGTGGTCATGAAGGTGTCAAAAAAATTGGTATATCTAGGCAGTTGGTCCTGAGGTACCTTAAGTCAGAAAAATAAATAGAACAATCCGATTGGTCAAGGGACTTTTTTCCCTTTAGTTGTCATTGATCTGATTGGCTGGTCGCAACCCAAAGGAAAATACTGCGGCTGCTATTAAAGGATTCTGGGACTCAGTGACATGTCCAGAATTTAGAAAGAAAAATAAAGTATATGGGGTCAGGGTATGGATACTATGCTGCCTGGCACTTTTGGGAGGTGGGTGGGTCTTGAGAAGGACCCTCTCTGGGGCCAAAATAAAAGAAATCATGGAACCCAGTGCTTCATTCATGTGAGGTACCATGGTACTCTCATGGAACCCAGCACGGCCCTCCCATAAGGCACTGTGGTAGCCTTGCAGTGATCGTGGAGGTTCCCAAAAAATGGTATCATGAGAGTACCGCAGTACTCTTTAAAATAAAAAATATATGGCAAACATGTTGGATGGGGGTCCGTGGGAGATTGGCCACCTGCACCCAATCCCCGTTATGCTTGTGGGTGTTGGGTGCAGGGCATGGCCTCAGTGCAGCCTCTCCACCAACCCAGCCCGTGCACAGTCAAAGACCACGCAGGGGTGGGGGGCGGGTTGGCCTGGGTTGGCCTACTGCGGGGTGTTGCGCACAGGGCCTGGCCTTAGAAATTCACTGAAAGAAAAAAAGGTTAATGTGTCGTTATAGTTACGTGAGGTAATCTTACTTTATATTATAAAAACCTTAAAAGTTCACTGAAAATAACGAAGGTTAAAATGACATTTTAGTTGGGTACGGTAATAAGAATTTAACTTCTGTTAAAAAATGCCTAGAAATGCACTGAAAAAACATAGATTAAAGTGACATAGTTAGGTGTTGAAATAAAGGTAAAAAACAAAAAATAACACTGAAATTCACCGGCTACAGTTTACCGAGTTAAGTATAACTTGCGCCCCACCATGCCCTGTTTATGACCTCACATATTACAACACTCATAACATATGCAATGACCTTGTTGATGATATTGGCATGAATTAGACAATCATAAGCGTATCCATGTAATTAGTTTCTGTACCTCTAACATTACAATACAATCTGATTAAAGGTCTTTTTTAATGCATGTCTTGTAAACTGGGTAATACTCCCAATTGTTCACTTCACTACTTAATGGTTTTCAGTATTCTGATGTTCTACTTGTACATCTTTCACTTGATTTCTGCACCTAGAACCAGCCTATCTCACTTTATATACTTCACTATATGCAATCCCCTCTCAACTTACATTTCTGTTGGTTCAAACTGGATCGCTCAGGGAGGTCACTTTACTATTAATGCCATACACATTGTGATGTATGAGCATATATATTTATACAATGTTTCATTTAAAGCCTAGAAAAAACAGAGGTTTTTAAAGATACCCACGATCAGGAATGCCACTGATTTTACAAACTTGGGCATATATTTTCCCTGATTAGTAAGAAGTTCGGACGAAGTGGACAGTGTGGATAGTATCCTCACTTTCCCAATGTTGGCACCAGATTCAGTACTAGGGCCCTGTAAAATTTGATGATTTCTGCCACTCCACTATTAAATCAACAGAATTGAAGAAAATTCCTCTAGGCTAGTGTCTTTTGTACTGTTGCAATGAAAGGGTATATCACTCTATCCATGCACTGAATAGGAAGAAGCTGTTCATTATTTTAATATGTGATACAGGCTCTTTAACAGTCAACAGCAAAGAACATTTTCTCACTGACTGAGCAGAGATAAGAGGCTAGCAATAGCTGTCAATGACCCTCTGCAAACAAGATCTATGTCTTTAAGTTGCTTCTTTAATCTTCCACTGCAGTGGCATATGGTGAATCTACTCTCATCCCACTAGAGCAAAGGTTGGATCTATTTCTTTGCAGAGGCCTGTTCATGTAAGACAATGTTAAGGACAGCAACATGGAGAACGTCACATGCTTTTTGGATTCAACATTTCAGAGCACATGCTTAGTTTGAACTATTTACTTGAATTCTAGAAATATTGAGTTCTGATTTATATATGATTTAAAAAAGATAAGAATCTAAAAAGTACTGAATATGAAACGTTACTTGACTCTCTTGTTCCAAATGTTTTACTTTTCTTTAGTCATTCACATTACAAGCATTCCCCACCAGACCTAACACTGGTGATGTTATGAGGTCACTCTAACTGGTTTGCTCCACTCTTGCAACAAATGGGGTTGGTTCCAAATGTGTGCAAATAGAAAACAGCCCTCACTCATACAGGATAAATGTTATATCTTAGTCTTCTCACTTTGAAATTCTTAAAGTATTCTGCATGGGTTCTGGTTGTCTTGTGTCTGCCTGAGAGTTCCCTCAAGTTGGAAAATGTAACTAGCTTATAAGTACTGAAGCTACCATGATACGTTTTCTTTCTGGTATATTTAGAAATTAAGAATCCCACGTGCATATACTTCACAAAGCAGAAACTCTTTATTATGGAAAGATTAAAAGACAGCTTGCTCCAGTTCAACATATATCTGCCCAGTTTAACAAATAAATGATGTATATACTGTATAGAACATTCAATATTTTCACCAACGTACAATGGTCCCTTATTTTAAGTGCTAAAAGGCTTCACTGTAGTTCTGACCTTGAGTTTGTGTAGAATGTACAATGTGCAAAATGACCCATCTCTACAAGTCCACTTGTCAGCACACATCCGTAAGACTCACACTTTGGCATTACATGTTCCTTAGTATTGGCTTTGTGGCATATGGTGCTATACCCTCTGATTCATAGCTAAATCTTGCAAAATCTGATCCCACAACATAGGGTCTGCCTGTCTCCAAACATAAATGAATGATATCATTCATCACGTACATTTAGCAATCGTGCTGTAAATGGTTGGATCGTTTAACTTATCAGTCGTGCCTAGAGTATTTTTTGGAGCAGCACATCATTGGTTTACTTGGTAGTAATTGAGATGGTGAAAGTGCAGTATGACTGCTGACAAACGTTTGAAACATCCCCTCCTCCTGATGTACTCCACGATTGTTCACGATTCTCAGTTTCTTTTTTGTCAGCAGTGCAGACCTGGGAAGCTCATGAGATATCTTCTCTAGTAGAGTGCTTCAAATCTGGGAATAGATTTTATATTCCTACTTTTAACAAGAAACTTGAATACTCTAACTGCTAGACTGCTTAATCTAATACATTAAAAAAGGCTGACTACAATAACCAGGCATCCTTCTCCTTCACACTTTACACTGAGTATGTCCGGTTTGTGGGGATTCAAATGATATCTTGCAAATTCATTCAGCAGTTGAACTACTAATACATCTTCACCATTTTAGTAAAGTACTAATATCGAGACTGTATACAAACTTTCAACTACTCAGTCAATTTTCATCATCAGCTTGTTAATGTCTATTACGAAATCATTTTATGATGAGTTTTCCATACAAAGGGCATGCTTCAGCATTCATTCGTTATCATGCTTACTGATTACGTCTTCATGCGATAGATCAGGGGTTTCTTACCTTTCCTATAGTGAGAGCTACTTCTTATCATTGAAATCTATTGTTAGCTACTGTCTCATATACTTATTTGATGAATGTATACAGAGGCCAAATAACCAAAACTCTGCTCCTAAAGTACCCCATTCACGGAGCATGCAGTTTTAATGACACAGGAGATGTATCGTGTAGGAAGGTGGATACTTGACTATGGTTACCCCAGATTTTTTGCCTTGTGTTTAGCTGGTTTTCGACTTAGTTGGCCTGGGACCCTGCTAATCAGGGCCCCAGGCTATCTGCTCTCTCTTTACAATGGACTCCATGTACCCTAGGTGCATAACTAATTGGATATTGGGTCACCTTATCAGCCCCTGTACAGTGTACTATAGGTACCCAGGGCATAGGTGCATCCAAGGCCTACCAGGGGCTGCAGCATATCTTTTGCCACCCCTGGCTGGCCATCCAAACTGACACAACTGGCTGATCACCCAGCTGGGGCAAGGTCGTGTAATCACCCCTTCCTTGGATATAGTATACCTATATCTAAACCTATATCTGGACACATATACACCTATAAGTCACTCCTATGGCAGGCCTTAACAATCCTGGAGGCAGAGTGCTTGGTTTTATGTGAGATGGTGCTCTAGCATGAGCTGAGCCTGTCTGCAGCTTTCGGAACCATGTCTTTATAGCTGTTCTGGGATATTGCCATACCATATACTCTTAAGTGCATTATAATCCTCGCGGTTATTGCTAACTTTGGTTTGGCTTTATCAAAACATGTCGTGTAAGGTGTCATACACTTTGGAATACTACCCCCTCGCCAGTTCTGGCGACAGGGGTAGCATTCCACTCTTCTAGAGGGCTAAGACATGTGGGTAACAGTAAATGCGGTTAAAACTAACCAGAGCCTCAGCATCACAAAATTGATGCTGCTGCCACAGACACAAGTCGGGCCCCCTGCTGCTGACCGAAACTTGGCAGGGGAGGCCTGGACAAAAGGTGTCACACCACCCCAGACAGGAGATAGTGGATTGAGGCAGGCAGGGCAAGTGAAACTAGACACTGCCTGGGGCACACAATGTGTCCCATGCAAAGCCCAGTTCAAACCGGTGCTGGGGCACTCCAGCCCCAGCTCTGGCGAGAAACTGGACAAAGGGAAAGGGGTGTAACCACCCCCTTCCTGGGTCCCACCCATAGGAGGGACCTAGCAGGTAATCCAGCCCCTTGATTTGGAATAAAGGTAGGAGATGTGCCCATGTGCATTAGATTATCCTGACTGAAACTTCAATACAGAACTCTGGACCCTTCGACATCCCACTCGACGTGGAAGACTGAAGAATCTCCCTTGTGGTCAAGGAGTGACCACCCTCTGCAAACAGGCACCATCCAGCGCCCAACGGTTTGCTTTGTTGCAGCTCCATCCGGAGTTCGAGCGACAGAGATCAACAAGAACCGGATTCCCAGACATCCAACAGCCCGATCCACAGCCACAGCAAAGCTGAGACCCGTGGAGGCGAGGTGAGACGTGGAACCGGCCATCTTGAAAAGACTGCGAAGTGCTGACCGTGCAGCTCCAGATGTATCCTCGAAGCTGTGCATTGGGGTTTGAGAAGCCCCAGCCCCGAGCAGCTCGTGCACCGAAGGTCACCCCTCCACACTCACCGAGTGCTGCGTGGGGCCCTTTTGCATTTTACTGCTCGACGCGTCTGTCCGGACACTTGCCCATTGGCTAGTGGCCTCTACGACAACTAATCTTTGAAACTACTCTGCTAGTCTGGTTGCTCCAGACTGGCCCTCGCTCCCCTAAAAAGGAGCCACCTCTCTGACCTTGCTGGTCCGAGTAAGAAGCGATCTGCAGTTCCTGCGTGGGTTGCATTTGCCAAGGCCTGTTGACTCCGATCCGGAAGCCGACACCGTCGACAGCGAGAGCCTTCGTGGGACAGCTCGTGATCCACTCCTGGTCATCCTCGGTGCCCCAGAGTCCACGTGGCAGCGGAGACAAGCTTCTCGACAACCACCTGATTGCGCCCGACATCGCCTGGTTCCTACCTGGTTCCATCCTGGTCACTGGCTAGTGACCCAGACTCTGTCCCCTCTGCTTTCAGGTACTTCACATCTTCGATCCACCCTTGGATCTAACCGGACTCTTCTCTCCTGGCCGCCTGCAGCATCTTCATCTCCAGGCTCCATAGAACTCCACGACGAAACCCGACGCACTTTGGCACCTATGCACCCGCTTCCTGTGGGTGAGGTAACGATTGAACGCCGGTGCTCCTGTAGTGGTTTACACCTCTAGTGTCCTAGTTTTAAGTGGCTAAGTTCTAGTCCAGTCGGAAGACTTCTAAAACAGTAACTTTGTAACTTTTACGCACCATTGACTTTGCATTGGTGCATGCGTGTGCTTTTAGCGCTGCACCCGAATCCCGCGGGCTACTCCCTTCCTAACTACAGTTAGTCCAGTGTATTCCCAGCGATTCCCAAGGCCCTAGGCCTTACCATTGTTCGTAAAGTGATTCTTATACCACTTATTTATTTTATGGTTTGAGTGGCCACCGAGCCTATCCATAATTGTGCATTTTTTGTATGTTTAACTGTGCTTTTGTTTAAACGCTTGTGCCTCTGCACTCATAAAGAGTACAGAGGATTATTCTAGTAATACATATATTTTTACAATATGTAACTTGTGTGGTGTCCTTTCATTTGATATTACAGGATTGCATATGGTAAAACAGCTGGCTTCACATGCCCTCTTGAGTTTAGCCTAAGACTGCTTAGTCCATGCTACCCCTAGGATAGCTTGTCTATAAGGTTGACTTTACAACCACCACCATAAGGGATTGTTTGGACTGATACAAGGTGCTCACTAGAATAGTGAACATCATACATCAGGCCAACTTCTCACATATCGCAAAACGTTTGAATTTGAAATCCCTGATTATCAGGTTTGACCTTTTGATATTGAGGTAGCAAAAAGGAGAAAGAGAGAGACATGGAGAGAGAGAGACAAAAAGGGACAGAACGTGAAAGAAAAAAGAGGAGGAGAGAAAGAGACAGAAAAAACATGACAGAATGAGGAAAAGGAAAGAGAGAAAAAGTAAAATAAGAAAGAAAGGGAAAGAAAGCAAACAAAATAGAAGAGAAAAAGTGAGGTAAAATAAAAATATAAACAGAAAGGAGCAAAAGAACAGCGATATAGCAAGATAAAATTAAGAAAAAACGAAAAAAGTGAAACAATGAAAGGAATAAATGAAAGGAGAGGAGGAATTGAAAGAATTATAAAGGAAGCAGTAAAAAGGGAAATTAGAAAGGGCGCGAATGAGAGAATAAAAGGAAAAAAGGCAAGAGAAAGAAAATGAGAAAAGGACAGAGAAACAAAGGGAAAGAGTGGAAGAAATAAAGAAAGGCAGAAAGAAACAGCGAAAGAGTGACATGGAGAAAATTACAGTATTGGGGAAGAAAGGAGAAAAAGAAAGAAAGTACAATAAATATTTGCAAGAAAAAGAGAAGAATGGAAAGAATAACAGGGAAAGAAGATAAGACCGAAAGAATGGCAGGAAAGAAGAGAAAAATGCAGTGAAAGATAGAAATGGATACAGAAAGAAATAGGACAAAAGAAAGGAAGGCGAGAAATAAAGAGAGTGAAGGAAGGAAAAATAAATGGTGAAAGGGGAAAGACAAAGTGAAGTTAAAAAGAAAGAATTAAGGAAATAATTATTTAGAAAGGAGAGAAATAAAGGAGAAGAAAGAATTAAAGACAAGAAAAAAGCATAGAAAAAAAGAAAAAGTTAAGAAAATGAAAGCGGAAAAGAAGAAAAAGGAGGAAAAACAAGGAGGAAAAGGAGAAAGGCAGAAGTAGAGTAAAATGCAGATAAGATAAACGAAAAACTGAAAAAAGAATGCACACCAAAGGAGCAACAGAAAAAGGCAGGGAAAGAAACTAAAAGCGTAAAAAGAAAGGAAAAAAGAAAAAGAAAGGAAACTCAAGGAAGAGGGGATAAAAACAATTGGAGAAAGGAAAGAAAGACAAAGAAATAAGGAAGGAGCAGCAAGAAAGAAAGAAAAAGAAATAATCAAAGAATTTTTCAGACCTGGGTATGTGCTAGTAATCTCGCACATTACATAAACGAATGTAATCATGTCTGATGTGGTCACCATTTCAAAACTAATAATATTAGTAGTTTGGTGTTATTTTTATTGAACATAAGTGGCCCTTACTACCCTTACTATAGAAACGGTTGGAAACCCCTGCTGTATACTAATAGAAGAAGCAGGACTTGCAATAGGTTGCCTTAGTGTATTGCTTAATTTATGAGAGTCTGAATGATCTCTGAGATGACAGAAAACAGGATATGCACATATGTACACAAGAATAAAGAACAAGGTAGTAAAGGTTCAAACTTGTTAAGACTAATTAAGTTAGAAAGCTGCCAGAATAAAGAAGAGGTTTGCCCACTGTTATCTGTTGCATGATGAAGTAATCCATGACAATAATTGTTAATAAACTTTAAGGCACAGCCTTTGTGTTTGAGACTGTCATAATAACATCTTGGGATTTAACAGTTGTCATAATGGAGAATATGTTGATGAAGGCAAAAATTGACAGAGAAGCCAAACTTTGTAAACAGGGTCATGTTTTCCCTCACCCTTTAGGTTAACCTTACCTAGTCCTTAACCTTTCTTTAACCCTTAATCCATCCATCCCTCATCCTAACTCTAACTACAAACCTTCTGTAACCTTATCCCTAATCTGATTCCTTTACCCTAACTCTAAATTTCACCCATACCTTAAACGTGTCATTTTTTACCTACCCCAATCTCAGTAACAAAAGCGCACTGTAACCCTAACCTTACTCTCAACTTTCACTCTAATCTTAACTCTCAGCTACTCTTACACTAACTCCTTCTCAAATTTATATCTCTTCTCACTGTTTACTTCTCCCTAATCATTTTTTAAACAGTTTTCTTAGATCTACATGTAAACTGAACCTAATAATTTTAACAAGTCTCCGATTACCTATGAGGTAAAACACCATTAAAGGATGCCACATTAGTAAATCATTTCATTCTAGTCACTGTGGCACACATACTCAGTAATTAAAAAGGTTTAACCATACAATAAGGATTTTTATTTTTAAGCAAAAAGGAAATTCTTGATACAAGTACTCAAATGCTGTGAAAATGTTAATCTCATGACTACTCAGATGGCCTAGGTTTTGATTTGGAAGGCTTGTGACTTGGTTCTAGAACATCTTATGATGGTCCAAAGAATAGAGTTCAATGAAGGTGGTGCAAACCACCCTGGAGAAGTTACAGTGTTGCCCCACACTCCTCGACTACATTTCTTGACGGCATCTCACAATGAAGACTGCAAGATCATGCCGTGGTGAGATCGAATTGGGTAGGGTCAATATTGGTTGTAAATTCTTCACCACTCGTGCTTTCCATATGCAATCCAATTTGGTTACTTGCTGCACCCATGTAGTGCTAGCATGTGGGGCGGAAGGTAGGCTACTGCAAAACTCGGGCATTGGACAGTGTGAGAAACTACAAACTAGAAACGATGTATTGGTTCAAAAAACAAACAAATAAGTAAGACTTGGTGGAGATTGCTTTTTCTGTATGATTAGAAAATGTAAAGACTGGAATGAGGTATCTTAGAGGGCTTTCCTAACGTGGGCATATGGAACATTTTTGACTGCACTGTTATGCATTAGAGTGTCTGTTATTTAACCCATTCTATCCCTTGTGTTTCTCTCTTCCTTCTCCCTATTTCCTTTTTCCTCGCTTTGCCTAAATAACTGTTCCTTTGATTAAAAAATAATGATGCACTTGGGTACCTCCTTCAACCTTCTTGGGAAACCACAGACTAAACAGCCGTGCCTTTCTGTCGAACAGTCCACCATCTTTATGCTCTCTCAAACCTCCGGCAATATCCCTTTCTAATGGAATACAAGGTGAAACACTTTTACTTTTAATCGTTTGCATGGTGGGATATTTCCATTTTCACCCGAGCCACCCAGCATGAACAAGTGGTGTAAACCGTGTGGGCTCTGATTTCACCAGTGACCTTGTCTTATCCTTTCATCTGTAATTCCTGACCATACATACATATCCTCTGGTAGAAATGTATTCATGTTATGGGAATATTGCGGGCATTTTTCCATCAGGTCTTTAGTCGGGCGAGTCCAGTGTTGTCGGTCTATGCCAATGTCCAAATGTTTGTAGAGTGTATGTCAAAAATGCCCTTTCAATATTTGTCACTAAAAATGTACGTTTAACTAATATTTTTTCTCATCGTTTATAAATGACATTTTCAGTTGTTAATTTTGCCACAAACCGATTTCCTATTCGTGGTTTTTGATACATACAGTAGGACAAAGTGCCATATAATATACATGTGTGCATAGAAAACGGCTGATGTGCATGTAGAATGCTGGGGGAGTAAAATAGTGAATATTAGTTTTTTGTTTTGTGAAAACTCAGCGGAGTAAAGGGAGGCAACTCTAAAACACATTCATCTATACAAATATGAGCTTTAAGAGTTCAATTAAGTAATTTCTTTCTAGAACCAAGGCCCACGCAGAAGCTGTGAGATGCACTGTGCTGTTGAGCTGTCCCTTAAAAATGTGTTTTGAAAATATACTTCCATTTGTTGTGTTGGAACTCTGGCCTTTGCAAATTCTGATTTCCTTTTCTACTCCATAACTGGTTGAAAGTTTGTTTGTAGCACTGCAGCTCACTAATCCGTCTAACGTGTTCTACTGTAACCGTGTTTATCATGTCTGGTTTGTCCATCGTTAGTCTCACAGATATTTGTAGTAACAAACCGTTGGTGAGAGAGCATTCAGTCATGTAGTCTAAATGACCAGCCTTATTGCTTTCTTTTTCTAGTTTTCATTTTGTAGCTGAATCGCAATTGCATGCTCACTCTATACACTTCACTAATGCTACTCCCAAATGACTGAATATTGTGAAGCTGGCTTGTTATGCTTTGTGATTAGTTTGGTTAGAGTAACAAACTAGTGCAATACATGGAGTGCAGTTTCACATATTAATGTTATGCATGACACTCAATAACATTGTGTAATGTTTACTCTAACCTTTTCAGTTGGGCTGCAAAAGCTTTGGAGGAACCATCTTCATGTAAAGCTCCTTTCTTTTGGGAAAGCTACCGCACATACTGTTCTTATACATGTATTATAAGATACCATATGTTTTCTGAGGCTGTGGACAGTCCAAAAAGCGATCCTTGATTTTTTTTTTCACTAACCACAACGTTTTTCCAAATCAAACTACGCATCTTGATCAATATTGGCATATTCCATATTAGTAAATTCCTTTGTTTCGTTTTAAGACACCAATTTTAAAGCATTTAAAGGTTGGTGTAATATTTTCTTACACTTTTCAGACTGTTTCTACATTTTTTTAAATGTCTCATATTGTAGTGTTAGTCATTAGTGGCACCTTTCTCCTGTCCTCCAGACATTTTAAGATCTAGCTCTGTCAAACAAGGGCAGTTTCACTGTACCGCTCATAGAAGTTCTTGTTTGCTTCTCATGCCTATCCTGCAATTACCACTGCTTTAGACCCTTTACCACAGTCTGCATGTTAACAGCACCTTGCACATTCCATAGTAAGTACAGCTTTTCTCTCTCCTCAGTCTTTTTGCCCACCATTCTGCAAGGGCTACAACGAGCGATGGGAGAGCTGTAACCGGTAGCTCAGAGGCTGTTCCAAGTTTTAGGCAAGAGTGCAAATGGTGGCCATTCAGTGGCCTTTCCCCTTCTACGGTTAGCAATGCTCAATGTTTTTCCTCATCCTTGCAGAAGATTATGAAAAGCACAGCTGCTTATAATGAAGTGTCTGGCAGTGACGGGCCACTTCTCGAAGAATCTCTTACCCGGGCTGAGGCAAATTAGATCAATCCTAGGTAATCGTATTGCACATATGGCCCATTCAAAATCCTTGTTTGCTGTGCTGTGGAATTTTGAACCCATGTCAGTTTTTCCTCCAAAGTTTTTGCTGTGCTTTGTTAGTTTTCATAGCCAAAACTAAATGAGTCATCACATCGATGTGCATCCAATCATATTTTTGTGTTTCAGGTAAGTTGATTTTCTGAAACAAATCGGTGTATTTGTATCCAATCCCTAACAAAGATTTAATCTCTAAAAAATGTGCTGATGGATGCTAGTTCGTTAGCCCAATTAGCTACACAACTTGATCAAATTAGGGCTAGAAAAGCCCAAAAGAGCATTGAAACTGGCAGACAGGCATTGTAGTTGATTCAGTTATTCATGACTTAATCAGTGGTCCAGAGCTGGAATAATACATAACTAATCGTCTGGCTGTTTAATTTGCCAAAAGCACCAGTTGTCATTATGTACAGGGAGAGAAAAGTGGATCCAAAAGCTAACATCAGATTCCAGTTGTCAGTATGGCATCATGTTTCCTGAACTACATGATAAAAGCTCTATTGGCGACTCGTTTTAGAGATCTATATGTAAAGTAAAATCCATGGGGTAGATTCTAAACAGGGCACACAATGCCATTCTTCTTCTCAATGTTTATGAAAAATACCTTTATGTTGGGTGATAGACCACTTTATAGCCCTTTTCTGAATGGAGGCCACTACGTATTTTCAAATTGTGTTCTCTGCAGCTCTAGCTTGTAGAGTTCACACTTTAGTTAGCTGTAGACAGCACAATTATTTTTCAAAAAAGGCAACATTACTTCCTTCATATATGCACAGACACAGAACAAGATAATTTAGACCCTGTTGTTCGCAGCATGGCTAAATGGCAAAACTGATAGCTTTCAGCATCCTCTGGAACTCTACTTGACTGGGCATTCACAATGACACAAAAATTAAATCATTGCATAAACAGTTGAACATCCACCTCCTTGAAAATTTGGTGTTTAAAAACACTCTCAATGAGTGGAACACGACAAACAGCTGGCAGCACATCAATGATAAATAATTATAAATGGGCACTTGTCCATAATGGGTTTCTTTTCCAAAGAAGGGTACCAAATGGCATCTAATGGACACCAAGGGCAACGCTCAGATTCTATATGAAGTTACTAGGAAAGCCAAAATGGAAAGCTCCATGTTATTGACAACAGCCCTTTCAGAATTGTTTGTTACAGATAGGCCCCACATTCTTCTCCCCTGCACAGCTGATTGATGGATCATCTGCTCAATGGAAAAGGAATCACAGGAAAGTTGCATTGTTTCCCTAACTGTGCCTTAGACATAACCTTTACCCAGTATCTTATATTGCCCAGCCATGACCACCATCTTGGTCACCGCCCTCCCAACCACCAAATACCCTGGCACGCTGCCATCCTAGTTGATACCCTTTCCTTTCCCTAATACAGAAAATATACCTGGAGTCCTAGGGCCCTACTACACCATTTTTTAAATCACCCTCCCCAACCTAATATTAAAAAATAATCCAATAACTGATATCCTGCCAGTCTCCCACAACATCCTTGGTTTCTCCTTCCCCCAGGCATCTTAATTTTAAATATAAATATATAAATCTGTCCTGGCATCTGCCCACCTTCTCCAATCACCCTCTTTGCATTCCATCGCCAACCGGCCTTGCCCTATACTCTTCATTGCAGAGAGATGCAGTGCTGAGAGTGGCTCTTTAAGGACTCCTTATCAGCGAGGCCTGAAATACCCGGTCAGTGCTTATCAGCACTGACAGGGAAAGCAGCTCTTTACTTTCCTTCCTGGACCCCTCTCTCGGATCTGCTAAGACCTAAAAAAGACAGGAAAGCCTCTGAGCTGTCATCCGCCGTTCCACTTCCTTTCTTGGATGTATGGAAACTCTGGGGAAGGAGCAGATCAACCTCTTCCAGAACACTGGTTTTCAAGACTGGTTTTTGACTACTCTGACATCAGAGTATTGACAAGCTGGGTTTCAAATCCCATGCTCAAAATCATGGCTTCTAATAGAAACCACCTATCACACATTATTTCACAATAATAAACTTTACTTCAAAGTGGCTACGAATGTGAAGTGCTGTTAAAGCCCATTCTAACTTTGGTTGCATGCAGTGTCTTCACTGCTTGTGTAATGCCTTTTTGCTGTATTGGTAAACTAATTCAATCATATTATGCCTGTTTGCATTTCCAAATATGTGAAGGACTCGCAATATGCATCTGTCTTGGAGTTGCCTGTGGGCTGCCATTGCTCTGCACTTTGGTCTGTAGACAATGCTGATTTTCATATTTTTGAAGTTGTGAATCATAGAAGAAAGATTTTAGGCAGAGAAGTATGCAGTCTATCCTTATCAAGAGCAGGTAACTCTAGGAGAGTATATTCTCATAGAGTATTAGTTCTGGGCAGGGGTCAGCACCAAACATCTATTGTTTTTAAAAAATCAGCACATTTTCTAACGCTTCCATTTAATTGTGTGCTGTGCCTTCACATTTTGTGATTGAACTCTCTTCACATCTATAATTAATGACTCTCCTAGCAATTGTGTTGATGTAATTTAAGTGCTATATATGCACTTCAATTTAACAGTCTTAAAGCAGAAATGCCAGCTACCCAATCCTTTTTTTTAAACACATTTTTGTGTACCTTATGACAATTTCCTTTCCTATGCATTTCAAAATGAATTATAATTTTGGATGACAAAATTGCTGATGCTAACATGTTATATACAGTCTAACGTCTTCTTGGACATCTAACCCTGTGAATATTGAATGTAAGTTTTGCAAGCTTAGAGGTGTACATTAGTTGTTAAGCTCATTTTAGCGAACATAGGCTTTTGGTACTGGCATTTCTGTATTGAGACAAAGTGATTAATAAATGTTCCTTAAAGCAATCCATGTAGGTTTTAATATGCAAAGACCAGATGGAAAAATTAATAACTGAGTGGTGTCTCAAGGATTCTAATACAATAAGACAATCTTTCACAGAGCCGGAACGGTTGAGTGCCCATGCTTAAAGCAATGCTTTTAATTTTTGAAGCTCTTGGTCTAATTGGGTTATATTGTAATCCAATACAAATGTACCACAATTCACAGTGTTGTGCATGATAACACATTATTATTTGATATAACCGGGTGTTCTACCATTTGGCTTTCTATCGTTGCAATTCAATATTGTTAGTGTTTTTAATTTGATTAATTTTACAGATTTATAGCCAACCTTGTGATACGGACCAAGAACTAATACATTTTTAATAAGACTGTTCCACTAACTTCACAAGATGCCTTTTATGCTGAAACAAACAAGATGACAGCCACTCAAGTATATGGCACATTTGTAACAATGCATGCAACATAGTCCTCATTCAATATTTAAGTTAAATTCACCTTAATATTTCTATTTCAAAGTGACCCCTTTATTTCATATGCATTGTAGAAAGTCCTGGCACCAAAGTTCATGTACTTGAGGAGAAGGGCTGTATGTAATTTCACCTAAAAATATTTCATTAAATTTTAATTTCACTGAAAGCCATTCCAGTGAACATGTCAGATTTCACTGTAGTTTGCATTTGAAAAAATGATGGAACGATAGGATATGTGAAACTGTTGCTAAGGGAGTAGTTAGACAGGAAATGTCTTCCATACTCTGAGCTAACCAGGAGTGTGATCTTGTTTTTGGGATGATGCTTTTCTTTACATCAACTCCACACATAGAATACAACAAATAGCGTCTAACAAAAATGCCCATCTTTTAGGCAATTTGTATTTTGGGCCTCTGAGATTAATAGCAAGAGGCATCAGGTGTAGACCTACTCTTGCTAATTGTAGCGGAATACTGTCAGAGCACTGCATTACATAGGTGAACAGAGCACTTCTCTATTTTATCAGCTTTTATCAGCTCTGGTGTATTGTTACAAGTGTGCTATTCTCACATAGCACCATAAGCCAAATGGTACAACAAAAAAATAGTATGTGTGATTAAATTACCTTACAGGAATTTAGTATGTGTGTATAGTGGTATTGATAGCTGTTATAATGTGTTCTTATTGTTATCCTATTGACAGGATGCTTCAAGGCGGTCTCCGAACCACTTTTCAGAGTTCACACCTCTTGCACCTCTGCAGAGCCCCAGCTACCGGAGCAGTGACCACCGCAGTACCGCTGCCAGCAGGTCCAGTTCTCGTTCCAGAAAAGTGATGATTACTCATTGGGGTGGTGGCGAATATTTAAAACTCCCGTCCTTCTTTGGCTTCTCAAACAAACGCTGCCCATCCAGTGCAGACTCTTCCTACAGCGGGTCGGGCTTGGAGACTACCTTATGACAGATCACCAATTAAAGCCTTTTAAAGAACTGTTCTCTGTTGTTTCCCACAGGCACAAAATAAATGAGTTGTGTGGCAAGTTGTGCTTGCTTCATGGTATATGATGTAGCGTTGAGGCAGGCAACCTCCGGAGCCAAGCTTACTAAGACATCGAAGCTCATCGGCCTCTTTTCTGATGTATCTGCTGAAGCATAGACCAAACGGCACAGTCTGGAACTGTGTCAGTAACTGCTTCCTTCTAGAGCATTTCAGTGCTGTGTCAAGGTGTGTGTGTGTGTGTGTGTGTACTTGTCGCAGTTGTTCATCTTAATGTCTAGAATGACCTGCTCTACTCCTTTTTCATTTCCAGCCAGCAACAATAACCTCAGACCTCCCCAGTGACTAATACTAAAAGCACATTAATCGATTGCTGCTTCTGGTTTCCATAATGTTGTTTTCTCCCTTCTCTGGATCAACCAGTCATTTGCGAGCATATATTTTTTGCGTGCATATATTTTTCAGAAACACTTCCAACATTTATTTCCATTTACCAGGCCAAACCTGGAGTTGTCAGCGTGTCTTCAAATCCATTGCCACCCCTTCACCTATGGTAAAAGAGAGCGAGTCAGTCCATACTGTATGTGGGAGCCTTGTGGAGTCAAACTGGCTGTCAAACTGGTCCACTGTGAATATCGCCAGCAGCAGTACCACCAATGGGCATTAAACGTTAAGATTCATCATAAAGCTTCCTTGTGAATTTATTATACAATTGATGGCTAGCTAGCGTGTTTACATTTTACATGTGTGAAGAGCGATGGGTACCAAAGTATGAGCAACTAGACAGGTATGGAATGCTGCTCTTAGCATTCAACAAGAAATCACTAGTCATGACCCTGCTGCTCTCATATGTGTAATGAAGACAGAAAAACATATGATCTAGTGGCAGAACTGCACAATATGCAAGAAGAAAGCTGTTATTGGTCTCGGCTGCACTCCATACAAATTGTGTGATCCTCTGAAAATATTTTATATCACCTCTTCATTATCACATATGACGGCACCTTGAAAAACATGCCTTCTGGGTGTACACTGTACCAAAATATCTTGTGTTTGATTTAATTGACTATAATGTTGTTCCTTATATAAGAAGAATCTAGGCCATGTTTAGAGCATGCATGACAACTGATTTGCCTCTTAGATAACTTATAGCACTGTTATCTTGGTGGGCGGGGGCAAAAATGTTTTCAAGTTGATTTTTAAAAATGATCACTTTCTAACCGCAGATTCCACACCTTTAGAATAGTCCCCTGATGCCAGACTGGATTCTGAAGATTTTTCAGCATAGCCCCTCTAGCCGATAGGTGGTATCATGTAGCTCTACATCACCTTCCTTCCACCATGGTAGGGATGGTTGGAGCCGCATATAAGCACCACCCAAGGGGGATGATGTCATTTCTTTCCCTTCCACACCTTCCTATGTGGATACGGACCTAGGTTCTAACTCCTTCTTGTCAGTTGATGTGTTTTCCTCAAAACTCTTTTCCAGTGTGCAAGGACCATGTCTCCTCCTAAAACGACAGGGTTTAAACCTTGTAGGGTCTTTTGCAAGTAGATTTCTGTGAAAGATTCCAATGAGATATGATTCATGTGTTTGGTTTCAGGGCAGAATTCGATCCATGGCTTTGATGAGAATCTGATCGACAAAATAGATCGGATTCTGATCAAAGCCAACCAGCTTTTGGTGATGATGGGATTGAATTCCCCACACACCGGATTCAACACTGGATGGGAGTGGGTTCTCCCCCATGCCCTTGAAGAGCAAATACAGACTCGTTTGCTTTAGTCATCAGGTGTCCTGGACAACACTTGCCGTCGGTGGAGGCGAAAACCTTGATATCACTGAAGTCTTGTAGCCTAGGCAGACTTTGTCCAAGCCCTTGCTGCCATTCAAAGAAGACAATACTGAAACTCTCATTAATACTGGGGCTAAACCTTTCTCCTGTCCACCCATTAATAGAAAGGCAGCACTACACCACAGACACCAGACACTGCTTCAGGCGTGCCTACTTGTTTGCTGCAGCTTCCTGCTCCTGAGAGTTTGGTAGTTGAGGCATCTTCTAGCAGGCTTAATCCCACCACATTCCCTAAAACCTCCCAGATTGAGAGTGGAAGAAATTGAGGCATCAGAAAATAGAACTTCTTCTCTGTTCTCCTTGCCCTTCAGTCAGTCAGCGCCAGCTGCTTGCTGCGTAGATACTCCCACACATTATGGGACATGGTCGCAGAGATTTTGCAGGCAGTCCCTGAGAAATTTCATGCAACCCTAGCACAAACTATTCAAGACGGCCAGGAAGCTGCCAAATACATCATAATACTGGGACTGGACACTACTGGCTGCTTAGACAGAGCAGTTAGTATTAGTTTAGTGCTCCAGTGCCACTCATAGATGAGATCCATGGGCTTCTTGGGTGATGTTCAGGTGTCACTCAGGAATATGCCTTTTGATGGGTCTTGCCTATTTGGTGAGCAGGCTGATTCTTCACTAGAGCACATCAAAGAAAGCAGAGCCACAGCATGCTCCCCCAGGTTCTCCACGCCCCAAGGCAGTAGTCAAAACAGTTTTGCCTCTTTTGAGGCTTCTCCAGAGGTTTTGCTTCCAGGCAATGACAGGGCCCGCCACCCCAGCAACAGGCACCCTATCCCTATCAGGCTTGGGGGTCATTGTTAAAGTATACAGGCACAGCGAACCTCTGAGTCTTCTAGCCCTCTGACAGCAGCCTCCAAGTCACTTTAGTTTTCCATAGTGACACACAATCTCCCTGTGCGAGGCACAATCAGTCATTTTCTCCAAGGGTGGTAGACCATAAAATCCAACAGGTGGGTCCGGCAGATAGTTGCAAAGCCCTTCTATTTCTGTCAGACCTGATGTATCTCCCACCCACATCCGAACAGTGGGTGTTCCAAAAAGGCTCTCAAATCTGAGACTCATTCCACCTAGAGTAAAGCACAAGTCTTCTTTATGCCTTCCCTCTGCTACCTCTCCTACCATGAGTTCTGAAGCAGTTCAGGTAGAACTGGGCCCAAGTCATCCCAGTAGTCCCTGATTGTGCCAGGAAAGTGTGGTGTCTGGAACTTATGTTCATGAGCATCTGTCTTCCGATAAGGCTGCCGTTTTGGACGCTTTTTCTGTCACAGGGTAGGGTCTTGCACCCAGGTCTACATATTCTACACCTCCATGTGTTGAGATTGAGCAGCGGCAGTTGGCTGCAATCAATCGCCCTCCTGAAGTTGTGGATGTCATGCTGGTAGCCAGGCATCCTTCGACAAAGTATATTTACACTGGAAACTAGAACTAGTTTGTTGCTGTTGTGGTACCTGTAGTTTGGACTTGTTGCATGCCAAACTGTTGTATGTATTTTTGTGTTCACTGGACCAGTTGTCTTTATTCAATTGACCTATTATGATGACATTTCTTAAAGGCTTCCTTTGTTTCCTCCTAAACCCTTTATGATGCCACAGTGGGACTTTAATTTGGTCCTTAATCATGTGCAGCCCCTTTCAGCAGAAGCACAGGTGTCCTCTCACCTCCTGACCCAGAAGACTGTCTCTTCAAGATAACTTGAGCTTGTCACACCAGGCACTTTAACCTCTTTCCGTCCAACTGCCCTACACAACCTTTTTTCTGGACAAATTGATGCTGAGGGCTAGAGGGGCTTCTGATGGATACATCTGCCTGTGGATTTCTCACCTTTTGAATTACCCCCACGTGCAGCATTCCACTTAAACTTTTCTGCTCAGCTCTCCCATGTCGACGAGGACGTTACAATCAAATAGCTCCACACACGACTCCGCATGACGTCATTGGAGCCATAAGATAACCTCTTCGGCATGCTGAGGTCCGTTCCCTTTTTTCCGCGCTGTTGATGCGTAGCGGTTTTTCCCAGTGCTCTTCACTTCTGGGAGTTTCTTTGTTGCGAGTCATTGTGACTTTGTAGCATCGAGTATGGCTACTCAAAGAAAATCTGGTTTCAAGCCATGCAGGGAATGTGGGGTCAGATTTCTATCACTGACCCCCATGAAGACTGTTTATGTTCCAGCCATGTGCAGAGACACATCCTCCTGATACCGGGTCCACAACCCTATACAGCCCTGTTTGTTGCGATACCACATGGCAGTGATGTTGTCTCTGAACACCTGAACTAGCTCTCCCTTGATGGAAGGTAGAAAGGCTTTCAATGCCAATCGGATCGCTCTCAGTTCCAACAGGTTGATATGAAGATGAGATTCTGCTGGAGATCAGAGTCTTCTGATCTCCACCTCTCCCAGATGGCTGCCCCAACCCATCTGTCACCTCTGTGAGCTCTGGGTAGGAAAGAGGGAGAGGTGTGCCACTGACCCAAATATGGTCAGTACTGACCCAATTGTGGTCAGTGAGCCACCACTGTAGAGCTTTTGCAGTCCCCCTCGAGATCTAGACCAAGTTGGAGGGATTCCTGATGCTATGCCGAATGGGTCTCTATATTATTAAGACTCTTAGGAAGGTCTTCTCTTTTATTCCTGTTGAACTGCGTCATGTGGTGGTCATCGCTTTAGTTTTGTGTAGACTTGACTACTGCAATGCCCTTTATTTGAATATCAAGTCCTCCACATTCAATAAGCTACAAGTGATTCAAAAAGTGGCTGCATGTATTATTCTTGACATCCCTAAGCGTGCGTCTGTCAGAGAGGGTATTCAGGCACTGCATTGGTTCCCTGTTAGGAAGCACATCTTCTATAAGGCTATCTGCTTATTCTTCCAAGCCCTCCATCATAAAGGGTGTAAACATCTTTTGGCTGGTATATCCCTGGCATGGAAGCTGGTGATCAGTCTGGATCACACTGGATCTAATGGTAAAATGGTCTCCTATACAGCTAGCCTAAGGTCACTGAGCCTGGGTCAGTCCGTGTGCTGGTGGAACCCCAGGTGCTTCAGGACCATTCTACTGGGTCTGGCTCATGAAGTACCTTTGGCAGGACATTTTGGGCAGGACAAGTTCTTTTGACAGGATTGTCACAAAATTCTTTTGGCCACAGATGCGGTCTGATGCTCCTTGTAGGTCTTCCTAAACTTGCAGGCATGTGGTAAGAGTGGGAGGAAGTGTAAGGCTCCTCTCCAACCTTGTCCGGTTGTTGGCACCCCCTTTGAGAGGGTGAGGATGGACATTATGATGACCCTGGACCCTTAGACAGCCATGGGAAACAGGTACATTCTGTTCTTGGTGGACTGCGCCACCCTGTACCCGGAGGCTATCCCTCCCAGGACAACAACGGCTCCAGTGGTGGGCCGGGCATTATTGGGGATCTTTTTCCGTATGGGGTTCCCTAGAGAGGTGGTATCTGACCGGGGTACCTATTTCATATCGAAGTATGTGACATCCCTGTGGGAGGAGTGGTTCACCACTCCTTACCACCCTCAAGGTACTGCTTTAGTGGAGAGATTCAACCAAACCTTGAGAGACATGAATAAGAGTCTAACTGAACCTATAAGGCGTAAGTGGGACGTCCTCTTAGCATTCCTTCTCTTTGCTTACAGGGAGGTACCACAGAAGTCCTTAGGGTTTAGTCCCTTTGAGCTATTGTATGGGCACCCTGTGAGAGGACCACTCACTTTGGTGAAGGAAGACTGGGAAAAATCTCCCAGGAAAAGTCCCCAGGATGTATTTAGCTACATGCTGGCCTTCAGGAGCCAAACTTCCGTGCTTCAGGAAACTCGCTCAGGCGAACCCAGAAGCCAGCCAGAAGGAAATGAAGCACTGGTACAATAAGAATGCCACTCTGGTAGAGTTTCAGCTTGGCCAGAAGGTGTGGGTCATGGCCCCATTAGGTGGTGGAGTGCAAAAGTGATGTCACCTACATGGTGAATTTGCAGACTCCCAGGAACCCTTTGGAGTCCTCCATGTGAACGGCCTCAAACCTCACTTTGAGAGGTCTGAAGTAAGCATGCTATTGGTGACAGATGATGGGGTGGAAGAGGATACTGAACCTCTCCCTGACCTCCTATCTACCAAGGAGCACAATTGGTCAGTGGAAAGTGTGAACCTCTCCCCTACATTGACCCCAGAGCAGCAGGGTGACTGTCGGCCTGTTGTTGGGGCAGTTTGCCACCCTGTTCTCCCTGACCCCAGGTGTCACCCATTAGTGTACCCATGACATGGACACAGGGGACAGTCCTCCTGTGAAACACAAAATATACAGGCTGACTGACGGGGTCAGAGCCAGCATCAAAGAGGAGGTCTCTAAGATGTTGGTGTTAGGACTGATAGAGCCCTCCAACAATCCTTGGGCCAGCCCAGTGGTCTTGGTCACATAGGCTGCTGCACCCGGTGCCACTCCTGTACTTCTGTTCTGTGTGGACTACGTGGGCTCAATACCGTCACCAGGACGGGGGCGCACCCCATCCCTAGAGCTGATGAGCTCACCGACCGGTTGGGAACTACCAAGTTCCTCAGTACTTTTGATTTACCATCTGGGTACTGGCAGATTGCCTTGATTGATGGGACCAAGGAGAGGTCTGCATTCTCAACACCAGAGGGGCACTACCAGTTCCGGGTGGTTCCCTTTGGGTTGAAGAATGCCCCTTCCACCTTTCAGAGGTTGGTCAACCAGGTGTTGGCTGGACTGGAGGATTTCAGTGTCGCCTAACTAGACGACATTGCAGTGTTCAGTTCCAGCTGGGAAGATAACTTCAACCACCTCTGAGAATTGTGGCAGGCCTCATGATTAAGGCCAGCAAGTGCCAGATCGGGCAGGGGTCAGTGGTGCGGCCAGGTGGCACCCCTGCAGCCTAAGTTCGACACCATTCTGGCTTGGGAGCCCACTAAGAGCCAGACAGAGGTGAGAGCCTTTTTAGGTCTCACTGGTTACTATAGGAGATTCATCAAGGGCTATGGTACTATTGTTGCCCACTTGACTTAGCTGACTTCCAGGAAGCATTCCAAGAAGGTGATCTGGACTAATGCCTGCCAGACAGCTTTTGATGCCCTGAAGGCATCCATGCGCACGGCACACGTGCTCAAGGCACCCGACTTCTCCAAGCAATCCATAGTGCAGACTAACGCTTCGGAGCATGGTGTCCTTAGCAGGAGACTACTCCCCAGGGAACAGAAGTGGAGTGCCATGGCGCAAGAAGCTTTTGCTGTGGTCTGGACACTGAAGAAGCTAAGACCATACCTGTTTGGGACTCACTTCCGAGTTCAGACAGACCACATGCCCCTCGGATGGTTAAGGCAGATGAGGGGTGAGAACCCAAAACTGTTTAGGTGGTGGCATAGAACACGCCAACGCTCATGGTCTGTCCAGGTTCTTCCACTTTAGTGAAGAGAACTCCCAGGTGGTTGGGTAGTTTTCCCTACATTCAACTGGAGGGGACATGTGTTAGACCTGGCATCTTTTGGTGTGCTTCCCCAGTCTTTTTACTTTCTGGCCTCCTGTTTTCTACGCTCTCTGTCACTGCTGTTCAGTGTTAAAGTGCAAGTGCTCCTAATGTTAATTGTGTTTATCGATTAGTGTTTCCATGTTTGGGTTATTTGATTTACTACAAAGTCCCTAGTTCAATGCACTGTGTCTGTGCACAGGGCCTGTAAGTCAAATGCTGCTAGTGGACCCGCAGCACTGATTGTGCCACCCACACGAGCAGCCTTTCAAAGGGTTCACAGTTTTTACTGCCATTGTCGACCTAGCAAGTACACCCACTTGCCAGGCCCTAATCATCCCTTTTCTCGCATGTAAGGCACCCCTCAAGAAGGCCCAAGGTACCCCCATGGGCAGGGTGCAGTGTATGTGAAAGGTAGGACATGTACTGTTGTGTGTGACACGTTCTGATAGTGAAATACTGCCATATTTGTTTTTCACTATTGAAAGGCTATCTGCCTCCATAGACTGCCATAGGAGTTACTTTGTAACATCTTACAAGTTTAACTTTCCATGGAAAAAGATAGGGAAATAGATTGTAGGCTCTCTGAACTCTGAATTTAATACCACATCTTTTAGGGAGATCATTTTTAAATAGAAGGTGGGCATTTTTTTGTTTAACCTTTCTGTGTTCCTCTCCTGGGTTGTGTATTGACTGTCTGGTTTGGACTGGGGTCAGAGACCCTTGCAACAAAGAGAAAATGTGGTATAAATATTGTGGCCCTGACCCCAGGACTTTAGAACTCTGTTGGATCAAGGAACCTTTTTCACATTAGATATACACTCGTGTCGTATACATTCATATAGACTGTCTTATTTGGGATGGAGGTTTTTTAAGTTGGCAAATAAACGTGGTACTCTCTACCCCAACTACATACAGGAAAGGGGAGATCATTGTAAAATTACAATACGTTGTGCACGTTTGAGTTTATATAGAATTGCCTCTAAGAACCCGGTCATTTTGTATTGATGGATCAAGGAACCTGCCAAGATGAAGAGCTGGAGAAGCTGTGAGAAGGAACTACCACTTTGCTGTGTGCTTCGCTATGTTGACCTGCAGTGGCTGCTTCTGTCTTGGACAGAGAAAGAACTAGATTGAACTTTCTGCATCTTTGTTTGAGTTTCTCCACGTACTTGAGGTAGAGCTTGCCCCTTGTTCAAGAAGTCTCAGGAACAGCAAAGACTTCATGTACATCTGCCTCCGGCACTGGGAACTGTATGTTTTGTGCTGCAACAGAAGAAAAAGAAACCTGACACTATCCACCGCAAGGCTGCCAGCTCTGTGACCTGAAGGCACTGCAGAGGGCACTGCCACACTTCGTACTGCAACCCTGGTCTCACCGATGCCCAACGCCGCCACTGGTGCTTGCACCGTAACCTGTAGGCATCTCGCTTCACACCGCCGCCCTGGTATCCCAGATGATGCTGCTCCACACTGACATTGAAACTGGTACTTGCACTGAGGTTTGAGGGCACCACTCATAAGTTACACAATGCACCGCCCCGTCCCACACCACAGCCTTGGCCTACCGGCACCATCGACTCCAGTTCATTAGCTTACGACATTGCTTTAGCAACGAAGACGCCGCCGCTTGCACCGGTACCTGCCATCACCACAGCAAACTCAGCACGACTTTCCACTGCAGCCCTGGTCTCACCGACAACGCTGGACGCCTTCATCGAGCCGCTGCCTGCCCCGCAACGTGTGGGCACCTCAGGTCGCACCGCAACACCGACGCCCGCCGACGCCAGCACTCCTGACTTCAATTGCATGGAGTTCGATCTGCAACGCGTGTGACTTCAAGGGCCCGATGACTCCTGCACCAACCTCCTGAACCGACGCCGGCTCTTCAAGGCACATCACGAGGTCACCAAGGCCGTGCATTTCTAAAGGTACTGTTTGCAGGTGTTCCTGACACCATAGCTGGCTCGCGACACCGCGGTCAGCCAGAACTTTTTGGATTTGTTGTTCACAATGCTGTGATAGCCCCTGACAGTGCTATCAACATCAACGAACTGTATTTTAAGTCTATTTTTGCTTAATAGAATTTCTAAGAACTATATGGGGGATTTTTTAAAATTAGTTTTGGTACTGTTTTGCAGATAAAATATTGGATATGTTTCTAAAACTGGTGTGTCCTTTTGTAGTGTTTTCACTGTATTACTGCTGGTTATGTGCAAATGCTTTGCACACTGCCTCTGAGATAAGCCTGACTGCTCGTACCAAGATCCCAAGGGGGTGAGCAGGGGTTATTTTAGAAGTTTATCCCCCTTATCCTGACTAGGAAGAAGGGTTCCTACTTGGACAGGGTAACAACCTGCCAACTAGAGACCCCCATTTCTAACAGCGATTCCTTCGGAAATTGGCCTGGCCCCCCCATATCCAGCCTTAATGTAATCAATGGGGCACTAACTAGACGTTTCAGCAACTGCCTCAAAAATCAGTACTCTACAAGATCCAATGCTATAACAGCTTTGTGTCCCCAGAGCTCCTCACCGTAAAGCACAGATCAGAAGGCTTTGAGTACATAGATCTGCATTACCGGAGAGCTAGGCCTAAAAGACCTTCAATCAACCATTAGTGTTTCTTTCCATGTTGAGCCTTTATTTGATGGTATGTGCTGTCCAGTCCATTTGTTCAGTAAGTGAGAACCCCAGTACTCAAATGTGTGGACCCACTCCAGTGGGATTACGTTTAAAATGAGATTTGGACACGAAATACGACATGGGTTAAACACCGTGTACTTTGTTTTCTCCACATTTATTTCCAGACCCCTGTGCGCACCCAAACTACTGAATTTGTCTAAGATCTTCACCCGTAGGTGACTCAAAAAGAAGATTGGGCATCATGCGACATTATTGCCCTCCAGGAGACATGGGCATTAGAGGAATTACCACTCAGGTACGCGCACTTCAGCACTCCAGCAGAAAAAAACAGCAAGTATGGCCGTCCAAAAGGGGGGCTATCAGTTTACATTGCGACAGACATGAACATCAGATCAGAGCAAATAGCCCTGCACGGGCCAAACATGCAATTAATAAAACTGTCTCTTCCCGGCAGAGCGGCCCCTACATTACTAGTGAACACCTATGTACATCCTTATGTGAAAGAGGAGGAAACCATTTAAACCAGCCAGTAACTACAATTAATGACATTCGAATCAACAACCCTACCTGGGAAGTCATCTTAACAGGTGCTTTCAACTCAAATTTAATCCACACCCCAGATGAGGACGAAAAGCTAGATGCAGACAATGAATTCTGGAATGTGACACCACAATACCAACTCAAAACAGAGCGCTATGATCCAGCAGGGCAACATCTTTGAACAACCTTGGAATACAATAAAAAACAGAGAGTGGAGGGTCTAAGGGAGTTTATAGACCTGCCCAGGCTAACATCCCCTAATTGCCATACTGAAAAATACAAAGAAACCTGGGGGTCTAAGACAAGAGAGAAAAGAGCCAAACATGTACTCTCAAACAGTAAGACTGAATGCCACTGAGGTGAAAGGTAAAAACCTCTAAGTCCTACCCAGAGTTAGTAACCCAAAGCATACAACCACCAGCAAAAGTAGGTGAAGCCCAAGGTCCAGAGATGGATTCCCATCAAAATCTTGTTAGTGATCTGTTGTTATCATCTGGTCATCCAAGGGTAGGGCTAGAAAGTCTCTTGTGTATTGAGACAATTCCTATGCCCCCCTAATAGGACTGGGAAAAACCCACAATTACTTGAGGACCATGCATGTGATCACTAAATGGGATTGTGTGCAGTGCAAAAGAAGGTGAGTGTAGTGATGGTTAAAAGTAGAATAAAGAACAAACAGCGAAAATACTTTAATAGCTGTAAGCCTTTTTCTGTTTAAAAACCAGAACAGCGCAAAAAAGCAGTGTAACCAAATATCTGCTTAGGGGCCGACATGTTTCTGCCTTAAAGGGGATTTGTCTCCCAGGGCATTCCTCAGGGCCTCTGTTCTAATAAAGTTGTTTTGCAACTGCTAGTGTGAAACTACCAAAATAAACCATATAAACAGTGAATAAAGAAAAATGATAAAGGATATATATCACTCCATGTCAAATGGTATCTTGATCACCTACAATGGAATGCAAAATGGTGTAAATACATTGGGTATAACTCTGTATATTTGTAAAAAGATATTTCAATTATAAAGGCATCGCAGATTCCTTACTCACCCATACTGACAGGGGAAAATACCTCACCTCGCCTGGACCAAGCTCAGGTTAGGGGAGGCCACGCTCTGAAAGGGTAAGAAAAAGGGTTGCTAAAAAAACTGAAAAAAGCTACTGCTCCTTTCCAACAGTTTGAGATCCCTTATACCTGTCTTAACTACAGAGCCCTTTTCTCACAAACCTCTAACTCCTCAGCTCACCCACAAACTTACTAACTTAGAAATCAAAAAGTTTAAAAGAAGGAAGCAGAGAAAATATCTCCTACTCCTCTAACCGCTATAGAACGCTGTCATGTGTAATAACCACCCATGGATAAAAAAACCCTCCTTACCTCTCCGTCGTTACCTCGGTCAATACCTGAGGTTTGGGGGAGGCAACGAGAGAGGAGCAAAGGGTTGTCTCTTAAGGAGAGTCTCCTCCAATAGCCGCTATGAATGTATGTTAGTTTGAGAACCAATCAGAGCACTCGTTTTGCCTGTTATCGAGCGCTCTGTGTAAACATGAATGACAGAGGTCAATGACACTATCAGGCCGTGTGTGTGAGCGTGGCCTGGATACGTTCCATGCCCAACGTGAACCACAGTTTATGCAGCCAGCCAGTGTGGGTGGGTGTGGTGGTGGATCCCCAGAGTGACAGGATATGTTGTGATGCTGCTTGCACGGCAATGCCCATCTGTTTGCCATGAGGAGACCTCAAAGGAAATGTAAGTGCGTTGGGCAGCCCCAGGATTGTGTACGCAGGAAAGCGCGGGATTTCAGTTTCAAAGGTGGAATCTATATCATCCAAAACCGCTTTCCAGTACCCTTGCAGAGCGCAGCAGTCCCATAGAAGATGGGTCAAAGTGCCCTTTTCACCGCAGCCCCTCCAACACAGCGCGCTTCGAAGAGGATTGCTTTGATTGAGTCTGGCCGGGGTAAGATGCTAGTAAAGGCCAATTTCACCGCCGCTTCCCTGGCACTAGTATTACGAGTGGTGTGTGCAGCTCTGTAGTATACAAACCCCCATTCCTTGGGTGATAATGTCCTGCCGAGTTCTGATTCCCAGCGTTTCTGTCCCGCTGTCTTATCTGGGCCAGCCACGGGAGATAACATCTTGTAAAGGTCTGAAATAAGGTGCCTATCAGAGTCTTTCATCACCAGCCATTTCTCGAATGGTGTCATTTGCCGACTAACTAGGGGAGCGTTGTCCGGGCTCAAAAGCCAGTGGCGGAGTTGGAAGTATTGGAACATGTGGGACCTGGTCACTCCGTAGCCCCGTGTAATATCGGCGAGTGGGAGAAAGCCCTTTAAGTCAAAGAGATGGCCGGCCGAACGGCAGTCCGTACCACGCCATTGTGGAAAGGCACGAGGATCAGTGCCCGGCGGGAATTCCGGATTGTCGAAGAGTGGAGTGAGTGAGGAGGGGAAAGTCGTCAGGCCTCTCTTGACCGCCACCATGTCCCAGGTCTTCATAATGGTGCGTGTGATGGGGGATCGAAGGAGATATCGTGGCCTATGCTGGCGGGCAAGGAATGGGATCTTCCACAGTGACGTCTGGGCCATCGCCCTGTCCTGAAATAGCCACCTCTTTTCGGACTCAGGTCTGTACCACTCCACTAAGTAGCGGAGTTGTGAGGCTTGAAAATATTGCAGGAGGTTAGGGATCCCGAGACCCCCCTCGTCAGCACCTCTGTACACCGCTTGCTTTTGCAGCCGTGCGCGTTTCTTTTCCCAAATGAACTGATGGAAAGCGGTTTGCAGGTCAGCAAGCGCGCCAGGCGGCGGTAGTACTGGGATAGTCTGGAAGACATACAAAATCTTAGGTAAGGCTGACATTTTTACTGCTACTATGCGGCCTAGCAAGGAGAGGGGTTGTTTCGACCACTGTGTGAGGTCGGCCGGATTTGGGAAGCAAGTGTTTTATAGTTAAGGGTCACCGTCGAGTCTGTGGAGGAAGTAAGAGTGATCCCCAGGTATGGGAGCTGCGTAGAAGATTGTAAGTCGCAACCAAAGTCAGGCGTTTGGGTATGAGGGTGGGCATTGCTGCCCAGGGGTAAAATCAGGGATTTCCCCCGGTTGATTTTGAAGCCAGACACCGCTCCAAAGCTCTCCAATTCTTCCAGGAAAGCAGGTATAGAGCGGGACGGTCGGTGTAGAGCAGCGATGATATCGTCGGCATAAAGCCCCACTACGTGAGGTTCATGGCCGAAGGTGACTCCGCTGATGCGAGGATTGTCTCGGAGTTTCTGCGCCAGGGGTTCCACGTACAAGGCGAACAGGAGGGGCAAGAGAGGGCACCCCTGACGCGTGCCCTGTTGTATCTCGAAGGGGTCCGATTTAAGGCTGCCCAATCGGACCCGGGCCATAGGGTGGTGGTAGCAGCTTGCGATCCAGGCTTGAAAGCGGTCACCCAGCTGGTACCGCTGCAGGACCTTCTGCAAGTAGGTCCAGTCGACTCGGTCGAATGCCTTCTCCGCATCGATGGCCAGTAGCGCGAGTCCGACTTTTGGAAGTGAGTTTTATCCACGAGATGCAGTAGCCGTTTAGTATTATCGCTGCATTGGCGGTTTCGGACAAAGCCCGATTGATCCGGTTCGAGGATACCCGGTAGGCAAGGGCCCAAACGGGCCGCTAATACCCCTGTGAACAGTTTCAAATCTAAATTAGGTAAGGAGATGGGGCGGAACGCTGAACAATGTGTCGGGGGTTTGCCCAGCTTGGGCAGCACCACTATTTCTGCCGCCAGCATATCCGGGGGTATGGAGCTCGGGCCCTCGAACGAATTAAATAACCTCGCGAGTATCGGAGCTAGTACCGGGCCAAAGAGTTTGTAGAAGCCTGATGAAAAGCCATCAGGTCCTGGCGATTTGAGCGGGCGTAGGCGTGAGATGGCGGCCAGGACTTCGTCAGGGCGGATAGGAGCTTCTAAGGCCTCTGCATTCGCTGGAGACAGCGGTGTGATTTCCGCCGATTGCAAATACGCGTCGATGGCGGCAGGCAATACTTTATCCTCGCTATACAGGGAGGCGTAAAAGGAGCGGAAGGCGTCAGCAACCTGTGCTTCTTCGGTAAGGGTCTCACCGGAGTCGTCCAGGAGAGTGGTGATTTTTGAGCGCTGAGTCTTGGCTTTTAGGGCACTGGCTAGAAAGCGCCCGGTGCGGTTGCCTCCTACGTAGTATGTATGGCGGAGTCGAAGGGCGGCAAATTCCGCTCTGTCAGTATCGAGGCTGGCCAGTTGAGCCCTAGCGGCTTTCAGCTGACGCCAAATTCTCGGAGCGCAGGTGCGACTATGAACCCTTTCTAGTTCAGCTACTTGTGCCGTGAGGTCAGCTCTCTTGTCTTTGCGGATCTTGGCATCAGCAGCCGCGATGGCGATCAGTTCCCCCCTGACTACGGCTTTCAGGGCTCCCCAAAGGGCCGACACCGAGATTGCGGAGTTATCATTAGTGGCAAGGTAGTCCGAAATGCATTTATGGATTTGTTTAATAACGGCCGGTCTCTGCAAAAGGAGTTCGTTGAGCCGCCATGAACCAGGGGAGCATGACGTCTTGGGCATACTGAGTGTCAGTTCCACCGCGTCATGGTCCGAGAGGGCCGCTGGGACAATGGAAACGTCAGTGACATGGGGGACCAATTCTGAAGAGCCCAAGAAGTGATCTAGGCGCACGTATTTGTGGTGTACATGGGAATAGAAGGTGAAGCGCGCTGTGTTGGGGTGCGCCGTTCTCCAGAGATCTAGAAGACCCCTCTCCTGCAGCCATGACCCGCCCGCTTCCGATAGCGCTCCAGTGTCCCCATAACGGTGCCCAGACCTATCCTTATTCGTGTCCATGTCTAAATTGAGGTCCCCCCCAATGAGCAGCTGAGAGTTAGGTGACTGTAATGTTTCGGAGAGTGCAGTTTTCAGAAAAGGTTCCTGGCCTGTGTTGGGAGCATAGATGGAGCCTATCGTCAGTGTTCTATTCCCTACAAGGAAGGTGTAAGCCAGGAGGCGTCCTTTAATTTCTCCTACTTTGGCCCCCACTAGGCCCCGGAAACGCCGGGACATGAGAACGGCCACCCCTGCTTTCTTAGATGGAAGTGAAGAAAAAAATTGCTGAGGAAAGGCCCGGGAGCGCATCCTGTGGCAGTCTTTAGGTAGGAGGTGGGTTTCCTGCAATAAGCAGATGTCAGCCTCTGAGTGTTCCAAATATGAGATGACAGCCCTTCTTTTAATCGGATTATTGAGGCCTTTTACATTGAGAGACAATATCTTAAGTGTATCAGTTATCATGGGATAATACGAAGGTACCAGAGCTTAGCAGCGCAGTTCGCTGTTGCGTATAGTAAGTAATAGTTAACACCCGAAATCTGTAGACGTCCCTTGGCATACTGGTCCCCGCCCTCGTTCCCCACAAGGCCCTGCCTGCAACACCGTTCCCCCCCCCCGTCCCCCCTTCCCAACCATCCCCGAAGAACCTCCCCAACCCCAACAGAGCCCCCCTCCATACCCTTGTCAGCCCCCCTAACCCGCCATAACACCTCAAAACTAGAACTACTCATAGTCTCGGGCCTACTTGTGCATAACACAGGTCCGTAGAAAGTCAGTGTAGAGGGTAACGTGGTAGCAGCCGAATCGGCGGCTCCCCGACCCGTCACCCCAGGTAGCTATAGTGTGAAAGAAAACCCCCTGGATAATATTGTCTTACAGGTTTGTCGTTGTGTTATCCGCTACCTCCTGCACAGCCGCCCCCCGTTCTTGAGGGACTGTGGCTGGGTCCGGTTTTGGGACGGACCTCGGGGATCGCCTCCGTCGTACTGTCTGCCATCCCTCCTCTGATCGCCGCAAGGGGCCATCTTGCGATCTGCTTGGAGATGCTTCTCTAGATCCTGGTCCTTTCGGCATATCAATGTCCAATAAAGCACAAGTGTCGCGGAGTGACTTGAGTTGGTGCAGCGAACCCTTCCACCTAAAGATCAGGCGAAACGGGTGACCCTAGGAGTAGGGTATTCCATTGTCTCTCAAAAAGTTTGTTGCTATACGGATGGACTTACGTTTCTGCAGGGTGATGGTAGAAAGGTCCTGAAAAAGAGCTATGGGTTCGTCCCGGAAGAGAATAGGCTGCTTCCTTCGGGCCTCTCGTAAAATGCGTTCCTTCAGGGGGAAGTCCGGGAGGAAGGCCAGTATGTCCGGGGGTGGAGCTGGTGCCCTTCGTGCCATGCCGACCCTATGTGCCCGGTCAATCCGTATCACAAATTCCTCAGATTCCCCCAGGATCTCCCGGAATAGGTCCTGCAGATACTCGAACATATTGTTCTTTTCGGACTTCAACGGGACTCCACGGACCCGTATGTTGTTCCGCCGGGAACGGTTCTCAAGGTCTTCTGAGTGCGATTGTAAATCCACTTGCTGGTCGTGGAGACGAAGAATCTCCTGTTGCAGCCGTTCCACCTCCATGCTATGGGATTGGTCTGCCTCCTCCACCGACGCCACTCGTTCGCCCAGGCCGTCTAGGTCTCGACGCAGCTCCCGCTGTTCTCCCGCAAACTCCTGTTTCAGGGTTTGGAAGTCATCCCTCAGATTGTTGAAGAGGGAGGCCAGGAAGGCTTTGGTGATGGGGGCGGTCTCATCATCCTGTCCTTGGGGGCTTGCCGGCGTCTTCGGGGACACCATGGTCTGGGCCTTCTCCCCTTTTGGCGCGTTTTTGTGTAGAAGGTCTACGATATTCCGGGTTCCCTTGCGACTAGAGTGCGCCATGTCGGCGATGTGAGGGCCCTTGGAGTCCCGACTTGTGAGTTCAAAGGGGGCGCAGTTGGCGCTCTGGTGACATTAGGCTTAACTCCTGATGGGGCTGGTGAGTTGTCCAAGACCGTCGCGTGGAAGGTGCTGGGGACGGAGTGTGGCCCTCCGTTGTCGGGGTGCTTGGAGGTCATCAGATGGTAAGCCAGGGCCAGGCCGACAAGCAGGGCCTGGCGTGATATCCAAGGGGGGGGCCTGTGGGGCTCCTGGATTTGGCGTTATGGAGGGGATGTTTTTGTGTCCGGTCAGGCGTCTCCGCTGGGCCGTGGGACATGCGGGCCGGCCGGGGTCCACAGTGCTTTCGTTCGTGCGTACGGGGGTCCCACCTCAAGGCTCGTGACCCCAGCAGACTATCATTGGTGGCGGATACAGACCGCCCCGATCAGGACCCTTTTCAGGGGTCCCAGCGTGGTCCAGGGGTGGTGGCCGTCGGTGCTGCCAAGGTGACTGGGGGGGTCAGTTCCGCATTACCTCCGGGCCAGTAATTGCGCTCCGAGGTCCGCCACCGTTTTCCTCCCAGTGCGGCCTCAGATCGGTGCTGTTTGGGTCTGGCCCCCGCCCGGGAGCAGGGGGCTCTGTTAGGCTCCAGGGGTGAGTAGTGTCGCCCTTCCTAAGTCCTCCCCAGTGCGGCCGTGGCCTATTCAGGCCGGGTCGGTCCGGCTCCCTCGTTGCAGCCCACCCCGCTTACTTCTGTGCAGGCTCTCTGTTCCACCGGCGGGGGGGGGGCTTCCGCTCCCGTCACTGGGGGATCCGGCGATCTCTCTGGGGTCCCGCCAATGCCCAGCTCGCGGGAGCAGTTCTCCGTCGCTGACCTCCTCCCGGTCTAGGCCCAAAGCCGGGGGCTCGAGTGATCCGGTCGGCCGCGCACCCGCAGGCCGATGCTTCAGCCTCCGTATCAGCCGGAAGGCCGCCTCACGGTTGTCGCCGTGACCCCCGAGGTCCCGGCAGAGCCCGCGCCTGCCTTCTCCGACGGCTCCGGTCCAGGGTGTAAGGCTCCGGGCTCACTCCCGGCGGCAAGCGGCCGCGGCCGCCATTTTCCTCGCAAGTCAGTGCCGGGAGCTCCCGGCTTGTGGAATCGGGCACCGGGGGACTACAAAGTCCGGATCTTCAGCGGGAGGGCAGCAGGAGCAGGCGTTACAACTCCGATTACAAAACCAGCGATTTTGGGGTGTATTTCGCTTTTATTGTAGGGCTTTGGGGATCAGGGCCGGAGAGCCTCGCTGAGACACGTCCGATCAGGCCGCCATCTTGGCCACGCCCCCGCTGTTCTGGTTTTTAAACAGAAAAAGGCTTACAGCTATTAAAGTATTTTCGCTGTTTGTTCTTTATTCTACTTTTAACCATCACTACACTCACCTTCTTTTGCACTGCACACAATCCCATTTAGATTCAGAAAAAGGGGGTGGTGATGGACAGAGCATCTGAATTAAACAGAACACTCATACCCAGTCAAAAGATCAGGGCTTGATCCATCACCGTTTTTTAGCTCACTGCACCATCCCAGCTCAGAACCTTGCTACATGCAAATTAGTCTGCCCTGGCCCAGTGCATCATGGGAACAGGGCAGACCAAACTACCAAGCCAATTTAGTGATCACATGCATGGTCCTCAAGTAATTGTGGGTTTTCCCAGTCCTATTAGGGGGGCATAGGAATTGTCTCAATACACAAGAGACTTTCTAGCCCTACCCTTGCATGACCAGATGATAACAACAGATCACTAACAAGATTTTGATGGGAATCCATCTCTGGACCTTGGGCTTCACCTACTTTTGCTGGTGGTTGTATGCTTTGGGTTACTAACTCTGGGTAGGACTTAGAGGTTTTTACCTTTCACCTCAGTGGCATTCAGTCTTACTGTTTGAGAGTACATGTTTGGCTCTTTTCTCTCTTGTCTTAGACCCCCAGGTTTCTTTGTATTTTTCAACAACCTTGGAATATCTGGGCCTACGGTTCCTTAATGGGAGAATTCCAGGCGATAACCCTCCACAGTATACTCATCTGGGAGGGTCGACAACATCTAGACTCGACTACACAACAGTATCACTTCCATTTTTGCCCTTCGTTAAGTAATTTTCAATTAAATTTACATCAAAAAGTAATAATTCATACCAGCATATTTACTTCAATCTAAAGTCTATTAAACATCGTAACACTAAGACATTCATAGAAAGTTCCATTTCAACTAACCTGAAACGAGTGAATTGGACAACAGACAACATTGTAGACCTTCAGGTAAAAGTTCAGGGAATAAAAATAGGAAGTGAAACAATCACAGGTAACCAGATTAAAAAATGAGAGAGTTTCATGGAAGAGTTAACAACAATCATGTCCGCTTCTCATAAATAAACACTGGCCTCAACACACAATATGCCACTCCCGAAAGTACTGGTCAAACTCAAGCTAGAGACAAGGAAAAATGCAAGAGCACTAAAAAAAATAACCAGGACATCCAAAGACTGGGTCCAAAGACAGAATCTCAAGAAAAAATACAAAAAGGCAATGTGGGAATACAAAAGAACTCTGAAGGATGATTTTTGGGCAAAATTACTCTGCACAGCAAAGAACACCAACTCAAGTGCATTTTGGAGAATAATCAATGGGCTAAACCATCCCACAAACCCAATAACATCAAATGTCCAAGAAGCGGACTGGGTCGCACTAATAATAAAGAGATTTACTGACGTAACACCTCCGAAATATCTAGAATGGGGGCAGAGAACACAAGACCTGTCCAAGGCATGCTTTGAACAACAAATTAACAACAAGAAGGCCAGACAAAGAACAAATAGCTCCCTAACCTGTGGTTGACATATAACGCTCTGCACAGATGAAGCATACCCGAGTGAAGAAAGGAGTGCAGTTTAACCCCCAGATATGGGTCAACAATTGACACTGCACTACCTTGAAGAGGCACACTCAACGGAGAGCTATGCGATAGCAGACACGCTCGGACACCCAGGCTTCAATGAGGAAGACATAAGAAGAATACTTAGGAAGAGCCGTGGCAGTGGAGCCCCATGTCCAAACGGCATCCCCCCAATAGTTTTTAAATCTGACCCGGATTTCTGGAGGGGAAAGATTAAAAAAAACTATTTGTTGAGGTAGAGAGAGAAAATCAAATTCCATCAAGCTGGCAAGGCTCAATAATCTCACCACTCTTCAAAGGAGGAGACAGAACATCTCCAGCAAGTTAAAGACCGATAGCTCTCTTGGACGTAGACGTGAAGTATTATGCATCACTACTGCTTGAAGATCTGATTAGCTGGTCCGAAACGAATCCCGCCTAATCAAACAGGCTTCAGGAAAGGGTGCGGGATAATGACAAACATCTTATCACTCTCACTGTTAGCCGACAAATATATACGAAGGAAACAGCAGTTGCATCTCTGTTTCATCAACCTAAAAGCGGCATTCGACAGCGTAGACCAACATATCCTATGGGGGAAATTGCATAGCTGGAATATCCCGGACAAAATACTCAGAGGAATACTGCTCCTATATTCCAACACATGGATGGAAGTAAAACTGGGGGACGGAGCACGGCTATCAAGAAAGATCAAAACCAGCAAAGGGCTCAAGCAAGGCTGTGTCCTGGCCCCTCATCTCTTCAATCTTTTCATGGCAGACCTCGCACCAAGGCTCAACGAGATTACATCCCATCCACCTAAATTAGGCACTTTACCTCTAACCCATTTAGCCTATGCGGACGAAGTCGTACTGATCAGTCCAAGATCGGCCTTCAAAGGTCACTTGTGGGATTTGCGGAATTTATAACCAATAATATCTTGGAGATAAACACCACAAAAAGCAAAACAATGCTCATCACTAGACGACGGATGGTCAATCAACATACCCAATTGGAGGGAAAAAAGATAGAAGCAGTGCCTAATTACAAGTACTTGGGATTTTATTTTGATAGTCGGCACAATCACCAGCAGCAAAAGCCTACATCTCCCAGAGAGCAAACGCTTTATCGTTCGCCTTCAGGTCCCTAACAAAAAAGCTCAAGGGGCCATCATACAAACCCCTACTGGCAACAATAAAAGCCAAAATGCTTCCAACGCTATCATATGGCAGCACAGCCCTTTATGGGAAAGACGTGGACCTGCTTAACAAAGTACAGATGGCAATCTATAAATCAGTCTTCCAAATTAATCAGGGAGCTTCACCTGCGCAGACCAAATTAGAATTTGGAGTTCTAAATGAAACGCTGGGAAGAAAGTATACAACTATCAAGCATTGGTACAGTTTGAAACAGAACACAGCAGCCTCGGAACTGAATAAGGCCTTCTGGGACGAAATAGAAAATGACGTAAAGTCCCCATACAACCAAATCCTAAATAAAGCTTTAACAGACACCTGCACAAGAGACCTCTGGGAAACCAATCTGCCTTAACTGGCCTTCAAGCAAGCCATAAACAAATCAGCAAAATTCCATTCGCTATAAATCACTCATTCCAGCTCCATACTTAACAATTACATTTCCGGTCCACAAAAAATTACAGCTAATGGCCCTACGTTTGGGTAAACTTCCATCTACCATGGACCAGCCAACCCAGGTCCACGACTGGTCTAAAGACTGCAGACTAGGTGGGAGTAGCAAGGAGGACTTTATCCATCTTGTCTGGATTTGTCCGAATCTATCCCATGCACGCGGCATCTTTTTAAAAAAAGCCATGAACTACAGAGGTATAAGAATGTGCAGATCGGCAAGCATGGCAACCTTAAATCCAACTGACACTCCATTGAATTGCCAACTAATAAAGTTCCTTCTGGCTCGTACACATGCACTGAAATGTAACCCTGTGCCCTGCTCACAAAAGGGAAACAGGACGGTCAACTCTGCAGTAGAGGGCTCTCCCGAACACAACACAGAACAACACTATAACATTGGGAGGAACACTTCACATGGCCCAACAAATGCTTCTGATCCGCTTCAAAATTGTACATTGTGTATGTTAAAATGACTACATTTTAAAAATACTTGTACTTGAAACGGAAAGTTTTATGATTCAGAGAAACAAAATGTAGGTAAACACTAAGAGTTTTATTTGTAGTGCCTGATTTTACAAAATGTATTGTTAAGGTTTTAATTAACTGAAACAATAACCTTTTCTATTATTAACCCCTCCCATGCTCATGACGAGCTCAGCTCGTCATGAGCCACGGGGCTCGTATGCTCATGACGAGCTGAGCTTGTCATGCCCGTTGGAACGCTCGCACGCTGGGCTAATTCCCCTGCTGTGTGAGCATTCTGAAGAAACGGGTGTGGTCAAGACAAGCTGAGCTCGTCATGAGCACACGACCACCGTGGCTCATGACGAGAGCTCGTCATGAGCACCGGGGGGTTGTGTACGCCATTCTGCCCCCCAGCACAGCGGGGGAATAACCCCCGCAGCCAAGGGGTTAAGGTTATCATCTACGCACATTAAATCTGGCACCGTCATAATATCCAGTGTTGAAACATCATTATCACACTGATTTAGATGGGTTACGAGTTCATTTCCAAACAATATAAAGAGTGTTGGTGCTAACACCCAGCCTTGCCTTACTTCTCTATTGACTGGGAATGGCTCAGTTACTTCCCTCAGCCTACCACATCGGACCTGGGCAAAGTAATTATCATGAAGTAATTCAAAGATTGCATGGAGATACAAAGGAACACCCACCTCAGCCAAGACTTGCCATAAAGTTTGACTACGGACTAGATCGAAGGCCAATCTTAGAAAACTGTATAAAGCCTTCCCCCCTCAAGGATGACGGTTTTCCAATAAAGAAGCTGCACCCTGAATACTTGGTCGACAGTGTAGGTGCAGTTACAGAAGCCTGCTTGCAAGGGGCTTAAGATCTCATTCACATCCATCCACTCTTGTAGTCTTCTTAGGATGACTCTGCAGAATAACTTTTGGACAGAGTCAATGAGACTGATAGGTCTATATTTGGATGGAAGGGGGGCGGAGCCTTTTTTATATATGGGTATTTTTTCTGTGCCAGCCCAAGAATGCAGGAGGCATCCCTTTTAGTATGGCATTGAATAGAAACTGAAAGTTAGGTCCCCAGACATCGATCTCTGACAAAAATGACTCACCAGGAATTTTGTCAATGCCTGGAGCTTTATGGGGGACAGTCTGATAGCCAAATTGACTTCATTTCTGGAAATGGGTAAATGCCCCTCATTAGAAGAGCACCCTTAGCCTCTCTACAGTAGTTATTGAACCATGAGGGGGTAATCCTCTTAGCACCCACATTTTTAGCTTTTTTTAGCTTCCGCATAACTGTTTTATATTTAAGCCATCGAATAACTGTGTATGGATCTCCTCAATCCTCGCAATTGAGACTGGCTGGCCTAATAAGTCGGATTTTACGAAGGTCTTTGCGTAGGTCTCCTAGGCTCCTTTCGACCATCAGATAGATAGCTTTAACAGTTTCCTGTGTTCTCATGACTACACCTCACTTAATTCTACATCTGTTTGTTGACAAGTGATGCCTTCCATCAAAGTGATCTGGCCTAGTGGCCGTGGCCTTAACATTTGGGAGATTATTATCTAGTGTAAGGTCACTGTGAGAAGTTGGCCTGATAGGTGATGTTTCCAATTCTGGAACCACCGGTTATCAGACCAAACAATCCCTTATGGTGTCTGGTTGTAAGTCAACCTTGTTAGACAAGCTATCCTAGGGGTAGCATGGACTAAGCAGCCTAAAGGCTTAACTTAAGAGGTCGTGTTAAGCGAGCTGTTTTACCACATACAATCCTGTAATATCAAATGAAAGGACACCACACAAGTATATATTATAAAAATATATGTATTTATTACTAAAAACAATCCCCAGTATTCTTTATGAATAAAGGGCACAAGCGTTAAATCAAAAGCACAGTTTAAACATACAAAGTTGCACAATTATGGATGAGGGCGGGGGGCCACTCAAACCATATACTAAACAAGTGGTATAAGAGATACCAATCGAACAGTGGTTAGGCCTAGGGCCTAGGGAATCGCTGGGAGCAGTCGGGACAAGCAATGCTGAAGTCGGGAGAGGCCCACGGGATTCGGGTGCAGTGCGGAAAGCGCACGCATGCACCAATGTTAACCAATGGTGCGTAAAAGTTGTAAAGTTAAAGTTTAAGGACACTTCCGCTGAACCTAGAGGAACAAAACTTAAGACACAGACCCTAGAGATGTGTACCAGTGTGGGAACACCGGCGGAGCAAAGTTACCTCACCCACAGGAAGCGGGTGCACAGGGTCGAAGTTGAGTCGGGTTTCGTCACGCAGGCTCTTGATGCTTGAAGCTGAAAGGGCTGCAGGCGGGGTGAAAGAGAAGTGTCCGGTGGAGTCCATGGGTGGACTCAAGTCGAAAAGTACCTGAAAGCAGAGGGGACAGAGTCTGGGTCACTCAGCAGTGACCAGGGTGGAACCAGGACGGAACCAGGCAATGTCGGGCGCAATCAGGTGGTCGTCGAGGAGCTTCTCTCCGCTGTCACGTGGGCTCTGGGGCATCTACGATGTCCAGGAGCGGGTCACGATCTGTCCCACGCAGGCTCTCGCCGTCGGCGCTGTCGGCTTCAAGATTGGAGCAAACAACACTTGGCAAAAGCAATCCACGCGGAACCGGGAGATTGCTTCTCACTCGAACCAGGAGGGTCAGAGTGGGGGCTCCTTTTCAGGGGAGCTGGTGCAGATCTGGAGCAACCAGATTCGCAGGTCGAATTTCAAGTTTCGTCGGCACAGGTGCCACTAGCCGGCTGGCAAGTGACCGGGCCAACGCGTTGAGCCAAAAGAAGCAGAAGGGCCCCACGCAGCACTCGTCGAGTGTGGAGGGTTGAACTTCGGTGCAAGTGTGGCTCAGGGTTGGGGCTTCTCAAACCCCGGTGTACAGCTTCGAGGGTCACTCGTGGGCTGCACGGTCAGCGTCTCGTGGTCTTTCCAAGATGGCGTGTCCCACGCTTCCGGTCGCCTCCACGGGTCTCAGCTCTGCAGGGACTGTGGATCGGGCTGTTGGAAGGCAGGCAAGCTTGATGTCGTCGATCTCTGTCGCTCGAGTTCCGGCGGGAACTGCAACAAAGCAGACGTCGAAGGCTGGATGGTGCCTGTTTGCACAGGGTGGTCACTCCTTGACCACAAGGGAGATTCTTCAGTCTTCTACGTTGAGTAGGATGTCGAAGGGTCCAGAGTTTCGTTTCTTATGTTTCATCAGGATAATCTGAAGTGCATTGGCACTGCTCCCAGTCTTATACTAATTTTGGGGGCTGGATTACCTGCTAGGTCCCCTCCTATGGGTGGGACCCAGGAAGTGGGTGGATACACCCCCTTCCTTTGATCCAGGCCGCCCTGGCACGAGGGCTGGAGTGCCCCAGAACCGGTTTGGCCGGATTATGCAAGGGGCAGCCTTGTGCGCCCCAAGCAGTGTCTGGTTTCTTTCAAACCTCCCTGCTACAATCCACTATCTCCTGTCTGAGGGGGTGTAGCACCTCCCTGTGACAGGAAACCCTTTGTCCAGGCCCCATTTGGCTGAGTTTCGGTCAGCTTCAGGGGGTCAGACTCGTGTCTGTGGCAGAGGCATCCATTTTGTGGATCCAAGGTCCTTTTAGAAATTAACCGCATTTAAGTAAAGTAACATGTCTTACCCTTCTAGAGGGGTGGAATGCTATCCCCGTCGCCAGAACTGGCGAGGGGATAGTATTCCAAATCGTATGACACCTTACACGACATGTTTTGATAAAGCCAAACCAAAGTTGCTATATAACCGCGAGGATTATAATGCACTTAAGAGTATGTGGTATGGCATTATCCTGAAACAGCTTAGGGAGTTGTTCCCGGCAGCTGCAGACAGGCTCAGCTCATGCTAGAGCTCCATCTCACATTAAACCACGCACTCTGCCTCCAGGATTGATGAGGCCTTCCATAGGAGTGGCTCACAGGTTAATATGTGTCCAGATATAGGTTTAGATATAGGTATACTATATCTAAGTAAGGGGTGATTACACCACCTTACCCCAGCTGAGTGATCAGCCAGTTGTGTCAATTTAAGAACCAGCCAGGTGTGGCAAAAGATATGCTGCAGCCCCTGGTAGGCCTTGGTGGCCCCTATGCCCTGGGCACCTATAGTGCATTATACAGGGGCTGACAAGGAGTCCATTTCCAATTGTGGTATGTGCCTATAGCACATGCATCATTAATTTAGTGAGAGAACAGCAGGCTGGGGGTCTGATCAGCAGGCCCACAGCCTCAGTAGTAGAAAACCAGTGAAGCAAAAAGCAAAAATTTGGGGTGACCATAGGATAGCAGACCCTACTCTCCTACAGTCACTATCACACCTAGGCACTACACTCATAACAGTGATGTGGGGCCACAGTCTAACGTCAACTAGGATGTAATCTATAAGACTTGTGCTCACTGCACGATTAAATGTATGCCTTCCATCCCTAGCAAACGGGGTTCTTCCATTTGTTGCTGGAACAAGCAGATTAAGCGTTAGAGCATTGATTTGTAAGGCCAGTAGGGACCACTTTTTAATAGGCGGTAACGCTAAGTCCAGGACTGCCCACGCTCTAACCTCAACTTGTGTCAGATTGTTGACACTAAAGTCCAGTGTCTCAAATTGACAGTTAAAGTCACTGCCTACTATTTTATGAGCTTCCCACAGTAAAGCTGCATGTGTGCCGCTAGGGCACCCACAGCGGAGGATTCCTGGCCACTGCTCATGGGTCTAGAATAGATGTTGTAAATCAAAACCACAACTTTGGATGGAAAGGAAAGGTTAATACACAAAATATCATCAGAGGCGATCTCTACCAGGTCCACTAAGCACCCTAAATGTGTTCCTACCCGGGTGATCAATTCCCCTGCGGGTCTACTCCTGCCCCTCTCCATTACTAGAACATTTTTACTGAAGGAGGCAAAGCCTACACTTTGCACTTTCCCCATTCGCCAGGTTTCCTGAAAAATACGAACGTCATACTGGTTGAAGAAGCCCGCCCCCACAAATCTTGGTAATCAATTTTAGAAGCTAATCCTACAACGTTCCAGGAGAGCATCCTTACTGAAAGATTGGATTGCACAGTCACAGAATTATCTTCTGGCATCATCCCTAGCAGAGGCAACACACCCAGGACGATTAGATCTATGTTGGAGGCCCTGCCACCAACCACATCTGTCCTAGTGTCTGCACTTGCTCCTTTAGGTTCCTGTCTACTAGCAACAGAGAGTAGTCACCTATGGGGTGGTGACCCTGGTCAGGGGGCTGGATATATAACTAGTTGATGGCTCACTATCCTGGAGCAGATGGCCAGCCTGATTGATCAAATTGGGACGATCGGGAGGGCACCGACTTGCACAGTAGGTTGTTGAATTTGGAGCCATCTCTTTCTGATTGATACATCTGCCTGTGGATTCCTCTCTTTATGAATATCCCCTGCACCAGCATTCTGCTGACATTTTTTTCTAGCTCTCCATGCCGACGAAGTCGTCACAATGCCGCGGCTCCGCATAACGTCACTGGAGCCATAAGAGGACCACGTCGGCGTGATTATGTCAGTTCCCTTTTTTCCACGCTGTCGACGCTAACGTTTTTTCTGGGACTCTCCATACTTTCAACTGGATACCTTGTTATTTCGATTGTAACTTTCTCTCTTTTGGCATGTCTGCCCCAAGGAAGTCGGGCTTTAAGCCCTGTAAAGAATGCGGGGGTCATATGTCAATCACTGACCCGCAAGACTGTCTTTGGTGTTTGTCATCTGACCACGACGTCGAGGGCTGTCCAATCCGGCTGATGCTGAGGTTACTTCGGCTCCTGCAGCTCCGCCTGTGGCTCCAGCAGCTCCAACTCCAGAGGTGCCTCGTTTGGATCTCAAACCGGCTCAGTATCCACAGTTTCCGGCGCCCGGTTCAGATCCATCACATTTGGTGTGTTCGCAAGGGCCTCATACCGCTCTGGCGCACCTTTGTGTCCCATGGGTCCTTTGGCATTTATTTTGGGGGTGCCTCACCAATATCCTCAGACCTCCTTTGTGCCTTTCATGCTGGCGACGCAGTCCTGGCATTTTCCAGCTCCGAGGATGTCGACGCCGTATGATCTGAAAGAGACACGTTAGTGATAGATTCCTTACCTTAGAATATCCCTAGGCGTCAGACTGGATCCGGAAATTTTTTGCGTAGCAGTACCCATGCGCGTCGGTAGGCGTCGTCCGCGGCTCCGCGTCCGTCGTCTGCATTGTGGGCGCCGTGATGACGTCGTCTGAGTACCTAGACGCCGCCTCCGCGTGCTGACGTCAGTTCTTCTTTTTTCCGCGCCAGCTAGCGCAGATCTGGAAAAAGTTGTACCCTAGTCACTTTTTGACTAACCTTTTGAGATCCTTTTTGATCCTTTTTCGAAGTCTATTCGACTCCGATGGTGCTGGTAGGGATGCCCGGGTTTAAGCCCCTGCTGACTGCAACCGAATGATGTCAGTTACCGACCCCCATCGCCGGTGCCTGCACTGTTTAGGCCTGGACCACGACGACAAGTCCTGCTCCGACTGCCGGACCCTGATGTCTAAGGCTAGATGGGAGTGGTTCAGTAAGCGACTCGAGCTTCGGCAGTCCGCCCCGCGCCGCTCGAGGTCCCGGTCCGCAAGGAGGTCGAGGGACCGGTCGCGGGGCCGGAGCACCACAGTTCCGGGAGTCGTCATCGGACTTCGGGCTCGAAGTCCTCAGGTAAGAGGCACAAGAAGTCAAAGAGACATCGCTCTTCTGACTCCCCCCGACGCTCGCGCGACGCGGCCGGGGGTTCGGGCGACACCGCCCACGCGGCTCCACTGGAGCCGCAGGTGTTGCGGCCTACTCCACACCCGCCGGTCCCTGGGCAGGACGCTACACCGGGGGAGATTGCAGACTTCCTCATGGCCATGAGGTCGCTCGCTCCTCCATCGGGATCCGCGGCACCTTCGGGCCAAGCGGCCCCGACTGGGTCCCCACGCCGTCTGGTGCTTTGGCCCCGGCGCCGTCAGCGACTTCGGTCCTGACGCCTCAGGGCCCCTCTGGGTCCGGTTCCGGATCCGGGTCGCCGCCGGTCGACCTCACGATCTCTCCGGCGTCGGCCCCTAGGGTGTCCCCCCTGGCACCGGTCCTGCCCTCGATTCGGGGCCGGAGCGGCGCCGCTCTCGACGCCGATGGGAGATTTCTATTTCTATGACTTGGCCCCACCCTTTGAGCCGGAGTACCAGGGGATGGGTGACGAGGGGGACTGGGAGGGGTCTGAGGACCCTCTGGCACGTGAGTGTCAGTCTTCTGCGGACTGGACAGGAGAGCTTGGGGAGGCCAGTGGTCTGGACACTTCACCCGACACTGGTTTTGTCTCCCCTCCTAGCGTGGCTACGGAGGAGGGGGCTGCTTATAGCGTGGTGCTGATGAGGGCGGCCAAGGCCTTGGGCCTTGAGCTCCCCGTTGCGGCCATGAGGACTAACCTCCTCACTGAGGTCCTAAAACCACAGTCAAGCTCGGCCGAGCCTCTGCTGCCATTTAATGAGGCCTTGTCAGACATTCTTTTGGGCACTTGGTCCAAGCCCGCCACAGGGCAGCCTCTGGATAGGAACGTGGCCAGACGCCACTGCCCGGCTCCGGGTGACCCTTGCTTTCTGTCCACCCATCTCACCCCTGAGAGCCTGGTTATCTAGGCCTTCAATTCCCAGACCCCATTCCCGTCGACTCCCCCCGACTGGGAATCCAAGAGGTACGAGAATTACGGGAAAAAGGTATTCTCCTCCCTGAGTTTGGGATTGCGGTCAGTCAATACCGCGTGCCTCTTGGGCCGCTACACCCACTCTCTGTGGGACACGGTCGCGGCCGTGCACCAGAATGCCCATTGGAGGTACGGGCTAAACTCGGCCAGGCCCTTGTGGAGGGCCGAGATGCGGCACGGTATTCCATCCGGTGTGGGCTGGACTCTACCGACTCTCTAGGCAGAGCGATGGCAACGACGGTGGCGATTCGCCGTCACGCCTGGTTGAGGTCCGCCAATTTCTCGGCCGATGTCCAAAACACACTTATGGACATGCCGTTGGATGGCCGTCGCCTCTTTGGTGACAAGGCAGACCATGCGCTTGAGCGCTTTAAGGACCCCAGGGCTACGGTCAAGTCCTTGGGCCTCTCGGCCCCGTGCCAGCAAACGGGTGCCTTTCGATCCTTTCGTGGCCAAGGAAGGGGCGCCCCCGCACGTGCTGCCAGCCACGCATCGCAGTCTAACATCCAGCGTGGTGGCGGCCGTGGAATCCGCCGTGGCGGCGGTCGGGGACACCGGCGAGGCCAGCCACACCTACCCCTGCAGCATCCGTCTCAAAACCCTCCTAGTCCGTGCTTTCAGGCCCATGTGACGCCAGTGGGGGGCAGGGTTCGCCATCACCACCACCACTGGCGCACTGCCACAGGTGGGTTCTGCAAATCGTCCGAAGGGGCTACTCCCTCCTCTTTGAGGTGTCCCCTCCAGCCATGCAATCGTAGTACCACCGCGTGTCGGGGGATCACTTGACACTTCTACAAGAGGAAGTTACGGCCCTCTTGGCCAAGGGGGCCATCGAGCGTGTTCCTGGGCCAGAAGTAGGGTGTGGTTGTTACTCCCACTACTTTCTGGTACCGAAGAAGGGCAAAGGGGGCCTACGCCCTATCTTGGACCTACGGAACGTCAACAGCTTCCTCCGGAAGGAGAAGTTCAAGATGCTGACATTGGCTCAGGTCTTAGCTGCACTAGACCCTGGAGACTGGATGGTAGCGTTGGACTTGCAGGTCGCTTATTTTCACATCCCCGTCCTGCCGGCCCACCGGCGTTACCTGCGGTTCACGGTAGGCCACGAGCACTTTCAGTTTACCGTGCTCCCCTTCGGCCTTACCAGCGCCCCACAGGTGTTCACGAAAGTGATGGCGGTGGTCGCAGCTCATCTGTGCAGGTTAGAGGTTTCAGTCTTCCCCTACCTCGACGACTGGTTGTTGAAGGCGGGCTCGCCCCAGACAGTCGTCAGCCACCTCCAGACTACGGCCGACCTCCTGCACCTGCTGGGGTTCTCCATCAATGTGCCGAAGTCACACCTGTGTCCCTCTCAGAAGATCCTCTTCATCGGAGCGGTTCTAGACTCGGCGCAGTTTCGGTTTATCCTCCCGAACAGCGGGTTCGAGATATTCAGGCTCTGATTCCGATCTTTCAGCCTTTATCCTGAGTCTCGGTCAGGTTGACGCTGCGGCTTCTGGGGCTGATGGCCTCCTGCATCCTTCTGGTGCATCACGCCCGGTGGCGGATGCAGGCTCTGCAGTGGGACCTGAAGTTTCAGTGGGCCCAGCATCAGAGCAACTTGTCCGACCATGTCTTGATCTCTGAGGGCACTGCAAGACAGTTGCAGTGATGGCTCACGGACCGCGATTGGGTCAGCGGCATATCCCTCTCCCTACCCCAACCGGAGTACGTAGTTGTGACTGACGCGTCCCTCCAGGGCTGGGGGAGCCACATGGGAGAGGCGGAGATCAGAGGCCTTTGGTCTCTGGCGGAGTCCCAGCTCCACATCAACCTTCTGGAGCTGCGGGCGATCCGACTTGCACTGAAGGCATTCCTCCCCTCTGTCCGGGAGAGTGTAGTGCAGGTGTTCTTGGGCAACACCACCGCCATGTGGTACTGCAACAAACAGGGCGGGGTGGGGTCGTGGACCCTATGCCAGGAGGCTCTGCGCCTCTGGCAGTGGCTGCAACATCAAGGCGTGACCCTGGTGGTTCGACACCTGGCAGGTTCTTTGAACGCCAGGGCGGACAAACTCAGCCGTCAGTGCATGATGGATCACGAATGGCGTCTGAACTCGGACGTGGCGCAAGGCCTCTTTCAGCAGTGGGGAGAGCCTTGGTTAGATCTATTCGCCACAGAAGAGAACGCACAATGTCATCAGTTCTGCGCGTTGGAATTTCAAAGGCGGCACTCACTCGGAGACGCTTTTCGTCGCGAGTGGAGTTGCGGTCTTATGTACGCCTTTCCACCTATACCACTTCTGCCCAGAGTGCTGAAGAAGATCAGGCGCGACCGGGCCCAGGTTATCCTTGTGGCTCCGGACTGGGCACGAAGATATTGGTATCCAGAGCTACTCAGCATGTCTGTCGATCCCCCGATTCATCTGCCTCTTCAGGAGGACCTTCTGTTGCAGCAGCAGGGGACGGTCCTCCACCCGAACCTGTCCAGTCTCCACCGACAAGCTTGGAGATTGAGCGGCGACAGTTGAGGCCATTTGACTTGCCTCCTGAAGTCTGTAATGTCATTCTGGCAGCCAGGCGTCCCACCACAAAGTCGGTATACGCCTGCAGGTGGAACAGATTTGTGGCATGGTGCACAGCAAAGGCTGTGGATCCACTCTCTGCCCCCCTTTCTGAGGTTCTCCTCTTCCTTCTTTCTCTTGCCCAGCAGGGCTCTGCTCTGGGCACTATCAAGGGCTACCTTTCTGCCCTTTCCGCCTTCTTAAGGCTACCTGATCAGCCATCTTTGTTCAAGTCCCCAATTGTAAATAGGTTTTTGAAGGGCATCACTCACATGTTTCCTCCTGTTACTTTCATGATGCCACAATGGGACTTGAACCTTGTACTTACTTATCTAATGTGTGCTCCCTTTGAGCCACTCCATAACTGTCCTCTCCGTCTTCTTAGAAAAAACAGCAATGGACCGCACACCGCTTCTGGACGACACACCTGCGTGCTGGGCAACGAGGCCCGTGACGGTTACAAGGCGGCCTTCTCTTCCACCTCTATTGACTTTCTCTACTGATGAGGGAAGATATCCCGAAACCTGGGCCATGTCCGGGGTCTAGAGATCGGGGGAACAACAAGTATCTACTTGCACCTACATAGGTGAACCACTTACGAACTTTCAGTAACTCTTCGAACTTCAGGCACTGCACATACCAGAGTGCTTAGGGGTGACCCGGAGGAGGGGCTAGCGGTGTGCGGTCCATTGCTGTGTTTTCTCTCCGTCTTCTTACCTTGAAGACTGCTTTCCTGGTTGCCATCACCTCTGCCAGGAGAGTGAGCTCCAGGCTCTTTCTTCCACACCCCCTTTCCTCTCTGTCCATCCGGACAAGGTTGTGTTGCGGACAAGACCCTCTTTCCTGCCCAAGGTTGTCACGGCCTTCCACTTCAGGCAGTCCATCACCTTGCCCACCTTCTTTCCGCCTCCGCATCCCTCGAACGAGGATGAGAGGCTCCACCGTCTGGACCCAAAACATGCGCTATCTTACTATCTGGATCGCACACGCCAGTTCCAGGTGGATGACCAACTCTTTGTTGGTTACGCAGGCGCTAAGAAGGGACGGGCGGTGCACAAGCGGACCATCTCTCCGTGGAACATCTTGTGCATCCAAGCGTGTTACTCCTTGGCCAAGAAGGAACCTCGTGTTGGGCTGAGGGCCCATTCCACTCGGGCCACAGCGACTACTACTGCCCTGGGCCGTGGAGTCCCCTTGCAGGACATTTGTCAGGCAGCTACGTGGGCCTTGCTGCACACGTTTTCAAGACACTACTGCCTGGACAGCCAAGTCCGGAGGGATGGCTTCTTTGGCCGTTCCGTCCTCCAGGACTTTCTGGTGTGATTATTGGTTCGCAGACCCACCACCTGGGTTGGTATTGCTGGGATATCTATTCTAAGGTAAGGATTCTATCACTAACGTGTCTCATTCAGATGCACAAGTTACTACTTGTGTAACGATATATCTGTAAGAGACATTAGTTAGTGATAGATTCCTTACCGACCCACCCATCCTCCCCGTTCTGCGAACCGATATCTAGGGTTAAGGTCATCCCCTTTCAGGGCCCTAGTTTCATGGCACCAGTGTTGGTTTTTATCATGGCTCTGCGTTTCTAGCGCGGAAAAGCTGTGTATAAGAACTGACATCAGCACGCGGAGGCGGCGTCTAAGCACTCTGACGACATCATCACGGCGCCGACGACGCCAACGACGGACGCGGAGCCGCGGACGACGCCTACCAACGCGCATGGGTACTGCTACGTAAATAAATGTTGGATCCACTCTGATGCCTGGGGATATTCTAAGGTAAGGAATCTATCACTAACTAATGTCTCTTACAGATATATCGTTACACAAGTAGTAACTTGTGTGTCAGTCCCCGGCTCCATCCGTGAAGCTTCTCGGATTTGATCGGCGCTGGTTACTACATTGGATCCTCCTCCAATGCCGCCCCATGAGCCATCGACCCCACGTGTGGCGCCGCCGCAGCCGAAGATGCGCTCGAGGAGAGAAGCGCAGAGATTATTGGAGGAGGATCAGTACCAGGCTGAAGAGAGTGAGGAAGGAGAAGTGTATGACACAGAAGATGTGTTTGTGGACTTGTGTGAGGCAAGTGGACTTGACACTTCTCCAGAGTGGGACTTTGCTTCTCAGAAGGCTTCCCCCTCAAATGAGGTTGCTCCTTACCATTCTGTAATTAGGAAGGCTGCGGAACATTTGGATTTGCAGCTTCCTATGGCGGAGTATAAGCCTAATCTACTCACAGAAGTGCTTAATTCTCCGTCCTCGGTGGTTGAACCTCTTTTACCCTTTAATGATGCACTGACTGAGCCAATCCTCAATGTGTGGCGTAACCCTCTTTCTGCTCCTGCGGTTTCAAGGTCGGTGTCCAGAAGATATAGACCTGCTCTTGGGAATCCAGTGTTCCTTTCTTCTCACCCCTCTCCTGAGTTAGGTGGTGCAGGCTTCTTCTTCAAAGCAGTCTACAGGGGCTTTCTCGCAGGCTCCGACAGGGATTCCAAGAAGTTGGAACAGTCTGCAAAGAAGGTCTTTTCTTCAGCTAGCATGGCACTGAAATTTACCAACGTCACTTGTCTCTTGTGTAGATATATTCATGCCCTATTGGACTCTGCCAAACAGTTTCTTCCTAAGTTGTCTGAGGAGGACAGGGCAAATCCAAGTGAGGTGTTGGCGGACTCTCAGGCTGCAGCTCGCCAAGTCATCCAGTCTGGCCTGGACACAGCGGATTCTGTTGCCAGTGTGATGGGTTCATCCATTGCAACAAGAAGACATGCTTGGTTGAGGTCTTCTAGGTTCTCTCCTGAAGTGCAGGCTGCTCTTCTGGATCTGCCTTTTGATGGGTCTAGACTTTTTGGAGAAAGGGTGTATTCTGCCCTGCAAAGATTTAAGGACAGTAAGGCCACTGCAAAGTCTTTAGGTCTGCAGTCTCAGGCGAGAGGTTATGGTTATAAGAAATACAGAGGTTTCGGGAAGTCTTCCTTTCGAGGTTTCAGACAGCCTCACCAGCAGCATCAACAACAAAACCCTTTGTACAAGTCCTATAGGGGTAAAGGCAGAGGTCGCCTTCGTGGAGCCGGGCGTCAACCTTACTCCTACTCCTACTCTACCTCCCCAACCCCTTCTGGTAATGCAGGAAAGCAGCTCTAGACCCCCCATCCTGGATCATGTAGGTCCTGTGGGAGGCGGGCTTACCCATTTTCTACAAGATTGGAAGTTGATCACTTCGGACCTTTGGGTTTTAGATCTGGTAGAAAATGGGTACACCCTTCCCTTCAGGGAATTACCTCCTTGCCAAGGGTTTTGCATGGAGGATCATTTGCTTTTTCTTCAGAAGGAGGTTCTTGCCCCGTTACAAAAAGGTGCAATAGAGGTGGTTCCGGAGCAGGAAAGGGTCAGGGATGCTACTCCCGGTATTTCCTGATTCCCAAGAAGGAGGGCAGGTTACATCTTATCCTGGACCTCAGAATTTTGAATCTGTTTCTCAAGCAGGAGAGATTCAAGATGCTCACCCTAGCGCAGGTTCTTCATGAGCTTCAGCAAGAGGACTGGATGGTGTCCATCGACTTACAGGATGCGTATTCTCACATCCCAATCCTGAAGTCACACAGGAAGTATCTCTGATTTACGGTTGGGTCGCAACACTACCAGTTTGCGGTCCTTCCGTTTGGTCTTACTACTGCACCTCGAGTCTTCACCAAGGTGATGGCAGTGGTGGCTGCCCATCTCAGGAGGTCGGGGATTTCAGTTTTCCCCTACCTGGACGACAGGCTTCTGAAGGCAGAGTCCCCAGGGATTGTTGGTCATCATCTGCAGGTAACAACACAGCTATTGTACAAATTGGGTTTTTCGATAAATGTACCCAAGTCACACCTAGTGCCCTCACAGTGCAACCTGTTCATAGGGGCAGTACTGGATACCACTGTGTGTTGAGCTTTCCCACCTCCGCAAAGGATTCTCGACATTCAGGAAATTATTCCCTTGTTTTACAATGGAGCGGTTGTTCCAGTACTGAAGGTCCTTCGCCTGCTAGGTCTGTTCTCATCCTGCATTCAGTTGGTCAACCATGCACGCTGGAACATGAGGGCACTTCAGTGGTGCATCCGCAGGCAGTGGTATCAGCACAAAGGAGATCTCAGGGAGTCAATCAGGATCTCCAGAGAAGCTGCAGCGGATCTGGCTTGGTGGAGCGTGGAGGGTAATCTGTCCCAAGGAAAGCCCTTCCACCTTCTTCCATCAGTGGCCACAGTGATATCGGATGCCTCTACCCTAGGGTGGGGTGCTAATCTGGGGGATCTGGAGATCAAGGGGTTTTGGTCTCCAGAGGAGAGATTGCTGCATATCAATCTTCTGGAATTGCGGGCGATAGGTTTTGCGCTCAAGGCCTTTCTCCCTTCCCTTCGCGGCCAGTCAGTTCAAGTCCTGACGGACAACACTGCAGTGATGTGGTACGTCAACAAGCAGGGAGGAGTAGGGTCGTACCGTCTCTGCAGAGAGACGTTGCAGCTCTGGTTTTTGGGCTCAGGACCATCGGATTTGCTTGATGGCTAATCATCTGGCCGGGGTGCTGAACGTGCATGCAGACAGTCTCAGTCGGCAGTTCTCTGCCGACCACAAGCGGAGGCTTCATCCGGAGGTAGTTCAACACATCTTCCAGACGTGTGGAACTACTCGGGTGGACCCGTTTGCCACTCTCAAGAACTCGCACTGCCCGTCATTCTGCAGTCTCCAGTTTCCGGGCAGGGAGTGTTGGGGGACGTGTTTCAGTTGAGGTGGAGCTCACAACTCCTTACCGTGTTTCCTCCCATACCCTTGATTCCTCGGGTTCTGAGGAGGATTCGCCAAGACCGGGCCCAAGTTATATTGATTGTCCCGGATTGGCCAAGAAGGGTGTGGTACACAGACCTCCTTCACCTTTCGTCGCACCCTCCACTCCATCTCCCTCTCAGGGTAGACCTCCTCTCGCAGTCGGAGGGGCAGGTTCTACATCCCCACCTCCAGAGCCTGCACCTTCATGCCTGGAGATTGAACGGGGCAACCTGAATTCTTTCTCCCACCGGACGTGGTGGAAGTTATATTATCAGCCAGGCGACACTCCACTAAGTCTGTCTACTCCTACAGGTGGTCGAAATTTGTTGAATGGTGTGGAGAGAAGTCTATTGATCCCTTAAAAGCTCATCTTTCTGATGTTCTTTGTTTTTCGCTTCATTTGGCCCAGCAGGGTTGTGCTGTGGCCACTGTTAAAGGACATTTGTCTGCTTTATTAGCATTTCTTTGTTTGCCTGATCAGCCGTCTCTTTTTAAGTCTCCAATAGTTTTAAGGTTCATTAAGGGGCTGACAAACATGTTTCCTCCCACTCCTTTTATTATGCCCCAGTGGGATTTAAATCTAGTGTTAACTGTTTTAATGGGTTCCTCGTTTGAACCTATGCATAGTTGTCCTTTGAGACTGCTGTCATTCAAAACGATATTTCTTGTTGCTATCACTTCTGCTAGGAAGGTGAGTGAGCTTCAGGCTTTGAGCCCAAAGCCTCCGTTTCTGACCATACATGCTGAAAGGATGGTCCTCAGGACCAGGGCTGCTTTTCTGCGGAGCCATGGCATTGTGATGACCTCGTCGGCATGGAGAGCTTGGAAAAATTTCCGGGGCATGCTGGCGCAGGAGATATTCATAAGGTGAGGAATCCACAGGCAGATACTGTATCCCCCAGAAAAAGCGTTACCGAAGGTTAGAAGCCTTTCTATGTCTTCTTTTCTGGAAGGTTCAAACTTATAAGAGCATATTCCACTTCATCCCAACATGATACGGAAGAGACGCTGACCGCCGTAGCAGTAACCGGTGTTTATCAAGGCACTGTTGCAGTATTACCATACTGAGTGACTTTGAACTTGACCCTGGACTTTGGAGGGATTGGGCATATAAAAGAAATTCCGGAGGAGCTTGGCGGGCATCCGAGATGGCCGCGTGAGCACAGCGCTCCCCGGACCTCCGCCACTCCCGGCATGATATCCTGAACTTATCCTGGCTTTTTACGAGGATTTGTAAAGAGGACACTGGGCTGATTGCCCTGGACTTTTTGGAATTCGATTTGGACCCGGGGTTCCGGAGTTACGTCTGTTCGAACTTTCGGGCTCCACTCTCGAGGCACGCCCGGGACTGGGTGAGGCTCAGTGGCCGTCTTGAAGTTGAACAACAACGGCAGGGGGATTCGACCTGTGGGTCCCCCTCCTAAGTTTCGGTTTCGTTTCTGCCTTAGACTGAGACATCTGGCAGAGGAGCCTGGCCTGAGCTGCAGTCGGGGCACGGTACGGCTGTCGGGCCTTTGGCTAGCTTATTCTCCTATCTGTTGGCCCTTCTACTAGTGGTGTCCTAGCTGCGGTTCTTTGGTCCGAGGCCCTACTTTCCTGTGGCCATTCCATCCAGCCTGGTTTATCACCTGGTGACGCAGTTCTGATATGGCGGGCAGAGGGGACCGAGAGACTCGAAAGACCAAGACGCCCCTGCGTGGGGGCCCGGTCCAGTCTAACGTGATGGACCGCTACACCCATTCCAAGGGGTCCCCCGGAGCCGCCCTGCCCGGAGCCAGTAATACTGATCTCACTGTGGACGCGTCAACGGAGCCTTCTTTGCAGGACATCATGGGCGCCATTTCTGCTATGAAGGAGACGATAGGCCAACAATAGGAAGCTTTGGCCCACAAAATCGACACCGTGGCCATTGATGTCAACTTGATTCGTGCTGACCTGTCGAAAACCAATGAGAAGGTGAAGTCACTGGATCTTAAGTCATCCAGTCTCACGGAGGACGTTTCGGAGATACAGACGGAGGTCGGCAACCTTCGCAGGGTGAACGACTTCATGACCCGGCGCTTGGAGGACTTTGAGAACAGGGCACGTCGCTGTAATGTACGCGTGGTCGGAGTTCCGGAGAACCCAGAACCTCACTCTGTTGATCTCCTTGTTGAGGACTTGATCCAGAACCACCTCTCTCCGTCTGGTCTGACGAAGTTTTTCACTGTTGAACGTGCCCATCGTGTTCCGGGAGGCAAGGGTAAACCAGGTGCCCCGCCGAGGCCTATTGTTGCGAAACTCTTCCATTATAGGGATCGGGACGCTATCCTGCAAGCATCGCGTGTGAAGGGCCCGGTGGCCTTTGAGAACGCCACGGTGAACTTTTATCCGGACTTTTCTCAACAGGTCCAGAGACAGCGTATGGGCTTCCGTGATGTCAAGAAACGTCTCCGAGACATGGGGCTTCGCTACGCCATGCTTTTTCCGACCAGGCTGCGCGTTGAGTACAACGACCGAACCTTCTTCTTTGATCGGCCTGATTCTGTAAATGACTGGATGGACTCTCTGCCTGATCGATCTCCTGAGACTGAGTCCGCCGCCCACCCGGGTGGTGCTGAGGGTGGTGTGGAGAGCTGAACAATCCGCCTACGCCTGGGCCCTCGAATAGAGTAAACTCCTCAGGGATTTAATGCCTCAGTGCCTCTGCTGTTTGTGTATTCTCCTCATTATCTGTCTTACTCGGGGTGGCGGGTGGGCCGGAGCCTTTTCCTCCTCCGGGGTTCTTTTTGTAGAATGGGGGTTCTTGGGCGACAGGCACACCGCATGTTGGGGTGGCTATTTAGCATTTTGCAGGGGTGCAGGGTGGGGGGTGTTTTCTTGATTGTTGGGGGGTGGGTGGTTGGGATGTTCGATGTTTTTGTGTTATGTGTTCAAGGCGAATCAATCTGGCTTCTGCTCCTTTTTATGTCATGCTCATTGCGGGGGGGGTTTCGGGGTTGCTGTGTGGGATGGGGGGTAGCGGGTTGAGGCTTGTTTCGTGGAATGTTAATGGTCTGGGAGATCGCATTAAGCGGAGTGTGGTGTTGAAATGTCTACGCCGTTTATCTCCCGATATTGTTTTCTTGCAGGAAACTCATTTGGTGGGCAATACTTGTCGTGCGATGAATAGGTGGGGGTATCGCCTTGCTGCACATTCGGGGTTTACCACGGGTTCCAGGGGGGTGGGTATCCTTGTTCGGGCTTCCCTCCCCCTAGCTATTGATGATGTGATCCTTGATGATCGGGGGCGTTATGCTGTCCTCGTGGGTCGCTATGAAGGTCGTACCCTCTCTTTGTTTACTGTGTATGTGCCCCCCGGCCTACAGACTTCTACCTTTGCCGATTTGGGCCGTGTGTTGTTGGACCTTCCTGATAGTACTCTTTTTCTTGCAGGCGATTTTAATTCTGTGATCTCCGGTCTACAGGATCGCTACCCCCCTAGGGATACTCCTTTAGCCCAACAGTGGTTAGGTGGGTTTTTGGATACGTTTGGTTTGGTGGATTGCTGGAGGCTCCTGCATCCTACCCAGCTTCAATACACTTTCCATTCGGGGGCCCACGGGAGTCTGTCTAGACTGGATTATTTCCTGATGCCCGCGGCGCAGACGCCGGCGGTGCGTGAGATCAGACACCTCCCCCGGGGCATCTCCGATCATTCTCCGCTCTGGCTTTGTTTTGAATTAGGGGTGGAGGCGGTGGGCCGAGTGGCTCCAATTAACCCCTGGTATATTGCCTCCCCTGAGATCCGAACCCTTTTGACTAAGTCTTTAGACGCTTACTTTTTGGACAACGAGGGGTCGGTTTCCTCGGCGGTATCCCTGTGGGAGGCCTTTAAAACAGTGATTCGTGGGCAGGCCCTTTCTCTAATTGCTGAATCCAAGAAGGCTAGAAATCGGGAGGTGGTGGAACTTGAGATAGAGATTGCGGAGAGGGAGACCGACTTAGAGTCTGAGATCACCTCTGCTAAACTCCACGCCCTGGGTCTGAAACAATTTGCTTATAAATCCTTGGTCACAGATGCGGCTAGACTGATGTTCCGGGAACAGCAGGGTCGTCTGTATGATGTGGGGGACAAAGCGGGTAAATTGTTGGCATGGTTGGATGAGAAAGAGAGAGCGAATCGTGTGGTGCCTGTGATTCAGTCGTCGAATGGTGTCGGAGTGACAGACCCGGTTGGAATAGTTGAATGTTTTGCTGAGTATTTTCGTGTGGTGTATACCCCTGTGTCTGGACGAGATGTGGCTGACTCTCGCCTTTTGTTGCGCGATATAGCTTTGCCCAGTGTTTCCGATCTGGATCGTGTCTCGTTGGAGTCCCCTTTTACTACGGATGAAATAGCGACTGCCATTCGTTCGCTCCGTTCGGGCAAGGCATTGGGCCCGAATGGGTTGCCAATTGAGCTGTACAAGCTACGCCCTGATAAGGTAGCGCCCTATCTACGTGCCATGTTTTTGGAGTCCCGGGAGCGGGGTATTCTCCCGTATGACCAGCGTCTTGCCACGATAGTCGTAATTCCCAAGGACGGGAAACCGCGGGACCTTTGTTCGTCTTATAGGCCCATTTCCCTGTTAAATGTTGAGCCTAAGGTCCTGGCTAAGCTCCTGGCAACCCGCCTGCTGACGGTCATTAGCGACTTGGTTCATCCGGATCAGTCCGGATTTATCCCGCATCGCAACACGGCTCTTAACCTACGTCGTCTTCATGGCGCTGTTGCGAGGGCGGGGCTTCTGACGGAGCCGGCCATTTTGGCCTCGTTAGACGCCTCGATGGCTTTTGACACGGTTGAGTGGCCCTATCTTTGGGCAGCTCTCGAAAAATTTGGTTTTGGACCTGAATTTATTGGATGGGTGAAGTTGTTGTATGTGGAACCCTTAGCGCAAGTGGTGGTGAACGGTAGAGTTTCTGTCCCCTTTAGCCTTGGTAGAGGGACCCGTCAGGGTTGCCCCCTGTCTCCATTGCTTTTCGCACTGGCCTTGGAACCGTTAGCTGCGTGGCTTCGATGGGAACCCTCTCTCAAAGGGATCCGTGGTCACCGGACTTTGAAGACCGCGTCTCTCTTTACGCGGACGACATTCTTCTTTATTTGACATCCCCGCGTAAATCTTTGAACGTCTTATTTGATGTTCTTACTTCGTTCGGTGCTAACTCGGGCCTTGTTATTAATTGGGCTAAGTCCTGTGTGTATGTTCTCTCGGGTGTTTTGCCCTCTTTGCCGGCCAGATTCCCTATCCAGGTGGTCCAGTCTGGCTTCAAGTATTTAGGGATTTTTATTACCCGAGATTCCTCCCTCCGGTTTGAGCGTAATCTCCTCCCCCCGCTTCTTAGATTGCGACTGGATGTGGCCCGTTGGCGTAAGCTGCCCCTGTCTCCTCTGGGTAGGGCTGCTCTTTTTAAAATGATGTCTTTGCCGCGGTTCCTCTACGCCCTTCAGAACTCTTTTGACGATGTTCCTGCTACTTATTTCAGAGAAATCGAGAGTCTGCAAAGACAATTGATTTGGGATGGGCGTCCACGTATAGCCCTTGCGAAACTTACTATCCCTTGGTACGACGGGGGCATGGCACTCCCCGACATCAAGAGGTACTACTGGGCAGCCCAGCTATCGGCCATTAACCATGCGATGTACTCGCCGGGTCGCGATCCGGTGTTTGAGATGGATAAGCTCCAGTTGCCGGGAGGGGACTTTAATAGAGCGCTATACTCCAGATCGGCCGGGCGCCATCTTGTGGGCCCGACCAGGGCAGCGGTCACCGTGTGGCGCGCAGCGAATCTGAGTTTGGGATGGGAGAATCGGCTGACGCTGGCGACTCCGCTTTATGCTTCTGAACGCTTGGGATGTCTCTGGTCTTCTAAGGGCTTTGACCGCTGGGATGTGATTGGGATTTGTAGAGTGGGTGACGTTTGTGTGAATGGTCGCGTGAAGTCATTCCAGGCCCTTAAGGCAGAATACGACTTGAGTGATAGAGAGTTTTTCCGGTATCTGCAAGTCCGACATGCATTGGCCTCGGTTCTGACTCCTGATGTGGCCCTGCCCGAGTCTTCCCCCCTTGAAGATCGTATACTAGATGGACACTTGCCCGACAGCACCATCTCTCTCATTTACAAGAAGCTGATTCATAATCGCGCTGATTTGTTGGTCCGACTCCGAGAGATGTGGGTAGGTGATGGATTGGAATTAGATGACGAGGACTGGCAGTTGGCACTCTCCTCCCCGAAGGAGGTCGCCATTCCCGCCCGTCTTCGTTTGGTACAACTTAAGATCCTCCACCGGGTGTATGTGACTGGTCCGCGTCTGGTCGTGATGGGTTTTTCCCCGGATGGCTTGTGTAAGCGTGGCTGTGGGATGAGCGCTACCTTTATGCACATACTTTGGGAGTGTCCTGTGGTGGCAGCTTATTGGGTGGATGTGCTTGAGTTGATGACTGTGGTGACTGGTGTTGACCTGCGGCCTGAGGCCCGTCGATGTCTGCTGAATGTATGGGAACCCTCCGATTACTCTGTGGCCCAGACTAGATGGGCGACCCTGGGTTACATGGTCGCGAAGCGTGACATTGCGCAACTCTGGGGCTCATCCCGACCTCCTGATGTTTCAGTGTGGGAGGACAACATGGACTGGTCCATGTTCCGTGAGAAGACAGTCTACGTGGCTAGGGGCAGGCCGGGGGCGTGGACGAAAATTTGGGGTCAATGGAATGCATACCGTGGAGAAATTTGTACCCCTCCCTTGGTTCCCACCTCCGATGTTACCCTGTCTCCTTAGGCTGACGTTCCCGAAATTTTTCGCTCTGTTCTAGGATTTTCCTGTCCTCCCTGCTTCCCCCCCCCACACGGCCTTCCCGACTCTCATTGATGTGTTTTTGTTCTCCTGTTTCGTGACCTCCCCCTCTGCTATTTGGGCTGACTCGATTATTGCACTCGCCTTATGTTTGTGTTGGTTATTTTTATGTTTTATATAGAAAATTGTTGTATCCTGTTCTATGTCTATAGCAATTTCGTTCTACGATTTGGCCTGACCTAGGAAATGATTGTTTCTTTCATGTGTCGTACTATGCGACTTAGCGGCCAGCCCGTGTGGTTGTGGGCCCATCTATGTAATTTTATGTGATTGCTCAATAAAAGTTTTTAACCAAAAAAAAAAAAAAAAAAAAGAAATTCCAATGATTTGAATAATAACAGTGTTGGCACTGATGCTGTTGACCACAGAGGAATACAACTAACAAATACGCCCTGATGCAGTCCACAGATGCTGGACTAAATGTGTTAGGCTGGTTTAAGAAAATTCTTGTGAATTTTAAAGAATACTTTGGACACTAATTAACCAGATCGACTAAATCATTTTGGAAGCTATTTCATGGAGGTGCATTTCACAGTCATGAACAAATTAACTTTGGTCCCTTGGATCACTCTCTGGGAACAGCGGGAGTAGTGGATGTGCATGCAAAACAGTTGGGAATTTTTGTACTATGGACTAACATTCGGGGAAATTCAGGGATGTGCGGTTGCTCTATAGGCCTGCTTTTTCAATGTTGTTGTTAATAGTCGGGAGCTTGTGGCTCTAAGCTCGTGCTCCTCGTGCAAGATTCCCTGAGCCAGCCATCTTCTGACTTGTGAAATTCACTCTCTGGCTTGTGTTCATGTGCCAGCCAGGGTTTACTGGATTGTCTTTCGATATTTGCACAGTTGTGTTAAGGGCAGAAGTCGGGGAGAAGCCCCTAGAATCTCTTCACAGGGCAGGATTCATTGGTGTGGGATTTGAGTTACTGGGAAAGCTCCGCCCTCTGTTACACCCACCGGAGTTTGTGACTGTTGGTTTGATAGGTCCTTGCATATTTTCTCCAACAATGTAAGGCAAGACAGAATTGGAGTAAATTCAGTGGTTAAGCTGGCCTTTACTTTTTCAACGATTTCCACCACTAATTGTGCTGACTAACTAGGTGATAAGACTGAGCCCTGCCTGTTGGATCTATAAAGGCACAATGTATCTGAGCTGGCTCGTTACTAGCAGGCAACGGACCAGAATGCTATCCCAATTTCTGCTTAACTTGAGTAGCCCTCTGCCTTTTTTTGGGTACACATGGGTTATCCTCACAGTTGTCCTCCGAAGAGCAATCGACTGGATCAGTGACCCTCTTGGCGACCTCATTCTCGGAGTAGCGTTATCAGCGACTAGATTGTGTGTAGGTATCACTGGCAACGACAGTGCCCCCTTGTCCAATGAGAGCCGCTTTTCCACCAGATTGATTTCTGTGGACACGACCCCTATCCGACTCTGTAACATTCATTGTATCATTGTGGGCTTTGGAGGTGGGGTGGCCAGCTGGGACCCCACTGTGCATTTCAGCTTTCCATTTTCTCACCACATGGGGAGTGAGGGTCACTTATTTGTCCATTAGAATACAGTTACTCGTGCTCAAGATGAATCCTTGTTGGATGCTAGAATACATATACAATGTCACTCCAGCCTGCTACGGACAACTCTACGTGACCGCCATTAGTTAAGGGTGAGCAAGTGCATGAAGAATAGTAAAAAAAAACAAGAAATAATAGAGCTTGCTCACCCATTTTCTCTAGAGACGACGTTGGGAGGGTGGCCGCCTCTCGCCACGGAATGCATACAGATGGGCTCGCACTTGGCGGGATTCCCCTATGCGCTTTGTAGCGTGGCTGGGGATGTCATCCTCCTCCCCCATACTGGCGTCTGCCCCTCCTGGTGCGATGTCTCCTGGGGCAGAGAGTCCCCTTCAGGCACTGTCAGGTCGGGCAAAGTGGGGCTTCCCAGCTGCGGGAGCCTGCAATACGCTTTGTAGTGTGGCAGGGGGTTTGTCCGCCTCCTCCTCCATGCTGGCATGATGTCTCCTGGCGCAAAGAGTCCCCTCCAGGCGCTGTCAGGTCAGGCAGATTGGAGCTTTCATCTGTGGGAGCCTGCAAAGTGCTTTGTAGCGCGGCAGGGGGTGTGTCTGCCTCCTCCCCGCACAGGCGTCGGCGCCTCCTGGCACAATGTCTCCTGGGGCAGAGAGTTCCCTCCTGGTGCTTTCAGGTCAGGCAAAGTGGAGCTTTCATACCACTGGCATCAACCAAGTCCTCGTGCCAAGGGTCATTCGCCATGAGATCTACTAGGGGGTCAGAACAGTCATAGGGATCCTCAGATCCCCTTCATTCGCATTACTCAGAGGGTCCCATCTCCAATTCAGGCCATGTGGGCCTGGTCGGCACTGGAGCTGATGTTGTTCTGGAGTCAAGAATCACAATGGGTTCGGCAGCACTGATGGGCGTTGAAGATGCTGGGAACACCACTACTGGAATGGTCCCTTGGGGAGATCGAGGCTGAACCAGATCCACTAACTGATCCTGAGGGCCTGACTGGTGCCAAAGACGAGCTCGCTGGTGTAGCCCCATTCAAAGATCCTACCAAACCCATGGGACCTGAAGGCCCTCCAGGGAGGTAGGACTGCTTAAAAATTAGGCTCATGGCTTAGTAGATTTCACGCAATTAAGAGGGGTCTCTGGATCTAGGACATATGGGAAATGGCGGGCCCCCCAAGTTGTGAACGCCGGTTGCACAGGAACACCATGAGAGCGGGCCTGTATCTGTGGCGTTGTTCCCCTGCATGGTCCAAAGAGTGGAGGGACACGCAGAAGTGGAAGCAACTTACCAAAAGAAGTTTGGGATCGCCATGAGGATCGAAGCAAGAGACTCTGGGAGTGATCATAATACCTTCCTTGCGAAAGAGTCCAGAAGTGGGACAGAGTCACATGGCAAGCAGCCAACCGTTTCATGGCCCGCTTTTGGGTGGCCTTGGGTTCATGGTCTATCACTATACCCAGACCACAGAGTTGTGGTCTCTCTCTAGGCACCACAGACACACCAAGTGGGGGTTTGTCACTGACATTTGTCAATGACAGGCTCCACAAGGCGTGAACACAGTCAGTTTCTTTGAGGACATGGCCTCGAAAAAAGATTGACACACTAGTGTTCAACAAAACGTTGAAAACGAAATCTGTAAAAAATAACAGGGGAGCTCATTCTCAGCTACGTGGAAAAGAAGAAACTGAGGTTAGTGTGTTAGGGAGGCACCTATATAGGCAGGGCTGATTACACCAACAGCACCATGCAGAGCCAAACAATGCCACCCCGCTGCGCGTAGGGGGATCGCTCAAAAATTCCCCGATCTAGTCTGAAACCTGGGGAATATTCTAGAGTAAGGAATCTGTAGCTAGAAGCCCCTGTCAGATACAATATATTTATAACACATTACACTCTGCATGAAGAGAGATTTTTCGCAGCATGAGAGCCATTGTCAAACTGATTTAGGCTTGCAGGTGACAGTTTTGCACAGTCATTTTTAGCAAGCTTACTTACCATTTTACACTTTATGTACCTCGGCACTCCAAAATTTTACACTTTATATTGTTCTTGCCCAAAGGTGGGCCTGATGTATGAATGCTCAAATGGACTAGTGAGTGGTATAGTCTATTTGTCTTCATACACCTAAACAGAATATTTTTCCGGGTGCTTATAGTGCCAAAACGCCTGAAGGGTCTTCCGATTTCATCCTTCTGATACCTTTTGTTTCCTATTTGGCATTAGGGGGGAATGCCTTATAAGAGAATGGAGTAGACGTGTCTTCTTGGTGCTCCTGAAGTTTTCCTGTGTTAATAGGCGTTAAAACACCTCAAAGGCAATACAGCTTGCGAGACCGGCACTGCAGGGCTGAAGTACATGGTGACTGCACTGTAGTCGTCTTGCTGCAGAATATGGAAGTTTCTGATGGGAAGGTGAGGCAGGTCCTGGAGCTGAGCTCTGGCCTGATTCACATCCGACACACACAGAGTAATACAGGCAGGCCAGCAAGACCATAAGGAAGAGCAGAGGCAGAGGAGAGTTCACTCTAGGTTTGGGCCAAACAAGGGTGCAGACAGTGAATTATTGTGGTTGAAGGCTCGGAAAAGCATAACGTTATGGCTCTGGGTTTGGGAGCCCAACTCCCATGTGGTTGTGGGCCCTCTGCAGTCTAAGCAGAAGTGCTGCTGCAAGACGGCATGGAAGGTGAGGACGTAGTTGTGGTTGGACATGTGGCCTATTGAGATCAGGTAGCCACTCCTGTAAGGCCCTAAAAGGAGATGGAGGGGAGGCCAGTCAGCAATCCATTTGATGGTACATGAGCTTTCCCCGAGTATTCAGTGCCAGGGTCAGACCCGGCGGTGATCTTAAACAGTATGGGGGCAGATTTACAATTACTGGCGCATCCCTGCATATCGGCACGGATGCGCCAGTAATTGTGCGCCGCAGCTCCGCCACCCGTGATGCGCCACATTTACAATGCGGCGCACCATGGGACAAAAATGGTACAGATGCGTGACGCATCTGCGCCATAAAAGCAGCGCATTGCTGGAGTTGCGGCGCAAGCGCGACGCAGCTCCAGCAATGATCAGGGGGGCCCTATGTGTACAATGCTGCGTCAATCCTTACGCCTGCTTCAAGCAGGCGCAGGGTTTTGACGCAGCATGGGCCCAAAAGTGACTAAGTGAAATCTTGTAGATTTCACTCAGCCACTTTTGGGAGGCGTTCCTGCGCAGGAACGCCTCCCCCTGCGAAGGTACGCCTCTTCTGGCACAGGGCTTTACAACGTGACGCATCTGGGAGATGCGTCACGTTGTAAATACCCCGCACCATGGTGCATCTTTTACGCCGCCGCTGCGTCACAAAAGTGACGCAACGGTGGTGTAAAAGTGGCGCAAGGGGCTTGTAAATCTGCCCCTATGTGCTCGCTTTTTGATGGGTGTCTATGCCATCCTTGTTCGTGCTGGCCCATCAGCTCCATATGGACAACCAGTATTCCTCCCTTTAGTCCCGAAGCGAACTGGTGCAGTACCATGAACCTCAAAGTTGACTCCCCAATGCCTTGACCCAATCCTTCGATACATAACACCATGGATAGCTCCACAGCCAACAGCACCCCGCTGCCATCGCCCATGGCGCCAGATACAAGGCCACTGGTGCTGCTATCCAATGTCGTTCCAGAGAACAGATCCTGCAGAGAAACCCAATGCCTCATTCAGAAAGAGGAATATTTAAACTGAGTATATGCAATTTTCGGATCTGATTCTGACCACGGGATCTCTTCCTTGTTGGAGACGCAGGCCAGCATCTTCAGGGAGACTTCCAGGGTCTATACTTTGCAAGTGGATTAGACACCTCCATGGAATTGGCAATGGGTTTCTCATTTAGCCCCCCCCCCCCCCCCCCTCCGCCCCAGAAATGGTCTCCTGCAAAAGATTATGGTGTCCCAATAATCCCTGCTGACAGGGAATCAAAGAGACTGGACACCTGAGGGAAGAAATCTTTTTCTGTGGGAAACATGGACCTGAAAACTATCAATGCAAGCTGTCTCCGGGCATGTTTTAACCATGCCATGTGAGATATGGCCCAAGAGGTGTTACAAGACGGTCAAAATGACTCCCAGCATATCATAAAATGTGGTTTGGATGCAGCACTCCGTGGCCTGAGTGATGGGCTCTTTGATCGCCATTGCCAGACATGCCTGGCTCAGGACCTCCAACTTTTCACCAGATGTCCAGGTGAACCTAATGGACCAGGAATTCAATGGGGGGTGCATGTTTGCTGACAAGACTAAGTCAGCATTGGAAGTTCTGAAGACCAGCAAGGCCTCTGCTTGCTCCCTGTTTTTACAATTGAAAGACTACCATTAGTTTAATCATTTTCAAGGATTCAAAACAGGAATGTCCTTTCGCCAATGTGAGCCATACTAGCCGCAAACCCAACAGCAGCCAAAACCCACTGGTCAAACAGTACAGAGGCAGAGCCAGAGGAAGGGGCAATGAATCCACCCAGCAGACTTTCTCCTCTTTCCACACGACTAGGAAAGCAGACCTAGTTTCCTCCCACAAACCCTTTCAGAGTCTGTGGGAGGGCAGGTGTCCTGAATTCTCCCGGCCTGCAGGCCATTACTTCGGACCAGTAGGTCCTCCAAATTTATGGAAAGGGGTCACACCCGTCCCTTCCTTTCCTTCAGGTTCCACCACATCCACTCTCATCCCTGCCCAGACAATCATACCATGCTTCTACAGGAGGGGGCAGCACTCCTGTGGAAAGGAGCAGTGAGGTTAATGCCGAAACAGGAAAAGGGCGTATGGTGTTACGTACGCTACTTTCTAACACCCAGGAGGGCAGCGGTTTGCTTCCAATCCTGAACTTCAGAGAACTGAACTACTTCCTCAGAGGACACTATCAAGATACTGACCCTAGTGAAAGTACTACTGGCATTGGAACTTGGAGACTGAATGGTGTCACTTGACCTGCAGGATGCGTACTTCCACATCCTATTCTGTGATCACATCAGAAGTACTGGCAATCTGTGGTGGGGTCTATACACTTCCTTTTTGCGGTCCTACTGTTTGGCTTGACATTTGAGCCTTGAGTCTTCACGAAGGTGTTGGCATCTTGGAAGATCGAGCATCCCACTATTCCCTTATCTGGGCAACTGACTGATCAAAGCTGGTTCACCAGAGGTGGTGTTTCGCCATCTGCAGTGGACAGATCTCTGCTGTTCTTCCTGGGATTTTGAAATAAAAATCCCAAATCCCACCTGCGGCCTTCCCAACAACTCCAGTTCAGAGGGTAAGTACTGGAGACCACCTTTCTCTGTACCATTCTTCCACTGCAAAGGATCAGAGACATCCAGGAAATGGTTCCATCTTTCAGGAGCGAGATTTCCAGTCCTAAGATTCCTAGGTCTGCTGGCTTCCTGCATTCTCCTAGTTGTTTTTGCATGTTGACAAATGAGTGCCCTGTAGTGGTGCCTCTACAGGCAGTGTCTATGGTATGAAGGAGACATGTCGGATTCCATCATGCTCTTCCCCCAGCACTAAGGGGGAAAGTAGCTTGGTGGGAGAAGGAGGCGAACAAGAGCTGCAGGATGGCCTTCCCTCCCCATGACTACGGTAGCGATGGATACCTCCACCTTAGGGTGGGGAGATCATCTGGAGATCACAAGCCTCTGGTCTCAGGAAGAACAGGTCCTTCACATTAATCTGTTAGAACTGCAGGTGATTCAGCTGGCGCTCAAGGCCTTTCTCCCCTCCAGATCTTGATGGATAACATGACAACAAAGTGGTATGTCAAGCAAGTGGGAGTAGGGGCTCACCTTCTTTGCCTGGAAGCATTGAGACTGTGGTCTTGGGCACTCAATCAAGGGATCTGGCTCACTGCCTATCAAGTAGCGAGATCTCTGAATATCAGATTCTCCAGCATAATGCAGTGTTATATTGCCAACCACGACGAACGCCTTCTACCAGAGGTAGTCCAGGATATCTTTGCTGAGTGGGGCACTCCGCAGGTGGACTGTTTGCCTCCTTCGAAAATGCTGAGTGCTACCTGTTGGTCCATACAACAAGTGGTCCAACTGATCGATGAAATTTCTCAATGTGGAAAACAAGAATAACAAACACCCCACAATAATTAAATTGAGCATTGACCAGGTAAACTGGATTATCCCAAAAAGTTTATGGTAAGAATGAAACAATTGTTCACAAGTTTGCAATTTTAATAGTTGCTCCAAAGTGACAAGGGGAATAAAGTGCTCGAGGAAGTGCTCGTGGAGGGATAGTGATGTGGAATTAAATTAACAGTATTTAAAATATATTACAAGACTGAGTGTGACCTGTCTAACGTAGTAATAGGGCTGACTAAACCACCCAAGCAATGCAATGTCATGAATGTAGAATGTTTACTCCGCTGCTGGGTTAATTCAATAAGTACAGGTCCGATTTGTTAGTAAAGTGCTGGCAGTTATGCGCCCTCCAGTATCCATCGAGGGGAGCTTTGGGAAAATGCGTTTCAGTTGGAGTAGAACTTTCAGCTATATTGCATGTTTCCCCAATACCATTGATTCACTGAGTTCCCAGAAAGAGTCGCTAAGACTGGGCCCAAGTCCTTCTCATTGCCTCAGATTGACCAAAAAGGGTATGGTATGTAGACCTCCTCTGCTTCTCCACATGTACCCCATTATGACTTTCATTCAGGCTGGACCTACTCTCCCAGTTGGAGGAATGATTCTCAACCCCAATCTCCAAACCCTCCAAACATGCTTGGCAATTGAGCAGGGACATCTGAGCTTCTTTCAGCTGCTATTAGAGGTCCTAGACACCATCTTTTCAACGCATTACCCCTCTAACAAATCTGCTTACTCAAGCTGAAGGTACAACTTTGTTGCATGGTGTGCGGAAAAGATGTGGACCCCTTGCAGGCTAAGCTGTCTCGGGTCCTGCAATACGCTCTTCATTCTCGAAGGGATTGTGTAATATGCTCTGTTAAAGGGAATTTAGCTTCCTTGCCTGCATTCCCCTGTCTACCGGACCAGCCAACCTTTTTCCAAGTCCCACATTGTCATACGTTTTTGAAGAGGTTGACAAACCCTCTTTGTTGTGCCCCAGTGGGGCCTTAATTTCATCTTGACTTTTCTAATTGGGTCTCTGTTTGAGCCCCTACATAATTGTCCCATAATTCTGTTAACTTTTAAAACTGTGTTTTTAGTGGCAATCACCTCAGCCAGACGGGTGAGTGAGTTTCCATCCTTTTGATACAGACAAATTGAGGTTTCAAACAAGGGCTGCTTTATTGCCAAAAGTGGTCCCTACTTTCCACCTGGGTCAGACCATCACCCTCCCAACCTTCTATCCTCTGCCCTTACCACTAAGAAAAAGGAGTGATTGAATCAGTTGAATCGTAGGCTGCCTATCAACTACTATCTGGACCGCCCCAAGGACATACGACTGGCTAATCAGCTCTTTTTCATTTACTACAGTGCTAAGAAAGGAAAAGTGGTAGAGAAAAGCATCCTCTTGAGATAGATCATCCTATGGGTCAAAACCTACTATGCCTTGGCAAAGAAACACCCATCCAGAAGTACTTAGGACTCATTCAACCAGGGCAAAATCCATGACTTCTACTCTTGTCAGGAGAGTTCTCATCACATAGATCTGTAAGGCTGCGAAGTGGGCATCGCCTCACACTTTTGCTGAGCACTACAGCCTGCATTCTGAACTGTGTCAGGACTGCCACTTCACCATAGCTGTTATTCAGGATTTCCTTGTCTAATCATCCATCAACCCTCAGGGAATTGCTCTCTAATCTATTCTACAGGTGAGGAATCTATTGGTAGAAGTAGCCATCAGATGAAAAAGTTACTCACCTGTAGTAATGATATTTCTGGTGTACACTCCATCTCACCAAATTGCCCGCCTCCCCTTTTGATGGATGTGTTATAGGGAAAGTTAGTAATGTTCCACTTTAAGGTTTTGGTACTTCACTGCTCTATCGATGTCAGTCTGTCAATCATCTTGGAAGTTGGTGAAAAAATTGATGGAAAATAATGTTTTTATGCTGGGACGGGCACCATATGGCTTTGCAGCAGACACCACTTTCGGCATCCATATGAAGCCAGTGCCCACACTGGGACGTGAGCACTCTAAAGTTTCCAGATCCTGTCTGATGCCTGGGATTGTGCCACAGAAGAATCTGCACCTATCCACCAAAACATTGTTCCCACAAGTAGGTATCTTTTTCTTCGTTAACTACTTCCCCTTTTACTACAGTTTTCTTGATTTCAGCTGGCTTCTTCCAACTCCTTCATTCTGTTTGACCACAGTAGGGAAGCACAGCTAAAGCAATGACTGGCCTACAGAATTGTCTATACATAATTTTATTATTTACATAATTTTTACTCTTCATCAGCATCTGGTTCATTCTATTTTGAGGCGAGGCATGTCCAAATGGAAGCTAAAAACTACTAATAAGTCAACTATAAATATTGATTTTATAACATCAAGAATAACTGTAAGTCATGTAGCTGTGAGGCTTGATCAGACTCGATTTGCTGACTCTCATCTTGCGGAGACTCAACTAGTCCTTCCTTCAGTGTCCACACATTCCATGGGGTCTGACTTGGTGAATCATTGACTGTTGTCTGTATTTGGCTCACCCTCTTTGTCTGCAACACGTGAATCCACTGAAGCAATCCGGCACATTTCACAGCTGTGTTAATCACAATGATCACTTGCTGCAGGTTTTTCCATTGAAGCTCTTGATAGTTCTTGTGAACATGCTTTTTCACCAAAGCCTGGTCTCAAGGGTTAAGGTAGTGGCATTGCTTCTGCCTCGCTGTTGGTGCACCAAGTTGACCTGACGAGAAAGAAATGCACCACATCAGCCAGTCCTTTGCAATACTCATGACAATGTCATCTTTGAAGTTTCCAAGAGTTGCAGGGACAGAAGGAATTCTTATGACTATCCCCATCAGCACTTTATGCGGGTAGTCCTATTCCATGAGTGTCATAAACCCCTTTTTTGACAAAAACTGCCCAAAGTCATGTACCACGTCAAACCCATATTGACTGTTACTGTAGATCATAACTGTAAGATACTGGGTTGTTGGTTGACTGCAGTATAAGCCCTGGTCAAGCAGCAACCACTATCCTTGTCCGGGTAAGGCACCAGCAAAACACAAATTAAACTGTGCTCACCTCCTTGGTAGTTTGTCATAGAGCAGTCTGGTTTAACTTATAGGCAATGTGCAAAGTAAAAAACACACCACAAAAGGAGCCCACAACTGACTTAGAAAAACAGTGCAATTTCTAAGAAATAGAACAAGACCAAAAGGACAAAAATCCAATAAGTGTAGCACTGGAGATATTAAATGTTAAAGTTTGTAGTGAAAATAGTTCCAAAAAGCACAAAGTGATGCTGGAGATATCAGGTCGCACCGGACCGGGACAAAGGCACAAGTTCAGGACGACCGCAGGCTAGCTAGAGGAACCCATTAGGCCCGCTGAGCAGAGTACCCCAAATCCTGGTTGTGGAATGTTGCGTGGATCTGCATCGAAGATGCGCTGTGCAGCCAAAGTGATGCGTCAAGTCCGAGATGCGTCAAGGCTGTGGTGCGAGGTCCTATTGCACCTTCATCAAGGATCTCTTCTACGGGACTTGTGCAGCGAAGTACTGCGTCAGAGATCCAGTGGCAGGTGGTAATGTGCTGGTTCCGACGAACTGCGAGCTGAGATGCAGAGTTCGTTGTCGAGCCAGCTGTCTGTGAGAGATGTGAGGACTTGGGCTGTGAAAGCAGCATACCCTAGGGGCAATGGGTCAGTTCAGAGGACTGCATTGGGTGATGCGGGTCTTTGTGATGGGTTCAGTAAATAGAACAGCCATGATGCGTCGGTTCAGCTTGGGGATGTGCCGCTCAGCCAACAAGAAGCTTCGGTTCTGCTCGGGATGCCCAGCTCCTCCCTCCTCCCTCCTATCCTGCCAGCGACGGTCCATTCAGTCACACCTAAGTTTCCATTGTCTGTGGCTGTCTAGGAGGAATACACAAAGCCCAACTGCTAACTACACCCAGTCATATGACCAGCTTGTCTCTTCAACTAAGGCGGAGGAGCATCGCCCCTCTGCTTCAACTGCAAGCTGAATACAAAAACTAAAATGATGCTACAGTTCCGTTATTATCATTTCATTTTTGTATTCAGCTTGCAGTTGAAGCCAGGCAGGTGGGGCTGGGCTCCCCACATCATGGGGAGGAGTGGTGTTTGCACCTTAAGTGCACATGAGGGTTTAGCTGGCTGACTCGGGCCGACCAAACCGTCATGCGCACTCTGCATGTTCTCCACTCAGGTTGCATTACAACCTGGGTAGAGAACATGCACAGCCTGTGAGTCCCTGTCTGAGCGCCGAACCACGGTGCTCAGACCAATCACAACGATGCTGTAAGGCAGCATTGTGCTTGGTCAGAGGATTCTGGGAGGCTTTGTGCTTCATGCTGGGTGCAGAGATGAGGACGGAGTAAGAAGAGGCGACGGTCGGCCGTATTACGGTTAAGTGCTATTTTTTTTGTATTATTTACCCTCTTTCCCTCCCCCCACCACCCCAGTTCGGTAGCAGCTGCTACTGCATTTGACCAGAGACAGACTGCAGTCACCAAATGACAAAGGCAAAAAAGTATATAACAAGGGTATGCAGTTCCTTTCAAGAGAAAAAGTAAAAAAGTTGGACAAACACTAAAGGAGCAGAAGGGGGTCCGTTCCCTTAGGAAAAGGAGCCCTTGCACACCCAAATGGGTGTCATGCTTCATCATAAGGCGTACTCCTAGTCACACCGGCGCTGAAATGCCCAAAGGGCACCCACAAGTGGGGCTCTTTATCAGGGATCTTTTTATCCTAATGCCGTATGTGAAGTGTGGGTGTAGGGCCTGCTGTGTAGATTGGTGTATGAAAGTGAATATGTGTAAGAATGTGTGTGTTAAAATAGACGAAGTAGTCCTCTAGATAGAATTGTACTTTAATAAGTGAGACTACTTATCCGGTTAAAACCGTGGTGGCTATCACCAGACACAATAATCTATGATAGCTTTAAAAGGTCAACATATTTCTTGCCACTGGTTAGTCAATGATGATCAAGTGGCAATTCGTCAGGACCAAAATTATCTTAATATTACTAATGGCTAGAATCTGGTTATACAAAAAAGTATCCAACCACAATTGACCTTGGTTTGGTGTAATTATTGATACTAATTATCAAGAGGGGGGTGGATCACTTGTCCTGCTGAACCCGGATTACTCGGTATTCGTTGCGTCCCTTGGTAGAAGAACCCTCATGCACTCGAGTTGTTCAACGTGAGGTAGCGGTATATCTTGATTCTCCGCTAGGGCACTCGGGTATCTGCATAATCATAGTTTTTTTTTTATATATGCAGCCTCCACCAGGAGGTTTTAATCCAAGGTTGTGCAGTAGTGTCCAGTGATTAGTGGAAGTGGTGATATTAAAATAACTCAAAATCCAGGAGACGTATTTATTAATCTGGATTCGGGTTAGTAGTGCTGAAAAACTTCTTGGTATGCGCACTGAGAATATTAGGATTCTCTACGCTACCTGTCTTCGTGATTTTAAAAAGGTCCTTTTTAAAAACAGTGAAGAGTAAGACACGACATGACAAATAGGTGGCACACTCTGAAACATTTGCAGGCAATTTGGTTTCACACACAGTGTTTCGGAGGGATATAGGCTTACCAAATTAGGATGGCAATTCTGTCTCCTCAAGTAGGAGCAGTGAGTACGCTGATTTAGCATGCCAAAATTAAAAAAGAATGTGAGCTACAATTTCATAGTAGGGGCACAAAGCGGCAACCTGTATACACACAGTTGGTAGTACTTACAAAGTCGTTGTGTGGACTCTACTGGACGACTGACCCATACACTGCTGACTCGAGAGTGAAGGAGCAGGAGTACAGGTTCTCTTAAATCCCCTTGCGTGAATAAAAAGCGGGTGAATAATAAGCAGGTGTGTCGATTTTTCGTTTGCAGACGGTTTAGGCTGGGTAACGCTGTAGGAAATATCAGCGCCATGTTGAGGGACAGTGTGAACATAAAGATTATCCAAATGGTAGTATTCTCTGTAAATAAAAAAATATGGCCAAGAAATTGTGCCCGTGTCCCCCGAATGGAGGCAGATGCTGTACTTCACAGAAGTAACCAGGATGACTGCAATTGGCCGGTAGTAGATGTGCGCGGCTGGGGGGGAGTGGCCAAGGAATCACATCTGTGCCATTTTGTGGCAGTGTGTGAGTGGCTGCATGAGTGAGTGACTGAGTGTGTGTGTGTGTGTGTGTGTGTGTGTGTGTGTGCTTCTCTGAGTGACAGGTTGAATGAGTATAGTATGAGTGAGTGAATGGATGTCAGTTGCCTTATGGATGATTTAGTGAGTGATTGAGTAGTCTATGGGTTAGGGTGTGTCAGTGACTGCATAGACGAGGTGACTGGGTGTATAAGTAACTATATATGTGAGTGACTGAATGTGTGAGTAGCTGTGTGGGTAACGAGAGGATAGAGTGAGTGTATGGGTTGTGTGCAGACATGAGCCACTAAGTAAGCACTCAAAGCGAGCAAACTTAATTTCTGTGTGACATGTATTAGAGAAGGAGAATTAGCACATTACTATTGCATTAACTGTAAACAAGCAGATATGTTTTTCTTCTCCAGATTCTAGCACTAAAGGGGATAAAGCTGTCAAATCTGGAACCCTATTTTGGATGAAGTGACCAGATCTTGACGTTTAGAGTTAAAGCTTACTTGCTTCTCTTTCAGCACACGTCAGAAAATATATACTAAAGGTCCTAAATACAATATGGCTACAGGTCATCAGCAGTGGGTTCAGCTCACCTCAAACAATTAAATATCGAGAGAGCATTCCACCATAATTCAGTATTGAGAGAGCACATGTATTGAATAGTTAAAATAGAAATACATATGTTCACTTTATACCATATTTTTGTTTCTATATATCTAGTCATAATAGAAAGTGCAGGTCACTTGGAGGGTCTTTGTTCCTTGCTAGGGCGCCCTCCTGAGTCCAGGTGGGTCATCTGTTACACTTTTTCAATGAGTTATGTCCAGATCGGATGTCAAAAGGAGCCAGTATATGATAAGGCTGAAACTTGTGACCAGACTCGTCATTTAATCGCAGGAGAAACACAGATTTGTTCTCGCTGTAAATTCAAACATTAAACAAGAGATAAATTGTTTGACCTTATTAAGGATTCATGCATAGCATGCACATAGCATCGGGACATTGCAGTCACAGCTTACAGTGTAGTTTCTTCATCCCCTTTCAAGGTCTGAGGCACTTTCCGCACCCGCCCACCCCAAAGATTCAATGTGGGGGGCCGAGGGGACCATCTCCTAGGGAGAATATGCTGGTTGGTATGACCTGTGCTGTGGAACGTGAAACAGTGGCTAACTGGGTCGAGGGGAGGAGTGTAAAAAACAGAGGAGAGGGGGAACTATATTGAGCCATTGAGGATCGGACCAAATATAAACAGATCCACTGCAGTTATGTAAATAATATTAAACAGTCAAAAAAGCTGTATTTAACTGATAGGAATAATTACGCCGCAAACTCCAACAAAGAACTCTACAAAATTGTAAAGGAGTTTACTACTCCTTACACTGACCAGCGTATCCTTTCCCCCACACAAGACTGGGTTGACACTGTGTCCTCCTACTTCGACAAAAAAGTTAAAGCCATATATAGGTCCTTTCCTCTAGACAATATTAACAACGCTGATCTCCTCCCGGCCACCAATAGCCATTCTATTCTGCCTCTGCTGACGGAATCTAAAGCCGTGACCTATGAACAAGTATCTGAGGCCTTAGTAAAGATCAAATCAGACTCCCCAGCAGACCCTCTTCCACCCAGTTTCTTCTCGAAAATAGCTCCTCTGTTAAAAACCAATCTTTTGGAGATTTTCAATATGTCATTAGTTCAAGCCATGGTCCCGACCAGATGGAAATCAGCCCAAGTGAAGCCCATTCTGAAAATGCCAACCTCAGATCCCTGGGTGCCTGGGAATTATCGTCCTATCTCGCTACTGCCCTATTTCAGGAAGGTACTTGAATCCCTGGTAAACAAGCAACTTACCGCTCATTTGGAAAATCATGGACTGCTTGATCCATTGCAATCAGGAATTCGGTCGGCACATAGCACCGAAATGGCGGTGGTAGAGATGGTCGACAATATCAGCCTGGCTTTGGACAAGAGAGAATCAGCTATGCTGGTCCTTCTTGAACTATCAGCCGCCTTTTTTTTTTTTTTTTTTTTTTTTTTTTTTGTATTAAAAGAAGAAAAAACAACATACAAGGCAGAATACAATGTACATGGACATGTGTTCACATAGGGGACACCTGAGCACGATATTACACAGCAGATCAATAGCACATGGAGTGTGGAGGGGGTTAGCGGGGAAACAAATTTGAATAACATAAAGAACACAATCTATGGAATGTCGGATCAGGGGGACAGGGGGACATCGGGGCTCTCCGCGAACGGGGCGTACATATATTTCCACGGTATGCGTTTCATTGGCGCCAGATGTTGTTCCATTTCCTAGGTTTGCCCCGAGCTACATACACAGTTTTCTCTCTGAACATACACCAATCCATATTCTCCGTCCATACTGATACCGTGGGCGGCCGCTGGGAGCCCCACAATATCTCTCTTAGCGATCATATTCCCAAGGGTCGCCCACGACGTCTGTGCCACACCATAATCATTCGGCTCCCACACATTCAACAGACAGCATCTGGCCTCGGGCAACAACACCACTCCAGTGACCCTTCCCATCACGGCATGCACACGATTCCAGAACGTAGCCACCTCCGGACACTCCCAAATTATATGAAGGAAAGTTCCAAGCATCCCACAACCACGCTTACATAACCCATCTGAGGAATAACCCATACGAATCAAGTGTGGACCATTAACATATACACGATGTAAGATTTTGAGCTGAACGAGTCGGAGACGGGCGGGAATCGCAACTTCTTTAGGTGAGGATAATGCGGCCTGCCAATCCTCGTCGTCCAGCTCCAAACCATCGCAGGTCCAAACCTCCCTGAGACGCACTAGCTGATCCACCCAGGCATTAATCAACTTCTTATATATCAAAGAAATGGTACTGTCGGGCACGTGGCCGTCAAGGACCCTATCTTCGAGGGGGGAGGACTCGGGGATGACAGTACCCGCAGGGAGAGCCGAATTTAAAGCATGGTGAATCTGTGCATACCGGAAGAATTCCCTGTCGCTTAAAGCGTATTCTGTCTTTAATATGGCGAAGGTCTTGATTTTGCCCTTGACCCAAAGATCGCCCACGGTGCCGATACCAATCACGTCCCATTTTTCAAACCCTTTCATTTCCCAGAGACATCCCAACCTTTCAGACGCATACAACGGGGTCGCAAGAGTCAATTGATCTCTCCATCCCATAGACTCATTCGCATCATGCCACACTCGTACAGCAATCCTAGTGGGTCCAGATAAATTCTTTCCTGCCACCTTGGAATAGAGCGCCCTTCTGTAGTCCCTGCCCGGTAGCAAATATTTATCCATCTCGAATGCCGGGTTAGGAGCTGGAGTTTACGTTGCATGATTGATCGCACTCAACTGCGAGGCCCAATAATAACGCCTAATATCCGGCAGCGCTATACCCCCGTCATACCAGGGAAGTGTGAGTTTAGCGAGGGCGATACGTGAACGTCCATCCCAAATTAACCGTCTCTGCAGGCTTTCAACCTCTCGAAAGTAGCTCGCCGGAATAATATCGAACGTATTCTGAAGCGCGTACAAAAACCGCGGCAGAGACATCATTTTAAAAAGGGCTGCGCGCCCGAGCGGTGATAAAGGCAATCCGCGCCAGCGCACAACATCAAGTGTCAATCTCTGAAGAGGAGGAAGCAGATTACGTTCATATCGAGCCACGGGGTCCAAAGATATAAAAATCCCCTAGTACTTGAAGCCCGTCTGAGAGACCTGAATGGGGCACCTGCGAGGCAAGGGAGGGGGACCGCCTGAGAGCACGTATACACAGGATTTAGCCCAGTTGATCACAAGGCCCGACTTCCTCCCAAACGAGGTAAGCACGTCGAACAAAACCTTCAGAGATTTTCGAGGGGACGTAAGGTACAACAAGATATCATCCGCGTAGAGCGAGACGCGATCCTCGAAGTCCGGGGACAACTGGATCCCCTTAATCGAGGGCTCCCAGTGCAACCAGGTAGCCAGCGGCTCAAGGGCAAGAGCAAAAAGCAGTGGTGACAACGGGCAGCCCTGGCGTGTGCCCCTCCCAAGGACAAAAGACGCAGACACTCGACCATTCACGACCACCTGCGCCAATGGCTCCTCATACAAAAGTTTTACCCAGCCGATGAACCCGGGCCGAAACCAAATTTCACAAGAGCGGCCCAGAGATAAGGCCACTCTAGCGTGTCGAAGGCCATCGTAGCATCCAAGGAAGCCAAGATGGCCGGCTCACGAAAAGACGCCGCCCTCGCGAGAACACCGTGCAAGCGCCGCAGGTTGAGCGCCGTGTTACGGTGTGGGATGAAACCGGACTGTTCCGGGTGGATCAAGTCACTGATAACGCTAGTCAGGCGGTTAGCTAATAATTTGGCAAGAATTTTCGGTTCGGCATTTAGAAGCGAAATTGGTCTATAAGAAGAACAGCGATCCCGTGGCTTCCCCTCCTTGTGAATCATCACGATAGTAGCAAGACGCTGGTCACGAGGAAGGGAGCCGGTGTCTCGCGACTCTAGAAACATATCGCGAAGATATGGAGCCATTTTGTCAGGACACAATTTGTACAATTCAATGGGCAGACCATTGGGACCCATGGCCTTGCCAGAACGCACTGAACGAATGGCAGTAGCCACCTCATCCGCCGAAGGCGCCGCGTCCATTAGGTCTCTGTCAGCCTCAGACAGGCAGGGCAATGTAATATTGCGGAGTAACAAGTGAGAGTCTTCCTCAGGCCTATCAGAGACCGGAGAATACACAGTTCGGAAGTGTTCCGCGAAGCACTCAACAATTTCAGCCGGGTCAGTCACACACGCTCCGTCAAGGTTTTCAATCACAGGCACTACACGACTCGCCCTTTCTTTCTTGTCCAGCCACGCAATCAATTTACCCGCCTTATCCCCAACATCATACAGTCTGCCCTGCTGTTCTCTGCTCATGACTTTTGCAGCGTCAGTAACCAGGGACCTGTAATCTAATTGTTTGAGGCTGAGAGAATGAAGCTTGGCTCGGGACACTCCACGCTCCAAGTGTTAAACGGTAGGGCCGAATTCGACCAAGAACCCTTCAGTATTTGCCCGGCGTTAGTCGCCTCTCATACCATTCGAGATTACCAAACAAAGAGGCAGGCGCTGGAGACAGAAGGCAGGAAACAGGAGTTTATTCCGACGGAGCAGAACACGTCAAATCAGACAACAGGGTATCTTCTCGAGGTGCTCTAAACGCATCCTTGAGGCCTGGCCTCTTATACACAAGTTTATTGCTTTATTACATGAAACACATTTTTGTCAATACTTTGATGTACGGAAAGACATCCTCGGAATCCTCACTTTGGGCCTGTTCCCACACACATTTACAGTAGAAGTCCCCACCCAAATCTCAGCATGATGGCTATCGCGCAGCTGGACATTCCGCTGGGAACAAGAATGTGGGCGATCGGTCGGATCTAGGGGTGTGAAGGCATTGATTAATCCCCGCTCCTTTGATGTGAGGCGAGGTCCTACTGTAGGGGGCAATAAACTGAATCTGTTGGGCTAGGCGATGGCCTGGGATCAGGTCAGACAATCGGGCAGGGAGGAAGAGGTTATCAAAAAGGGCCTGTTCTTTGAATGAGATGAAAGAGCGAGAGGGTTCAGCACGGGATGTGGCTCGGAGACAGAGTCGCGTTAGAGGTGTGTTTATGGCCCAAGCAAGAGAGACCGGGGGCTGTCGGGGCGCGGGAGAATGCTTGCGAGGCCGGGGAGTGAGGGGGAGAGACGCGCAGGCTATTGGCAGTGGGCAGAGAGGCCAAGGCAATCAAAATGGCTGCTGCTTACGCGCACGTATGGATCTGAAAAGGACAAGATGGCGCCGATAATGTTTACGCCACAATCCAGATTTTAACACAAGTCACCCTCCAGCTCGGCTATCTCTGTTTCCAAACGGACCACCTCTTCGTGCTTACTTTTCTTGGCGTTAGCAATTAGAGATAAAGCCTGCCCACGTATCACAGTTTTAAAAGCTTCCCACAATGATACAGCAGAGGACACAGACCCCACATTTTCAACAAAGTAATGATCGAGGGATTTCGTCAACTCAGCACGGGTCTTGGGATTGCGAAGATACCAGGGGTTTATTGGGGCGACTCGCCCCTCATTACTCATAGTAGTATCCATGCTAAGCCACAATGGGGAGTGATCGGATATGCCCCGGGCGAGGTGCCGCACCTCCCTGATGGAGGAGGCCAGCGCCGCCGGCATCAGAACATAGTCGAGTCTGGACGGACTGCCATGGGCTCCAGAGTGGAAGGTGTATTGGACCTGATCAGGGTGTAGCAACCTCCAACAGTCTACCAGACCCAGGGTCTCCATGAACCCACTCAGCCAGGATTGAGACTTGATAAGATCTCTGGGGGGGTAGCGATCCAAGTTACCGGAGACAACCGAGTTGAAGTCTCCACCCACCACCAAGATGCCATCTGGGAGCCCCAGTACTACACGCCCAGGATCCGCAAAAGTCGAGGTCTGTAGACCCGGCGGGATATATACAGTAACAAATGAGACAGTCCTCCCCTCCCATCTACCAGTGAGAGCAGCGTAGCGCCCCCTATCGTCAAGAATCACATCATCTATTGCCAAAGGGAGGGAGGACCTGACGAGGATACCCACACCCCTAGAACCAGAGGTAAATCCAGAGTGTGCCACAAGGCGATACCCTCGCCGATTCATGGCGTGGCACATGTTCCCAACCAGAGGCGTTTCCTGCAATAATACAATGTCAGGGGAGAGGCGCCGCAGCAACTGTAACACCACACCGCGTTTTCTCCTATCCCCCAACCCATTGACATTCCAACACATTAGTTTCAACCCACTAACCCCCATCCCGGAAAGAAGTGCTGAATCCACCCCACGATGAACACCATCACCAAATCAATAAAAGAAACAATACGTTGCCTTGAAAGAAACTCACAAACACCCAGAATCCCCCCTCCACCCCCAACTAGAGACCGTTACAACACCACCCACCCTGGACCCCTGCGTTAGACTCAAAAGCCACCCCAACTTGCAGTGTGCCTGTCGCACTATCATTAAACTAGTCTACAAGAAGAAACCCCTGAGGAGGAAGAGTCCTACTCCCCCTGCCACCCTCGGGTATAATGCAGTAGAACACAGTAGTAGAGAAAGTATCGAACCCAGCCGAATGACATGTGAAGTGTTCAGAAATCAGGAATCATAATGTCACTCTTGTTCCGACACACCGCCCTCGGCTCCACCCGGATGCCCGGTTGAGTCATTCTGTTTGGGAAGGGTATCCAGCCAGTCACTAACTCCGTCGGGACGGTCAAAGAAGAAAGTCCGGTCTTCATACTCGACTCTCAGCCTGGTTGGAAATAGCATTGCATATTTCAGGCCCAAGTCTCTCAGCCGTCGCTTCACTCCCTGAAACCCCATTCTCTGCCTCTGAACAAGCTGGGTGAAGTCCGTGTAGAAACTCACCGTCGTGTTCTCAAATTTTACGGGGCCACTCACTCTCGAGGCCTGCAGGATAACGTCTCTGTCCCTGAAATTGAAGATCCTGGCGATGATAGGTCTCGGAGAGGCACCCGACTTCGGTTTTCCGCCCGGCACTCGCTGGGCACGCTCCACGGCGAAGAATTTACTCAGGCCTGTAGGGGCGAGGTGATTCAAGACGAGGTCCTCCACAAGGAGATCCGTTGCCAGAGCACCAGAATTTTCGGGGACCCCAATAAGGCATATGTTGTTGCGTCTGGCCCTATTTTCAAAATCCTCCAGTCGATGGGCCATGAGATCGTTGGAGGATCGCAAGTTACCAACTTCCGTCTGCAGATCAGAGACATCGGTCGTGAGGCTCGAAGTCTTCAGATCGAGAGACTTGACCCTTTCATTGGTCTTCGACAAATCAGCTCTGATCAAAGTAACATCAACGGCTACAGTGTCAATTTTGAGAGCGAGTGCCTCGTATTGCTGACCAATGGAAGCCTTCATGTTGGCAATGGCGCCCATGATATCCTGCAGAGTCAGTTCGGTGGACGCAGTCGGGTCGTCCTTGTGGTCCTCCAAAACTCGACCGGTGCCACCGGGGGACCCCTTGGGTTGGGTATAGCGATCCATGACGTTGGTTTGGATCGGTCCCCCACGTAGAGGAGGTATGGTCTTCCGCTTCTCGTTGTCGAGCCTGGCAGTCATTGTGAATGGTGAGCCCCGAAGGGGCCCGCGAGACCTGGTGAAAATGGCCGCTTACCACCCGACCACCGAGATCACGAAAGTGGGCCACAGGGCGAAAGCAGCAGCTCAGACGATCACCCACGCACTCACGCCCGTTGGCACACAATAGAGAAGCAGAGTTAGGCTAGACCCCGGTGGGGGCGTGAAGCAATCAGGCAATCAGATGAGGCCAGAGGCACAAAAACGAAACCGAAGGTCAACTCAGGGCAACAGGGGCAGTCCCTCAGGCCGTTGTTGTTCAACTACTTCCCGGCGTCTTGGTGTGCCATCCCCCAGTGTCGCCGTAGGGCGGGCCTCAAAAACTCCGATCGGCTTATCTGCGGTTCCCTAAGTCCAAATGAAATTTTGAAAACAGCTAAGATGTCAGCTGAGGTTCATGTTCAAGAACCCGTCGTCAAATTCAGGATATCTTTCAGGATATATGCGGAGGGCGGCGAGGGACTCGGGAGCCCTGTGCTCACGCGGCCATCTCGGATGCGCGCGAAGCTCCTCCTCCTATCAGCTGCCTTTGACACCATCTCCCATAGCATTTTAGAGCAGCGGCTCTGGGAGGTGGGAGTCAGGGGGAAAGCCCTGGATTGGTTAAAAAACTACTTAATGAACCGTTCAATCACGTTACATATAGATACCCTGACCTCGTGTAGTAGGGCAGTAAGCATAGCAGTCCCTCAGCAATCCATCTTGAGCCCTATGCTTTTCAACCTCCACGTAACTCCTTTGGCCAGGGTAATAAGGTTGTATGGTTTTGAGGCTGTGTCATACAAAGATGACACTCAGCTGTTGATTACGTTTGGCCCTGACCCTGCAGACACAATGGCACGGTTTAAAAACTGCATGATCCATATCAACGACTGGATGGGCACAAACAAATTAAAGTTGAATGGCAATAAGACAGAGATCATCTTGTTCGGCAGGGCGGAAGAGTATTGGTCCAATAGTTGGTGGCCCCTGGTATTGGGCAAATGCCCATCCCCTAAACAAGCAGTGCGTAATCTTGGAATAACCATTGATAACAAACGGTCCATGAAAACTCATGTCAACATTGTACTGGGCACTTGCTATGGAATACTGCGGAAATTACGTAAAATCTTCAAATGGTTACCGATTGAATCCAGGAAACCATTGGTACAGGGTCTTATCGTAAGTCACCTGGACTATGGGAATGCTTTATTAGCTTCCCTAAATGAAGATCTTTTTTCCAAACTGCAGATTCTGCAGAACACTGCTGCCAGACTTGTCTTAAATCGTCCACCGAGATCTCCATCAGTCTGAAGGTCCTGCACTGGCTTCCGGTAAGGAAAAGAGGCTGCTTTAAAATACTTTGCATCACCCACAAGATCATATATGGTACGGGACCCTGTTATTTAGCGAAAAAGTTCAACATATATCAGCCAGGATGATTGTTAAGATCCTGCTCAAAAACTCTTCTTACCCCACTACGAAACCGCACTGTACGAAGTGGGGGACGATCCTTTCCTTTCTTGCGTCCCAGCTTTGGAATAAGCTTCTGTCTCATATTCTCTCTTTCACTGACCACAAATGTTTTCGTAAGGAATTAAAAACGTGGTTATTTGATCAGAAATAACGCTGTCCAGACCCGACCATCAGTCTTTTGAAGTTCTGCAAGTGCCATAAGACCTTATTGGTGATTTGTGCGCTCAATAAATTCCTTTGACTTTGACTATATCTCAGCGGCCCCCCTGTGGGTGTGGCAGTGTGGGGGTACTCAGGGGCCAGTTGTGGAAGTACTCTCAGTGCCAGGCAGGTGGTGAGGATCAACAGGAGAAGGAAGAACCCTCCGGCGGGGTAATCATCTCTTCCAGGTGCCCTTCCCATGCAAGAGCACTACAGCGATGGTTTAGGCCTCCCCCTTTGCACGGCCCTGGCCTCTGCCTCTCATAGCTGCCAAGGTATCAGATTGCTATGTGTGACATTTTCATAATTTCAGTTAATTATGAGTAACATTCAATGTCTATGTGTGGCACTTTCTGGCAAGCAAAATCAAGCAATGAAGACCAGGGAAACATATAAATATCAGAAATTACACCAATTTGAGCAAGGAGAAACTCTAACATCTTAAAACTGCTGCAAAGCACCAGAATGGAAGGGCACGTGGGACCCGACTATATCAAACAGGATGTGAGAGGTCCAAGTGCAGATGATCTCGGGTGCCAATAATGTATCATAATTAGTCACTACAGTCAGCTGACCTGCCGCTGCGGAACCGGGCAAGCCTAACTTAGGAAAGTGAGACTGAGGCACAAAGGCCGTAACATTTTCAAAAGACTTGTCATTTTAGCTCAGCTGCTTGCTAGTTCTCTAAAATGTTATGATCCCCAGCTGGAGCAACACCAGCCGCAGCCTGAGAGCACTCATCAGCCAGTCAGACTGACACAGACAAACTACAGGCTCCGAGGCCTCAGGTTCATGATGGATTGGAGAAGGATTGGGGAACTTGGTACTAGTGACCCACTGTGGCGGGGTTGCAGAAAGGGCCAGAGACAGGATCGAGATTGGTATGGTTTTATTTTTGTGAAGGTCTTTTTATAGCGTGAAGTAAGTATTTCTCTCGAATATTCTGCCGGGCGGGGGCGGGGGGGGGGCGGAGAAGGAAGTATCTTTGGCCTGGTTCTTCTTTCTCCGATATATTCGTCCTGCTCCTCGGTTTCCTCACCACAGGTCATGCAGGGAAAGAAGATATAGAAGAACCTGTCAGGACACGAGTCTTGTATCTGTACACCCGGAGGGAACCAGGGAGTGAAGGGGTCACCGCTGCAGACGTGTGTTCACAACACAGGCTATGTACAAGTGGCGTGAGGAAGGCGGTAGTGAGGAGAGGGTGATGAGAAAATACGGGAAAGAGGGGAGAGGAATGGATATTTACAGTAGGGGCGGTAGGCACAAGCAGATCGGTCGAGGTTTTACTGAAACGAGTCTCCCCGCCTCCCATCCCAGCCCGACACCCGCTGCCGAACCTGCTTAAGCCACACTCTTCCCGCGGGAGTGTGGCACGAAACCTCGTGGGGACGTTGGCCTCCTGGCTCCACAACGCCTTCGACTGGATCTCCTCGCCTCTCCGGGTTCCGGTAAACGCTGTCTTCTTCCTTCATCGCCACTCGAACTCCGAACTCCTCCTCGGTGATGTCACACGCCGTTCTTGGGTCTTCCTGGATTTTATCCAGTCCTACAGTCCATGCGTCATTCGGGGGTGTGTCTTCATCTTCAATATACGCCCAGTTAAAGGAGCCTTCCCCCATTTCTTCTTCTTGCAATGACCAAAGTGGATGCCTGTCCGGAGCCCACTCGTTCTAGTGTGTTTGGAGAGAGGGAGGGGTGTGTAATGACTTGGTTTTCTCTTATATTTTGGTGCCTCTGTCCGTTACCAAGCCATTACTTACCACAGCCCTTCTCAGGACTCATAAAAACACCACACTTTAGAATACTTACCTCAGAAAGGAATAAACACTAACAACATATAAGACCATTGCACAGGAGCTCAAAAATAACAACAAGTCACAACACCTCCCCATCCGAGAGGGTACACAGCAAATCACAACACCTCCCCATCCGAGAGGGTACACAGCAAATCACAACACCTCCCCATCCGAGAGGGTACACAGCGCATGCTCCTCCTAGCAATGTATTGGATAGGATAATTAGAATTTAGAAATTCCTGCTGGGAGCCAATTTCCCTTCCGTATCAACAACTACCCATTAGAGGGGAAACTTACCCATCCCTCTGTAAGCACTTGGTAAAAAAGGGGCCGACCTTCCCTCACAAGGAATACAAACAAAGTATATGCTCTGGGGTTTCTTTATTACACAATGATAGAATGACAAAAGAAAGAAATAACTAAACATCACAGTAGACATATTTCACAATAGCATTTACTGACATATACATATATGTAGAAGCTGAAAATAAAAATAATAGTTAGATACAATAGGTATACATGGAACACCTCACCATAATCTTAGGTATCTTTGCATTCGGAAAAGGGTCCGTCTCTCTCTCTCTCTCTCTCTCTCTCTGGTTCGGTCAGGACTCTCTGTTCCACAGTCACGACTGCACGTCTGCACCCGTGATGTATCACCAGACCGCCAAACCACCAGACCAACATCTCACCCTCTCTCGGACCCCCTTTCTCTAATATAGAATGCAGCTCTCCATCGAAGTTTCTAGCAAACTCCGCCTACCGTTCTCACTGGATTCCTGTACCACCTCGTACCAAGAGAGCACAACAAGCAGCTGGCCAAGCGTTTTGCTATGACTCCGGCATCGAGTGAGCGCATTCCTCTGATAAGAACCGGTCCTCTCTAGTTTAGCTAGAGCGAATTACAACTAGGAATTAAAACATAACCTCTCACCTAAAGAGGCTCAGAGGATGGCTGCAGTTTAGAATATGGAGTTGCTCAAGCATAGGCCTCTACTCCTGCAAAGAGCCAAAATAAGTATGCAAGAAGGCATAAGATCATGCCAAAGGCAATAGGCAAGCCCTGCCATTAAGCAAGATGAAGTCATAAACAGAAAGAGACATAATCAAACCCTTCTGTGTAGCTTCAGGTCCACACATCACTATGTCTATGTGATGATGTGAATTACAAAGCAAGATAACATGTCAAAGGCAATATAGTCAGCACTGCCATAAAACAAGGTAAAGTCAAAAACAGGCCTAAACATCACTATATTAGGCTAAACTATGCTGAGATGGTGGTGGGCAATGATCATAACCGACCCAATCATTTGAAAATACCTTGGTCACTACAGGGTGGTAGAATCAACAACCCACCAGTCACTTGAAGGGGAAACACCCGCCACCCGCCTAGTCTCCCTGTTACACCCCCCCCCCCCCCGATCGGGGAGAAAAGAGGACCTGGACAAATAATCCGCATTACAGTTCTCCCTGCTTTTCCTATGTTTTATTTCAAAGGAAAAGGGCTGTAAAAATAGGAACCACCTGAGCACTCTGGGACTTTGCGCTTTGTTCCTATACATCCACTGAAGTGGGGCATGATCGGTGTATAGGACAAATGACCGTCCCTCCAAGTAATATTTGAGCTTGTCAATAGCCTATCTTATGGCCAGACACTCCCTCTCTATGGTGGGTGTAGGAGAGTAGGGTCTGCTATCCTACGGTCACCCCAAATCTTTGCTTTTTGCTTCACTGGTTTTCGACTACTGAGGCTGTGGGCCTGCTGATCAGACCCCCAGCCTGCTGTTCTCTCACTAAATTAATGATACATGTGCTATAGGCACATACCACAATTGGGAATGGACTCCTTGTCAGCCCCTGTCTAATGCACTATAGGTGCCCAGGGCATAGGGGCCACCAAGGCCTACCAGGGGCTGCAGCATATCTTTTGCCACCCCTGGCTGGTTCTTAAATTGACACAACTGGCTGATCACTCAGCTGGGGTAAGGTGGTGTAATCACCCCTTACTTAGATATAGTATACCTATATCTAAACCTATATCTGGACACATATTAACCTGTGAGCCACTCCTATGGAAGGCCTCATCAATCCTGGAGGCAGAGTGCGTGGTTTAATGTGAGATGGAGCTCTAGCATGAGCTGAGCCTGTCTGCAGCCGTCGGGAACAACTCCCTAAGCTGTTTCAGGATAATGCCATACCATATACTCTTAAGTGCCTTATAATCCTCGCGGTTATATAGCAACTCTGGTTTGGCTTCATCAAAACATGTCGTGTAAGGTGTCATACGATTTGGAATACTATCCCCTCGCCAGTTCTGGCGACGGGGATAGCATTCCACCCCTCTAGAGGGGTAAGACATGTTACTTTACTTAAATGCGGTTAATTTCTAAAAGGACCTTAGATCCACAAAATGGATGCCTCTGCCACAGACAAGAGTCTGACCCCCTGCAGCTGACCGAAACTCAGCCAAATGGGGCCTGGACAAAGGGTTTCCGGCCGACGAAACTTGAAATTCGACCTGCGAATCTGGTGGCTAGCCGGGAAGACGAACAGAAGCACGCAGGACGTCCGCGAATACAGCGCTCAAGGGCTTACCGAGAGGCTTCCCTCGTACAGCGGGTATATGTGGATTATACTCCCCGAACCCATGCTGTGACCAAACGCGCAATAGCCTGATAAAGAAGAGCAAAAGAAGGGTTGACAAGGAGGCTTCCCTTGTACAGCGGGTATCTTTGGATCATACCTCCAGAACCCATGCAAAAGCCTGATTAAAAAGACCGAAGTTGGAATTGAATACCTGACTACTGCGTGCTTAGGCACTAGTTTTTTAATTATTTCTACCAGTCAGTCAGCTGGAGATCTCCATGAGTTAAAAAGACGTATTTACGCCTCATACCATCAATTTTTAACCAGTTTTTATGTATAAAAGAATAACGAATTCGCTGGACGAATAAGTTGTGGTGATACGAAGGAGGCTGAATACCCCTAACAATATCTGTCAGACTTGTCTTGTGTCTGAGAATTTATTTGGGAAACGTTATTACTGTCCTGATGAAGGCGGATTTAAATGAATACACCGCCGAAACGCGTCGACGCCTAAGGAGTGAATCTGGGAATACAAACTAAGGAGGAATTCAAAATTGTTGTCTTTTTGATTGAGTTCTATCCTTTTCCCCGTATACTCCTTTTTACTTGAGTGTGGTTTTTATTGTTTAATGCATCGTCTTTTGTGTGTTTCCCATTTTCTGATTCTGTTTTTATTTAATGTAATGCATCCTGAATAAATTGTTTTTAGAAAATATTTTTAGAGTGTTTTCACATATATTAGTTTCATCTGTCTACATTGCTTCCGTGTGATATGTGGGTGACTTAAATGGTTGTTTGTAAGTATTTTTGTACTATTGTTACCTTACCCAAAGGGAATTTCTTTAATTTCTTTCTGACTAATGCTCCAGATCTGCACCAGCTCCCCTGAAAAGGAGCCCCCACTCTGACCCTCCTGGTTCGAGTGAGAAGCAATCTCCCGGTTCCGCGTGGATTGCTCTTGCCAAGTGTTGTTTGCTCCAAACTTGAAGCCGACTGCGCCGACGGTAAGAGCCCTCGTGGGACAGATCGTGACCCGCTCCTGGACGTCGTAGATGCCCCAGAGCCCACGTGACAGCGGAGAGAAGCTCCTCGACGACCACCTGATTGCGCCCGACATTGCCTGGTTCCGTCCTGGTTCCACCCTGGTCACTGCTGAGTGACCCAGACTCTGTCCCCTCTGCTTTCAGGTACTTTTCGACTCGAGTCCACCCTTGGACTCCACCGGACACTTCTCTTTCACCCCACCTGCAGCCCTTTCAGCTTCAAGCACCAAGAGCCTGTGTGACGAAACCCGACTCAACTTCGACCCTGTGCACCCGCTTCCTGTGGTTTCCTGTCGCAGGGGGGTGTTACCACCCTCCAGACAGGAGATAGTGGATTGTAGCAGGGAGGTTTGAAAGAAACCAGACACTGCTTGGGGCGCACAAGGCTGCCCCTTGCATAATCCGGCCAAACCGGTTCTGGGGCACTCCAGCCCTCGTGCCAGGGCGGCCTGGATCAAAGGAAGAGGGTGTATCCACCCACTTCCTGGGTCCCACCCATAGGAGGGGACCTAGCAGGTAATCCAGCCCCCAAAATTAGTATAAGACTGGGAGCAGTGCCAATGCACTTCAGATTATCCTGATGAAACATAAGAAACGAAATTCTGGACCCTTCGACATCCTACTCGACGTAGAAGCCCGAAGAATCTCCCTTGTGGTCAAGGAGTGACCACCCTGTGCAAACAGGCACCATCCAGCCATCGACGTCTGCTTTGTTGCAGTTCCCGCCGGAACTCGAGCGACAGAGATCGACGAGATCAAGCTTGCCTGCCTTCCAACAGCCCGATCCACAGTCCCTGCAGAGCTGAAACCCGTGGAGGCGACCGGAAGTGTGGGGCACGCCATCTTGAATTGACCACGAGACGCAGACCGTGCAGCCCACGAGTGACCCTCGAAGCTGTACACCGGGGTTTGAGAAGCCCCAACCCTGAGCCACACTTGCACCGAAGTTCAGCCCTCCACACTCGACGAGTGCTGCGTGGGGCCCTTCTGCTTCTTTTGGCTCAACGCGTTGGCCCGGTCACTTGCCAGCCGGCTAGTGGCCCCTGTGCCGACGAAACTTGAAATTCGACCTGCGAATCTGGTTGCTCCAGATCTGCACCAGCTCCCCTGAAAAGGAGCCCCCACTCTGACCCTCCTGGTTCGAGTGAGAAGCAATCTCCCGGTTCCGCGTGGATTGCTCTTGCCAAGTGTTGTTTGCTCCAAACTTGAAGCCGACTGCGCCGACGGTAAGAGCCCTCGTGGGACAGATCGTGACCCGCTCCTGGACGTCGTAGATGCCCCAGAGCCCACGTGACAGCGGAGAGAAGCTCCTCGACGACCACCTGATTGCGCCCGACATTGCCTGGTTCCGTCCTGGTTCCACCCTGGTCACTGCTGAGTGACCCAGACTCTGTCCCCTCTGCTTTCAGGTACTTTTCGACTCGAGTCCACCCTTGGACTCCACCGGACACTTCTCTTTCACCCCACCTGCAGCCCTTTCAGCTTCAAGCACCAAGAGCCTGCGTGACGAAACCCGACTCAACTTCGACCCTGTGCACCCGCTTCCTGTGGGTGAGGTAACTTTGCTCCGCCGGTGTTCCCACACTGGTACACATCTCTAGGGTCTGTGTCTTAAGTTTTGTTCCTCTAGGTTCAGCGGAAGTGTCCTTAAACTTTAACTTTACAACTTTTACGCACCATTGGTTAACATTGGTGCATGCGTGCGCTTTCCGCACTGCTCCCGAATTCCCGTGGGCCTCTCCCGACTTCAGCATTGCTTGTCCCGACTGCTCCCAGCGATTCCCTAGGCCCTAGGCCTAACCACTGTTCGATTGGTATCTCTTATACCACTTGTTTAGTATATGGTTTGAGTGGCCCCCCGCCCTCATCCATAATTGTGCAACTTTGTATGTTTAAACTGTGCTTTAGATTTAACGCTTGTGCCCCTTTATTCATAAAGAATACTGGGGATTGTTTTTAGTAATAAATACATATATTTTTATAATATACACTTGTGTGGTGTCCTTTCATTTGATATTACAGGATTGTATGTGGTAAAACAGCTCGCTTAACACGACCTCTTAAGTTAAGCCTTTAGGCTGCTTAGTCCATGCTACCCCTAGGATAGCTTGTCTAACAAGGTTGACTTACAACCAGACACCATAAGGGATTGTTTGGTCTGATAACCGGTGGTTCCAGAATTGGAAACATCACCTATCAGGCCAACTTCTCACATTGGTGAGCAGCGGTGCGGATTTGAGCTTGCTGTTGTTTTACCATTGCAATCTTTTATCAAATTGAAAGATCACATCAAGTACCTCTAGGTACATATAAAATCAAAAGCTTAGCATACTTAAGTTCTACTGAACTTAGTAGTTGTAGATTAAAGGGATTAGCACACCCTGACTACAACTCACTAGCAAGGTACAGTAGGGAAACACTTAGTGTAGGTAGGTGCATCACTTACACCACACTAGAGTCATGTCTGACACAGGAAAAGCCTCAGGGTCTGCTCCTGTGACAGTTGACCTTACCAAGGCAACTTCCAGCTATGACAAATTAACCCGAAAGGACTTGATTGCCTTGTGCATATCAAGAGGGTTAAAAAGGGGCAGAAGTCCCACCTGTCCTATCCTGATAGCCATTCTAGAACAGGATGACTTAGAGAAGGCGAATGAAGGTCCCTTAGAGTCAGGAGATGGAGTGAACCCCCCTGTAACTGATACCCCTCCAGAGGAAGGAGAAGAGGAAGAAGAAGAGGAGGAGGAGGACTCAGATGTAGAGGACCCAGAAGATCAGGATCAGAGGGGTAGCCAGGTCCTAGTTGCCAGGCTTAACCAGGCCAACTTAGACCTACTGGGAAATGGAGAGGGCCAGCACCTCCCCAGATCCCACCATATCATTCTCCCAGGCACCAGAAGAGTGAGATCTCCCTCAGGGGACTCTCATATTTCTAGTGCCTCAAGAGAATCTCAGAGAGGTATGACTGCCTCTCAGAAGATAGAGCATAGGGCCAGAATGAGGGCTGTCAAACTCCAAATAGAGAGGGAGGAGGTAGCCTTGGCTCAAGCTCGACTTGCCTTGGCAAGAGAGCAGAAATTGTGTGGCTTAGATGCCACTGGTGGCAGCAATATTCCTAGAGAAAAAGACAGGAGCTATGATAATAGAAACCTGACAAAAATTGTGGCCCCCTACAAGGAAGGGGATGACATCCACAAATGGATGACTGCTCTTGAGAGAGCCTGCATGGTACAGCAGGTTCCTCAGGATCAGTGGGCTGCAATTTTATGGTACTCCTTTTCTGAGAAAGGGAGGGACAGGCTCCTCACAGTTAGACCTGAGGATGCCAAAAACTACTCTGTCTTGAAGAGTGCTCTTATTGAAGGGTTTGGCCTAACCACTGAGCAATACAGGTTGTTGTTCAGAGACACCCAAAAAGCACAGACTCAAGACTGGACTGATTTCGTAGATTGTGCCACTAAGGCTCTGGAGGGTTGGTTGCAGGGAAGTAAAGTTTCAGACTATACAGGATTGTACAATCTTATCATGAGAGAACAGATCCTTAATAACTGTACAAACCAGCTGTTGCATCAATACCTTATTGACTCTGATCTGACCTCTCCCCAAGAATTGGGAAAGAAGGCAGACAAATGGGTCAGAACAAGGATTAAGCAGAAACCCCAGAACCAAGGTGGTGACCAGAAGAAAACAGACCAGAAGGGTGGAAATCAGAAAGATAAAGAAAAAGACCAGAAGTCTTCAGGCCCCCAAACTAATGGTAAGGAGGGTGGTTCCCAAAATGGAAACAAAAAGAAGAAGAATAATGGCCCAAAGAAGCCTTGGTGTAATAACTGCAAATCAGTTTCACACTGGGGCAGTGAATGCACCAAGACAAATCCAGTCCCCACCACTGCAGCTCCTAAAGCACCTGCACCCCCTAGTACAGTCAGCAGTGGTGGAACACAGCCAAAGGGTGTAGTAGGGTTGACCCTGGGTACTGAAGTAGGATCTGGCCTAGTCAGAATCCCTACTCAGGCAGTTCTCCTATATGATGTGGACCTAGCTTTGTCCACTACAGTGAGTCCCAGTAACCTGGGCAAATATAGGCAGACGCCTTTAATTAATGAGAAACTGGCTCAGGCCTACAGGGACACATGTGCCAGTGTCACAATGGTGACACCTGACTTTGTGGACCCTGGACAGATTGTACTAGGTGAGAGTTACCTAGTGACCAATGCAAGCAACTCCACTACTTCCCATAGTGTGGCAGTTGTGAACTTCTCCTGGGGAGGGGTAGATGGCCTAAAGAAAGTTGTTGTGAGTGCAGACCTCCCAGTAGACTGTCTGTTAGGCAATGATCTTGAAAGCTCAGTTTGGTCAGAAGTGGAGTACAGGACTCATGCAGAAATGCTAGGGATTTCAGCTCATGTCCTTGCAGTGACAAGGTCTCAGGCTAAGAAGTGCCTTCCTGAACCAGTGGTGGATCTTGGAACAATAGACCAACCACAACCCAAGAGAAGGAGCAAGAGAGGAAAGGCTGAGCCTTCCACCTTGCCCCAGGTTGAGGATCAAGTTTCAGAGGAAACTGATTCTGCAGTCCAAGAGGAGACTGTCTCTGAGGAACTTGAACCTGACCAGGTTGAGTTTCTGGGGACAGGGGGACCCTCAAGGGCAGACCTGAGGCAGGCTCAATTAGATTGCCCTTCCCTTGAACCCCTCAGACAGCAGGCTGCTGCTGAGGCTGCTGGGGATGCCCAAGGTACCCATACTGTGTATTGGGATGATGGACTCCTTTACTCAGAGGCTAGAGACCCCAAGCCTGGCATGACCAGGAGGTTGGTTATACCTCTGCAGTTTAGGGGCTTCCTCCTTACCTTGGCCCATGATATTCCCCTTGCAGGACACTTAGGCCAGAACAAGACGTGGGACAGGCTTGTTTCACACTTTCACTGGCCTCATATGTCAGAAAATGTCAAGGAGTTTTGTCGCTCCTGTGTCACTTGCCAAGCCAGTGGTAAGTCAGGTGGCACAACAAAGGCCCCCCTAATACCACTACCTGTGGTGGGGGTTCCCTTTGAAAGAGTTGGAATTGATATTGTGGGTCCAATGGACCCCCAAACAGCATCTGGGAACAGATTTATACTGGTGGTAGTGGATCATGCCACCAGGTATCCAGAGGCTATTCCCCTGAGGACCACCACAGCACCTGTGGTGGCAAAAGCCCTCATTGCAGTTTTTTCAAGAGTGGGCTTTCCAAAGGAGGTACTATCAGATAGGGGCACAAATTTTATGTCTAGCTATCTGAAAGCAATGTGGAAGGAGTGTAGAGTAAACTACAAGTTTACCACCCCCTATCATCCACAGTGCAATGGGCTTGTGGAGAGATTTAACAAGACCCTAAAAGGCATGATAAAGGGATTACCAGAGAAGCTCAGGCGGAAATGGGACATTCTTTTACCTTGCCTGCTCTTTGCTTACAGAGAGGTCCCACAGAAGGGGGTTGGCTACAGCCCTTTTGAACTTTTGTTTGGCCACCCTGTAAGGGGTCCATTGTGTTTGGTGAAGGAAGGATGGGAGTTACCTCTCAAAAAGCCTAAACTAGACATAGTGGACTATGTACTTGGTCTCCGCTCCAGGATGGCTGAATACATGGAGAGAGCATCCAAAAACCTGGAGGCCAGCCAAGAATTACAAAAAGCTTGGCATGACCAAAAGGCTGTACTGGTAGAGTTCCAACCAGGACAGAAGGTGTGGGTACTGGAGCCAGTGGCCCCAGCAGCACTCCAGGACAAATGGAGTGGACCCTATCCTATCATTGAGAAAAAGGGAGAAGTCACCTACTTGGTTGACTTTGGAACCCCTAGGAGCCCTCACAGGGTAATCCATGTGAATCGTTTGAAAGCATTTGTGGACAGGGAGGACATGAGCTTGCTCATGGCCACAGATGGGGATCAGGAGGAAGAAAGTGACCCTCTCCCAGACCTGCTTTCTCAGAACCCTGATGATGGTTCAGTTGATGGAGTAGCCTTGGCAGGCAGCCTCACTGACCAGCAACAGATGGACTGCAGACAAGTTTTGCAGGCCCACAGGCATTTGTTTTCACTCACACCCAGCCAGACTGACTGGTGCACCCATGTGGTGGACACTGGTGACAGTCTGCCTGTGAAGAATAAGATCTACAGGCAACCTGACCATGTCAGGGATTGCATCAAGGCTGAGGTGCAAAAGATGTTGGAGCTTGGAGTGATTGAGCCATCACAGAGCCCATGGGCCAGCCCAGTAGTCCTTGTGCCAAAACCTCATACCCAAGATGGAAAGAGAGAAATGAGATTTTGCGTGGACTACAGGGGTCTCAATGCTGTCACTAGGACAGATGCTCACCCCATTCCAAGAGCAGATGAGCTCATTGACAGATTGGCTTCTGCCAAGTTTCTGATCACATTTGATCTGACAACTGGCTACTGGCAAATCAGACTAGCTGAGGAGTCAAAAGCAAAAACAGCATTCTCTACCCCTAGTGGACATTATCAGTTTGTGGTAATGCCCTTTGGTTTGAAGAATGCACCTGCCACTTTCCAAAGGTTGGTGAACCAAGTCCTTGCTGGGTTGGATGACTTTTGTGCAGCATATCTAGATGATATTGCTGTCTTTAGCTCCACCTGGGAGGATCACCTGATCCACCTGAAGAAGGTTTTGGAGGCTCTGCAAAAGGCAGGCCTAACTATCAAGGCTACTAAGTGCCAGATAGGACAGAGTAAGGTTGTGTACCTGGGCCACCTAGTAGGTGGGGGTCAGGTTCAACCACTGGAGAGCAAAATCCAGACCATACAGGACTGGGCTCCTCCAGTTACCCAGACACAAGTCAGAGCCTTCTTGGGCCTGACTGGGTATTACAGAAAGTTTGTGAAAAACTATGGGTCTATAGTGACACCATTAAATGACTTGACATCCAAGAAGATGCCAAAAAAGGTTCAGTGGACAGTTAGCTGTCAAAAGGCATTCGATGAGCTGAAGAAGGCCATGTGCTCTGCACCTATCCTGAAGAGTCCTGACTACCCCAAACAGTTCATTGTACAGACAGATGCTTCTGAGTTGGGGGTGGGAGCTGTGCTCTCACAACTTAATCAAGATGGTCAAGACCAGCCCATTGCTTTTATTAGCAGAAGGCTGACCCCCAGAGAGAAACGTTGGTCAGCCATTGAGAGGGAGGCCTTTGCTGTGGTTTGGGCCCTGAAGAAGTTGAGGTCCTACTTGTTTGGAACTCACTTCCTAGTTCAGACAGACCATAAGCCCCTTTTGTGGCTCAATCAGATGAAGGGTGAAAACCCCAAACTGCTCAGGTGGTCCATTTCCCTACAGGGGATGGACTTTACAGTGGAGCACCACCCAGGGACTGACCATGGTAATGCAGATGGTCTCTCCAGGTACTTCCACTTAGAACATGAAGACTTATCTGGTCAAGGTTAGTTTAATGTCCCTGCGTTTGGGGGGGGTTGTGTAGGAGAGTAGGGTCTGCTATCCTATGGTCAGCCCAAATTTTTGCTTTTTGCTTCACTGGTTTTCGACAACTGAGGCTGTGGGCCTGCTGATCAGACCCCCAGCCTGCTGTTCTCTCACTAAATTAATGATACATGTGCTATAGGCACATACCACAATTGGGAATGGACTCCTTGTCAGCCCCTGTCTAATGCACTATAGGTGCCCAGGGCATAGGGGCCACCAAGGCCTACCAGGGGCTGCAGCATATCTTTTGCCACCCCTGGCTGGTTCTTAAATTGACACAACTGGCTGATCACTCAGCTGGGGTAAGGTGGTGTAATCACCCCTTACTTAGATATAGTATACCTATATCTAAACCTATATCTGGACACATATTAACCTGTGAGCCACTCCTATGGAAGGCCTCATCAATCCTGGAGGCAGAGTGCGTGGTTTAATGTGAGATGGAGCTCTAGCATGAGCTGAGCCTGTCTGCAGCCGTCGGGAACAACTCCCTAAGCTGTTTCAGGATAATGCCATACCATATACTCTTAAGTGCCTTATAATCCTCGCGGTTATATAGCAACTCTGGTTTGGCTTTATCAAAACATGTCGTGTAAGGTGTCATACGATTTGGAATACTATCCCCTCGCCAGTTCTGGCGACGGGGATAGCATTCCACCCCTCTAGAGGGGTAAGACATGTTACTTTACTTAAATGCGGTTAATTTCTAAAAGGACCTTAGATCCACAAAATGGATGCCTCTGCCACAGACAAGAGTCTGACCCCCTGAAGCTGACCGAAACTCAGCCAAATGGGGCCTGGACAAAGGGTTTCCTGTCGCAGGGGGGTGTTACCACCCTCCAGACAGGAGATAGTGGATTGTAGCAGGGAGGTTTGAAAGAAACCAGACACTGCTTGGGGCGCACAAGGCTGCCCCTTGCATAATCCGGCCAAACCGGTTCTGGGGCACTCCAGCCCTCGTGCCAGGGCGGCCTGGATCAAAGGAAGAGGGTGTATCCACCCACTTCCTGGGTCCCACCCATAGGAGGGGACCTAGCAGGTAATCCAGCCCCCAAAATTAGTATAAGACTGGGAGCAGTGCCAATGCACTTCAGATTATCCTGATGAAACATAAGAAACGAAATTCTGGACCCTTCGACATCCTACTCGACGTAGAAGCCCGAAGAATCTCCCTTGTGGTCAAGGAGTGACCACCCTGTGCAAACAGGCACCATCCAGCCATCGACGTCTGCTTTGTTGCAGTTCCCGCCGGAACTCGAGCGACAGAGATCGACGAGATCAAGCTTGCCTGCCTTCCAACAGCCCGATCCACAGTCCCTGCAGAGCTGAAACCCGTGGAGGCGACCGGAAGTGTGGGGCACGCCATCTTGAATTGACCACGAGACGCAGACCGTGCAGCCCACGAGTGACCCTCGAAGCTGTACACCGGGGTTTGAGAAGCCCCAACCCTGAGCCACACTTGCACCGAAGTTCAGCCCTCCACACTCGACGAGTGCTGCGTGGTGCCCTTCTGCTTCTTTTGGCTCAACGCGTTGGCCCGGTCACTTGCCAGCCGGCTAGTGGCCCCTGTGCCGACGAAACTTGAAATTCGACCTGCGAATCTGGTTGCTCCAGATCTGCACCAGCTCCCCTGAAAAGGAGCCCCCACTCTGACCCTCCTGGTTCGAGTGAGAAGCAATCTCCCGGTTCCGCGTGGATTGCTCTTGCCAAGTGTTGTTTGCTCCAAACTTGAAGCCGACTGCGCCGACGGTAAGAGCCCTCGTGGGACAGATCGTGACCCGCTCCTGGACGTCGTAGATGCCCCAGAGCCCACGTGACAGCGGAGAGAAGCTCCTCGACGACCACCTGATTGCGCCCGACATTGCCTGGTTCCGTCCTGGTTCCACCCTGGTCACTGCTGAGTGACCCAGACTCTGTCCCCTCTGCTTTCAGGTACTTTTCCACTCGAGTCCACCCTTGGACTCCACCGGACACTTCTCTTTCACCCCACCTGCAGCCCTTTCAGCTTCAAGCACCAAGAGCCTGCGTGACGAAACCCGACTCAACTTCGACCCTGTGCAACCGCTTCCTGTGGGTGAGGTAACTTTGCTCCGCCGGTGTTCCCACACTGGTACACATCTCTAGGGTCTGTGTCTTAAGTTTTGTTCCTCTAGGTTCAGCGGAAGTGTCCTTAAACTTTAACTTTACAACTTTTACGCACCATTGGTTAACATTGGTGCATGCGTGCGCTTTCCGCACTGCTCCCGAATCCCGTGGGCCTCTCCCGACTTCAGCATTGCTTGTCCCGACTGCTCCCAGCGATTCCCTAGGCCCTAGGCCTAACCACTGTTCGATTGGTATCTCTTATACCACTTGTTTAGTATATGGTTTGAGTGGCCCCCCGCCCTCATCCATAATTGTGCAACTTTGTATGTTTAAACTGTGCTTTAGATTTAACGCTTGTGCCCCTTTATTCATAAAGAATACTGGGGATTGTTTTTAGTAATAAATACATATATTTTTATAATATACACTTGTGTGGTGTCCTTTCATTTGATATTACAGGATTGTATGTGGTAAAACAGCTCGCTTAACACGACCTCTTAAGTTAAGCCTTTAGGCTGCTTAGTCCATGCTACCCCTAGGATAGCTTGTCTAACAAGGTTGACTTACAACCAGACACCATAAGGGATTGTTTGGTCTGATAACCGGTGGTTCCAGAATTGGAAACATCACCTATCAGGCCAACTTCTCACATTGGTGAGCAGCGGTGCGGATTTGAGCTTGCTGTTGTTTTACCATTGCAATCTTTTATCAAATTGAAAGATCACATCAAGTACCTCTAGGTACATATAAAATCAAAAGCTTAGCATACTTAAGTTCTACTGAACTTAGTAGTTGTAGATTAAAGAGATTAGCACACCCTGACTACAACTCACTAGCAAGGTACAGTAGGGAAACACTTAGTGTAGGTAGGTGCATCACTTACACCACACTAGAGTCATGTCTGACACAGGAAAAGCCTCAGGGTCTGCTCCTGTGACAGTTGACCTTACCAAGGCAACTTCCAGCTATGACAAATTAACCCGAAAGGACTTGATTGCCTTGTGCATATCAAGAGGGTTAAAAAGGGGCAGAAGTCCCACCTGTCCTATCCTGATAGCCATTCTAGAACAGGATGACTTAGAGAAGGCGAATGAAGTTCCCTTAGAGTCAGGAGATGGAGTGAACCCCCCTGTAACTGATACCCCTCCAGAGGAAGGAGAAGAGGAAGAAGAAGAGGAGGAGGAGGACTCAGATGTAGAGGACCCAGAAGATCAGGATCAGAGGGGTAGCCAGGTCCTAGTTGCCAGGCTTAACCAGGCCAACTTAGACCTACTGGGAAATGGAGAGGGCCAGCACCTCCCCAGATCCCACCATATCATTCTCCCAGGCACCAGAAGAGTGAGATCTCCCTCAGGGGACTCTCATATTTCTAGTGCCTCAAGAGAATCTCAGAGAGGTATGACTGCCTCTCAGAAGATAGAGCATAGGGCCAGAATGAGGGCTGTCAAACTCCAAATAGAGAGGGAGGAGGTAGCCTTGGCTCAAGCTCGACTTGCCTTGGCAAGAGAGCAGAAATTGTGTGGCTTAGATGCCACTGGTGGCAGCAATATTCCTAGAGAAAAAGACAGGAGCTATGATAATAGAAACCTGACAAAAATTGTGGCCCCCTACAAGGAAGGGGATGACATCCACAAATGGATGACTGCTCTTGAGAGAGCCTGCATGGTACAGCAGGTTCCTCAGGATCAGTGGGCTGCAATTTTATGGTACTCCTTTTCTGAGAAAGGGAGGGACAGGCTCCTCACAGTTAGACCTGAGGATGCCAAAAACTACTCTGTCTTGAAGAGTGCTCTTATTGAAGGGTTTGGCCTAACCACTGAGCAATACAGGTTGTTGTTCAGAGACACCCAAAAAGCACAGACTCAAGACTGGACTGATTTCGTAGATTGTGCCACTAAGGCTCTGGAGGGTTGGTTGCAGGGAAGTAAAGTTTCAGACTATACAGGATTGTACAATCTTATCATGAGAGAACAGATCCTTAATAACTGTACAAACCAGCTGTTGCATCAATACCTTATTGACTCTGATCTGACCTCTCCCCAAGAATTGGGAAAGAAGGCAGACAAATGGGTCAGAACAAGGATTAAGCAGAAACCCCAGAACCAAGGTGGTGACCAGAAGAAAACAGACCAGAAGGGTGGAAATCAGAAAGATAAAGAAAAAGACCAGAAGTCTTCAGGCCCCCAAACTAATGGTAAGGAGGGTGGTTCCCAAAATGGAAACAAAAAGAAGAAGAATAATGGCCCAAAGAAGCCTTGGTGTAATAACTGCAAATCAGTTTCACACTGGGGCAGTGAATGCACCAAGACAAATCCAGTCCCCACCACTGCAGCTCCTAAAGCACCTGCACCCCCTAGTACAGTCAGCAGTGGTGGAACACAGCCAAAGGGTGTAGTAGGGTTGACCCTGGGTACTGAAGTAAGATCTGGCCTAGTCAGAATCCCTACTCAGGCAGTTCTCCTATATGATGTGGACCTAGCTTTGTCCACTACAGTGAGTCCCAGTAACCTGGGCAAATATAGGCAGACGCCTTTAATTAATGAGAAACTGGCTCAGGCCTACAGGGACACATGTGCCAGTGTCACAATGGTGACACCTGACTTTGTGGACCCTGGACAGATTGTACTAGGTGAGAGTTACCTAGTGACCAATGCAAGCAACTCCACTACTTCCCATAGTGTGGCAGTTGTGAACTTCTCCTGGGGAGGGGTAGATGGCCTAAAGAAAGTTGTTGTGAGTGCAGACCTCCCAGTAGACTGTCTGTTAGGCAATGATCTTGAAAGCTCAGTTTGGTCAGAAGTGGAGTACAGGACTCATGCAGAAATGCTAGGGATTTCAGCTCATGTCCTTGCAGTGACAAGGTCTCAGGCTAAGAAGTGCCTTCCTGAACCAGTGGTGGATCTTGGAACAATAGACCAACCACAACCCAAGAGAAGGAGCAAGAGAGGAAAGGCTGAGCCTTCCACCTTGCCCCAGGTTGAGGATCAAGTTTCAGAGGAAACTGATTCTGCAGTCCAAGAGGAGACTGTCTCTGAGGAACTTGAACCTGACCAGGTTGAGTTTCTGGGGACAGGGGGACCCTCAAGGGCAGACCTGAGGCAGGCTCAATTAGATTGCCCTTCCCTTGAACCCCTCAGACAGCAGGCTGCTGCTGAGGCTGCTGGGGATGCCCAAGGTACCCATACTGTGTATTGGGATGATGGACTCCTTTACTCAGAGGCTAGAGACCCCAAGCCTGGCATGACCAGGAGGTTGGTTATACCTCTGCAGTTTAGGGGCTTCCTCCTTACCTTGGCCCATGATATTCCCCTTGCAGGACACTTAGGCCAGAACAAGACGTGGGACAGGCTTGTTTCACACTTTCACTGGCCTCATATGTCAGAAAATGTCAAGGAGTTTTGTCGCTCCTGTGTCACTTGCCAAGCCAGTGGTAAGTCAGGTGGCACAACAAAGGCCCCCCTAATACCACTACCTGTGGTGGGGGTTCCCTTTGAAAGAGTTGGAATTGATATTGTGGGTCCAATGGACCCCCAAACAGCATCTGGGAACAGATTTATACTGGTGGTAGTGGATCATGCCACCAGGTATCCAGAGGCTATTCCCCTGAGGACCACCACAGCACCTGTGGTGGCAAAAGCCCTCATTGCAGTTTTTTCAAGAGTGGGCTTTCCAAAGGAGGTACTATCAGATAGGGGCACAAATTTTATGTCTAGCTATCTGAAAGCAATGTGGAAGGAGTGTAGAGTAAACTACAAGTTTACCACCCCCTATCATCCACAGTGCAATGGGCTTGTGGAGAGATTTAACAAGACCCTAAAAGGCATGATAAAGGGATTACCAGAGAAGCTCAGGCGGAAATGGGACATTCTTTTACCTTGCCTGCTCTTTGCTTACAGAGAGGTCCCACAGAAGGGGGTTGGCTACAGCCCTTTTGAACTTTTGTTTGGCCACCCTGTAAGGGGTCCATTGTGTTTGGTGAAGGAAGGATGGGAGTTACCTCTCAAAAAGCCTAAACTAGACATAGTGGACTATGTACTTGGTCTCCGCTCCAGGATGGCTGAATACATGGAGAGAGCATCCAAAAACCTGGAGGCCAGCCAAGAATTACAAAAAGCTTGGCATGACCAAAAGGCTGTACTGGTAGAGTTCCAACCAGGACAGAAGGTGTGGGTACTGGAGCCAGTAGCCCCAGCAGCACTCCAGGACAAATGGAGTGGACCCTATCCTATCATTGAGAAAAAGGGAGAAGTCACCTACTTGGTTGACTTTGGAACCCCTAGGAGCCCTCACAGGGTAATCCATGTGAATCGTTTGAAAGCATTTGTGGACAGGGAGGACATGAGCTTGCTCATGGCCACAGATGGGGATCAGGAGGAAGAGAGTGACCCTCTCCCAGACCTGCTTTCTCAGAACCCTGATGATGGTTCAGTTGATGGAGTAGCCTTGGCAGGCAGCCTCACTGACCAGCAACAGATGGACTGCAGACAAGTTTTGCAGGCCCACAGGCATTTGTTTTCACTCACACCCAGCCAGACTGACTGGTGCACCCATGTGGTGGACACTGGTGACAGTCTGCCTGTGAAGAATAAGATCTACAGGCAACCTGACCATGTCAGGGATTGCATCAAGGCTAAGGTGCAAAAGATGTTGGAGCTTGGAGTGATTGAGCCATCACAGAGCCCATGGGCCAGCCCAGTAGTCCTTGTGCCAAAACCTCATACCCAAGATGGAAAGAGAGAAATGAGATTTTGAGTGGACTACAGGGGTCTCAATGCTGTCACTAGGACAGATGCTCACCCCATTCCAAGAGCAGATGAGCTCATTGACAGATTGGCTTCTGCCAAGTTTCTGATCACATTTGATCTGACAACTGGCTACTGGCAAATCAGACTAGCTGAGGAGTCAAAAGCAAAAACAGCATTCTCTACCCCTAGTGGACATTATCAGTTTGTGGTAATGCCCTTTGGTTTGAAGAATGCACCTGCCACTTTCCAAAGGTTGGTGAACCAAGTCCTTGCTGGGTTGGATGACTTTTGTGCAGCATATCTAGATGATATTGCTGTCTTTAGCTCCACCTGGGAGGATCACCTGATCCACCTGAAGAAGGTTTTGGAGGCTCTGCAAAAGGCAGGCCTAACTATCAAGGCTACTAAGTGCCAGATAGGACAGAGTAAGGTTGTGTACCTGGGCCACCTAGTAGGTGGGGGTCAGGTTCAACCACTGGAGAGCAAAATCCAGACCATACAGGACTGGGCTCCTCCAGTTACCCAGACACAAGTCAGAGCCTTCTTGGGCCTGACTGGGTATTACAGAAAGTTTGTGAAAAACTATGGGTCTATAGTGACACCATTAAATGACTTGACATCCAAGAAGATGCCAAAAAAGGTTCAGTGGACAGTTACCTGTCAAAAGGCATTCGATGACCTGAAGAAGGCCATGTGCTCTGCACCTATCCTGAAGAGTCCTGACTACCCCAAACAGTTCATTGTACAGACAGATGCTTCTGAGTTGGGGGTGGGAGCTGTGCTCTCACAACTTAATCAAGATGGTCAAGACCAGCCCATTGCTTTTATTAGCAGAAGGCTGACCCCCAGAGAGAAACGTTGGTCAGCCATTGAGAGGGAGGCCTTTGCTGTGGTTTGGGCCCTGAAGAAGTTGAGGTCCTACTTGTTTGGAACTCACTTCCTAGTTCAGACAGACCATAAGCCCCTCTTGTGGCTCAATCAGATGAAGGGTGAAAACCCCAAACTGCTCAGGTGGTCCATTTCCCTACAGGGGATGGACTTTACAGTGGAGCACCGCCCAGGGACTGACCATGGTAATGCAGATGGTCTCTCCAGGTACTTCCACTTAGAACATGAAGACTTATCTGGTCAAGGTTAGTTTAATGTCCCTGCGTTTGGGGGGGGGGGTTATGTAGGAGAGTAGGGTCTGCTATCCTATGGTCAGCCCAAATTTTTGCTTTTTGCTTCACTGGTTTTCGACTACTGAGGCTGTGGGCCTGCTGATCAGACCCCCAGCCTGCTGTTCTCTCACTAAATTAATGATACATGTGCTATAGGCACATACCACAATTGGGAATGGACTCCTTGTCAGCCCCTGTCTAATGCACTATAGGTGCCCAGGGCATAGGGGCCACCAAGGCCTACCAGGGGCTGCAGCATATCTTTTGCCACCCCTGGCTGGTTCTTAAATTGACACAACTGGCTGATCACTCAGCTGGGGTAAGGTGGTGTAATCACCCCTTACTTAGATATAGTATACCTATATCTAAACCTATATCTGGACACATATTAACCTGTGAGCCACTCCTATGGAAGGCCTCATCAATCCTGGAGGCAGAGTGCGTGGTTTAATGTGAGATGGAGCTCTAGCATGAGCTGAGCCTGTCTGCAGCCGTCGGGAACAACTCCCTAAGCTGTTTCAGGATAATGCCATACCATATACTCTTAAGTGCCTTATAATCCTCGCGGTTATATAGCAACTCTGGTTTGGCTTTATCAAAACATGTCGTGTAAGGTGTCATACGATTTGGAATACTATCCCCTCGCCAGTTCTGGCGACGGGGATAGCATTCCACCCCTCTAGAGGGGTAAGACATGTTACTTTACTTAAATGCGGTTAATTTCTAAAAGGACCTTAGATCCACAAAATGGATGCCTCTGCCACAGACAAGAGTCTGACCCCCTGAAGCTGACCGAAACTCAGCCAAATGGGGCCTGGACAAAGGGTTTCCTGTCGCAGGGGGGTGTTACCACCCTCCAGACAGGAGATAGTGGATTGTAGCAGGGAGGTTTGAAAGAAACCAGACACTGCTTGGGGCGCACAAGGCTGCCCCTTGCATAATCCGGCCAAACCGGTTCTGGGGCACTCCAGCCCTCGTGCCAGGGCGGCCTGGATCAAAGGAAGAGGGTGTATCCACCCACTTCCTGGGTCCCACCCATAGGAGGGGACCTAGCAGGTAATCCAGCCCCCAAAATTAGTATAAGACTGGGAGCAGTGCCAATGCACTTCAGATTATCCTGATGAAACATAAGAAACGAAACTCTGGACCCTTCGACATCCTACTCGACGTAGAAGCCCGAAGAATCTCCCTTGTGGTCAAGGAGTGACCACCCTGTGCAAACAGGCACCATCCAGCCATCGACGTCTGCTTTGTTGCAGTTCCCGCCGGAACTCGAGCGACAGAGATCAACGAGATCAAGCTTGCCTGCCTTCCAACAGCCCGATCCACAGTCCCTGCAGAGCTGAGACCCGTGGAGGCGACCGGAAGTGTGGGGCATGCCATCTTGAATTGACCACGAGACGCTGACCGTGCAGCCCACGAGTGACCCTCGAAGCTGTACACCGGGGTTTGAGAAGCCCCAACCCTGAGCCACACTTGCACCGAAGTTCAGCCCTCCACACTCGACGAGTGCTGCGTGGGGCCCTTCTGCTTCTTTTGGCTCAACGCGTTGGCCCGGTCACTTGCCAGCCGGCTAGTGGCCCCTGTGCCGACGAAACTTGAAATTCGACCTGCGAATCTGGTTGCTCCAGATCTGCACCAGCTCCCCTGAAAAGGAGCCCCCACTCTGACCCTCCTGGTTCGAGTGAGAAGCAATCTCCCGGTTCCGCGTGGATTGCTCTTGCCAAGTGTTGTTTGCTCCAAACTTGAAGCCGACTGCGCCGACGGTGAGAGCCCTCGTGGGACAGATCGTGACCCGCTCCTGGACGTCGTAGATGCCCCAGAGCCCACGTGACAGCGGAGAGAAGCTCCTCGACGACCACCTGATTGCGCCCGACATTGCCTGGTTCCGTCCTGGTTCCACCCTGGTCACTGCTGAGTGACCCAGACTCTGTCCCCTCTGCTTCCAGGTACTTTTCGACTCGAGTCCACCCTTGGACTCCACCGGACACTTCTCTTTCACCCCGCCTGCAGCCCTTTCAGCTTCAAGCACCAAGAGCCTGCGTGACGAAACCCGACTCAACTTCGACCCTGTGCACCCGCTTCCTGTGGGTGAGGTAACTTTGCTCCGCCGGTGTTCCCACACTGGTACACATCTCTAGGGTCTGTGTCTTAAGTTTTGTTCCTCTAGGTTCAGCGGAAGTGTCCTTAAACTTTAACTTTACAACTTTTACGCACCATTGGTTAACATTGGTGCATGCGTGCGCTTTCTGCACTGCTCCCGAATCCCGTGGGCCTCTCCCGACTTCAGCATTGCTTGTCCCGACTGCTCCCAGCGATTCCCTAGGCCCTAGGCCTAACCACTGTTCGATTGGTATCTCTTATACCACTTGTTTAGTATATGGTTTGAGTGGCCCCCCGCCCTCATCCATAATTGTGCAACTTTGTATGTTTAAACTGTGCTTTTGATTTAACGCTTGTGCCCCTTTATTCATAAAGAATACTGGGGATTGTTTTTAGTAATAAATACATATATTTTTATAATATATACTTGTGTGGTGTCCTTTCATTTGATATTACAGGATTGTATGTGGTAAAACAGCTCGCTTAACACGACCTCTTAAGTTAAGCCTTTAGGCTGCTTAGTCCATGCTACCCCTAGGATAGCTTGTCTAACAAGGTTGACTTACAACCAGACACCATAAGGGATTGTTTGGTCTGATAACCGGTGGTTCCAGAATTGGAAACATCACCTATCAGGCCAACTTCTCACAGTGGGGTATTTGCTTTCCCTAGGGTGTAGTTTCCTGCTAATGAACAGGATGGGGTGTTCCAACCCATCACCTCCTAACTGCGATAATACCGCTCCTAGTCCAGTGTTGGAGGCATCTGTGGCTAGGGATCAACATCGGACTAGTGGTCATGGCTGTTTTTAGACTGTCGTGATCTAGGCAGGTATCCACTAACCTGTTCAGCCGGGTACAGCGGGAGAGATGAACGTAGCTAATTCTCCCCGTCCCCAAGCAATGGCACACCCTGTGAGTATGTAGCAAACACCACAGAGAGTATCACTACCAGGGAAGGGGAAAAAAAGGGACAAAGGAAACAATAAAGTTGCAGCTCAAAATAAAGTGGTAGATATCTTTGGATATCTGTGCGAAGTATAAACCTCTCTGAGTTCTGGTGGTGAACTAGTTTTACATAGCTGCATGAACTCCAAAGAACACATTCAAAAACATGAAAAATAAAGCATAAAAGTAAAGAAGCGTAATCCTGTAGTTAGCAAGGCACTCAGGATTCTGTAAGTTTAGTCACCATAAGATCCTCTGGCAATCACGTACATAATCTCCTGGGTAACACAGTATAGGCAAGGTAAGTAGTACAAGCAATGACCAGCAAAAAGAAAATCACTCGCCTCACTCTAGTGAAATGGAGAAATATACGAGCTGCTGCAAAACAAAGAAAAAAACAGTGCTACTGGCAAGTTTGTAGCACTTGGGAAAAACCCAAAGGTAAAGTTTATGGATGCTTTTGGTTGCTCCGATATTCGGTAGAGCCTCCGCTCTACTAATGGTATCCAGCGCGTGTGGAAACGCGATCAAGCAGTGAACAATGCGCCTTACCGTGAGGCTGATGATTTTCTTGATTGTTTGTCGTAATCTTCCGACTGCTGGCCGCGCCCGCCTCAGATCCCAGCTCGTTCAATGCGCGATCGAGGCAGGGCTCCTTAATGATTCAGGAGGCTTACCAGAGCGCGAAGTTCCTGTGAGGCAAACAACAGGTTCCAAAACAGGGGGGGGGAAATACTTCTAAATCCAAGGCGACTTAGAGGCTGCCACAACACAGCTTACTCCTGAAGTCAGGTGACAAGCACCGGACTGTAGGTTAGGAAGAAGTTATGTGTAGGAAAAAGAAAAGAGAGGAAGGACATCGCCCCTAGGCATTCTGGGCGATGTAGTGTTTCGTTCATTCCCACACATTCCTCTTTCGCTTGGTTAACCCAGGGTGAAATGTGACATAGACTCTGAAACGCCTGTTTAGCGCTTTCAGGTGGGTTTTGTATGCGTGCGGTTTTAACATCTTTTCTTAGTAGGTCTGTTAGGGGGCTTGCAATGTCTGCAAAGTTGTTAAGAAATCTTCTATAATACCCTATCAGCCCCAAGAAGGCTCTCAAGTCTCTTTTGGATGTCGGAAAGGGTGTATTCAGTATCGCTTTGATGTTTTCTTCTTGTGGGGCTATCACTCCTTCACCTAACATAAAACCTAGGTATTTGACCTTGGGAAACGCTGCCCTGGATTTCTTGGCATTGATATGCAGTCCTGCCGCCTGTAATGCCTTCAGTACCGATTTAATGTGCTCCATATGCTCCGTCCAGGTGGTTCTGAAGATGACTATGTCATCTAAATACACTGAACAGTAGGCGGTTTACAGTTGCAGTACCTCATTCATCAGTCGTTGATACGTCGCTGGAGCCCCGTGGAGGCCGAAGGGGAGGACATTACATTTGAACAATCCATCGTCAGTAGCAAAGGCTGTCTTGCGTTTATCTTCTTCTCTCAGGGGGACCTGCCAATATCCGTTGGTTAGGTCTAGTGTGGTGATGAACCAGGCCTTCCCTATCCGTTCGATTAATTCATCCACTCGAGGTATGGGGTAGGCGTCGAAGGAGGAAATGGCATTTAATGCGCGTAAATCTATGCAAAATCTGGTCGTCCCGTCAGGTTTTGGTACCATTACTATCGGGGATGACCAGTTACTTCTGGAGGGACATATTACTCCCAATCGGAGCATCTCCTGTATCTCGCGTTTAACGTCTTGTCTCCTTGCGGCCGGTATTCGGTAAGCCCTCTGCTTTACACATTTTCCTTCTTCAGTTTCGATGTTATGTTCAATTAGGTTTGTTCTTCCTGGAGTATCCGAAAACTTTCTTGAAAATGGTCGGAGGGTATCTAGTAACTCCTTTCTCATTTCTCCAGAGAGGTCCTCGTTCAACGGGAGTTGTTCTAGGGTAGTGACACTCAAGGCTGTAGGCAGACCAAACTGAGAGGACTTAGGGAGGGGTCCTAGCCATTTTTTTAGTAGATTTATATGAAAACTCTGTTGTCGGGAAGGTGATATTTGTACCCTATAGGTTGAGTTACCCAAGGTGTCGATGATGGGGTAGGGTCCTAGCCACTCACTCTGGAACTTCTTGGCAGACGACAGTAGCAGTACCAATGCCCAGTCTCCTATTGATAGCTTCCTCCATCTTTTCCCGCGATTGTAGTATTTCTTCTGTCGGTGTTGACTCTTTTCCAAGTTGGAATAAGCCAGGTCTCTCAATTTCCGAGTTTGGTCTTCAATTGTTGAGTATATTCAAGCAGCGTTTTCTGTTCAGTCACTTCTTCCCGTTCCCAGGCTTTTTTAGTGATCTCAAGCAGGGATCTGGGCTGCTGCCCATACAGCATTTCGAATGCCGAGCAACCCAGGCTACTTTGCACTTGGGCCCTGAGTACATAAAGGGCCAAAGGCAGTAGACGATCCCAGTCTTTGTGCTCCACTGACATCTTCTTTAAGGTGGTCTTTAGGGTACGGTTGTAACGTTCAACCAGACCATCGGTCTGGGGATGGTAATCCGAGGTATGTATGTGGTGTAGGTCCAGAATCTTACAGACTGCTTTCATGAGGTGGGACACGAAGGGTGTCCCTTGGTCAGTAAGTATTTCCTTGGGGAATCCTACTCTTGAAAACAGTTCTAGCAGCTTTTCAGCAATATTCTTGGTGGCAGGGGCCCGAAGTGCAAAGGCCTGAGGAAAGCGAGTGGTATAGTCTACTATCACAAGGACATAGGTGTGACCTTTGGATGTGTGGGGCAGAGGCCTCCTGAGCCTCTCCTGACAATAAGGGTGCCAGGAAGAAGGGCCAATTTTCCTCTGGCCACCCACATGCTCTGGCTGCTCTTTCAAAGTTGGTTAGGAAGGCATCCGGGTCGACTCCAGCCACGTACTTTGGTAAAGAGACCCCGGAAGGGTGTGGAACGGGCCCCTTCTCTCCACTACTGGAGTTGTGCCGGGTTCCTGTATGGCTTTTTGCAGCCCCTCGATCTGGGCTGATATGGTATTTTTAAACACCTCTCGGTCAGCCTGTGCTGACGACATCTGGCGTTCGATGGCCCATTCCAATTTCTCCTGCCCCTTGATAAGGTGTTGTATTATTTGATCCATCTTAGGTGCGGGATGGAAGTGGAAGATCCCACTTTTGACACCAGTTGTGGCGGGGTTGCAGAAAGGGACCGGAGACGGGATCGAGATAGGTATGGTTTTATTTTTGTGAAGGTCTTTTTATAGCGTGAAGTAAGTCTTTCTCTCGAATATCCTGCTGGATCCGTGGTAACGGGCACCCTCTGGGGGGGGGGAGGAAAAGAAGGAAGTCTCTTTGGCCTGGTTCTTCTTTCTTCAATATATTTGTCCTGCTCCTCGCTTACCTCACCACAGGTCATGCAGGGAAAGAAGATATAGAAGAACCTGTCAGGACACAAGTCTTGTATCTGTACACCCGGAGGGAACCAGGTAGTGAAGGGGTCACCGCTGCCGACGTGTGTTCACAACACAGGCTATGTACAAGTAAGTAAGTAAAGTAAAGTAAGTAAAGTAAAGTCCACATTTGTAAAGCGCACAATCACCCGTAAGGGTCTCTAGGCGCTGGGGGCCGTCGGGAAGATTAAGCGAGCTATTGCCCAGAGTCACATGGTGCTGGGCTAACCTGCCGCCGGAGCCGGGGATCGAACCGTGGTCCCCAGATTCCAGCATCAGTCACCCTGGCCGCGGCGCCACACCTCTCCCTCCACAAGTGGTGTGAGGAAGGCGGTAGTGAGGAGAGGGTGATGAGGAAATATGGGAAAGAGGGGGGAGGAATAGATATTTACAGTAGGGGCGGTAGGCACAAGCAGGTTGGTCGAGGTTTTACTGAGTCGATTCTCCCCGCCTCCCAACCCAGCCCGACACCCGCTGCTGAACCTGCTTAAGCCACACTCCTCCCGCGGGAGTGTGGCATGGTGCCTCGTGGGGACGTTGGCCTCCTGGCTCCGTGACTCCTTCGACTGGATCGCCTCGCCTCTCCCGGTTCCGGTAAACGCTGCCTTCTTCTTTCATCGCCACTCAAACTCCGAACTCCTCGGTGATGTCACACGCCGTTCTTGGGTCTTCCTGGATTTTAGGTAGTCCTACAGTCCGTGCATCATTCGGGGGGTGTCTTCGCCTTCAACATACGCCCAGTTAAAGGAGCCTTCCCCCATTTCTTCTTCTTGCGATGACCAAAGTAGATGTCTGTCCGTAGCCCACTCGTTCTGGTGTGTTTGGAGAGAGGGAGGGGTGGTAGAAACAACAACCCACCAGTCAATTGAAGGGGAAACACCCGCCACCCGCCTAGTCTTCCTGTTACACCCACTTACTAGTAGTCTGTAGCATGCAGGCAGCGTCTTGATGACCCCCTCTGCGCGGGCTGCGGGCAAGAGCTGCAGTCCAGGACTCAATGACTCACGCTGCATCATTCTCATGGCTGCTGGACTGTAGTGCAGCTGTCTGCTAAGGCACCACCACTCTGGTCTTGTTGTGGTTTGGGTGAGTCGTCACGTCATTAAGGCCGTGCGGCACACAGTGGTGTAGCTAGACTGTGGTGTTGGGCCTCAGGCCCACATTACGTGAATGAATGACACAGACACCAGGAGTGTGTAGTAAAGTAACTGGCCTCGAGCACGTGCACCTGGGCCCTTTTATTAGCGGGGTCACCTCACTTGTGACACCCGTGATGGATGGGTGTGGGGGTGCAGTTTGTCCAGCCCTCGAGGGAGTGGCTGGAAGTCTAGCTTCCTGCGGAATACTAGAACGTGTCCCACAGGACATTACATTCCTCCCCAACTTTATTGAGGAACAAAAAAGTGTTAGCCCAACCAGTGGGGATAAAACAAACAGTTAACGAGATACCACAGGGTCCATCAGTCTCTCGAGTCAGGTGGCCGGATGACAGCAGACCTGGGCTGGTGACTTTGCTTGCGGCAGAACCTTCTTGGCGGGCAACCGTAGTTTAACCTGAGGGCTCAGGACACGACTCCTGGCTTGGAGACATCTGCTGCATACCGTCGGTTCGCTGAAGATGACATATCTTGCAGGCCTTCCGCTTTGCTGACATCGGTGATGGTCTGTGGTAAGTTCTAACAGTTCCTTTTAGTGGGTTGCGTCGTGAACATGGATGGAGTCCCAAGTGAGTATTCACAGAGGTGTTGCTGGGCCGACTGTCCCTGTTGAACTGCTGGGCTGTGACCGGTAACCTGTCGGTGGGGCAATGTCTCTTCTCGCTCTCCCGCTTGGTGAGGCCCGTTGTCGGGGTTGCTGCAGGACTGCAGGAGGGCTGCGCTGGGGGCCGCTTGTGTGCCGTCTGGGGGCAGCTGCAGGACCGCCGAGGAGCCGTTACTTAGTCGCACGCCCAACTCCAACAAAGTCCCACTGGTGGATGAGTCTTGGCCAGGACTTGCACGCGCTGCCGCGGTTCCGATGTAGGCCAGGTTCACAGGTGGCCTCTGGTTTCTTTTGTCAGCTGGTGTGGTGACGGTGCAGAACTCCAGTCCGGCGATCTTCTGGGAGTGGTGTTGTTTGACGCATGTGCTGATGGCTTGCGTGATGGTGGTTGCCAGCCATGTGGTGACTCGGGATGACAGGTGGTGGTGACTTGCTGGAGGTGTTGGATGTCTGGAGGGACTTGGCAGCCATGTGCCTCCGCCTTGCTGAGCTGGAGTGTCTGTGGCGGCTTGACACAAAGAGTGTGGGGATCCTCTCTTGCCTGGCTTGGGGCCACTGCCGACTCCATCTTGAGGCGGTGTGAGGACGGACACTCTGTGCTGATCTTCACCCGTGGCATCTGCGGACAGGAGCAGGGATGCCGCTTGACTTAGACTGCCGACGCTCGGGACGGACGGTCGCCTGGGGAAGCGTTAGGATGAGACGCGGTTGGCGCTTGCTGCAGCTTACGTTCGGTTCACCCATGAGGCTGTATCCAGGGACGTCGGTCCGCCTTGGTGGCTGTCTGATGTGTCAGGGTGTGCTCTTGGCTTGCTGTGAGTCCTCGGTCTTCTCCCTTTGTTGGTTTGTTCAGCCCACCTGTGCTCATCTGGTTTTCGGGGTGACAGGGCTGTCACTCTCTTTCTTTCTTCGAGGGTGTTGCGCTAGGACCTCGAGGCGGTGCTGTCATGGCGCCGGCTTCTGCCTTCGCTCTGGCCTGGTCACTTTGTGATGTGCTCCTTGCTTGCTGGGCGACGTGACGTCCGTTCTTGTGTCACTGAAGAGGTGTGGCGCCGCGGCCAGGGCGACTGACGCTGGAATCTGGGGACCACGGTTCGATCCCCGGCTCCGGCGGCAGGTTAGCCCAGCACCATGTGACTCTGGGCAATAGCTCGCTTAATCTTCCCGACGGCCCCCAGCGCCTAGAGACCCTTACAGGTGATTGTGCGCTTTACAAATGTGGACTTTACTGTTTGATGGAGCGCATGGTGCAGTGGCGGCCTGCCACGTGGGGTGTGCGACTCCTCTCTTGCCAATCTTGGGTCGCGGCCGACTCCATCTTGTGGCAGTGTGAGGGAGGATACTGTGTGAAGTCTTTGACCTACTGTGGGGTTTCGCTGGGGCGGTGGAGACGTAGGTGTTCTCCTACCTGCATTCAGCAGTGCTTCTTTGTGGAGAGGTCTCCTGGGTGCTGTCTGTGCAGTCAGGTTCACTGGTGCGGCTTCCTGGCTTTGTGTGCTCTTTGTGTGACCTGTCTCTTCCTTGGACGCTTTCTTCTAGTACTTGGGGTGCCTGCGGGGTGGTTGGCAGTTGTGCCAGTTTACCAGTGGGGGTGGGTGATGCGACTTCTTCACTGGCAGTGGCTTTGGGCAGCCATGTGTGTGTGGTGCATGCTCTGCACCAGGCTTTCTTGCACTATTTCTGGGGGCAGCTTCCCTTGAGACATCAGTGTCTTAGCTGGTTGTTCATTCTTGTTGGTGGTGGTTGTCCGTGCATAGCTCTGAGCTTCTTGCGGCTCTTTGCGGGGTTTGGCAGTCTCTCCTTGTTTTTGCAGAAGTGGTAGGCAGCGCTCTTGCTTCTCTGATGCTGGTTTGCACTGGTGCGGCTGGAGGCACCTTGGGGCTCTTGGCTGTGGCGGCTACCTGGAGACTTTGCTGTCTTTGAAGGGGTCCTTGCTGCTCTCGCTTGCAGGTAGCAGAGGTCCACTCACTGAGCATTCCTCGAGGGCATGTCTTGCTGTGCCTGGTGCAGTCTGTCTCCTTAACTGGGTGTGATCAGGCAGTCTTCACTGGGGTGACGGTGCACACTATGGTGTCTGTTAGCTGCTGCCGGGTGGTTAGCTGGGCGCTGTGCCGTGCGGTTGCTGGTCGTAGTGGGCAGTTAGTGTGCTGGGCCAATCATTGGATGCGCCGGTGTTGATCCCCTTGCTTGGAACACTTTGCAATTCTCCCTGCTGACCCTGTCACTCCCTGCAGGGTAGTGTGGTGTCAGGGTGTCTCCTGCGGTGCTGCTAGGATTGACGTTCGCGGGGTGCGCTAGCTGTCCCGTCGGGCCAGGGTGCAAGTCTATCCCTCTGTGTGTTGCATCTTGGGGGCTGCTAGGTGGGGCTGCGGTCGTCGCTGTGGCTTGCCTTGATTTCTGCAGACTTTGGGACCTGGACGAGGAGGGGGTACTGCTCCGTGTGGCGACTGCCGGTCGGTGGTCTCTGTGGAGGAGCTGGGATGACTGTGAGGGGGATCCTGGGCATTTCTGTGCAGCCCAACCTTGATCATCCTTGTGTGCTGGCTCTGGGAGGTGGCGAGAGAGGCAGTGGGCACCTGTTGCATGCAGTCTTGGGCTGGTGGCAGCCTTGGTGGCCTCTGGTTGGTTCCTCCGGTGTGTGTGTGCTCACAATATGTCTCCAACATTAAGGCCCATTCAGCAGGGCAGGTAATGCTGCCAGGCTCCTATTTTCAGCTGTGTCCAGCTTGTGCATGCCCGTGGCAGTCCTTTTACGTGGTGTGGTCCACAGCGCGGCAGCTAGGTGGTGCCGTAGTCTCTCCACGTGGATGGTTGCCTTCACTCTCGGAGCTGCATGCTCCCCCGGGGAACACCGATCGTGGTGCTGCTGGTGTAGCGTGTCGTCAGGTCACCAGGTGGCGCGCTACTTTATGACGATGCCAGATGGTGCTTGCAAACCTTGCTGAGCCGCTCCTGCAGGCGTATGAAGGCTGGCGGGGAGGCGTGCCATGCAGAGAGCCGCTGGGGTCAAGGTAGGTGTTTCCCTTCTTCGATTCTGCCGTGAGCAAGCCAGCTTGGGGGTTGCTGGCAGGGAGGGAGGTGCAGCGGGAGACCGTCGTCCAATAGATGTGCCCGTACATGCAGATACTACGCCCTCGCGCTGCTGGCCATACTTGCTGGACAGTGATAGCACATTCCCTCGGGGACAACGAGTGGTCATGCAGGTCAGTGCATGTCAGCAGGGCAGGCAGCCCACGCAGTCCGGGTGTGTCCGAGTGGGTGATGCAGCCTTGCATGAGGCTGGGAGTGGGAGCACCTGTTGGACGGTTCTTCCTGATGCCTCGGTGATTGTGGTGGCTCCTCACTGTGCTGGTGCGCAGGTCACTTGCGGGACGAGTAGGCGCAGCTGCAGTGCCGGTACCCTCTTCCCCACGGTATCGGGCGGCTGGCACTCTCACGCTATTGGTGTGCCTTGGCTACACACTGTGGATGAGGGTGTGCTTCCTGCGGGCTTTGTCCAGCCGGGCAACACTACCGGCATGGCGTAGACTCAGATACCATGCCGTGTCATGACCCTTGCAGGGTCTGCGGGGTGTTCAGGTCAGGGCTGTCGCGGCCCCTTTCTGTATCGCGGCAGATAGCAGGGCCACCGCAGGCAGAGCTGCCTCACGCTCCAGGGTAGCGGGGTTACTCACAGTTGCTGTGTCGTGAGATTTGCTGGCCTCCTTAGGTGCGGCTGTCCATGTCGGGCACTGCGGTGACCATGTCACTGGCGCGGTGGTGTCTCACATTTCCGACGGCGTGCAGGCGGCTGCGGTTGTTGGGGTGATTGTCCACTACTGTACCTTCGGACCCGATGTGGTCTGGAGATGGCCACCATCCGTGTTCTTGTCTCCCAAGGTGGGGCTGTGTTACGATGTGGGGTCTGACCCCCACTGCAGCCGCGGGCGGTAGCACATACTTCTCTCCCACAAGCCACCGTGAAGCGCCGGGCACACGGGGTAAGTTGCCCACCTCGTCGCCAATGTGGTGTTGGGCCTCAGGCCCACATTACGTGAATGAATGACAGACACCAGGAGTGTGTAGTAAAGTAACTGACCTCGAGCACGTGCTCACGGGCCCTTTTATTAGCGGGGTCACGTCACTTGTGACACCCGTGATGGATGGGTGTGGGGGTGCAGTGTGTCCAGCCCTTGAGGGAGTAGCTGGAAGTCTAGCTTCCTGCGGAACACTAGAATGTGTCCCGCAGGACATTACATAGACCTTTGGCCGCCCATGGAAGCCCCAGAATGTAAGACAGGGGGCAGGGGGTAATTGCTGGCAATTCCTGTGTGTCTGCCGCCCCGTGACGGTCTCACGTATGAGCAAAGGAGTGAGGGGGTGGCTGCCACCCCCAAAACTCGTGTCGCCCAGGGCGTTCAACCCCTCCCTCTTTTGCTACATCACTGGCGGCACAACAACATGAGGTGCAAGCAACAGCCAGCAGGCTATGCTACCAAATCTAAATGTCTGCCACTTGATCGTACATCTGGTGGCCGGGCCCGCCTATTGTGCAAATGCTACGCTGCCAAACTTAACTGTCTGCTGCCTGCTTGCGCCTGAAGTGTCCGGGCCCGCCTACTGGGCAAATCCTATCTGCCAAACTTAACTGTCTGCCAGCGGGGCCCACCTATTGGGCAAATCATCACTGACTAAAGTTATGATGCCATGGTTGAGAATCATGTTGTTACATTGTTTGTGCCTAAGCCAGCCTATAGTGAGTAGCGCCAGTCACCAAGCCTGCCGCAAGCAGTACTGACGCGCTCTGCCAGCCAGCTTTCTGTCAGTGGTGCTAATAGCGCTCCGGCTTGATAGCTGAGGCGGCGCTATTATGCATGCCTTCACATTTCAGTGCAGTGATGTGGACCTCCACACTGATATGCTTTAGTCTAATGACTGATGCCTGGTACATGGCCGGACTGGCCTCTGATCAGGGGATGAGGGAGGTCCATCAGTGTATGTTGCACGGGGGCACACCCTTCTTCCAGTGCATGGTGTGGTACATTTGGCTAGGAGAAAGGCCAAATCAAGGAAGCACTGTTATGGTTCATAGGGTACCTCAATATAGGTTTGAATAGTCCCCTAACCCTTCACCTACATTTACCGTACCATTACATTACATAACGGGTTTTGGTATTGACCTTTTACCTAGTTAAGCGCTGCATTAAAGTCATGTAGTTTCCCCTAAAAAACTAGCCTCATTAATTATGCATGAAGATTCACAGAATCACATCAGGATTACCATCTTCTGCATAAAAACCATGTATAAGGGTCATCCCTTCCATCATCCTCGGCCGACATGACACAGCAAGGTAGAATCCCCCTGAGGGTACCTTTTGGGTATATATACACCATATCTTTACCAGGGCAGGTAGAGGAGAAAGACTTCCATGCTGACACAATGACGCGAGACGCTGAGGTTCCTGCACGCAGACACTCCAGCACGCAGTGGTCTTACATCCCTCGCGGGGTGTCCATCTCGAGACCAAGATGGGGTCCCACAGTCACTCACTTCAAGTAATGGGGTTGGCCTCATCCTTGGCTCTACACCTAAATATATGATAGGTACACTTAGGTACATTTAGTTAGGGTTGCATCGTAGGAGTACGCAATAATACTGTCATGTATTTATATGCTTACATATATTCATTGTTTTAGCACTATGGTACTATCTACCATCCATTTACTCTGTTGGTGCCTATAATCGTGTTTTAGCTGTTTCTGTCTTATGGTGGTTTCAGCACACCTATTTTACACTAGAATGATGCTGGCTCAATAAATATAAAAAATAGATTCCTTTCTGTGTTACTGATTTCCGTTTTTGTGGCCAACAGGCCTACACACTAGTATCACTTTACTCGTGTTCAGATTTTACTTTCCTTTTATGACCAAAAAGATTAGACACTTGTCTTACTTTAATAGTGTTTAGGACTTGACTTTCACCTGGTAGCCGACAGGTCTACACACTAATCACTCTTAAGTGGTATTCATATATGACTCAGATAATTATTTTTACACATACACAAGAATTATTTATCTCTCAAAAATTTTTATTTTATAAAATTTTAAATTAAAAACATTTTGATCACTTTTATAACATCAGAATTTCTAATGAACATGTACTCTAGATTGATCCTATTCTAATACAAATGACCAAACCTAATCTAATTTTCCTTAAATTAAAACAATTCATATGTAATTTCAAAATCATACATGATATTTGATTTTTTTTTTTTAATTTATTGAAGACAGTCCTTTGTCGACAAAGGACTGTCTTCAATCCAAAATTTTTTTGATTGGCCACAAAAACGGAAATCAGTAACACAGAAAGGAATCTCTTTTTTATATTACTTGATACCCAGTCCTTTCTGGTTTTCTGGGAAACTCTCTTTTTTGAAAAGGCTGGCTCAATAAATACTTATTGAAAACCGTCCCCACCGTTTATTCTGTGTATCTCTCTGAGACAAAGTGCGCATGAGTGACTAAGCGAAAAGTACTGTACAGTTTCCACGATCCCTGATGGGACAGAGTTGTTATGTTCGATAGTTGCCAGGAACTATTCTCTCCTTGGCAAAGAGGAGTTTACAGTGGCACTGTGAGCTAGCTGGTATACAGGCGAACATAACCGGTGGAGGTGTCTGGAATCAGTCTGTACACCAATCCCACAGTTTATGTTGTCTAAACGTGCAGATCCCATATAGATTTGTAGGAACTACACGACACCACAGTACAGTTTTTTAAGAGTGTCTTTAGGGATACAGGGCCCCTGCCTCTCAAGAGTTGAGACCAGCCACCCCAGTGATAGTGTAAAATTGCGTAGTCACCTCAGCCCAATAGGGGGAGAGTTCAGGGCTGTCTCAAAGAACATGTTTAGAGGCGGCCACCAGGGAGTTGCAGTGGAATTAGGTGCCTGGAGTCTCTGAAAAAATTCTGTGTATCTTGGCCGGGTAGAATTGTATTAGTTTCAATTGTGCATTCCGAGAGATCCTCTGGGAGTTTTCAAGAATTCTAGATCTTTCTTTATCATGGAGGGCTCAGATGATTTCCTTTCTTAGATTTCCTTGAGGGGTTCCAAAGGTGCCCATGATTAGGTTGCCTGGCCCTGGTGGAGTCAAGTTATAAATTGTTTAACCTTCTTAAGCACTGTTTCTGTCTAAGGCGTGTAAATATGCATATAATTACATAAAAAATTAGTCCTATGTGATACCCGAAACAAACTAAATGGTCTTGGCCCCTAATTATTGACGATAACTATTCATTTTAATGGTAATCATTTTAACAACAAAAGGAAAGATTGAAACAAAACCAGCGAGAATTCAAACATATTAGTTCGCTGGTTAAGTGTAGTTGTTGCAGTAGGTGGATTAACCACCAAGCTATTTCACCAAACTTGAAGAATGTAATTTGCAGGTTACACAAGGATCTCTCCAATAAACATGCTAATCCACTGAGGCATGTTACTACCATACAAACAAATGACACATAGTTTTGTGCCACAGGCTCTATAACATACAAAGCTATTTTATGACAAGAAATCATAAAATGCTATCTCTAACAAATAAAATAGGTCTGATCATCTTTTACTATGCATTATCGCCCAGTGAGTTAAATGCTTTCCACAGACAACTGAGGCGAGCATAGAATGCATTTGGATAAAGCGCCAGACCAAGACTTACATTTTTGGTAAACTGAGTAGCATCAAAGTGTGTGATAGTAGCACCAGTTAGTTACACGGTTCAGAAAAGCCATAAGAGTCAAATAAATCACCATGTAAAAATAAGTTATCACATTCATTCTTGCAGAATAGGGCTTTTGCAAAGAATGCATATGTACTGGAAGACGATATAGTCTGGCACTCCTCCCTCCAGTCCTCATGATATCACCATATGTGAGTATATCCCCAGGGGTGGCTCCTCCGTTAAAAGCAGGGGAGCATCACCAACTAATCAAAATGCCCCAGATGAAAAATAAAATGGCATTAATCATTATTACTATTTTATTTTTCATTTTCTCTGCAAACCGCATCCCGAGCAGAGTGTCAGGATGGGGCAGGGCCTGCCGAGTGACAGCAGCAGCAGGGCGGAGTAGTGGGCTGCCTGTGCACAAGTTTACTGAGGGTGCCTGTACAGGGGGTGAGGGTGTTTGTACAGGAGGGGAGGGTGCCTCTGTACAAGGAGGGGGGTTGCCTGTAGGGGGCCTGTGCATGGTGGGATGCATGTACAGGTGTGGAATGTGCCTGTGCATGGGGGAGGGTTGCCTGTATAGGTTGGGGTGTGCCTGTTGTTGGAAAAAATCTTCCTCCCACTGGCCAACATGAGCATTTACCAACCCCCTCTGCACGGAACACCCTCTGATACGACCTTCTGGTCAACCAGCAAGGGGAAGGGTGGCATCTGGGAGACTGGACTGTGGGAAGGAGATCCATGCCTAGGGGATACCTGCTCCTCACCAGAAATGTTAGGTCCTTCAGATGCTTGAGAGAAGGCTGGAGGTGCACTGTCATGGGAGGACTGTGTAGGAGACGGAAAACATCTACCTTGGATGTGAGGGCTGTGAAGAGGTAATGGCTGTGTTGGGGTAGGTGAATGCTGTGGCTGGTTGGCTGACTGCTGGGTATGGGAATCCTTAGAGGGGAAGTGGGGGGTGAAATACTGTCCGGACCTGATTTGCCTTCATCCTTTTGGCCAGTGGGCCAACAGTGAACTCCTCCTCATCCAGGTCCTTCTCCACGACCAGCACCTGTTCATCGTCTTCCTCCTCATCTTCCTCTTCTTGAGCAGTTACGGCTTCATCAATCAACTCGTTGTCCTCAGCACCTGTAAGACAGAGGTTGCAACATGATAAGTATTTGCCATAGTATATTGTGCTGCAACACAAGGATTATATCAATTTTTCTTTGCATTTATCCAAAGTTCACATGTGATCTAGTTTGTGTAAAGCTATGTGTGACATCTCACAGTGTAGCATTGAGGTGTTCAACGAAGATGTGCAATGCAAAATCACACATTCACCAGCTCCAGCCACAGCGCTGTGTTCTATTGAGATCCACTATGATGTCAGCTGCTGAACTGAGCCCCTTTGATTGTATGGCAGTAGACATGGTCCTCAATCGAGCAGCTTCAGAAGGAAGTGACACCTTAATTAATGTTCAGCATGAGTTATAAGTGAAGTTGCACAATAGGCACAGATATCACTTAATACGTTGGGACTATATCAAACAACAACATTAGATGTTAAGTTAAAGTGGTAATATCTGCAAATTTACTTTCACAATGATTTGGTTATTGTGAACTATTTGGGAAACATAGGTTTACAACACTCAATGGTACACTTACCTGAAAGACTGATGCTAGTGGGGTTGACTGCTGCAGCCAGAATGTGTCTCACATCCCTGGATGTGGTATAACAGAAGACTGAGGTACTCCTGGGAGCAGCTGCAATGACACAAACATGTCCATATTTCTATACAAATGACAATGTGTATATGTTGACATGTATGTATCATTAGAATACACTTTCAACACTGGTAGTACTACTTCTTTTTAGATGAGACAATATAAGCAATTTGGTACATATTGTATTATTGAAATTTAAATATTGTCATCCTTTCATTAGCCAAAATGTTATGAAGTAGTATACTCTAGTGAATCATATCTGAGCATATGGAGATTGACAATAACCGGGATATTTGACTCACACCACATACTGCTAACATGTCATCCAATATAATGTACTATGAGCTTTCAATAAAGTTTATTGTCAGTGAGCTTACCAGGGTCTACCTTCAACCCAGTTTTGAGGCCTGACCATGTTTTACACACGTACGTGGAGCAGAGATCACTGTAGCATGTGATTTCCCGGGCAATGTCATAGGGCTGTTGGAGTGCAAAGTTTGCTCTTTCATTTGTAGGGGTGCATTATAATCATGGGTAGTCCGCACCTACACGTAATCCTTTATCTTATTAACTAAGGACATTAGAATGTGAACTGTAATAACATGAAAGGAGACATGTTCGCAATATTTTCAATGTTAATGTGAAGAAATTAACATTGCAACTACATGTGTTTAGCTGAAAACATTAAAATACAGAATTCGTACACGGCGCTGACAAATATTCACATATTTGATGGGCATATGTAACATGTTAATTTAGTAAATAATGTTCAATTTATATGTGTAATTTCATGAGGGCTTGTGCCTTTTCTTATGTTGGTCGATTTCTGTAGGCCTGAATTGTATTTTTCCTCTGGAGGCTTTAGCATTAGTTTTGCTAGTGAATTTCACATGCATGTTGGAGTTGTTCTTTCTCACGTTTCTGTTGCAGGTGGAGAATTCATCCTTGTTAGCTAGAATAATGTCTTTGTTTTAGGGTTTAGGCTTCAGGAGGGGAGGATAGATTGAACGTTGGTACTGATAATAAAGAACTGTTGTACTTTTTCATTGGAGTAAGCCTGGGAATCAAGGTCATCTTGCCAAGTCCTGGGAGCATCGCTGCCTAGTGGAAAATCACCGACGAGGAGGTGGCTTGACTGGATGGTGTGATGCTGCAATGCAAAGTCAAAGTTTCACTTTATTCGGTTAAAAATGTTAAAACCATCAAAGCATATTCAATAAATTCCTTTTCCACTATTAATCACATCACTGGGTCCTAATTACACAACAAAGTATTATACAGTATAAAATGGTTGAAACATATATACAGTAAAAAGGTTTTATCACCTGAGGGAGAGTTAATAGGTTTTAAAATCCCAAAAATGTCATATACAATTATATAAAAACTTTCTAATAAACTGCGTACGAGAAATGCAGAATGGACCAGTTATGGTAACAGCATTTTCTTTCGACATCTCACGGCGCCTGTGATATAGCTCGCCATCCCAAAACATATCACAGCAGATCCTAACATTTGCAAATAGACCAGGGCTGGTCTGGCCTGTTCAAAATTGCACCCTCTTAGTAGTGGGAGAATACATTTCTTTCGCTGCAATGCATAAAACTTACAGAAAAAGATCATGTGGAGGGTATTTTGTTCAGATTTGTTTGCGCATGGACACGGTCCCAAAATCCCACTTTTCGCAAATCCCCTTGGAAAAGATAACAGCCAGGGGAGGATGCCGTATTTAAACCTCAGTAGAACAAACAGGTGGAATGGCTTATTTATATATGTCAAGTACGGCTGGATCTCATTCCCCGTGCTTAACATAACACATTTTCTAACTGAAGGTTTAGCCAATTCCTCCTCTTCCCTTTGAACCTTCAACCTGGTTAAAAACTGAGATTTTACTGCCTTGATCATTATTTAGCTCAATGCCCTAGGGTTTGTGAACAAGTCTGGGCTACCCATTAAGTCTGTTTGCATTTTAATGTATCGAATCCATGGTATCGCTAAAGCCTTATCTAGGGACAAACAATCCTGGATAATTAATTGGTTCAGGTTCGGCGCTTGCTGTGCCCAAATCCTCAACCACCCTAGTAACTGCGCTACAGCAATCTGGTAAGAAATATAGCCAATCCCCAGATCTTCATGAAGGTTAAAACAAGCTACGGACTGGGGGAGCGCTAAAACTTTCCTAAGAAAATCATTTTCTACCGTTTGGATCTCGGTTGAATTAATGTAGCCCCACACCTCACTCCCATACAGCGCATGGGCAAACACTTAGCGTTGTAAATTTTCATAATAGCAGGTAATGGCTTACAACCTAAACGTTTAGCAAAGCCCAACAGAGCCCCTGTTGCCCTCGCTAATGTGTTTTTTTCAGCGCATGCTGCGCGACCCATGATCTTCTGTCATCAAAAACTAAACCCAAGTATGGGAAGGTGGGTACTTTACTTAGCTCGAGACCCTTACAGACAAACAAAACCCCTTTTGCCCTTCTGCTTCCTAGCGACATAGTATGCGATTTTTTTAAATTTGTTTTTAAATCCAAGGAATCCATAAAATTTATAAAACAATCTAACAGGGATTGTAAGCTTCGTGCGGTTCTAGCTACTAATACAGCATCATCTGCATATAATAATGCAGGTATCTTTTTATGACCGACTCTGGGGATGTCCTTACATGATAAAATCAAGGCTTCACCCAACATGTTTATATAGAGTGTAAATACCAGAGGAGCAAGGATACACCCTTGCCTTACCCCTCTCTTTACCGGCCATGCATCTGTCAAGCTTCCATCCTTATTGTAGCGAACTGCTGCTCTGGTATCTGTATGCAAATCTGCTAAGAAAGATATCAGTGCTGGGTCTACTCCTATTTCAGAGAGGGAACTCCAAAGTTTTTGACGATTTACAAGGGCGAAAGCAGTGGACAAATCCATAAAAGCTAGATGTACGTCCCCCTGCTTTGCGACCGTGTACTTCCCTATCAGAAGATGTAAATTGAGGCACTGCCCGCAGTGCCTCTTCCCTTTCTAAACCCATATTGTAGGTCTGAGATGACTCCATTCGCTTCCAACCAGTCTGTCAGCCGTTCCAAGACTACTTTCCCCATTATTTTGGCAGCTGAATCCAAAAGAGAGATTGGTCGGTAACACGCCGGGTCCTCTCTGGAGCCCTTTTTAAATATTGGAACAATCACTGCTTTTCCCCAAGATGCTGGGGGGCCCACTATGGTAGCTGCATTAAAAACAGAAGTTAAAACCTTTGCCCATAAATCCGAGTCTGCTCTATAAAGGTCAGCCAGAACCCCGTCTGGCCCGGGTGCTTTCCCATGTGCAGTGGATTCAATGGCCTTCAACACTTCCTCCTCCGAAAAAACTATCTTCCCTAACTGAGTGACATCACATTGATACACAAGAGGTAGATTGTTTATTCCTGCATATAGGCCACCATAATGCTCCACCCACTTGTCTGGAGGGATAAGGCAGTCCTGATCTAGATTTTCTGCCTCATTAAACAGGGGGCTATTAATTACTTTCCAAAATTGAGTGCTACTTTTCAGTACACTCACTTTGGTCAGCTCCTCCCATGCCATCTCTTTCAACTCCAATTGTCTTCCTTTGATCGCCTTTTTGTAGGCCCTTCTTGCTTCCACCACCTTCTGTGCATCCTTATCAGGATGTTTGAGTATCTCAATAAGTGCTGTGTGGGAGTTACGACAGGCTTGGTTGAACCAGTTTTTTAATTTCTTTCGCCTAATTTTACTTTTCAAGGTAAGATTGACTACTACCTGTGCTGTAATGCGATTAAAGTTCAGGAAGCACAAAACAAATCACACATTTAGAAAGAGCCAGTGCCTTTCTTCTTCTAAATAATAAGAGACAAGGAAAACAAAAGAAAAGAAAAAGTGGGGGGAAAAGGAGAATTGTGGGGATGGGGTGCAAGACTTTGTTTAGAAAAATATAAAAATCAAAGAAACTATCATTCATCAAATTTGAAAAAATATCACAAAATTTATTATAAAATGGTACGCTCAATAAATATTTGCTGGTTTATAGAAATTCAAACCATATATACAAAAAACCAGACAGGTGGCAAACAGAGTTTGTGTTCTAAAAAGAAGGGATACAACATATACAATGATTATGTGCCCTCTAAAGTTCATCAGCCACATAAGCGTCGACGGCGTTTCAACCGCTGTGAGAAGTTGCGGTCATCATCAGGACAGAAACAATTGGAATGAGCGTTAAAAAGTCTGTAAATGAATAAAATCCCTTCTTTTTAGAACACAAATTCTGTTTGCCACCTGTCTGGTTTTTTGTATATATGGTTTGCATTTCTATAAACCAGCAAATATTTATTGAGCGTACCATTTTATAATAAATTTTATGATATTTTTTCAAATTTGATGAATGATAGTTTCTGTGATTTTTATATTTTTTTAAACAAAGTCTTGCACCCCATCCCCACAATTCTCCTTTTCCCCCCACTTTTTCTTTTCTTTTGTTTTCCTTGTCTCTTATTATTTAGAAGAAGAAAGGCACTGGCTCTTTCTAAATGTGTGATTTGTTTTGTGCTTCCTGAACTGTTGTTAGGAACAATCATTTACTACCCCTGGTTCAGGTTGGTGGGTTGCCTCTGTTGATATCAAGTGTAATGCGATTAAAGGCAAGCAAAATCTCCCTAGGGTCTGGATTACCTCCTAGGCACGTCGTCAGGTCCACAGTATTACTGTTATACAGGTTTTCCAAAAAATCACTAGGAGTGACCGCCTCCCAACGTAACCTGCGACCTTGACATTTAGAAGCTATATTAGAGTTTGAAATCATGGATAAGACAGATTCGGCATTTAATACCTTAATATTAATAGTCAGGGTAAGTGGATTATGATCGCTATAGCCTCTCTGTGTGACACTAAAAGGACCTAATAAATCCCTCAACAAACATGACACAAGAATATAATCAATTGTAGATTCATTGCCTTGCCCATTAAAGGTTGGAACGGGGTGCTGGCTTTCCCCCTGCACTGGAGCAAACAAACAATATAATGATAAAAAAACTCTCCAAATAAACCCCACTCCTAGTGTGCTCGAAGTGAGTAGCCTCAAATGGATCTTCCTCAGAATCCAAATTCTGATAGCATTTGGTTTGACAAACATGAATATTAAAATCACCAAGCACTAACAGATAATAAAAAGTATTGTTGCATTCTTCATAATCATCCAGGAACCCAGCTAGTACATGTAAATGTTCTAATTCTTCATTCCTAGTGAAGGAATTATAGAAATTTACCACTAAAATATTTGGGAGATTATCTCCCTCCAGTCTTGCTGCTAAAATGTTAGGGGAGCTTGTCGCAACTAATACAATTTATATAGTAGTTTCAAACTAAATAATAGCATAAGGCCACCCCTAGGTCTCCCCATTCTTGATGGAGTTGCAAACTTTATGAATGATTGGAACCCATCCAGGAAATAGCTTTCTTTGGCTTCCCATGTTTCCTGGAGGGCAATAACATGATAACCTCCAAGAAGTGCCTCCCAGTTAGTATCCCCTCTTTTCGATCTAAGCCCGGCGATGTTCCAGGATAGGATCGCCAACTTGTTCATAGACATGGCAGGACTTAGTTCCTTAGGGTATTGGCTTACTAATGGCAGGCTATCAGTTACTAGAGGGTCACCATCCCCATATTTCCCTAGGGGACTCACAATTTGATCTTCCCAATCAACATCCTCCCCCGTTGATGTAGAACTGAAAACTCCCTTACTAACTTGTGAGGCCCTATTTCCCACTAATTCACACACGTCACGTGCTGCTTTTAACTCAGTGGTCGAGGTGACCCTACACCCGTCCACTCTTTTTTTTTTTTTAAAGACGTTTATTATGTTCTTCCAGCTATACACAGCGTCTCGCCCACAACCCTGAGGCTGGCCGCTATTTACCACATGTACATTTCACATCAGTAACGCAATGTTAACGACCATCCTCGCCAAGGCATAATCGTGTATACACTAGCTTAGTACATTCGTATAGTAACGTTCACAGACCTAGTCCGTCTTATTTTATATTTAACAACCATAACTTGTCTCTATCAAAATTAGGATTAAACCAGTCATTATCAATATCCTACAGGGTTACTTATTACAAGCATTTTGAAAGGGGTCATAAGCACAACTATCTTACTATGGAAACATTTCCTATCCCAAGCTATACCACTAATCTTGCTTGGCCCACTTTGCGTCCCCCATCGTCTAGCATGACATATCTAGTGAGTGCAACTACTAACCCCCCCTGGGTGCATTCCGAGTCATACAAGCTATAATTCATTTTCCTTACTTCCACTCAGCATATTTATTCCAAAGACATTCCTCTCTGTGCCCCAAACCACATAAAAAGGCCATAACAGAGCAAAGTCACTGTCTCACCCCCTCTACGGGTCATCATCAGGTTCTGGCAGTTCCTCCGGGGGCTCACATAAGTTCCCTCGATATTCGTTCCATTTAGTCCATATTCTCGACCATTTCCCAGGACACCCCTATGCACATATACTGCCTTTTCTGCCACCATTGCCGAGTCCATATCATTACACCACCGTGTACATGAGGGTTTCACACCTGATCCCCACCTCCTAGCAATGTTACGCTTTGCAATGGCCATACCCAGTGTCGCTCAGATTTGCAATCCCTTGTTCATATCAGTAGGCGACCAAACATTCAGTACACAACATTTAGGTTCATTCTGCAATACTACCCCTGTCGCCTCCGAAATCTCAAACAAGACCTCCTCCCAATATGATTGTATTTTGGGGCAATCCCATAATATATGAAAGAAAGTTCCTGGGGATCCACATCCTCTGAGGCAAGTAGGTTCCGAGGTGTGCCCTAGCTTGTGCAGTAGAGTACGTGAATAGTACACTCTATGTAGTATTTTTAATTGTACCAGTTTCAGTCGTGAAGGTATTTGTGGTCTCTCTGGGCGATGCCAGTGCATGTAGCCAGTCCTCATCCGCTATGTCTCCCAGATCCACCTCCCATCGACTGCGTAGGACTACCGTGGGGTCAGGGAGATTATTGACGAGTTTCCGATACGTAAGGGAGATCGCCTTCTTATCTAAGTGGTCAGTGAGGAGTCTATCCTCCAGGGGGGAGGATGCGGCAAGAGTCGTACCTGATGGGATGGCCCCCTGCAAGGCATGTTTGATTTGTGCATATCGATATTGTTCATTTTCTCCCATTCCATACTGCTCTTGTAGGGCTGGGAATGAAATAATCTCTCCCCTTATCCATAGGTCTCCAATTGTCGAGATGCCAATTAGATCCCATTGCCTGAAACCTTTCGAATTCGCCAGCGTGCCAAGTTTGCGTGTATCCCAGAGTGGTGTGGCCAGCGTAAGGACTCCCTCCCACCCTAGAGCTCTCTGTGCAGTGTGCCAGATCTTGATTGTGTGAGCCGTAGGGCCTGTGAGTGTGTGCCGACGTTTGTCAGAGTATAGCGCCTTCATAAGTTTGTCTGGGGGGAGGACGGTCCTGTCAAGAGCGTAGGCCGGATCGTGTTGCGGGGCATGTATCCATTGATTCACCACCATAAGTTGTGCGGCCCAGTAGTACAACTTGACGTTTGGCAAGGCAATGCCCCCATCGTACCAACTACGTGTCAATTTAGATTGTGATATACGGGCTGGTTTACCGTCCCATAAGAGCGCGGTGATCTCCGCATCAATCGACTTTAGGTATGCGAGAGGGACCGGAAACGGGGTGTTTTGTAATGCATAAAGGAGTCTAGGAAGTGAGAGCATTTTAAAGAGGGCCGCTCTTCCCAGTAGAGTCAAAGGAAGGGAACGCCAGTGCTTCACATCCGACTTCAGCCTCTGTAGAGGTTTCAGTAGGTTTTCGTCCATAAAGACTGTATTCTGTGGGGTGACGTATATTCCGAGATATTTAAACCCTCCGGTCACCGTTTGTAATGTGCAGTCATGGGGTAGCACGGGCGTCGAACCGCGTAAGACATACAAGAGCGATTTGGACCAGTTAATTGTATACCCCGAGACTTCCCCATAGGTCTTAAGTATGGCCATTAGTGTTGTTAGGGACGGGGTCGGAGACATTAAATATAGCAGCACGTCATCAGCATACAGGGAGATGCGGTCTTCCCAGCCCTCTCCCCACGAGATGCCTCGGATCTGTGGATCCATACGGATTTTCACCGCCAGTGGCTCCAGTATAAGGGCGAATAATAGTGGGGATAGGGGGCATCCCTGACGGGTGCCGCGACCCAATGTGATCACACGTGACGTGTGCCCATTCGCAATGATCTGTGCCAGGGGTGCTGTATAAAGGAGCCTGACCCAGCCACAGAATTTAGGACCAAATCCCATTTTCCTGAGCACCGCGAAGAGGAACGGCCATTCTACCAGATCGAACGCCATGGTTGCGTCCAATGAGAGAATCGCGGCATCCTCCCGGAGTGAGGGAATGCGGTGTAGTATTCCGTTTAGTCTCCGCAAATTAAGGGAGGTGTTTCGCCCAGGCATAAAGCCTGATTGGTCCGGGTGCACCAGTGTTGTGAGGTGGGGCTGTAAACGTAGAGCCAGGAGTTTCGCTAACACTTCAGCATCCGCATTCATTAGTGAGATCGGCCGGTAGGAGGACGTCTGGTCAGGTGGTTTACCAGGCTTGTGTATAGTAACAATAGTGGCTAACCTCTGATCCGGCGAGAGGGAGCCCCGTTCCAAGCAGTCATCATACATGGGAAGCATACGCTGGGTAAGGGTTTGCGACATTGTCTTATATAGTTCGATTGGTAGGCCGTTGGGTCCCATTGCCTTTCCAGTGTTTAGGGCTGCCAGGGCCATCCCCAACTCCTCCCCCGTTAAGTCAGCCTCTAGTGTCTGTGCATCTTCCTGCGAGAGTGTGGTGAGAGGTATGTCATGTAGGAATTGCGTGCATTCGTCTTCTGACACTCCAGCACGTGCTGTATACACCGACTCATAGTAAGAAGCCAGTTCCTCCACTATTTTAGGGGGAGAGGTTGTGTGCGTACCGTCCGAGAGTGTTAATGCGGCTATCCATCTACTCGCCCTTTCCTTCCTTTCAATCCATGCAAGCATTTTCCCAGTTTTATCTCCTAATTCATAGACCCTGTGTAACGTACTAGTAAGCCTTGTCTTTGTCATGTCTTCTGCGTACGCCCTGAATTCTTGAGATGCTAACGTCAGCGTATGTGCTGTGTCCTCCGTGGGGTCAGAGGCGTGTGCCAACTCCGCGGTCTGGACCGCTGTTTCGAGCGACTCTATGGTTGCCCTCTGTGCTTTTTTATGCCTAGTGATAGTGGAGATGGCTTGTCCCCTGATCACTGTTTTGTAGGCCTCCCACAGGACCGACGGTGAGTCGACCGAGCCCACATTTTCTTCGAAGTAATTCGCGGTAGCTGTTTTTAGCGCTTTAGCAATGGCATGATTTTTTAGATATCCAGGATAGACCGGATAAATCCTTTGTCGTCTGGTGGGGTGCACTGTGTAGGTGAGTAGCACTGGGGAATGGTCAGATATCCCCCGCGGTAGATGTTCTATGGATGCAATCTTTTCTGGGGGAACGGCTAGTGTCAGAAAGTAGTCTAACCGGGAGAGACTATAATGTACTCCCGAAAGAAATGTGTAATGTCGGTCCCGCGGATGTTTGAGTCTCCACATATCTAACAGTCCCAACGCATCCAAGAATTCTCGGAACAGGTGGTCTGCTCTGGCAGCCTCTCGAGGAGGCTGTCGATCCATGGATGCGTCTATCACCGCGTTGAAGTCGCCTCCAATAATTAATTCCCCTTCCGGGAATCCAAGCAGTAAGTTACCCAGGTCTCGGAAAGCCCCTTGATGCAACGCCGGGGGGATGTATACTGTTAGTATATTGTACGGCCGTCCCTCCCATTGGCAACTGATCGCTGCAAAACGTCCCTGGTCATCAGTCCATGTGTGCTTGATAAGTAGGGGTGCATTTTTGGACACTAGGATACCTACCCCACGAGAACCTGAGGAGAATTCTGCGTGTGTGACCATTTTAAACCCCCAGCCGTTAAGGGCCTTACAGGCAGTTCCCACCAGATGTGTCTCCTGAAGCAAAACTATTGTCGGGCCCTTCCTCTTAAGAAATTGGAGGACCAAACCCCGTTTAATTTTGTGGCCCAGCCCATTCACATTCCATGAGATGATAGTAAGCGGGGTAGTAACCAGTGATTGTGAGTGGGGGTGAGGCGTTAAAAGGTCCCGGTCAGCCATGACTGCAGGTGCTCCGGTGTGTCATTGACTCTGAATATAGCATTCGGACCGGGGTCCGACAACATTGAGTATGGGAAGCATTGTCTGTGGTGATGTAGAGTGCCTGGCCTTGTGTAGAGGTGATACAGAGAGTGCCCTGCGCTTGTGTGTATAGCTAGCCTATAGAGGAGCCTGAAACTATTACAACATTGGGACCTAACTAATGAATAATCATGGCTTACCAAGTGCCGGGGCGTTAGTTTCCCCGAGTAGGAAACTCGGACCAGGGTCCAACACCATCTACCGTATTGAATACTTCCTAGAGCGTTTACAAAACCGTCCCCTTGTCGAGCTAGGTGTTCCATAGAAATTACTAGGCTTACTAGGAAGCCTCGTCTGTGCCGGTGATGAAGACCCAGCTGTGTGTACAGGCACGAGAGAAAGTGTCTTGTGTTCGTGTGTACATTTAACCCGAGGAAAAACATGAGACTTAGATGAGAACAACAGAACGTGGCAAACAATCCCCCCTTCCCGCCCCCCCTCCCTGCCTCCCTGCTATACGGACCTATAACCGCCCGCTTCCCCAACTTAGCAGAGTGCCTGCTCCCATTCCCCCCCAAAGTACTTGCTTGCGGGGTAAGTGGTTCCGTGGTACTAGTGACCCCATCGGTCACAGTCTGCTCTTCCCGTTCCTAGTCCAACGGCAGCCTTTTCACCTTTCGCGGCCACCTGTGGATCTTACTATGCCAGTAAGGAACTCAGGATTCAGGTCATTGTTAGTCGGCTTCCGGTCCTCCTTCTAGCTCCTTGTCATGATTTTCCCTGGCCGATGCTGGTGAAGCTTCTGTATTCTCGAACCGTTGGTTTCTTTGGCCTCTGCCCGTGCGTCTAGTCTCCTCCACCCGTCGCCAACCGTCCAGCCAGTCCCACGCCGCCTCCGGGGTATCAAAAAACCAAGCTTTATGATTATCCACGACCCTTAGTTTCGCCGGGAACAGCATCCAGTAGGGCAATTCCTTTGCTCGCAAGGCCTTTTTTACATCCATGAAGGTTTTGCGACGTCGGGCCACCTCGGCCGTATAGTCAGGAAAGAAGGCCAACGTAGAGTTTTGTATTTTGATGGGCAGGGCATTCCGAGCCGCTTGAAGTATGACATCCCTGTCTCGGAAATTAAATAGCCTGGCCAGGACAGGTCTTGGTGCTGCCCCCGGTTTCGGTGTTCCACCTGGGACCCTGTGTGCTCTCTCCACTGAGAAGAAATGCGATAGACCTTTCGGTTGCAGTTCGGTCTTGATAAGGTCTTCTATGTAAAGGTCCATCGCCCGCTTGCCTTCCGATTCTGGTATTCCTAGGATTCGGACATTGTTGCGTCTAGCCCGCCCTTCCTGATCATCCAGCTTGTCCTGCAGTTTCTTAGTGACCGCTTCCATCCTTTCCATGGCCAACTGTAGTTCGGAGGTGTCCTCAACCAGGGATTTCGTGACCACCTCAACCTGTGCCACTCTCTCGGTCATCTTGTGAAGGTCCGCCCACAGTAAGCCCACATCCGAAGAGATGGCCCCCACTGTAGTTTGGACATTGGTGAGCGTTCTCATTAAGTCCTCGAGTGTCACCTTTTTTCCTCCGTCACCCTCGGGGCTTTTGCCTGCGGACGTGCGCCCTTCTGGGTTTTGCGATGGGGTCTTCTCAAACGCGTACTTGTCCAGCCTTGACTGAGCCGCGTTGTGCCGCGTTCCTTTCCCCGCCATGTCGCCGTCCCCCCGTGGGCCATTAGGCGTGTCAGCTCCGGCTCGAGCCCCGATGGCGTCTTGGCCTCCTGAGAATCGGTTATGCAATTACGACAGGCCGTCGAGGAGGCAGGCCCGTTCAAGCGTCAGGGGTAGGCTCCGAGTATGTTACAAGGGGTGGGACCCCCCTAGTCCGAGGCTGGCCAAAGTAGTGTATATGTCCTTCGGCAACAGAGATGATCAGGGGTGAAATGAGGCTCGGGCAGATGTGCTCCCCTGTGCAGAGCGTCTCGTGGCTCTCTGGCCACTATGCCACATCCATCTCAATGTCACCCTGGGCGATTTAAGTCCCCGGGGGGACGAGGGTGCACACAGTGGTTGGTGTTCGCAATCCCCGTTGTGGGGGAGCCGCTCCGGACCAATGGACCCCTTCTAAGCTATATTATGTCCGCAGTATGTGGAAGCGACCATGCCACAGAGCTGATGTGTCGGCGGCCCCTGTCTGGGGTTTGTTGTCTCCTGCTCGTCCCCTAATGGAACCTCGGTAAGCCGCCGTCACAGCCCCAGCGCGGTCCCCGGATGAGCAGCCATGCAGTCGAGGCCGGCTCCGCCGGATGGATGGCACGCCGTCAACAATGTTCTCGGGTCCGCCCCGGCACCGTGGTAGTTGGGTTCTCCCCGCCCGCCGGTAGTATAGGTGTCGGCAGGTGTGGTGAGGGGCGGATCGGGTGCAGGCTCCAAGTTACAGCGGCCGCCTCACCCGTCTCTACCGACGGTTCCGACTCCCCTGCCTCCGGGGGTCCTCCGCCGGCTCTCTCGATCCCAAACAAGCCAAGGGAGGGGGGGTGTGGGGGAGCCGCCGGCCCACCTCAGGAGCACGCCGCCACTGGTGTTCTCGTCCTTCGTCCGATGCAGGATTTTTCCTCCGGGCGAAGGTCAGAGTCGCGATGCAGGAGCTTCCGGTCCGGTCTCCCGACGGTCGTCCACTTCCGGCCGGATAGTGCTTCAGGCCAGGCCGGTGCAGCCACGATGTCAGTAGGCCGCAGTCAGGCACTTCACCGCGAGGCTGATGCCGGTGTCGGATCCACACCGGGGTTTCGGCGGGGGATGCCGCTTGGTGTCCTCTCGCGGAATCAACCTCCTTAAGAGCAGAGATACCGGATTTAAGGAAGGATATATTGATGGGGTCTCGTTGACCACGGAGCTCCTCAGCTAGGCAGCCATTCCAGTCGGCTGCTAGCCACGCCCCCCTCCACCCGTCCACTCTTGTAGCAGTTCTCCATAGTACACTTTCACTGACCCCAAATGATTCTTGATTGGCCTCTCCAATCACCCTAGCAGGCTGTTTAGATGGTTCAAGTTGTGGTAGTCTGGAGTGGGATACCCCACAAGATCCTTTAGCTCTTGGCGATGCGGCGTTAGTGGGAATACCAGAAGTGAAGATGTTAAAATCACTCTGCGAGCTAGCCAGTACTAAGGGGTATACAATGGAAGTGTGAGGGGTATCATGTGAGGGGTAACCAGCAGAAATGCCAGAGGTGGAATTTTCTAGGCCACTCTCTTGACCGACTAATGCAGAAGAGCTTACAGGACCAGTGTAAAGACAGTCATGGCGAAGGTGACTAGAGGGATTTCCTCCCAGTCAGTCACAATCATTTAGACCCGAAAGGGCATTAAATCTATTGGTGACCTCTATGTCTGACAGATAGGCTGGTCCCCCCTTCATTTGGACTACATTAAGTTTCGGGGGTATTGTTTCCCACCCTTCTGGCCTTCTGGGGTGGACCTGGTTATTATTACCGGGCATCCTATATCTGTGTGTGTAGTGACTAGAGGCGCCCTGCCAACCTGGTTTATAAAAGAACCCAAGATGCAAAATTTCTATTCTATTCCCTGTCCTCCTCTACCTCCCTGAGAATCATCTCGACTGGGACTGGACTGTTAAAATGTATTAGAATACAGTCTCCTTCTCTGGTTTTCCTAGAGTGTCCCACCCAGGATACTCGACGAGCCATGATTATATTATGAATTACCCTGTTACCTCCTACAGTGTTACAAGAGAGCCAATGTGTGACCTTATTTTTAATCTGGGAAAAGTCCTCTCTTTCTCCTTGGCGGAGAGGCGGGATGTTTCCCAGGACGATCACTAAAGGAGTGCTTTGGGGGGGGAGATCTAAAGACAAACAATTGCCAGCCCCCTCCCTTAGCTTATTGGGCTGAAATTGTCAATTGGTCATTGCAAGTACCTGTTCACACTCATCCATAGTGTTTGGGGGGTCCTCGCAGACCTACAGCTTCCCTCCAAACTTTGTGGCCTGTCCTTTATGACTGTTAGACTTGAATCTTTGATATCGGGGATTCTTTTTACTACTGGTGCTGCAAGGTTTGTGGAGGCTGGTGCGGGAGTTTGTTTGAGATTGGGGCATTTGCCTAATTGTGTAGCATGTCCTCCCACCTTATCGATGTCTATTATAGAATGTAGCAGTTGAGTATTGTCGTCGACAACCCGTTGAAGCTTGTCTATGCTAATGGTAATAGTTTTTAATCTCTCAATGAGAGGTAACATTAGAGATTTTACAAGCTGTTTCACCCGTCCAATCAAGCCTTCCTCTCCCTGGACTGTTGGTGGTAAATGTTTCATTTGTTGTCGTTGGCCGTTTTTAGGGCTCGGCCTACGTCACCACTTCGTCAAAAGTGGGGCGGAGCTCCGTGCCGTATTGTTACGGGGCTCAGAATAGTGAAGTAAAAATTCCTCACTGCGCGTGATTTTTCCGTAGTTTATTTTGGCATCTGCATGCTAATTGGTCCTCGCAGTGCTGTGTTTCTAGTAGCCTTCACGCAATAGGCCATATGGATTTTACTTTGTGCACTTCCTGCATATTCTGTGCGGTTATGCGCAGGGGAGTGCAATAAATTGTCAATTACGAGCTGTCAGGGTGCCGCGGTAATTGAACCCAGATGTTCCGGGCGCGTTCACCAGTCTGCAGTGAATTTGGTGGGCGCGCGTTCGTCTGCATCCTTTCATGCATAACCTGTTTTACATTCTGTTCACATACTTAGTACAGAAAATGTTTAGGACATTGCTATTTAACTAATGCATGTTACATTGCCAGTATTTACAAGGCAGCTTGCCTTATTTACTTTTTAATACAGCTGTGTATGAATTGTAATGCACCAAATTGTAATAGTAATTGTTTTTTTCAGACTGTGCGCATCTACCTTATTTGATTTTGTGACACACCTATTGACATTGTAAACTAAAGCCTTTTAGTTGTCTTTTACAGAAATGGAAGTTTAATGACTGCAACACTTTGCTCTAATCCGTGGGTGTTAGCTGTTTGGGAATGCTTGCTTCGACCACAGGGCTGCCTGTTTCAAGCACGTAGGTGAGGTGCCTGCTTCATTACCTCTTCAGATGCTCCCCTTTATTACCAGTATGTATGAAGCTCTAGACGCACGCCGGAGTCGGTGCAATAGCACTCCTGCTCTCCTGGCCACGTACGCTCGCTAAAGCCCTGCGAGGAAGGGACTGAGGGCTTCATGGCTGCTGGCAGCAGCCACTGCTATCTACCAGCAAATGTAGTCTGTAAGGGCACAAGTGACAACTTTCAGATCCTCTCTTCAAGAGTTTTGCCCCCTAAAGACTCCCTCAAGCCTTTCTATGGATAAACTCGAACGGCCTTTAGCCTCACGCCTACATGTTGTAATAGCGAACACTATAAAATAAATTTAGTATTTTTAGGAGCATGGTCAAGGACAATAGTGCCACTGTTTGTCGGCTGTTTGACATTACCTCGTGTATGGAACCAGGCAGGTTCTTTCTTTTGTGAAAGAAAGTGCCAGTGAGCAGCCAGAGGGCCATAAACATAAGGAAACATAAAGAAATAAACAAGCACTGACAAAACTCAAACAGTTTTTCGTACAAGCGACAACTTTTGCCATTCTCGTGGTCTTAAAGTGTTGCACAGAAGCGCTGGCTGCTTTCATTGTGGCTTAAAGGACAGAAAATATTACCAGTAGTAGGCCACCAGTGTGGCCAGTGTCATACACTTAATATTTTCTCTACGTTTACCCACGGCTTTCAGTGGTATGAAGAAAGTTGGCCAACATTAAAAACAGCGTGACGTCTATGTTTGTATGCGTACCTTAACGCCATAATTAGCTACAGTAAATGTATACCTTTCCCATAGGGTGACTCCCAAACAATATTTTAGAGAGTCTGAAACATTTCTGTAATTCAATCGACATTTCATAAAATCACAATGATACACACCTAAAACTTGTCAGCATTTTTTAGCTTCTTTCACAAGGGTTTTCAGTGTGAGCTGTGCAAGCATGCGAATAATTGGATAACTGTGCATTGTAAAAACTTTTTAAACAAGTGATAGGTATCAAGAGAAACTCAAACCCCTTTTAGCCTCACGTCTACATCTCATAATAGGGAACACTATAAAATTAATTTATTTAGTGTAGCCTGCTCAAGGACAATAGTGCCACAGTTTTTCACCTGTTTGACATTACCTCGTCTGTGGAACCAGCCAGGCTTTTTTTTTGTAAAAGAAAGTGCTAGTGCCCGAAGCTGTCCTCCATAGCCAGTGCAATTAATGATGGGCGAGCTGCATTGCAAAGTACTATTTAATTCACTATCCCGCACTCCCTACCCCTTATCTCACTATTGCAGTTTTTTCCTAACGCCCTTTGTGGCACATTTACCGTCTTTCTCACACTCTCTTTGCAATCTGTGTGTCTTTCCATCCATTGCACAGCAAAAAATGTCATGCTAAAAAGAAACTGCAGGTCCATAAACATAACTACCAGAGGCTCCCACTTAAAATCCCAGACTCAAATTGAGCACTGACCCTGTCCCCAGTATTCAACACACAACTTTACACTAAGGTACATGAACGCTTTGTCTCCTTACTCTTGTTTCCCTCCCTGACCCATGAATTTGTATCCTAGACTTCCCCTTAAGCTGCATGCCCTCAAGTGGTGCACATTACAATGCCAACTCCGGCCCATTCTAACTTCCAATGTTTGTCCCATTGTCCTTAATGAACTTCACAGCACATCGCCAACAGGAAAAAAACTCCACCTTCACCAACGCCCATATGAAACGCAACCCACACCCACCAGACCATGTAAAGTGCTCAGACCACCAAAACATTACAAGATCCCTTTTTTTAGCTGTGAAACAAGGCAGGACACAAGCAGCAAACGCTATACTTGCTTGAAACCACGCGGGGGACAAAGTAGGATTTTATAAATGAACATCTACATTCTATAGTATCTATCCTCTTAATGCTATCTCTATCCTGCAACAACAACCCCACCTCCTCCTGTGCCCTGCCAGCAGCCCCCCATTCCCTCACCTCCATTCACTTCCGCATACCTATACGCCACCCCCGTGTGCACTACTTACACCCATCCCCCTTCTGCCTCCTCCCAAAAATGCAACTTTCGTCAGCCAATTAAATTACAATGGCAACTCCGCACCATTCGAAGTTTAAATCTTTGGCCCACTGCCCTTAATTACATTTACATCAAATCCGCAGGAAGGAAAAATAATCCATGTCCATTAACAAACAGCTATAACGCACCCTCACCTACCATACCATCTGAAGCTCTTTCGCACCACAAACACATTACAAGATGCTTTTATTACCTGGCAAACAGGGCAGGAAACAAACAGCAAACGCTACAGTCCTTCAGGGAAGCACGGCATCAACCATCTGGGAATTTCCAAATTAACGGCCAACAGTTGCTACGCTACGTAACACAACGTAGCACTCTCATTGGCTGCTGTACATGTCACTCAAAATATGAACACCAAAGGGGGGAAAAAGTAAACTTCAACAGTGAGTGCAGAGTGAGTGTAAAGTGACAGTGAGTGCAGAGTGACTGCAGAGACAGTGTGTAAGGGTGCAGGGTGCACATTGTGTGAGTGTGCAGAATGAGTGTGCAGGATAAACAGTGTGTGACTATGCAGGGTGACATTGGGAGTGTGCGGGTGAGCAGAGTGTGAATGTGTAGGGGCAGTGTGTGAGTGTGCAGAAAACACCACACACACATACACCACACACACATAACACACACACACACACACACCATACACACACCACACACACATACACCACACACACAAACCACACACACCTCACTCTCTCAACACCACACACTCATCACCACTCACCGCAACACACTCACCACCACACACTCACCCCCCCAGGCTCACCCCCACAGACTCACCACCACGCACTCACCACTACACACAAAACAACACACACAACAACACACCCCCAGCCGTCAATGAATGCTTTCACCAGGCACAAACACCATCAATGTACGCTTTCACCAAAAACAAACACGACCATGCATCAGTGCCGCTAAACACACACACACACCAACAGCTGACAGTGCACCAGCCACTCTTTCAATTGGCACAATCATCAACAGCTGTCAGTGCACCCTTTCACCAACCACACGCATTACCATCCAGCTCTGTACGCTTGACAGCCACACTCAGTAACAGCTCTTACTGCACGCTACCACCAGTCATACACACCTCAAGCCACCACTACACGCTTCCACCAAACACACACCCCAACAGCCATCACTGCACAATTCCTACAGGCACACACATCCACCACCCATCAATGCACACACCAATTGATAACGCATCCACCAATTAATATTGTACCTATCGCACTATGCTGCACTTTACCTTTTAAAGATAATGCGTTAAAGTGCAGCATGCCACCATTGATAACATTCCAATCCAACACACATATCTCCAACACACACCACATGCTTCCACTCCAAAACACATGCCTAAAACACATTGCCATTTACAATGCCATTATCTCTAACTCAAACAAACCCGAGCCCTAATGCATTCCTAATGCTTGTTTTGAAAGGGGGCTACACTCCTATTCTGAGGGCAAGAGTCCGCCTCTTTCTGGTTGTGTGAGCCCACTCATTTACCCATCTTATTTGATACTTTGGGGACCTTTGCTCGTTTACCTTTCTGTACGCTTCCTCCCCGCTTACGTTTCCCTGTATTTGTAGTGCGTGATAATAATTCAACACTAGGGCATACCAATATCTTTGTAGGTGGAGGTTTAGAGGACACATTTTCCTCATTGATATTACCATCCTGAATGCTATTCCCCAGGGTAGTATCACTGTATGCATCAGACCCTATGCTTATGTTGGGTAATCCCAAATCGCTAAGGCGTTGGTTTAAACGGTTTTCGGCGGTATTGCAATTATTGATAGGGCCTAAAGAGGATCTTTTCGAGAAAATCTCCAATGAAAGCCTTTTTTCTGCATCTGCTATCTCCCGGTCTAATGCAACAGCTGCCCGGGTGATGCAGTTATCTAAGGTGCCCATAAGGCTCCCACCTGGATGTTTACAAGATAGATTACCCCCTTTATCTACTTGAGTAGGCATAATGTACAAGCCAGGACCAACTTGAAGTATTTCAAATAACGATTACTCCCAACACGTGTGTAATAAGCCCTTAGGGATCCGGAGATCAATTGTCCTACAGTACTTACAGTCTCAACAATGCATTTCTGAGTCTTAGGGGGTGGCCCAGCCTGGCCTCCTCTGGCCCCGGACGGCCACAGACGGCCCGCCCTTTGTCTGGGCTGCGTCCGGCACGTCCCGCGCGCATCCCGCAGGGGCGGGAGGCGTTCCTCGCTTTTCAAGCGCCTCCGGGCGCGGGAGCGGTGTCAGTGGCGTCAGGTGTGCGCCAGGCCGCCGGGGCACCTGGGAAATGTGGTCCCAGCCCTCGCGGCGCAGCCGTTCCCCTCACGGCGTTTTTAGGAGAGACTCCGGCGCAGCCAATCCCCTCACGGCAAGAACAATGTCAGGAAATGCCAGGTAAGACTCCCAGCCAAATTGTAGCAGCATCCCCATCTTGGGATACTACCTGTGAGTTTGTTGCATAGAAGGAAAGGACAGTGCCCGGGGACTTCTGCCTTGACTTGAAAGAGAGAGCATCTTAAAACTTATGCTACTTGACCCATCCAACTTGAAGAGACTTCTTAGGAAGATTTCACATGCTGACACCTTAATGGATCTTGTTTTGGGAAATGCTAGATAGGGATGTCACACTCGTTGTAGAGTATGGACAGACTAATGCTTTATACTCACGAACTTCAAATGAAGGGGAATCTCAATGTATATACTGACATTTTCTGTATTCTGGTACTCAAATTGATTATTCTGTGTATTTTGCACTGCCTTAACTTCACCCGTAGGTTTGACTTTGTATTAGTTCCAATGTATTTCTACACCCTCATATAGAGGTGCCTGTATGTCCAACTGTTCTTGGCTTTGTAATAAAATAACAAAACTTATTTGGAGTCTGTGATTCTTCGAAGTCATAGTTCATTGGAAGTGCAGTGATTGATTGGCTAATGATTTCTCTCTTCTCCACGCTTTCATGCTGATAAAAAGAGACATCGACCAGGGGTTCCAGAGCAGGTCTAGAACATGGAACCTGGTTCCTTCAGGGCCTAAAAGGATATCAGTGTAAATAATTTCAATCTAGTTGACACATGTTAAAACAAACATATACTAGTTACGATCACGTGTGAGAATAATGATAGAGTTTATGTAAAATATCCATAGGTTGTCTGATGATGATGTAGTACATGGGATCAACTTCTGGCCATATATATGCACCAGGTTGTGCCGGTGGAAGAGGTTGATCTGCCCCATGACGTCTTCCTGCAAGTGCAGGAACGTCTGCTCCAGTGGGTGGATCTGCTCTGGCTGTATGTGGAAATTAAAGGAAGAAGTCACCAGCCAAAATGCCACAAAGAATAATTATGTATATATTTTTACATAATTGCTTAATTGCAATTACAATACAATTATGATGGTTGCGGATTCATGAACAATTTCATGTGCTAGTTACAAAACTACACTGAAAGCACCAGAATAGCAGGCCACTGTTTGTGAAGAAATTAGAAGTTAACACTTCCAGGACATAGGATTCTTGGACTTTTAGTGTGATAGACAAAATTAAAAACATGAGAGTCTAAATCACCTTGAATATTTGCACAAACTTAAAGAGAATTCTATAGTCAAATGTGTTGTTCATTTAAACATTTATCAAATAAAGTCATTGCTTAATCATCCCATATTACTGATTAGTCTGTGTATGTTGCACCGCCTTAACTTCACACTATGTCACACTAGTTGTAGAGTATGGACAGACTAATGCTTTATACCCACAAACTTAAAATGAAGGGGAATCTCCATGTCTATGCTGACATTTTCTGTATTCTGGTACTCAAACTGATTATTCTGTGTATTTTGCACTGCCTTAACTTCACCCGTAGGTTTGGCTTTGTATTGGTTCCAATGTATTTCTACACCCTCATCTTGAGGTGCCTGTATGTCCAATTGTTCTTGGCTTTGTAATAAAATAACAAAACTTATTTGGGAGTCTGTGATTCTTCAGATTCATAGTTCATTGGAACTGCAATGATTGATTGGCTAATGATTTCTCTCTTCTCCATGCTTTCATGCTGACAAAAAGAGACATCGACCAGGGGTTCCAGAGCAGGTCTAGAACATGGAACCCGGCTCCTTCAGGGTATATGAACAATTGCATGTGCTAGTTACAAAACTACACAGAAAGCACCAGAATAGTAGGCCATTGTTTGTGAAGAAATTAGAAGTTAACAGTTCCAGGACATATGATTCTGACTGGTAGTGTAATAGACAAAATTAAAAACATGAGAGTCTAAATCACCTTGAATATTTGCACAAACTTAAAGATAATTCTATAGTCAAATTTGTTGTTCATATTAAACATTTATCAAATAAAGTCATTGCTTAATCATCCCATATTACCTGGTACCCCATTAACATCATCATTCACAGGCAGCCCATGCAACAAGTGAGAGTGCATGGTGGAGAGGACGTTCTTATCTAGTGGTGGGAGAGGGAGACGGGGTCCAGTTTGTCCACCAGGGAGAGCTCTGGCCACCTCTATCCTGGTGAACCTCACCTTCACCCGCCTTCTCTCGCCCTACCAATAATTTTGATATCTGCGCTTGTCCAGACATCCTCCCCAATGCACCGACTGCATTAGCCAACTGCTACTATAGGGCTGCCTTCTGTGTTGCATTCCTGAGGAATTGAGGAAGACCGTGTAGTTTTTTTGTAGTTGCTCACAAAAAATCTGACAATCAGCTCAGTCTCTTCCTCAGTGAAGTTCTTCTTCCTCCTGACATTTAGCATGCGTATGCTTGGCACATTGCAAGGCAAGGAGCAGAGCAGGCAGGTGATCTCTGTGTGTGGGAGAACACAGACTTGGATGTGGGCTGCTTTTATGTGCTTTGCAGTGCATGGGTTGCAGGTGGCCTTAATACTCAGCAGGTGTGTGTAATTATACTTTCTCCGCCTTGAGTGCAGACCATCCGCAGTCCTAAAGATTATACTCGTAAGTCGCTTTGTGAATACCGAAAGTAGTCAAGTTAAACTTTTGGTCTAACTTTACCTTTGTGAATTGGAGCCACAATTGCTAAATTGACTCCACAGTGAAAGTGAACGTTTCCATTTCACCAGTATTCAGCCTGGCTTTCAACATTGACAGCTCTACTATCAGAACTGACGCTCTCCATCCTCTGTGTCAATGTAAATTGTTTGGTCCTAAATGCCACTTTGCCATCGATCCTTATGCTGGTTGTCGCTCCATTCTAACCTGTATAGCTATCAGATTCGCTTTAAAATGGTTTCCACATACTTTCTTTGCAGCCAGGCCTTGCACTTTTTCGGTAGTTTAATTTTCAGCTACTCTTCATGCATTCTCATAAGCTCTATGCCACACAATGAATGAAAGTGTTCTTTTTGACGTCATTTTACATGCCTTTAAGGCTCAAATTTTATTAGCAATATGCAGTGTTTCTTGTCTCAATATTGGTTTCGTGGACTTGAAGGCGCTGGCCCTTACAGCTTACCTCCGTATGTATTTTTATATAACAAGCTTGAGAGAACATGTTTAAAATTGAGATTACTTTAAAAAGTCTCACTTTTTGTTTGTCTTATTAGCATATATTTTCGTACCATACAACAACAGGTTGTAACGTTACAGTTATTGCCACTCTTGATAGAGATGCCAACAGCCCTGGTCAAAGATGATGCATATTAATCACGAGACACAGGCACTTTCAATCTTTTAACTCAGCATCATTTTTTGCATCTTTGGAAGTGAAGTTCTGCTCTCTTTATAACCGTCATTGCTACTTCTCATACCGTGCAGCTTTAGACTACCACACCAGATAAGTGTTTGTAAAGCGGACGTTGCCCTGGAAGGATATCTTGGCGCTGAATACCAGGGGGCAGATTTATGAAGGCCTTGCGCCGCCGGTGCGTCACTTTATTTGACGCAACGGCAGCGCAAACAATGCGCCCTATTTACAACGTGACGCATCTAGGAGATGCGTCACGTTGTAAAGCCCTGCGCCATCAGGAGGCGTTCCGGCGCAGGGTGGGCGTTCCGGGGCAGGTGCACCTCGCAAAAGTGGCTGAGTGAAATCTATAAGATTTCACTCAGTCACTTTCAGGACAATGCTGCGTTAAAAGCCTGCGCCTGCTTGAAGCAGGCGCAGGTCTTGACGCAGCATTGTGGAGATGGGGCACCCCCGATCCTTGCTGGAGCTGCGTCGCGCTTGCGACGCAGCTCCAGCAATGCGCCACCTTTTCGGCACATATGCGTCACGCATCTGTGCCGTTTTTGCCCCATGGTGCGCCGCATTGTAAATGCGGCGCACCATGGGTGGCGGAGCAGCGGCGCAGGATGACTGGCGCATCCCTGGGGATGCGCCAGTCATCATAAATCTGCCCCCAGATGTTTATTGTTATCTAATTCAAGTGTACTCATTTTATCAACCTCAGAAAGAGAAAAGACTGAGCAGACCTGCCGAATTTGAACCATGGACCATAAGGTCAAACTTTTCTTCTGCTCAATGCAAACTGCTTTCCTTTAAGAAACTGGCATGCAAAGTATTTTGCTCAGCGGTCTACAATACTGCTTCGTACCTCCCATTAGCATTTATTTTAAAAATATATAAGACATAACAGCTGCACTTTCTGACAAATTTTATAAAGATCTGGACTCATTTTTTAATTCTATTTTACGAATGCTCATAATGTGCACTTTTAATTAATTTAAGGCAGCTGCCGAAACTATTGCTAATAACTTTAGGTAGGACCGCTGGAATTATGCGGCAGGGAAGGAACAAATTATGCGGCAGAGTCAACTACGTTAGTTGGCAAGAAAAGGCAAACTATGCAACGTAATGCAGCACATTTTTTGATAGTTACTTCATAATCATGTCATTGTTTCACATATTAAAATTGTCTGGATACAGGTTTTAGTTTATTAGTACAAGTTTAACATCCAAATACAGTAATATTCAAATAGAAGATGACCAGTTAACCTTTGCATTGGGCTTTCCATTATGCGGCAACGTGGCACCGCAATTTTAGTAATTTTTTATCCATTTGAACTACAAACAATTTTTGGGGTAAAAATCTGCACATTATGTGGCAGATGAAGGATTATGTGTCAAATCCTTAACTACGCAGAAAACACCACAGCATCGCATTATTCCATTAAAGTGAAAGTTTTAATTTTATTACTAATATCTTTCTTTTTTATAGCTAAAACATTCCTCCTCACTACCCTGCCATCCTCACCAATGTCATTTTTAAGATACAAAACTGCATTTACCCTCTGTCCAAAATGTTTATCCCTCCATTCCTAACCTTCTGTAGCATTTAATGTACGTACCTTCACACCAGTGAATCGCTGCACTGTTTGGTACTTTAATTGTTACAGTTTTACTTACTGTGCTGCTTCATAAAATATGCTATGGCTTGGCTAACATCCTTCTTTACTAAACGTAAACAAAGTGCGGCCCTAGGACATTTCCTCTCAACCGAACGTCTGACCATCTCAGGCGTTCCACAAGGCTCTTCTCTCAACCCGCTTCTATTTAATATCTATATGGCTCCTTTGATCTCGTTAATATCCTCCTTCAATATCGCTACAACCTCATATGCAGATGGTACACAATTGATCTTGGTCCTGGATAAAGACACAACCAAAACAGAGCTTAATTTTAAGCAATTTATGACAGAGGTCAACCTCTGGATTAGACTAAACAACCTCAAATGTAACACGGACAAAACCAAGATTTTATTGATAGGAAAAGACAATCTTTTTAACCAGATTCAATGGTGACTGTAGGAAGGTGGCTACCTGACTATGGTTACCCCAGATTTTTTGCCTGTGTTTAGCTGGTTTTTTTGACTTAGTTGACCTGGTTCCCTGCTAATCAGGGCCCCAGGCCATCTGCTCTCTCTGTAAAATGGATTCCATGTACCCTAGGTACATACCACAATTGGAAATGGACTCCTTGTCAGCCCCTGTATAATGCACTATAGGTGCCCAGGGCATAGGGGCCACCAAGGCCTACCAGGGGCTGCAGCATATCTTTTGCCACCCCTGGCTGGTTCTTAAATTGACACAACTGGCTGATCACTCAGCTGGGGTAAGGTGGTGTAATCACCCCTTACTTAGATATAGTATACCTATATCTAAACCTATATCTGGACACATATAAACCTGTGAGCCACTCCTATGGAAGGCCTCATCAATCCTGGAGGCAGAGTGCGTGGTTTAATGTGAGATGGAGCTCTAGCATGAGCTGAGCCTGTCTGCAGCTGTCGGGAACAACTCCCTAAGCTGTTTCAGGATAATGCCATACCATATACTCTTAAGTGCCTTATAATCCTCGCGGTTATATAGCAACTCTGGTTTGGCTTTATCAAAACATGTCGTGTAAGGTGTCATACGATTTGGAATACCATCCCCTCGCCAGTTCTGGCGACGGGGATGGCATTCCACCCCTCTAGAGGGGTAAGACATGTTCCTTTACTTTAATGCGGTTAATTTCTCAAAAGGCCTTAGATCCACAAAATGGATGCCTCTGCCACAGACAAGAGTCTGGACCCCTGCAGCTGACCGAAACTCAGCAAATGGGGCCTGGACAAAGGGTTTCCTGCCACAGGAGGGTGTCACCACCCTCCAGACAGGAGATAGTAGATTGTAGCAGGGAGGTCTGAAAGAAACCAGACACTGCCTGGGGCGCACAAGGCTGCCCCTTGCATAATCCGGCCAAACCGGTTCTGGGGCACTCCAGCCCTCGTGCCAGGGCGGCCTGGATCAAAGGAAAGGGGTGTATCCACCCCCTTCCTGGGTCCCACCCATAGTGGGGGACCTAGCAGGTAATCACGCCCCCCAGATTCGAATAAGAGTGGGAGCAGTGCCAATGCACATCAGATTTCCTGGAAGAAACATTAGAAACGAAACTCTGGACACTTGGACCTCCATCTCAACGTGGAAGCCCGAAGAATCTCCCTTGTGGTCAAGGAGTGACCACCCTGCAGCAGCAGGCACCATCCAGCCCTCGACGTCTACTTGGTTGCAGTTCCCGCCGGAACTCGAGCGACTGAGATCGACGAGATCAAGCTTGCCTGCCTTCCAACAGCCCGATCCACAGTCCCTGCAGAGCTGAGACCCGTGGAGGCGACCGGAAGCGCGGGGCACGCCATCTTGAATTGACCACGAGACGCTGACCGTGCAGCCCACGAGTGACCCTCGAAGCTGTGCACCGGGGTTTGAGAAGCCCCAACCCTGAGCCACTCTTGCACCGAAGCTCACCCCTCTACACTCATCGAGTGCTGCGTGGGGCCCTTCTGCTACTTTTGGCTCAACGCGTTGGCCCGGTCACTTGCCAGCCGGCTAGTGGCCCCTGTGCCGACGAAAACTTGAAACCGACTTGTGAATCTGGTTGCTCCAGATCTGCACCAGCTCCCCTGAAAAGGAGCCCCCACTCTGACCTTCCTGGTCCGAGTGAGAAGCAATCTCCCGGTTCCGCGTGGCTTGCTTTTGCCAAGTGTTGTTTGCTCCAATCTTGAAGCCGACAGCGCCGACGGTGAGAGCCTGCGTGGGACAGATCGTGACCTGCTCCTGGACGTCGTAGATGCCCCAGAGCCCACGTGACAGCGGAGAGAAGCACCGCGACAGCGACCTGATTGCGCCCGACATTGCCTGGTTCCGTCCTGGTTCCACCCTGGTCACTGCTGAGTGACCCAGACTCTGTCCCCTCTGCTTTCAGGTACTTTTCGACTCGAGTCCACCCTTGGACTCCACCGGACACTTCTCTTTCACCCCGCCTGCAGCCCTTTCAGCTTCAAGCACCAAGAGCCTGCGTGACGAAACCCGACTCAACTTCGACCCTGTGCACCCACTTCCTGTGGGTGAGGTAACTTTGCTCCGCCGGTGTTCCCACACTGGTGCACATCTCTAGGGTCTGTGTGTTAAGTTTTGTTCCTCTAGGTCCAGCGGAAGTGTCCTTAAACTTTAACTTTATGACTTTTACGCACCATTGGTTAACATTGGTGCATGCGTGCGCTTTCCGCACATCTCCCGAATCCCGAGGGCCATTCCCGACTTCAGCATTGCTTGTCCTGACTGCTCCCAGCGATTCCCTAGGCCCTAGGCCTAACCACTGCTCGAGTGGCATCTCTTATACCACTTGTTTAGTATATGGTTTGAGTGGCCACCCGCCCTCATCCATAATTGTGCAACTTGTATGTTTAAACAGTGCTTTTGATTTAACGCTTGTGCCCCTTTATTCATAAAGAATACTGGGGATTGTTTTTAGTAATAAACACATATATTTTTATAATATATACTTGTGTGGTGTCCTTTCATTTGATATTACAGGATTGTATGTGGTAAAACAGCTCGCTTAACACGACCTCTTAAGTTAAGCCTTTAGGCTGCTTAGTCCATGCTACCCCTAGGATAGCTTGTCTAATAAGGTTGACTTACAACCAGACACCATAAGGGATTGTTTGGTCTGATAATAGGTGGTTCCAGAATTGGAAACATCACCTATCAGGCCAACTTCTCACAGTGACCAGAAGATGTACCTGCCCCACCTAATACAGTGGAAATCGCCAGGTACCTGGGAGTAAAATTTGACTCCTCTCTCTCATTTCGGCCACAGGCTCTTGCAGTAGCAGGAATGTGCTTTAGCTTCATAAAAACCCTCTAAAAATTCTTCGATTATATGTCCTGCTCTGCAAGGAAGACAGTGGCAGTTGCACTGATCCTTTCGTGATTAGACTACTGCAATAGCCTTTTCGCAGAAACCAACAAACAAGTAATTAAAAGGCTACGATCATACAGAACGCTGCGGCCTGTCTAGTGCTGAAAATGCCTCATTATTCATCGGCCACCTCAGCTGTTAAAACACTGCATTGGCTGCCCATACAGAAAAAAAATTGTATTTAAGATCTTGGTGATTACTTTCAGAGCCTTTAGAGACACTGGACCTAAATATCTGCCAGCCAAGCTCATTCATTATGTCATGGCTAGGACCCTCACATCCTCCACAGTGAACCTTCTTAGGCCACCCACCTTTAGGTATGAAACCAAAGGAGAAAAATCCATTGCTTTCTTGGGAACAAGAGCATGGAATCTCATGCCCGTACACCTAAGGGCGATAGAATCAGAGACTCAATTCAGAAAATCACTGAAAACCTGGATATTCGGGCTCCCGGATGAATTCTGCTCCTCACTTGTATAGTAGGATCATTCTCATACTTACCCAATCAATCTGGTTTCTTCTGTGTAGCGCAAAGATACTCCCTCTGGAGCGATTGCTTCACTTTACAAAATATCTAAATCAAATCAAATCATAACATAATATTAGATATGTGTTTGTAAAGCGCATGTTTGACCAGAGGCATGTCAATGAAAATCAGATGTTTATTGCTGCCCAACTCAAAGGTAATACTTTTATTGACCCTAGAGGGATAAAAGACGGCGTTGACCCACTAGAATCTGAAACTGTGGCAATGATGTCAAACACCTGTCCCTGTAGTAATCCACTGTGCCACTGTCACCCAAGTGCTTCTCCCTGCCTCCTCCCTATTGTGATTACATTTGTGCTTCTCTCCACTGCCTTTCCGTGCTGCTCCCACCTACCTATGCACTCCTCTCTCACAGTTGTTCCCTCTCCTAACAACTGTGCTGCTTCCCTACCCCCTTCCACCCTCTTCCATGCTGTTTTCACTTTCCCTGTTTATTTGGTGTCCCTAGCCCTCGCATGCGTTGCTTCCGCATTTCCCCACCCTCCCTAATGTTGCTTCAGCCTCTCCTGTTGCTTCCATTCTCCCCCTGTTTACTTAAAAAAATGCTTTGCACATTTCATTTTCCTTTTAGTTATTTATCCAACTTGGATCGGTAACTAAAAAGAAAAAAAGTCTAGCATCATTTTGTAAGTGCTTGCATTCGTTGTGCGTACACCTATAAAATTCTGGATGGCCGCTTCACAGGCTTATAAAAAAACTTTAGCTACCTTGGTCAAAAAGGAATTTCATCCTGGAGTCATTCTGAAGTCATCCGATGACTTCAGCTGATCGATTCCTGTAATTATCTAGGTAAGTCATCCCAAACCATCCTCAAGTAAGGTGAAATATTAAAATGAGATGACTCTGGAGTCATCACAAAAACTACTCTAGGATGGTGTTCTGATGACTTCCATTGGCAGGTATTGATGACCTTTTACAACTCCATGAATACTAATTGACAACTTCAGGAAGAGTGAGAATTACTCCAGGAGGGGCTCTAAAAAATGTATGGATTACTCTAGGATGATTGAACAACAATTTCAGGATGCCTCTCGATTATTCCTGGAAGATCCTATTACCACTTCAGGATGGATGTTGATTATTCAGGGATGATCCCATGACAACTTCAGGATGAGTGTGGATTATTCCTGGATGATCCTATTACTATTTCAGGAAGGCTGTTGATTACTGTAGAATGATTCGATGACAATTTCAGGATGAGTGTGGATTATTCCTGGATGATCCTATTACCGCTTCAGGATGGTTGTTGGTTACTCTGGAATGATCCCATACAGTTTCAGGATGAGTGTAGATTACTCTAGGATGATTGAATGACAACTCAAAAATGAGCATGGATTACACAGGATTACTTTAGGACAACTACAGAATGAGTGTGGAATACTAAACAATGACAACATAAGGACTTTCAGATGATTGTGAAATACTCTTGGATGATGTAATGCCAACCGCAGGCCAAGTGTAGAATACTCCCAGATGATTTAATGAATAATTTAGAATTGCTGTGGTTCACTGATAAATCATTAAGGGTTGGATTACACCTTCATAATTTCATGTTACAAGCACATTAGCCTTCTGCCAGTATTCCCTTGCCGGGTCCCACTAGTAGTTTAGGACTATGGATTTGCTGTTAGGGAAATATTTAGAGGACCACCTCATCAATGTACCTTCCTGTTACAAATAGGCTACTTAGATGTAATATGCCTTCTTTACACAACACCATGAATTATTTGCAATGCCATGAGTTTTAAAGTAAGGCCTAGATTTACAAAACTGTCACTGAACGCAACGCAGCGCAGCACCCAAATTTGCTGCATTGCATAACAGGGAGAAAGTGCCATGTCTACCCGTCTCTCTTGCACCACTGCACCATTAGGCAGCCAATCACCATGCACACACATTTCCACTATAGTGCAAAGGTGTCTGCGAGAGTCTAGCTTAGATTTTGTACTGGAAGGGTCCCCTTCCAGTACAAAAAATATTATACCTAGACAAACTTGGAAACTTTTCCAATTTCGGATGAGTGCTATATCAAATACCAATTTGTTTTGGTTTGTAAATCCTGAAAAGGATTTTGCGTCAGGTCTGCATTATAAAACTTAAGCAAACCGAAAACAAAACTTCCATAAATCTGGTCCTAGTAATCAGATCAATATTCTCCTTCTTTGGAAAGATCTACAGTGAGAAGTGGGCACCTGTATAAAATATATTCTGAGAAACATTCTTTTGGGCTAGGTTTGTGATGTGGAAATACCATATACATACAAAACTAGTTGTCTGTAACTATATAATACTTTGCATTCAGAAAAGCTTAACAACTTGTGACACTACTCCCATACTACTGACACACTGGGACTTGCCTTACTTTGAGGTACAGAGCTTATCTGAAGCTGTTTTACATGGTGACCAGTGGCAAAAGACTGAGCAAAACAGTGGTTAAAGGACCAAGGATCGAAAGGGATGTGTCAAAATGTACTTTAATTGATCTACAGCACACATTTGACCCCATAGGAACCAGGATACTGAACAAGAGAACAAAAAGAAAGTCCTGCACACTGTACAAGAGGGAAAAAAGGCTAGAATACTACAAAAAGAACAAAAAACTTAACGAAAACCAGCAACTTCGTTGTTTGTTTATAGATTCAAGGTTTGCTTTAGTCCTCTTCTAGCATTTATAGCCAGCTTCCTTCTCATAGTTATGTTGTCCAGTGATGGCCAGCCGTTGGCCCTGCACACAGACTTCACAAACTCTGGAGATTTTTTTTTAACATGCATTAGTATCATGTTACCAGCATTATATTAGGTTTTTAATAGGGCTGGGCTGCCTTGAAAATGTTCCAATCCCGTTATTTCATATTGTATGTCCGATGAGATATGGTTATGTTTACAAGGGTTCATAAGTTTAACATTAAGGGCACTTGGTCAAAGAGGCACAGGTGAGAGCAAGGCATTGATGAAGTGGGTAGCAGGAGATGAAGAAAGAAAATGTTCCTTTATTAACTTAAGAGTGAAGCAGCAAATTGTGGATTCAAGAAATCTGTTGGGAGTTACAGTAAGAGGATAGAAAAGGCCCATCTACAACAAAGGTCTTTTAACTTTTGTGCAGTGAGCCCCCGTGATGTAAAATGTTTCGAAGTTGGGCCCCCTCCAAAACTTCGTACAAGGCTTGGGGCAGCACGAGTGGGCAGGGCTAAGAGTGGAGGTACTTTTCTGCAGCTCAAAATCTGCCCTAAATGTGAGAATTATGAAGAGCAAACACGACTAACTGACATCAGAAATGTAACACAAAACACCACTACATATAACTTGGATGTTTAGCCACCCATGCTCCAGGTCCCTAATGGAACTGCACCTGATGCACTAATGATAGCTCCAGCCCCAGGCAGCAAGCTGTCTTCTCTGCCTCTTTCACCCTTTGCCTGCCATGCCTGGCTATTTTCCCAGTGCTGAAATACTCTGCCCTTTCCTGGAAAAAAATTACACCTACAGCCCTACGAAGAAGGTTTTTCCATCTGTACACTCCACAGGGTGATCCCTCCTAGGCCTGAGGCCCAAAGTACACTGTCTGTCCCTTTGTGTAAAAGAGAGGCCATTTTCACTTACAAGATATTTTGTGCCCCACTGGAATATAGCCATAGACCCTAGGGGCAGCAAGCCCCACATTTTGAAGACTTCTGATCTGCAAGCTTGCTGCTTCATCACAATATGTATTTTCCCCCCAAAAACACAAGAACATTTGAGAGGATCAATATCTGGCGAATATGGACTTGGGTGTTTAACACAGATGTATGTCCACAATTACCCAAGATTTTGAAATGCTGGGGTACTTGAAAGAAAGATTGATTCAAGTACCGAAGTAGAGGAGTTGAAACAAACATATGGGTCCTAGTCACGTTCACCAGACGCTGTCACGCTTCCTCTACAAACAGAAAGTAATCAATACCAGATTTAATTAGCAAAACCATTGTGGAGGCAGCCATGTTGAGCTTGAACTCTACTTGCAATATTCATATTAGGAAAACAGTGTAAGAAACTATCTTACTGACCAGAAATAAAAATAGGAGCTTACAACCAAGTGCATGGAACAGGGCAGCGATCTAATTATTGGGAGTGTTGATCAGGTCTGAATAAAAGCTGTGAGCAAAGTGTTTTATAAGTGCAGTTTTCAATTACCCATTCAATAAGTTTGAGCCCCACACCTGGACCTACAGATTTAGAAATTAAATCTCCACTCCAGGCTTTGCACCAGATTTACATGCTCTTTGTAGCGCAAACTCAGCACAAACTATTAATAAATTACCCCCCTCCCCCGCATTGCTATTTTGCTGACAGCTGTTAGTTAAGTGTGATGGGGTCCTTGTACAATAATATGATACAGGTCCACATATGCAAACATATTTTCACACATCATGTATATTAATATATTTTCATAATCCTAGATTAACTGAATGTTAATTTGAATATTTGTAATATCTTACCAAATAATGCATCAACTTTCTCCTCATCAAGGATAGCTGTTTCACGGATGGCCTGGGGTTGTGCTCATCCCCTTACTGAGTTTCAAATAATGTATACCCAGCCACAGGCTGATGTAGCTCACACGTGGGCCTGCTTCCCTTTGTCTTCCTAGTCAGCTTGTCTCCAACCACAGTAGGACGGGGGAGCTGCCCTAGAACTGGTTTAGAGTGACCACAAGGGAGAGATTGCCCATTATCATAGCCAGACCCTAGGTGGGCATGGGAATTCCAACTAGGGGAGAAGAGTTCTGGCATGTTGGATTTGGGTAGGGAAGTGCACTGTGGGACAGTGCACAGTAAAACACACAGGAAGTGCTATAAAAGTGGGTAGGGTCAGCCCTGTGCAATTTTGTTCTCCATTGGTTAGGAGTAGTTTCCCCATTCCCACAGGCTGGCACTGGGCACAGTTGTGGCACCCCACAGTACCCTCATAAGAACACTAGTGGACCTGTGAACAATCAGAAGAAGGACCGCCCTGTTTGAAATATAATGACCCAACAAGCTTTCAGAATTCTCTCTCCCTGCAACTGCCCAGCTAACCATCCAAACTGAACCTGCCCTGGACCCTGCTGCTGGCTTCTAGAGAGTGAGTCTTAACCCTCAAGTGGTGCATCTAAGTTCCTGGACATTTGGCTGGTGTTCGATTGTATTCCTACTGACAAAACGGCAAAAGCTGGAACTTGGAAACTTTTCTCCAGGTTTTACTCCAGTGAACTGCCAGGAGACTGGAACACTGTCAAGACAAAACCGTTAAATTGACTGTATGATTCAATCAATCAATTCAAAGCTTTATTCGGAGTGTAAAACATCCATATAAGCATACATAAAACATAAATTACATTTTCTATTAGATACTGCATAATAGGCACTGAACGACGAAGCCAGGACAATTAAATTATCAAAGTATAGTTGCAATACAATATATACAAAAGTGACTTGTGCTTATATCATTCACTGCTTGATCAATACATTTGTACATATGATTCTTCTTTATCGAAGTTTTAGTATGACAAGAAGGTACATTTTAGGTGCAAATTAACAATAGCAGCATAGTGGTTATTGAGTACATAAAACATGTGCAAATTACGCCAAAGTGTCAAGTATAAAGTAAGTAGTGCAAACATTGTGTAATTGCCATCTGTATCCTTAAATACGTTTAGTGCAAATAAAATGCATATTTATACAAATATGGAGGTTACTGCATTAACGCTATGTGATCAAGGTTACCGGTTAACCGAAACGCATCATGCTTGAGAGAAAAATGTGAGAGGAGAGAATAAAAACTTCCTGGAATATCTTACTTGCTGCGTGGTGGTCCGTCATTCTGCGGTGTAAGCACGCTGGTTGCAGAATCTACACGAATATATATATATATATATATATATATATATATATATATATCCAAAAAACACAAGGTTGCCCTATTTCAAGAGCGCCAGCACAATTGCGAGTTACTGCCTCCTTTTATTTCGGTCACAAGCACAGCATGCTGACTTCCCCATGAACAGCGCCAAATGCATTTCGGGCTCCTGCCCTTTCTCAATGGCTAAACACAAAAGTCCCGGCAGCTGTAAAGACTTATACCATATTGTCCCGCCCAATTTGGGACATCGTATATGCAATGTGTGATGGGACTGGTAGTCCGTTTATTTTCCAAGTGGTTGCATACTCGGGTTTTCATGCCAATTTCATTCCCCAAGTGGGTTTCCATGGAGAATCGGCTCGACTTGTGCTTGAGAATGTCACATACCGAAATACTGGGCACTCACAACTCCAACGGCACTCGAAAGTTCATGTGCCAGGTCCGCTATGATATTGCAGCAGGGCATTCTTACGACGAGACGCGCCGTTAATTAAATCCAAAAAACACAAGGTTGCCCTATTTCAAGAACGCCAGCACAATTGCGAGTTACTGCCTCCTTTTATTTCGGTCACAAGCACAGCATGCTGACTTCCCCATGAACAGCGCCAAATGCATTTCGGGCTCCTGCCCTTTCTCAATGGCTAAACACAAAAGTCCCGGCAGCTGTAAAGACTTATACCATATTGTCCCGCCCAATTTGGGACTTCGTATATGCAATGTGTGATGGGACTGGTAGTCCGTTTATTTTCCAAGTGGTTGCATACTCGGGTTTTCATGCCTATTTCATTCCCCAAGTGGGTTTCCATGGAGAATCGGCTCGTCTTGTGCTTGAGAATGTCACATACCGAAATACTGGGCACTCACAACTCCAACGGCACTCGAAAGTTCAAGTGTCAGGTCCGCTATGATATTGCAGCAGGGCATTCTTACGACGAGACGCGCCGTTAATTAAATCCAAAAAACACAAGGTTGCCCTATTTCAAGAACGCCAGCACAATTGCGAGTTACTGCCTACTTTTATTTTGGTCACAAGCACAGCATGCTGACTTTCCCATGAACAGCGCCAAATGCGTTTCGGGCTCCTGCCCTTTCTCAATGGCTAAACACAAAAGTCCCGGCAGCTGTAAAGACTTATACCATATTGTCCCGCCCAATTTGGGACTTCGTATATGCAATGTGTGATGGGACTGGTAGTCCGTTTATTTTCCAAGTGGTTGCATACTCGGGTTTTCATGCCAATTTCATTCCCCAAGTGGGTTTCCATGGAGAATCGGCTCGTCTTGTGCTTGAGAATGTCACATACCAAAATACTGGGCACTCACAACTCCAATGGCACTCGAAAGTTCATGTGCCAGGTCCGCTATGATATTGCAGCAGGGCATTCTTACGACGAGACGCGCCGTTAATTAAATCCAAAAAACACAAGGTTGCCCTATTTCAAGAACGCCAGCACAATTGCGAGTTACTGCCTCCTTTTATTTCGGTCACAAGCACAGCATGCTGACTTCCCCATGAACAGCGCCAAATGCATTTCGGGCTCCTGCCCTTTCTCAAGGGCTAAACGCAAAAGTCCCGGCAGCTGTAAAGACTTATACCATATTGTCCCGCCCAATTTGGGACTTCGTATATGCAATGTGTGATGGGACTGGTAGTCCGTTTATTTTCCAAGTGGTTGCATACTCGGGTTTTCATGCCAATTTCATTCCCCAAGTGGGTTTCCATGGAGAATCGGCTCGTCTTGTGCTTGAGAATGTCACATACCGAAATACTGGGCACTCACAAATCCAACGGCACTCGAAAGTTCATGTGCCAGGTCCGCTATGATATTGCAACAGGGCATTCTTACGACGAGACGCGCCGTTAATTAAATCCAAAAAACACAAGGTTGCCCTATTTCAAGAACGCCAGCACAATTGCGAGTTACTGCCTCCTTTTATTTCGGTCACAAGCACAGCATGCTGACTTCCCCATGAACAGCGCCAAATGCATTTCGGGCTCCTGCCCTTTCTCAATGGCTAAACACAAAAGTCCCGGCAGCTGTAAAGACTTATACCATATTGTCCCGCCCAATTTGGGACTTCGTATATGCAATGTGTGATGGGACTGGTAGTCCGTTTATTTTCCAAGTGGTTGCATACTCGGGTTTTCATGCCAATTTCATTCCCCAAGTGGGTTTGCATGGAGAATCGCCTCGTCTTGTGCTTGAGAATGTCACATACCGAAATACTGGGCACTCACAACTCCAACGGCACTCGAAAGTTCATGTGCCAGGTCCGCTATGATATTGCAGCAGGGCATTCTTACGACGAGACGCGCCGTTAATTAAATCCAAAAAACACAAGGTTGCCCTATTTCAAGAACGCCAGCACAATTGCGAGTTACTGCCTCCTTTTATTTCGGTCACAAGCACAGCATGCTGACTTCCCCATGAACAGCGCCAAATGCATTTCGGGCTCCTGCCCTTTCTCAATTGCTAAACACAAAAGTCCCGGCAGCTGTAAAGACTTATACCATATTGTCCCGCCCAATTTGGGACTTCGTATATGCAATGTGTGATGGGACTGGTAGTCCGTTTATTTTCCAAGTGGTTGCATACTCGGGTTTTCATGCCAATTTCATTCCCCAAGTGGGTTTCCATGGAGAATCGGCTCGTCTTGTGCTTGAGAATGTCACATACCGAAATACTGGGCACTCACAACTCCAACGGCACTCGAAAGTTCATGTGCCAGGTCCGCTATGATATTGCAGCAGGGCATTCTTACGACGAGACGCGCCGTTAATTAAATCCAAAAAACACAAGGTTGCCCTATTTCAAGAACGCCAGCACAATTGCGAGTTACTGCCTCCTTTTATTTCGGTCACAAGCACAGCATGCTGACTTCCCCATGAACAGCGCCAAATGCATTTCGGGCTCCTGCCCTTTCTCAATGGCTAAACACAAAAGTCCCGGCAGCTGTAAAGACTTATACCATATTGTCCCGCCCAATTTGGGACATCGTATATGCAATGTGTGATGGGACTGGTAGTCCGTTTATTTTCCAAGTGGTTGCATACTCGGGTTTTCATGCCAATTTCATTCCCCAAGTGGGTTTCCATGGAGAATCGGCTCGTCTTGTGCTTGAGAATGTCACATACCGAAATACTGGGCACTCACAACTCCAACGGCACTCGAAAGTTCATGTGCCAGGTCCGCTATGATATTGCAGCAGGGCATTCTTACGACGAGACGCGCCATAATAACAATTATGCCAGTGACATGCCGATATACAGCAGGATTGAGTACAGCCAGACCGGCATGGGTATAACATCAGATAAAATGACATATTAAACTGTGTATTTGTTTATGGAGAATAACCCATTTATAAATGGCTGCCCGTTGCAATGTCACTTACTTGTCCATCATCCCTTTCCACAACAGGAAGGAAGGTGCATATAATGTGTCGCAAAGACATGGAAATGTAAACACTGACGAAGGACTCTTAGGTCTGAAACGCGTCTTTTTTTTGTTCATGGCTGATTAAATTGTTGCTGCATAACCCCCGTGAGTGCGTTATCGTTCTTGGCAAGAAAGAAACGATTGGAGCTGCTATAAAAACGCGTCAGTACCGACGCGCAACGGCACCCGCCCGGGAGTGCCCCGGGATTGTGGTACGATTTGGAGCTGGAATATATATATATATATATATGTATATATGTAATAAATAAAGGACTTCCCAAGTAAATATCTTTACAGTACAATTGATTTCCTAGCAGAAATACATTTTAGGATATAGGACGCAGTAAAAAAAACAGGCATCAGGGCTTTCAAGCAGGGACAACAGCCTCATGGCATTTTTGGTTGATCGAACGTTATATTTTAAAAACAATGGTTTCAAATAAAATTTCCTTAAAAAATGATAAAATTTGCAGAACAATAAAAAGTGACAGGAACTTTGTACAGATGTACTGTCGCATGGGCATACTAAGCTCATGCTTCTCTTCATTTCCGGGAAGGCCACTATATGATGCACAATCCCTAACCACAAACGTGTTAAAACATAGCGGTGGGAAGGCATGGTTACTTCGCTCAAATATGCCCGAAAACCAGTTGTAAGGTTCAGTTCTTTGTAAAAAACAACAGTGGGCTGAGACCGGGTTAAAATTCCCCTATTCTCATTCTTATGGGCTAGAAACGCTTCTTTAAGATCTTTTTTGGAAATGGAAACTGCATACTCAAGATCAGTAAAGATATCACGTTTAAATAAGAGACTGTACCAGTGGCGAATATATCTCGGCCACGGAATGCATAAATTGTTGTCAAGTTTAATACAGTCTCTTATTATACTTCGAGTAAAAGCTGTTTCAGGTTTAGCCCAAATAGAGCGCCATAATAAAAGGGGACGTAGGCCAGCCACATCTGAAATATATATCTGAAAGAAACAGGTTAGTATTAGATTCCTTACCTTAGAATATCCCCAGGCGTCAGACTGGATCCGGAAATTTTTGCGTAGCAATACCCTTGCGCGCCGGTGGGCGTCGTCTGCGGCTCCGCGTCCGTCGTCGGCGTCGTGGGCGCCGTGATGACGTCGTCGGAGTACTTAGACGCCGCCTCCGTGTGCTGATGTCAGTTCTTCTTTTTTCCGCGCCAGCAGTGCAGATCCGGAAAAGTGGTACTTTAGTCATTTTTTGACTAAACTTTTTACGATCCTTTTTGATCATTTTTCGAGTCTTCGACTCCGATCGGTGCCGGTAGGGATAACAGGTTTTAAGCCTTGTGAGGACTGAGACCGACTGATGTCGGTCACCGACCCTCACCGCCGGTGCCTCCACTGTCTCAGCGTCGACCATGACGACAAGACCTGCTCCGACTGCCGGGCCCTGACTTCGAAAGCTAGGCGGGAGCGGTCCCGCAAGCGACTCGAACTCCGGCAGTCGGCCCCGTGCCGCGAAAGGTCCCGGTCCGGACAGAGGTCGAGGGACCGGTCGCGGGATCGGAGCCATCATAGCTCCGGGAGTCGACATCGACATCACTCCTCAGGTTCGAAGTCGTCAGGTAAGCACAAGAAGTCGAAGAGACGTCATCGCTCTTCTGACTCCCCCCGATGCTCGCGCGACGCAGCCGGGGGGTCGGGTGACGCGGGCGTCGCGTCCGGCCCCACACCCTCCGGTCCATGGGCCGCACGCGACATCGGAGGAGATCAAGCGTTTACTCATGGCCATGAGGTCCCTCACTCCTCCGGCGGGCTCCGCGGCGCCTTCGGGCCCAGCGGACCCGTCTGGCGGCCCTAGCGGGTCGGGGGCTTCGGCCCCCGATGCCGGCGGGTGTTTTGGCCCCGACGCCGCCGGCGCCTTCGGGTTCGGCGCCGCAGGGCCCCGCTGGATCCGCTTCTGGATCCGGGTCGTCGCCGGTTGACTTGACGACCTCACCGGCAACGGTCCCTCAAGTGTCACCTCTGGCGCCGTCTTCAGGCGGCGCCGTCCCCGATGCCTCCCTCAATCTGGTTCCGGCGCCGCTGGGCGCCGCTCTCGACGCGGTTTGGAGAGTTTTACTTCAATGAACCGGCCCCATCATTTGACAACCCTGAGTATCAGGAGATGGGTGATGAGGAGAATTGGGAGGGGCCTGAGGACCCTCTGACACGAGAGTGTCAGTCCCAGGAGGACTGGACAGGTGGACTTGGGGATGCCAGTGGTCTGGACACCTCGCCAGACACTGGTTTTGTCTCACCTCCTACCGTGGCTACCGAGGAGGGGGCAACCTACAGCGTGGTGTTGACGAGGGCGGCCAAGGCCTTGGGCCTTGTGCTCCCCGTCGCGGCCGTGAGGACTAACCTCCTCACTTACATCCTTAAACCGCAGTCAAGCTCGGCTGAGCCTCTGCTGCCGTTTAATGAGGCCTTGACCGACGTTCTTTTGGGCACTTGGTCCAGGCCCGCTACAGGTACGCCTGTAGATAGGAACGTGGCCAGACACCACCGCCCGGCCCTGGGCGAACCTTGTTTCCTGTCCACCCACACCACCCCTGAGAGCCTGGTTATCCAGACCGCATTCCCGTCAGCTCCGCCTGACAGGGAATCCAAGAGGTATGAGCAGTACGGAAAAAAAAGGTATTCTCCTCCCTAAGTCTGGGACTGCAGTCTTCCAACACCGCATGCCTCTTAGGCTGCTACACCCACTCTCTGTGGGATACGGTCCCGGACGTGCTGCCAGAATGCCCGTTGGAGGTACAGGCTAAACTCGGCCAGGCCCTTGTGGAAGGCCGAGATGCAGCACGGTATTCTATCCGGTGTGGGCTGGATACCACCGACTCACTGGGCAGAGCGATGGCAACGACGGTGGCGATTCGTCGCCATGCCTGGTTGAGGTCCGCCAACGTCTCGGCCGATTTCCAGAATACACTCATGGACATGCCGTTTGATGGCCATCGCCTTTTTGGCGACAAGGCAGACCATGCGCTTGAGCGCTTTAAGGACTCCAGGGCTACGGCCAGGTCCTTGGGCCTCTCGGCCCCGCACCGGCAAATGGGTGCCTTTCGTTCCTTTCGTGGCCAAGGAAGGGGCGCCCACACGTGCTGCCAGCCACGCACCGCAGAGTAATATCCAACGCAGTGGCGGCCGTGGAAACCGCTGTGGCGGCGGCGGTAGGGGACAACGGCGAGGACAGTCCACACCTTCCCCCGCAGCATCCACCTCAAAACCCTCCCAGTCCGTGCTTTCATGCCCATGTGACGCCAGTGGGGGGCAGGGTTCGCCATCACCTCCTCCACTGGCGCACTGTCACATCGGACAGGTGGGTGCTGCAAATCGTCCGAAGGGGCTACTCCCTCCCCTTCGAGGTGACCCCTCCAGCCATGCCACCGCAATACCACCGCGTATCGGGGGATCATTTGCGACTTCTGCAGGAGGAAGTTACGGCCCTCTTGGCCAAGGGGGCCATGGAGCGCGTTCCTGGGCCAGAAGTAGGGCGTGGTTGCTACTCCCACTACTTTCTGGTACCCAAGAAGGGCAAAGGGGGCCTACGCCCTATCTTGGATCTACGGAACGTCAACGGCTTCCTCCGGAAGGAGAAGTTCAAAATGCTGACACTGGCTCAGGTCTTGGCTGCCCTGGACCCAGGAGACTGGATGGTAGCGTTGGACTTGCAGGACGCTTATTTCCACATCCCCGTCCTGCCGGCCCACCGGCGCTACCTGCGGTTCACGGTTGGCCACGAGCACTTTCAGTTTACCGTGCTCCCCTTCGGCCTTACCAGCGCCCCACGGGTGTTCACAAAGGTGATGGCGGTGGTCGCAGCTCATCTGCGCAGGTTAGGGGTTTCAGTCTTCCCCTACCTCGACAGCTGGTTGTTGAAGGCGGGCTCGCCCCAGACAGTCGTCAGCCACCTCCAGACGACAGCAGACCTCCTGCACCAGCTGGGGTGTTCCATCAATGTGCCGAAGTCACACCTGTGCCCCTCTCAGAAGCTCCTCTTCATAGAAGTGGTTCTCGACTCGGCGCAGATTCGGGTTTATCCTCCCGAACAGCGGGTCTGGGATATTCAGGCTCTGGTTCCACTCTTTCAGCCTTTATCCCGGGTCTCGGTCAGGTTGATGCTGCGGCTTCTGGGGCTGATGGCCTCCTGCATCCTTCTGGTGCATCATGCCCGGTGGAGGATGCGGGCTCTGCAGTGGGACCTGAAGTTTCAGTGGGCCCAGCATCAGGGCAACCTGTCCGACCATGTCCTTATCTCGGAGGGCACTGCGAGACAGTTGCAGTGGTGGCTCACGGACAGCGATTGGGTCAGCGGCAGATCCCTCTCCCTTCCCCAACCGGAGCACGTAGTTGTGACGGACGCGTCCCTCCAGGGCTGGGGAGGCCACATGGGAGAGACGGAGATCAGAGGCCTCAGGTCTCTGGCGGAGTCCCGGCTCCATATCAACCTTTTGGAGCTGCGGGTGATTCGTCTAGTATTGAAGGCATTCCTCCCCTCTGTCCGGGGGAGTGTAGTGCAGGTCTTCACGGACAACACCACCGCCATGTGGTACTGCAACAAACAGGGCGGGGTGGGGTCATGGACCCTTTGCCAGGAGGCTCGGCTGGAACATCAGGGCGTGACCCTGGTGGCTCAACACCTGGCAGGTTCCCTGAACGCCAGGGTGGACAAGCTCAGCCGTCGGTGCATGATGGATCACGAATGGCGTCTGCACTCGGACGTGGCGCAAGACCTCTTTCAGCAGTGGGGAGAGCCTTGGTTAGATCTATTCGCCACCGAAGAGGACGTGCAATGTCATCAGTTCTGCACGTTGGAATTTCCAAGGCGGCACTCGCTCGGCGACGTTTTTCGTCGCGAGTGGAGTTGCGGTCTGTTGTACGCCTTTCCGCCTATACCACTTCTACCCAGAGTGCTGAAGAATATCAAATGCGACCGGGCCCAAGTCATCCTTGTGGCTCCGGACTGGGCACGAAGGTACTGGTATCCCGAGCTACTCAGTATGTCAGTCGATCCCCCAGTTCGTCTGCCTCTTCAGGAGGACCTTCTGTCGCAGCAGCAGGGGACGGTCCTCCACCCAAACCTGTCCAGTCTCCACCTCCATTCTTGGAGATTGAGCGGCAACAGTTGAGGCCATTTGACTTGCCTCCTGAAGTCTGTAATGTCATTCTGGCAGCCAGGCGTCCCTCCACAAAATCGGTATACGCCTGCAGGTGGAATACATTTGTGGCATGGTGCACAGCAAAGGCTGTGGATCCACTTTCTGCCCCTCTTTCTGAGGTTCTTCTCTTCCTTCTTTCTCTTGCCCAGCAGGGCTCTGCTCTGGGCACTATCAAGGGCTACCTTTCTGCCCTTTGAGCCTTTCTAAGGCTGCCTGATCAACCTTCTTTGTTCAAGTCCCCTATTGTAACTCGTTTCCTGAAGGGCATCACAAACATGTTCCCTCCTGTTCCGTTTGTGATGCCTCAGTGGGACTTGAACCTTGTTCTTACCTTTCTGATGTGCGCTCCCTTTGAGCCACTTCACAACTGTCCTCTCCGCCTTCTTACTCTGAGGACTGCTTTCCTGGTTGCCATCACCTCTGCCAGGAGAGTGAGTGAGCTCCAGGCTCTTTCTTCTAAGCCTCCTTACCTTTCCGTCCATCCGGAAAAAGTTGTGTTGCGGACTAGGCCATCTTTCCTGCCCAAGGTTGTCACGGCCTTCCATATCGGGCAGTCTATCACCTTGCCCACCTTCTTTCCGCCACCGCATCCCTCTAAAGAGGAAGAGCGGCTCCACCGTCTGAACCCAAAACGTGCGCTTTCGTTCTATTTGGATTGCACACGCCAGTTCCGGGTGGATGACCAACTCTTTGTTGGTTACGTGGGCACTAAGAAGGGACAGGCGGTGCACAAGAGGACCATCTCTCGGTGGGTCGTCTTGTGTATCAAGGCATGTTACTCCTTGGCAAGTCAAGTCAAAAACCACTTTATTCGATTTTGTTAAAAGTCATAAAAGCATACTATAACAATTAAAAGGCAATCCAAGTGCATAATAATTGGTCTGCCCTGTTCCCATGATGCACTGGGCCAGGGACAGACTAATTTGCATATAGCCAGGTTCTGAGCTGGGATGGGGCAGTGAGCTAAATAACGGTGATGGATCAAGCCCTGATCTTTGGACTGGGTAAGAGTGGTCTGCTTAATTCAGACACTCTGTTCATCACCACCCCCTTTTCTGAATCATTTTGTCCACCATAAGCGTGGAAGGGTATACTCAGACATGAGTCCCTTGCTCACTGCTCTATCAGGATTCAAGCAAGCCGGGCCGACAACGCCTGAAATGGCAGAAACCGGTCCCCGGAAGCTTGTTTCCTTCCCAGTACAAGAATTGGCTTGGTAGTTTGGTCTGCCCTGTTCCCATGATGCACTGGGCCAGGAACAGACTAATTTGCATATAGCCACGTTCTGAGCTGGGATGGTGCAGTGAGCTAAAAAACGGTGATGGATCAAGCCCTGATCTTTGGATTGGGTAAGAGTGGTCTGCTTAATTCAGACACTCTGTTCATCACCACCCCCTTTTCTGAATCGTTTTTGGCCACTATAGGTGTGGCAGGGTATACTCAGACATGAGTCCCTTGCTCACTGCTCCATCAGGATTCAAGCAAGCCGGGCCGACGACGCCTGAAATGGCAGAAACCGGTCCCCGGAAGCTTGTCTCCTTTCTGGTGAAGAATTGGCTTGGTAGTTTGGTCTGCCCTGTTCCCATGATGCACTGGGCCAGGGACAGACTAATTTGCATATAGCCAGGTTCTGAGCTGGGATGGGGCAGTGAGCTAAATAACGGTGATGGATCAAGCCCTGATCTTTGGACTGGGTAAGAGTGGTCTGCTTAATTCAGACACTCTGTTCATCACCACCCCCTTTTCTGAATCATTTTGTCCACCATAAGCGTGGAAGGGTATACTCAGACATGAGTCCCTTGCTCACTGCTCCATCAGGATTCAAGCAAGCCGGGCCGACGACGCCTGAAATGGCAGAAACCGGTCCCCGGAAGCTTGTCTCCTTTCTGGTGAAGAATTGGCTTGGTAGTTTGGTCTGCCCTGTTCCCATGATGCACTGGGCCAGGGACAGACTAATTTGCATATAGCCAGGTTCTGAGCTGGGATGGGGCAGTGAGCTAAATAACGGTGATGGATCAAGCCCTGATCTTTGGACTGGGTAAGAGTGGTCTGCTTAATTCAGACACTCTGTTCATCACCACCCCCTTTTCTGAATCATTTTGTCCACCATAAGCGTGGAAGGGTATACTCAGACATGAGTCCCTTGCTCACTGCTCCATCAGGATTCAAGCAAGCCGGGCCGACGACGCCTGAAATGGCAGAAACCGGTCCCCGGAAGCTTGTCTCCTTTCTGGTGAAGAATTGGCTTGGTAGTTTGGTCTGCCCTGTTCCCATGATGCACTGGGCCAGGGACAGACTAATTTGCACATAGCCAGGTTCTGAGCTGGGATGGGGCAGTGAGCGAAATAACGGTGATGGATCAAGCCCTGATCTTTGGACTGGGTAAGAGTGGTCTGCTTAATTCAGACACTCTGTTCATCACCACCCCCTTTTCTGAATCATTTTGTCCACCATAAGCGTGGAAGGGTATACTCAGACATGAGTCCCTTGCTCACTGCTCCATCAGGATTCAAGCAAGCCGGGCCGACGACGCCTGAAATGGCAGAAACCGGTCCCCGGAAGCTTGTCTCCTTTCTGGTGAAGAATTGGCTTGGTAGTTTGGTCTGCCCTGTTCCCATGATGCACTGGGCCAGGGACAGACTAATTTGCATATAGCCAGGTTCTGAGCTGGGATGGGGCAGTGAGCTAAATAACGGTGATGGATCAAGCCCTGATCTTTGGACTGGGTAAGAGTGGTCTGCTTAATTCAGACACTCTGTTCATCACCACCCCTTTTCTGAATCATTTTGTCCACCATAAGCGTGGAAGGGTATACTCAGACATGAGTCCCTTGCTCACTGCTCCATCAGGATTCAAGCAAGCCGGGCCGACGACGCCTGAAATGGCAGAAACCGGTCCCCGGAAGCTTGTCTCCTTTCTGGTGAAGAATTGGCTTGGTAGTTTGGTCTGCCCTGTTCCCATGATGCACTGGGCCAGGGACAGACTAATTTGCATATAGCCAGGTTCTGAGCTGGGATGGGGCAGTGAGCTAAATAACGGTGATGGATCAAGCCCTGATCTTTGGACTGGGTAAGAGTGGTCTGCTTAATTCAGACACTCTGTTCATCACCACCCCCTTTTCTGAATCATTTTGTCCACCATAAGCGTGGAAGGGTATACTCAGACATGAGTCCCTTGCTCACTGCTCCATCAGGATTCAAGCAAGCCGGGCCGACGACGCCTGAAATGGCAGAAACCGGTCCCCGGAAGCTTGTCTCCTTTCTGGTGAAGAATTGGCTTGGTAGTTTGGTCTGCCCTGTTCCCATGATGCACTGGGCCAGGGACAGACTAATTTGCATATAGCCAGGTTCTGAGCTGGGATGGGGCAGTGAGCTAAATAACGGTGATGGATCAAGCCCTGATCTTTGGACTGGGTAGGAGTGGTCTGCTTAATTCAGACACTCTGTTCATCAGCACCACCTTTTCTGAATAATTTTGTCCACCATAAGCGTGGAAGGGTATACTCAGACATGAGTCCCTTGCTCACTGCTCCATCAGGATTCAAGCAAGCCGGGCCGACGACGCCTGAAATGGCAGAAACCGGTCCCCGGAAGCTTGTCTCCTTTCTGGTGAAGAATTGGCTTGGTAGTTTGGTCTGCCCTGTTCCCATGATGCACTGGGCCAGGGACAGACTAATTTGCATATAGCCAGGTTCTGAGCTGGGATGGGGCAGTGAGCTAAATAACGGTGATGGATCAAGCCCTGATCTTTGGACTGGGTAAGAGTGGTCTGCTTAATTCAGACACTCTGTTCATCACCACCCCCTTTTCTGAATCAATGCCTTTCCTAAAGCCATATTTGGCTGGTGAAAGAATGTTGTTGTCCTCAGCCCACGTTTCTAATCTTTTCAGCATGACCCTGCTCATCACTTTGAGTGACGAGTCCAGCAGCGATATCGGGCGATAGTTGCTGGGCACTGATTTGGACCCTTTTTTTAAGAGGGGGATACTTAATGATTGACCTCATGTAGTAGGAATTTGGCCTTCAACTGCAGCATTAAAAATTACAGTTAAAATAGGTGCCCATAGGTCCTCCTCACTTTTGTATAGGTCAATGGGGACGCCATCGGGCCCTGGTGCCTTCCCCCCTTTGCTATCCAGTAGTCCTTCCTTGACTTCGTCTCTATTTTTTATTTTTTTTAACCATCTTTTTATCAAACAAAAGGACATTACACAACTCAAAACTGACCAGAGCGCATTGAGTACTTTCACATATACATATAGAGAACATAGACCTCCAGAGGTAGACAAAGAAAGCAAAATATAATGAATAGGTTTAGGTGTCTTCCAAATCCACACCGGCAGGGTCCATCTCAGGTGGTGTACAGATGTCCCCACGATAAGCATTCCAAACACCCCATATCTTACCCCACTTGCGAAGCCACCCCCTGGATACATACACAGACCTCTCCCAGAACATACACCAGTCAATGTCCTCCATCTACTTCCCAATCCGAGGTGCCTGAGCCGCACCCCAGAGTTGAGCAATATTGCGCTTGGCAATTGCGCAAGCAAGAGCGACCCAGATCTTACCATGGCTCGAAAGGTCGGAGGGCTCCCAGACATTCAGTAAACAGCGACGCGCTTCCAACTCGATCCGTACACCCCACACTTCACTCATCTTCAAGTGTATCCTCGTCCAAAAATCACGGACCTTGTCACACTCCCACAGAATATGTAGGAACTTTCCCGGCCCTCCACACCCTCTTCGGCAATCCGCAGACACAGCCAACCCCATCCTCAACAATCCAGGACCCGTGGTGTAGGAGCGGTGCAGAATCCTAAGTTGGACCATTCGAAGTCGCATTGGGACCGCCACTATTCTAGGGGATGACACCGCCTCCCTCCAGTCCTCCTCATCCAAAACAAAGCCATCTGCGACCCACTGGTCCCTAAGCTTCACCAGGGGATCCTCAGTATGATTAATCAGCTTATTGTATGTCAATGATATGGCTCTGGTTGGCATGTGACCATCTAGCAATCGATCCTCAAGCGGAGAGGCCACCGGAGGTTTCTCACCATGGGGGACCACTGCACGTAAAGCATGACGAATCTGAAGGTACCAAAACCGTTCAGTATCATGCAGCTGGTACTTGGCCTGTAGCTCCTCAAACGTCAATATCTCATCCTTACCCCACACATCTCGCACCTGCACAATTCCAATCAAATCCCACCGGTCAAACCCTTTCGTTTTCCACAGTGTCCCCAACTTCTCCGAGCTCCACAAGGGAGTAGCCATTGTTATACGCCCTGCCCAGTTAAGGGCCCTTGTAACCTCGTGCCATATCTTTGTCGCTGTCGATGGAGGACCCCCAAGGGGAAACGACCACATTTCGCGTATAACACCCTAGTATACTCTCCCCGGGCACTTGGCCACGGTCCATAGCGAAATCCGGATCCATCGGCGAGCCATAGATTGCTTGATTAATGGGCGCCAACTGAGACCCAATAGTATTTCCTGATGTTGGACAGACCGATGCCCCCGTCGTACCAAGGCAACATCAATTTCGACAATGCAATACGGGGCCTCCTCTCCCACAAAAGGCCTCGCTGCAGCGATTCTATTTCACTAAAATATGACGGGGGCACCGGATCACAGGAATTCTGCAAAGCATATAAAAAGACTTCGTCTATTTTTATCATTAAAGGTAGTATAGGCCAGGTCGAAATAGTTATTGGATTTGTGTTGGCATTCTCTGGGTTAAAAATTAGTGTAAAATGTTCGATCCATTGGTCACTATTTATATGTGAAATTAATTCTGGTCAGCTATCATCTTTTAAAAACTGGGAAGTTGACAGTCTCCCAGAATAGCTTACTATTTTTAGTTGCTGCCGCCAAGCTAAAATTGTCCCATGCCTCATGTTGTAATTCTTTTTTGCGCTCCCCGATGATATGTTTATAATTAAGACGTAGCGCTCTAATATTCTCCTTGTTACGGGGTTTCATGCCCAATGCAAGCTTTAAGGCATGCAGGGCATCGGTACAGTTTTTGTTAAACCATCCTAAACATTCCTGTTTTCTGGCTTTATATTTTTTGGTGAGAAGTTGTTCTATGAATACATTAATCCTTTGAAAGTTAGAAATCAGGGAGCTAGAGTCCACCTCCTCACCTAAACAATAATCTATTTCTTTTTTACAGTGGGTGATAACTTCCTTTTGTATTTTATTTGGGTCAACGGATGCCCATTTTAATCTCATACCATTTATGGGGAAAATATCTGTTATGCAACTGGATGTGTTTACCTGTTTATTTCCCCAGCATAGCAAGGCTATGGAAATGCTATTATGGTCACTGACCACCTGTTCCGTGATCCATAAATCCTTACAGTCGCTGTTATGAGATAGTAGAATATGGTCAATGGTTGTTGATGCACCCCTCCCGGTGAAAGTTGGGCAATAGATGTTATTTTGATTCCTGGTACAGCTTAAAAATTCAAGATCATATTTTGACAGCAAAGTATTTAGAGCTGTGTTGTATTCACCATGGGGGAAATGCAGCAATTCCACATCATCTTCTCCGTTGTTACCTTTGATAAAGCCACATGTTTTGGTAAGGGCGATAGGGCACATTTGGATGTTAAAATCTCCCATCCATAGGATGGTTGCTTGCGTTTTTGGCATTTCCAATGCTCTATCTACTTCATTTTCGATGTCGTGGATAACACCTCCCCTCTTATTGCTGAAATTATTGTTATGCAAATTAATAAGCAGGAGGTCAGTACCCTTATTAAATCTAAGTCTCATTAGCTGCCAATTGTTGTTGATAGTTGTACAGCTAATGATTTTAGACTTGGCTTATTTATTAGAGACAAGTATCACGAGACCTCCCTTTGCCCTGCCAGAAGTAGAATTGACCGCTGTAACCCAGTTAGATATATACCCATCAACATAGAGTGGTTCTCTATACCAAGTCTCCTGCAGGCAAATTACATCGTATTTGGATGCAATGAGATTGTTCCAATGAGGAGTATTTATTTTACTATTTAGACCTGCTATATTCCAGCTCATGAAGGTATAACCTTCATGTTCAATAACCACATTACTTTCATGTTGATTAGCTATATTAGGTGTGGCTGGTGATTGTCCAATAGATATGCCCTCATTATGTATCAGTACTACTGGTGTTGCCTCAGGTAAAAACTGGTTTACTGCAGCCCCCCTTATATTTAATTCTAATATACTGTTTCCGCTTGTTACAGTAACACCTAGATTAGATATCTTACCATCCTGGATAGCTTTTAGTTGGATCTGAGCCGGACTATCATGAGCTACCATTGTGCAGTTGCAGCACTCCCCCCAGTTTGTTTCAGTATTGGTGATGATGGAACTCCCTCCATTGACATAAGTCAGTCGTTATCCTCCATAGAACCCTGTATCTTGGTCAGGGTTCCCTATTAAATGTCTGTAGAAGTAGCCAAGTGGTAATAATGTCATGTTGTATTACCATTGGGATTGAGGGGGAGCATTTTCTAAAGAATTCTCTCTCCCTGCAACTGCCCAGCTAACCATCCAAACTGAACCTGCCCTGGACCCTGCTGCTGGCTTCTAGAGAGTGAGTCTTAACTCTCAAGTGGTGCATCTAAGTTCCTGGACATTTGGCTGGTGTTCGATTGTATTCCTACTGACAAAACGGCAAAAGCTGGAACTTGGAAACTTTTCTCCAGGTTTTACTCCAGTGAACTGCCAGGAGACTGGAACACTGTCCAGACAAAAACGATAAATTGACTGTATGATTCAATTTACTGGTTTGCCCCGCTGAGGCAGATCGGACTTCCATAAAAATGTCTACGTCCGAATGTAGAAGGATTCATTGGGACCAATGCGGAGCAGCAACCCCGACATCGAGGCCTTCCTAGGCACAGACCATGGACTTCACCCGCTCTGAACTTTCCCGCCCTCGTTGAGGACAACAATGGGACCCTCTTTTTCAGCAACCAGCCATTGTTGAGCGCTGCTTCAGATCCAGCTTGCCCCACCAATGACTCGTTGACAACCTCTTTTTCGCCAGAAACATTTCTAAGGTAAACTTTCCACCCAAGTGAACTTAGTCCTTGTATCCAACCCACCCTCCAATGCAGTCTGCCTTGACTTTTGTCTTTACCCCGGTCTTTGTTACCATATAACCACCTTGCGGCATTGTGTTTTTCTGCACTATTTTTAATTTAAACTTAAAAAATGTATATCTCTGGTTTAACCTATTGGATTTTTGTTTTTCGGTGTCCTTTTATTTATGAAAATGTATTCTATTTTTCTACATTTGTGTGGGATTTTTGTTATGCTGTATTTTCACTTTAATACTGTTTGAGCTCTTCATAAATACTTTACATATTGCCTGGAAGTTAAACCTGACTGCTTTGTGCCAAGCTGCCAGAGGGCTAAGCACAGGTTTATTTAGTTGATTCTAGTAATTCACCCTGACAAAGATTGTGATTAATATTGGAGGTGAGTTCTCACCCTCCTCAACTAACACTCCAATTTTATGCATGCATTGTATATTGAAAACAATTTTATATTTGTTTTTTCATTGCAGAAGGATTCTTTTGATTATGTCAGGACTCCGAACGCAAGCCAGACCTATTGGCTGTGCACACACTTGAGCACTTTGGTTTGTGACGCACAATACCCTGGAAGTGATATCCATTATAAAAGAATAATGATAATAAGAATTACACTAACGTACCCCACTGGTATGTTGCCCACAATGGCTATTCCAAACTGGGCATGCAGCTTTGCTCCATAGGATATTCCAGTGGCAAAAAAAAGCTGGAAAAAATTAAACAAAGGAGAATACAGTATTAAGAAAGAATGACTCCTCACACGATTAACATCCCAATGCTCTCTGAAATCACTGGAGCCTCGCACATGGTATTGTAGTGGTGAAGGTGGCAAAAGATGTAATCTTGTAGAATGAATAACAACACAGAGAACCAAGGGCTGGTAGATGTGCATATGGGCATTGAACAGTAGTATAAATGATAACGGAAAGGTGTAGAGTTAGATATAACTACTTTATATTAAGAGCCAAGAACTGCCGGCGGCATGGATCTGAAAAAGACACTGAAACCAAGAACTAAGGACCAGTGTCTGTAATTAGCTGTCAACAGATACCATGTGGATGCATTCTTAACAAGGGTGCGGATGTTGATCAGCGATGCATGCCAATATGTGTTAGCAAGGATCAGTGTAGAGCTGCTTACTGCCAATCATTATGATCAGCAAGAACAAAGGCTTAGTGGAAACCTGCATATTGATAAGAGGCACCAATATCAAGTGATGGATAGAATAGACAACCAGATCCAATATACCCTTGTAGCGGCGGGGAATGACCTGGGCGGAAACTGGCTCTAGGTAAGTATGGCTTTATTTTCTTTATAACCCATTTGTGTCTACTAGTTAGTCTCTCAGCTGCGAATGTTGCAGGATCCGTGATGGCGGCTGGCACCCAGGTCTTCCTGGTAGCTGAAGGGTCAGGCCTCAGACTTTCTCCTCTGTCCGGTGACGAAACGGCGGCCCCCAAAACCAAAGAAAGAAAGGAAGCGGTCAATGAGGCTGTTTAACTCTTGCTTACTTCCAAAAAGGGGCCGGGAGTGAGGAGACAACTGTTGCACTCTTGTGAACTGTGCACGATTTATACAGTGGCAATTCAGTGAGGGTGTGTGGAGTCGGAAGACAGGGGAAAGGGAGTGAGGGATACGGGAGGGGTTCCGCTAGTGACCAGGAGTGTGTTGCCCCATGTGGTGCTTTACAGGCGTCCCCGCCTCCCCACCCAGCCCGAGATACAGTCTCGGAACCTGAAATAGCCACGCTCTCCCGTGAGTGTGGCTCGGGGATGAGAGGGATCGTTGGCCTCCTGGTTCAGCCTCCGTCGGCGCTGGCTCTACACCCGTGGATGGCTCCTCGCAGATCTCAGGAAACAGCTTGTTCGTTCTCGTCTTTGCCGCGGCTCCACTGCTCTCCTCCACTGCCTCGGTGACGTCGCACACCGGTTGGTGTGTTTCCGGGATTATATCCAATGGTTGTCCAGTGACGTCCTCAGGGGGCGAAGCCTCGTCGCAGAAGAAGGCCCAATTAAAGGGCCCCTGTTCTTTTTCATCGTAAGCGTCTTGACTCATGTCCCAGGCCCAGTCGTCCTGTTGGGAGTGAGAGAGAGAGGGGGACGGAGGTAAGACAGTCCACCAGTCCTTCGTGTCTTCTTGTGACCCCGGGGCCCGGTCTGCCCGGTCACACACCACCCCCCCTGGACTCTCCCGATCGGGGAGAGGAGGGACCCTAGAAAGGTAGTCAGCGTTACCATTGTCCATACCCTTCCTATGTCTAACTTCAAAAGAAAAGGGTTGAAGTGATAAAAACCAGCGGAGTACCCTCGGTTTTGTGCCTTGTTTCGGCACATCCACTGGAGCGGAGCATGGTCAGTATATAAAAGGAAAGGGCGACCCTCTAAATAGTACTTCAGTTTATCCACTGGCCACTTTATTGCAAGGCACTCTAATTCAATGGTAGGGTATTTACACTCCCGGCGAAAGAGTTTCCTACTAATGTATAGGATTGGATGTTCTAGCCCGTCCTCCCCCACCTGTGAGAGAACAGCCCCTAACCCTGAATTGGAGGCGTCTGTGGATAACATGAATGTTTTGTCAAAATTTGGTGAGATCAGGACTGGGGCAGTTGTTATGATCTTTTTAAGTTGCTCGAAGGCTCGAATCACTTCGGCTGTGGGGTGACCTAGTGAGTGTTGTTTTACTTCTTTTCGTAGTAGATTAGTCAGGGGGGAGGCTATGTCGGCGAATTGTGGTATGAATCGTCGGTAATAGCCGATGAGGCTGTGAAATGCTCTAAGTTCCCTTTTATTGGAAGGGAAAGGCGTATTGGAGATGGCCTTGTCTTTTTCTGCCTGAGGGGCTATCACTCCCTCTCCCAGTATGTACCCTAGATATTTAACGTGGGTACATGCTGCTCTGGATTTTTTTGCATTAATATGCAGGCCTGCCCTTTTCAGGGCATGGAGAAGTATTTGTAAGTGTCGCAGGTGTTCTGACCAAGTTGGGCTAAATACCACGATATCATTGAGATATGCTGAACAGAACGCAGAGTATGGTTGCAGGATGGTGTTCATTAGACGTTGAATGTTGCCCGGGCCCCATGTAGTCCAAACGGTAAAACATTAAACTCATATAATCCGTCTTCTGTGGCAAAGGCTGTCTTTTTCTTGTCCTCTTCCCTCAAGGGGACCTGCCATTACCCCTTCGTTAAATCGAAGGTCCTAATGAATTTGGACTCTCCAAGCTTTTCAATTAATTTGTCCACCCTTGGGATTGGATACGCATCGAAGGATGAGATGGCATTCAAGGCTCTGAAGTCCATGCAAAAATGGGTGGACCCGTCCGGCTTGGGGACCATTACTATCGGTGAAGCCCAATTGCTTGTGGAGGGACGGATTACTCCGAGTTTCAGCATGTCATTAACTTCCTTTCTTATTGTTTCTCGTCGAGCTGCTGGGATGCGATAGAGTTTCTGCTTTACGTGCTTTCCTTCTGGGGTTTCAATATGATGCTCGGCTAGGTGTGTTCTCCCTGGTAGATCCGAAAATATATCTGCAAACGGTTTCAGGGTATTTTGTAGACTGTTTCTGCTCTGGAGTCAAATCCTCATTTATTGGAAGAAGGTCCAATGTTGTTGTGTCTGGTTTCGCCAAAACCAATACTGGGGTGCTTTTGGGTTTGGGCCCCAACCATTTTTTTTAGCATATTGATATGATAACATTGTCTCCTGGAAGGGGAGACCTGTACTCTATACGTGGTCTTTCCTATGGTCACAACTACTGGATATGGGCCCAACCACTCGCTCTGGAATTTATTTGTCGAAGAGGGTAAGAGTACCAACACCCAGTCACTCACTGATAGCGTCCTCCACATCTTCACCTTATCATACTGCTTCTTTTGTTTTTCTTGACTTCTTTCTAGGTTGGTGGCGGCCAGTTCTCTGAGTTACCCAATCCGGTATTTTCGCTCTTGGGTGTATTCTAACAAGGATTTTTGCTCGTCTTCTTCCTCTTTTTCCCATGCGTCTCGTGTAATCTCCAATAAGGACCTGGGTTGCCTGCCATATAGGAGCTCAAAGGCTGAGTAGCAGGTACTACTCTGTACTTGAGCTCGTAGAACATACAAAGCCAAGGGTAATAGCCTGACCCAATCTTTTACCTCTGCTGAGAGGATTTTTTTCAAGGTGGTCTTGAGTGTTCTATTGTACCTCTCGACTAATCCATCCGTTTGTGGATGGTATACAGACGTACGAATATGTCGGAGGTCTAGTGTTTTACATACTTCCTTCATTAACCTTGAAACAAAGGGGGTGCCTTGGTCCGTTAAAATCTCCTTAGGAAAGCCAACCCTGGACAACAGTTCAATCAGTTTGTCTGATATATTTTTGGTTGTGGGGGCCCTAAGCGGAAAGGCTTCAGGAAAGCGAGTGGTGCAATCCACAATACCGAATGCATATGCATTTCCTTTAGCGCTCTTGGGGAGTGGCCCTATTAAATCCATCCCTACCCTCTCAAAGGGTTTCCCTATGAGCGGTAAGGGTTGGAAAGGAACAGCTGGTGGACGCTGTAGATTTCTTTTTTGACACACTTCACAAGATTGGCAGTATTTTTGGGTGTCTTTATAGATGCCGGGCCAATAGAAGTGTCGTACTAGATTTTGCGTGGTCTTTTCTGCTCCCGAGTGTCCTGCTGTAAGATGGGCATGAGAGTAAAAAAGTATTTGGTCCCGAAAAGATAGCTACCACCAACTGTAAGGTTTCTCCCTGAGCGGCCTCTCTATACACAAGATCCTTTTTTATAACAAAGCGCGGAAAGGGAGGAGAGGGGACATTTTTGTTCACGTGGGCATTTTCCCATGCATTAAAAAGCGTAGGGTCGTTAGCTTGTGAGAACTTAAAGCTATGATCTAACAACCATGGCTCGTTTGTGGTCATAGCTGGGTATGCTTGAATGGGTTTGTCTTCCTGACTGTCTAAGTTCTTTCGAAACATAGCTAGGAACCTGGGATTATCTACCCCAATGATAAGGGCCTCCGGGAGAGTCTCCACCACCCCCACCTTTACTGTACATGGCGATTGGCTGTCCTGGATTAGTGTGACTAGGTCTACAGGGTATGGCTTTACGTCGCCGTGAACACAGCGTATATGGACTGTGGTATCGTATATATATTGGGTCGGGAGCACCCATTCCTTTTGTATAACCGACTGTTTGCAACCGGAGTCCAATAAAGCACTCACCACCTTACCATTAACCCTTACACTTACATGATATGAGGGGCCCATTTCAGCAAAGAACAGGACAGCCTTAGGGATGTACCCCACCTCCATGGGCTCCTCCGCTGGCTTTCTTTGGGGGCATAAGCGGGCAATGTGGCCCCATTCCCCACATTCGAAACATTGTGGGCCTCTAGTCAGTGGGGGTTCAATATTTATCGGTTTACTTCTTGGTATGTCCATTGGTGGTTTCAGCTTCTTCTCTCTCTCACTTTTTTGTAGTGCACTAGTCTTGGAGTGTTTTTCAATCTCCCAGGGACAAGCCCGAGGTTGAGCTCTTGCATAGTTGGTGGCCATCTCAATGGCTTGTTCCGGTGTGAGGTGAGAATGTTGTTTGAGCCACCTCTGTGTCCCATAAGGTAGAGCCTCCATAAACTGCTCTAAGTAAATCCTATCCATGATTTCTTCTTTTGTGCTGCTGTGAGGACTTAGCCACTTATCAGCGGCCATCTTCAACCTGTGAAACAGGGTCTTAGGATTCTCACCCGGCACCCCTCTCTCTTTGCGAAATCTGACGCGGTAGGCCTCTGCATCTAGTCCCAAAGATCCAAGATCACTTCCTTTATATCGGCATAGGGAGTGACCCCACTAGCATTCGCTACTTGATGCGCTGCCTGCGCTTCCCCTGTCAACAGCGGCGCTAGAAAGAATGGCCACTTATCCTCGGGCCATCCGCAAGCTCTGGCAGCTCTCTTGAACTTTGTGAGGAATGAATCCGGGTCCTCCCCTGTCATGTATTTCTGCAGGGATACCCCTGAAGGATGAGGAAGGTGGGGACGTCTTTCTACCTGTGCCACGGCAGTTGGTTCTTGTACTACTTTCTGTAGACCCTCCAGTTGTGTGGAGATGGTAGTTTTAAACACTTCCCGATCTTGTTGGGCAGAGTCCATTTGCCTTTCTATGGCCCATTCCAGTTTTTCCTGGCCTTTAATCAAATGTTGAATGAGGGTATCCATTGTGGGATCACTGATGGATGGATATCCCACTTCTGACACCAGTTGTAGCGACGGGGAATGACCAGGGCGGAAACTGGCTCTAGGTAAGTATGGCTTTATTTTCTTTATAACCCGTTTGTGTCTACTAGTTAGTCTCTCAGCTGCGAATGTTGCAGGATCCATGATGGCGGCTGGCACCCAGGTCTTCCTGGTAGCTGAAGGGTCAGGCCTCGGACTTTCTCTTCCGTCCAGTAACAAAACGGCAGCCCCCAAAAGCAAAGAAAGAAAGGGAGCGACAAATGAGGCTGTTTAACTGATGCTTACTTCCAAAAAGGGGCCGGGAGTGAGGAGACACCTGTTGCACTCTTGTGAATTGTGCACGATTTCTACAGTGGCGATTCAGTGAGGGCGTGTGGTGTCGGAAGACAGGGGAAAGGCAGTGAGGGATACGAGAGGGGTTCCGCGAGTGACCAGGAGCGAGTTGCCCCACATGGTGTTTTACGGGCGTCCCCCCCTCCCCACCCATCCCGAGATACAATCTTGTACCTGAAATAGCCACGATCTCCCGTGAACGTGGCTCGGGGATGAGAGGGGTCGTTGGACTCCTGGTTCAGCCTCTGTCGGCGCTGGCTCTACTCCTGTGGATGGCTCCTCGCAGATCTTGGGAAACAGCTTGTTCATTCTCGTCTCTGCCGTGGCTCCACTGCACTCCTCCGCTGCCTCGGTGACGTCGCACACCGGTTGGTGTGTTTCCGGGATTATATCCAATGGTTGTCCAGTAACGTCCTCAGGGGGCGGAGCCTCGTCGCAGAAGAAGGCGCAATTAAAGGGCCCCTGTTCTTTTTCATCGTAACCGTCTTGACTCATGTCCCAGGCCCAGTCTTCCTGTTGGGGGCGAGAGAGAGAGAGGGGGACGGAGGTAAGACAGTCCACCAGTCCTTCGTGTCTTCCTGTGACCCCGGGGCCCGGTCTGATTGATAATGTTTGGAAAAACTGAATAAAGAAAATGTATTTAATCAAGGACAACTGTTTCAGCACAAGCTTTTGTTATCCTTTTGCAGGTGCAAGTTCTTTTGGTGAAAAAAGTATTTAGTTGACACCATTCAGAAGAAAACCTGTACTGTCCCGAGCTGTCATGGCTTCCTCCAAGAATTTGTGCAATTCCCTCTTTGGCACAAGAACATTTCTGAACCGGGAAGGATCATTTGAATCCTTCACCAACTGCTGCATATCTGTCTGCAAAATAACAAAACTATTAACTAACTGCCATCATGTTAGCTTACATACTTAAATACAAATATATTAGAAGTGGTGGTTTTTGGATGTTGATTTGGCATCCTTACATGCTAACAATCTAAGATTTGCTGGGTTAGCTCCATAAATATAAAACATCCATATTTAAAACACATTGCATGCAATAAGATTTGAAAGTCTACTCATGCAGGAAATCTACAGTGTTTGTCCTATATAAAATGTAATAGCAGAAAGGTTTACAAATTCCATCACAAATGGTATGCCAATAGAGTGGGAAAGAAAACATATTCCTTTTTGTACCGTGACCGCATATGTTTGAGGCTGCTGTATATGTTAAGTTCCTTGTGCTTGTCAAAGCAGACAGCGCAGCTTTCAAATGCGTATAGCCAACTTACTGTTTCAAGTGCCTTGTAACTGTGCAATAATGAAACAGAGTTGTTAAAGGCAGCAGATAATAAATAAAATATACACATAACACAAGCATACTTTTTGGCAATGGAAATTAGTCATATACCATTTCCTTAGGTAGAGAAAGCAAATCATAATTAGGCCATACAAGTCGAAAGCCTTGGCAGCAGCAACCCACGAAGATGGTCAAGCAAAGTTACAGTTTAGACCAGCAAGGCCCAGGCGACTCACCAAACACAGGGGAGTCAGGGCAAGCCTGGAGCAAGAGGGGAGCCCAAAAAAAGCAATGTTGACCCTCAAGAGGACTCACAGGCCGGAAGCAGAGGAGTCTCGAGGGGACCTTGAGCAGAATTACAAAGCAACAGCCCACAGAGCACTCAATACGAGGAGACCGAATTTCTTTGGTGGAAATGGTGCCAGAGGTCAGGGCTTTTCGAAGTCAAGTGCACCTTTTTCGGGAACGCCAACAATCATATGCACTTGCAAAAGTTTGCGGTGCACAAGGGTACGGGTATTGCAGCCCCCACGAGGGATTCTGACCTCAAACTTGGTGAGAGGGCAACTCGGACGTCAAGGGACTTGGAAACCCACCTCCTGTGCTGCTGGAGCCTTCAGAGTCCGTAGGAGCTCAGGAGCAGCAGACCGGTCAATCGTGATGTGGTTTTGCTGCGGTTGCTGGGGAGTGACTCCTTCACTCCAAGGGCGATATCTTTGGTTGTCCTTGATGCTCCACAGGTCCGGCACGGAGCCTGTAGGATGAACGGGCACAGACGATGCTTTGGACAGAGAGGGAGACTAAGACGGGCCCAAACGAAGTCCAGCAAAGGCCAGAGTGTCCAGACGGTTGATGTTTAGTGGTTTCTGGTTCAGAATCTTGTCCATGTCAGATTTAGGGTCCTAGAGCCAGGTAAGCCCTTTTGTACCCATGGGAGAGGGTTGGACAGATTCAGGGGACCCTCTCAGGAAAGGATCTGGGCAGTGGGGAGGTTACTCCCATGTCCTCTGTCCAGTTTCGCACCAGAGCAGGAGCCAATGGCTCCCAGGACTGGTTTGAATTGGACTATGCACAGGGACACCAAATGTGCCCCTTGTGCAGACTTTCAGTCGCTGGCAAGCACACCCACCCAGGCCTAATACACTAAATCCTGTCTGGGAGGTGGTCACACTTCCCTGTGACAGGATGCCTATTGTTCTGCCTTCACCTGCTCGAGCTTGGCTCAGCAGCAGAAGGGCAGAATTGTGTCTCTGGTCAGCAGAACTCCTTTTGGGCTGCCTGGGACTAGAAGGCTGATACCCGGAATACCAGGGACCTCACAAAGCTCATTTCTGAGGGGTGGAATCATACCTCCCACACCAGTTACTGGTGTGGGGGTATGATTCCACAATGTTTGATACCAAACACAATAGGGTTACTTTCAGCCATTTTAGAGCCGGTCATCAAGCGGTCGCATAATGCCACACTATATGTCGTAAATGGCTGCACCACTAACAACCCAGGAGAATGAACTCCGTAGGCTGCAGGGGTGTCCGGATCATGCAGTGGCACCCTCTCACTCAGACCCAAGCACCCTGCCTTCAGGACTGTCAAGGCCTGCTATAGGGGTGACTTATAGGTTTTCAGTGTTGTGACCCTTAGATATAGTAAACCTATAGCTTAAGTAAGTGGTGGATGCACCAACTTACACAGGCTGCAATGGTCGGCCTGTAGATCCATTTTGCATGGCCTCTCGTGGGTGGCATAATACATGCTTCAGCCCATGGAAGGCCTCTGGGGTACCTATTCCTTGTGTACATGGGTACCATATACTAGAGACTGACAAGGGTACCCCAGTATCCAATCTGGTGTGTACCTAAGTACATGACATAACATTTTAGGGAAAAAGCAGATAGACTGGGGTCCTGATTAGCAGGCTCACGGTCAGACTAGACAGAAACAGTGTAACATGAAGCAAAAAGGGGGGTAACCATAAGAAGCAGGTCCTACTTTCCTACTCAACCCCCGCCCCCAAACGTATGAGATGAAACTAACCTTGCCCAGTTGAGTCTTCATTTTCTAAGTGGAAATATCTGGGGAGTCCATCTGCATTGGCATGGTTACTCCCAGGTCTATGTTCCACTGTATAGTCCATCCCATGTAGGGAAATGGACCACCTCACAAGTTTGGGATTTTCACCCTTCATCTGATTTAGCCATAGGAGGGTCTTATGGTCTGTCTGAACAATGAAGTGTGTGCCAAACAGGTACGGCCTCAGCCTCTTCAGGGCCCAGACCCCAGCAAAGGCTTCCCTCTCTATAGCTGACCAACGTTTCTCTCTGGGGGTCGACCTTCTGCTGATCAAATCTACTGGTTGATTCTGAGCCTCTGCATTAAGTTGTGACAACACAGCCCCTACCCCCAACTCAGATGCATCTGTTTGGACAATAAATTGCTTGTAGTAGTCAGGACTCTGCAGAATGGGAGCAGTGCACATGGCCTGCTTGAGATCATCAAGTGCCTTCTGGCAGCTAACTGTCCCCTGAACCTTCTTGGGCATTCTCTTTGATGTGCGATCATTCAAGGGAGTCACTATAGACCCATATCCTTCAACATATCTCCTGCAATACCCAGCCAGGCCAAAGAAAGCTCTGACCTGAGTCTGGGTAGTTGGAGCAACCCAGTCCATTATGGTCTGGATTTTGCTCTTTAATGGCTGAACCTGGCCTCCACCCACAAGGTGGCTTAGGTACACAACCTTGCTCTGCCCTATCTGGCATGTTGTAGCCTTGATAATGAGGCCTGCCCTCTGCAGGGCCTCCAATAAATTCTTCAGGTGGATCAGGTGATCCTCCCAGGTGGAGCTAAAGACAGCTATATCATCAAGATATGCTGCACTATAGGCTTCCAGGCCTGTAAGGACTTACTTTGTTCACCAGCCTTTGGAATGTGGCAGGTGCATTCTTCAAACCAAAGAGCATTACAATAAATTGATAATGCCCACTAGGGGTTGAAAATGCTGTTTTTCGTTTGCCATCCTCAGCTAGTCTGATTTGCCAATAACCAAATGTGCTCAAGAACTTGGCTGAGGCCAAAAGTGTCAATAAGCTCATCTACCCTAGGAATTGGAAGAGCATCAGTCCTAGTGACTGTATTGAGTCCCCTGTAGTCAACACAAAACCTCATTTCAAATGCGTATAGCCAACTTACTGTTTTAAGTGCCTTGTAACTGTGCAATAATGAAACAGAGTTGTTAAAGGCAGCAGATAATAAATAAAATATACACATAACACAAGCATACTTTTTGGCAATGGAAATAAGTTATATACCATTTCCTTAGGTAGAGAAAGCAAATCATATTTAGGCCATACAAGTGGAAAGCCTTGGCAGCGGCAACCCACGAAGACGGTCAAGCAAAGTTACTGTTTAGACCAGCAAGGTACAGGAGACTAACCAAACACAGGGGAGTCAGGGCAAGCTTGGAGTACGAGGGGAGCCCGAGGAAAGCAATGTTGACCCTCAAGAGGACTCACAGGCCGGAAGCACAGGAGTCTCGAAGGGACCTTGAGCAGAATTACAAAGCAACAGCCCACAGAGCACTCAGTACGAGGAGGCCGAGGTTCTTTGGTGGAAATGATGCCAGAGGCCGGGGCTACTCGAAGCCAAGTGCACCTGTTTCGGGATCACCAACAAGCATAGGCACATGCAAAAGTTTGCGGTGCACAAGGGTACGGGTATTGCAACCCCCGTGAGGGATTCTGACCTCAACCTTGATGACAGGGCAACTCGGACCTCAAGGGACTTGGAAACCCACCTCCTGTGCTGCTGGAGCCTTCAGAGTCCGTAGGAGCTCAGGAGCAGCAGACCGGTCAATCGTGATGTGGTGTCTGCGTTTGCTGTGGAATGACTCCTTCACTCCAAGGGCGATATCGTTGGTTGTTCTTGATGCTCCACAGGTCCTGCACAGAGCCTGTGGGGTGCACGGGCACAGACGATGCTTTGGACAGAGAGGGAGACTAAGTCGAGCCCAAACGAAGTCCAGCAAAGGCCAGAGTGTCCAGACGGTTGATGTTTAGTTGTTTCTGGTTTAGAATCTTGTCCACGTTGGATCTAGGGTCCTATAGCCAGGGAAGCCCTTTTGTACCCATGGGAGAGGGTTGGACAGATTCAGGGGACCCTCTCAGGAAAGGATCTGGGCAGTGGGAGGTTACTCCCATGTCCTCTGTCCAGTTTCGCACCAGAGCAGGAGCCAATGGCTCCCAGGACTGGTTTGAATTGGACTATGCACAGGGACACCAAATGTGCCCCTCGTGCAGACTTTCAGTCGCTGGCAAGCACACCCACCCAGGCCTAATACACTAAATCCTGTCTGGGAGGTGGTCACACTTCCCTGTGACAGGATGCCTATTGTTCTGCCTTTCCCTGCTCGAGCTTGGCTCAGCAGCAGAAGGGCAGAATTGTGTCTCTGGTCAGCAGAACCCCTTTTGGGGCTGCCTGGGACTAGAAGGCTGATACCCGGAATACCAGGGACCTCACAAAGCTCATTTCTGAGGGGTGGAATCATACCTCCCACACCAGTTACTGGTGTGGGGGTATGATTCCACAATGTTTGATACCAAATACAATAGGGTTACTTTCAGCAATTTTAGAGCTGGTCATCAAGCGGTCGCATAATGCCGCACTATATGTCGTAAATGGCTGCAACACTAACAACCCAGGAGAATGAACTCCGTAGGCTGCAGGGGTGTCCTGATCATGCAGTGGCACCCTCTCACTCAGAACCAAGCACCCTGCCTTCAGGACTGTGACGGCCTGCTATAGGGGTGACTTATAGGTTTTCAGTGTTGTGACCCTTAGATATAGTAAAACTATAGCTTAAGTAAGTGGTGCATGCACCAACTACACAGGCTGAAATGGTCGGCCTGTAGATCCATTTTGCATGGCCTCTCGTGGGTGGCATAATACATGCTTCAGCCCATGGAAGGCCTCTGGGGTACCTATTCCTTGTGTATATGGGTACCATATACTAGAGACTGACAAGGGTACCCCAGTATCCAGTCTGGTGTGTACCTAAGAACATGACATAACATTTTAGGGAAAAAGCAGATACACTGGGGTCCTGATTAGCAGGCTCACGGTCAGACTAGACAAAAACAGTGTATCATGAAGCAAAAAGGGAGGGTAACCATAAGAAGCAGATCCTACTTTCCTACTCAACCCCGGCCCCCCAAACGTTAGGAGATGAAACTAACCTTGCCCAGTTGAGTCTTCATTTTCTAACTGGAAATATCTGGGGAGTCCATCTGCATTGGCATGGTTACTCCCAGGTCTATGTTCCACTGTATAGTCCATCCACTGTAGGGAAATGGACCACCTCAAAAGTTTGGGATGTTCACCCTTCATCTGTTTTAGTCATAGGAGGGGCTTATGGTCTGTCTGAACAATGAAGTGTGTGCCAAACAGGTACGGCCTCAGCCTCTTCAGGGCCCAGACCCCAACAAAGGCTTCTCTCTCTATAGCTGACCAACGTTTCTCTCTGGAGGTCGACCTTCTGCTGATCAAATCTATGGTTGATTCTGAGCCTCTGCATTAAGTTGTGACAACACAGCCCCTACCCCCAACCCAGATGCATCTGTTTGGACAATAAATTGCTTGTAGTAGTCAGGACTCTGCAGAATGGGAGCAGTGCACATGGCCTGCTTGAGATCATCAAGTACCTTCTGGCAGCTAACTGTCCCCTGAACCTTCTTGGGCATTCTCTTTGATGTGCGATCATTCAAGGGAGTCACTATAGACCCATATCCTTCAACAAATCTCTTGTAATACTCAGCCAGGCCCAAGAAAGCTCTGACCTGAGTCTGGGTAGTCGGAGCAACCCAGTCCATTATGGTCTGGATTTTGCTCTTTAATGGCTAAACCTGACATCCACCCACAAGGTGGCACAGGTACACAACCTTTCTCTGCCTTATCTGGCACGTTGTAGCCTTAATAATGAGGCCTGCCCTCTGCAGGGCCTCCAAAAAAGTCTTCAGGTGGATCAGGTGATCCTCCCAGGTGGAGCTAAAGACAGCTATATCATCAAGATATGATGCACTATAGGCTTCCAGGCCTGTAAGGACTTTGTTCACCAGCCTTTGGAATGTGGCAGGTGCATTCTTCAAACCAAAGAGCATTACAATAAATTGATAATGCCCACTAGGGGTTGAAAATGCTTTTTTTTGTTTGGCATCCTCAGCTAGTCTGATTTGCTAATAACCAAGTGAGGTCTAATGTGCTCAAGAACTTGGCTGAGGCCAAAGTGTCAATAAGCTCATCTACCCTAGGAATTGGATGAGCATCAGTCCTAGTGTCTATATTGAGTCCTCAGTAGTCAACACAGAACCTCATCTCTCTCTTACCACCCTGGGTGTGAGGTTTTGGTACCAAGACCACTGGACTAGCCCAACGGTTATCTGAGGGCTCAATTACTCCCAACCTTAGCATCTTTTGGACCTAAGTCCTTATGTAATCTCTGACATGGTCAGGCTGCCTGTAAATCTTATTTTTAACAGGTAGACTATCACCTGTGTCCGCTTCATGGGTACACCAGGTGGTCTGACTAGGAATCAGAGAGAACATGTGTCTGTATTGATTAAAGACCTTCCTACAATCAATGTGTTACTGATCAGTGAGGCTGCCTGCCACAGCTACACCATCAACTGATCCATCATCAGGCTTCTGTGGGAGGAGGTCAGGGAGTGGGTCACTCTCTTCCTCATGTCCCTCATCAGTTGCCATGAGCAAGCCCATGTCAGCCCTGTCAATGTATGGCTTGAGCCTGTTCACATGGAGCACCCTGTGGTGGCTTCTGGGAGTACCAAGGTCCGCCAAGTAGGTGACCTCTCCCTTCTGCTTATGAATGGTATGGGGTCCACTATATTTATCTTGGAGAACTGCTGGGCCCACAGGTTCCAACACCCACACCTTCTGTCCTGGCTGATAAACAGTCAGTACAGCCTTTTGGTCACGCCAAGCTTTTTGCAATTCTTGACTTGCCTCAAGGTTTTTACTTGCCTTCTTCATGTATTCAGCCATCCTGGAGCAGAGACCAAGTACATAGTCCACTATTTCTTGTTTGGGAGGTTTGAGAGGTAACTCCCATCCCTCTTTCACCAAATACAAGGGACCCCTAACTGGATGTCCAAACAAAAGTTCAAAAAGGCTGTAGCCAACCCCCTTTTGTGGGACCTCTATGTAGGCAAAGAGAAGGCAGGGCAACAGGACATCCCATTTTCACCTAAGCTTTTCTGGGAGGCCCATGATCATGGCTTTTAGGGCCTATTGAACCTTTCAACCAACCCATTGCATTGTGGGTGATAGGGTGTGGTGAACTTGTAGTTCACTCCCCACTCCTTCCACATTGATTGCAGTGATATAACTTGACATGCAGTTTGTACCTCTGTCAGTTAAGACCTCCTTAGGGAAACCCACTCTGTGAAAAATTCCCAGGAGGGCCCTGGCCACCACAGGAGCTGTGGTGGTTCTAAGGGGTATAGCCTCTGGATACCTAGTGGGATGGTTTACCACCACTAAAATATAACTGTGCCCAGATGCAGTTGGAGGGTTCATGGGACCAATGATATCAATTGCAACCCTCTCAGAGGGAAGCCCCACAACAGGTAGTGGAATGAGGGAGGCCTTTGTGGTACTGCCTGACTTAACACTGGCTTGACAGGTGGTACAGGAGCGACAGAACTCCTTTGTGTCCTCCGATTTGTGAGGCCAGTGAAAGTGGGGGACAAGCCTGTCCCAAATCTTATTTTGGCATAGGTGTCCTGCTAAGGGTATTTCATGTGCTAGGGTGGGTAGGAAGCCTCTAGACTTCCTGGTGGCACCAGGCTTGGGGTCTCTATCTTTGAGTATAGGAGTCCCTCATCCCAATAGATCTTGTGAGATCCACTGACATTCCAAGCAGCCTCGGAAGCAGCTTGCTGTCTCAGGGGTTCAAGAGAGGGGCAGGTTTGCTGCTCCAAACTCAAGTCTACCCTGGAAGGGCCTCCTGTGCCCAAGAACGCAACCCGACAAGGTTCCAGTTCATCTGAGACAGTTCCTTCACAGGCACTTAGATCATCTCCCTCAAGAGACTGAACCTCATACTGAGTCTGGGGAGAAGACACATCCTTACCCTTCCTGCTCCTTCTCTTGGAAGGCCCTTGGTCCATTGTTCCAGGATTCAATACCTTTTCAGTGTTAGCCAGCTTGGCCTTGGACCTGGTCACAGCAAATACATCTGCAGTGATGCCCAGCATTGCTGCATGAGTCCTTAACTCTACCTCAGCCCAGGCTGAAATTTCCAAATCGTTGTCCAACAAACACTCCACTGGAAGGTCTGAGCTAACCACAACTTTCTTAGGGCCAGTTACCCCTCCCCAGCTGATATTAACAACTGCCAAGGAATGATCAGTCCTGACATTGTTAGCATTGGTCACATGGTACATTTCCCCAAGTATGATTTGGTCAGGGCCCACAAGATTCTCTGTCACCATAGCGACACTTGCACATGTGTCCATGTTTGCCATGGCCTCCTTGCCATTGATCAAAGGCTGTTGTCTGTATTTGCCCAGGCTACTGGGACTGACAAATAAGTTGGCAAGATCCATGCCACCATTACAGAGTAGCACATCTTGAGCTGGAGTTCTGACTAGGCCAGAACCTATCTCACAGCACAAGGTTAACCCTAGATGCAGGTTTTTGGGGCCCTGATGAAGACTTTTGATCTTTACCATTGTCCCCACCCTTATCTGGAGTTTTAGCATCTTGCTTCTTTTGGTCACCACCATTGTTCTGGTTTTTCTGCTTCACCCTTGTTCTGACCAACTTATCTGCCTTCTTTCCCAATTATTGGTAAGAAGTCAGATCAGAGTCAACCAGATACTCATGCAACAACTGATTTTGGCAAATATTAAGGATCTGCCCCCCATAATCGAATTGTTCAATCCCTTGAAATCATTCACTATGCTGCCAAGCAACCAGCCTTCTAGAGCCTTAATGGCACTATCCACAAAGTCTACACAATCCTGATTCTGTGTCTTCTGGGGAACTTAATCCTATACTGTTCAGTGGTTAAGCCAAACCCATCAATGAGAGCACTCTTGAGAATTGAATAGTTGTCAGCATCTTCTTCTCTAACAGTGAGGAGCTTATCTCTACCATTGTCAACAAAGGAGAGCCACAAGATAGCTGCCCACTGCTCTTGAGGGACCCTCTGAACATTACAGGCCCTCTCTAAAGCAGTTATCCATTTATGGATGTCAGCACTTATCCATTTATGAATGTCATCCCCACCATGGTAGGGAGGGACAATCTTGCTCAGGTTCCTATTGTCAAATGAATGTTTTTTGACTCTAGGGACACTGTGGCTGCCACCATGGGACTCTAGTCTCAACTTCTTTCTAGCTCTCTGGACTTCTAGGGACTCTTTATCAAGGACCAGTTGCTCTTGCCCGAACCTAAGCCTAGCTTTCTCAAGTTCAAGCAATTAGTATTCCCTATCAAAAGAGTAATCCCTCTTGCTAGATACAGAGGTCCCTACAGACTGCCCAGAGTGATCTGACTCTGCAGAGGGAGATCTAGAGCTTCTTGATTAACTCTGCACTCTTCCAGGAGGGGTGAAGGGGGAGCCATCTTCTGCACTAACTCCTGAGAAATCTGAGCTGTCCAGGTGCGACCCATCTTGGTCCTCCTGGCCAGGGTTTTGAGTCTAGGTCATAAAAGGTGTCACCTCCTGACCCGTCTTCATTCCCTGCCCCACCCAATCTGTCCTGTTCATCCAACCCAGGGATCTTCCTAAGGTCATCTAACAGTGACATCTCAATTAAACATTGAGTGTTGGCACTTCTCCCTGTCTTCAGCTTTCTAGAGGCACACAGGGCTTTCAACTCTTGGAATGAAAGCTCACTGTATTTAGAGGGCAGAGAGCCACTGGCATCTACTTTAGTAGACATACTAAGTATGGTGAGGTGTTGCACTTACCTAACCTAGTGGGAACTAAACTCTCTGAGGTTGGAGAAAGGGTGTGCTAATCCCTTGACTTGCCCAGCCCTAAATTCAGTAGGACTTACTTATTCTAAGCTAGTATTATATGTACCTAGTACTTAGTTGTTTTCAGTTAATCAATGCAAAATGTATCTGGTAAAACAATGCAGGCTTGAATCCCAACCACTGCACACCAATGTGAGAAGTTCTTCAGGCTTAGTCTTGAAGGAATGTTAAGCAGCCTGTTTTACCAGAATGCAACATTATTGTATTGGTTAAATGAAAAGCAGAACCACACAGTAGTTTAAAAATGTGCATTTATTATTATAACACACTCTAAATACATCACAGTATCTGCTACATGCAGCTAAACACAATACACACAATACTGTAGCACAGAAACAATCATAAGTAGTACTAATACACAGTGGGCTCCAGAGGGAGATCAAACCATATACTAAAATAGTGGTATAAGAACCACGACTCGAGTCAAGACAGTGTCTAGATGTTGTAGAATTGCTGGGACCCCAAGGAACCACCCAAGGTGAGTATGTAGGGACCCCACAGAGGACGGGTGCAGTGTGAGAACACGACCGCGTGCTACGTACAATTCAATGGGAAAGTCGCGATTGGAGATTTAGTCTTTAAGGACCCTCCCAGTGGATTACGAAGAAACCCTTTAGAACAAAAAAGGTTGGAGAGCCACCCCACCCGTGGATACCAAAGTACCAGAGTTACCTATCCCAGGGAAGCTGGTGCACAGGGTCGAAGTGGCGTCGAAAACCGCTGTCGTTGTCAATGGGAGTCTTCAAAGAAATGCCACTGCTGGAAAGAAGAAAAGTGTCCGGTGGAACCCAGAGGTGGATTCTTGAAGGAAGGAACCTGGAAGCAGAGGGGACAGAGTCTGGGTCACTCAGGAGTGACCAAGGGCTTGGTAGACGATGATCACTGATGTTGGGTGCTTTAGGTGTGAAGAGGGAGACTTTGACTCTACAGCCACGGGGACCAGGAGACGTTGAGGATGACCGGGAGCCGGATACGAGCTGTCCCACGAAAGATGTGGGGTGCTATGGGGTCGGTGTACGGCGGGAACACCAACAAGCCTTGGCAGCGGCAACCCACAAAGAAGGTCAAGGAAGGCCACGGTCTGGTCCAGCAAGGACCAGGAGACTCACCACAGCAAGGGTGGGGTATGATTCCACAATGTTTGATACCAAACATGATAGGGGTACTTTCTGCCGTTTTAGAGTTGGTCATCACGCAGTCGCATAATACAACTCTATATGTCGTAAATGGCTGCAGCACTAACAACCTGGGAGAATGGACTCTGTAGGCTGCAGGGATGTCCTGCTCATGCAGTGGCACCCTATCACTTAGAACCAAGCACCCTGCCTTCAGGATTGTCAAGGCCTGCTATATGGGGTGACTTATAGGTTTTAAGTGTAGTGACCCTTAGATGTAGTAAACCTATCTCTTGCGTAAGTGGTGCATGCTCCAACCTACACAGGCTGCAATGGCAGGCTTATAGATCCATTTAGCATGGCCTCTCGTGTGTGGCATAATACTTGCTTCAACCCATGGGAGGCCTCTTGGTACATGGGTACCATATACTAGGGACTGACAAGGGTACCCCGGTATATAATCTGGAGTGTACCTAAGTACATGACATAACATTTTAGGGAGAAAGCAGATAGACTGGGGTCCTGATTAGCCGGATCCCAGTCAGACTACTCAAAAACAGTGTAACATGAAGCAAAATGTGAGTTTCATTTAATTTTTTTTCATTTATCAAAAGAAGCAGGACCTACTTTCCTACATTTATTCACATTTTAAAAGGTAGGTATATGTCAACGCACCATATTAATTCTATGTTGTAATAAGGATCAAGGCTATTTGCAGAGATAACAGGCAGAAGTTATGCAGTTATTTAAAATAGCTTTTGGCAGCAAAAGGCACGTTACGGTCACCAAGAAAAAACGGCTGCCATGCAGGCTTAACAATATGGGATTGTATATAATGGCAGCACTCACTTAGCTCTGCTTACATCATGGTCACTGCTTTAGTTGCTAGTAAATGGGTCATCGCGACAAGGGGTATTGTTCATATCCACATCTGTGACTGTTGATGTAGTTGGAAATTCACTCTAGGCCAGGCTGTGGGACTGTGAGCCAAAAAACCTTGTGGTGTCAAAACATTTGATGCCAAGTGTGTCATAATTTTGTGATCTCTTTTGCAGGGTCTAATAGGTGTTACTCCATTGCTCGAAACAGCCAGTTCTTATGTAGAAACTAGTTTTAGGGGTATTAAATGATGAGGTGGTGAAGGAAAGGCATGTTTTTGTCCTTGATCCTTGAATTTAAGGTGGGACTCCAAGACAATTTCATTTTCACATTCTACTGCTTCATATTTACTTGTAGATTTTGGATGAAGGACAATAGCCATTCCTGCTATAAAGGCCAGGTTTTCAAGTTTCTGTATGTTAATCTGTGAACTTGCAGCACCAGGTTGAGAAGCTGTCCTTTCAGCATGAGCTTGGTCAGCAACTCTTATATTATCCTGCCCTGCCTGACTTAATCTTTTTCCTTTCATCTTCTCTCTGCAATCTTTTCCTTTTGGAGTTCACGTAACACCCTCTTAAATCTTCCAGCACTTCTCTGACTTCTATAGTCTATTATCAACTGTTTCCACCTGTGCCCTTTAAAGTAACACCTGTTTTAGACCCTCTGGTGTGCCAGAATAGCTTGCAATTAAGTCTTCAAAAATATTTTGAATCATAAGGCACTGTTTCATCAAAAATATATATATCATGTGATCAGGCTCCATGGAGCCGAAACGTTATGGCGACTCAGTAGCACGCAATAAAGAATATTTCGCATCAAATTTCCTGGTCCGTGTTTGTGTTGGCTAAAGCAAATGCGACGAACAGATTGCTGCAGCGGTATCACGGATTGAAGCATATATATATATATATATCTTCAAAACTGAGACAAGGACACAGTAAGCATTTATAATATCTTCACCGGATTGCCAAAAATATGTAAATAAACAGATATTGAAATTAAAGGACACAAATGTACAATCTATCCATAACAAAGTAAGTTTTCCTTAATAGACAGTCACATTGAACCTCCAGAAAATAGTCACCTAACTAAAATAGTTCTTTGACCACAAATTTCTGCCTTATAGTAGTGCCACGAGTTAAATGTTTAAGCCCCTTTCATAAAGGTGTTACGTTTTTCTCCGGAGATAGTTGCAAGGTATAATCAAGGAAATAAGTGTGTTAACTTTTACTATACCATCATTGGATTAATTTATGTCTGAATGTATGATTTAAATGACTCATATTGGTAATTCTTACCATTACCCTGTAGTTGGAATCCCAATACAAAGGTTTTAACTTATTTTGCTTATCAGATGATTGGAAAAGACCCATAGCTTTGAAATATTTCTCTTCAGTGATGGGCTAACAAGTTTCATCTATATTTTTCAACCAGCCATTTACAAAGAACTTCACTGTGATTGTCCAAAACCAGAAATTCTCCATCTTTTCTAACTGAACGATCACAAGTGATGAACAGGACGTTGAATGAAGCCATGATTATATTCTGTTAGATATAAAAATCAAGAATTAGTTTGCAACTGGTTTAAGTTTTAGAGGTATGATACATAGCATATAACAAACTGATTCACAAATGAATTAACTGAAGAAAAGCATCACAAAAAGTACACTGACCTGGTGCAGTTTATATCTAACATGCCCTTATTTTGGAATACAAAGAAGTGTGTAGGCCTACACTGTAGAGCTTTGAGGAAACTGCATAACTATCCAGTATGTGGTCACTAGACTAACAGCACTACAGATTCCAATTAATATAATGTAAAAGTAGGCAGATCCCTAAGGAGCTCCAGTAATATGCCTCATTGCCATCATACTACTTGGCAGAAAGCACTGGAGTAGGCATTGCTTGATAGCGCAATACAGCTGTCCACACCTTAAAAAATGGCCCATCTCATCCATTCTACTACATGCTTCTACGGGTAGAAAGTGACCACTGTGAGCCTCATAGGACTAAGGGAAAAGACTTCTGAGGCTGGTTACTGGGATAGAAATAGCTGTAGTGGGGCTTTCGTGGAAGAAAAGGGAATGAAAGGTAGGTGAATTTGTCATGTCTTACATGGTGTTGAATATCTGTTTAGCGTCACCTCTATTTCATATACACAGAGTGGAACAACAAACCGGGCTGGTGACTGCAGACAGTCCAATGAATGCCACATATATAGATGGAATGGTTGAGCCTAGTGGCCACATGCATGTCAACACAAACATTGTATAAAAAACAACCACGAGGAGCTTCAAGGCACCAGGAACTAAGAGTACAGTGATTGCAGACTCTGGCAAACATCATGGAAATAGGATGAATAGTTGGAGCAAGGGAACTCCCAGGCATCTGCACCATTTGTAAACCACATGCAGGTCAAGGAAACAGGAGGAAAGACAGATTTTGAGACTGCAGACATGGTGGCAAATGCCATAGAAATACTTGGATAAGTTGGGTCTAGTGGTACCACACACAAAACACTATATGCTGACCACATGTAACTTCAACATAACACAACATAAAGTGTATTTGTAAAGCGCATGTTCACCCAAGCTTATCTTGGTGCTGAATAACAGATGGTTATTGTTACCCAACTCAATGGTACTCATGTTATTGACCCCAGAAGGATGACTGGTTGAGTGGACCCACGGGAATTTGAACCTGTGACCATGAGGCCAAAAACAGTTCCCTGCAGTGTAAGCCTTATTACAGTAAGCCACCAGACCCAGCTATTTCAAGGCACCGTGAGCAAAGACAGAAGTTGGGAACAGAGTAGAAACCAGAAACAGGACAGCAAGTGCAATGTACACAAACAGTTTAAAGCAGCACATATTTTAAGCAGGTAAGCCATGATTTATAGCAGACCTCTGGTTTCATATTCTACAAATCAGCCAGTAAACGGTATCAATTTGAACTCCTTTTTGTGTTAACACTGGGTTTTTACATCTTTGTACATTTTGTGTAGTTTTTAACACAAACTTGACTCGAGGTATTTTCAGGGGCCTAGCTTGATCAATATGACCAAGAGGGGTGAACTATACATTTCCAACAATCACCATGGCTTGTTAACATACATTATCTGAGAAGCAGGACATGAGGGGGCTTAAGGGACTATGCAACTATTTACTACAGAATACATTTATAGGGGGGGGCATTTACCACCCCAAACACCCCTCGAAGCTATGCCCATGCCACCCTTTCCAATACTCAGCAACGCCGCTATACCATTAATAGTAGAGTACAAGCACTTCATAGCAGCACTGCTATTTAATACAAGTACACGCGCATTTCTCAGCATTACTGTGATACCTTTAATGGGAGAGTGTCAGCACTTTACAGCAGAACTGCTGTAATTGAAATGAAAAACTGAGATGCTTTACTTGTAACGGGACAATACCATCACGCACCAGTGAGACTGAAATGCTTCTAACGAGGGAACCCCTGCATGTCTTAGTAGTGCTGGCATACATTTACTTGGAGAGGGCCTGCACTTCTGAGTAGGGCTTGTTTAGCCTTAATAAGAAATAAGCAGCACTTCTCAGCAGAACAGAGCTCCTATGCCAGTAACACAAGAGCGCTTGCACTTCTCAGCAGGGTTGCTCTCCCTTTAAGTACCAGTACTATTCAGCAGGGCAACAATTTAATGAGTACCAGTGCTTCTCAGCAGGACTATGCGATAATGTTAACAGAAGGAAGCAGGTGCCTTGAAACAGGGAATGACTCCCACTTGTATTCCTTTTGTAACATTGTCATAAGTAAAATATATGAACACAAAATGAACCAGTTGGTACCACCCGATGTTAGGATGACGGCGAGAATCAAACCTCTCAAATTCCGTAGTGCTGGCTGTAACGCCATCCGTTATTCCCGTTTGCAACATTCTCATAAGTAAAATTAATGAACACAAAATAAGCCAGCTAGTAAGTATATTTATGAGGTATTGTACCTGCATTTATGAACTTTGTGCAAACCAAGGGTGGTTCTCGCTAGGAGACTGCATCATTAGCGTACAGCAGGGCAGTGATGAGTTGGGACCCCACGCAAGGAATATCTTTGCTTGTCACACACAAGGTTGGACCCAATTTATTAATATACAGTGTGAACAGAAGTGAGGCAAGGACACATCCCTGTCTCACCCACGCTGCACCTTAAAGGCAGAGGTGCAGCTACCATCCGGATCATATCTTAACTAATACTGTCAAGTCCCTGCATAACTCATGCTAAAGGGAGACAATATCCTTTTCCACTCCCCGGTTAAGCAGAATGACCCATAACGTCCTTGTATTTATTACTATTAAAACTCTGTGGAAAGCTGACGTAAGGTCCATAAAGGCCATAAGGAGGGAGTTGGCTACTATATATTTTCCTATAGTCATTTACAAATTCAGGCACTGGTGTTGTTGGATTTTAAATCCAACACCTTCTCCCCCCTCCGCAAGACGACCGCGTTGTAATTCCCTGCGGGGAAAAAGTTTTGTGGTAAACGTTGTTTACCATCTAAGGTTCCACGTCCTGGCCTGAAGCCATACTGCATGTCAGATAATGTATCATTTTCTTCTATCCAGGTCGCTAACCCGGAAAGAATAACCCGCCCCATGACCATGATCACTGAATCAATGAGGGATATGGGCCTAGTTCATCGCAGGTCAACCTTCTGCCCTTTCTTGAAAATGTGAATAATTACAGACCTAGACCACTCTCACTCATCGGTGGGTGGCTGCAGGCCGTGCAGAGATATTGTGGTAACCTTTAGTGTATTTTCTGTCCCCTCACTCACACATACAGCACTTTCTGCTCTCACTAGGGTTGGAGCAGAGATGCCCATGCTGGTCTTACCTCTAATTATGTGATCCAAGGACATCCCATCGGGCCTTATAACACCAAAGACTGCGCAGTTTACATGTTATATTTCATACGTTGTAAATGTGAAAAAACTTCAACAAAAATATATATATTTTAAAAATGCCATTTGTGTTGCCCCTGAGGCTCTGTGGTGCTGAATAGTCACTTCCAAAAGGAGCCTTTCAGAAACACCCTTTTGCCATTTGGCAGCCACAGCAATGCTTTTACCACTACTCACTGTCTTAATTAGATGTTCATCAGAGTCCTCTCCCTTCGTCGCCAATCCGGAGATCGCGAGGCTTAGGGCGGCAGCACTCATCATGGTCTATCAGAGCATATGGGCCGTGCACCATGGAGTTGCCTTTATTATCTCTGGTGGTGACCCCCTGGCTCCAGAGTGTGTGGGACAATATTACCAGGGTGTGTCTGTCAGCACACTACAAACTTGTATTCCAAGGAATAGTCACAAGGCTGTTCATGGCTTATATTTGTAAAGAAACAAGCACATTAACCTTTAACTTCTTTACTACAGACTCCATGCACATCACTTCAGGTGTGAACATATTTTGAGTTGGGAGATCTTCTTGGAAAAAAATATAATGAAACATAACCAGTTATAGCACAGACAAAAAGTTGTTGGAAGCCCAGAGACCTAATACCATCAACTCTCCCCAATACAGGAAAGGGCATGTGTGGCTCTTAATCCTGTTCCACATTGAGCACCAAGATATGTTATCTGTATCCTGTTAAACTTTAAGTGCTTGAATCAAAATGTTAAATGTTTTTATAGGGCCAAATGCATATAGTAATAATACCTCCAGAGGACCAATGATACACTAGTTCTTGGAGAGTTCCAGGGCTGACTTGAATATTCGACACTCTAAGTTTACTCTCAGAATAGTTTTTTTTGTTAGCATCATTACTTGTTGGTACCAACTCAAAAAGAGCAAATCTGCACTGAACTTCATTAATCAATTTAGGCTCACTGTAAACTTAGAAATATTACAAATGCTCATAGCTACAGAAAACGAGGTAGCTATGGTGAAAACTCTAAAAAAGAAAACCTCTAAAAATAAAAGTATTACGTTCAAGAAAATATTCCAACTCGCTGCCTCGCAGTTTCTATGCCTTGTCAAGGGTAGTAAGCACTATATAAACAAGCATTGGCAAAGCCAATAGCTCTTGTCTTTAAACGGCAAATGCTGGTAGATGTTTTTTTGTTGCCAATTGTTGTTTGCATTGGTGCCACAAAGCATACATGTGCATGCATCACAATGCTTGTGCACAAATTGCTAGACAGTTTACAGTGTACACAGTTGCCATCTTGGAATGGTGTATGCCGCAGTGAATGCTGATACTCTGTGCTCCGGTTTGCAGTGCGTGGAGGCAGAGCCCTTGCTGAATGAAAAGGACGTTGTCGGCGCTACTTACTTAAAGCGCTACTGGGCAGCGTTGTAAAGAACTTTGTTGTGCAGAGTTTGAATCCCACTGCTCGCGTTTCCCGCTTCGCGGGAAACACTCGTATTTTCTGGCTGGTCGGCGGTCTGTGACACAAGACAGACTCCAAGAACCACAAACCATCTGGCCCTGGAGCACCGCCCCGCCACGCCCCCCTCACCTGGCGATAATTGGGCAGTAGGCGCGCTGGATAGAGGTGTATGCCGCAGTGAATGCTGATACTCTGTGCTCCGGTTTGCAGTGCGTGGAGGCAGAGCCCTTGCTGAATGAAAAGGACGTTGTCGGCGCTACTTACTTAAAGCGCTACTGGGCAGCGTTGTAAAGAACTTTGTTGTGCAGCGTTTGAATCCCACTGCTCGCGTTTCCCGCTTCGCGGGAAACACTCGTATTTTCTGGCTGGTCGGCGGTCTGTGACACAAGACAGACTCCAAGAACCACAAACCATCTGGCCCTGGAGCACCGCCCCGCCACGCCCCCCTCACCTGGCGATAATTGGGCAGTAGGAACGCGCATCGCGGGACGCGCGCGGGCGACGCCGGGCTAAGCCCGGGCAAAGGGCGGGCCCTCTGTGGCCGAGGTAGGCCGGGCTGGGCCCTGACCTTTTATATTTTCCTTTTTTAATGATCTTTTTTGTTATTATGTATTAGGGAGCAACCGGCATCATCGTGTATGGAAACTTGTAGACTGGCTGACGGTTATAAAGCACGTTAACTACTTGTATAAGCGTCACCCTCTTCCCCTGTGATTCATACTATTTTATTTTTTATTTTATTAGTTTCTATTCTGTGACTGTGCTCACCTGTTGGAGGACTAAAAAAAAAAAAAAATTTCTTTGGTAATATGGATGCAAAGAAACTACGTTCTGGGAAAGTTTTAGTGGAAAATCTTTGTACTAATCCAGACTCTGTTGCCCTGAGGAGAAAGAACGAAAATAGTGCCCTTTTGAAAGGCCAGATGCAACTGGTCCAAATCTGGGAAAAAAGCATGAATAAATCATTAGAAGTACCAACAAATACTGATAAAATTCCTATACTACAATCGGAACTGCAAACTAATACAGAGAAAGTTTCTCAACTAGATCCTACGATGGAAACAAAAACACCTTTGTACAATCAACAAGATGAAGTAATCCTTCCATTATGTATATCAAATGGAGCTCGCGTAGATCCCTTGTTAATAAAATCACAATCTATGCATAATAATACTCCTAAGGGTAAAGACAACGAAGAAGAGAATATGGGTGATGTTTCCATTGCAACAAGTATTGATATGGAACTTTGTGGTCGATATGTGGACAATAGACCCACGTCTCATTTTGTTGACTGTAAAACACCAGCTGGAGTAACTCCGTCAGGATTGCTGCTATACAGCAGCACCCCTTCTATTAACTCCGAGGATAATCTCTCAATTCAGAGCGATTCGAAATCCCCACAACCCAATTTATCGGGGATTTGTGCTTTTACGTCATCTAGTTACCCACAAAATGAGAAACCTATCTCTGAGTCACTCATAGTACTGGAGCAAATATTGTCCTCTATATTACTTTTACTGGGCAAATTTGCCGTGAGTTCAGATTGTATTATGGCCTCTGTTACTGAGATACTACAGGTATTGCTTGCTAAAAAAGTCGAGAATGTGACTACTTCACCTATTGACTGTATTGATCCTGTGGTTCAAAAAGTTAGCGATAATACTAGTGTGGTAGGGGGAAATGTATCCTCTGAATTATCTATAAAAGCTGATGTTCATAAGCCCCCCGAGCCCTCTCCCTCATCATCACTTTTACAGAGAAAAGATTTAGTGTTGATAGAGAAGGATAATATTTCGTTAGAAATGTCTCAAACAGGGGGTAATGAACTTTTTCCCATTTTTATGCAGGACAAAAAAGAACCAGAAGGATCATTGACGACTCTTAGAGACTTAAAAGTTAAATCTAGAGGGAAAAACAAGAAGCAGCTACGCAAATACAAAAAGAAAAGACCAAGGCAAATAATTTTTCCCAAACACATAAAACCTGAGGTGCCTGACACTCTCGAAAGTGAACATAATTCACTCACGGTTATCTCTAATAATGAGGGAGTAGAGAGTATTATTAATGATGAAGGCATGGGTACCCCGGTTGAACCAACCATGGTTCCCTGTGCAGCTCTAAAGGTCTCTGATCCAATACCTTTAGTGACTGAAGTTATAGGTAACACGCCGCTATTAGAAAGGGGACTTAATACATTGGCACCCATCTTTCGACCACAAATTGAAGTAACTAGGAGCTCAGTTATGCAGCCTGAAAAGAGTCCTAGTTTGGATGTTGATACCTTGTCACTGGATTTTCTTCCCTTATTTGATTCAGATTTAAAGCTAAATAGATCATGGCTGCTTAAATGCTTTAAGGAAATAGAAGGTTTAAAACTAATTCTAACAAATGACATTGATTTAGTTTTACCAATAAAATCAATAAATGGGCAACGAACAAGGGTAAAGTTTTACTCTAAAATAATTGCTAATCTTGTTCTTCAGCAAGCGGAAGGTTTCCAATGTAGAGGAATCGATGTGTTACCCTATGTTAATAACGAACATTGTTTTTCCTCCAATGAAAGACCTGCAAAGTTGCCTTTTGGGCAAGAAAACTATTTTACAAGCAACAATGACCTAAAAATATGGGTCTCCAAAGGCAAACGAATGGTCTCTCAGGTACTACCACCACCTGTTAATATAGATATTCCTTTAACAGATGACAAGCAGATGTGGAACTGGTTACCAGGAGTGTTATCTAAAACCACATCGAATAATCCACGACTATTTTCACATCTTTAACAATCATTTAAAAATAGTTTCATGGAACGCCGCAGGCTTGTATAATTGCCCAGAGAAATTTGATTTTCTACTTTCCTTAAATGCAGACGTGTTATGTATCCAGGAAACATGGTGTCAAAATCTTCAATATGCAGGGAAAGATTACTATGCCCTGGAGGCTCCTGCAATTCCCTCAAAAAAAGGTCACGCAAAATGTGGAATTGCCTGTCTGTTATCTAACACTTTACAATGGCAATTCTCCCACTATACGGACGTTAGTAATCTTTTCCAATCCATAACCATTTCTAATCTAGCCTCCACAGGCACTCGGTCTTCTTTTATAATTTTAAATGCTTATATTCCACCGGAAGATAAGTTTAACACAGTCTTAAAGCGGATATTTTCTTATGTCAAACAAAAATTAGAGGTAGATCACCCCCCATATATTTTATTGGTGGGGGACCTAAATAGCAAAGTATCTAACTTTTCTTTGGACATGTATAGAAATAAACCTAAGGAAGAGGCATATAATATACCTCAAGCACTTCTGCCCACTAAAATAAAAACTAATAAAAGAGGTAAGATACTCCTTGAGGAACTTAGTTATGGGGAGGGTCTTATCCTAAATGGCAGGATGCCTTCTGATACTCCTGCTAACTGTACACATAGATCCGCTAAGGGTGAATCCATTCTAGATTATGTAATTACGGACTATGACACGTTCTCTTTTATTAAAGATATGGAGATCTCTCACTCTCCCTTGAGTGACCATAAAATTATTAATATAACTGTCTCATTATTTCCCCCCGAAACTAATGCCTGGTCTCTAAAGAATAGAGGTTTTTCTATAAAGTGTAATTCAGGTAGATGTTATTGGGGCTCTACCAAGAGGGAAGATATACAAAACATTCTTGCCCAAACGCTATTAGAATTAGATCATTGGCAAGGTGAAGAATTCCTTTATTTTGAAAATTTCCTCAAAAAAATCACTGCCATAGCTAAGATTACAGGAAATCCTAAAAAAACATATTTCGCTCCTAGTCAATTATTAATATTAAATAAGGAGATAAATAGAATTGTTAGGAAACAATATATTAATAGAACCGGGGAAAATGAGCATTATTTAGCGATGTTAAAAAGAAGGAGGGTAAGATTGAAATCTAAGATAAAAAGAGAAAAGGAAGACTCTCTATGGATCAAGCTAAGAGAGGCTTCTATTTATAAAAATTCTAGAGATTTCTGGTCCATAATAAGGAAAGGATGTGGTTCAATAATATCTTCCACTCCTATTGCTATCTCTGAAGATGTCTGGACTCTATTTGTGACCTCCCTATATGCTCCGAATAGGAAAGGGGGGGATACCTGGGTCCCAGACTCAAACAGTGATTACGGAATGGAACTCCCTACGGAGAAATCCATAGCTACCGTGATAAAGAGTATGCGCTCTTCAGGAGCTATGGGTCCTGACGAACTCCCCATGTCTATAATTAAGCAGGATGATATCACTTGGAGTAGAATTCTCCTTCCAGTATTTCTAGCATGTTTTAAATCACGCTCAGTCCCCCACTCTTGGAGGGGAAGTATATTAATCCCTATTTTCAAAAAGGGTGAACGGGATAATCCTTCTAATTATCGTCTAATAGCTCTATTGGACTCTATAGGAAAAATTTTCGCTAAACTTCTTTTAATGTTAATAATGGAATGGGCAGATTCTAATAATATTTTACCTATGGAACAGACTGGATTTCGAAAAGAGCATGGAACTTTAGACAACCTTACAATTTTACAAGTGATAATGGATAAATATGCTCGTGTTCGAGGTGGTGGCGTATACGTAGCATTTATAGATTTTTCCACGGCGTTCGACAAGGTAGACCGTCCAACACTCTGGAAAAAGTTGGCTGCATTAGGGATGCCAGGATATTTACTTGAACTAGTCAAGTCCTTACACTCGAATACATGGTGTAAGGTGCTACAAGGAGGAGAGAGGGGTCTTTCTCAATCTATCCCCTCTCTGAATGGATTAAAACAAGGATGCATATTGGCGCCCATATTGTTCTCCCTGTATATGGTTGACCTACCATCGTCTATAGCAGTTTGTGATGGAATAGCTCCTTTAATCGGAGGGTCAACTATATCGATTCTAATGTATGCGGACGACATACTTGTACTAGATTTGACACCGAAGGGTCTATCTAATCGCCTGCATGCATTGAATCAATTTGCGGAAGCTCACTTTATGAAAATTAATAGTGCAAAAAGTAAAATTATGTGCATCTTTGGTAAAAAGAAATGCAGGTCAAGTAATTATAACTGGTCTATTAATGGACAAAGGCTTGAGGTGGTTAAAACCTATACCTTTTTAGGTAAATTAATTTCTGCTAACCTTAGTGATAAGCCCCATATTGAACATAACTCACGTAAAGCGCTGGCTCACGGTTCGGGGCTATGTGCCTTATACAATACCACTGGGAAGAGGCATTTTTCCCTCTTTCTGGATGTATTTAGAGCAAAAATTCCAGCAACACTCTTATATGGAATGGAATTAGTGGAGTTGAATCAATGGGGCTTTATGCATAAAATAGAAGGAAAGGTACTGAGAAAAATTTCTTCCCTTAATACTGCATGTTCTACATCTTCATGCAGGTTGGAATTCGGACTTCGAAGTTGTTGGGCACAGGGGTTAGTTGCTCTCGTAAGATGGGTAGCCTGTTTGGCCAGAGGTAAATTAGGTACCCTGAGAGATATAATTAAAAAAGAACTCCTGGGTAACTTTAAAGAGTACTCACAGCTAGTAAAAAACTTTAGAAAAGCGGTATCTCTGCTTGAATTGGATGAAAGTACGTTATTCTTACTCTCTCCATCTGAACTCAAGCGTAAACTAAAAAGTACATCCTGGGAGTTCTGTTATAAGACAGATATACTTGCCCATCCTAGACATAAAGAAAGTGAAGCCCTGATAAAAACATATACTCCTAAATTAGCCCAACAATATCTTATTTGGAATATTCCTCATTCTGTCCGTAGAATATGGTACCTGCTAAGACATAATCTGCTCCCTCTTAATATACTCTTAGCAAAATGGTATGGGGTATCCCCTATATGCAATTTTTGTAGTAATGAAGTACAGGATGTTAATCATGTTTTGCTTATTTGTCCGGCATTGCGCCCACTGCGCCACAAATGGTTAAAACCAATTTGTTTACAATTGGGTATTGTAAATGTAAAAATGTTCTTCCATGCACTTTATTGCCCCCCAAATGAAATGTTCTGTTCTAGAATTTTTAAATTTTTTAAAGGCATTTTAGATATTTATTAATGAAATATAGGGAAATGTTGATTGCTTATCTTGTCGATAACTAGTGTTTTTTCCGGTTTTGTGTTGTTATAATTGTATTATTGATGTATAATTGTGTTTATAACTTTATGTGGCCCTCAATTGAGAGCCAAAACATAATAAATAAACTTTGAACTTTGATGGTCAACTTTGAACTTTGATGGTCATCTTGGAATGGTAAAAATCAGTCAGAAGTTGTTGTGAGTCTCTAGTTCAAATCAAATATAGACTTTATTCGGCTATACAAAGATAACCATAAAAGATACATAACAACAATACATAAGAAAGATCAAGCATATGTAAAAACACATAAAATACAATAAGAAGGCGGAGGGCCATGATCAGTATAATTTAAAAGGAAAAAGACCAGCTTGCACAGTGCTCTAAGAGTTCACAGCTCATCCCATTGTAAATATTCCAAGATTTCATCAGGCCCCGCATCAGTTGTCCACGCATAGTCTTGATTTTAATATTGACTTTAGGTACCCCACCACAAATGGTATACAATCATCCTTTAATAATTGCAGATATAAAAGTACAGGCCGCACTTGCCTAAAGTTAATCTTTTTTAGAATATGGACCAGAAAATGTTTTCGTGGAACTGAATACAAATTACAAAAAAATATAAAATGAGATAGGTCCTGCGGAGACAGGCCGTCGCAGCCGCAGGGTACTTGTTGTAGACAAATCTAGGACTCTAGTTAAATATTCCCGATTCATGCCCTTATGTGGTTATATCAAATCATATCCTTATATAGGCATAAGAATCATACCCATATTAAGACATAGCTAATGCAGTCCAAATACGGCAAGGCTACTCCCATAGACTCCTAGAAAGCACAACGTGTTCTTAAACAAACCAAGCCTCCAGCAGCCCAGGAATTCCCCCTGCTTCTGTATTGATTTGTCCTAGAACTCCCGGAGTCCTGAAAGAACTGCGAGTTCTTAGTGATGTCTTATGTCCAACCTTACGTCAAACTCTACACCTTCCATGTATAAATATACCAGCATCTGCCCTAGCAAAACACACGGTGGTTTGGAGAAGATCGACTATCTACTTGCCCGACGCCCTGCTGTAGCAAGTGCCGAAGGAAGCCGACCCTCCGGCTGACGCACTGAGAGAGACACTGTCTTTTTTCCAGCCGAGAAATCCAGCTCCAGTGTTTCCCTGTCACCCTTGCGGGTTGCTGGGAGATCGAGTCCTGAGAGAGAGATACAAGACCTCCTTCATTCTATAACCAAGGTACGGAGCTGATTAGACCCTTAGAGAATTCTTGATTTAGATTCTTGGCAGAAACTATCTTAACTCAAACTACATCTCACTTACTTCTTCCCTGTACTAGGCTTAGGTTAGGTACACCGGGGTAGGCGTATCTTAGAAGCACCAGTTGAGTACGTTTAGTCATGATTTTATCATTGTATATATTTGATCTATTTTAAACACAGTATGGCTTAGAAACCATACCATGCTTTTACAGTATTATTTTATAATACTCTTTTTACTGTACGCACTTTGCTTTATGACAAGTATTGTGATTGTAGCAATTCGCTTCTCTTGCATGAGAAAGAAGACTGTTCAATAAATAACCTATTTTATTGAAAACGCCCGTCTCTCTGTTTCTCTGTACTTCTGGTGAAACTAAGCATGCACGATTGACTGAGTAAAATAGCTATCTATTGTTTCCGCGACTCTGGAGGTATACTCCTTATTCTTGGGGGAGCAAAGTTGTCATGTTTATGCGGTTGTCAGAAACTAATCCCTTCTTGTGAATTCGAGAAAGTTTCTAGTGACCTCTGAGCTAGCTGGCATTCATAAATAAGTCTAACATATTCAATAGAGACCTAGTCGACCTAAGTCCTATGTCTAAACTATTGTTTATGTTATTCCAATGCGCAGAGCCTATTGGGAATATAGGAACTACACTACATACTAACTCAAGACTAGTATAGCAGCCCTTGGGTCTTGCTAACAAAAGATGTAATGTGCGCGTCCTAAACCTGGTTAAGAGAAACTTTTCATGTGTGGACATTGACCCTAAGAGATATGGCTCTACTAATGGGGTTGTTTTGAGCATTATGTGTCTATGAACACTTTCTTTTTTTAATTCCTGCTCATTCCTGTCTGATTTTTTTAATGCCAGGTAGGAAGCCTCAACAAGCTCCACATCCATCCTAGTAATTTTTTCAGGCTTGTGGAATAATTCTGCACGCCCTATCCCTTCAAAGCTGTGTCTAATGTATCTGAGCCACGAAATTCTGGAAGCCTTATCCAGGGACATACATTCACGTATTATATTGTGTGTGAGGGATAGCCCCGGGTTCAGCCAGCATTTTAACCAGAATACTACGGGGCGCAATGCTAAAGTGTCACACAGATACTGAACACCCAATTCCTCGTGAGCCACCATATTAGAGAGACATTAAGGGGCCAAAAGCAGACGCTTTAAGAATTTATTCTCTACTATCTGCAGAATGTTAACCTTGTTGTGGCCCCAGATTTCACTCCCATAACTTGCAGATGCCACACTTTTGGCGTGATACAACTTCAGCATTGCGCCTATTGGTCTTCTCCCTATCTTAGAAGAGTAATTAAAAATTGCCGCGTTGGCCCTCTACATGGTTCCCCTGTTCTTACTGATTTGAGGTCCCCAATTTAACTTATCATCCAAAAGGACTCCTAAATATGAAAAAGCACTAGTGCGAGGAATAAGAGCAGATCAGACCCTAAACTGGAAAACCTTCTTTGGTCTCGTGCCCACCTGCATAACAAAAGATTTAGTGTGATTAATGGCCAGCTCCCGATCCGTCATAAAACTGGAGAAAGCATCCAGTAGAGTTTGGAGACAGAGTGCCATTCTTGCCAATAAGACGGCATCGTCCGCGTAGAGTAGCACGGGAAGACCACGGCACCCTACATAGGGAAAATCTATCTCCATGCTACTCAGAGCCTTGTCCAGGTCATTTATGTAAAAGTTAAATAAGAAGGGGGCCATAATGCACCCCTGTCTTACCCCCCTCTTAATCTCCAAATCCCTAGTAACCCTAAGATCCTGGGAGAACCGTATGTTAGCCCTGGATGACCTATGTAGGTCTATCAAAAAGGTCACTAGGCTGTCATCCACCCCCCATGCCCTCATGGACTGCCACAGCTTGGCTCTGTTAACACAGTCAAAAGCTGAAGACAAGTCCATAAAGGCATGATAGACAGTGCCCGAAAGAGCAACTGTATATTTACTTAATATTAAGGAGAGATTGAGGCACTGTGACACAGTTGACCTACCGAGGCGAAAACCATACTGGACGCCGGAGAAGATATTAAACTCCTCCGCCCAGCTGGACAATCTGTCCAAAATTACGTGCCCCACAACCTTAACCACTGAAGCGAGATCAGCCTGCAGCATTTAGTGCTACTCTTATCCCCCTTCTTGAAAACAGGGACAATGGTCGAGGTCGCCCAGGACTCAGGACATCCATGCTTCGTGGCTGCATTAAACACAGCGACCAGGATGGGCGCCCAAAAAGAGGGGACTGATTTGAAAAGATCCGGGGGAACACCGTCCGCGCCCGGGGCTTTATTACTTGTTAGGCTAAGGATACCTTCCATTACCTCACCCATTTCAAACGTCACCGTAGGAGAATTACTGATATGACTAGCGTTAAGGGGGAGCTCCATAGGACATCCAAACATAGAGGTGAAATTGAGTACCCATTCCTCCTCCGTTATGTGGGAGTCGAGAGCCCTTGTCGTAGTTTCATCAAAGAGAGGACCATTAACAATGCTCCAGAACTTTGAGCTACTCTTTAACGTACAGGAGTCTATCAGTGCCTTCCAAGCCTCATCCTTAAGTTCTCCTTTCCTCTTTGTCAGGCATTACCTATAGTCCTTTCTACAGGCTCGCACTAGGGAAATATTTTGGGGGATTACAGATCAAGACTCCCTGAGCTTTTTAGCGGCCTTAGAACAAGCAGCATCAAACCATCTTGGCCCGTGCAGTCCTGATCTGCCTCCAGCGGTGCTTAAAAGTTTTCCCACTTTACTTACGATGGAAGCATATGCCTTGATTACCTCGCTTGGTGGGGAGCTAGCATCCAGACATAGTCCCACCTCAATGTTGCACAATTCTCTAACCTTCCGATGGAAGGTATTTGGAGAAATCTGGGACCATTTTAGCCGACGACTATTATCACTAGCCCTTAGCAATCCTAAAGGCTTCTCGCCTCCAACCCCTACTGTCAAAGGACCCTGTCGTTGCTCGTGTATGGGATTGTGGTCACTATACATACTATCTGCAATATGGAAATTGCCAACAGACGACTGCAGGGACGAGGAAATCAGGATGAAATCAATAAATGATCCCTTCCCTCTCCCTTTAAAGGTAGGTACAGAGAAGTTGCGACTAGGATCAGTGATGAACATGGTGCACATCAAGTCCAAATCATTTGATAAGTTATTCAGAGCCTCTCCCATCCTTGAATGTTCAAAATGGAACCCATTGTAACAGGGACACCCCATCTCGGAAACTTTGATAGTCATGGGATTACCACATAAATGAATATTAAAATCTCTGGCAATAACAAGATTGTGGAGAATAGAACTATAGGAGTGATGAATAAAACTGCCCAGGGTAGCAATGTTGTTAGAATCTGAAGGGGATGACACTGCATTATAGAAAATAATTAAACCCAATGTTTTGTCTCCCTGCTTCAGTTTCATAGGCAGTATGCATGGGCTAGGTGATGGAATAACCTGACTCTGGCAATCCACTGTCAAAGAGATTTAAGTTACTAGTCCCCCCATGGGTCTGCCCTGAGCTGATGGTGTGGCAGGCACAAAAAAGGCCCGATAACCCTCCAAAAAAAGATCTCAGTCTGTCGACCAAGTTTCTTGGAGGTTAATAACAAGGAATTGTCTCACAAATTTGATCCATACAGGGTCTTTAAATTTGTTCACCAAACCTGCTATATTCCCTGATAGAAGGTTCTTATTAAGTGTGCTATCCACCTCCAGAGTGTCAATTGCTAGAGTTTGAAATTGTGGGGGCTGTGAGCCAACTAAACTGTCCTCACCTACATCGTTACACACATCTACACATGAATATCCCATGGATTCAGTCACCAGCTTATGTGGCTGTAATATGATGGAAACAGTAACAGAACCCTCTCTTACTTCAGTGCTCATGGGTGCCCCCAGTCAATCGCACCTCTCCATCCCTGATAATGGGGCCAATCTGTTATGTAAATTTAATGATGGCCAGTGGGTAGAACTAGGGGAGGGGCCTCACGTAACGGCTGTTGTATGTGCCTAAGGGATGATTCATAAAAAGTCCCACGTCTCTAGTTAACTTTGTAAGGTGGTGCCCTTCCTAGGATGAGGGAATCTTTTGGAGTTTATTATAAAAGCCCTGTAGGGAAAAACACACAGCAGATCCGAAAGAAATCCTTAGATTAAAATCTTTAAATAAATGAGGCAGCACAATCAGCAGGTCCAGAAAAAGTGTGGACCTGGGTTACAATTACCCCTCTGCCTCGCTTACTGACAGGCCTGTTGATTTCACACTGCCAGTGCTTAATTTGAGCAGATGGTTGCAGGTGGGCCCCAGAATCACTCATTTCTTGGGGACCGACTTTGTCTACGAGCAAGAAAGTGAAAAACGCAAAAAGGGGAAAGAAGGAGGAAATGAAAGATGAAAAAGTAGTGATAAAGAGAGAAAGCAGGGATGAAAATAGAATGTACAGCAGGAGTGAGATAAAGGGGTAGACATGTCTGCTGGTGGATGAAAGAGCCATGAGGTGGAATTGTGTTAAAGACCTTATTACTTTTCATCAGCTACCATTCTTCAAGTAGCGGATGCCTTAGTGCAGATATGATTTCATTTCTTGGATTCAACTTCTTTTACTTTGTAACTACAATAGTACTGTATATCTTGTATTGCAGCCTTGACAAAGTCTAAGGGAAGACAAATCACGTGTTGGCTCAGTGGCAGTTTTGTTTTTGGAATTTACGACCACAAGAAAATAAAATTACATCTTTGAAGAAATCAAACGATGTGGACTCTGCTTTTCCAGTAGTATTTGGAACTGGGATTAGCTATTATTGTTTAATAAACAGTGTATGAGTGTTAGCTCCATAGATTTGATATAAGGCTATTACATTGGCCCGCAATTTAGAAGTCATTTATGAATATGAGGGTGTGCTGAATAGCTTTTTCTAATTTGTATAACTTTGTCCACACAACAACATCTTTTGTTGTGTTATCAGCATCTTTTTGGTAGTAGGTGATAGAAAGAACAGAATAGCACCCCAACAATAATATCAGTACATTTTGTTTCACTGTTTCACATTACAAATGTTAACCTAAAGTGATCTTTTGATGTGCTGCTCCATTTCCTTGCATAAGGAAACACTACTACCTATCTTTTGTAAACACAATCACAAATGTATAAGCTCAAGAAACACATTAGAAATTTACTTATACCTTGTGTAGATGAATAGTATACAAGAAATTAGGGTGGGACAATCCTTGCCTTCGTGTCATTATTTGAATTGAAAATTCTTATTGCATAAGATAGAAACTGGTTTTATTCCATGCCAGAACCAGAGATTCTTATTATGCTTTTTTAATTCCGTGACACCACCACTGATGCTATATCAACAATTGACTTATAATAGAAAGACTTAAAGTTTGACTCCTAGGAACAATCCACTGCTTTCAAAATATATTCTAAGCATAGACCTAATGCAAATGACTTAGAAGCCATAGCTCCTTTGGGCTGAATGTGCACCAAAAATGGAAATGGCAATACCAGCCTCAGATAAAAGCCAAAGCATCCATCTTGCAAAAGTGGGGGCTGTCATGGGTTTGGAAAGTTTTTGCAAGACAATGAGCACTTGCCCACAGGGATCCACCCAAAATTCACTGGCAGCAGCTTCGTAAACTTTAAGGCATTGTACAACACACAATTTAGCATTAATGGGAAACGCTGGGTATGCTACCATCCTGGTATTAAATTAGGTCCTTCTGGAAATGGAAAAGAAAACCCGGTCCAGGGAAAAAACCCTGCCAGCGAGATCAAGAACTCGGATATCAGACACTCTTGCAAGAGATCAAACACAGCAACATAGTAACTTTGATTGACAGCTGCTTGCGCAAAAGTTACTTGTTCTCTAGCCATCTGTTTAAGAAATTCAGGACAATATTAACATCCCACAGCGATGAATATCTGGCGTGTGGGGGCTCACATATGCATATACTTCTCATGAGTTTGCACACTACTGGGTGCTCTGCAACAGGTTTCCCACCAATCAGGAGATGCCGCACGGAAATGGCACACCTATAATTATTAATGGACCTATAAGCTAGGCCTAAAGTCACCAAGGAAGAAAAGCAATGAATTACTACAAAGACATCCATCCCAGTGGGATTGGTATTCTGTTTGCCAAACCAATCAACCCATCATCACCATGCTGAAGCATAAAGCTTGTGGGTACCCGAAGCCCATGCCTGATTGATTCAGAAGGAAGCTTGTTGAGAAATGCCTGGCACCTGTCATCTACTCCAGAACTTTTCCAGGCTACCGACCTGAGTTTCTCCGACAGAATCAACGATGGGGTTGCCCCACTGGGTCCAGCAATAGGCTCTGGCGAAACGGAATCAAGAGAGGCATGTCGCACAACAATTCCAGAGCCAAAGGGAACCACGTCTGCGCTCTCCAGAGCGAAGTCACCAGAATGATTTCCACTTTCTGACAATGCACCTGAGACAAAGCTCTGGGGATCATGCTGGATGGAGGAAATCTGTACCCTAAATAGAGAGGTCAGTCCTGCAGGAAAGCTGTTGCTATTGTCTCTGGATCTGGATGGCAACTGAAAAACAGGGGCGTCTGCCAATTGAGGTGGGAGGTAAACAGATCTACTGAACCTGGTCCTCATTTGTGATTTAGGCTGAAGAAGACCTTTGGATGAAGTTTCCAATCACTGAAGTCTCGGAGATAAAGGGAGTGTCAATCTGCCACTGAATTCTTCTCCCCGGGAAAATATTACGTTATGACCAATATCCGATATTGAAGGCAGATGTGCCAAAAGTCTTTCACAATCTCCACCAACATTCGAGATCCCATACCGCCCAGCTGTTGACTTAACAAACTGCTGAGATATTGTCCATCTTCTGCAATATGCAATAATCAGTGCACAAGAGGAAAAGGCTCTTGATCACAAAGGAACCCACAAGGATTTCCAGACAGTTTACATGGAGCTGAAGCTCGGTCTCCAACCACTGCCCCCCTGTGGAAAGGACCCACATCTGGCTCCCCCGCCCCATCTGCTAGTATCTGACTCTAGAATGAAGTTTGGGGAGCTGCCAAAGATTGCATTGCCATTCCAGGCATCCATGTGTTCGGGCCACCATGTAATCTCCATTTTGGCCTCCTATGAGAGGCAAACCGTGTCTGAATAAGACAGGCACTTCTGCAGATGTTGAATTTTGAGACTCTGGAGAGCCCTGTAATGAAGGAGTCTAGGAAAAATGGCCAGGATGGAAGAAGCCCGGAAACCTGAAATCCGTGCTACTGATCTCAACAAGATTGTCGGTCTGCATAATGCAGACCTCAACACTTTCTTGATATTTCAAATTTTCTGGGCATGAAGAATCAATTGAGGCAACACAAAATCTATCTGGAATCCCAAAAATTCCATGGGTTGTGAGGGGATCAGGCAAGACTTTGGTTGATTTATGGTAAACCCTAGGTCCTGGAGAAGTTGAATTGTTCAGGACAGGTGGAGGGATACCGTCTGAGGATCCTTGGCCAATAGGATCAGATCAGATCTTCGAGGTAGATAATCAATCTCACACCCTTAACTCAAAGTGCTTTCACCATTGGTCTCATCAGATTGGTAAAGCACCAAGGAGCCAAGGATAGGCCCATCAACTCGAAGAAAAGACCTATCTCAGTGAATTGGAGAAATTGTCGAAGAGGGGAAAAAATGGGCACCGTCAAGTACGTGTCCTTCAAGTTCAGACAGACCATCCAGTAGCCCTCTTTTAGAATGTCTCGGAGAACAGAAATACACTCGATTTTGAAATGCCTGTACACTATCTAGGCATTGAAATCCCTCAGGTTTAAGACTAAGCAGGATATGCCCCCTCTCTTTTTGACCAAGAAGATGGAGCAGAGGAAACCCCCTGGATGAGGGGAAGGACATATTGTACTGAGATGACCTCTTGCTCTTGTAGGAAAACATTCAGCTCCTGAGAAGGGCATAGCTGAGTGGGGGTTCTGTAAAACTCCACTTTGTCCCTGGGCAGATTCGAGAACCCAAGGGTCTTGGATCAGAAGTTGTCAATTATGCAAGAATAATCTTGCCCTGCCCCCCCAAATGACTCGAAAAGAGGACAAATTCTCACCGGTGTAGCCGGGATCTTGGCAGGTACCCTGTTGTACTCTGCTGTATCCCTTGCAGAAACGCTAACGTTCCCCACTTGACCGGGTGGGGTAGAAGGTATTCCCTGACATACACACACCATGATAGACATTCTCACAAACATTTACACATGCACAACCCCACAAAATACACACACATACACAAACACACACAGCCATATACATGCGCACACATTGGTATACACATACTAACTCACATGCATATATGCTTGCAGAAGCACACACAAACACAGGCAGACAGTTGCACAAGTGCATTCACAGGCTGCGCACTCACACAAAATGTGTACCCGTATACACATGCGTACAGACAGACATTTGTGCACTTTCATAGACACAAGCATTCACATACACACCCACATGCTCACACATATATACACATAAGCTCATACATACAAATGTGCACATTCACACACAAGGGCGCTCAAACTTAGCACATATACATGTACTTAAACATGCGGACATCCTTCCCCCCCCGCCAGTTCTGTCTAATCTGAACGATTAAATATGGGTAGAAGGCCACAAACCATACCCCTTGTCTTTTAATAGTCTTACTAGCACTGCCCCTCACCAAAGACCCCTGCCTCCCCATAGCGTACTTCATACCATCAATGGCCAGGCTTGTTGCTAAACTGACTGCTCATTAGAATAACATTGTTTTCTCCTCCACACCCATCGGTTTAATTGCAGAAGAGATGCCATGCACGCTTCCTGAATTTGAAAGTTTCACCTACTGTAGGAGGTTGGCTTAGTATATGGTGCACACTTATTTAAGTGAAGCACCTTGCACTAATCCAGACAACCCTTATGGTTATTTTAGTGATCTAAGACAACCATAGAAAGCTCTCTAAGTGGTAGCAATGGAGAGCAGCCTTCAGGCTTATCATGAAGGAGTGTTAAGCAGCTTGTTTTACCAGATCTAATCATGTAGTGTAGGTTGAAATGAAAAAAACACACAGTGAATATATATTAAAAAATGTCTATTTATTACACAACACTCACTAACACATTGGTATTTCTCCTACTCTGAGATATAAACACGAATACACAATAATACTTCAACTACAATAGGTAAGTAAGCACAAAATACAGTGGTCTCCAGAGGGAGACCAAACCATGTACTAAAAAATGGAATGCAAACTGCAACTAGTTAGGACTTGAACCAGGAGACTCAGAGGAGCTGGGGACACCAGGAACCACTCAAGGTAAGTACCAAGGAACCCCATGGAGGCTGTGTGCAGAGTGGATGCACAGCTGTGTGTCCAATAGAAGTCAACAGCGAAGACACGGTTGCAGTTTTGAAGAAGAAGGACACTTCCCAGTGGACCCTGAAGAAACACAGTGGATGACATAAGGTTGGAGAGTCATCCCACCCGAGGATACCCCAGGAACCAGGATACCTACACCAGGGAAGTCAGGTTCATAGGTGTGATATGACGTCGGAAACCGCCGTAGACCACAATGGAGGACTTCAGGAAAGATGCAGCTGGAGAAGACTGTGCAAGAGTCAGGTGGAATCCAAAGGTGGATTCTTGAAGTGAAGAACCTGTAAGCAGAGGGGACAGGGTTTATGCCACTTGGAGGTAACCAGGAGGCACGGAAGTGCAATGCCCACCGATGACCGATGGTTCAGGAGTGATAACGGTGACTTTGTTGCTGCAGCTGTGAGAACCGGGCAATACAGAGGAATAACCAGGAGCTGTGCACGAGCTGTCCCATGTTGGAAGTCGAGAACCAGAGGGTTGGTATCCGGCTGGAACACCAACAAGCCTTGGCAACTGCAACAGACATGGAAAGCGAAGGAGGAGCAACATTGGGACCAGCAAGGCCTAAGGGACTCACCACAACCAGGAGAATCAGAGCAGGCCCTAAGCAAGCAGGAGAGCCCACTGAAGCAGGAGAAGACCCTCAAGAGGACCCACAGGTAGGAAGGCACAAGAGTCGCAGGAGGACTTCGAACAGCTCACCAAGAAGGAAGGCCCACAGAGCAAAGGATGCACTGAAGAAACTGTACTTGGCAGAAAGATGCTGGAGGCCAGTGCTTCTTGTATCCCGAAGATCCCTGGAGTGCAGAGCCAATAAGCCTTGCCTCGACGAGGGATACTGGCCTCAAAATTGCAGATAGGACAGGTCAGGCTTCGAGCGAGTTGCAGAACCACCACATGTGTTGCTGGGCCTTTCGAAGTCCATGGGACGTCAGTACCGGCAGACCGGTCAGCTTCTTTGCGGTGCCTGCAGATACAGGAGTGACTCGGTAACTCTAAGGAAGATTACTTTGGGTGTCCTTGATGCCCACTGGTCTATTGAGGATCCTAGAAGAAGCACAGACACAGACGATGAAGAAGACTTGCAGAACAGCGAGACCAGGAGCAGCAGGAGCCTTCCTTGATGGAGTCTCGGTTCCAGGCAAAGTCCAGTGAAGTCCAAGTGTCTAAACAGTTGAAGAGGGGCGGGGTTCAAGCTTGAGTCTTGTCCCACAACCAGGGCCGGACTGGGAATCAAAACAGGCCCTGGCAAAGTGCTTGGCCGGACCCCCCACCCCCCGGGGGGATGGGAGTGCGACCGCGGTCTTTGCCAGGGCCGGTTTTCGGCCGATTTTATTACAGGGCGGTTTTTGCAGCAACGCTGCAAAACAGCCCTGTAACAAAAACAGCCCCCAGGGGCCCAAAACCGGCCCACACCCTTGCGGCGCACCGGGGGATTGCCGGTGCCCGCAACGGCCAGTCCGGGCCTGCCCACAACGAATCTGAAGAGCCTGTAGAATAAAAAGCCTTTTTAGGGGCTCACTGATGCACCGGTGCTTAAACCAAAAAAGAAGCGATGGGCACGGAAGCTGTAATATCAAACGAATAAATGTATTAACCTCACATGAGGGAGACTGCATCAATACGGTACCCTCAGGCCACTGTATGAGGCCGTCCAGGGAGTACAGAAACCATGGGCCTTTTATAACCAGTTTATTGCTGAGTTAGCATGAAGACTCAAAACGAGGCTCAAACAGACAATCAGGGCCCAAAGGTTCCTTTTTTCTTTCAGGATAGGGCACAGGCCCTCAGCAATCCTGTCCAGTGTCTCAGGCAGTGCACCAGTATTCTTCATTTTAATCTAACAGGCATCAAAGGCACAGCACCTGTACCCTGAACTCAAGTCCTTCCCTAACTCCTGTGTTGCTCCGCTGGCGCACTGCTCTTTTGTCAGGCCACAGATTGTACCTAGTATGCCCAGGCACCTCTTGATCAACAGAGGTGCAGACTTGCATTCACTTGGGGACCAGGACTCAGAGGCCTGATGCTGAAGTATTTGAAGCAACCCTTGTTTCAAAGGGGGTCACCTCAAGCTAAAGCCTCCTTGCCGTCCTTGTCGGTCTGTGACTCTCTCAGCTGGGCATCAAAAACTGGAGCCACGCAAAGAATCCTCCATCCTGATTTGTCACTGCACCGTTTTGTTACAGGCCCCAGTGCTTCCAGCCTTCTACCTTCACTGTAGTCCTAGTTGCCAGCACTGCCTGTGCTGGTTCCCTTTACCTCAACTCAAAGCTAGATTGGCGCTGACTCCCCATGCTGAATCTGATGTCCAGACCCCTCTGGCAATGGTTGTAGGGCAGCAGATATCTATTGGTGGTCAGAACAAAAAATCTTTAGGCAAGGCATACAAATAATCTATCAACAGAGAGGATACTCTATTTCAGAAAAAGTCTTAGTCTTGGGGCGCCCCATACATTAGCAAGGCACCCAAGAACCATTTCATCTATCTGAGAGTAAAAAACCAGCGGGAAAATCTAAAAACTGCTGATTTAACAGGGATCCTTATTACATAAATAACTAACAAAACCTCAACGTAGTGGGTACATGAATTTCTCCAGCAAAACCTATTGTGGCAAAACAAACTCCTATAAAGTGTTGAACTGCATTTTTAAAATTCCATTTTGTGTTGCCATGCTCTAGGCAACTTGTCTGAAAACTGTCCTCCACGTCCCCATTGAATCTTGCACAACCCCCTGATCCTTGTGGCCGAGCCAATTCCAAGAAGCCTGCCTGTGTGCCTTCCCCCAGTTGTACCAGAGACTCAGCCACATCCTGTCCATTGTTGGTAACTCAGCCTGTCACACCAGCTGCCCTGTGACCACCCCGAACTGAAAGAGGAAGCACAAGGTTAGGCCCTGAAACCACACCAACTAATAGAGGAAGCACAAGGCTGTACACTGTGACCACACATTCCTGTTGTTCTGGCAATTCTGGGAACCAGCAGCAGATAGTTCCTGTTTTAAGAAATAGTTCCTGTTCTTGACTGTAAGACACCCTGCACCTGGCATCTTAGTTCATTGACCACACATTTCTGTGGTTCTGCCAATTCTGGGAATCAGCAGCAGATAGTTTCTGTTTTTAAAGATAGTTCCTGTTCTTGACTCTAAACTGAGAGATGACCCCCCCCCCGGATGAGGAAGGGCCTTCAACTGAAAAGAGCAAGAACACATTTCAACATCACATGCACTCTCACGAGACATAGGACATGCCCATACCTTGACACATCTTGTTTATAATTACTGTTTGTCACTTCTGCTTGTCACTTCCTTTTTCTTTCTTTTGCCTACTGATTGGATATGTATAAATATTCTGCTGTGTGAATGAAGCTTTAGACCACTCCTGAACCTGCTTGGTGAAGGAGCTCTCCCTTAACTCGAGTTATTGAATAAATCCCTCTTTAATCGAATACCACGGACTCCTCTCTTTACTTAATTTAAAGTATTTACTAATATAGAAATTCTAAGATAAGGTAATATTAATTATTTACCACAAAAGCAATATTTGCCTTCAACATGTTTGCTGAAGATCACACGGGCATCTTTCCTAACAGTGTGAACCCTTGTGCATTCTACTTTTCTCAATCTGGACTATGTAACATCATTTTTAAAGAAAAAAAACCTATTCACCAGCTCTAATAAGGGCTGTCAGCTCAATTACACAGACTAACTAATAAGGGACTAGCAATGCCTTTGCAAAACTGTATATAGCATGAGAATAATATAAACAATAATGGTGTTATCACCTGAAAATTTTAGAACAAAAACTACCCACATATAGTTCCCCTTAAAGGTCAAATAAGGGAACACCAATCTAGACTACTCATCCTTTCATAATTTCATCAGAAAGAATGGGCAGTAACATGGCGTATTTTTTTATTCATTTTATTAATCTTAACAATTTTAAAACAGTATTACTGAATAGTCAATTAGATGTTTCATGGCCGTTCCTAGACAGTTTAGACAGGCTCAAAAGAGAGTGAGAAAGAGAGAGAGAGAGAGAGAGCACATAAAGCAAGAAAAAAATGACAATGTGTTACTTAATTTTGCTTACCCTTAATTTGCCCAGGAGCTAGTCTCCCTAATCTCCTCCCCATTCGACAGTAGGTCACCGAAACAGGTGACCTCCTGTCGACAATATTTACCCTCCTTTTTGGCAGCTGTGCACAAGCCGTGTAGCATAATAGCACATTAATGCAAATTTTATTTCATAGCCTTTTGATGTGGCCCTAGCACAACCATTTTGAGTGAAAAGCAGTATTTCTGCATGCATGGCTGAGCTATTCTCTGCATATGGTCTACAGACGCTGCTATCTCTTGCTAATGTTATTCAATAGGATTAAGCCCACCTGCATATCTCCTACACTTGTATTATTTCTCAAGAAAACAGTGATATCCCCATGTGCTCCTAACAGAATATGCAATATTTCCTTTAGCTAATGTTACCTAAAACAGATCTGTGGTGTCCAATCTTGTTCCAGGAAGGCTTAATCAAGGCCATAACTTTATTGAAACAACTAAGTAAATTCTTCCAATTCTTAAATGTGGTTAAATTACTAATGGTGATATCCTAAATATTATTAACATGAATTGAGAATTTATTTTGACCCTAATTTCCCTAGGCAAATTATAGCCTCAGACATCATTAGAGCAAAATGTACATTATCGGTAGTGTTTACCCCTACAATGTTAGAATCAGGAAATTTAATTTATACAAAGAAATTAAGTTGTTAAACTACTCTTCAACATTACAAGCTTTTATAGAGCAATGTAGAAATCACACACTGACAGTGGCTCCCTGCGTGGACATTTCACGTTCAGTAGTTAGTACTGGTCAGTTCTAAATACAGAACTTGGCCTCTGACCCTTAAACCTGTTGTCCCCTGTCTGAGAAAGGCTATTTCCATGCAGCTTTTACATTCCAAAGTAACTCTGGAGAAGCACAGCTGAAAATCATTCCTGCTCCGTGCCTGCGTGCTAATAATTTTAAAGGTAGGGTGCACTTTTTGCGGTCTTATTTTTGTTTTTATGCCTGTGAAATGCGAGTTCTACCACCTAAAGAACTCGCTAAAAACTTCAGCCTTCTGAATGCCATAGTGCACCCAGAATTCTTGTGCATAAATTTAAAAGATTGCATAAAGGCTTGCAATGTAATTCTCATGTCTGTACAGCTACTCATTGCATAACTTTGTAAGTGCCCTAAGATTCAGTAATATTGTCATTGCTAGAGAAACTAATATTCACCTTTTTAATGTTGATGCACAGTATATTTTAACCATTTAGACACTGAAATATTGACAAACACTTTGCACAAGGTTATTTTCCGTAGTGCTAAATATTACTGAATTTTCACAATAGTGGTATTAGACATTATGAAACACCTAATTGTGCAAAAACGATTTTAATACAATGTTTTTTAACAATTTTTTTCCATGTAGCAATTTGTTTTGAATAATGATCACTAACCCTTTTGATGTTTCCATATATGAAAAGCAAACCTTATTCCTTTCCTTTTGCCTTTAAATGCATTTATTTATAACACTAAGCACAGAAGCTTTACTTAAACATAAAAAGTTTGCGTCACTTTTAAAAGGGCAGTCATTTTTTACCATCAGAACCACAAATGCGTTTATTTAGAAAAGCAACAAGAAAGAAAGTCCTTACTTTTAATCCTTTCTCTTTTATTCAAAATAATGAAACTGTATTCCTAACTCTTAAAATCAGTCGTTTTTAACGCATGTGCCTTCATACCAGATTGTACTCATTTAAAATCTAGTACCCACAGCTTGATCTGTAGCTTGTGGCTGGGCATAGCCATATGTTGTTTACTCAGCTGTGCTTTGCGACCAGCAGGCGTCAACTTCTTAAGCTTTTTCAGGAGAAAAAGGCCTTGCTACATTGTAATGTCCGCACACAAACCCCCCAAAAAAGATATTAACCCATTCCTTACCTCTGTTTGGTCTGATAGTTTTGAACAGCTGTTTAAAAGCTCTTTTTTGCAAGCGCCGGGAATTGAGCACATTTCAGTCCATGTGTACTGGCATTCCAAGCCAGTATAAATCTATTGTGTTGTAATGTGAAAAAGAGGCGTTTTTATTTTTAGCAGAAACTAATTACTCAGATAATGTGAATACCTTTTAATATTAATATAATGTATCTAAGGATAATGCTGTAACATTTTATATTGAGTCCTAGGTGTGTAAAGCACACAAATTCGTTTTTTGTTTCCTTTCTATGAGGCCTATTTTTTACTATTAAGTGTTAATTCTAATCTTTCTTTACCATTGTAGCAATATTCACACATCTATACTTTGTTACTCTTTCACTTTTAATGGTAGCGTGCAGCTATTTAGCATATGTTATATAATTCATTCCTTGAATTTTAAAATGTAATTCTTTCAATGACATTTGCAAAACAATGCAGACAACAAACCAAATTGAGCTCATTCCAGACATTTTCAAGAAGGGGGCCATACGCTCAGAACACACAACACTGCTTGTTAAGGCAAGCCATTCTCACACAATAAATATAGGGGCCGATTAGGATGGTGGACGGATTGCCACCGCCATGCAGGCGGTGGCGATCCGTCCGCCATCCGTGCCCGTCCGCCACCTATTTCCCCCGCCATATTACAATGGCGGGGGGGACCGCGGCGGACGGAAACACCGTCCGCCGCTTTTCCGCCCCAATCGCCTTGTGGCCGGGGCGGAAAAGGGTTCATATGGCTGGCGGTGTCTTCCAGACGCCGCCAGCCATATTATGATGGCCTCTTGCAGATGCCACGGAAAGGCATACGGTCTTTACTTTGGGGGCCCCCTGCGGGCCCCCATGGTGAAGTCGACAGGGGGGGAGGACATGGGGGTACGCATTTGCATACACAAAGTGGCAGGCACCGCGTGGTGCCTGCCGCTTTGTGTATGCAAATGCATGCCTGCATTTTTAACATTGCGGCGTACGGTGTTTTCAGCACCGCCGGCCGCAATGTTAAAAATGCATGATGCGCCCATCAGTGTGGTGGGCGCATCATAATTGGCACGGCGGGACTGCCGCCCACGTGGCGGACGGTCCCGTTACTACCGGGATGGCAGAAGGGGAAAGTCCGTCCGCCATCCTAATCGGCCCCATAGTCACTACACACTGAAACAGGTACTTCACAAACCACATAGACACTCAAAAAAACACAATTAACCCACAAAACAACACTTAGGACAAAAGCAAGAGACAGCCCACAGACTGTACTCAAACCAAACCATTTGTAAATACCAATTGTAAGTCATATTTACAAACGAAAGGGCTCTAAAAAAAATAATAGTACAGAGATAACACCAAGACAAATAGACAGCCGAAAGACTGCCATGTTAAAAAGAAGATAGGTTTGAGCCTCAGGCCTTTTCCAAAATACACCAAATTACCAGTTGGGCTGGCAGAACACTCAAAAGCGCTCCATATCACCATTTATGAATTTTACTAAGTGCGCAGAGCAGGATCCTTTTTTTATATATAGATTTGTTCCACAGTGCACTATACATTATGGAAGAAATACCATATTTAACCCCTTCCATGCTCATGACGAGCTCAGCTCGTCATGAGGTATACCTCTAGGGTGCTCATGACGAGCTGAGCTCGTCATGAACAATGGGAATCAATAAGGTTCAGCACAGGGGAAAAATCTGGGAAGCACCCAAGGTGTTAATGTACATAAACCTATTTAGGTATCCCTTATCAGACCCTCCAGCATTTCGCGATTTTGCGATTCACGAAAAAAATCGCAAAATCAGCTGGCAATAGCGATGGCCGCAATATTTACCAAACCGGCCGCAAAAAAAGGTCTCCCGGCAGGTCAAAAAAGATCAAGCATTTTTATTGGCTGTAAGCGCCTACGTCACCACGTGAACGGCACTGTACAACTGTGAGAGCTGCCTGCTTTCTCCATTACACTATTTCTGAAAGGCGAGCGAGAAAAGGAAAGTGTTGCTTCTCTGCGCTCCAGCTTGCAGGTTCGACTGCTGTCCTGTAATTGCAGTAAAGAATGTAAAAAAAATATGAGGATCCCAGCACGGGGACGGGCAGAAGAGCAGAGAAAGAAAAGGACTCTTCACTTCTGCTCTATCGCTTCAGCAGCCCTCCCCCTTTCTTTTTTTGTCCCGATTATTCCCTCCGTTTGTCTAGCATCTCCTCATCTCTTCCTGAAAACCATCTCTGCACTCCTTTCGCCGAATTTTTCTTTACCAGATCCGCTTTTCATCAAGTTTTTTTGTTTACTACTGAGGTATATGCATCTCAGAAGCCCGCTTTTCTAAAATTATTATTTCCAGCTTGGCAGGAACAGAAAGCGTGGCGGTGTATATCTACTGCACACAGGACATCCCGGCTCTTCACAGGAGGCCTTGATATTAAAACTACAATCGCCAAGCAGGCCTCAGAAGCCGGCGGAGTAATTGTAGTTAAAATGTATGTACTGCACTGTATCACCGCATCCCCCCAGCAAACACCCCAGCCAGCAGGCTGTGCCAGCCCGTTATCACCTGCAAGACCAGGGTTTTCCTGAGCTGCCCCCCACCCTCTTTCCTCCAGGCCCCTCACACTTCAATTCTCGGCTGCAGGGCACAGACTTTGCAGATCAGACCCTCCTCTTTACCCCAAACTCCCCAACCTGTTCTGTCACACCACTCACATACACTCAGCAGCTCACTCTCACCTGCAGAGCACTTGCTTTCCGGAACAGACCCTCTCCCTTCCCCAAACTCCCCCTTCAACCCGTGATTTCACACCTCCCTACATTCCCACAATAGGCATCGGGCAAAGTCAGAGTGGTTATCACACGCCTCCCAGCTTTCCCACACACAGACCTTTGTATCCAAGCAGCTAGCACTGCACACACATTTGTGCACCTGTTAGTTGGATGAATTGGATAGGAATAGAGAAAAGTTGTGAAAGAATGTTTGGGAGTTCACTAGTCCAAAAGGTTTGGGATGATTCAAGATGGGAACGAAAGGTAGAGGTGGAAGCTGTAAAATAAAAATTTTTTAAAATAAACCATACATTCGTTTTTACAGGTTATGTTATGTTATGTTATGTTATGTTATGTTAATTGAATTTTTGAGCGCACAGCTGCCCCAGCAAAGGGGCGTCCCGGCGCTATATCTGAAGAAGGTAACATAACTAACAACACAGAAAAAGTGGGGGGTAAGGAAAAAAATAAGTTTTAACAGCTTTCCTGAAGGACAAAAGGTCTTCTAAAGACCGAATGTAGAGAGGGAGTGCGTTCCACAGTTTGGAGGCCAGAACCGTAAATGATCGGCCACCCAGTCTACATTTTTGGAAACGAGGAACAAGTGCCAAATTTTGGCCGGCAGAACGAAGGCTGCGCGAAGGGGTGTACAAAGTCAGAAGGTGCTGAAGGATGGTGGGAGTGTCAGTTTTAAGAATTTTAAAAGCAAAGCAGAGGGTTTTAAACTCTATGCGTCTAATTACAGGCAGCCAATGCAATTTGTAGATTGTGCTACGGGCTGAGCAGAAGCGCGGCAAGCCCACTAGGGTCCTGGCTGCCGCATTCTGATCCCGTTGGAGTCGCAGGACTTCCGCCTGATTGGCGCCCACGAACAGTGAGCTCGCGTAATCGAGCCTTGATAATACGCTGGCTTGTACTACCATCTGGCGGGTGGGGGCATCAAAAAATTTGAGGATAGGCCTCAAACCGCGCAGAATGCCAAAGCACATGGATGCCACCTTTTTGGTATGGAACGAAAACGTCAGCTTGGAGTCCAACCATACGCCAAGATTTTTCAGTTCTGAAACAGGTTTTGGGGGAGGTCCCAACTCTTTAGGCCACCAACTAGCACCCCACAGATCAGGATGTTTCCCCAGTACCATCACCTCAGTTTTGAGGGCGTTGAGTTGTAAACAGTTGGCGGTAAGCCAACTAGCAACAGCCCTCAAACCATCCGCAAAGTTAGATGCCTGTTGGTCGGAGCCCCCATTAAGAGCCACCGCCAACTGGGTATCATCGGCGTATGATACCATAGTGAGACCCCAACTCTTCGCAACCTCCGCCAGAGGTTGGACGTAAAGGTTGAAGAGAGTGGGGCTCAACGCCGAGCCCTGCGGGACTCCTTGGGTGATGGCATGAGGCTTAGATCTAAACGGTGGCACTACAACCTGAAAGGATCGTTCCGAAAGGAATGATTGAAGCCAATCCAACGCCCTGCCTGAAATACCAGCCTCACCCAGCCTACGTATAAGAATGGTGTGAGATACAGTGTCAAAGGCGGCACTAAGGTCCAAAAGGACCAGTACCGCCGTTTGACCTGCATCTAGTACAGAGCGGAGATGTTCAACCATATATAGGAGTGCCGTCTCTGTACTATGTCCAGATCTAAAACCATTCTGTGTAGGATCAAGTAGGTGTGCAGAAGCCAGATGTTTTGTTAAGATGTTATTCACATGGGCCTCTGTGATCTTTGCCACCCAGGGAAGGAGGGAGATAGGTCGATAGCTCTCCGGCTTCAACGGATCCGAGCCAGGTTTTTTTATGATGGGCATGACACAGGCAGCCTTCCAACTAGGTGGAACTGAACCGGTGGTAGGGGATAGCTCCACCAGATGGCGAATAGGAGGAAGGCAAACGGGCGCTGAGTCCAAAAACTGGGCAGGTCTCAAAGGGTCGTCCGGTGAGCCAGACTTGACCTTGGCCGCTAGGAGATTGAACTCCTGTTCCGATGGTATGGGAAGAGAGGCCAAGCACTGGGAAGTACGCAATGCTAAGATCGTACTATCAGGGTCAACTTTGGGAAAAGAGCGGTATATGGCATTTACTTTTTCCACAAAGAAGCTGGCTAACGACTCACAGTGGGCAAGGGAGCAAATCTTCGTAGTAGGAAGTCTGTTCACTGTGAGCTCCTTCAACATTTTAACAACCAGTTTGGATGGGTTGGAACTCGCCTGAAGCTCCCGTGCATAGTAGTCAGCACGGGCCCGGCAGACAGCTCTATGGTATGCCTTTACCTTAGCCAGATAACATACTTTCAGGTCTTTATCATAGTTCTTCCTCCACGCTCTTTCGGCTTGTCGGCAGGTAGCTTTAATACACCTGAGTGCCTCCGAGTACCAGGGATTGGGTTGAGAGCATTGATTCCTACTCCATCTGGCCGGGATTAGTACGTCAAGGGCTTGTACAATCCAAGCACAGAAGATGTTATACCCGGTTTCAACGTCATCCGTATGAGCCAGAGGTGTAGTGATCAGGAGACGATGGAAATCCTCCAATTTGAGCTTTTTCCAGGGTCGCCTAAAAGATGTTTTATCAGGCTTCCCGGTAGATTGTATCACCATTGTGATAACAAGCTCAATAAGGTAATGATCACTCCATCCCATGGGTCTAGGGGGAGAGACCTCGGCCAATTGAAGGTTTGTAAAGACCGGATCAAGAATATGACCACCCTCATGGGTCGGATGACGGACCAGTTGGGGTAGCTGTACTGCTTCAAGGTCGTCCAACAGACCTCTAACCACTGGTAAGTCCATGGCATCAAAGTGTATATTAAGATCGCCGATGATGGTAATATTGGAGGAGAACAGAGAAAGAGAGCTTACTAGCTCGGGAAGAGCTTTCCAGAAAGCACTGTCATTCCCCGGAGGGCGGTATATCAGAAGACCTGACAGTGTTTGATGCTGGCTAATGCTGATGGAAAAATGGGCACACTCTGCGCCAGCCAAGTCCATAGGCTTCCAGGTACAGGTAAAGCAGGATTTAAAAGCCACCGCTATGCCTCCACCTCTCCCCTTGCGGTTTAAAGTATGGATTGCGTAGCCCGGGGGGAGGGCCAGATTAATAATGGCCAAGTCCTCATCGCCAAGCCAGGTCTCCGTCATAAAGAAGACATCAGGGCCTTCTAGCGAGATAAGTTCAAAAATATCTCGGTGGTGTTTCGACAGGGATCTGACATTATGTTGCCAGAGTTTAATGGCACAAGGAGGAGGAGATTCCTTCTTACGATGTGGCAGTGTCTGACTGGGAGCCATCGTCGGTGCCGATAGTTCCCACCAACCACACGGGCAGGTATGGGGACCGCATAGGGGATGCTGAGCCGAGTGCAGACAAGAAGGCAGACTACATCTAATCAAGTGAAGAGCCTGACTAGAGTACTGATGGATCATACTTGCAGCACGATAGTGTCCTGCCGCACCCAGCGCGTCCTCAGCGCGGACGGGCGCAGACGGGCAGGACTCTGGCATGACTCCGGCCACGCGAGGACACGCCCGCTGCGCGATCCCGCTGCGCGATCCCGCTGCGCTGGGGGAGGAGCTTTAAATAAGGTGTTCCCACGCAGGCTCATGCGCACTAAAGCGCTGGCAGATAGAAGCGCCTCAACCCACTCGCCCCACTCCAAGATGGCGACCAAAACAGGGCACCTACCCCAGGACCAGACCCGCCCAAACGGCGGTGCGGGGGCCAATTAACGTGCGAGTAAGAGGGCGTTAAAATCAGGGTTTAAGAACCAAAATGAACACAAATATTAAACAGGTTTTTTAAAAATGCAAATTACAGCAAAGCGCGCGAAGCGCTATCGCAGCGATCAGCTACCTTGTCAGGGGGAGGTATCCAGGGGACTCGCCTTAAATAAGGTGTTCCCACGCAGGCTCATGCGCACTAAAGCGCTGGCAGATAGAAGCGCCTCAACCCACTCGCCCCACTCCAAGATGGCGACCAAAACAGGGCACCTACCCCAGGACCAGACCCGCCCAAACAGCGGTGCGGGGGCCAATTAACGTGCGAGTAAGAGGGTGTTAAAATCAGGGTTTAAGAACCAAAATGAACACAAATATTAAACAGGTTTTTTAAAAATGCAAATTAACGCTATCGCAGCGATCAGCTACCTTGTCAGGATACATCTAAACATATACATATATACATACATATGTTAATACATGTATACACACCTATATATGCTATGCATAGTATTGCATTTGTATTTATATAGCTCTTGCCATAACCCTCGTCATGCCTAAAGCACTTTCTGGGTGGCTAGATGGCATTATTTATATAGCTCTTATCCCTAGAGAGGCTGTGACATGTTCTGGTTCTAACAGATTCCTGGGTGTCCATTGGAGTGCACGGTAGTAAAAGTGGTTTGGCCTATAACTAGCATACTGGGTGAGGTTTGATGACGTGGTGGAAGGTTGGATGTGGCCTAATGGCTAGATCGGTCGACCTCGAAGTTGGGGAACTGGGTTCCTGTCTCGGCAGGGATGCTCAACATCCTGTGATTTTGGGCAAATCACTGAATCTTACTGTGTCTAACAATAGAAAAGGGAATGTGTCAATCTGTAACTCAACTGTTGCTCATGTAAAGCGCTCTAATACCTTCAGGTCAAGTTCGCACTATATACCGCCCCCCGCCCCCCCTCCCCCCTCAAAAACCAAGGTAATATTATACGTGTGACTGAAACCAGGGAGTGGTGAAAGTGGTGCCCCGCCAGGGGTGCATACGTGGGTGCTAGAACATCCCAGGGAGAAATATGGCCTGCTCCCACGAGGTTAGTAGATTTGAGCTGTGCTTCCGCAGAAATGCAGAAACTAAATATGCCTATTTCAAAGTGGAATACTATGCTAAAACAGGTTCCATTTTAGGGTTGAAAGGAATGATTACGAATAAAATATAGTGCCACAATAATGCCGCTAAATTTTCTTTTTTGTGCCGCTAAATTTTAATTTTTGTGCCGCTAAATTTGCAAATTTGTGCCGCAATATCCTGGGGGGTCTGCCTTATAGGGGAATTAGCTGAGTACTTTCTAAATCCACATTGGTACCTCCAAGACAGCAACACTTTCTACGAAGTGTGCAAAGAGCAGGCATGCCAAAAATATTACAATGCAATGTAATATAATCAAGGCGTATTTCCTGAGAATTATCCAAAAGTAGAGAAACATCTCCTCATTACCTGCCTTTATTTGCTACAGCAAACAAACAAACCAAAATCTTGGCCAAGTTATACAATAGTGTCGCATCGTGACCATACCAAACAAAAGTCTCAAGCTTCCTACTGCCAAGTTCTGGGTGACCTAACAGTAGTTTTGAAATACTCACACCAAAGAAGATCTCAGTCGGGACCGGCCACCATCTAGAAGGTCACATCAGGAAAACCGGAGAACACGTCGGTCTGCAAAGACAAAGGGTCTCCTCATGCAGGGGTACCTTCCTCAGTGGATTCCTGCCTTCCGTCAGGACCGCACTCTTGGATGGCCGGGTCTCTGATGAGTCTCTTGTTCGGGCGCCAATTTGTAGAATAAAAAGACTTTTTAGGGGCTCACTGATGCACCGGTCCTTAAACCAACAAAGAAGAGATTGGCACAGAAGCTGTAATATCAAGAGAATACATTTATTAACCTCACATGAGGGAGACTGCATCAATACCGTACCCTCAGGTCACGGTATGAGGCAGCCAAGGAGTACAGAAACCATTGGCCTTTTATGGATAGTTTATTGCTGAGTTAGCATGAAGACTCAAAAAGAGGCGGTACAAGAGTACACACAAATACATATAAGAGTACATAAGAATAGCTTAGTCAACAGAGTGGGAGGAGTTCCAATATTGCTGACATTAGTTAAAGTAGCCTGACAGTTACTCTAAGAGCAGGTGCATTCTGGCAGCTACAGGCCTTTCTAAGCATGGGCAGTGCTCTGACTCAATGCTGAAGGAGATAACTATAACTAATGACTCAAGCAGAATACAAGGGCAGGCAACAGTGAAGAGGGAGAAAGCATATGGCGAGCACATGGCTAACTAAAATGGCTGCCAAAAACAAAATGGCTTCAGCTGATGCTAACTGCGATTACAGCTAGTTTCTACAAGCCACCCACAGGTAAGCCCTTAAGTACACTAGGGAAAGGGTTGGAACGACTCAGGGGTCCCTCCCAGAGGAGGGGCTAGACAGAGGGGAGTATAATCCCATGTCCTTTGTCCAGTTTTGTGCCAGAGTGGGAGCCAAGGGCTCAAAGAACTGGAGTATGCAAGGAGGGCACCAAATGTGCCCTTCAAAGCAGTCTGGTGGCGCTGGCAATTGCCCCCACCAGGGGTGAGGGAATCCTATCGCCCGACGCCCGAACCATGTGGTTTTTAGGTCTCGCCCTGGAATTAGCATCCAAAGGATGCGTCCAGGGTTGGAGACGTATAGTTAGCTGTCTCGAGGGAAGGACGGACGAGAAGGTGCACGAGTTTTTCCTGGCTGGATTCGTGTGCGCGAACGCGCACGTTCCGTCCTGCGCCGCCCTCCCATACTCCCAGCCTAACGCGCATGCATGCATGCACACAGACAGACACAGACACACACACACACATACACACACAGGCACGCACTCGCACTTACACAGACACGCAGGCACCCAAACAGGCAACCCCCTCCTCCTCCTCCCCCACAGTCACACACGCATACACACAGACTCCAAGACACATACACACACGCACGCTCACACACATACACAGCCCGCCGCCGCGCTCGCGCCCACACATGCCCCCCTCCCGCCCTCGCAGGCCAGCCACAAAGCGAAGCCCCACTCACCGGCAGCAGGACTCTTCCTCCATTCTTCGGCACCGGGGCGCACGTTCCGTCCTGCGCCGCCCTCCCATACTCCCAGCCTAACGCGCATGCATGCATGCACACAGACAGACACAGACACACACACACACATACACACACAGGCGCGCACTCGCACTTACACAGACACGCAGGCACCCAGACAGGCAACCCCCTCCTCCTCCTCCCCCACAGTCACACACGCATACACACAGACTCCAAGACACATACACACACGCACGCTCACACACATACACAGCCCACCGCCGCGCGCGCGCCCACACATGCCCCCCTCCCGCCCTCGCAGGCCAGCCACAAAGCGAAGCCCCACTCACCGGCAGCAGGACTCTTCCTCCATTCTTCGGCACCGGGGCGCAGGGTAGGCTCCTGCCTGCTCCGGTGCTGCAACCAATCGCGGCTCTTCCGGCTCTTCCGTGGGAGGCGGGGTAGGCTCCCGCCCTCCTACTTCCTGTTTCCTGTTGTCGCGCCGGCCTGCCTGACTTCCTGGTCGCAGGCCGGCAAAGTGACGGCGGTGATTTGCGTTATTTATATTTTTAGTTAGTTATGCATTTTTATATAGCGCGGACTTTACCCGAAGGCGCTATTTATTTATTTATGTATTTAAGCATTTTTATATAGGGCGGACATGTAACAGGCAGCAACCGTTGTAGTGCAACACCAGAGTAAAGCAAAGGATTATTTGTGACTCTCAGCTAAGATGAAAACTCCATCACGGCAGCACTTTAGTTGAGCAACATTCATCCTTCTGCCGTGTGCGTTTAGTTAACTTAGGTATAGAAATACCCGGTAAATGGTTTGCCACCATATAGAAATGTAGATAGCAACTTGCAAGGTTTTGCACTTGTATCTGCCGAAATGACCATTGAGGGAACGGTCTTGATGAACTGTAGTTTATTTGTTCCAATCAAAATTGGAACTCAAGGTGACAAACCTTAATGTACGAGGTCTCACCGAATCCCAGCACACGAGCAGCTGTTCTTTCCCTTTCAGAAAGGACGGGCATCCCATATGCCTCCTACAAAAGTCCCATCTACTCTCCAAATATGTTCCTAGGATGCAATCAAGATGGTTCCCACGACAGCTTTGGTCTTCAAGGTCCATGAAGCGGGCGGGGTGGTGATTCTTTTTTCCAGAGGCGTAAAAGTCGAGATCCTGTTTAAGGTAGATGAAGTTAGGAGATGACTCATGGCCATTAGCTTTCGGGTAGGCATTTTTCATTTTACTCTTGCCAACATTTATGCACTCAACAAACACCAAGAGGCATTTCTTTTTTTAAAGTATAGGTTTTATTGGTATTTATACATTACCAAGTCAAAATAGTAACACAGATCGGCATAAGCCAGAAAAGATACATAGAATAAATGTTGAGCATCAATATACCCATCCACCCCGCACTCCATCTCCTACCCCCAGTCTCTCTACGACATAATCAGAAGCTTGTTATATCAACTTTCCAAAACGAAACCCGCACGTCCTCCTTCCCAGACTCCCGGGGACTCATGCCCCTCCTCCTCGGGCTTGGGGCCCAAAAACCCGCCCTTCTCCGCTCACGGAAGACGAGTATCCATGGGTCCAACAGCTTAGCCAGCATCACAGCCCAAACCTCCAAATCATCTGCTCGTTTATACTTTTTGGGGATTGCGCCTTAAGCACTATTTTATAGCCTTGCTGCTTTCACATGCATCCTTGCTGCTGCAGATTGCCCTCACAACTTCTATTGTGAACAACAGAATCTGCACTTACTCTTCCAAGTCACATTACTTGAATGATTTAAGGCAATACATTCAGGTTACATTATAATTTGTAGGTGTTGGTTTCAAATGCTGTTTCTGGCAGCATCTTCCAGTTCTATGTTAGTAAATATGATTTGAAACGCTGCAGAGGGTCTTGTCCAACCATTATGTATTTAACAATTTTATTCAGTTTTAAAAGCTGCTATTTACAATAGTTCGATTTCACTTTTCATTAAAAACAATCTTACTGCGGCTTATACAGATCATGCGTACTCTGCATAATTTTAAGAGGTGTGCCAGCGTAAAGTACTCGAACAACAATGACGTCTGTCTTATAAATGTCACAAAAAAATGTTAATATTTCACTTCTGTTCTTGGAGTTTCGTGAAAATACAACACATATTGCATTACAAATGCTATAGGTGTCACATTTGTGAAAGTTAAAACTATTGGCATTGTAAATGACAAAGCTATTACTTTAGCTATTTTCACAACCAACACATAAATAAAAAAAATGTAATTTACAATACCAATGGCTCAAACTTTCCTAATGCGAGACCTATTGCATTGCAAATGCTTGTTATTGATGGGCAAGAAGTTTAATGTCTATTTTGTCCTACAGACAAGTAGACATTTAATCACGTCAATGAAATAGGCTGTGGGCACTGTAGGGCTCACAGCCAATCATAAAAGTTTGCACAGAGCCTTTGGAGCCCTCTGATTGGCTAGCAGCCCATGACTTCACTGGGCTCTAGCCAGTGATTGGCTGGGGAGTGAAACGTCACTACTGTAAGCAAGCAGTTGAACTTCGGGACCGCCACGAGCGAGGCAATTACATTTGAGGTGAAATTTAAAGCACTGCCAAAGCGCCCGCCATAGCACAGCTAGTGTTATTTTTCCCTGCATGCATACAGATTCCACTGAAATATTGGAATAGAACTTTAATATCTGCCTGCTAACGGACTGTCGCTAATGCAGCGTCATTGTGGCTGCAGAAAGCGTGGGCTGACTCATCATTGCTCTTGCCGACTGCGCACGTTTCTATTGGTACGCAGAGTGGATTAAAAGTCCCTTTCATACCAGACGTCTGACACTGGTTGGGCAATTTCTCTCACAAATGAGCGATATCTTTCACATTTGTGAGAGAAAATGCTTAATTTGCCAGTGCCTATTTTTTGGGATTAATTTAGCCCGTTGTGCGCATTTTGTTTAAGCTGCAGCGGTGCCTCCGCATCATCGCTGCAGTGTACCATTCATAATTGTAAAAGGGCACTTAACTGTTCCCTTGAAAGTTAATTGCGGGCAGCATGAGCACTGCACACATCACCACATCAGTGCCAGGACTTCAGACTGAATGCGGGGGTTAAAAAGACATTTGATTTTGGAAAGCGAAAGTAGCCGCCTCACTGTTCTAATGCTGAAGGTGTAAAAGCTCTTTGTGACCGGGATTACAAGTCAGTATTTCCACTGAAGAACGCTCCCTCCATAGCAAAAGGTCACGAAAGGCTCTCCAATTCCCCTACCAAGGAGGCATGTAGGGCGCTTGTGTTTTGGCTGGGCAATTAATCAGCTTAATGTTCCGGCGTGATAAAGTGAGACAGCGCTGCACTGGGGGGAAGAAAGAGGCGCGCATACAGTAGCAGATTAACCCCTTCACTGCGGCGGCTATTCCGCCGCAGTGCTAAGGGGGCGGGGCGGCCGCATGCTGGTGACGGAACCGCTCCGTCATCAGCCGCGGTTGGGCTGTGCTCATGACGGAGCAGTTCCGTCATGGCCCCGCCCGCTCAATAGGACGCCCAGCGCAGGCGCAGAATCCGCGCCGCGCAGGAGCGGCGGCCGGGCCATGACGGAACCGCTCCGTCATCAGCACAGCGCCACCGCAGCTGATGACGGAGCGGTTCCGTCATCAGCATACAAAGGGTTAAAAACCTCAGAAGGAGAAAGTAAATGTAGGTGGAGGCGAAAGGAAAGCATGCAGTGATATCAAGCGTGATCTACAGTGGCATAAAGTGATCTGTAGGCGTGTGCTTATGTGGTCGGAAGGGCGCTGCCTAACTCAGTATAAGGGGAGCAACTGTCACAGTGAGCCACACACTGTTTTACTTAATTTTGCAACTTCAGCCGCGCCGCGCTCCAAATGTAGCAGAGAATGCCTAAGGCGGATCACAGGGAGGCACCTGATGTACCTCTAGAAGCCACTTTGTTTTTCTCTATCAAGACTACAATGATCGCTTTAATATTGTATTGGCGTCTGCCAGAATAATGTCCCCTCTGCATAAATTCACATATCATTTGATATTTCTCGTGCAGCTGCCAACAGTGATACACTCAGAAATAAATAAACGTGTCCTTGTAGTAATGTAACTGGCGCTCATCTAAAGCGCTCCAATACGTTGAGGTAGAGTTTGCGCTATTAAACTGAAAAAATGTCATTATTTTATTAGAAATGCACTTTTAGTGAGTCTCAAGGTCATATGCAAGTGTAGTCATGTCTTAAAATAACTCGGGCTAGAATATTAGAAACAAGTTAAATCGGGAAGTGGCGAGGAAGATATGAAGGGTACTAGCATTAAAGAAGAAGAGAAAATGCTGATTTCACTTGGCAGGAGTTCAATTCTGGTGGTGTGTTCATTTGATATCTGCTACTTTATACAAATAGATATGCAGAGCTCTGCCAATGAACACAACTAGATCAGTCTGACTGACTGTGCTTGTGTGAAACAGGGGGGCTGGGCCTCTATGAATAGCTCTGCAATGCACTTCAGTTCTGCCTCAAATAGCTCTGCAAATGCACGGTATAATATTTAATCATAGTCCAGGATTCTTTTGGTCATTGTATCTCTACAGTCTTACTTGAATCATATGTTTGTGATGACTGTCCGTTATTTGTAATATGTCTGCATGCTCTGGGATAGTTCAGTATTCTGGATAGGTGTGGCTTGTTAGCGACACATGTTCATTATTAGTGATCATGTTTTTTTTTAAGCAGTGAGTTAAGTAAGTACTGGTTGCAATTAGTTGTGCAACATCCTGCTTGAGTACAGAGTTTATTTACAGTAGTTATCTGCTATTTGTGATGTGGCAGAATTCTTGACAGTCCGGAACTATTTAGATACCCTTTGTGAAAAAGAACCAGTCCTGGCTTAATCAATTAAAAAAATAGCTTCCATGCTTAAATTGTGTGATCTTAGGCAAATATTTTATTTCAACCAAACTAACTTTTTCTTTTTAAGTAAGACTCCCTGCTTTCCATTTTTACTGATTTTTACAGATGAATACAGACAGAAAAACATTTATTTTCTTATCTGCATTTATTTTTAAATGTGGATAAAAACTGAAATTGGGTGCTTTTTGAGTGATTCTAAATACACTTTTTCATGATTGCCAGGCCAATAACTGTGTGGATTGATAGGTCAGGGGTTTTAAAAAGGAACTTTAGGAAAGAGGCTTAAACAGCAGTAGATATGCACAAGGCTGATACTGTAATGTACATCTTTTCACATAAGTGCATTGATTTATCTTCTGCATGTGTTCATATCTGAAGCCTGGCAGGCATTCAAGCATGACTGCATATTTATTGGTTAAATAAGTGCGGAAATATACCAGTTTCAGCTTTTTTTCTTCACAAAACTCATAATAAATATGGATAAATACAGATAAAGTTGACAAAAAATAAATATGGATAATATACAGACAGAAATGTCAAAAAAATAAATACCACATAAAACCGGGAGCCCTATTCATAAGAATGGAAGCACTTTCAAATGCATGCTGCGTTCAGAATACCAGCTGATCGTAGGACACATTTGAAGTGAGCCCATGGCATATTTCAGTTGTATCAGTTCCTATATTCTTCCATCGCTGTTGTAAATTCCATTTGAAGTCAACTACTGCTATTTCATGGCATTACTGTGGACTCTCTTTCACCAATGGTTCTTTCATAAACTTTGCCCAGGGAGTAAAACACATTTTATGGTGTTTAATTTGCAACAGTTTAAAATATATATATATATATATATATATATATATATATATATATATATATATATATGGTGTAATTTGGTTCTTATAAACACTTTCCTTTCATTTTCTTTCTTTCCCTTTTGTCTCCTTCATTTTTCCTTTTTTCTTTTCTGTCTTTCCTGTTGTTCTTTCCTTTCTTAATTACCTTCCTTCATTCCTTATATATTTCTTCCTTTCTTTTTGCCCCTTATTTCCTTACTTTTACCTTTCCTATTTTCCTTTCTGTTAATTATTTCCTTTATTATCCATAATCTTTCTTAAGCTGTCAATTACACGTTATTTCTAATGTTTTTCATTTTTTTTCAATTGTAACATGGGTGGTAGATTTGAATCACCTTTATCTAAACTTGTAATTTTCCAAAGCTCAAATCCTTGTTCGTACTTAGTGTAAATCTTTTCTTTGCTTCTAGGTCTAGAGTTCAGCCAGTGTAGCACCCGACTTCAGTGCGTTCACAATTTGGCATGAAACAGAATATGAACCGTAGTAGCAGCATAGAGGACGGTTCATTGCAGCAGACTGCCTCAACCCTTGCTTCTCAAAGAGTTTGGAAAAGTGTAGGAAACCTGTATCATTGAAGATTTAGTGCAAGCTCTTCTGTTGCTATAAATAGCTTAAATTTTCTGGACAGTGAGTTTAAAACTGAATTAAGTATAGTCTCAGACTTGATCACTTGATAGGCAGATATGTCCCAACAAAGTCTATTCAGCTTTGGATTAAAATAAAGTAGTGATAAAGAAAACCCTGGAGAAGGAAACCAAAGACAAACAACTGAGGTTGGGCCTTGTACCACTGAACAGAATCCTAACACAACTAAGAACAAAAAGTATGATGCTGAAAAAAAAACAAGTTTTTCAGTCACACTGGGTGGAATCCTGGCCATGGCTAGCCCTGAAGGAAAGTCCGGAGGGAGAAGGACCAAAAATGTACTGCACTATTTGCCAAAAATATCCTACTATAGCAGTCAGCTATTCGGGTTCAGGTAGAAATGCATTCTTAAGTGGATGTGACCAGTTACGCATTGAACCAATCAGAGCTCATGAAACTAGTAAGGCACATATGACATGTGTTTCATGGCACCGCCAGGAAATGAAAGTATCCACCTTGCAGTCTAAGACTCCTATAGCAGGTACCTCACATTCCAGTGTCCTCACATTCCAGTGCCCCTCATCATGCAAGCACTGCAAAAACTGAAGGAGGCAGAAAGAAAGAAAGTGACCATCTTGTTTAACAATGCTTATCTAATTGCAAAACAAGGTAAGCCACTCTCAGACATGGACATCCTATGTAGGGCAATGACGAAAGCAGGTGTGGAAATAGGAGAAAATTATGGAAACCGAGAAAAAGCCTCAGAGTTCATTAGATGTGAGGCGGATATACTTTGACAGGACATCAAAAAAATAGTTTCAAATTCTTGCTTCATCTGCATTATTGCTAACGGAAGCACAGATAGTGCCTTCACTGAACAGGAAACTGTGCTGGTCAAAGTAGTCAATGGCGGGAAACCCTACACTCTATTTGCAGATCTTGTTCCACTTGAACATACACATGCTCAAGGAGTTCTGGACAGTATAGTTAAAGGAATCAAAAGGTTATCTTTGGCTTTAGTAGATATGAGGTCATCAAAACATCCAGGCCCATCACTAATAGCTGTCAATTTCGATGGTGCTGCAGTTATGATGGGATCTAAAGAAGGGGTTGCAGCACTCCTAAAGAAAGACATTCCTTTTCTTCTGCCATTCCACTGTGTCACCCACAAGCTTCAGCTAGGGATTCTAGATGCTGTAAAATCCCACCCCTCTATTTGTCAGTTTGAGCAAACTCTGAAATGGATTTTCAAATTTTATTGATATAGTCCTAAGAGGCGAAGAGATGCCAAAGAAATGTCAAGAATGATTGATGAAAACGTTGCATATTTCACTGATATTAAAAAGGTTAGATGGGTATCCAGCAAAACCAGGGCTTTGGCAGCCATGCAACAAAACCTGCAGACGGTGGTTCTACACTTGGGACAGGTTGCAGCTGGTAGTGATGATTCTGCTGCTAAGGCAAAAAAGTACCTCTCAGTTGTTACTAGTTTTACATTTATAAAAAACCTTTACAGACTGAGAGATGTTCTGAAGCCAGTGTCTCAGCTTTCAGAATTCTTTCAGTCTAATGGACTGCTTTTACTGCATGTTCCACCTGCTGTAGAGAGGTGTGCGTTGACCCTAGTAGGCCTAAAGAGTGAGTTGGGTGAACATATGCAGCAGTTTAGAAAACTGTACCAACCTGAAGAAAGGAAGTTTGGACACATTTATACTGTTGGCTGGGAAATAAAGTTATCAGGACAGTGCCCACCAACAGCAACAATCCGAAGTAACAGTGAGCTCATTGACAGTGTGGTTAAGTACATTGATAAGAGGTTTGAACATTTTTATTGAATGCCGGTTCAAGGTTTTCAGTCATTTGATTATACACTGTGGCCAGAAAGTAGAGAGGAACTCTATACATATGGTCTCGCTGATATTGAGGCAATTGTACAACATTTAAGGGTACTTTTCACCACAGACGAGAGGTTGGCAATTATAGAGGAGTTTTGTGGACTTAAAACCCATATGAAAAGCTTTCAGACCAAAGGTATTCCTGTATTGCCTGCATATTCCACCCTGCTAGCAACAAAACCTTCCTCGTTGACTAATATATTAAAGCTTGTGGAGATGATGTTCACATTCAGTGTATCTACAGCAGAAGCTAAACGTGTGTTTTCTGCCATGAATATCATTAAGAACCCACTAAGAACACGGTTAAATCAAGATGTTCTCCAAGACCTAATGCTTCTTAAGGTAGAAGGACCTAACTTTGAGGATTATGACCCCATTAGAGATATTGATCTCTGGCTTACAACAGGAGGCACAAAGCATGTGTGCGGACATAAAAGGCCACATCTATCATAACTGTTGAAGTATTGCTAATATGAGTCTTAGAGCTGCCTGCCATGCAAGATCATTCATTGTTTTATTTCTACAATTTCTATATGTTTTGATAAAAGGGATAATATCGCTTGTCAAGTTTTTCTTAAGCATTATTATTGCACAGCATTTAATGGTTTACTGTTTTTAATAAAACAAAAATATATTAATGTTTCTCTGAGTAGGTGGGACAAGTGGATTTTACAGGAAATGTAGATCTCAGTGGCATTTTGTCCCTTGGACAAGTAGATTATTTGGAAAATTCCACACCCCAGCCCCACCCTAGCCCAATACACTAAGTCCTGTCTGGGAGGTGGCCACACCTCCCTGCAAAAGGAATCCTATTGTTCTACCTTCCCCTGCTCGAGCTTGGCTCAATAGCAGGAGGGCGGAATAGTGTCTGTGGTGGGCAGTAGCATTAGCTTGCTGTCAGACCTGAAAGGCTGTAACTGGGAGTACAGGGGATACCCTAAAGGAGACCCCCAGTACATGGGATTATACTTCCAACACTGGAATTGGTGTTAGATTGGGGTATGATTCCAACATGTTTGATACCAAACATGACCGGTTTCAGTGCCGCCACTATATAGTTAGACATCTTGTTATGACTAATGTCCACTATATGTATTAAAATGGCTAACTGCACATACAAAGCCTGGAGAATCGACTCCACCCCCCCCCCCCCCACCCCAGCAACAGGGATTTTCTACATCAGAGGGTGCTTCTGTGAGCTGTTTAAACTGTATTTACTGATCCCTGTGCACTTCGTTTTTTGGCCAGCAGGGGTAGTAAAGCTTTATTCAAACAGTATTGTTAGATTTCCAGTTAGTGAAGCCTTTGACTGCTGAAGTCCAAAGTTGTGGATTGAGCCTGTCTGTCTCCTATGAGATTCTGAACAGGAGCAAGCAGCTGCCCAGACCCCACCCCCAGGCCAGCAGACCACTGGCTATTCAGCTACCAGGCAAGTCTGAGCCCTCCTCTCACACCTGCCCAGGCCCCTTAAGGCCTTGCTGGGTGCACCCCAAATCATTATCCTCCATGTTGTGAGTTGCAGCCCACATGTGCTCCAGATTGCAGTGAGAAGAGTCCAGGAAGTGGTAAGGAGACAGACTAGTGCTGTCTCTTCCCAAGACAAAAAGTTGTTTAAAAAACGATTTTCACTTTCTGTGTTTACTGTCTATGCCTGAGGTTGTTACAGTTAAAAATTGTAGTTTTAGCCTGCCTGTAATTGCATATTTTATCACCTATGTTGTGTTTTAAATGTGTGCTTTTCCCTGCCCATGATTGCCTTCATTTAATGTGTTGAATTGTGGGATTTGCAGTCCAACCTCTGTAGTTTGTCCCTCTCATTCCTTGGTGACAAATCTGTTTTCCCTCCAAATTTCTCCTTTGCTCTGTGCTTAGGCCTGTGTGCGCAAACAGTGCAGCCCCAGCCACCATTTTGTGTTCACAAGCCAGTGAGGCCAGCCCCCTGCCCCCCCCCCCCCCCCCCATCCCCCAAGTCCAAAGTTGTGGATTGAGCCTGTCTGTCTCCTAGGAGATTCTGAACAGGAGCAAGCAGCTTCCAACTCCCTGGCCAGCAAACCTTGTCTGAGTTTGCTGGGACCTTATATGGTGTGCTAGTGGTTGGCACATGGGTACACTGATTGGTGGTTGTATCTGGTGTTTCTATTGGGTTAGGGTTAATGTCCTCATTGGTTGGGTATTTGAGGGTTCTGATTGGTTTCTCGGTCTGAGATTCAATCATTGCAGGGTTGGGACTAGGGCTAGGGTTAGGATTTCTATTGGAAGTAGGGACTAGGCCTTCCTATGTTATTGGTTATTGGGAGTAGGGTGGGACTAGGGCTAGGGTTAGACCTTTAATTGGAAGTAGCTATTTAGGGCTTATGGTGTGATTGGTTGTTGGACCAGTTGTGGGACTAAGAGTAGGGTTAGGCTTTCTATTGGAAGTAGGGACTAGGGCTACCTGTACCATTGGCTGCTTGGACTTGGGTTGGGACTAGTGGTAGATCTAAGGCCTTTATTGGACGTAGAGATCAGGGTTTTTGAACTGATTGGGTGCTTGGACTAGGGTTAAGATTGGCTGCAAGGTCTAGTGTTGTGATTGGATAGTGTTAGGGCTAGGGTTCCCATTGGCTGAAGGGGTCACCGGATTACTAGGGCTACAAAAAAGGCCAGGCTTAGGGCGTCTCAGCCCGGGCGTCGAGGCTAAGGGTGGAGAGGACAAGGGTAGTTGCCTGTTTGGGCCTGTTAAGGGTGGAGAGGACAAGGGTAGTTGCCTGTTTGGGCCTGTTAAGGGTGGAGAGGACAAGGGTAGTTGCCTGTTGGGGCCTGTTCGAGACTGGTCAGGACTAGGGCCAGAAATGCTGCCCTTTTTCTCATTTAACAATACCCAGCCCACACCATCCACAACCACAAACAGAGCAACACCCTCACACCAAATATACACCACGCACAACACTATGCACAGAATAATGTACCAGCATGCACCACCAACCCAACCAAACCACATCTACACACCCTACTATATCAACTACCACACATATCCACCATCACCCACAAACAGTACACAACTCGATCCTATACCCCTAACCAATACACTCATTACTAACACAATGCCAATCAACACCATAAATAACTACATCCCACTCATGTGGTTCCTTGAATTCTGAACCTGTGTTTTAAATATCATGATTCTGTTATGAATTTGGTAACAGCAGACCGTAAACAGTGAGTTCAGCAAGTGCAAGTGTTTTCGTCATGTTACACCAATGGATTCACTGTGTATTTGAAGGTTTTGTGCTGAACCCTCGGGTTCCATCTTGTGCATAGCAGCCATTTTGTGGATTGCCCTTACAGTAGGCCCTCACTGTGGCAGAACAAGTATTTAAGGACATAACCTTAGCATGGGTTTGTGCTGACTCCTGCATGACCTGGCGAAAGCTGACCCTGTTGCTTGAGGCTAACCTTGCCAAGCCAGTTCCTGCCCTTTAGCTGATCAAGATTATAGATCAGAGCACAGGACATTGTAAAGATTTACTACACACAAACGTGCCTATCTTACTTCCATCTGTTCCTGTTCCTGCCTCCACAAGCTATTTATGACATGGGCTGTGATCTTACTGTTTTGGGTTTATCCGGCCTTGTCAGCTAGAGAATGTACGCATTATGTGGACATTGTTTATGGCCTGGACTTATCTTGAAAGTGGGTTTGTCATCATACAGTGCTTTGTGTGCACGTCCTGGGAGTGACCAACAATAATGTACTTCAAAGAGAAAATGTTTGCCTAGGGCATAATAAATGGTATAAAAGGTCTGTGCTGAGACCATTCAGGAGGCTGCCTCGTTCAGTTGCTTTAGGGGTGACTGGGCGACGTAGCCTCACAATTAATTGTAATAAAGATGCCTTTTCATATTTCAGATTCTCTGTTGATTTCTTTGCTGCTTTTGAATGGACTACTTATTGGTAAGACCCCTGAGAAGGAGTTTGAGGATTTCTAGTACATCAGATGGCGCGACCAACGATGGGCCTCATCAAGAAGTGACTATCTGGAGGAGTAATCTTGTCAGAGGACAGGAATCTACTGGGGCAGGCAAGACAGAAATCTACTAAAAGAGGTACTCTGTGCACAGAGGTTCTGGGGGTTTCTTTGTCTCTGCGGCCCAGTATATTTTTGATTTTTCTGACTTAAACTCTCCAAAAGATGTCACTCCTGACTGAGGAATCTTTTTGGCGTAAGTTTTTTTTTTTTTTAAAGAGACTGTTAGTGCAGTTAGAACTTGGCAGTTAGAATTTGTACAACTATTTGTTTGGTATAGCTTTGATAGGTTTGTATAGGTTTGTATATGTGAATTGCAATTTGTGTAGGCAGGTAATGAAGAGACTTTTCTCCATCTGCTTTAGTTGAAGTATAAGTGGGTCGCTCCCAGTCCTTAGTTCTTAGTTCTTTGGTCCTTAGTTTATTTGAACATTGCAATATTCAAAATCCGAGGGTCTCGTACATTTGCGAGTGTATTGATAGAGATAGCCCCTTGAAGTTTGAAGCTTGGTTAGTGAGCGCAGATGCCTAATCATAGCAAATTTGGTATTTGGTTTTGTTTAAGTTGCAACAGGGATTCCCGATTGGAGGGTTCATGTCTGATACCGCCGTTGGAACTCCAACTTATGAGCTCTATTTAGCTAAAGCGCACTGTATTGTGTGTCCTGAGTGTTTGACCTCCTTTCTGTTTGTGTATGGAGTGGGCCCAATGTGTGTTTGTTGGTTTTCTTGATGTTTTCAGTCTGTTAAGTAAAATGCTGGTTGGTTAATGTTGAGTAGAAACTAGAGTAAAAGATACAGAAATGAAACATGTAATGTGCTAAGATGGGTATGTGTTGCTCTTTAGTTTGTAGAATGAGCAATTGTGCACATATACAAAACTGCCGTTACACGCTTAAAGGATAAAATTAGGAAAAACATTCAATAGATATAAATAAGGCCCCAAAAAAAACAAATAAATTTACAGCATTTTCCTTAGATGCACTGTATTAGATGTTCATAGGCAAACATTTCAGCTGCAGTATATTTGATAGGAAGGTTCATTCAGCCAGCACTTTTCCAGTTAAACACGGGTGGAATTTTGCATAACCGTCCTTTTAAATAAATGTGGCGCAAAAATGTGACGCAGGAATGTGACGCGTTTTAAGTTTGGCATATGCGCTTAGGTTTGTGAGTTAATGCATCTAAATGATAGGCAAGGGATGCAGCGGGCTCTTATATGTAGAACCATCACAAAAAGGAATAATTGGTTTTATTCGAAGAAAAATTATTAATTATGAAAAATAATTATTAAGAATAAGTGTTACAAAAATCATTTTTTAATATTTATAAAGCTTAACACATACTATGACCTCCTAGCATTAAAATTTGATTTAAGTTATGTTGCATCACTAAAATGACAAGCATTCATGTGTATAATTTCCCCTTGGCATAGGCGCAAGCAAGCTCATTTTTATAAAGTATAAGTTATTATTTTCAAATGCCTGACTCAAGGGTTATGTAATAGACATTCTAGTAATACATATTATGCAAGAAAATTGTAGGATATTCATTTTTTAATGCCCAAAATATGAAAGTCGATTTTGAGTAAAAGCACTGTTTAAACTGCATTTTGCTTTCATTTAGAGTACTTTTTAAAGTGTCTCAGGCTTCAGTAAATGCATACATTTAGGTTTTGATATATATTTGCAGGTTGTGCCTTCTTATGATTCAGTGGGTTAATGTGCCAGTACAAAGGCTTGTTTTTATATCAGGGTTGAAGGTTCTAGCTTCAGCTAGGCCTACGGAAAAGTTTGTTCATTTAAGACTGATGAAGTGTGTACCATAGGATTGCAACAAGCATTTACTCTAAAAAAAACTGGTATGTGTGTTATTAGGTTTCGTGAATTATTCACAGTAAATGTAGTTTAATAATCTGGGAATAGTTTCGATGGAGCCGCTACCTCGCCCCCCCTGGTTGCGGCGAAGATTACTGTCGCCGCACATCGACAGGTCTGCACTCCGGTGGCATTGGAACCCTTGGTGACTCACTGTTTGGAATTTGGAGACTCGGACCCCGGGCTCGGGCTTGTTCCTGTCCGAGCACCCAATGAACATGGTGGACTGTTGTCTATCTCTGCTTCGGTGGGGTCGTTGTCCTGTGCTGCGGGGGAGTTCCGGTTTTTTCAGATGGCGAGACTGAACTCCTGTGTTCTGTGGCTCGGGTTAATTTTCCTGGGACACTTGAATTCTATACCCGGACTTCTGTTCTCTGGTCTGTTGTTGGACCCCCCTGATCTACACCTTTGTCTAATATCTTTTCATTCGAGTGTTTTCTTCCTACTGAGTTGCCTATTTCCTGCCGCTATGTGGTGGGTGGTGGTGGTCACTAAGAAATCCTGGGGTGAGACAACTTATTCCCGGTGGATCCGCCGGGGTATAGCTTAGCGGCGGACCGGCCCGTAATCATGGCGCTGTGGGTGACCCCCTAGTGTGTTTTACGATTCTCGAGAATGTGTCGCTCTGGTTTTAAAATATTACGTTTGTATGGTTGGGCGGAGGATTGGGGCCGAACGTATTGTTAATTGATCCTTTACTCCCCCCTCCTATTTCCTTCTTGTCTTTATGTTTTTTGCTTTCGTCTTTATTCCTTTTTTCTTTTGTCTTTACTACATTTCGGGTTCGGATTAGGGCGACAGGCACGCTGCTGGGGGGGGTAGGCCGTAGCCTTCTGCAGGAGTGCTGGGTGGGATGGGTGGGTTGGGACTTATTCGTTGTCTTCCTTTTAGTTCTATGGCCCTTTTGTGTCTCTTATAGGGGTGCCGCGTCTGTCCCTGTCTCCCATGGGCTATGTGGGTGGGGTTTGCATACCCGCTGCTTCCTCTATGGGGCTATGCTGCATTTTGCACGCGACTCACGCCCTCCTTATTATTAATGTTCCCAATCCTTAAGTGTTTCTGCTGTGGGGTACTGGTATCAGCGCGGTGTTCTTCCCCTTCAGCTCTGTTTTTCCCTTTTCTCTTTCCTCTCCATAAGGTCAATATGGCGGGTTAGTTTTTCCTTTACAATGTCAATTTTCCGGTTCCTGTTTTGTCTCTAATATGCTAATGGGTGGTGGGCCTGACTGAGACGAGTGAAACTAATTATGGCTTGATTTACTGATAATTGCTCTTACACTGCTGTGCGTTGCTACACCATTCTCCCACATGTCACCCTTTAGCTTTATTGTTGTCAATGACTCGCTCTGGGAACCCGGCAACGTCTTGTGTTGTAGTCGAACCTGCGATATTCCCTTTTGTATTATTATAAAATTAACCTTCATAGTTCCTATTTGCTGGCCGTCTGTGTTCCCCCCGTTTTTTGATGCTGTAATGATTGCGATTTACTGCGTTTTATTCCTGTGCACTGTCATCCTGGATTTATTGCTTGCCCTCTCGTATTAGTGGCCGGCCTGACTGGTTGTAGGCCCATATTTGTATATCCCTTTTGTCAAAATAAAGGTTTAAAAAAAAAAATAATAATAATAATAATCTGGGAATAGAGATAATTTTAGCGCCTAAAAAAGAGAAATTATTTTTCAAAATAGAGTGAATTATTACAGGCTAGGAGAAATTAGTTAGGCCTTCTGGCTTTGACAGCTTCAGTGTGGCAGAAGCTGAGGGCTGAGAGAATTGCAGAGGCTGGCTCGAGCCACGCTGCTGAGATGTTATCTTTTAGTTTCCCTGTAAACAATGAAGAAGGCTGTCATGTTGACATTTGTGACCTTTTAATTAGGACTTTGCCTCCGAGGAATGCAGAATGACCTTGCTGAACGAGCCTCTAAAGGTGGGGTTTCTGGTTTCTCCGTGAGAA